>NC_053398.1:117083006-118416756 GCF_905171765.1 Bufo bufo | reverse complement strand
TTCCGGATCCGGATGCGGATCCGTCTAACAAATGCTTTGACATACCGTATCCGTGTCATCCAGAAAAACGGATCCGGTATTTATTTTTTTCATATTTTTAAAGGTCTGCGCATGCGCAGACCGGGAAGCCGGATCCTGCATTAATACATTTCAATGGAAATTAATGCCGGATCTGGCATTCTGGCAAGTGTTCCGGAATTTGGGCCGCATGCTGCGGTATTTTTTCCGGCCAATTACCGTAAGAGGGACTGAACTGAAGACATCCTGAACAGATTGCTCTCCATTCAGAATGCATAGGGATAAAACTGATCAGTTTTTTTCCGGTATAGAGCCCCTAGGACGGAACTCAATACCGGAAAACTTTAACGCTAGTGTGAAAGTACCCTAAGTTAGCCATACATATTAGACGGATTTTGGTAGGATTGGCCAACCAGCTAATATGTATGGGGGGCCGCCGACTCTCCCCCGATGGCCGGTGCTATGAAACAGAAGGGTCAGGCCTGTTAGATTTCAAAATGCCTGATTCTTTATTCTGGGAGGGATAAGCTGTCGTCAGAGGTCTGAGCAGCTTTCTCCCATTCACTTGCAGGCGTATGGGGTGATCGGGAGGCATGGATGTCATCTGAATGCTTGGTCACGATGATTATATCGGTCTCCGTGTGCATTCCGTTTCAGTATTTCCGTACCGTAAAAAGATAGAACATGTCCTATTCTTGTCCGCAAATCACGGTGCTTGGCTCCATTCAAGTCAATGGGTCCGCAAAAAAATGGAACACATACGGAAATGCATCCGTATGTCTTCCGTATCCGTTCCCTTTTTGCAGAACCATCTATTGAAAATGTTAAACGGAACGGAAAAACGAAAAGGAAGCGAAACACAACGGAAATAAAAAAAACGGAACAACGGATCCGTAAAAAACGGACCGCAAAACACTGAAAAAGCCATACGGTCGTGTGCATGAGGCCTTAGAGACCGTGCCGTTTTTTGCGTTCTGCAAACCGCGGAACCGCAAAAAACGGAAGCCGCCCGTGTGCCTTCCGCAATTTGCGGAACGGAACGAGCGGCCAATTGTAGACATGCCTATTCTTGTCCGCAAAACGGACAAGAATAGGACATGCTATATTTTTTTGGGCGGGGCCACGGAACAGTGCAACGGAAGCGGACAGCACAAGGAGTGCTGTACGCATCTTTTGCGGCCCCATTGAAGTGAACGGGTCCGCACCCGAGTCGCAAAAAATGTGGCTCAGATGCGGACCACAAAAACGGTTGTGTGCATGAGGCCTAAGAGAGGCACTCATGCGTGCTGGTGTCACACTTACATGCAGCAGGCCTTACAATAGTAATTAGGCCTCATGCACACGACCATTGTGTGCATCCGTGTCCGTTATTCCGTTTTCCGTGATTTTCTGCGGACCCGTTGACTTTCAATGGGTCCGTTGAAAACTCGGAAAATGCACCGTTTGTCATCCGCGTCCGTGATCCGTGTTTCCTGTCCGTCCAAAAAATATGACCAGTCCTATTATTTTGACGGACAACAGTTCGCGGACCCATTCAAGTCAATGGGTCCGTGAAAAAACACGGAGGCACACAAGATTGTCATCCGCGTCCGTCATCCGTGCCCGTTTTTTTCCTATCATTTTCAAGGCAAACTTGACTTTGACATTTTTTTTCACTTTTCTTGTCTGGTGATCCTCCAAAAATCAAGGAAGACACACGGGAAAAAAAAAAACGGACATGGATCACGGAAAAACGGAACCCCGTTTTGCAGACCGTGAAAAAATACTGTCGTGTGCATGAGGCCTAAGGCAACAGTCCTCCGTTTCTGGTCGCCCAGAGGCTCCCTGGTCCTCCTTATGGAATTCAATCTGTTAATCCAACTCAATTTGCCCAAATCCCCAGTCATAAGAATCCTTATCTAGAATTGTTTTTAACGTGCCAGTGAAGAAAAAACAATTGACATAAAAGTGTCACTTCTCCTATCGTACAGGTTCGACAACCTGTCACTTTACAACGTGTAAAACGTTGCGAGGCAGTAACCAGCCCAAACTGCTTTCTAATCTGACGGCTTTTATGGCTTCACTTACTGTAGACTTTGGCAGCGCTTGTTTCCATGAAGCAAACTATATAAAGGTTAAGTCACACAAACCGAGTCATAATAAAAGTATGTGCCCCCTCTGAGATGTCTCCTATTAATGCATAATTGTCATACAGAATTAGAGATGGCCTTGCGGTTCGCGATTCGCTCGTTCGCGATTCGCCGAACATGCAAACATATGGCGATATTCGCACGCGCCATTTTTTTTGCATAGCGCCGAACTTTGACCCATGATGACACATCCATCAGGTGGGACAGGACAACCAATTGAGACGTTTCAGCACATGGACACCCCCCCCCCTACCCCGTAACATAACCCGATCTGGCCGCCATTTTACATTCAGTCTTTTACCAGTGTAGGGAGTTGCTGTGTGGAGCAGGGACAGGCTGTAAGGCCCCTTTCACACGCGCGAGAATTCAGTGCGGGTGCAATGCGTGAGGTGAACGCATTGCACCCGCACTGAATCCGGACCCATTCACTCCAATGGGGCTGTGCACACGAGCAGTGATTTTCACGCATCACTTGTGCGTTGCGTGAAAATCAAAACATGCTCTATATTGCGTTTTTTTCACACAACGCAGGACCCATAGAAGTGAATGGGGCTGTGTGAAAATTGCAAGCATCCGCAATCAAGTGCGGATGTGGTGCGATTTTCACGCATGGTTGCTAGGTGACAATCGGGATGGGGACCCGATCTTTATTATTTTCCCTTATAACCATGTGATGAGCGCAGTGACGTCACCAAAGGTCCTTTTCCTCCCAGGTCCTCAAAGAAGAAGAAAAAAGGCGAGCCGATCTGCGCGAACAAGTGGATGAGGTGAGTTTAATTTTTATTTTTTATTTTTTAACCCCTCCATCCCTAATTTACTTTCTGTATTAAGTATGCTATTATTTTCCCTTATAACCATGTTATAAGGGAAAATAATAAAATCTACACAACACCGATCACAAACCCGAACTTCTGTGAAGAAGTCTGGGTTCGGGTCTGGGTACCAAACATGCCGATTTTTCTCACGCGAGTGCAAAACGCATTAAAACGCTTTGCACTCGCACGCATTTTCCCACAACGCACCCGTATCTTTTCCCGCAATGCCCGTGTGAAACCAGCCTTAGGGACACCAAACGCTAGCTAATAGGGCCACAAAAGTCCTTTTAAGGACTGGTATAGGTGTCGATAGCTGTGACATACTGAGGGGTTTGATATACCTAAAATATAATTTCTATATAGTGCATTTGTATTGTGCAGCAGTTGTGTGCGGTTCTACTGAGATACCGCAGCTATACAGAGGGACAAACGCTTCTGGAACAAATAATTTCAACTGGTGTGATATACCAGTTGCCCCCAAAACAAAACTGATTAAGGGGTTTGATATACCTGCTTCCATGAAATACTCATTAAGGGGTTCTATATACCTGCTTCCACAAATACTGCTCTTCTATAGGGACTTTGGCACAGGGTCATTTTGAAAATGACAGGCAGAGAAAGAGGCAGGTGCACCAGGCCGGAGCCTAAGTGGGAAGTTGGAGAAAATGTGTGTGAATACACCAAAGAACGCCTTCCGCTTCTGCACCCTCCTCATCCTCTGTATTAGCGTCCGCCTCACTCTCTGCTGTGTGCACCCCCAAAGACACCACCACCACCATAGCCCCTCCACTCGAGTCAGAGAAATTATTTTCCCATCAATTCCCAGACCTTACCGATGCGCAGCCATTCTTGCCATCGGATGAGGAAGAGGAGGTAGCAACGGCCGCCACCCAGAGGTCTGACGACAGTCCAAGGAGTTTGGTCCCCGCTGTTGCTGCCTACTCCGGGATCTCTAATGTCAGTGGTGGTGAAGGTGACAATGATGACGTGTCGATGGACGTCACGTGGGTGCCCACAAGAAAGGAAGAGGAGGGGAGTTCAGAGGGAGAGACGGAGCAGCAGATAGGGAGGAGAAGGCGGAGAAACAGGCAGAACTCGCAGTGCACAGGAGGCAAAAAACAGACTGCAAATGTATCTGGAGCGAGCCATCCAACCTTGCACGGTCACATCTTTCGCTCCCAGGACGCTGGAACATGGCTCCGTAGAGTGGGCTTTTTTTAACTTGTCAGCTGCTGATAATAGTGTTGCCATTTGCAGCCTGTGCTGTCAACGAATAAGTCGCGGTATGCCCAACACTCACCTAGGGACGACCGCCTTAAAAAGGCACTTGGCCTCCCATCAGTGAGCTCAGTGGGAGCAACGCCGTCAGAACCCACAAAGCCACACTCCTGGTGCTCCACGTCCTGCCTCTTATCCTTCTCCTCTCTCCTCCCATTTGTCCTCGACTCTACCTTCCTCCGTGCTGTCGTTGCGTTAATCTGGCACAAGGCAGGCTTCTGTGGCCCAGATGTTCGAGCGTAAAAAAATGATGACGCTGGATAATTCTCTTGCCCAACGGCTGACCGCCGGCTTGTTGGAACTGCTAGCTCGCCAACTACTGCCATATAAATTGGTGGACTCAGAGGCCTTTAGAAAATTTGTGGCCATTGACACACCGCAATAGAAGGTCCCGGAAGGAAATATTTCTCCCAGAAGGGCATCCCAGAGATATATGGCCACGTTCAGCGGCAAGTGAATGTATTTCTGGCACACAGTGTCGATGCCAAGATACATCTGACCACAGACACGGCAGGGAAGGTACATAACTTTTACTGCCCACTGGGTGAACCTTCTGACGGCCGTCAAGCATGTAACCCGTGGCACTCGTGTGGATTTGGTGTTACCACCACAGATTGCATGCAGGCCTGGCTCTTTTCCTCCTCCTCCTCCTACTCCATCCTCCGTCTCCTCCTCGGCTGACTCCTCCTTTTCCACTGCTACCGCCTCTTCCGCTGCACCCCCCCAGCTTCCCAGAACCTATTCGACAGGCCAGGTGAGACGTTGCCATGCTGTGTTGCGACTGTTGTGCCTGGAAGCCAAGAGCCACACTAGTCCTGCACTCCTTTCAGCTTTGCATTCACAAGCAGATCAGTGGCTAACCCCACTCAATTTGACAGTTGGTAAAGTGGTGTGCGACAATGGTGCCAATCTGATGAGCGCGCTGAAACAGGGCAAAATGACACATGGCACACATCCTGAACTTAGTCGTGCAGCGATTCGTTGCCAAATAGCCAGGGTCCAGGACGTCTTTCGGCAGGCCAGGAAAATCTCTGCCCATTTTATAAGATCTTACACGACCATGGCTCACCGTGCTGACATTCAGCGGCGACACCACTTGCCCGTCAGACGTCTGATATGTGACTGCCCGACGCGCTGGAACTCCACCTTGTATTTGCTTGATAAGCTTCTCCAGCAGAAGCGTGTCGTTAAAGACTACCTGTACGAACTCTGTGGCAGGACAGGTTCTGGGGAGCTTGGTTTTTTCACCATGCCAGTGGCTGCTTATGCGCAATGCATGCAGACTTCTGCGGCCATTTCATGAGATCACCAAACTGGTCAGTCGCAGCCAGTGCGTCATCAGTGACATCTTACCTTACGCCTACTTTCTGGAGCATGCATTGTGTCATTGATCAAGCCATCGAGGAGCAGGAGCAGGAAGATGAGGAAGTCACAATGCTGAATGAATTCCCGGGGGGTTAGTCCATCTGAGACAAGTCAGCAGGAGTCTGAAGAGGAGTCAGAGGAGGATGGTGCCGGGGCAGAGGAGGAGGAGCAAGAAGAGCAGTCTTTAAACTTTTCTGGGATCCCTGGTGTTGTACTTAGATGGCGGGAGGAGACCGAGGACGACGTTCTCCTGGGCGATGAGCAGGAGACAGGCAGCTCCACCGCTTCCAATTTAGTGAAAATGGGGGCCTTCATGCTAAAGTGTTTGAAGAGGGACCCCCATAGAAAAAGCATAAAGGGAAAGGACCAGTACTGGGTGACAGCGTACTTAGACTCCCGGTATAAACACAAAATGGCGGACATGTTACCAGCAGCACAGAGGGCTGTCAGAATGCAGCATTTCCAGACCTTGCTGCAATAGATGCTGCATTCTGCTGTTGCGGGTGCTGGCAGAGGAATTTCCACCCACAGAGAAACAGTTGCGAGTACCAATCCTACAGCGCATGCAAGAAGAGGGCGGTTTGAAGATGTGTTAGTCACTTCGGATATGAGATCATTCTTGCAGCCAACCCATCGAGAGCCGCCCTCCGGATCCATCCTCAGGGAATGCCTAGACCAACAGGTGTCCGACTACATCGGGTTAACGGCCGATGTGGAAGCTCTGAGAAGTGAGGAACCCCTGGACTACTGGGTGTGCAGTCTTGACCTGTGGCCAGAGCTGGCACAATTGGCCATGGAACTCTTGGCTTGCCCCTCGTCGAGTGTCCTGTCCGAAAGGACGTTCAGCGCAGCAGGGGGGATTGTGACCGATAAGTGCACTCGCCTAGCTCATGACAGTGTGGACTACCTCACATTTCTAAAAATGAATGATTATGGATCTTGGAGGAATTTAACACCTGTGACAACCACGTTTAATTGAATTTCCTGATGCTAGCCCACACATATCCGCACCACCCAGAACAAATAATGGTCCCGGTAAATACAGCGGCATAAAATGCCTTTTCTGTCCGGTGAATGCCTAATGTTTGGGGCCACGGAGGAATTCAACACCTGTGATGACCACGTGTTATCGAATTTCAACTATTATCATATGGGTTTTTTCAAGAGGAGGGATTTCGTTAGCCATGTTTTTAATCCAATTTTATATTTTTTGTTCTTTTAAACATATGTATTTGACATCTATTTGTACTGGCCTGCAGTAAAATTGATATCTAATGACCGTCTAATATACCTCCAGCCACATAATCACTTGTTCTTTTCTGTCTGGTGAATGCCTAATGTTTGGGGCCTGTAAAACACTGGCCTGCAGTAAAATTTATATTGAATGGCTGTCTAATATACCTCCAGCCAAATGATCACTTGATCATTTATGTACGGTGAATGCATCATTTTTGGGGCCTGTAGTCCACTGGCCTGCTGTAAAATTGATATCCATTGACAGTCTAATATACCTCCAGCCACATAATCACTTGATCATTTATGTACATTGAATGCATCATTTTTGGGGCCTATAATCTAACTGACCAACAGTAAAATTGTTATACGGTGACCGCCTAATGCACCTCCAGCCACATTATCACTTGTTCTTTTCTGTATGGCGAATGAATAATTTTTGAGGCCTGTACTCCACTGGCCTGCAGTAAAATTGATATCCAATGATCGTCTAATATACCTCCAGCCACATAATCACTTGATGTTTTCTGTCAGGTGAATGCCTAATTTTTGGGGCCTGTACTCCTGTGGCCTAAAATACATTTTCTCTAGGCTCCAGCAGGCCACATTTTTGACAGTTTCCCTTTAAGACGCATAAAAATGGCCCCTGATTAAAATACATACTTTTTGTGGGAATTTTTGCCATTGATCCTCCTCTGGTATGTCACTGTCCATGTTGTGGGACTATTTGTGCACTTCTAGTAAGTATTTGGTGGCTGCAATAATGACCTGAAGGTTTTTCAGGTTCGCCTGCCATTAAAGTGAATGGGGCCCGTCGGGAACAAGCGTTCGAGAATCATCTCGGACGATGTTCGTCCATCACTATACAGAATAGTTCCTGATCTATAAAATTTTAAAAAAGGTACTCCAGTACAATGAAAAAAGGTTTAGGATGGAGATCAAATAGTTAAAAAATGGTTAAAAAATTGAATTAGCTTCTACTCACCTTGCCATTTTTCCGCCACCATGTCTATGTTGCCTGCCTGAGCGAAAGTTCGCCAAGAAATCTGATTCATTCTGAA
This sequence comes from Bufo bufo, assembly GCF_905171765.1. Classification (NCBI taxonomy): domain Eukaryota; kingdom Metazoa; phylum Chordata; class Amphibia; order Anura; family Bufonidae; genus Bufo; species Bufo bufo. The sequence continues at coordinate 118,408,857 of NC_053398.1, read as the reverse complement.
TTCATTTGTCAAGAACCGCTATAAATCAGGTATACTCAGGCCCCTCTGCCTAATCATATTCTTCCCACTTGGTGGCACAATCTCAGTGTGAAGGCTTGGAACTTAACCCTTTCCTTACCACTGACAGTAAATTTACATCGACAGCCTGGCATTTAAAAATGGGGGCCGCTGGCAGGTGCAGAAGGCGTCATGGCTGCGGGGTGTCTGCTGTTTAAAAGAGCAGACACCTGGCACTAATGTCCACGACTGGCGGTATTGCTGGTCATGGACTTTTAACCATTCAGATGCCGTGGTCATCCGGGTGTGCTCTGGCTCTGCTCGGGGGAGCCGGAACGTGTATGCAGCAGCCCCTGTCCTCCTGTGTGATGGTACCAAAAATGATACGCAGCATTAAGGCGGTAAAACCTTCCTCAAAGCAATAAAGTTGAGGGATCCACAGCAGGGATGACAATAGTCTCATGTGGATCCCTCTATAAGGTCCGGGATCCCTCCGTATTATTAACCTAGTGGTATTTCTCTTTTAAAATTTTTAGGATTAAGACCCGATGGGCCGAACATGGTGGATGAATCAAACATGGCCGCTGGATTATTTCATCAACACTGTCCCTAGCACATGATCGCTTGCCACGTCTCTCTATATGCTCAGCTCACAGGACAGGAGGAGACCATGCAGTATCAGGGTTTTATAGGGCTGTGACATCACAGGGGATGGCTACCTGCGGATTGGTTGGCTGCACAGCATTATGGGTCATATCGTGTTTCACTTATTTTCACTTTGTAACATTTTAGGAAAAACTGATTTGTTATCACGAATTGCAAGGAAATTCGGATTCGTGTCGAATAAAATTTTTCGTAAACTTCAGGCCGAATTCCGCTTTGAATGCTTCAATTCACTCAACACTAGCTGAAATGATCGAGAATGCCTTTCAGCCAATGGTCATCGGGGCAATTCTAGCCATTTCTTGTAGCGTCAAGACAGGAGCGGGAAGTGGAGCGCAGAGGGGACCCGGGTCTCATTTAGACAGCAGCTAGGGAGACTGGTGAGGTGAGTATAAGCTGGTGTATTTTTTTAACCATCTAGGGTTACTGAGGGTACTTTCACACTAGTGTTAAAGTTTTCCGGTATTGAGTTCCATCACAGGGGCTCAATACCGGAAAAAAACGCTTCCGTTTTATCCTAATGCATTCTGAATGGAAAGCATTCCGTTCAGTATGCATCAGATTGTCTTCAGTTCAGTCATTCTTACGGTATTTGGCCGGAGAAAATACTGCAGCATGCTGCAGTATTTTCTACGGCCAAAATTCCGGAACACTTGGCGGAATTCCGGATCCGGCATTCATTTCCATTGGAATGTATTAATGCCGGATCCGGTACCAAGTTTTCCGGAAAACCAGATCCGGCTTCCCGGTCTGCGCATGCGCAGACCTTTAAAAATGTGAAGAAAAAAAAATACTGGATCCGTTTTTCCGGATGACACCGGAGAGACGGATACGGTATTTCAATGCATTTGTCAGCCAGATCCGCATCCGGATCCGGAAACAAATGCTATTCCAGCAACGGAACTGCCGGCCGGAATCCTCTAACACAAGTGTGAAAGTACCCTGAGCTGTACAAAAAACTTTTGATATGTCAGTGAGACATCAAAAGTATTGATCGGTAGGGGTCTGAGTGCTGAGACCCCCACCGATCACTAGAGCACTCAGACCCTAAACGATCAGAACACTTGATATGTGTCTGTATCAAAGGTTTTAGAAACCCTTTTTAACCCCTTCTACCCCGGGCCAGTTTTTAGATATGACTTTTTGATCGCTTGGTATTACACTTTTTGTGATGTAAGGTGACAAAAAATGGCTTTTTTGGCACAGTTTTTATTAATTTTTTTGCAATGTTTACCTGAGGGGGTAGGTCATGTGATATTTTTATAGAGCAGGTAGGCACCGATACCTAATACTGTATGTCTACTTTTTGAAACTTTATTTCAGGGGCTGGATCGCCTATGGCCGCTCTTGTCTTGATTGAAGAAAACCCACCAAACGACCTGCGGCGAGCATGAAGACATCACCACATGATCATGCTGGCTGCGCTCGTGACGTCATCACTGATGACGTCACTGCACGCGCCCAGCATGATCACATGTTACCATCTTCACGCTCGCTGCAGGTCCTTTGGCAGGTTTTCTTCAATCAAGACCGGAGCGGACGGCCTCTCCACGACCAAGTGGATTAACCCTCTGAGCACGTGAATGTGAGTCTCAGATGCCGCGATCAGTGTTGAACATGGCATCTGAGGGGTTAAATGAGGGGGGGCGGTGTGATCGTCATTCCCAGTCATTGTTCCCGCTCCATACAATGATAAGTGATTCGTGACAAAGTAATTTGTAGCAAAATAAATTTCTTGGCGAAGTTCGGCGAAGCTGCCGAATCAAATTTTTTTAAACTTCACTCATCACTAGTCCTGAGATATTAAAGTCACCCCACACCAGTTACCTCATCAGTAGTTTCTGCCTTGGTAAACTCCCATGAATATTATTTTTATCCAGTCCATTACCATTTGTGAAGTCATGAGCACATGCCTTAGCTGAGGCTAAAAAGAATTGCAGTTCTTTAGGCAGGGGTGCATGGGAGGGGCAGCGTTAGCAGTTGTTCTAGGGCCCTGGCGCTCAAAGGCCCCTTAGATGCTCATCTTGGAATGGTTTTTGGGAGGCCCACCAGTTTTGGGAAGATTTGCAACAGTTTTTAGCCTTTATGAAAAAAAAGGCTAAACTTGCCTGCTCCTCACCATTAGAGCTCCCTGGTTGTCTTCATCTGATGTCCGGCCCCCGTCTGCAAACTTCCTCCACAATGTCATGTGTGCCACTGCAGTCAATGACTGACCTCAGCAGCTACATGTTTACTGCTAGGTCTCATGCCTCTTGGAGACACGTCATTGGCGGCAGCAGTGCACAAGACCCCATCCATGTAGGAAGTCAAATAGGTATGTCTCTAAACATTGCATATCTCTACATAGCACTATACTTTCTTGAAGTGTTTAAGGTTTATAAGTACGAGTGAGTCTGAACTTTCTTGCTCCATCATGAAGAGCGAACTATTTACATCTCCAGTACCTGTAGATCCTCGAAGAAAGTCTACACATTGAACTACCAGTTCTTTAGGTAGCTGTGTGCTCTACCTTGGACTTTAACCAGTAATTAATTTATTAGGCTCATTGTGTTCTGATACAGAACGAAGATAAATGTTCCTAAAACAAATGACTTGGCCTGTAATCGTTCAGTAATGTGGCTAATAAACCTAATAATGACAAAGAATGAGTAAATAACATTGTGGTGACTTCTGTTTGATCTACGAACACACATTGCCAAGTCCTGAGCTTCCTTCCAAGATTCATCTAAACCACCACAGGGGTCAAACACTTACATTTTCAGAAACAAGTGAGAGATCGTATGATTGTTTAATAGTATTCTATACACCAATGTTTCCCAAACTGTGGATCGCCAACTGCTTAAATACTACAACTCCCAGTATGCCCCCACAGCTGTAGATTTGTATTTGCTGGAGAGCCACAAGTTGGGGAGACATTACCATACACAGTGTAAGTCTTGGGAATGATGGACTATGTATGTGGGTATGGGTGGTAGGTGTTTTGACTCATTTTGGCCGGCTGGGATGTATGGTTTTGTAGACCTCCCACTATTACTCTCTGATGTTATTGTTTTTGGTTGTTTTATATTCTTAAAGGATCTGAGGATCTGTGTTTTTTTTTTTACATTTAAAGGGGGATGTGGTGGTTGGTGTTAAGTATCAGGTCAGTAGTCAACATGGCACTGGAAAGGCAGTCATAGACATCTTACTGAAGGTATGGAGCATCCAAGAGATGTAGGAGCATAGAGGTGCAGGTGCACGCATTCCCCACTCAGGCTGCCACAGAGTTAGATAGACCACACTATTTGGTAGGGGAAGGAAGGGACTCTGCTCTGGCTGTCTAGCGTGGGCACATGTGCCAGACATTTCACTTGTGAGCAAGTCCTGTTCATTTTTGCATTATCCCTTCCATGTAGCAATACTTTTAGTATTTTTCTTTTTCTTACATCACTATATTATTACTGTACTGTGACATCACTTTATTTCTGTACTGTGACATCACTTTATTTCTGTACTGTGACATCACTTTATTTCTGTACTGTGACATCACTGTTTAATACTCCTGCACTGTGACATCACTATATTCCTGTACTGTGACATCACTATATTTCTGTACTGTGAAATCACTATTATTCCTGTTCTGTGACATCACTATTTATTACTTCTGCACTGTGACATCACAATATTCCTGTACTGTGACATCAGTATTATTCCTGTACTGTGACATCAGTATTATTCCTGTACTGTGACATCACTGTTTAATACTCCTGCACTGTGACATCATTATATTCCTGTACTGTGACATCACTGTTTATTACTCCTGTACTGTGACATCAGTATTATTCCTGACCTATGACATCACTTTATTTCTGTACTGTGACATCACTGTTTAATACTCCTGCACTGTGACCTCACTATATTCCTGTACTGTGAAATCACTATTATTCCTGTACTGTGACATCACTATTTATTACTCCTGCACTGTGACATCACAATATTCCTGTACTGTGACATCAGTATTATTCCTGTACTGTGACATCAGTATTATTCCTGTACTGTGACATCACTGTTTAATACTCCTGCACTGTGACATCATTATATTCCTGTACTGTGACATCACTGTTTATTACTCCTGTACTGTGACATCATTATATTCCTGTACTGTGACATCACTGTTTATTACTCCTGTACTATGACATCTCTATTATTCCTGTACTGTGACATCACTGTTATTCATGTACTGTGACATCACTGTTTAATACTCCTGCACTTTGACATCACAATCTTCCTGTACTGTGACATCACTGTTTATTACTACTGTACTGTGACATGACTATATTCCTGTACTGTGACATCACTGTTGAATACTCCTGCACTTTGACATCACAATCTTCCTGTACTGTGACATCACTGTTTATTACTACTGTACTGTGACATGACTATATTCCTGTACTGTGACATCACTATATTCTTGTACTGTGACATCACTATTATTTCTGTACTATGACATCACTGATTATTACTCCTGTACTGTGACATCACTATATTCCTGTACTGTGACATGCCAATATTCCTGTACTGTGACATCTCTATTATTCCTGTGACATCGCTGTTTAATACTCCTGCACTGTGACATCACTATATTCCTGTACTGTGACATCACAATATTCCTGTACTGTGACATCACTATTATTCCTGTGACATCACTGTTTAATACTCTTGTACTGTGACATCACTATATTCCTGTACTGTGACATCACTGTTATTTCTTTACTGTGACATCACTATTATTCCTGTACTGTGACATCACTGTTTAATACTCCTGCACTGTGATATCAGTATATTCCTGTACTGTGACATCACTGTTTATTACTTCTGTACTGTGACATCACTATTATTCCTATACTGTGACATCACTGTTTATTACTCCTGCACTGTGACATCACTATATATCTGTACTGTGATATCACTATATTCCTGTACTGTGACATAACTATTACTCCTGCACTGTGACATCACTATATTCCTCTACTGTGACATCACTATTACTCCTGCACTGTCACATTACTATTATTCCTGTACTGTGACATCACTATATTCCTGTACTGTGACATCACAATATTCCTGTACTGTGACATCACTATATTCCTGTACTGTTGCAATGAGCAGGATGGATACAGGTATGACGCCAAATTATGCAATGACTGGGTCAGATGTAGATGATAGGCTATGTTTTGTTTGTGACGCCAATTGCAGCAGGCGCAGGGTACTATTACAGGGCCCTCCCAAGGTGTTATAACGCACGTCCCAGGTTAGCAATGCCAGAGTGGGGTAATGGCCTATAATGTCTCTATAGGTGGTGATAATTGTGTCAACGGTGTCTCCTACTTGGGTACGGCTGGGCTCCTGGCTCCTGGCTCACTTGCAATAAATTGAGTGCAGTGATAGTAGGAGTAATAAAGGAATTTTGCAGCAGAAATTGATCTCCAGACCTTTAGATGAAGTTCAAACTTTTCTTTACTGAAGATAACTGGTATCCAAGCGGAATACAGCTTTGGTCTTTGGTCCCAGCAGGTTTTGGCAATGGTTGGCAGGAATGAATCTTCTGTACTATAAATCTGGAGCTTGCAGGATAAGACGTCTGCTTAGTAGCTCGTTTTTTAACTGTAGCAGGAATTGAATTCTGCACTTCTCTTTATCTTCTGCTTTGTGGGGACTGACTAGCTGAGGAGGAGGATATGGGTTATCCTAGGTCTCTGGACTTTACTCACAGATAGGCTCTCAGGGAATGCTTTTGTCCTGGAACTCTGGAGATTGTCTGCTGTCTTCTCATCCAGCTGAGGCTGCAGGGCTCAGACTGGGAAATTGATCAATGTCTCAGCTGAGACAAGATCCTGGCTTTCTTTCCTATACAGGGGGATCTCCTACACACACACACACACCAACCCCTAGCAGGGGGTGGGCTACAATGAACCTAACTTCCTTCTCCACCCAAGGTGCAGGATGTGGGAACAGTCCACACCTCTACAGAGGGGGAGCTAAGCTAGAATGAACCATTCCAGCCTAGATATACTAAACTGAAACTAATACCTTACCAACGCATTGCTGCCACCTGCTGGTCAACCTGGAACATTACAAGGAAATTTACATTTAACAAAGTTTTACATGCAAAGTTGTGAAGCCATGAGCAAAATCATATCAGATGACAAGGTAAGGGCTCTTAGGAGATAGTAGTGGGGTAGAGGCGTGTAGTAACACAACTCTGGGGTGTTACACTGTGACATCACTGCTTGTTACTCCTGCACTGTAACATCACTATATTCCTGTACTGTGACATCACTATATTCCTGTAGTGTGACATCACTATTATTCCTGTACTGTGACAGTACTAATACTCCTGCACTGTGACACCACTATTATTCCTGTACTGTGACATCACTGTTTAATACTCCTGCACTGTGAAATCACTATATTCCTGTTCTATGACATCAATATTATTCCTGTACTGTGACATCAATATTATTCCTATACTTTGACATCACTGTTTAATACTCCTGCACTGTGACATCACTATTATTCCTGCACTGTGACATCACTATTATTCCTGTACTGTGACATCACTATTATTCTTATATTGTGACATCACTGTTTATTACTCCTGTACTGTGATATCACTATATTCCTGTACTGTGACATCACAATATTCCTGTACTGTGACATCACTATTATTCCTATACTGTGACATCACTATTATTCCTGTACTGTGACATCACTGTTTAATACTCCTGTACTGCGACATCACTATATTCCTGTACTGTGAAATCACTATTTTTCCTGTACTGTTACATAACTGTTTATTACTCCTGTAGTGTGGCATCACTATTCCTGTACTGGGACATCACTATTATTCCTGTACTGTGACATCACTAGTGATGGGCGAACATCGGTCGGGACGGTTCGCGAACGCGATTGCCCGAACGCGATCAAATGTTCGTGAACCGCAAGTTCGCGGTGGGCCCCATTCACTTTAATGGCAGGCGAACCTGAAAAACCTTGAGCTCATATTTGCAGCCACCAAATACTTAGAAGAAGTGTACAAATAGTCCCACAACATGGACAGTGACATACTAGAGGGGAACAATGGCAAAAACTCCAACAAAAAATATGTATCTTAATCAGGGGACATTTTTATGCGTCTTAAAGGGAAATTCTCTGAAATGTGCCCTGTTGGAGCCTAGAAATTTTTTATTTTAGGCCATTGGAGTACAGGCCTTAAAAATTAGGCATTCACCTGACATAAAAGAAATTGCGATTATGTGGCTCAAGGTATATTATGTGTTCACTGAATAACAATTTTTACTGTAGCCCACTTTTTTTTTCACTTTTTTGGGAGGGCAACTGGTATATCACACCAGTAGAAATTATTTGTTCCAATGTCGTTTGTCACTATCTGTAGCTGCGGTAACGCAGCAAAACTGCAAACAAATGCTGCACTACCCAACTGCACTATATAGAAAGTATTTAATTGTTATATAACACACCTGCTTCAATCAGTTTTTTTGGGGGGCAACTGGTATATCACACCAGTAGAAATTATTTGTTCCAATAGCGTTTGACCCTCTGTGTAGCTGCAGTATCGCAGCAGAACCGCACACAACTGCTGCACAATACAAATGCACTATAATATACTTTCTATGTTAGAAAGTATATTATAAGTGTATTACACCCCTAAGTATATCACACCTATCGATAGCACCCTGCTCCACACAGCAACCTCTCCCTACACTGGCAAAAGACTGAATGTAAAATGGCGGCCAGATCAGGTTTATTTATAAGGTAGGGGGTATGTCTATGTGCTGAAATGTCTCAATTGGCTGTCCTGTACCACCGGATGGATGTGTCATGGGTCAAAGTTTTTCACAATGTAAAAATAATATAGTGCCGCGAAACGACCACCGGGCGAACCGCAAAACCATCTCTAGACATCACTGTTTAATACTCCTGTACTGTGACATCACTATATTCCTGTACTGTGACATCACTATTATTCCTGTACTGTGACATCACTATTATTCCTGTACTGTGACATCACAATATTCCTGTACTGTGACATCACTGTTTAATACTCCTGCACTGTGACATCACTATTATTCCTGTGCTGTGACATCACTGTATTCATGTACTGTGACATCACTATATTCCTGTACTGTGACATCAAAATATTCCTGTACTGTGACATCACTGTTTAATACTCCTGCACTGTGACATCACTATTATTCCTGTGCTGTGACATCACTGTATTCATGTACTGTGACATCACTATATTCCTGTACTGTGACATCACTATATTCCTGTACTGTGACATCACTATATTCCTGTACTGTGACATCACTATATTCCTGTACTGTGACATCACTGTTTAATACTCCTGCACTGTGACATCACTGTCATCAATCCATTTGAGTCTACTCCATGTATTCTGGAAATGTGCTTTTCAAATAGCGCAGATTTTTCCACGCGGATTTAAAATTTGATTTGGGGGGAAAAAGAAAAGCCAACACATTGCATTTCAAACTGCAAACCCCCAGCAGAAATTAGAGAGCGTGCTTCGGATTTCTGCTGCAGATTTTCTTGCAAATTGCATCGTCTGAACATCGTCTTAGGCCAGGGCTACAGCGCATTTCGGTCTACGTCTCAGGGTCCATTCACATGACAAACTGCGAATCCACAAGACACGGACAGTGGCCATTTGCATTGTGGCATTGTGGTGTGGACCCATTGACTTAAGGGTTCTTCCGTGTCCATAAGATGCGTCCTATTCTTTGACTTCAGTGGGTCTCCACCCCGATGCCTCTTGCATACGGCTGGTGTCTGTGTTTTGAGGGTCCACGGTTCACATAACAGACATAGTTGTGTGAATAGACCCTTAATGGGTACTGCAGATCTTAAACTGCACAAGGTTTGCAACTAAATCGAGTGACTGCAGAGCGGGCAAATGTTTTGATTGCCTGGCCACAAAAAATGCACGCGATTTGTATCTGACTTGTTGCACAACTTTTTCAGGATGAGATTTGGATGCGAGTCCTGTGCAATTTAGGATACGCAGCACCCATTAAAGTGCAGGCATGCTGCAAGTGAGTTCCACACAACTGGATTGATCTGCATGCCGTCAATCTAAGATGCAACTTGCGATGACATAAAATTGAGGGGTTTGGATTCTTTGTGACCACTATGTCGTGTTTCAAAATGCGGCCACGTTGATAATTACGGCTTGTGAACTTGCATCATTGCGATCTTCATGTTGCACAACCATAGTCTCTATGTAGCCCCTTCTTGGAGTTTCTTCTTCTGATATTTCCCAAAAAAAAGAAAACACGTGCCGCACCGCCAAATATTGCTTTAATGCAGCATACAATATCTAACCATGTCCATGCACATACGGTATACCTCTCATGTTCTGTGACTTGTGCGCAGCTGCGGGTTTCACTGAAATAAAAATCCATTTCTCTGCTAGACACTGAAGTCACTGAAAGAGTTAACGACGGCAGCCCCAAAGAGACAACAGGCCCGGGAATTCCTACAAAGCCAGTAATGAATGATCACTTGACTTGTTTAATAATTCCGGATAAATGTGTCAGCTTTGAAACACACTGCCCTCTAATGCCCGACCGTCAGATTTCCTCTAAGAGATGAAAAGCGGCTCCAGCATAAATGTGGTCTCGTCCGTATTCACCATGCGATACAAGAGTCGCAGAGAGTTGTAACTTCTTACAAATTATCTTTGAAGAAGATCAGACCTGGACTGCAGAGATATTAGGTCCAATTTCATTAGATGTTCTTAATATTTTGCATTCACTAGGGCAGAGCTCTTTAAATTAGGACGTTCCTAACACAGGTAAGGCTACAGGATCTGTGCTGCCACTAGTGCACGCGTGCTGCCGGAGGTCCGCTCCGGCCCTATTCATTATAATGGGGATGGGCCGGAGGTCCGCCCGCAGCATGGCAGACATGCTGAGAGGCGACTGGAATAAAACCTACGACATGTTGCAGTTTTATTCCAGCCGCCTCTTGGCATGTTTTCCGTGCTGCGGCCGGAAAACATGATAGTGAATGGGCCGGAGCGGACTTGCGGCAGCACTGATCGGGCAGGGTGTTTACCCGCCGGAACACCCTGCCAGAGAAGGCTGCTGCTAATGTTAAAGTAGCCTAAATTGGAGGTGAAAGGGGAAAGCATGAAGAGCACCTTGTACTGTAGATGTGATTCTTACTCTTTACGCACTGAGGCTTACTCACAATGATGCTGTGCACGTCGGGCCGCCCGCAGGGCTATTGTCCCACACTCATGAGATCATATGAGTGCGGGACATATGGTCAATGGTGCTCCGGGACATATGGCCCGCTCACGGACTGTATGTCTAGGAGGGCATACGGTCGTGTGCAAGGGCCCTGAGAGGAGGAATTAAGCCACAGGGAACAGACCTGCAAAGGGCCTGCGTGGTCCCAGCCAGGAGGGTTGGGCGGCCACAAGGTTGAGGAAGCCTGAGTTTGGGGGGACCCAGCGACGTCTGAAGAACAGAGGTGTCGCACGGTCACCTGGACCATATCCCCCCAAGGTATTTTGCTGCTTCCACCAGGAGGGTGGGTTGCACTGGTCACAGTTAGGAGGCTGTCTGATTGAAGCCGAATACAGCAGTGTGAACACTGACCTAGAGGTGAGTTAGGGAGACCTCTGTATAGTGAGTGCCTAGCCGGGCAAAGATTTATTGTTTTGTGTTGATGTAACACGTTGTTGTGAAGCTGTGACTTTCTTGGTGCCAAGTGAGGCCAAACCTGGAGGTGTGATGTGCTGTGTGACAAATAAAGCACTGTTCGAGCTTGAAAACCCCCTGTTTGATGAGAAGTCTGTCATTGCCGACCCTTGTGACAGAGCAATCCCTTACAATACACATAACACACATATAGTCATATACTTTACACATTTACAGTATACATGCACTTTTCACACATATACATACAAATAGCACACATATATGCATATTCTTTACTCACGTATACCTGCACTTTACACACATATACAGTACATACACATGACACACATATATTCGTATACTTTGCACATTTATACATACGCATTACTCAAACATATAGACATTACAGATACTTACCTAGCCTGTAGTGCACAGGTCCAGAAATTTGAGCAAAACTGTAATAAATAATCATTTGATTTGTTTGATAATTCCGGATAAATGTGTCAGCTTTGAAAAAACACTGCGCTCTAATGGCCGATCATCAGATTTTCCCAGAAGTCTAGAGTAGAAGTGGTGAGCAGAGGACAGACTCTCAGTACAGACTCCACCCTTTTGTTCATCCTGACAAAGCTGCTGCTTGGATCAAGTTACAACAGTGGGTAAGACTGGCTGCTATAACTTAAGCCAACACTGACAGAAAAGGCAAGTTCTCCAGGCAAACCCTTTCTGGTCCCTCCACATCCTTACCTAAATGTGTCCAGGGAAAATACCCCACCTGTCTCGTTCTGAGCTATATAACTGTGCTAGAGAAAGAGGGGGCCCTCTCATGCTTATTTTAACTATGTAAAGGGATGTGATTTTCCACATGTGCGATGCTAGCAAACAAAGGAAAATACACTGGAATAGGTGCACTGGGATCCATGTCCCAGGTGGTTAGGAGAATGGTGATGTCAGGCCTGCCCCCGAAGCAGCCTACATTTTATCATTGCTATGCTCTATGTACAGGTATTCCACTGGCAAGGACATTCACACTATAGAGGCAACAGTGAGGCTCCTATTAGACCCCACAGGGCATAGACTCCAGGTGAAGGGCATGCAATGTATGAGCCAACCTATAGAAGAGGCCTGATTGCTCATTTTACTAGGCCCTGTAGCAGGATTTCTGCTGCCTTGGTAGTGACCTCCAGTATTATCTCCAATTTACTGATGGTCCTTAGCAAAAACCCTTGAGTATAAAGTAGTGTAGGTAGAACTTTTATAACTGTGGTGGGTGAGGGGAGGTGGGTAAAATACAATACTTCCCTGAATAAGTTTTCTTTAAAACACAGGCCAGGCTTTCATGTTGATGTTGGGAGATTGCCAGCGTTGTCCTGAAGGATCTCATGCCTACAGCCCACTTTACACGGCAACACATCCATTCAACAGCTTACAGAGTTCTCTGCAAATATGCGCCGTGGAATCTGAATGCAATGAGCTGATTATAATCCCAGGCTCATTAGCTAAACCATTTATTATTTTACCACTTGTTTACCACTCTGAAGAAAACCGGCTATCACGTCTCCACCCTGGGTGTTGTCAGAAGATACAAAGTACAGACCATTACAGAACACTTACACATTAACAAATGCATCCTTCCCTATTAACATCTTAGTTTTCCATTAAACTCATTATTAATGGAGATCGGTGGTTCTCAACCTTTTCACACCAAGTACCCACTAGGGAAAAGAAGTTCGAGTCCACTACCCCCAAGAAAACGACAGTGATGAATATTAACAAAATAAGGCTATTTTCACACCCCAGACATATTCTCTTTTCTAAGCCTATGGCAGCAGGTTCCTTCAAATTTGACAGAAGGAATAATATAGCATGCACCACCGATCTTCCTGTCAAAATAACAGACACTACATTAGGACCCATGATGGATGACTATTATTTTATATATACAGTCCTTATGAAAAGTTTAAGACCACTTGAAAAATTGCAAAAAATCATATTTAGCATGGCTGGATCTTAACAAGGTTCCAAGTAGAGTTTCAACATGCAACTAGAAGAAATGGGAGTGAGACAAAACATTTTTTGAGCATTCAATTTAATGAAAACAACGAATAAACTGAAACCGGCTGTTTTTCAGCTAAGATTAGGACCACACCTCCAAAAAAAAACTACCCCCCCCCCCCCCAAAACAGAAATCCAACTTCCAAACATGAACTCAGTAATGAGTAGCTCCGCCGTTATTGTTTATCACTTAAAAAATTTGTTTGGGCATGCTTGATACAAGGGTTTCCATGAGGTGAGTGGGAACATTTCTCCAAGTGGTGAAGACGGACGCACAAAGGCCATCTACTGTCTGGAACTGTTATCCATTTTTGTAAACTTCCCTTGCCATCCATCCCCAATGGTTCTCAATTGGATTTAGATCAGGGGAACACGCAGGATGGGCCAAAAGAGTGATGTTATTCTCCTGGAAGAAGTCCCTTGTCCTGCGGGCATTGTGCACTGTAGCGTTGTCCTGTTGAAAAACCCAGTCATTACCACACAGACGAGGGCCCTCAGTAATGAGGAATGCTCTCTGCAACATCTGGACATAGCCAGCGACCATTTGACGCTCCTGCACTTCCTGAAGCTCCATTGTTCCACTGAAGGAAAAAGCACTCCAGACCATTATGGCGCCCCCTCCACTGTGGCACGTAGAAAACATCTCAGGTGGGATCTGCTTGTCATGCTAGTCATGGAAACCATCAGGACCATCAAGGTTAAATTTTTTCTTATCAGAGAATAAAACTTTTTTCCACCTTTGAATGTCCCATGTTTGGTGCTCTCTTGCAAAGTCCAAACGAGCAGTTCTGTGGCGTTCAAGGAGACGAGGTCTTTGAAGATGTTTTTTGTTTTTGAAGCCCTTCAGTCTGAGATGCCGTCTGATGGTTCTGGGGCTGCAGTCAGCACCAGTAAGGGCCTTAATTTGGGTCGAGGATCGTCCAGTGTCCAATTGGATCCTCCGGCTCAGTGCTGATTAAATTTTTTTGGGTCTTTCACTTGACTTTTTTGTTCCATAACCCTCAGGATCATTTAAGAAATTCCAAATGACTGTCTTACTGCGTCCCACCTCAGCAGCGATAGCGCGCTGTGAGAGACCCTGCTTATGCAGTTCAACAACCCGACCACGTTCAAAAAGGGAGAGTTTTTTTGCCTTCACAACGTGTGACTACCTGACGGAAAATGACAATGAATCCACATCTTTGCACAGATTTGGCCTTTTAAAGTCAAGCCGGGCCTAAAATTTGGATCAGCTGAAAAACAGCCTGTTTCATTTTAATCGTTATTTTCAATTAATTGAATGCTCAAAAAATGTTTTGTCTCACTCTCATTTCTTCTTGTTGCATGTTGAAGCTCTACTTGGAACCTTGTTAAGATCCAAAAATGTAAAATATGATTTTTTGCCATTTTTCAAGTGGTCTTAAACTTTTGATCAGGACTGTACATTCTGCACTACCAAACATACAGGACAATACAGCACCACATACTTCTTGCATCCACTGATGTCTCCTCTGATGTAGATGTTCTCATTCCTCATCTTCTCTATTCGGACCAGACCACCATAAGGGCTTCTTTCAGCCACATCTTGTCTCTGCAAAGTTTATCACACAGATATCTCAGGTTCCTACTTTTGCATCATCCTCACCCCATTCTGCAACCCCCAAAACTGTGCCCCTCAATACCATACTGCAGAAAACAATAAACCCCACCTACACCCCCAAAAATACCAGTACCACACAGTTCCTCCTTCAATAAATATTACCACACAATGCGCTCAAAAATAATTGTGCCCAGCAAATGTTGTTTCTTAAAGTAAACATAATGCTCCCCAAAAATAACTTATAATAAGCTGATACAGTACCAGATTGCCCCCCCCCCCAACAGTAATAGTGCTCCAAATAATGCCCCTAAAAGTAATAATGTTTGCCTATGTTGTCCCAGTAGTGCTAATGCCCCCTATGGTGCCCTTAAGTAGTTTTAAAGTCTATCATAATGCCTCCCAAAGTGTGCCCTAATAGTAAACATGCCCCCTTATAGTGCCCGCAGTAGTACTAATGCCTCTAAAATGCTCCACAGTAGTAATGACACCCACCATTGGCCTCCACAGTATTAATACAACCACCATAGTATGCCCCAGAAATAACAATACCCACCTGTAGTGCCCCAAGTAGTAACAAAGCCCCCATAATGTGTGCCAGTAGAGAAGAAATGCCCCCTTATAATAATGTGTGCAAGTGGAGAAAAAATAAGCACCCTTATAGTGCACCAAGTAAAACAAATGTCCTCATAGTGACCCCCTCATCCGTGTAGGGGCATGCAGTCTAAGAAAAATAACAAACTGAAATACTTACCTCTATACCGCCTGTACTGGCTCAGGTAGTGCAATAATGGCTGCCGGGCTCTGATAGGCTACAGGCCTGAATCCTATCAGAGTAAACGTCGGGGCAGGGAGATATTGCTCCCTGCCCCTCTGCAGCATTTAACTATATTGCTGTCTGAATATCCAGAGGCCCTGGCAACCAGGAATGTTGCTGGCTGCTAGGGCATTCTCACGTACCCAGCACACCCTGTTGCAACTGGAGTACGTGTAAGGCAGATTGAGAACCTGTGATGTAGATTCGAAATCAAGATTATTTGGTGTAGGCTAGGAAACATTTTTCCCACAAAAAAGAATTTGCCCAAAAATAGTCAAAAAATTCCCCTCACTGCCTGCCATTTTAGGATAGGCAGAAAGGGAAAGAGAAGAAAGGTCCTGTGCAGGGCCACACTGTCCAATGGATAACAAGAAGAAGCTAATTAGAGCTTGGGCCCCTTCTTTTTTTAGTCTTTCCTTAGTCCCCACATCCTTGGTCATTCAACGTTCTCAAATATGTCTCCCTTTGAAAGAGAAGTTCATCCAGTTTGAATCTCTTAAGCACCCATTCAGTACAAGTTCCACACTTTTCATCATATATGGAAAAAATTTTGGTTTGCTTTCTATGATTTTATTTTTTTATGTTTCTGCTTGTTTATACAGTGTAGATGAATTATGGCAATTTTAGTTTTGGAGGACTCTCAATCTAAGACTGGTCATACCATTAGACATTTGGTAAGACGATACTGAAGATTTCTTTGATGGCTTCTAATGAAGGGAAATAAGGATCTAATCCCATTTAAATACCATAGTTACATGTACGACTGTCCACGGACTTCCCTGTATCACTGATTATTTAAAAAATGAAGACCTATCAGATCATGAGACAAAAACATTAAAAACAACATCTCAATTAGGCAAGCAGAAAAATGTATACAAAGTTTGTGAACTAAACAGTAGGGCTTATCTTGATGCAAGGCACAGACGATGAGAGTGGACCCCCTCCCCAGCTGACATCTGGTTTATGTAGATGGTGAATGCTTTGTCAAGGTAACTTGGAGACATTTTACTTTGACAAAGTATTTCTCTTTAAAATGAAACCTGAATCCAAAGGATATCACATTTTCACTGAAATTGGCCGCTCTAGAGATCTAAGTGAATATCACAGATATGGACTGGATGTAGACTCTTTTTTGAAGAAGTTCTAAAAATTCTGAAAACTATTGGGTCACCTGATATAGTCTTTTTTTTTTTTTTTACAGAATCTACAAGGGGTACCTACCTGTACCCACTAAATGTTCCCTGGGGTTCACATCAGAACATTCAGTTAATGTAACATACAAATGAGAACACAGGAGCCCATGTAGAGCCATTTCGGCCATGTAGAGCCATTTTCTGAGTACCAGAAGATCTTCCATTGGGCGAAGCATCTGATCAAAATTATGGGTCCTAAAGGTCCAGCAGAAGACAACTCCATTTGGTGTTGACCTTGGAGCCAACCAGGGTCTATATTTTATCAGTTGGTTCACAAAAAAACATTAAGATCTTATTGATTCTATGCCCAGCAATGATTAAGAGGAACCATCATATGGAGGACATGCCTAAGTATCATATCCTCTGGAGGTCCATGGTACCCCGGTCTGACACTGTTCACCTGAATTCTTCTTGTCTGTTAACACTCTTTTAAAAAAGTGTTGTGGAAAGTGAAGGAGCAATAAACCCTGCCTGTACATAACCTGTTCTTTGCTTGTCTGCTACCACCATTTTTAATAGGCTTTAATCTACTGACAGATGCCCTTTAAAAAAATCGGTTGGAAAACCCCTTTAAAGATGACCTCTCCTGACATGTCTCTTTTAGTAACTACTTACATTCCATACAGTTGTGAAGCATTTTTCTTATGACTCTATGTTGTGTCATTCTACTATTCCTACTAGAAAAAACAAGGAAACGGAGCTCATAGTACCGTGTATAAAAATATATAATTTTATTATGACATGATTAAAATATAAAGCAATAAATAATATACCGTTAAAAAGTGAAAAGAAGCAGAAAAAAGAACGCCACCCTGGGATAGCACACGTGTCAAATGTAAAACATAATGATCAATGAAATAGATTATATATGGTACAGTGATCGGTCACTGTACCATATATAATCTATTTCATTGATCATCATGTTTTACATTTGACACGTGTGCTATCCCAGGGTGGCGTTCTTTTTTCTGCTTCTTTTCACTTTTTAACGGTATATTATTTATTGCTTTATATTTTAATCATGTCATAATAAAATTATATATTTTTATACACGGTACTATGAGCTCCGTTTCCTTGTTTTTTCGCTTGTTTCACTCGAGAGCTAGTACCGAGTTACAATTACGGGTGTCCCTTTGGTTCCATCGGGTGGACACTGTTTTCCACTTTTTACCAATTGGCCACCTTTGGTCTTTTTTGTTCTTTCTATTCCTACTAGAAGTTTATAAATGCCCTGCTAGTAGTTTGCAATGAAAGTCCAAAAGGGTGTTACCAGTTCGGGGGTGTCCCTGCACATTCTGAAACTGGTAGCACTGATTGGATAATGTCAGACTGTGCAGGGACACACCCTTAACTGGTGTAGGCAACTGATTCAAAAACTTCTAGTAGACATAATAGAGGATTGGCATAGCATAGTAATGGTAATTTAAAGTGGAATATAATTATCTATTAAACTGCGAAATAGACAATAAGTTTGAGCATTAATATTAGATCATTGGGGGATCGACTCCCAGACCCCACTACTCAGCAGTTTGATCAGTTGAAGATAACTCCTTTAAATTCTCGCCCAAACAGATTTGACATAGAAAGACAGTGATTTTTTTCTTATATATAGCAATTAGGCTGGTCCCCTGGTCAGACTTTACCACCTGCAATACAGACGTGATGCTCCGACACCCAACTGTTCTACAGAACTGGACCTATATCATCAAACAGGTCCTACAGGTTCTATGGTAAATTCTATGGTAAATTCTGTAGAAGGAAGTAAATATGCCCCTAAAGTAAAAAAAAAAATGAATAAATTGTCCCCTTAGGTGACATCTTTTATCATCCGTCCAGTCGCTTAGAATTTATCTTGCTCTCCTATTACAAGGTGACAACTACCAATGGCCAGTCTTCACTTTAATTCTTGCATGTCCTTCACACTCCAGACAGATCAGGATGAACACAAGCTATAGGAGAATGCAGATAAATTGAAGTTAAATGAGAATAAAAAAAAATGTAAGCTATTTACTCGTAGGCAATCCTGTTTCCCTGTAATCCAAACTCTGGCAATATCTTTACTACAAATAACAGGTTTCTCCATCTGGTCAGCCTCCAAGGCTATTCAGTATTCCTGGCCTTGCTGTTTCCTAGCACATAATAAAAAATGAATCAGTAGCGGAACTGGTTGAAAATGGAAAAGTTATTTCAGAAATCAGGTAGGTATAAGTTTTACAATAGTTGCCAGATAGTTTTGGCGTATGCTGCAGTCATCCAACCATTCTACATACCAAGAGGAGCTTGTCCAGGGGTCAACTGAAGTCTGACCTCCTGCTTTGCAGAAGAGGGTTTTGTATTTTTGTGCGTGACCTAACGGGAAGCCCAGATCAGAGTCAGATTGTCCTCGTTCAGAATCATCTACTGGAGCACTGAGCATGTCTGTGCATTACACAGGCAGCCAACTAAATTCAATGGGGGCCATGTAATGCTTTAGTTGACCTGCAGAGGCAGTGTAGGGAAATGAACATGCTGCTGGGATATGTCATCAATGACAGCTGATCGCTGGAGGTCTAAACAGCAGGACATCCTGTAACTGGCTGGGGACCATTTTTAGCAGGAGTAGACACTGAGAACAGTGGACCTCTGCGCAAAAATGGTACATGGGTTTCTGGTTTTCCAATCATTAATTTGAACACAGTGAGGTTCTAGACGTAGGCCACCTCATTTATGGCTCCCCAGAAAATCCCTCATTGTTTTGCCCTCTTACATGTGATCTACTAGACAGGGAGGGAGCACTATTATTTTTAAGGTAGCAGTCACAGCTCTCTTGCCTGTATGGCCCCCACGTACCTGCACAGGTTATACATGTGGTAAGTCCACCATTGATTCTAAGAAAAAGGTCAAAGCAGACACCTTCTCTGTGAGATTGTCTAAATTCTACCTTTTAGACAACCCATAGAAGGAAGATAGCTTGACCCTTACTTTCAATTCTGGCATGCCACCGATTCCGCAATCTGGGCTGTGACTGCCTGACTGGCTCTTCCGGAATCAGCGGTGCAATAGAATGGTAAGAAGTGCTGAAACTATCTTCCTTCCACAGGTTGTCTGAAAGGTAGAATTTAGTCAAAGCCTTGGAGAACCTGTCAAATGGAACTTATGAGGATAAGAAGAGGTTTCATTTGCCTCACAAAATTAGGCATGAAAAAAGTTACACTTAAAAGGGTTGTATGGGTTCAGTGCTGAACCCAGACATAACCCTGTTTTCACCCAGACAGCCAGGGGCGAACTGGAAACTTAAAGTGACCCTGGAAAAATAACTAAAAGTGAACTCAATTTGTAGTTGGGTGCAAATTGATGGAAGGCAGGGGCAGCAATACCATTTTGTGGCACATTATACCACCCAACAAAGCCAAATACCACAGTCCATCACAAAATACATCCTCAAAAACTTTCACTGGCTGACCATGAGAAAGGCCCAGGAGGCCCCCTGGGCATCCGCCCACTGGGATATTTCCCTGTAAGGTCTATGGCCAATCCGCCCCTGCAGGCAGCCCCCCTAGTATGAGCATCGGAGCATTTAATACTCCGATGCTCTCCTTTGCCCAGTGCTGAATTGCGCAGGGCAAAGGCTTTTTTAGGAGATTCGGTGATGTACCAGGCTCTGCTTAGTTGAGGGACTGCTTAGTCGAGGCTTCCACCTAGCAGTGATCCCGGTGACATCACCAGCACTGATGGGCAGGCTTTAGCACTTCCCTAGCCTGTAAAAAGGCTAGGGCAGCGCTAAAGCCCTCCCATCAGAGCCGGTGACATCACCGGGAACACTGCTAGGCGGAAGCCTCCCCCTAGTAGTGTTAAAAACATAAACAAATAAAGCCCTTTCCCTGCGTGATCCAGGGCAGGGCAAGTGAGAGCATCAGAGCATGTAATGTTCCTATGCTTATGTCAGCTGGACCGTAGGGGTGAACCCAGACAACCCCTTTAATGGACACATGTTCTTTGGGCCTCACTATGTACAGTACCTGTAGTATCAGACCCTGCTTACTGGGTTAAAGCCACACCTATTAGACAATTTTTTCTCAGTCTTCCAGTTTCTCAATCTTTTACCATTGGCTTAAATGGAGGGGGGGGGCAAAAATCTAGCATAAAAACAAAATCTAGCCCTAGGCTACATATATTGATGTCCTTTCCTCAGGATAGGTCATCAATATCAGATCAGTGGGGATCCGACACCTAGCATCCCCACCTGTTTCGGCCACCCATCTCACCAGAAACTATACTGTGTACGAAGCTGGAGGCAGAGAGCTCCATGCATAGCGTAGTGGCCATTGCAGGTACTGCAGCTTAGCTCCCATTCAAGTGGAGCTTCAGTAAGGCATCGCTAGAAGCTACACAGTGGACAGTCTTCTGCTTCTATCCATACACTGTTAGCACCTAGCGCCACGGCAACCTGATACAGCTGGGGGGTGGGGTGTCGGATCCCCACTAACATGATATTGATGACCTAAACTGAGGACCCCTTTAAGCAGCAAGCACATGGCCATATAATCATCATCATCACAATAAAAGAACAGCGACAAAAGCATATGACCTGGATGAGAAACAATTTGACACCGTTTTGACTATAAAATTGCACACAAAAATAACACGCGTCTCACAAAGCCTTGCACTCGGCAGGACACTCATTTGGATTCATTGAAGTCAAAGAATCTTCTATGCTGCCATTTTTTATTCCATAAAGCAATTTTCACTCTTTTAATGTAACAGCATAATTACCCCTTTTCTCCTCTTTCAAGTTGCCATTTTATTAAATAGAGCGCTGATATAGTAGAGAGTTTTTTTTTGTTATTTGATCTAAAACAAAATGATTTTGCTTTTAAAGTTGAATAGGCGAATAAAAACCGCCTTTAACTTACATGGGAAGCGTCTGCCTCTCAATTTCAAGCCGTGCAACATCAGAGGCCAGGCCTGCAAATTAAATTAATTTTGCTTTCTTCTTTTAATAGGTTTTCCGACATGCTAATGAACAAAGAAATGAGAGCAGGGATAGACTATAACTAATTTAAGACTCACAGGTCTGAAAGAGAGAAAATAAGGAAATAGAAGGACTACCTCTGATTCCTCCGTGCAAGCGGCATGACATCGTACGTTCCACAAGGTCTTATCTCCTCTTTCAGAAATTAATTATGAAACCTGTAGTGGAGATAGTAAATACCAGAGAAGATGAAGGGGCCCCTATTTAGATTTCGTGACCTCCTCCCCGCCATCATTTTGTTGAAGCCGACTCAACTTAACACAGCAGGAGCACATAGGAGCTGGGAATCCCCTCAATGCATATCCTTCAGCTTAGTTTTTTTTTTTTTCTAATTCCCTAAGCAATTCATGTCAGGAAACATATTCTAAGAATTGAAAAAAAAATCTAGAGTAATGCCCACCATGATTTTATATACCGTATTTTTTACTTTATAAGATTCACCCGATGATAAGACGCACCCCAGGTTTAAGAAGAGAAAAATCAGGACATCAGATCAGGCCCCCATATCAGGATATCACATCTGACCCCCTTATCAGGACATCACATCAGCCCACATTGTCAGAACCCCATCAGACCTCAGATCAGCCCACATTGTCATACCCTCATCAGACTTCAGATCAGCCCACATTGTCATACCCTCATCAGACTTCAGATCAGCCCACATTGTCAGACCCCCATCAGACCTCAGATCAGCCCACATTGTCAGACCCCCATCGGACCTCAGATCAGCCCACATTATCATACCCCCATCAGACTACAGATCAGCTCACATTGTCAGACCCCCATCAGACCTCAGATCAGCCCACATTGTCAGACCCCCATCAGACCTCAGATCAGCCCACATTGTCAGACCCCCATCATACTTCAGATCAGACCACATTGTCAGACCCCCATCAGACCTCAGATCAGCCCACATTGTCAGACCCCCAGACTTCAGATCAGCCCACATTGTCAGACCCCCATCAGACCTCAGATCAGCCCACATTGTCAGACCCCCATCATACTTCAGATCAGACCACATTGTCAGAACCCCATAAGACTTCAGATCAGCCCACATT
This sequence comes from Bufo bufo, assembly GCF_905171765.1. Lineage (NCBI taxonomy): Eukaryota > Metazoa > Chordata > Amphibia > Anura > Bufonidae > Bufo > Bufo bufo. The sequence goes on along the minus strand of NC_053398.1, from coordinate 118,385,760 downwards.
GTCAGACCCCCATCAGACCTCAGATCAGCCCACATTGTCATACCCCCATCAGACTTCAGATCAGCCCACATTGTCATACCCCCATCAGGCATCAGATCAGCCCACATTGTCAGACCCCCATAGCTATAGCTATGTCCTTGGAGCAGGGAAGCTACTGAGCATGTCAGTCCACCACTGAATGCAAGTGAAGGTGGCGTAGAAAGATAAACATCAGGGGGCACTACCAAAGAAGAAAATGTAACGTACAAAAAAAAGCTAACAATATTTTATTGCATGTATTTAGCAATAATACTTCATTAGAAATGCCCTATACATTGCATGGTAATACTTTTCATGGGATATCCTCTTTAAGCTACTCTGCTGCCTACTTCCGTTTATGCCAGGTTTTTATTGTGGAAGGAAAATAACATAAGCTGTAAAAATTCTTCTTCTTGAACTAGGTTGACCAAAGGTTAAAACCTAGAAAATGGTGTACATTTTGGTGCAAATTTACACCTGCTCATTGCAGGTATAGATTTTATTTTCTGACTTTTACTAAGGCATGTGATTTTAAATAAATTTAGTGCAATTTAATCCAACAGTCTTAAACGAAGGTGTGGTGGAGTAAAATGCGCCAAATTTATTAGCAGGTGCACACATTTTAATTAATAATTTGCTATATCTTAGCCTTTCCATACAACACCCACCCTCTCTGGCCTAAATACTAAGGATGAGCAAACTTTAAGTTTTGAAGTTCAGGTTCGGGTATATGCTGAATTGCGTTATGGATTCCATTACCAAGGATCATAACCCAATTCAATGACGGAATTTATAACAAAATGCCTTTAGAAGCATTCCGTTATGCATTCCGTCATAATAGAAGTCTTTGGCCAGCAAAATGGATCCGTCCGGTTTCCAATATGCGGGAGATATACTAAAAGGCCTGTGCATTAATAAATTTGGAGCAACTTGCTCCAGCAAAATTCTATTTGGGACTGGAGCATGAAAAGTCCCCTAATGTTTTTGAATGAGGTACAGGTCCAAAGATCTACAGAGCCAAGGGCATAACAAGAAACCAATGATGCCTCTCAGCAAAAATTGGATTGGACACCTGATCTCCAATGACCATCATTGGCATCAGTCACCACCATCAAATAGCAGCAAAGGCTGGGTGTGGCAACATACCAGTCCATATTGTAAAGAAGAACTGTGGTTTTGAATAGGACACAAAGATCAACGGGCCACACATCTATTTAACTGCCACACAAGCTGGCCAACCCTACCGCCAGCATTTCCAGAATGACTGCGTCCAGTAGAAGGAAAATTCATGACATCTGCTATCTTTGGGGAGGTTCTGGGCCTCCTAAGGAAAGGCAGCTGTGCACTGAGTCTTATTAGCAATGTTCCATGGGAAAAAGTTTGCAAATTTGCTGTTTTTTACAGGGTAGCTGCCTCCAATAGGTAGCACTAGTGAGACAGTTTTCTTCCTTATGAAAGAGAGCTAATCTGTGTTCTACTGACACATGACCTGGCTGGATCGTGGATCTTCTGGGTTGCCACAAATTTAAATCAGCGTCTCTAGTGTGGAATCCATGGGACATGAGTAGAAACCAGTTCTTAGCAGCAACTTTAAGAGGTGGAATTCATATATTAAGTAGAAGATCAAGGAAGACAGAGTTCAAGCAATATCATAATCCAAGCAAACAAGTTTCAAGTCAAACAACAGAAGTTCTCAGCCAAGGGGCCATCCAAGTCAATCCAAGCATTACAGAAATGAAAAAAAAACAACTATTGTGCAGAAAATGAGCAGTGGGGGAGGACTCCTTAAAATATTACTGTTTTGCATTTTTAATATGTAGGGACAGTCATATAAAGTATTTTTCAAAAACACTTTATTAGATAAACGTGTAAAATTTTATTAGAAAACTGCCAGTAAAATGCCCCCTTGACACCCCTCTAACCAACCATCTTCAGCTTTCTACTAAATGCTGAAGACAGCTACCTGTAAGATTCAAAGGCTGGCTTCTCAGGTCTGCTCTCGCTGCTCCAACCCCTGCCTTCTAGATATATTGCTAAAAAACAGATTTTATCCAGTTCCCTGCTTATCTGTCCATCTGTGTCAGCACTGAGTGACCTGTTGTTTCCAAGTTAATAATTCACAGTAAAGAAAGGTAACCCAGATTCTCATTGCTTTTGTGCATTAAAAAAACAACTTGCTCAGCTATCACCTGTAGTAATGCTCAGTGGACCACGCAGCTGTCAAGCATGAGGAGTAGAAATGCATGGAGTACAATAGGGGGGAAAAAGTTTACTATTTGTCAAAGATTCAATGTCAATTAGCACTTTCCAGGCTCATTAGCTGTGGATGCATTTGCCTACCTAGGAAATGCTATAGCTAATGGGATTGTACAATTAAGGTAAAGTAAGGAAAATTATGGGGAAGACTTGAACAACCTGATAGCTGGACCATATATAGGGATCAGAGCATCCCAAGTAAAAGATCAAAATATGTTCCTTTCCTAGTGCTGGTTATTGGTTAACACTACCATCTTCTTTCCATAATCCCTGAGTTAAAGGGTTTATCCCATCAAAAATATGTATTGCCTATCCACAGAATGTGTATTATCACTTGGTGTCCCACCACTGAGACAATGTTTTTCTGGAGGAATTTGAATGGAGCACATCTTCTCTGCCACTCCATTCAATGCCTATGGAGTGGCCAGGTGTTGAACTCAGCTACCTCCATTAGTCCCGTTGGCTTTGATTGGACCAGTAGTGCACATGTATGACCATCGTTCCATTAAAATTTCCATGGAATTGGTTCTTGGGACCCCTTCTAGTGATTGTTGTGTGAGCCGGCAGTACTGCCCCCAGGATTATACAAGTTAAGTTTTGAAGGGGTTTTCCAAGAGTTCAGTATTGCTGGTCTATCCTCAGGTGAGCGTTACAGGCTTTTTCTAGGCCAGTGATGTCGCGTTCATGAGTTACTTGGTAAGTGAATGGGCCCGGGCTGCAATATCAAGAATAGCCACTATCGAATGCTTGGTTCTGTGGTTAGTAAGCTTTGAGGAGGTCACATCATTCTCTGAAGCGCTGTGGCCTCTTCAAAAAAAAAATAATCTGTGGGGGTGCCAGACTCCCAGCAATCAGATATTGATGATCTATTCTGAGGATAGGCCAACAATATCGAGCATTCCCAAACATTCCCTTTAATTTCCCAAACCATTGTTTGTTTGGACCTGCAGAGCTAGGATCTATTGTATGAACAGTTTATTACCAGTATAATGAGGGATGCAACCAATTAGGTTTAGTCATTAGTGTTGAGCACGAATATTCGAATAGCGAATTTTTATCGCAAATATCGCCACTTCGAGAATATTCGAATATAGCCCCTGCCGCTCATCACTATTAATCATCTAGGGGCTCAATAATAATCATATAGTCTGCCTCTATGGTACATGTTACCCCATGCCTGGTAGGCGAAACAAAAAAAAAATATTCACAAAATTAGTAAGATGTACTGATAGAGATGTCAGGCTTATTCGATATGACAGAAAAAAAAGCTAAGCTTAATTAATTAATTGACATAAAAGCCTTTCATATAAATGAAATAATTGAGCTTAGGTTAATTCATTTAAATGCAGTGCTAAGCTCAGAAGCTTGAAAATATCTCCCCAATGGAATGGGTCAACTAGACATCTTCAGACAGCGCCATCATCAGCAGTCTTGGGGCCTCAAATTCCAGACTTCATTTGTTTGCTGTAGGTTACTTTCTGGAGGATGGCAGCAAGAAGCAAGAACATTCCCCAAGCTAGGAGGCAAGTTATTTTGAAGGCAAGAACCCTTCGGGCCCATGGGCTAGTCACTCATGTGCATGACGCTGTGTATTGGCATACATAGTCCTCACTCTGCGGGCCAACATATGGTGCCCAAGTCTTTCTAGGGAAGAATACCTCCAGAGCATATGATAATCACAGAGAGACTCAAAAGAGAAAATACCCTCAAGATTTTAAAATAGAAGTTATCCAAATAGAAAATAATGAGAAAAGTGGAAATTAATAGATTATATGGGAAGCCAGGGTAAACATGTCTGCAGTATCTATTGCAGCCGGTCCTATTATTTGTATACCCTGTATTCCACAGTTTGATATGTAACGGAGGTTGGTTTTCAGTTATGCATCTATCCACGTAGAATGGGCAGAGATACCAAAATGTGCAGCTCGCTTATATCCCGCCAGCTAATGAAGTGGATCTGGCCATACAGTTCCTAGAAGGAGAAGCCCAGAAAGGATACATGGTTGTATCACCACACAGCCAATCGGCAGAGAACAAAATGGCTCCCATGCCATGATTAGTGGTGATGAAGCACTGTCGCCTGCTCCAGTGTGGTCAGACTGGCCTACCGGGGTGTCAGAGGTTCCTGTTGTCAGCCCAGTTTTAAACATAATAATGGGTCCCAACGATTCAATAGTAATAAACCTCATATGAACTGGATTTTTTGACACTGGGTGAAGGGAGGTTGGTGAGGTAAAGCCTTGGCCCCCTGTCATTACAAAGAGACACCCCATTTAATGAGGGTGCCCCAATCTAAGGATGTTACTGTGGAGAAACTTCTGTATCTACCTGTTTCACTGCTGTATATGGACACGTCCAGGGTGCCGCCACAAATACTTGTGTTGTAGAGTTTTGTTTTTTTTTTGCCAAACAAAGGCTCAAAAAATGTCTGCCTTAGGCCTCATGCACACAACCACAGCCGTTTTTGCGGCTCAAATGCGGACCCATTCACTTCCATGGGGCCGCAAAAGATGCGGACAGCACTCCGCGTGCTGTCTGCATCCGTTGCTCCGTTCCGTGGCCCAGCAAAAAAATAGAACATGTCCTATTCTTGTCAGTTTTTTAGCGGATCCGCGGTTTGCGGACCGCAAAAAACGTCACGGTCGTGTGCATGAGGCTTTATTTAGCATTTTTGTAGCCCCATTTTGGGGACACATACATTAAGGCCGGCTTTACAATCACCAGTCTTAGTATCAAGTTGGAGCAAAATGACGAAAGTTATTTATTAATTTGGCATATCGGACGACATTTCTTCCATGGACCAGAAGTTTAAATTTAGGCCAGGTATGAGACTGCGTACATCTGAACTATAATTTATGCCATTTTCTGATATAAATTATATAAAATTTCATGGGCTGCGATAGGCAACAGCCTTCACGCTAAGCCCCAACCACTTTTTTTGCGCCATTTTTCAAAAGTGGTAAGAAAGGTAAAAAGTTATAAATTACTGTATGTAATTATGTGCCATAATGTGCTACTTTTTTATGCCACAGGCAGCATAAAAGGCTTGATAAATGTGTCCCACTGCCATTTTTAAATGCTGTTTTTTATATGCCTTGTTTTTGTTTTGTTTTTTTATAGGAAAGTATGTACCCCCCTGTAATGGAACATACAAAAAAATAAAAAAAAACACCTAGAAAGACCTGACTAAAGAAAGGCTGCAAAAACCCCATCAAAATAAATAAATACATAAATAAATACATAAATAAATACATAAATAAATAAATAAATAAAACCACAACCCCAAAAAACACCAAAAAAAAACATGTGTGACACTAGCCTTAGGCTGCCCATGCATTTCTAATAACTGTTGATCTACCATTTGTCAGCCAGACTCCCTTACACACATGCATACTTGGTTCAGCCAAAAAACATGCATTCTCCATCGGGAGCGGTGAGTAAGTCACTGCCAGAAATCCCTGATGACAGCTTATCTTCCCTGAGGAATGGGTGTTGACTGTTAACACACTCGATCCTTATTTTCCCCAACATTATCTGTTAGGGGAAAGCCAGGAGACCCCCGACACATGCACTGACGGAAATCGGCAGGTCAATGTGTAAGGAGGCCCAGACGATAATAAATGACAAATAAAAAGACAAATATATAAAAATACGGTCATCTGGTCACACGGTAGACTCATATCAAATCAATGACGCCTTGATTATTGACTACGAGTAATGTATGGATACTTAAGCAACCAGAACACTCTCCATTATTTCCCTTAAGAAACAAAGTTGTACTCTTTGGCCATTGTGTGTGTCTTTGGGTTCAATAAATAGGATTTCTGTTCTAAAATCCTCTAGCAAAAAATCATTTGGTACAAATGGCAGCCACTGTAATAATGAGAGGAAATTGTAGTTTATGGATTGCATGCAATTAAAAGCTATTGTCTCTGAAGTACTTTGTATCAGGTTGCTCATCCTTCAATACTTTAAACCTTTTTACTTTAATACTGTCAATTCCAGGATGAGCGCTACTGATGCAGCCTTCAATATGGAATTCTGGACTGCACTTTACTCTGCATTACTGTCAGTCACAGCGCCATTACCATCCAGCGAGGTTCACGTCGGAATCCTGAAGAATCCGTTATTTCTGCTCCATTATAGATGCCTTGATTAACTGTCAAGAAAAATCACTGAGTAAAGTGGCCTAAATGGGAGGAAATGCTCAACCCCAAACACTGTGGCGCGTTTATAATCGGGGAAGCAATTCCTCTGCATGTGATCCGTTGCTAATGGCAATCCCCAGCAAAAATGCATACAATTGAGGATGTCTGCAGCGGACCACATGCACCACAAAGGCATCCTACACAAGATGGAGAAGTGTGTGGATGAGAATATAAGAATACATAAATCACTGAAAAAAGGTGCACCACAATGATATGCGACTGACCATACTGGCTAATCCCTCACGTTGATGTTAAAAGCTGAGACTTTAGCCCATATATTCCAGTCAGGAACATATCGGAGCCCTGCCCGCCCCGTCAAGGTGTCTCCGTGTGGCGTGGGTCCTACCGCTAAACTACCTATCGTGTGTGAACACAGTCTGATAGGTGCTAAGGACCGACTCACAGCCAAGAACCTACATATCTCCATAGTAAGATCCCTAATACAATGGGAGGGAGGAGGAGGCTGCGAGCCCTACCTATAGCAGGCCATGTGACACAGGCTGCCAGGTGCACCAGAATGTTACCAATGACAAGCATTAGCACATTCAATGCATGTAAAGAAAAATCACTGAATAAAGTAGCCTAAATGGGAGGAAATGCTCAACCCCAAACACTGTAGCGCGTTTATAATCGGGGGAGCAATTCCTCCGCAAGTGATCCGCTGCTAACCGCAATCTCCAGCAAAAATGCATTCAATGGAGGATGCCGGATCTTATTATGGAGGTATGTAGGAGCTTGGCTGTGAGTCGGTCCTTAGCACCTATCAGACTGTGTTCGCACACGATAGGTAGTTTAGCGGTACGACCCACGCCACACTGAGATACCTTGACGGGGTGGGCAGGGCTCCGATATGTTCCTGACTGGAAGATATTGGCTAAAGTCTCAGCTTTTAACATCAGCCTGAGGGATTAGCCAGTATGGTCAGTCGCATATTATTGTGGTGCACCTTTTTTCAGTGATTTATGTATTCTTATATTTTCATCCACACATTATTTCATCTCGTATAGGATGTTTTTGTGGTGCATGTGGTCCGCTGCCGACATCCTCCATTGTATGCATTTTTGCTGGTGATTGCTGTTGGCAACGGATCACATGCGGAGGAATTGCTCCCCCGGTTATAAACACGCTACAGTGTTTGGGGTTGAGCATTTCCTCCCATTTAGGCCTCATGCGCACGACCATTGTGTGTTTTGCGGTCCGCAAATTGCAGATCCGAAAAACACGGATGGCGTCCGTGTGCGTTTTGCCATTTGCGGAGCGGCACGGACAGCCATTGATATAACTGCCTATTCTTGTCCGCAAAACGGACAAGAATAGGACAGGTTATATTTTTTTTTGCTGACCACGGAACGGAGCACATCTTTTGCAGCCCCATTGAGGTGAATTGGTCTGCATCCGAGCCGCAAAAACTGTGGCTCAGATGCGGACCAAAACAACGGTCGTGTGCATGAGGACTACTTTACTCAGTGATTTATTTTTACATGTATTGAATTTTATAATGCTTGTGTAGTGTACGGGAGTTGTAATACCCGTCACTACCAGGGTGTCACTTGGTGTGCTGTCGTCCCTCCTAATTATGGGGAGTTGTTGTATGTCAGTTTTATAAGATGTAATGTAATGTGTGTATTTCCCTGTTACTGAAACTTGCATGTACAGGCCTGCTAGGGGTGTTATTACAGCTTCTAGTCCATAGAGGGAGCTAGGGAGCCCTAGTTTATATAAGGCCAGTCAGGGAAGTGCAAGGCAGACGGAGTCTAGTGTCTGTAATCTACAGTTGGAGTTTAGACAATGTCTGAGACAAGTCCAGGCCTGAAGCCTGCTGTTCAGGAGAAGATTCCCTCCTGAATTCCCACATGCAGAAGCAGGAATATCTTAGCCTAAGAGCCTGAGGAACCATTCAGAAGCTGGGAGAGACTGAGGCAAAGATCAGAGGAGCCAGAGGTACTGAGAGAAACAGAGGAGGTACTTATTTAAGCCATAATCAAGGATATAAAGCCAGACTTAGGTTAACGGGCCTTGGTGAAGAATTGCTACATTCCAGGATCAGACAGAGTTAGAGTGCAAGCTCCTTTGCTGCAAATCCTGTGTGCAACACTCTGTAATTACCCTGCTGTACTGAATTGCCTGCATCGACCGAATTGCAAAATCGACTGTATGCTGAGGAACTGCGTTTCCAATATTGTCTCTACCTGCAAACTACTAAAGTTGAAGTTCTGTTTTAACACCACGTTTCCTCAAATTATTCCTGCATCCGCAAACGGCGTGCCACCGTTTACTTGGCACTGGCGTCACGAACTACTTCTAATTCTATACCTGCCCTTGCAGAGAGTCAGCTGTACCAGGTTAGTGTATATTGCACTACTACACCCAGAAACACCTACTACGCACAACTTGAGTACACTGCACCTCTCTTTTGGCGTCACGAACAGGATACGCACGCTTTATAGTGCAAGAAGCGTGAACTTTGTGCCTTATACCGTTGCCCTGTGACCAAAGTGACAATTTTCCTGTTTTATTCAAGTGGACTTTGTGGACTTAAAATCATACCCAAAGTGTACCAAAAACCTCTAAAAAGCGCTGTGCAGTGTTGCGCTACCCAGAGGAAGAAAATCGCCGCATTGGAGTGTGGTTTTGTGGACTTTAAACATTCCTGCTTGCTGTCAGTGAATAGACAGCGTTTGTACCTAAAGATGGCCGCTGAGCTTGCTGAATTTACTGCTGCGTCACCTTCATCCCGAAAAGGCGGGAAAAGTTGGCGCCTTTCTGAGGAAAAAGCGGGAAGAAGGTCAAGGGCAGGCGCCACGGCTTATCTGGACATTTGCATGTCTGCCAGCCTGGACACCGCCCTCCATATACTGGAATACCTGGGGGGCGGCTCCCCAGTGCAATGGGAGGAGCTGGCTACTCTAATTGACGCGACCCTATCGCTCTCCTCAGTAGGATCGAGCATGTTGGATTGTGAGCAGAGTGTTGCTGCAGCGTCCGTACCTGAAATTAAAAAGATGACTGACATCGGTGTAGAGCCAGAGGAGGCTCCACCGGCCTACGCTCCGGGACCGGAGCAACCCGCCTGCCGCACAAGGGAGAAAGAACCCGAGCCCTACTATGGCTCGTGGAGGGACTTTTTCCAGCCATCTTTCAAATGGTCTTCCCTGATGGCGGAGATCCGATAGGCCGCTATCAAGCGGAACACAAAGACTAAAATCGTCTATGAGGAACTGACCAAGACCATACATGAGAAACATACGCACACCCAACCCCGCCTGGAAAGGAGAAAGGGAGTGGTGCTGTCGTTTGACAAATCCCGTGGCTACGGGTTTATTCAGGACTATCTAACTGGCAGAGACCTCTATGTCAATCGAAGGTCTGTCAAAAGAGACTACCTCCCTTCGTACCAGCACAGCCTCCGCGAGGGAGAGGAAGTGGAGTACACCCCTGCCGAGAGCCTGCGAGGCCCCTATGCGACTGCTGTGACCCGTCCGAAGCGAGGACCTGAGGATTGGGAGGCAGAAGAAGGAGAAGACTACTCTGGCTGCGAGCGAGAACCGGAACGCTCTCCAGAGCCGGCCCATCACGCCTTTCAGGAGCGGAGCTCCTTCATTGGGCCGAATGTCTTCTGGCAGCCAACCGTGTTGGAGAAATGGGTGAGCCCCTATCCTTCCCCCGAGCTGCCTCGTCGGGAGAAGACAATATCTGAGCTGGAACAGTTAAAAGGACTTAGTGCTACCTTTCAGAACATCCGGATGGGACGGAGACCAGACGCATCGCCAGTACCTGCAAAGGCCGAGTCCGCACCATCGGTAACTGTACCTGCGCCGGCGGCGCCAGCAGAGGACAGCGACTCCGACACAGAGAGCATCGGTGAGCAGATCGTCCGGCTGGAGGAGAAGTTGCGGGAGTTGCGCAAGACATACACCGCCAGGATCCAGACGCCGCCGAGGAAGGATGAGGTAAGGGTGCCTGTCACCACCCGCCGACCGCCTTCTGTTGTCACCGCTCCGTCAGTGCCCCAGACCGGACCCGCGATTGCCGTAAACTGCTGCACCCAGAGCACCGGACCGCTTGCTGCGGCGGTGCCAAGCACGTCACACCCTGCAGTGATCATGCCAGGGCCGGCACGGTCCACCAGAGGGTTCACCCCTAGGCCTATGGGGCCAATACCTATTAGGGGCCCCTTTACCCTACAGCTGCCCCCTGACACAGTTATGTGGGCACACCCTCCTGTAGAGGAATACTACAGATGATACTTGCCAGCAGAGCCAAGTGGTTATGATGTGCCACCGTGAATCAGCCTGCTAGGCCTTTGATTTATTTCTTCTGAAGTTTCATGTTAACCCTTCCAGGACAGGAGTCCTATGTTGCTGGTCCTTTGTTGCGGCTGCCAGTTTGTCCACGGCTCAGTGGTAGGTGTTGACCACTGAAATTACAAAGTCAGCAAGGCCAGGCTTGTTTTCCAGGACCTCCTGCCTGCTTTGGTACCCCACGCCAAGTTGTGCCTGTTCCTTTGTTGCACCTTTTACCCTTCACCCCCTTTTCAGGTTGATCAGGGGTTTTACAGCACTTTTCTTGCTGTCATTTTATTGTGCAACCTGATACTAAGGAACCGTGCCCGGAGACAGACTCAAAAGGACCTGAGCCTCTGAGATTCTTACTCTTTTAAAAGTATTGTGCCCAGAGATGGACTCCACCGCATGAGAGCCTCTGTGATTTAATAAGAAATAACCTGGGTACGGACTCATGTTTGTTATTTGAGCCTCCAAGAACTTTTATACCGTTTTCTACTGTTTTATCATGGACTTATTCATTGTCATGGACTATCCTGGTTATATTGTTACGCTGTGCCAGGTCAGCGCCCCCGTTCCATTCATTATCCTGAGAGAAGAGAACGACGCCCCTTGTCACTACCCTGCACCTTTGCCAATTGGACCTGATGTAAATGTAAATGCAGATGAATTACATGTATGTGTGCCTGCATGTCTCTATTTTCTGTTTCAGGTAGAGATTCCAGTTGGGCGACCCAGGATGGAGTACGAGGTCGTACTCAGCTTAAAGCAGTGGGGTATGTAGTGTACGGGAGTTGTAATACCCGTCACTACCAGGGTGTCACTTGGTGTGCTGTCGTCCCTCCTAATTATGGGGAGTTGTTGTATGTCAGTTTTATAAGATGTAATGTAATGTGTGTATTTCCCTGTTACTGAAACTTGCATGTACAGGCCTGCTAGGGGTGTTATTACAGCTTCTAGTCCATAGAGGGAGCTAGGGAGCCCTAGTTTATATAAGGCCAGTCAGGGAAGTGCAAGGCAGACGGAGTCTAGTGTCTGTAATCTACAGTTGGAGTTTAGACAATGTCTGAGACAAGTCCAGGCCTGAAGCCTGCTGTTCAGGAGAAGATTCCCTCCTGAATTCCCACATGCAGAAGCAGGAATATCTTAGCCTAAGAGCCTGAGGAACCATTCAGAAGCTGGGAGAGACTGAGGCAAAGATCAGAGGAGCCAGAGGTACTGAGAGAAACAGAGGAGGTACTTATTTAAGCCATAATCAAGGATATAAAGCCAGACTTAGGTTAATGGGCCTTGGTGAAGAATTGCTACATTCCAGGATCAGACAGAGTTAGAGTGCAAGCTCCTTTGCTGCAAATCCTGTGTGCAACACTCTGTAATTACCCTGCTGTAACTGAATTGCCTGCATCGACCGAATTGCAAAATCGACTGTATGCTGAGGAACTGCGTTTCCAATATTGTCTCTGCCTGCAAACTACTAAAGTTGAAGTTCTGTTTTAATCCTACGTTTCCTCAAATTATTCCTGCATCCGCAAACGGCGTGCCACCGTTTACTTGGCACTGGCGTCACGAACTACTTCTAATTCTATACCTGCCCTTGCAGAGAGTCAGCTGTACCAGGTTAGTGTATATTGCACTACTACACCCAGAAACACCTACTACGCACAACTTGAGTACACTGCACTTGTCATATGGCCTGTTATAGGTGGGGCTCGCAGCCTCCTCCTCCCTCCCATTGTATTAGGGATCTTACTATGGAGGTATGTAGGAGCTTGGCTGTGAGTCGGTCCTTAGCACCTATCAGACTGTGTTCACACACAATAGGTAGTTTAGCGGTACGACCCACGCCACACGGAGACACCTTGACGGGGTGGGCAGGGCTCCGATATATTCCGAACTGGAATATATTGGCTTTTTTCAGTGATTCTTGGTTAACTGTCACCCAACTATATGTTGGGTGGGACATTTACCCACTTCCTTTGCCATGCAGCTACAGGCCTGTACTCTGCAGGATTGGTTGACTTTTCATCTACAACATTTTGGGCTACATATAGCTTACTGATTAAAAGGTATCTGTCAGCAGATTTGTACCTATGAAACTGGCTGACCTGCACTTAGCAGCTGAAGGCATCTGTGTTGGTCCCATGTTCATATGTGTCCACATTACTGAGAAAAATGACGTTTTTAGTTTATGCAAATGAGCCTCTAGGAGCAATGGGGGCGTTGCCGTTACACCTAGAGGCCATGCTCTCTCTGCAACTGCCGCGCCCCCTGCACTTTGATTGACAGGGCAGTGAAAATGTCATAACGCCTGATCCTGTCAATTAAAGTGGAGAGGACGCGGCAGTTGCAGAGAGAGCAGAACTTCCAGGTCAGGGATCAGCAACATTCAGCACTCCAGTTGTTCTGAAACTACAACTCCCAGAATCCTCCTTTCAAACCTATGGGAGATACAAGTACAGCATTAAGTGTACATGCTGGAAGCTGTAGTTTTATAGCAGCTGGAAGGCCGGAGGCTGCTGATCCCTGCTCTAGGTGTAATGGTAACGCCCCTATTGCTCCTAGAGGCTCATTTGCATATATTAAAACATCATTTTTCTCAGCAATGCAGGTACATATGAACATGGGACCAACACAGATGCCTTCAGCTGCCAAGCGCACATGCAGCGTACTCAAGTTGTGTGCAATAGGTGTTTCTGGGTGTAGTAGTGCAATATACACTAACCTGGTACGGCTGACTCTCTGCATAGGCAGGTAATGGTAGAAATTGTTCGTGACGCCAGTGCCAAGTAAACGGTGGCACGCCGTTTGCGGAAAGCAGGAATAAATTGAGGAACACGTGGTATTAAAGCAGAACTCCAATTTTAGTAGTTTTCAGGCAGAGACAATATTGGAATCGCAGTTCCTCAGCATGCAGTCGATTATGTAATACGGTTGATGCAGGCAATTACAGCTTGAGCAAGGTTATTACAGAGTGTTAAACACAGGACTTGCAGTACAGGAGCTTGCACTCTATTTCTGTCTGATCCTGGAATATAGCAAATCTTCACCAAGGCCCATTTACCTAATTCTGGCTTTATATCCTTGGCTGTAGCTTTACAAAGTACCTCCTCTGTTATTCTGAGTACCTCTTGCTTCTCTGATCCTTGCCTCTGTCTCTCTCTCGGCTTCCTTAGACTCTTTCCTTTAAGTATTCCTGTTTCTGCATAAGGGAATTCAGGAGGGAATCTTCTCCTGGACAGCAGGCTTCAGGCCTGGACTTGTCTCAGACATTGTCTAATCTCCAACTGTAGATTACAGACACTAGACTCCATCTGACTTCTACTTCCCTGACTGGGCCTTATATAAACTAGGGCTCCCTAGCTCCCTCTAAGGACTAGAAGCTGGAATGACACCCCTAGCAGGCCTGTACATGCAAGTTTCAAGTAACAGGGAAATACATGCATTACATTACATGACATTTTATAAAGATAACATATACCAACTTCCCCATAATTAAGGAGGGACGACAGCACACCAAGTGACCTTTGGTAGTGACGGGTATTACAGTCCCCGTACACTACATACCCCACTGCTTTAAGCTGAGTACGACCTCGTACTCCATCATGGGTCGCCCAACTGGAATCTCTACCTGAAATAGAAATAGAGACATGCAGGCATACACTCATGTAATTCATCTGCATTTACATTTACATCAGGTCCAATTGGCAATGGTGAAGGGTAGTGACAAGGGGCGTCGTTCTCTTCTCTCAGGATAGTGAATGGAACGGGGGCGCTGACCTGGCACAGCGTAACATTATAACCAGGATAGTCCATGACAATGAATAAGTCCATGATAAAACAGTAAAAGAGGTAAAACAGTATAAAAGTTCTTGGAGGCTCAAAGAACAAACATGAGTCCGTACCCAGGTTATTTTCCTATAGATCACAGAGGCTCTCATGCGGTGGAGTCCTCTGGGCACATTTCCTTTTAAAAGAGCAAAAATCTCGGAGGCTCAGGTTCTTTTGAGTCTGTCTCCGGGCACGGTTCCTTAGTATCAAGTTGCACAATAAAAGGACAGCAAGAAAAGTGCTGTAATACCCCTGATCAACCTGAAAAGGGGGTGAAGGGTAAAAGGTGCAACTAAGGAACAGGCACAACTTGGCGTGGGGTAGCAAAAGCAGGCAGGAGGTCCTGGAAACAAACCTGGCCTTGTTAGCTTTGTGATTTCAGTGGTCAACACCTACCACTGAGCCGTGGACAAACTGGCAGCCGCAACAAAGGACCAGAAAACGTAGGACTCCTGTCCTGGAAGGGTTAACACCAAACTTCTTCAGTGAAATAAATCAAAGGCCTAGCAGGCTGATTCACTGTGGCATATCATAACCACTTGGCTCTGCTGGCAAGTACGGCCTGTAGTAGTCCTCTACAGGAGGATGTGCCCACATAACTGTATTGGGGGGCAGCTGCAAGGTGAAGGGGCCCCTAATAGGTATTGGCCCCATGGGCCTAGGGGTAAACCCTTGGGTGGACCGTACCGGTCCCGGCATGATAATGGTGGGATGGAGTGGACTTGATACCGCCGCAGCAAGCGGTCCGGTGGACTCTGTGCAGCTATTCACAGCGACCGGGGGTCTCCTTTGGGGCACTGACGGAGCGGTGACAGCAGAAGGTGGTCTACGGGTGGTGACAGGCACCCTTACCTCGTCCTTCTTTGGCGGCGTCTGGATCTTAGCGGTCGCACACTTGCGCAGCTCCCGCAACTTCTCCTCCAGCCGGACGATCTGTTCACCGATGCTCTCTGTGTCGGAGTCGCTGTCATCTGCTGGCGCCGCCGGCGCAGGTACAGGAAGCGACGGCTCGGACTCGGCCTTTGCAGGTTCTGGTGGTACATCGGGTCTCCGTCCCCTCCGGATGTTTTCAAAGGTAGCACTAAGTCCTTTTAACTGTTCCATCTCTGATATGGTCTTCTCCCGACGAGGCAGCTCGGGGGAAGGATAGGGGCTCACCCATTTCTCCAACACGGTTGGCTGCCAGAAGACGTTTGGCCCAATGAAGGAGCTCCGCTCCTGGTAGGCGTGATGGGCCGGCTCTGGAGAGCATTCAGGTTCCCGCTCGCAGCCAGAGTAGTCTTCTTCTGCCTCCCAGTCCTCAGGTCCTCGCTTGGGACGGGTCACTGCAGTTGCATAAGGCCCTCTCAGGCTCTCGGCAGGGGTGTACTCCACTTCCTCTCCCTCACGGAGGCTGTGCTGATAAGAAGGGAGGTAGTCTCTTTTGACAGACCTTCGATTCACATAGAGGTCTCTGCCAGTTAGATAGTCCTGGATGAACCCGTAGCCACGGATTTTGTCGAAGGACACCACCAACCCCTTTCTCCTTTCCAGGCGGGGTTGGGTGTTAGCATGCTTCTCATGGATTGTTTTAGTCAATTCCTCATACACGATCTTAGTCTTCGTATTCCGCTTTATAGCGGCCTCCCGGATCTCTGCCATAAGTGATGACCACTTGAACGAGGGCTGAAAAAAGTCTCTCCACGAGCCATAGTAGGGCTCGGGTTCTTTCTCCCTTGGGCGGCAGGCGGGTGTCTCCGGTCCCGGAGAGTAGGCCGGTGGAGCCTCCTCTGGCTCTACCCCAATATCAGGCACTTGCGGTATTTTAGGCGTAGACATTGCAGCACAATGATGCTCACTTTCCAACATGCTCGATCCTTCTGAGGAGAGCGATAGGGTCGCGTCAATTACAGCAGCCAGCTCCTCCCTTTGCACTGGGAGGCCGCCCCCCAGGTATTCCAGTATATGGAAGGCGGAGTCCATGCTGGCAGACATGCAAATGTCCAGATAAGCAGTGGCGCCTGACCTTGAACTTCTTCCCGCTTTTTCCTCAGAAAGGCGCCAATTTTTCCCGCCTTTTCGGGATGAAGATGACGCAGCAGTAAATTCAGCAAGCCCAGCGGCCATCTTTAGCAAGAAACGCTGTCCATTCACTGACAGCAAGCAGGATTGTAAAAAGTCCACAAAACCACACTCCAATGTGGCGATTTTCTTCCTCTGGGTGGCGCAACACTGCACAACACTTTTTAGAAGTTTTTGGTATACTTTGGGTATAATTTTCAGTCCACAAAGTTCACTTGAAATAAACAGGAAAATTGTCACTTTGGTCACAGGGCAACTGTATAAGGCACAAAGTTCACGCTTCTTGCACTATAAAGCGTGCGTATCCTGTTCGTGACGCCAAAAGAGAGGTGCAGCGTACTCAAGTTGTGTGCAATAGGTGTTTCTGGGTGTAGTAGTGCAATATACACTAACCTGGTACGGCTGACTCTCTGCATAGGCAGGTAATGGTAGAAATTGTTCGTGACGCCAGTGCCAAGTAAACGGTGGCACACCGTTTGCGGAAAGCAGGAATAAATTGAGGAACACGTGGTATTAAAGCAGAACTCCAACTTTAGTAGTTTTCAGGCAGAGACAATATTGGAATCGCAGTTCCTCAGCATGCAGTCGATTATGTAATACGGTTGATGCAGGCAATTACAGCTTGAGCAAGGTTATTACAGAGTGTTAAACACAGGACTTGCAGTACAGGAGCTTGCACTCTATTTCTGTCTGATCCTGGAATATAGCAAATCTTCTCCAAGGCCCATTAACCTAGTTCTGGCTTTATATCCTTGGCTGTAGCTTTACAAAGTACCTCCTCTGTTATTCTGAGTACCTCTTGCTTCTCTGATCCTTGCCTCTGTCTCTCTCTCGGCTTCCTTAGACTCTTTCCTTTAAGTATTCCTGTTTCTGCATAAGGGAATTCAGGAGGGAATCTTCTCCTGGACAGCAGGCTTCAGGCCTGGACTTGTCTCAGACATTGTCTAATCTCCCACTGTAGATTACAGACACTAGACTCCATCTGACTTCTACTTCCCTGACTGGGCCTTATATAAACTAGGGCTCCCTAGCTCCCTCTAAGGACTAGAAGCTGGAATGACACCCCTAGCAGGCCTGTACATGCAAGTTTCAAGTAACAGGGAAATACATGCATTACATTACATGACATTTTATAAAGATAACATATACCAACTTCCCCATAATTAAGGAGGGACGACAGCACACCAAGTGACACTTTGGTAGTGACGGGTATTACAGTCCCCGTACACTACACACATGTAACAGGTCAGCCAGTGTCATAGGTACAAAGCTGCTGACAGATGGTCTTTCAATTCTTTGGGGGTGGGGATAGACAAAAATAGCAATGATGCCATTGTTTTTTGGTATTGTAAATTTATGCCGTTCACCACGTGAATACAAGATTTTTGTTTTTCTAACATTGATGATGTTTTGAGTGCAGATTGATGGGTTGCAGTATAACACATAGCTAATTACATTCATTTTTCCACCCACTCCAATCTCAATAAATTCTGATACTAAAGAATCAGAATCTTTTAAAAAATTTGGGTGGAATTTTGATTCTAAAGAATTGATTCACCCATATGTAACTGAGAGAAATAGTTCTAGAAATTGCAGAGGCCAAAAAGTACCTTTTTTTTAAAAAAAAATAAGAACGTATTACAAACAAGTTTTCGATCCAAAACATCCATACATAAATCTAAACTGATAATAAATAATAATAATAATAATAATAAAAATAATAAATAGTTCCAAAGGTGTCAATAGCCTTTAACCCTTTCAGGACACAGCCTATTTTTGTTTTTTCCTCCCTGCCTTCCAAGAGCCATAACTTTTTTACTTCTCCGTTCTGTGAAACTGGAAAAAAATAAAAATAATCCGGCCTAATCGTCTTTTGGCCTTTCTTTTTACGCTGCGCACTGTTTATTAAAAATGACATGACAACTTTATTCAATACAATTACCACAATGCAGGCATCCATGGCTTTTTTACAGTTCCATCTACAAAGCCATGTGATGGCTTGTTTTTTGTGGGACAAGCTGCAGTTTTTATTAATATTTTGGGGTACATATCATGAATATGCTCCTATTATGGATAACTTTTTATTCAATTTTTTTTTGCAGGACAGGGTGAGGAAAAATACGACAAATTGGCCATTTTTAGTATTTTTTTGTGTGTGTTACGACATTCACTGTGAATAATAAATATATTCAACAGACAGTTTCCAGAGCCTTCACAAGACCCCAGACTGTCAAAGCAACCAAAGGAGCCTTGTAAGTTCACCATGGGGACTCTGATTGTAGGGTAAAGGAAGCCCCCACCCTTTAACTAACCCCTCAGAAGCTGCAGTCACTATTGACTGTCCATCTAAAGGGTTAAATGACTGGGATCAGTTATATGTGACCTCATCCGTTTGCTCACGACGCACCACCTGCCGCAATCTTGAAAATCTCGTACAAAATCCTGTGCGCGATGACGTAAATGACATCTCCACGCTGGCCGACGTGATGACGTCATTGCAGGCCGCGTGAGATTTTGCACCAAATCTTCAATCAAGATGGCGGCTGACCCGTAACGAGCAAATGGATGAGGTAAGTATGATTTATTTTAAAGAAAAAAAATAAAGTTAATATATTGACTTTAACAACCCAAATGACTGTGGCTTTTATAACACGTTCCTCTACAGATATACGACGACTGTACAATGTAGACCACCTACGGATTTTTAGTAGCTTTACAATTGAGACCACAAACCACTGTTGACTTTTCAACGTACAAACCAGCTCATAGATGATGGCTCAATATAAACCACAATCATTTAAATTCTTGTCTTGAGGCCCCATTCAGGCTTTTACTATGTGTAAAGGCTAGACAGCTGAAATAAATAACTGGTACATTGGTGAATAGCATAAGAACCAGTATTGGGTGGGGTGTTTTCCTGGGGATAGTCATATTGGAGGTATACACGTTCTGCCTATAAAGTCTTTAGAGAGAGAGAGTCACAGAGTGTTCATGCTTTTTGGCAGCTCTACAGGGATCTCGACTTCACTACAGGTGAACCACCAGACCTCCTGGAGTAGTCTCTGTTTGGTTGACAGTTGACTCAACAGAGCAATGAGGGATCAGACAAAACCGTAGTCAGGTACAGGCCAATGTCAGGGCAGGCAGAATGTGCTATATAGTAAACAGTCTGAAGTCAGGGCAGGCAGCTCTGTTTAGCATAGTTACACAGTTTGCAAGGTTAAAAAAATACATACTTCCATCCAATTCAACCTGTTATCCAGTACGGTAATCGTGCAGCAATGTGTCAATTCCAGGAACCAGGCAATAGTCAGTACATGGGCAGAAAATGTAAACAGCACACCTTAGCAGGTAGATAGCAAACTATAAAACCTAATTATCATGCATCATCTCATAGGGGAAGGTGTCTAAAGGACCCCAAGGTGACCAGCCATTGGCTGGTGAGAATTAGGGTGCACATAATAACCCTTAAACATGATGGGAGTTGAGCGTTCGCTCACCCTACAGGCAGAGGGAGTGAGGCTCAGCCAGCAAGCAGGCCGCAGCCTCAGTGGAGGAACCCTGGTGGCCAAGACTGTCAGGAAGAGGAGGAGAAATGATAGGTAGCAGCCTTATCCATGCCTATAATTTATAGTGTTACCATCCTGCCTTATCTGGACCTCAGCAGTACAATCAAGTTGTCATCTGTCATTAAATTCCCCTTAATGTTAATGACATGAGTCTGCTGACATTTAATAGTCTAAACAGAAAAGCTGATAAGAACATCCAACCAACATCAAATATTTCCATTGGTCCATTTTTTACCATTGAGTCCCAGATTATTAGTACTACTATTATTAAAAAAATCCTGAGAGGACTACGATACAACAAATTCCCATCATGTTTCACTTCATTATAATGGCAAAAAGTTCACAGTGTTTTCTTGGTTTGCAAGGTTCAATGGAGCCACTTCAAACTGGAGCATCTAGTTCACTGTGGTTAATATTTAGTTAATGTTATACTAGAAGGTAGCACCATGTCCGTGCTTAGATAAAAGATGGAACACATCATCTAATGGTGGTTTGTTTTTTCTTCTAGACTCAGCAAACGTGTAGTGAAGTTGGGATCTTATTAGATGACCCTAACATGGGATATATCAAACGTGAATGTAAGAACCTGAATGGAGAACCTAGACCTCTTTGAGATCATGACCTCTTATGGTTACCACTATGGACTGCACCTTAGTGCTGGTATATGATAATAGTGTGCATCCAGCATGCACTGAACTTACCAATTTCTACATGTGTTCCTAACATGGCCAACGTAGTTGCCCGTTGTAAAGAGATGTCTTAACATTGTTGGACAGCCCATCTCCCATATACACTCATTGACAAAAAATAAAGCACTGAGATAGAAATGTCCGATTGCTGCAAAACTCAGCATGCAGTTATGCCTTAGGCAGATATGTAAACAATTAGACACTGGGTCTTGCCACAAGAGAATGTAAAAGTGCTTCCCCCTATTACAATGACAGTTCATGGCTGCTGATGTTCTGTATGCACAAGTGCCAGCTTCATGTGTGTGAATTAGGGCCTGTATTCATTGTACCTCTGTCTTCAGTGCTGCTAGGGTTAATCTCCTACTCTACAAACTGTTGGCTCGTGGCTGTGTGCATTTGCTAATTAGTGTTGATCGTGAATATTCTAATCGCGAATTTTTAACGCAAATATCAGCACTTCGAGAATTTGCGAAGATGTAGAATGTAGTGCTATATATTCATAATCGCGAATATTCTAGATTATTTTTTTTTTTCATCAGAAAACTCCCTTCTTGCTTGTGGGCCAATGAGAAGGCTGCAATATCTTTGTCAGAGCTTAGCAACATCCCTAGCAACCAATAGGAAAGTTGCCTACCCCTCACTGTATAAGTACCTTTTCTGCTTTTATTTTTGCAGTTCTGAGAGAGAGAGCAGTGACATTTCTGTGCTTTCATCTAGATCCTATTCCTTACCCAATTACATTAGATACCGTGTTTCCCCATAAAATAAGCCGTAGCAGGATTTCTAAATATTTGCGCAATATAAGCCATACCCCGAAAATAAGACATTGTGATAGGCGTGGCTAAGCGTACCGACGCGGAGTGGTAAAGAAGACGGGCAGCCCTTCTCATCTGCCCCATCGTGACAGCTGCTATATCGGAGGTGACCGGAGAGGTGCGGGCAGCCCCATCAACAAGGTTGGCTCCCCCTGTCAGGTCCCGGTCATTCTGTGTGTGCTGCAAGCTGAGGCATAGAGAGAGACATAGACAGTGAAAGTAAAAGTCTCCTCAGTGAAGTGAGGAGCAGGAAGTTCTGCTTTAGGCATTGTGTGTCCTCAGGGGGAAGAATAAAGCTGTGGCTGCCGTTTTCTCACCCAGCACTGTAATGGATCTCCTGGTACCCCGACCGGGTACCTCCGTCGATGGATGCTCCTAGCATTTCCCGAGGACTCCAAGCACTCGACATGACACCATAACCGCCACAGACCCCACGAACCGCCGAAGCTTGGTTGAGGTCTCGCCGTCTCCTACCCACCCTGGACCTACGACAAGGCTCCAGGCTCCAGTGGGTGAACCTCTCCTAAATCCAGAGAGCAGGAACAGCTCTTACAAGAGCTAGTAGTTATCGCCAGGGGAGTATAGCAAATCTTCAGCGTATAGCAATCCCCAGTGTCAATCAGTTACCCAAACACCAGCCTGAACACACAGCATTGACTTATATATACATTTTACAACAAGGGTACCACCCCGTGGACCTGGTTGGGAACTGAGGACATAACATAGCAGCCAATCCTGTACAGTTTAAACACAAAAACTAACCCTATTCAACAAACACAATGGCATTGTCTGTGACGCAATTAACAAACACACTGGCATTGTCTTTGACACAATCAACAATGAGCATGCAAACAGACATCTTCACCCCCTCCATAATGAATGAATGGGAAGAGGAGACACATGTGATGGGATTATCTCCTGAGTGCATCATATGGTGATCTACTCATCTTCGAGTCGGCTGCTATTATAATTAACCATCTTAATCCCATCACCAACACAATCAGTGCGAGTCTCAGTGCAGAGTTAACCCTTTTTGTGTCGCTGAATCAACACCACGCCCCTCCAATGGGCCATAGGAAATATGTGACATATAAATTACACACATAAATCAGGGTTCATAGTTCCTTGTAACCCCAAAAGGTCTTAGGGGGTCTCCACAGTTCTCGGTCCATAATCTGCAGGAAGGAGGCTGGCCCTCAGGCTTCTCCAGCAGCCCCAGTGACGGTTTAGTCCGTCACATTTCTCCCCTCCCAACAGTACACTAACCAGGTATTTGACCTCCTGTCGGTCAGTGCCTGAGTTAGTCGAGTAGCCCATCCATAAACAAACACTGGTCCTGTTGAACTCTGGGGCCTGGCTCTGTCCTGTATGTCCCCAGCTGTTGAGTGGGTATCTGCTACTCCTTGCTTCATTGTTGTTGGAGCTGTGGGTACTTGGTGGGCAGAGGCCGACTGTACTCTGCCCAGATGCCAGCTCTTCTGCTAGGGTAGCCAGTGGGGATTCAGGCTCTGGACAAGAGGATAGGGAAGGGCAGAGGCCAACTGTGCTCTGCCCAGATGCCAGCTCTTCCGCTGGGATGGGGTCATGGAATCCTACCCCCAGGACCTTGTTGCGGATCAGCTGTGGAGAGGATGGAGCGCTTACCTCCTCCTCCTCCTGGCATTCCTGCGGTGTTAGTGGGGGATCTGTACCGGCTGTCCAGCATCCCGGTAGGCCTGGTGCAGAGACTGCGGTTCCATCTGCACCATCGGAGTTAGGGGTGCTGTCCCCCAGTGGTCGGGGAGAGAAACCGGTTGTCTCCTCTCCCTTCAAGGTACACTGCCATTGGGGAATGAAGACGATGCTCTTCTCTCCCTGCAAAACATACTGCCGCTGGGAGCAGGACCGACTGTCCCTACTCCCAGAAAATCCGGCTGCTGTTGGGGATCTGGGTCGACTGCCCAGCATCCCTGTAGGGCCGGTGGAGAGACCTCGGTCCCATCTCCACTGTTGTGGGGCTTACTGTCTCCCCTGGTACGTTAAGCTGCCGCTGGGGAGAGGGGGTAACAAGCTCCTCTCCCATACATACTTCCAGCCGCTGGGGAGGGCGACCAACTGTCTCCGCTCCCAATACAGTGTCCTGCTGCTGGGGAAAGGAGACTGGGCTCTCTATTCCCTGCTGGACACTCTGCCGCTGGGGTGGGAGGAAAAAGCTCTCCTCTCCCAATAAAATCCTCTGCTGCTGGGGGTCAGGACCGACTGTCTCTGCCCCCTGTAACTCAGCCTGCCGCTGGGGAATGGGGACGGGGCTCCCAATTCCCAATAAATCACATTGCCACTGGGGAGAGGGGGTAGCAAGCTCCTCTCCCATACATACTTTCAGCCTTTGGGGAGGGAGACCGACTGTCTCTGCTCCCAATACAGTGTCCTGTCGCTGGGGAAAGGAGACTGGGCTCGCTATTCCCTGTAGGACACTCTGCCATTGGGGGACAGGACCGACTGTCTCGGCCCCCTGTAACTCAGCCTGCCGCTGGGGAATGGAGACTGGGCTCCCAATTCCCTGCAGGACCGGTGGAGAGACCTCGGTCCCACCTCCACCGGCCACCTGGGTTTCTTCCCAGTAAACCTCCACAATATCCTCCCAGCTGAAGGGCTCTGGACCTGGGTCTGCCACCCAGCTCTCTGGCAGTGTATATTGGGGCCGAATTGAGCTGAGGAAGTATTGGTAATCCTGCTCCAGCTCCCACTCCATTGTCACTAGAGATGCCAGGTCTTGTCTCACCTCTCTCGCTGTAGCCCAATCATGCATAGCCTCCCTGTAGTCATAGATATCCCAGAACCGGGACTCTCCAGCATCTCCGAACTCCGGTTCTGTGAAGGACTCAAACAACAGGCCAGGGCCATCATAATCCTCAGCCTCGGGTCTGTCGTGCTCAGCCATCCAGAGGGAGTTCTGAATCCCGTACCACCAGAGTGCCTGGTAGGCGTCGTCTAGCCAAAGCTCCTTCCATACCAGGCTCTCGAGTTCTGTCACCCACTCATCCAGGGACTGCACTCCCAGAAGGGGCATTCGCAGGGCCACTCGCATCCACAACCGCTGCTCCTCACTGGGGAGACTCTCGCCCCGCCGACGCTGTACATCTTCCAGGGCCTCGTGCCAGACGCCTTTCCAGACTGCATCCCTCCAGTCCGGGTAATCCTCTTCCTCATAGTGGAACGCTGTCCGAAGACTAGCCGATTCCATCCTGCTTTAGCCAGGGGTGCTGTACGGATACTATCGTTGCCCTCAATATACTCCACGAACGGTGTCTCCGAGCTGCTTCTCCTCACACTAGGACGCCATCCCACTGCTTGCCACCAATGTAATGGATCTCCTGGCACCCCGACCGGGTACTTCCATCGATGGATGCTCCTAGCGCTTCCCGAGGACTCTAAGCACTCCACTTGACACAATAACCGCCACAGACCCCACGAACCGCTGAAGCTTGGTTGAGGTCTCGTTGTCTCCTACCCACCCTGGACCTACGACAAGGCTCCAGTGGGTGAACCTCTCCTAAATCCAGAGAGCAGGAACAGCTCTTACAAGAGCTAGTAGTTATAGCCAGGGGAGTATAGCAAATCTTCAGCGTATAGCAATCCCCAGTGTCGATCAGTTACCCAAACACCAGCCTCAACATGATGAAGGGTAAAACAGGAACTCTTTATTGAACACACAGCATTGACTTATATACACATTTTACAACAAGGGTACCACCCCGTGGACCTGGTTGGGAACTGAGGACATGACATAGCATAAAACACAAACACAAAAACTAACCCTATTCAACAAACACAATGGCATTGTCTGTGACGCAATTAACAAACACACTGGCATTGTCTTTGACGCAATCAACAATGAGCATGCAAACAGACATCTTCACCCCCTCCATAATGAATGAATGGGAAGAGGAGACACATGTGATGGGATTATCTCCTGAGTGCATCATATGGTGATCTACTCATCTACGAGTCGGCTGCTATTATAATCAACCATCTTAATCCTATCACCAACACAATCAGTGGGAGTCTCAGTGCAGAGTTAACCCTTTTTGTGTCGCTGAATCCAGAACACGCCCCTCCAATGGGCCATAGGAAATATGCGGCATATAAATTACACGCATAAATCAGGGTTTATAGTTCCTTGTAACCCCAAAAGGTCTTAGGGGGTCTCTACAGTTCTCGGTCCATAGTCTGCAGGAAGGAGGCTGGCCCTCAGGCTTCTCCAGCAGCCCCAGTGACGGTTTAGTCCGTCACACAACCAGCGGGTCCCTCTCACCCCCCACAAACACCAGTAAAGCTGCTGCTACCAAACACTAATCAGCAACAGTCTGTGGGTCTCTCTTACCCCACACAAACACCAGGAGAGATTGTTGTACCATACTTAATAAAAATAAGCCATCCCCTGAAAATAAGCCATAGTGTAGTGTGTCTTCTTGAGGAAAAATAAATATAAGACAGTGTCTTATTTTCGGGGAAACACGTTAGCTCATATACCATATTTTTCGCCCTATAAGATGCACCTGCCCATAAGACGCACCTAGGTTTTTGAGGAGGATAATAAGAAAAAAAATATTTTGAACCAAAAGGTGTGCTTTTCGTGGGTTTTGAACTAATGGTGGTCTGTGGATGACACTATTATGGGGGATCTGTGGATGACACTGTTATGGGGGATCTGTGGATGACACAATGTTATGGGGGATCTGTGGATGACACTAATATGGGGGGATCTGTGGATGACACTGTTATGGAGGGGATTTGTGGATGATACTGTTATGGGGGATCTGTGGATGGCACTGTTATGGGGAGGGGGATCTGTAAATGGCACTGTTATGGGGGGATCTGTGGATGGCACTTTTATGGGGAGGGGGATCTGTGGATGGCACTGTTATGGGGGGATCTGTGGATGACACTGTAATGGGGGGGATCTGTGGATGACACATATATAGTATCTTATGGTATATATGTGTCATTCACAGATCCCCCCCATAACAGTGTCCACCAATACATCGGGCCCCGCCGCTCACAGCAGTATTCATATGTAAACTGTAATCCTTAACCTCTTCTTAACTTTAGTTACAGTAGCGCTATCCCGTGTACTACTACTTATTATCAAGCTCCCGTAGCAGTCAGAGCGGCCGGCAGCGTAACGTCACTCACTCACGTCACGCGCCTGCTCCGCCCGCTTCATTAATAAAGCAGGCCGAGCAGGCACGTGACGTGAGCGAGTGACGTTACAGCTGCCGGCCGCTCTGCCTGCTACGGGAGCTTGATAGTAAGTAGTAGTACACGGGATAGCGCTACTGTAACTAAAGTTAAGAAGAGGTTAAGGATTACAGTTTACATATGAATACTGCTGTGAGCGGCGGGGCCCGATGTAAGAGTACAGTGACTGCACCGGGCCCCGCCACGATTCCAGCAGTTGCCGGCCTCCAGCCCCTCCTACCTCCCCCTGATACATCACCGCACTGTGCAGCATCACAGACTGCGATGTATCAGTGTTAGCGATGTAAAAATGGCAGCCTTTTTTCACTCTTGGGGTGATGGATCATGTGACGGACCATGTGATGAGTGCAGTGACGTCACCACAGGTCCTTTTCCTCCTGGGCATCAAAGAAGAAGACAGAAGAGAAGCCAGGCTGCGCAAACAAGTGGATGAGGTAAGTTAAATTTTTTTTAAATTTTTTTTTAACCCCTCTATCCCTATTTTACTATGCATTCTGTATTAATAATGTTATTATTTTCCCTTATAACCATGTCATAAGGGAAAATAATAATAATCGGGTCCCCATCCCGATCATCTCCTAGCAACCATGTGTGAAAATCGCACCGCACAATATAGAGCATGCTGCGATTTTCACAGAACGCACAAGTGATGCGTGAAAATCACCGCTCATGTGCACAGCCCCACAGAAATTTATGGGTCCGGATTCAGTGCGGGTGCAATGCGTTCACCTCATGCATTGCACCCGCGCGGAAATCTCGCCCATGTGAAAGAGGCCTAAGTCTTCCCTAGGTCACTGCTTGTATGAAGAGAGTTGCTGTGCCAATTATACGCAAATGGTATTCCAGGTGCCCTGCTACTGCTGTTTCTTTTATCAATTCTAAGTGTCTTGAACAGAGGAGAGATCCTGGCAGCTTCTGGAGAATTCTGATGCCCCTGCCTTCTTGAAGGAATTTTTGCGATTATCCTGTTATAATGGAGGTTCATAGCTCCGCTGCCTGTGCGCATAGGTGCCGGCTACCTGTTTGTGAATTAGGGCTTGCATATATTTGAATCCAGAGAAAAAAAAGCAGGCTTGTTTGAAAGCTGCACTTATACAAGCATCCAAACAACGCGAGTTTGTGAGCGTTTGCATGTTTGAGATCAAGTGTGTGTTTGTATTAAGTGCGTGACTTTAGATTATGTGACTTCAGATTCAGGGACTTTAGGAGGGGACTACAGTAAGTTACATTCTTATCACTGCACTGTATTTTTTCTCTTTTCTTGCGTAATCCCCATTTAGTATGTGTTCCATTATTGACAGTGCAGTCCAGTGCACATCTTGTCTAATGTATGCAGTCCTGAAACAGTCATTTGAGGGTGCATATATTTGTTCAAAATGTGAGCAAATTGCCCGTTTGGAATAGCACATCAAGTATCTAACCGGGCGAGTTTCAACACTGAGAAGCTTTGACAATTTGGAAAACAGTTTGCTGCTCACTTAGCAAGCGCTTTATGTAGTAGATGTGGGGGAGGGTTGTAGCATGGAGGCTCAGAAAAGTGAGGTAGGTAGCTGAATAACAGTTAGAAAGAGGGGTAAAGGGAAGAGTGCCACAGAGGCTAGCCCTGATCTGACACACCCCATCAGGTTTGCAAGGTTGGCAGATGAGGGGGGTGTCAGTTCAGGGAGAGCACTGCTGCAGCTGGACACTTCCTCTGCCAGTCAGGGGAATGTCAGCTCCAGTAAGCAGCGGACCAGGAGAGCAGGGCAGGCCAGACAGGTGCTGGTAGTGGTAGACTCAATTATTAGGGGTACAGATAGGGCGATCTTTCACAAAGACCGGCATCATCGAACAGTGTGTTGTCTTCCTGGCGCTCGAGTTCGACACATCTCGGATCGGGTTGACAGATTACTGGGAGGGGCTGGAGAAGATCCAGCAGTCATGGTCCATATCGGAACCAATAACAAAGTTAGAGGTAGGTGGAGCGTCCTTAAAAAAGATTTTAAGGATTTAGGTCAAAAGCTTAGGGCAAGGATCTCAAAGGTAGTGTTTTCCGAAATACCTGTACCACGAGCCACACAAGAAAGGCAGCGGGAGATTAGGGAGGTTAACAAGTGGCTCAAGAACTGGTGTAGGAAGGAGGGGTTTGGGTTCCTGGAGAACTGGGCCGACTTCTCTGTCGACTACAGGCTCTATCGTAGGGATGGGCTGCACCTCAATGGAGAAGGGGCAGGTTTTTTTGGGGGAGAAGATGGCCAGAAGGTTGGAGGAGTGTTCAAACTAGGGACTGGGGAGGGTAATTAGTTATGTTACAGGATGGGAAGATAGTGCAGATAAAGACCGGGGGCAAGGTAATGGGACTGGGGGAGGAATGGATAGAGGGAGTAGAACAGTTTAGAAGGAAAGGTGTAGGGTAAAAAATAAACATAAACCTCTTAATTGTATGTATACTAATGCCAGAAGCCTGACTAATAAAACTGGTGAACTGGAATTAGTGATATGTGAGGAGGACTTTGACATAGTGGGAATAACTGAGACATGGCTGGATGATAGCTATGACTGGGTGGTTATAGTACAGGGTTACAGTCTGTTTAGAAAGGATCACCAAAACCAGAGAGGGGGAGGGGTCTGCCTTTATGTAAAGTCCTGTCTAAAGACCACAGTCCGAGAAGATATAAGTGAGGGACATAAACATGTGGAGTCACTGTGGGTAGAAATACAGTACATAGAGGCAAAAACAATAATAAAATACTAATAGTGGTTTATTATAAACCACCTAATATACCAGAGTCCACAGAAAATCTGCTACTAAACAAGATAGAAGAGGCGGGAGATCATAATGAGGTGGTTATTATGGGGGACTTCAACTACCCAGATATAGACTGGGAAACTGAAACACCTGTACATCTCATAAAGGAAACAGGTTTTGGCAATAACCAAAAACAATTACCTTTCCCAACTGGTTCAGGACCCGACTAGAGGGACGGCCATACTGGACTTAGTATTAACCAATAGACCTGACAGAACAACAGATGTGCAGGTTGGGGGACACCTGGGAAATAGTGACCATAAAGTAATTACCTTCCAATTGTCCTTCGAAAGAGTGTTTCTTCAGGAAGGAACAAAAATACCAATGTCACGGTGGGGAGTGGGGGAAACCCCCACGTATAATTAGAGCTGTTACTAAGTACAAAAACAGGGATAGGGAGCAGGTCACCTCCTACAGCCGCCCCAATCCTGACCCTGATCTCCTGACCGTATGAGCACCCCCCTAAAGGTGGGAGAGCTCATACACTCGAACCTGGATCCTACTGACCCTAACGGTACCTTGCATAGAGGTCAGGGATAGGAGACAACCGGTTCCTCGAGGAAACAGACAAACCGGATTCTCCAGCGGCCTAGTAACAGAAGTGAAAAGATAGAATCAGCAGCAACTGAACGGCATGTAAGCACCTGGAGAAACAACAGCACACCAGAACATTAAACACTTACCCGCTGCAGCAAAGATGGAAAAACACCAAAACAACCTGGACCCCCATGCGGACACCGAAGCAAGGTGGCTCCAGGCAAGGCTGCAAATATCTTTTAGGTTAACCCCTTCGGGAAACTAATGGGACTCCCTTTCGGAGGTAACAACAGACAGGGTAAAATATATCAATCATCCAAGCAGATCACAACACCAAACCGACCTGACATGGAACACCAGACATGACATAAACAACTAAACCCCAACATAAACCACACCAAACAACATAACAGGTGAGGGGGGGGAAAGGAGACAAAGGGACACATACGATGTCCAACTAGGATGCCCTCATACAGGTAAGAGGACACATCCAGAAAGGAGCAGAGGTCCTACACATATACAGGCAAACAACCAACTGACCTTCAGGCTCACAACAATGTATAAGAAGAGCCAGAGGCCACACCCAGCTCCACCAAGCACACGTCTTAACCCCAAACACACCAGGATGGGAAGGGACACACAACTTAAAGGGGAAGTGTCAAAACATGCAAAACAACATGTTGCCACCAGCAACAAGCATGCACGGCAAAAGTGTCATGGTCTACTACACCAGACCATGACACAGCCGTGACAACCAAACTTCAAAAAAGTTAAATTTAGCCAACTAAGAGAGGCCACAGGCCTTAAAAATAAAAATACTGCCACAAAATGGGATATTTTTAAAAGCATCCTAAACTCTAATTGTGAGAGGTACATACCTTATGGGAATAAAAGATTACGGAACAAGAAAAAACCAATGTGGATGAATAGAAATAAAAAGAAGTAAAAAAAACAATAAATGACAAAAAGAAAGCATTTAAATCACTAAAACAGAAGGGTAGTGAGGAAGCACTGAAAAACTATAAGGAAAAAAATAAAATATGTAAAAAACAAATAAAAGTAGCCAAACTAGAGACCGAGAGATTAATTGCCAAAGAGAGCAAAACTAACCCTAAAATGTTCTTCAATTATATAAATGGTAAAAAGTATAAATCTGAAAGTGTCGGACCTTTACAGAGTAATGAGGGGGGAGTTGCAGAGAGCGATGAGGAGAAAGCAAAGCTATTAATTTTTTTTTTCTCCACTGTATTCATTGAAGAAAATAAACTGTCAGTTGAAATGCAGAATGTAAAAGTAAATTCCCCATTAAAAAGTGCTTAAGGGAATTAAGTAATGTCATAGCCAGACCATTATTTCTGGTGTTTGAGGACTCTATACTGACAGGGAGAGTTCCACAGGATTGGCGCATGGCAAATGTGGTGCCAATATTCAAAATGGGTCCAAAAACAGAGCCTGGAAACTATAGGCCAGTAAGTTTACCATTCGTCGTGGGTAAACTGTTTAAAGGTTTTCTAAGAGATGCTATCTTGGAGTACCTCAATGATAATAAGCAAATAACGCCATATCAGCATGGGTTCATGAGGGATCTGTCATGCCAAACTAATTTAATCAGTTTCTATAAGAAGGTAAGTTCTAGACTTGACAGCGGCGAATCAATGGATGTCGTATATCTGGACTTCTCCAAAGCATTTGACACTGTACCACATAAAAGGTTA
This sequence comes from Bufo bufo, assembly GCF_905171765.1. NCBI lineage: Eukaryota > Metazoa > Chordata > Amphibia > Anura > Bufonidae > Bufo > Bufo bufo. The sequence goes on along the minus strand of NC_053398.1, from coordinate 118,353,752 downwards.
GTATATAAAATGAGAATGCTCGGACTGGGAGAAAACGTCTGTATGTGGGTAAGTGACTGGCTCAGTGATATAAAACAGAGGGTGGGTATTAACAGTACACACTCAGATTGGGTCACTGTCACTAGTGGAGTACCTCAGGGGTCAGTATTGGGCCCTATTATCTTTAATATATTTATTAATGATCTTGTAGAAGGCTTGCATAGTAAAATATCAATTTTTGCAGATGACACTAAACTGTGTAAAGTAATTAACACGGAAGAGGACAGTATACTGTATATATACTACAGAGGATAGTATACTGTATATATATATACACTACAGAGTACAGTACACTGTATATATATATATATATATATATATATATATATATTATATACTACAGGGGACAGTATACTGCTACAGTTGGATCTGGATAGATTAGAGGCTTGGGCAGAGAAGTGGAAGATGAGTTTTAACACTAACAAATGTAAGGTTATGCACATGGGAAGGAATAATGCAAGTCACCAGTACATACTAAATGGTAAAACATTGAGTAACACTGACATGGAAAAGGACCTATGAATTTTGGTGAACAGCAAACTAAGCAGTAAAAACCATTGTCAGGCAGCTGCTGCCAAGGCCAATAAGATAATGGGTTGCATCAAAAGGGGCATAGATGCCCGTGATGAGAACATAGTCCTACCACTCTACAAATCATTAGTCAGACCACACATGGAGTACTGTGTACAGTTCTGGGCTCCTGTGAACAAGGCAGACATAGCAGAGCTGGAGAGGGTTCAGAGGAGGGCAACTAAAGTAATAACTGGAATGGATGGACTACAGTACCCTGAAAGATTATCAACATTGGGGTTATTCACTTTAGAAAAAAGACGACTGAGGGGAAATCTAATATCTATGTATAAATATATCAGGGGTCAGTACAGAGATTTCTCCCATCATCTATTTATCCCCAGGACTGTGACTGTGACGAGGGGACATCCTCTGCGTCTTGAGGAAAGAAGGTTTGTACACAAACATAGAAGAGGATTCTTTACGGTAAGAGCAGTAAGACTATGGAACTCTCTGCCTGAGGAGGTGGTGATGGTGAGTTCACTAAAATAGTTCAAGAGGGGCCTGGATGTATTTCTGTAGTGTAATAATATTACAGGATATAGCTACTAGAGAGGGGTCGTTGATCCAGGGAGTTATCTGATTGCCTGATTGGAGTCGGGAATGAATTTTTTCCCCTTAAGTGGGGAAAATGGGCTTCTACCTCACAGTTTTTTTTTGCCTTCCTCTGGATCAACTTGCAGGATAGCAGGCAGAACTGGATGGACAAATATCTTTTTTTGGCCTTATAAACTATGTTACTATGTTATATTGTACCGCTATCTGCACTGCTAGGGTTAATCATCTGCTCTGTGAGCTGCTGCATGGATGTGCCCAGATGCTAACTAGTTGCTACTGTATATACCTGCCCTATTTCCTTTAGTCCTTGCCTGAGCAATTGGTTTCTACAGATCTCGCTAGGTCTCTCTAGCTAGCATGAGCCTATACAAGAGCTATCATCTATTTGCCTGATTCCTGACCTACAGCTGTTCACCATACTGATCCTATGCCAACTGCCCTGACCTTTGGACTGTTTCATAGATTTACACAAAAGCTGCCTGCCCTGACCTCTGCCTGTTTCCTGACTAGGTGTATTGCCTTGGTCTTATTGCCAGGTTTGAATCGATTCTATTCAAATCAAAAGTGATTTAAATGGCCTGAAAATTTGTGTATGACACTCTGAGGTCTCCTAGAACTTATATTTTTTCTTCTTGTCTTTCATTTTTACATTTTCAATTTGTTATCTCTCTCTCTCTCACTCACCAAAACCCAAAATTCGGCCAGACGGAATCACCGTGAATTCGGATGCAACTTGAATTGGTCGAATTCCATTCTTTTCAAATTAATTTGCACATCTCTGTAAGCCAGATGATGAAATGACTCAGTACATGCCACCGAGTTTGGAGTGCCAAAGCCTGCTCTACTGCTATCCAGCACTGCCTTCAGTCTATCTACATCCACAGTATGAAAAAAAAATAAAGTACCTTTTAATTTGTAATTAATTACCAATATTGCCAAGATAAAGGCTTATAGCCTAATGGGCAGCTCTCCTGGCTGAGCTCTTTTCTGATACATAAATGTATTACCCGTGAATAGAACGAGTGCCATTGCAAGGGAGGACCCAAGTGAGTCTGGGCATTCTGCCTAGCATTACAAACTGAGGATTAAGAGCTTTGTGGGACATGTGAACTCTACACAAATGCAAACATTAGCATGATTAAAATTTAGCAAACTATGATGTACAACCCCTTGGGCACAATCCAGTAGACACAGCTGTATATATAGATTGCTACAAAGAAGCTCTGTTACATGAGCCCGGCAAGAAGTAGCTCCGAGAAGATTACTTTTTGTTTCTATTATTCTAATCCGTCTGCCATAAAAATGTATCTCAAGCTCATATCTGAGTGTACTTTGCATGGGACATCAAGAAAGAAAACCATAGCCTCGTAGAGGTAGCCAAAATTCTAGAATTCTGTTTCCCTCAATAGTAGCGCTATCTTATCTTTGGCTCATAGACAGGAATACTTATATTACCGTGTAGGCAGAGCACAATCTGTACTTGAGGGTTACTGCAGTAGAGTTCAGGTATCTGGAGAAGAGGCTGGATTGATCATTAGATAAGAAGCATAGATTCCAATAAAATTCCTTTCATGGACAGGCTGCATGTCAAATGTGCTGTACCAAGATGTAAAAGATGGGCTGGTAGAGTAGCTCTCCTTTATTAAAAAGCATCTGTCACCATTGTCAACTAATGTTGATCACGAGTATTCGAATTGCGAATTTTTATCGCGAATATCGTCACTTCGAGAATTCGCGAATATTTAGAATATAGTGATATATATTCGTAATTCGTAATCGATTTTTTTTTTAATCAGTACACATGATCCCTCCCTGCTTCTAGCTTGTGGGCCAATGAGAAGGCTGTAGTATCTTTAACTTTAGGAGTAGTGTTGATTGCGAATTTTCGCAATGCAAATTTTTATCGCAAATTTTTCACTTGCCGATTTCCGCAATCAAGAAAATAATGACTGGAGATAAAGAATTCGCAAATTCGCAAATATATGGCGAATATTCGCCCAAATATTCGCAAAATATCACAAATTCGAATATAGCCCCTGCCGCTCATTACTATTGCCAACCCTATTAAACCAGGCTTCCTATCTGGTAGGGTTGATCATGGTGAATAAAATGAGCCCTCTATTGCTGCAAATGGATGTACCGTTGCAGCATAATTATTATTTTTATGTTTATACAAATGAGATGATCAGTAGAGATGAGCGAATTTTTCAAAAATTTGATTCAAATTTTTGAAAAAAGTTGGTTCGATCCGAATTTATTCGCTGTAAATTTCTATTAAAAACGGCTATTTCCTGGCTGCAGAGAGCCTTTATAGTGGTGTAGAACACTGTGCCTTGCAGTAACACACATAGGGAGCCTGCTCTGGTAGTGAAATAATACTGTGAGTCAGTATGACATGCAGATGACAGGCGTCGCTCTTAGAATCACTGCACACTTCACTTATTTGGGCAGTCACAGGGCCAAAACTGACCAAATAACTCAAGTATGAACTCAGACTTACAGGTCGATGTTAGTGCCAAGAAGAAGCGCACTCCTTTTACACTGTCGTCAACTGATTCCACATAGATGTCTACAGAACCTGTTCTATTAAACGCTTATACAGAGTGGAGGGGGTGTCAGCAGTAAGTTTGAGTTGACATCACTGATTATTTTGCCCTTCCTCTGATCCGTCAGAACAATAACCCACAAAAAACGGATCCTGTCTGTGGAGCATCCACCTTCACTCGGTCAGCATTTGGTCAGTAATCCATCAGTTTTGCTAATGCCAAAAATAAACAGGAGTAGATCCAAACAGCATAAGTCCACAGAGTGCCCCTATGACATAGTGGTGAGGTGGAAGCAGCATGAGGAGGCCACAGAGTGGCACAATGACAGAGTGTGGAGGTGGCGGAAGCAGCAGCAGCATCAGGAGGAGGCCACAGAGTGGCACAATGATAGTGTGGAGTTGGCGGCAGCATCAGAAGACAAGAGTGGCAAAGTGACATAGTGTGTAGGTGGAACATGAGCGCAGAGGGTCCCCCCGGTCAGACCTGCGAGAGGATGGACGATGGCACAAATAGGCAGCGGCCAACTGACTACATAAGATGTCTCTATAGTAGTTCAATTTGTCCTCCCTCTCAGCAGGTGTAAAAAAAGGCCCCCATTTTGGACCGGTAGCGAGGGTCCAACAAGGTTGAGAGCCAGAAGTCATCCCTCTGCCGAATGGTGACAGTTCGGCTGTCACTACGTAAGCAAGTGAGTGTGCATCAGACCATTTGTGCAAGCGACTCAGAAGGACTACCTGCCTCCTCACCACCGCGGCTCGGCACAAGCCATCAGTTCTCTGAAAGGTGCAGAGTCCACCATTCTGCTGTCCCTTGGCAATCGCTTCGGTGATCGATTGCTGACGGAATGACTGTTGAGGAGTAGGAGGGCGAGGAGCAGGAGCATCTGGACCAGCAGATGATGGGAAGGACAGACAGCTCCCTTCGGCTGAGGTGGTGGAGCCTTGACTGCCTGAAATCGGGTGCATGCCACTGGGTGATGCAGCAGTTACTGCGGCAGGCTGGACCACCACATCAGAGCCACAGTTCTCCCAGGCCACTTTATGGTGACGCTGCATATGTTGATGCAGGGCCGTGGTGCCAACATTGACACCCTGGCCACACTTCAGCCCACAGATTCTACATATGGCCATGTTCACCTCCTCTGGCAGCCTAACAAGAAACTGCCACACCACCGAGTAGGTGATATTACCCCTAACACTACACACTGACTGACTGCTACCGCCGTTGCCTCTGTGAACCCGTGCACCGCTACTTCCTGGGCAGGTAGGCTCCTGCGAAGCGGATGGTCTACCCCGGGCACGTTTGGCTCCAAAACTCCCACTGCTGCCACCCTCCTGACTCCTGGCCACGCTAGCGACTTGTTGGCTCCGCCGTTGCCTCACGAGCAAGCTGCCACCCTCTTCTCCCGATGATGATGAAGCCCCTAATTCACCCGGCTCCCAAGTGCGATCAGCTACATCATCATCATCGAGTACTGTCTGCACGTCACTGATGTCCTCCTCAACTGTCTCTGGGTCAGGGGCCTCACCGCTTGCAACACCATCTCCCACACCACTCTCCTCATCACTACTTGCCCACCTAGCAGAGGAAGCGGCGGATGTCACCTCCACATCTTGGCTGGGCAGTAGCTGCTGACTGTCCTCTAGTAGCTCGTCCTCGCTGTATAGTGGGGCAGAGCTCACAGCATATAATACTTCTCTGGCTGAGGGAACAGAAAAAGATAGAGGCAGGTTGAGGACAGGTGAGGGCACAGGGCCTGCTCCCGGGCCATGCCAACTAAGGGTTGTGTCTGACGAACCCACCGACTCTTGGTTGGGGGTGTCTGATATCACTTGGGACGAAGTGGATGACCGAGGAAATTAAAACACTCCAAAAAAGTCTGTAATTTTTTCACTTCACCACACAACGGCTAATAAGCCCTTTTTTTCTACACTAATACACAAAAAAGGACTTTAAAACATATAACTGCACTGCTGAACGGCAAATATATTTTACTTTTGCCACTAATACACGACAAAAAGGGCTGTAATTTTCGCACTTCACCACACAATGGCTAATAAGCCCTTTTTTTCCCCCTAATACAAGCCAAAAAATGCTTTAGAACATATAACTGCACCGCACAAGGTCAAATAAGATGTAGAAATATTTTCTTGTAATAAACCCTGTTAATGGCTGTAACAACCCAATAACAAGAACGGTTTGCTGGAATTACAGAGCTGTATAATAAGGTGTAATAGGATTGTTCCTATTATCCAGGCTGTAACCTCCCTACTGAACCCTGTTCTACATAAATGCTGTGGAATGATTTCTCCCTATCCTTTCCCTACACCTTGAATAATCTTTCCCTGCACTTGTAAATCTTTTTTTAGCACAATGAAGTCTTTCCTCACACTGTCCCTAGCGCCTGCTGATGTCTCTCCCTGCACTAAGTACACTGGAAAATGGCAGAATCAAAGATGGCTGAGGCTATTTATAGGGCTGTGACATGGTTGGCTGGCTGCTGACTGGCTGCATGCATGGCATTGTGGGTGATCCCACCTTCCCAGAGTTCCTTGCTCCAATGTCACGGATGGTGTACAGGAAACAAGATAATACAATACAAACAATGACTTACTGGACCCACAACTAAGGAACAAAAGGGAGACCCCTGCAATCGACCTGCCGCTCTCCCTTATTGCTCAGCCTATGCGACCACCCCAAAGGTGGATGGGCGCATATCCACGTACCTCGGCTATCTTAGACCTGAAGGCCCTACAATAGTGAGGGGACACGACCACCGGCTCCCTACACAGACACGGAGGGAGTCAGGGTCACCTGGATCCAGAAAACAGAAAATAATAAATACATAAACAGAACTTATCTTGCAGAACTGGGAGCTAGGAACAGCATACATGCACACACACTCCAGGAAGTTGTATCAGCCGCACACTACTGCCTTATGGGGAGGAATTTAAAGGGAGGTAATCAGTCTGACTGCATGACAGCTGAGATAGACTAACGAGGTGAGGAACAGAAACCAAAACAGAGAAACTCAAGGTGGAGGATCTGGACGGCTCCTGTCAGAGCTTCTCAACTGTCTGGTTGTGACAGTACCCCTCCCTCTAGGAGTGGACTCCGGACACTCAGGGCCCACCTTCTCAGGATGGGACCTATGGAAAGCCCTGATGAGACGAGAGGCCTTAATGTCCGTCACTGGGACCCACATCCTCTCCTCAGGACCATAACCCTCCCAATGAACGAGGTACTGGAGGGAACCGCGGACAAGACGAGAATCCACAATCCTAGAGACCTGAAATTCAAGATTTCCATCAACAATAATCGGAGGAGGAGGCAAAGGCGAGGGTACAATAGGTTGAACATAAGGTTTCAATAAGGACTTATGGAAAACATTATGGATCTTCCAAGTCTGAGGAAGATCAAGACGGTAGGCAACAGGATTGATGACAGACAGGATCTTGTAAGGCCCAATAAACCTAGGACCCAACTTCCAGGAGGGAACCTTCAATTTGATATTCTTGGTAGACAGCCACACCAAATCACCAACATTCAGGTCCGGACCAGGCACACGTCTCTTATCCGCCACACGCTTATATCTCTCACTCATGTTCTTTAGATTATCCTGAATCTTTTGCCAAATAGATGACAAAGACGAGGAGAATCTGTCCTCATCAGGCAAACCAGAAGAGCCCTCTCCAGAGAAAGTCCCAAACTGCGGATGAAACCCATATGCACCAAAAAATGGTGACTTATCAGAGGACTCCTGACGACGGTTATTTAAAGCAAACTCAGCAAGGGACAAAAAAGAACACCAATCCTCCTGATTCTCCGCCACAAAACAGCGCAGATATGTCTCCAGATTCTGATTGACACGCTCTGTCTGGCCATTCGACTGCGGATGGAAAGCAGAAGAGAATGACAAGCGAACCCCCAAGCGAGAACAGAAGGCCTTCCAGAATCTGGAAACAAACTGCGTGCCCCTATCAGAGACAATGTCTGAAGGAATCCCATGCAATTTGACAATGTGGTCAACAAATGCCTGCGCCAGCGTCTTAGCATTGGGCAAACCAGGAAAAGGGATAAAATGCACCATTTTGCTAAAACGGTCCACCACCACCAGAATCACAGACTTCCCCGAGGAACGAGGCAAGTCCGTTATGAAGTCCATGGACAGATGTGTCCAAGGACGGGAAGGAATGGGCAAAGGAAGGAGAGGACCTGATGGCCGTGAATGAGGGACCTTGGCACGAGCGCAAGTCTCGCAAGCTGCCACAAAACCCTCAACCGACTTACGAAGCGCAGGCCACCAGAATCTCCGAGCAATGAGATCCAGTGTGGCTCTTGTCCCCGGGTGCCCAGCAAGGACCGTATCGTGATGTTCTTTAAAAATCTTGTGTCTCAAAGCGAGAGGCACAAACAACCTCCCAGGAGGACAAAGATCAGGAGCTTCTGACTGGGCTGCCTGCACCTCTGCCTCCAATTCAGGAAAAAGAGCAGAGACCACCACGCCTTCAGCCAAAATGGGACCCGGGTCTTCAAAATTCCCACCTCCCGGGAAACAACGTGATAGGGCATCTGCCTTCACATTCTTAACCCCAGGGCGGAACGTAACAACAAAATTAAACCTTGAAAAGAACAGAGACCATCTGGCCTGTCTCGGGTTCAGACGCTTGGCTGACTCCAAGTAGGCCAGATTTTTATGGTCAGTAAACACGGTAATAGGGTGTCTGGCTCCCTCTAGCCAATGGCGCCATTCCTCAAAAGCCAACTTGATGGCCAACAATTCCCTATCTCCCACATCATAATTTCTCTCTGCGGAGGAGAGCTTCTTTGAGAAATAGGCACACGGTTGCCATTTGGCAGGAGAGGAACCCTGAGACAAGACCGCACCCACCCCAACCTCAGAAGCATCAACCTCAACTATGAAGGGTAACGAAACATCAGGTTGTACTAGGATGGGAGCGGAAGCAAAACTCTCCTTGATATTAGAAAAGGCCTTACGCGCCTCTACCGACCAGGAAGAAAAATCTACCCCCTTTCTGGTCATATCAGTGAGTGGTTTAACAACAGAGGAATAATTCAAAATAAATTTCCTGTAATAATTAGCAAAGCCCAAAAAAACGCATCAGCGCCTTCTGATTCTCAGGAAGCTCCCACTCAAGCACAGCGCGAACCTTCTCGGGGTCCATGCGAAAACCAGAAGCGGAGACAAGAAACCCCAGAAATTGGATCTCTGGAACCGCAAACACACATTTTTCCAGTTTCGCAAATAATTTATTCTCCCGCAGGATGAGTAAGACCTGACATAAGTGTTCCTTATGAGTCTTGAAATCAGGAGAAAAAATCAAAATGTCATCCAAATACACTAATACAAATTTTCCCATCAAATGATAAAAAATGCTGTTGACGAAATGCTGAAAAACGGCTGGGGCATTCATCAAACCAAAAGGCATAACTAAATTCTCAAAATGGCCCTCAGGGGTATTGAAAGCCGTCTTCCATTCATCTCCTTCTCTGACCCTAACCAGGTTGTATGCCCCTCTTAGGTCTAATTTGGAAAAGACTTTCGCCCCAACAACCTGGTTAAACAAGTCCGGGATCAGAGGAAGCGGATAAGGATCACGAATAGTGATACTGTTCAGCTCCCTGAAATCCAGACAAGGTCTTAAAGAACCATCTTTTTTCTTAACAAAGAAAAAACCAGCGGCAACAGGTGACTTCGAGGGACGTATGTGTCCTTTTCTCAGACTCTCAGAGATATAAGCACGCATAGCGACCCTCTCAGGTTGGGAAAGATTGTATAAACGAGATTTAGGCAGCTTGGCGCCTGGGATGAGATCAATAGGGCAATCATACTCCCTGTGCGGAGGTAAACCCTGAACTCCACTCTCAGAGAAAACATCCAAAAATTCAGAGAGGAAGGTGGTACAGTTTTAGTAGAAACCTCAGAAATAGATGTTATGAGGCAATTCTCTCTGCAAAAGTTACTCCAACCATTTATTTGCCTCGCTTGCCAATCAATGGTGGGGTTATGTTTAGTGAGCCAGGGTAGCCCCAACACTAGAGGAGTAGGCAAACCGCTAAGGACGAAACATGACACATCCTCAACATGAGCATCATTCACAATTAAACGGATATTGTGAACTATGCCCTTTAATGATCTCTGAGAAAGTGGAGCTGAATCAATAGCAAAAACAGGAATATCTCTTCCCAAAGTGCATACCTGGAAACCATGAGTTATTGCAAATTGATTATCAATGAGGTTGACAGCTGCTCCACTATCCACAAAAATCTCACAAAAAATGCTCTTGCTCTCTAGCGCCACCCTAGCAGGCAGGACAAAACGGGAACTACAAGCAAAAGGAAAACCTTCAATTTCCGCCTCAACCCTGCCAATAGTAACAGACGGAACATTCTTAAAAGATTTCTTCCTTTTTGTCTCTTTATTACTCCCAGAAAACTGCCTGAATCTCCTAGAGGGACAAACATTTGCCAGATGATTTATACCTCCACAACAAAAGCAAACCCTCCCCTGCGGGCTGAATCTTCTATTGTCAGAGGCAATCAACCCCAGCTGCATGGGCTCCTGCTCAGAAGGGGCTGACAGCGACTGAGACCCCTGTGCACAGAATGACACCGCTGCACTGTCCCGGGACTGAGTATGACAGGAAGGAGAGATCTCTCCTCTCTCTCTAAGACGCCTGTCATAACGAACAGCCTGAGACATAGCAGAATTCAAGGAGGTAGGTCTTTCATGAAAAGCAAATGCATCTCTCAATCCCTCTGAAAGACCATAGCAAAATTGACTTCGGAGTGCAGCATCATTCCAACCCGTATCTGCTGCCCATCTCCGAAATTCTGAGCAGTAAATCTCTGCGGATTGTTTACCCTGGCATAACAGACGTAGTTTAGACTCAGCCAGAGCAATACGATCCGGATCATCATATATCTGACCCAGGGCTAAAAAGAATTCATCCACTGAACGGAGGGGCCGTGCCCCCTCCGGCAGCGAAAAGGCCCAGGACTGAGCGTTACCCCTGAGCAGCGATATAATGATACCCACTCTTCGTTCTTCATCACCAGAAGAATGGGGAAGAAGGCGAAAATGGAGTTTGCAAGCCTCTCTAAAACGTACAAAATTCTCACTACCCCCGGAAAACGTATCCGGGAGCGAAATCTTAGGCTCAGCACAAACTCCATGAACGCAAGCTGAACCGGTCACTTGAAACTGAGAAAAAGTCTTACGGAGGTCAGCTACCTCCAAAGCAAGACCCTGAAAGCGTTCAGCCAAAAGTGTAACCGGATCCATGCTTTAGACGGTTTAGGCGGCTGATAATGTCACGGATGGTGTACAGGAAACAAGATAATACAATACAAACAATGACTTACTGGACCCACAACTAAGGAACAAAAGGGAGACCCCTGCAATCGACCTGCCGCTCTCCCTTATTGCTCAGCCTATGCGACCACCCCAAAGGTGGATGGGCGCATATCCACGTACCTCGGCTATCTTAGACCTGAAGGCCCTACAATAGTGAGGGGACACGACCACCGGCTCCCTACACAGACACGGAGGGAGTCAGGGTCACCTGGATCCAGAAAACAGAAAATAATAAATACATAAACAGAACTTATCTTGCAGAACTGGGAGCTAGGAACAGCATGCATGCACACACACTCCAGGAAGTTGTATCAGCCGCACACTACTGCCTTATGGGGAGGAATTTAAAGGGAGGTAATCAGTCTGACTGCATGACAGCTGAGATAGACTAACGAGGTGAGGAACAGAAACCAAAACAGAGAAACTCAAGGAGGAGGATCTGGACGGCTCCTGTCAGAGCTTCTCAACTGTCTGGTTGTGACATCCATGTCCTCACACGTGCAACACGGCTTCGGTGTGAATCTAATTTTTCCTGAAATTCGGATCGAATTCCACTTCGTCAGCTTTGATTCGCTCATTTCTAATGATCAGAGCACCAAGGGGCTGGGCTAAGCCCTCTGAGAATCGCTTTACCTTCTCCTCTCCCCCTATTAAGCCTGATTGACAGGGCCAGGCATCCTCACAGTTTGGATGCCTGTCCCTGAAATCTCACGCTTACGCCAGGGAAACTTTATCTGTACATGCGCAGCTGATCTCAGAAGGCTATTACTGTCAAGACCGGCGCTGCGCAAGGCCAATGACAGCATCGAAGTGCAGATCTCAGAGTGGGGGGAGAGTCTTGAGATCAAGAGGAGACGCCAGTGATGTTAGTCTGAACCCATAAGCGAAGACACTTGGGTTCACTAATCTATAAGTGAAGCTGAAAGTCTTCTCTTCCAGCAGGAGACTGATGTCATCAGCTTTGCGCAATGCAAATCTCAGCGGAACAAGCCTCCTGAGATCGACCTTGCATGGGCCAATGTAGTCTCCCTGGCCCTAGCTCAAGATTTCAGGGCCAGGCATTTGAACAGTAAAGATTGCCTGGCCCTGTCAATCAGGACATGAAGGTGAATGACCATGGCGAAGAGAAGGTGGTGAAGTGGTGTTCCGAGGGGCTCGCCCAGCTTCTCTGTGCTCCGATCACCTCATCTGCATACAAATAAAAGTATTAATATACCGCAACAGCATATAATGTTTGCAGCAACAGAGGTTGCATTTTACTCACCATGATTAACCCTCCTAGGCAAGATGCCTAATGTAATGGGGTTGATCATGGTGACAGATGCTCGTATGGAGGCATCATACATGTGTGCCTTTGTGTCCATAATAGGGAACCTTAAAATTGTATTTCCATCTCCACAGTTATGGTATTCCTAGTACATACCATATGGGATCCACTCCTATCTCAGAACAGAGGTGGGACCCGCACTTATCTTACATTTATGGCATATCCTAGTGATATGCCATAAATCTTGAGACTGAACAACCCCTTTAAAAAATCCATGTTGGCAGCTCTGTATGATGCCACTGGTTATCAGTTAAATAGACACAGGCAGCAAAGGGCCCCTGTGCAAAAGATGTACCTGCCCCCCCCCCCCCCCAACCACACATACAAATATAAACATATATGTGCAAATAAAAACACCTTGTGAATATGTTTACAATATGAATATATATTCTTTTCATACTAGGTCACGCCTCTAACTCTGCCCAAAGCAAAACTATGCACACCCAGTACCCTTAATGCCCCCACATAGTAATTATTCCCCCTTTGTGCCAGCAGTTATGTCCAGATACGTGCCCCCACACAGTAGTAATGGCCAGATCCAGTCCTGATCAAAAGTCTAAGACCACTTGAAAAATAGCAAAAAATCATATTTAGCATGGCTGGATCTTAACAAGGTTCCAAGTAGAGCTTTCAACCTGCAACAAGAAGAAATGGGAGTGAGACAAAACATTTTTTGAGCATTGAATTTAATGAAAACAACAAATAAACTGAAACCAGCTGTTTTTCAGCTGATCAAAAGTTTAGGACCACACCTCCAAAAAAAAACTAACACCCCCCCAAAACAGAACTTCCAAACTTCCAAACATGAACTCAGTAATTAGTAGCTCCGCCATTATTGTTTATCACTTCCAAAATTCGTTTTGGCATGCTTGATGCAAGCGTTTCCATGAGGTGAGTTCGAAGATTTCTCCAAGTAGTGAAGACGGCCGCACGAAGGCCATCTACTGTCTGGAACTGTACAAACCATTTTTGTAAACTTCCCTTGCCATCCATCCCCAAAGGTTCTCAATTGGATTTAGATCAGGGTAACACGCAGGATGGGCCAAAAGAGTGATGTTATTCTCCTGGAAGAAGTCCCTTGTCCTGCGGGCATTGTGTACTGTAGCGTTGTCCTGTTGAAAAACCCAGTCGTTACCACACAGACGAGGGCCCTCAGTCATGAGGAATGCTCTCCGCAACATCTGGACATAGCCAGCGGCCGTTTGCACTTCCTGAAGCTCCATTGTTCCACTGAAGGAAAAAGCACCCCAGACCATTATGGCGCCCCCTCCACTGTGGCGCGTAGAAAACATCTCAGGTGGGATTTGCTTGTTATGCCAGTAATGTTGGAAACCATCAGGACCATCAAGGTTACATTTTTTCTCATCAGAGAATAAAACTTTCTTCCACCTTTGAATGTCCCATGTTTGGTGCTCTCTTGCAAAGTCCAAACGAGTAGTTCTGTGGCGTTCAAGGAGACGAGGTCTTTGAAGATGTTTTTTGTTTTTGAAGCCCTTCAGTCTCAGATGCCGTCTGATGGTTATGGTGCTGCAGTCAGCACCAGTAAGGGCCTTAATTTGGGTCGAGGATCGTCCAGTGTCTTGACAGACAGCCAATTGAATCCTCCGGCTCAGTGCTGATTAATTTTTTTGGGGTCTTCTACTTGACTTTTTTGTTCCATAACCCTCAGATCATTTAAGAAATTCCAAATGACTGTCTTACTACGTCCCACCTCAGCAGCGATGGCGCGCTGTGAGAGACCCTGCTTATGCAGTTCAACAACCCGACCACGTTCAAAAAGGGAGAGTTTTTTTGCCTTTGCCATCACAACATGTGACTACCTGACAGAAAATGACAATGAATCCACATCTTTGCACAGATTTGGCCTTTTAAAGGCATGTGGTCCTAAAATTTGGATCAGCTGAAAAACAGCCTGTTTCAGTTTAATCGTTATTTTCAATTAATTGAATGCTCAAAAAATGTTTTGTCTCACTCCCATTTCTTCTTGTTGCATGTTGAAGCTCTACTTGGAACCTTGTTAAGATCCAACAATGTAAAATATTATTTTTTCGCCATTTTTCAAGTGGTCTTAAACTTTTGATAAGGACTGTATGTGCCCCCTTCACAGGAAGTTAAAAAAATACTCTCACCTAGTTGCTCATGATCACAGTTCAGCCGCTGGCGCTCCACAGCAGTAGCAGGACGTAGTGTCACACATTGCTCTGCTGGTCTGTGTAGGAGGAGGAGCACAGCAGATTCCTGGCCGCACCGCTCCTCCTCCTACACAGACCAGCAGTGTGATGTGTGACACTACATCCTGCTACTGCTGTGGAGCCAGGGCCATATTTAGATTTGATGCTGCCCTAGGCACTTTAGTGCCAGCTTTCTTCCCCCAATGAAGTCCATAGCTGATGGTAAAATGCTCCCTAGGCCTTCAGCTATCCCTCAGGACTCCCTCATACACTTGGACAATTAAAGGACTGACCTGTTACATGTGCGCTTGGCAGCTGAAGGCATCTGTGTTGGTCCCATGTTCTTATGTGCCCGCATTGCTAAGAAAAATTATGTTTTATTATATACAAACGGGGGCGTTACCATGACGCCTAGAGGCTCCGCTCTCTCTGTAACTGCGGCGCCCTCTGCACTTTAACATGGCCCGGTGGAATAACATTTTCACTGCCAGGCCCTGTCAAAGTAGACTGGAAGCGGCAGTTGCAGAGACAGCAGAGCCTCTAGGTGTAATGGTAACGCCCCTGTTGCTCCTAGAGAATCGTTTGCATATATTCAAATATTCATTTTTTTTCTCAATAATTTAGGCATTTATGAATATGGGCCAAAAACAGACCGGCACTGGCGGGTGGCTTTAGCGCTGCCCTAGCCATTTTACAGGCTAAGGCAGCGCTAAAGCATGTCCATTAGTGCCAGTGACATCACCGGGCTCACTGCCAGGCGGAAGCCTTCCCCAAATATTATCCCCAGTGGTAATAAGGCTCCCTACAGTGCCCTCAGTACTAATAAGGCCTCCCTATACGGCACCTCTTATAATCTATAAGGCACTTCTATAGAGCCCTCAGTAGTAGTAATGCCCTCCACCACTGACCACAGTAATTATAATGTTCCCTGCAGTGCCCCCTGTAATTATAATACCTCCTGCCGTACCCCCCGGAGTTATAATCATCTCTGTAGTGCCCCCATAAATTATAATGCCCGTCCTCTCCCTCCAGTCTTCTATACCATGCAGTCCCATGTAAATAACACCAGTCATCTCACACCAGTCTTCTATATGATACAGCCCTATGTAAATAACCTATCTTCCTTACAGTCTTCTATATCATGCAGTCCCATGTAAACAACTTCACTCCTCTCCCTTCAGTCTTCTATACCATGCAGTCCCATGTAAATAACACCAGTCCTCTCCCTCCAGTCCCATGTAAATAACTTCTCTTCCTTACAGTTCTCTATAACATACAGTACCATGTAAATAACTTAAATCCCCTCCTTCACCCCCTCCAACACATAGTCCCATATAAATAACATCACTCCTTACCCTCCAGTCTTCTAAAATATCCAGTCCCATGTAAATAACACCAGTCATCTCCCTCCAATGTTCTATAACATAAAGTCCCATGCAAAAAACATATCTTTCTTATAGTCCTATGTAACTGACACCCCTCCCTTCAGCCCCTCTAACATACAATCCCAGTTAAATAACACATTTCCCTCCCACTAAGCAGGGAGGAGGTATAATGGGGAGAACCACATCTCCCAGAATTTCTCTGACTCTTACATTCATTCCATGGCATCACAGGTCTCCAATCACAGGTCCTACCTCTACTTCCACTGCTGAAAAGATCACATGACTATGATGTCATCGAAGGTCCTTCAGCTATTGAGTGTAGACACAAAAGGGCCCACCCCACCCCCAAAACTCCGCCCCCCTCCCGACCTCCACACCAAGGTGCCCAGGTTACCCTGTTGGCAGAGGTAGGGAATGAAAAATATGATAAGATAAAAAAATAAACATCTCTGCTGGCACTGGGATGGGCCCCCTCCCTTGTTGGGCCCCTGTGCAGCTGAACCAGCTGCACAGGCGGTATGTCCGCCCCTGATGACATGGATAAGGTGTAGTATCCATGGGCCAGCTGCAGTTAATTTCTACATGTGAGACAATGATGCTAGTAAAGTTTTGACCATCGACAATGAAAGGATGTGACATTACTATATGACGACATGTATACTGCCCTTTACTGTAGTAACATAGGTGATTTGTAGTCCAGTCATGACCTAATACAGTCTGCACCCCCTCAGCACAGCAACTGCTTCTTCTTAAAGGGGTTCTCCGGGAATTAAGAAAATGAAATTAAGTAAAATATCAATTTATTATAAATATGTTCCCAAATACCTTTCATTAGTTATAATGGCTTGTTTTGTCTATAGAGCAATGATTAGAAGAAACAAAATAGCCGCTGTCCTATTAGTACACACAAAGCCTGTCCTAATCACACAGGCGGACAAGTTACTTCGGAGCACTGTGGTAAAGAGCTGCCTTATCCTCCTCTCCTACTTGCCAGGGATTATTATCCTGAATACAGATGAGAAGCAGTGTTGGATACGAATCTTCGAATTGCGAATATTAATCGCGAATATCGGCACTTCGAGAATTTGCGAATATTTAGAATATAGTGATATATATTCGTATTTTCGAATATTATAGATTTTTTTTTCATCTGAACCCATGGTCCTTCCCTGCTTCTTGCTTGTGGGCCAATGAGAAGGCTGCAATGTCTTTGTCTGAGCTTAGCAACATCCCTAGCAACCAATAGGAAAGTTGCCTCCCCCTTACTATATAAGACCCTCCCCAGCAGCCATTTTCTGCTGTTTTTTGCAGTTGAGAGAGAGAGAGCAGTGTCATTGCTGTGCTCTGTGCTTTGCTGTGTCATTACATTAGATAGATAGATAATTAGCTTATATATATAATACAGATAGTTATTGGGAGATAGTCAGTGTAGGTTATATCCTGATATAGTGTAGCTGTAGGTTCTGCTGTCCATACATACATGCTACATGCATAGTGCTGTGATGTCACAACAATACATAGTGCACCAATCAGTAATATGTAGTCAGACCTTCTAAAATGTAAAGTTTCACGTATTGCGCCAAAATATTCACATCATTAGTGCCGATTAGCACAATCACGAATATATTGGAGCACGCTATCTGCATATAAAGCCATTTTTAATGTTCTGCCGCGCCAACCATTTTCTCCAGTCTCAGGAAACTTCTAGCAGCTTGGAAAATGTAGCCAAAGTGACCCACGCCTGTATTGAGCACGCAATACGCGCATATTACATTGCCGATTTTCGCAATCAAGAAAATACTATGTGACGAAAATATATAAGACGAATATTCTACAAAATATTCGCGAAATATTGCAAATTCGAATATTGCCACTGCCGCTCATCACTAATGAGAATATCTTCAGCTGAATCTCTGTAGGAATGGAGTTCATGAGGAGACATGATTGGGTTATTGGTTATTCCCCAGGGCCTCTCACATCACTAAGTAAGATATCCTGAACCCAACCCTTATACCCAAAAAACACTCACAGCCAGGGTTGGATTAAATCGGCCACAGCATCCATTTTATTAATAAAATAAATAAATACATAACATGTTTATATAAATGTTTAATACAAATCCTTAATCATATATATATATATATATATATATATATATAAACACCCCAACACGGCAATTCCATCTTGCCTCCAGCCACAAAACTCCAGCTCGGAGACACCAACTGATGGAAGCCTCTCTGAACCAACCAAATGCCTCAACTATGAGAGTCCAGCCCCCATCCTGGAGGCCCTCCCATTTTCCATACCATCCAATACCACCAGCTTCTATGACCTTCCACCGCCAACAACGCGCAGCTTGACTCCTGCACCTCAAGCCTGCGTGTTCCTCCAAACATCTAGCGCCCTCTCAATACCCCCCCTGCATGCCCAAGGACCACAAATCAATCCCCACTGAGTTCAAATGAATGCCATCAGCCCTCCAAAAACCTCCAGTACCCGCCTCCAAATCAGTATGCTGCACCACCACAGCCCCATTCCTGGCCACAAACTTACCAACCGCCCTATTCACTTTAATCCGTGCTTTATTCACACGCTCCACCGACCGAGCGTCCCGCCATGACTTCCGATTACAATATCCGACCAAACGCTTACTAAATCCGGGAACAATGACCACAATCTCAAAAGGTCAAATTTTATGTCCTTGATCAACTTCCTACATGACCGAACACCCAGATCATTGCCCCCGACATGCAGCACCAGAATATCAGGGGGACGATCTATACGAGTATGACGATGCACCTCCCCCATCACATTCCCCCACAGCATACTTCTACGCCCGATCCATCTTATGATCGCCGCCTCCCTCCCAATCCCCAACTGTCGCCCATTCGGCCTTACGTCTGCCCGAAGAGCGTCCCAAAAAACAAACGAGTGTCCCAGAATCCATACTAACGCAGCCGCACCACCTGAAACATAAAGGAGAAAAGAAAAAGGGGGGACAAGACACGGCATTAATAAACAACCACACTTTACAAACCCCCTAAACGCACATATGACTTAAAACGAACAGATTCCCATCTCCCAATCTTCTTGATCACCTCATCACCTAAACCCAGCCATGCTGGGTTTAGCACGGCTGGGAATGACCCGTGTAACCCTTTGAGTCCATTCCCAACGCGGCCAAACATTTTTTGAAAACCACCACAAACTGAAACCTTGACAGAAACGACCCGTCATCATGCCGTAATAGAGGACCCACACCGACCCAGCCAGCCCCCTCCCTATAATCCCTCAAACAACTGACCGGGCATACCAAGCAACCTGGAACCGCATACAATGACACACTACAACCCCTTCCTTCCCTGTCAGTCTTAGATACCCGAAGTCGTACCACCACCCTATCCCCATACAAATCTACATCCTCCCCCCCCCAAACCCCCAGGACTGCCCACACTCCTGCTCACTAATTCACCCAAACGAAACGCCCCAAAAAAGGCCAGCGAAAACGCCAACCTAAATAAACGCACCTCAGCTGCTGACCTACACACCGAATCAACACAAACCGCTATTCGCAACAACATATTAAAATAGAGACTGGCCTCCTACTGTCGGACAATCGCCCACCCCACCTAAAACCCTGTAACACCTGCCTCACTAAAAACGTCTTCGTAACGTCCGGAAGGCCCCGCAATTTAAAGCCAGAAACCAAACCGGCCAAACACCTATTCACCCTCGCCATCGACCAGCCCTCTTCAACGATATGACCCAAAAACAACACCAACGGAGCCTCACCCCATCCACCCCAATTCCCAATCTAACACATCATTCCTCCCAACAACGCCAAGCCTTACTGTGATCCAACCACGTACCCGCACTCAACGACTGTCTAAACAAACCCGCTATGGTACCTCCAAGAGATCCCAGAGCCAAACCGGACACTCCAATCCCTCCGTCTCCGCCTCTGGCGCCAGCTGACGAAACCGCTCCAACTGTAGACGAGAAAGAGAATCAGCCACTCCATTAGCAACGCCCTGCACATGGACCGCCAAAACCCAAGCATTCAAAGGCAAACAAAGTAGCACCAAATGCTGCAACAACCTGACAACGGGAGGGGAAGATACCGTCAGACTGTTGACCGCCTGCACAACACCCAAGTTGTCACAATGACACCGCAACGTTTTGTTCCTGAACTTGTCACCCCAGAGAACAACAGCCAGCACTATATGGAACAATTCCAGCAAAGCAACATTCTTCACCCAGCCCCTCAAAAACCACGACTCAGGCCACTTTCCTGCACACCACTGGCCTTCACAATAGACACCAAAGCCCACCCCGCCCGCTGCATCCGAGAACAACTCAAAACTCTCAACCGTGTCCTCCATGACTAACGCCCTACCATTAAACTTCTCAAAAAACCTGTCCCAAACCTCTAAATCCCTTCTCAACTCCTTACCCAGCCGAATAAAATGATGCCCCAAAACTACATCTCCCGTGGCAGCCGCCAGCCTCCTACAAAAAATTTGGCCCATCGGAATAATCCGACAAGCAAATTGCAAATCCTTCAAACAAATTTTTGGCCCGCCCCTCACCGTCCGTACTGCAGCCCTCAGGTCCTCCAACTTGTCCTCAGGCAGCCTACACTCCATCCGCACCGTGTCTAACACTATGCCCAAAAAACATAATTCCGTAGTAGGCCCAACTGTCTTCTCCGCCGACAACGGCACCCCAAACGACTCAAACACTGACTGAAACGACGCCAACAACAAACCGCATACCCTGGAATCCGCAGGACCCAAACACAGGAAATCGTCCAAATAATGAATAAGCGAAGTACACCCCGACACGTCCTTCACCACCCATTCCAAAAAGGAGATAAACTTTTCAAAATATGCACACGAGACAGAACACCCCATTGGTAAACACCTGTCAACAAAATAACCCCCATTGCAAAAACAACACAACAAATGCAAACTATCCGGATGAACTGGCAACAGATGAAACGCCGCCTCAATGTCCGTCTTTGCCAACAGGGTACCCGGCCCCAACCTCCGCACCCACTCGACCGCTGTGTCAAAGGACGTATACACCACCGAACACAGCTCCGGATCAATCCCATCATTCACCGACGCCCCCTTTGGGAACGACAAATGGTGAATCAAACGAAAAGCATTCGGCTCCTTTTTTGGAACCACCCCCAAAGGCGAAACCCGTAAGTTCACCACAGGCAAATGCTCAAAAGGCCCATCCATTCTCCTCAAAGCAACTTCCTTAGCTAATTTTTGCGTCACTACCTCCAGGTGCACCAAAGCAGAACACAAATTTTTAAGTTTCCTGACCACTGTTTCCAAAGGGGATGACGGAATAGCAAAACCTTCCTCGAAACCCCTCCTCAAAAACTCTGCCATTGCCCTATCCGGGTATCTACTTAAATACCGCCCCATCGCGTCCACTCGTACCGGCGTTTTCCCCTTTTCCAACCCCTTGGCCTGGGGCCCCGGAACAACGACTGGCCCCGTGACTTCCCCCGCAAACAGAGCATTCGTGATTGAACTTGCATTTCTGTCCAAACTTGAAACTTCCTTCATTGAATAAGAAACTCAAGCCCTTGGCCGAAGCCGCCGCAAAACCGGACTGCCCTGCCCCCCCCCCTGCTCCCCTTGAAAAATCTGCCCCTGCCGCACCGGCGCCATCACCCTCATCCACAACACTATGTCCTTATGGTCCCATTGCATGCTGGGGCGGACCGCTTTTCTCTGACAAAACTGTTCGTCATACCGCAACCACCCTGAACCCCCGTATACCCTATAAGCTTCCCCTATAGCATCCAGGTAGCAAAAAAGAGAAGAACAGCTATCCGGCGCCCTTTCGCCAATCACACTCGCCAAAATAGCGAAAGCCTGAAGCCAATTCCCAAAGGTGCGGGGAATCAGCCTATACCGCCTCTTCTACTCCTCCTCCTCCTTTTTTCCCACATCCTTCCTAACAACATCCAAATTAAAACACTCTAGAGGAAGAAGAGAGAAAATATCCACGTATTCCCCCCTCCATATCCTGTCCCTCACCTCTTGCTTTAAGTGCGCCCCAAGGGGCCCTCAAAGCACATGTACACCTCCCCCCTAGCCGCGTCATCCACCCTGGGCCTATCCTCTTCACCCCCCACCTGCGCCGCACGTCGCCCCCCCAACCCCTGCCCCCCCCTGCGTCTGCACCGATACCCCACTACCAACCGCCGTCTCTCCCCCAATCCCCGTCACTACACCCCACGCTTGCAAAGGCCGCCGGACCCCGACTCCACACCCGCCAAACCACATAACAACCGGCCCAACCCCCCAATCACTTCAGACTGACCCCCCCCCACACCGACACCCTGAATTAAAGCAAGTAACGTCCCCAATGTTGTCTCACCTAGCTGCCCGGGCGCTGTGAACCCCGCAGCCGTTGATCCGGACTCCCGTCGCTCCACTTCGAACCGCACCGACACGGACCCTCTTGCTGGTGATGAAACTTTGCTGTCTCCCGGCGTCCCAGCTTCCTCTGCGCTGACCTGGATCCCACTTCACTGGCCACACTGGAAGGACCAGCCAGGGGCTGTCCGCCATCTTGAATGGGCCTGTGCACCAGCGCCACCCTCTGATGCACAGCCCCGTGCTTCTTGATGCTGCAGGTTCTCCCCCGCCGAGCAGGCCTCCCCCCCCCCGCAGAAGGGGAGGAGCCTGCAGTTCCTGGTCCTTCAGCCCTGCTGTCCGCTGCCGCACGCCGGGGGGTCCCCCCGCCTCTCGCTGAGTCCCGCCGCACGCCTGGATTCCTCCCGAGCCGGGAGGACTTAGGAAGGGTCTGAGAATGTCCCCCCCGGCCCGGAGGGGCTCCTTAACCGGCGCTGGACTCTGAGGGTGTCCTCCATGATAAGGCGTGCCGGCGGCCTGGCCCGCCGCGGCCGTCTTTCGCTCGGCGGTGGGCTGACAGTACCCACCGCCTCCCCCTGCAACAAGCTGGCTACCTGTAGCCAGCCCGAACCTCGGGCCTCCGCTGCCGCCCTCAGCCTCGCCAGAACTGCATCCACGTCGGACATGGTGAGATGCCTGAGATGCCTGCTCCTCTATGCTTTCTCTAAAAATGGCGCTGCCTTGCACGCGACCACCCCCCTTTATTGCCTGCCCTCCACCCTTCTTACAGCCCGCCCCACTATTTACCTACTAACCCCTTATCTGCCGGCCCTGTACCCAAAACCCATCATATCGGCCTCCCTTAATTCGTCCAGCCTCACTTGAAGTACAGAAAGGATGGACACGACAGACTGTGGTAATGCGGAGCTGCGGTAATGGAGACTGCATGCAAGTGCTGCTGCTCATTAGCCACATCTGCTCATGAACTCAATTCCTACAGAGATTCAGCTAAAGATCTTATCATCTGTATTCGGGATTATAATCCCTGACAAGTAAAGAAGAGGATGAGGAAGCTCTTTAGCTCAGCATTGTGAAGTAACTTGTCCTCTTGTGTGATTAGGACAGGTTTTGTGTGTACTGATAGGACAGTGACCATTTTGTTTTTCCTAATGATTGCTCCCCAGACAAAACAAGCTATTATAACTAATGTAAGGTACTTGGGAATATATTTATAATAAAGTAATATTTAAGTATTTTCATTTTCTTAATTCCCGGAGAACCCCTTTAATGTCACTAAGAACTCATTCCTTTTTGTCCCATGCATCTTCAGTCAACTTATTCTCCAAAATTGCAAGTCGGTAAATAAGTCGTAGGATTGAAGAGGCTTGAAGAGGATTGAAGAGGCTGAGAGTGATAGTAAACAGCGCTCCAGGATGCATGTTAATGGGTATTAATGGTAACATGTCAATTTTCTGATTGTTTGGAGCTGACATCAATATCCGTGTTTCCGAGGCGCACGCCTGTGAGATTTATTGCACTTCCTGAGCTGCAGCAGACAGAGCTTTATTTATGGACAGCTATATTTCAATTAACTAGAAAACATATGCAAGTGTAAATTAGTTAAGGAGGAAATTCGCTCTCAAGTCAATCGGAGTGATGTTTACAATTTATACATTTGGAAATAGATGAGAAGGTTTGGACTTAAAAGGGTTCTCCTGGCTACAGACATTGATTACACCAATGTCAGATCAGTGATGGTCTGACATCTGTAACCCCCTCTCCCCCACACACACACCACCACCACCACCACCACCACCTAAAACTAACAGTGTATGGACAGAATTAGAAGGCTCTGTACTCTGGGGCCTAGCCTGACTAGATGGAGACAACCTGTACAGAGTTCCCTTTGCAGTACCCCAGAGGACTACTGAAAAGGGTTAACTACTTATGCAATGTTCTAAAGTTCAATGTTGTGATTTATTGTGGTTATGTGAAGCAAATAGCAACTCTGATCTTGGACATTTAACCCCTCAGAGGCTGTGGTCAATTGCAACCCACGGCAGATGAGAGGTCATTTAGAGGGTGGAGCCAGCTCTGACTACCAAACACACTTTCCTCTAAAATGAGACCGCAGAAGCTGTTTGATTACTATGGTAGTTGGGATTTTCTGAAGACTCCCTTGCTGGCGTAGATTTAGAACATTTTCACACCTCAGGTGTAGAAAATGATAAATGAGATGGGCCTTCTGGCCGTCCCCTTCACCCACCCATGCCATGCCCCCTTTTTTAAGCCCTGATGCGAGAGGGAAAAAGTCACAGATTTGTCTGCAAATCCCCTTTTGCGACAGATATATGCCAGAAAACTGTTGCAGCATGTCGCATGCCACATTGCGACACCATAGTTTAGCATTACAAAATACACTGAGCAAAAATATAAACACAGCACTTTTAGTTTTGCTCCCATTTTGCATGAGCTGAACTAAAAGATCTGAAACATTTTCTACAGACACAAAAGACCCATTACTCTCAAATCTGTCTAAATCTGTGTTAGTGAGCACTTCTCCTTTGCCAAGATAATCCATCCCACCTCACAGGTGTGGCATATCAAGGTGCTGATTAGACAGCATGAATATTGCACAGGTGTGCCTTAGACTGCCTACAATAAAAGGCCACTCTGAAATGTGCACAGTTTTGCCGTCCGGGTGGCTGGTCTCAGACGATCATGGAGGTGAACATGCTGGATGTGGAGGTCCTGGGCTGGTGTGGTTACACGTGGTCTGCGGTTGTGAGGCCGGTTGGATGTACTGCCAAATTCTCAGAAACGCCTTTCGAGATGGCTTATGGTAGAGAAATGAACATTCATTGCACGGGCAACAGCTCTGGTAGACATTCCTGCAGTCAGCATGCCAATTGCACGCTCCCCTTAAACGTTGCGACATCTGTGGCATTGTGCTGTGTGATCAAATTGCACATTTCAGAGTGGCCTTTTATTGTGGGCAGTCTAAGGCACTAATGTGCAATATTCATGCTGTCTAATCAGCTCCTTGATATCCCACACCTGTGAGGTGGGATGGATTATCTCGGCAAAGGAGAAGTGCTCACTAACACAGATTTAGACAGATTTGTGAACAACATTTGTGAGTAATGGGTCTTTTGTGTATGTAGAAAATGTTTCAGATCTTTGAGTTCATCTCATGCAAAATGGGAGCAAAACCGAAAGTGTTGCGTTTATATTTTTGCTCAGTGTATGTCGCGCAACACATGTTGTCGTGTAGCCCCAGCCTAAAAATCACTGGTATTGCTGGGTCAGAAAAAACCAAACTGTTTAAAAATGAATTAATTATCTTATATGATAAACTCTGTAAAGAAAAATAAATCAAAATGCCAAAATGATCGTTTATGGTGGCCACACTTCCCCAAACAATGTAATCAAAAAGTTGTGCACATCACCAAACTGGTACCAATAAAAACTACAGCTCAGCTGTCATAAAAAAGAAAAAAAAGCCGTGCACAGCTCTATAGAGGGAAATATAAAAGGTTATGAGTGTCAGAATATGGTGATACAAAGAAAATGTTTTTTTTTGTTGTTGTTTTTAAGTATTAAAGTGCAGCGGTCGTATGGCGTTGGCCAGGGGACCCTTAAAGGGGTAGTGTTTTTCGTGACTCCAGTTGCATTTCAGCAACGAGGGACGGAGTCCCCCTTTTAGTACGAATGCTGGTACCCAGGATAGGAATGCCAGAGTGGTGTAAGGGTGGCCTAATGTTCCTTGGTGGTGTAGCATGTGTCACGGTGCTCCTACCTGGATACACTGGAACCCCAAGCATGGCCGTCCATTTGCAGAAAAAGGGTAATTGATGAAGAGGATGATGGAAAGAATTGAGTCCAGACTTGATATAACGTTGAACAATAGCTTTACCTGAATAAACTTGCATGAGAAACAATCTTCAAACTTTGTCTTGGTCATCAGCAGGTTTTGGCATGAACTTTTGGCAGGCAAACACATTCAGCTCTGATACATCTGTCACTCTTTGACTCTGCTGTGCTCACAGGATTAAATAGAAACTTTCCTTTCTGCTGAGCTTTACTTGCTGTAGTCTGACTCTGTCTTTATCTTTATCTGTATCTTTATCTTTGTCCAGGGAACTATACTGAAATGTAAGGCTTGTAGCTTAGGCCTCCGGGTCTCACAGAGCTGATGGTGGTCTGCAGGCCAAGGCAGGATTCGCCCGGAAGGGACAAGCTCTATGCTGCACAACCTCCCTTGGACAGGGGGTAGGCCAGACTAACTAAAACTCCTCCCTCTCTAGAGAGGGCTGGAATGGACAAAAAGGTTCCATTCCAGATAAACTAGCTCTGCCAACATTGCTGCCATCTGCTGGTAAACCAGGCACATTACATGAAACATATACAGTTGCATAACAATAAATACACATTGTGCAGGATATGGAATAGATACACATGATGGCACTAGATCAACCATAAGAGATAGTGATGGGGCAAAAAGAGTGGTAATGCCCCCTAGCGGGGCATTACAAAAGGAATTGTTCACTTTTTACTATGATGACCCATCTTCAGGATAGGTCATAAATATCAGATTGGCGGGTGTCCAACTCCTGGCACCTCCTGGCTAAATAAAGCCAAAATAAAGCCAAAATGTCACTATCACAGTGAAGGCTTTGAAGACAAGACATTTAAAACAATGTGTTTTTGTTCCAGTTCTATACCATTAAAGGGGTTGTCCCACATAAAATATTCTACATTTTTCAAACCAGCACCTGGATCTTAATACTTCTGTAATTGCATGTCAAAAAAAATCATAGCCACTGAGTTATTCAATAACATGTATCTGTATAGCGCCACCTGCTGTTTGCTTTTTTTTCTAACCTCTCTGTCCTGCTCACTGAGGAGGAAGCACATGCTCAGTTCCATTCTTCTACTGCCACCAGCTACAGTTAAAAGGACACGTCCCCCTGAGAAAGTGCACACCCCCTAAACTGCTAGCTTGAAATAAATCTAGCAGAGCAACTAGAGCAAGCAATAGGAAAATCTCTGGATCCATGTGAGGTACAGGGCTGGTCCTAGCTTTGTTAGAAAGAGACTGTCTATATGATTTGGGATTTTCATTAATCATTGGATAACCCCTTTAATATTTATTTTTTCCAGCTTCCCAATACACCATGGTACCATAGGGTCATGGAATTTTTTTTTTTTAAATTGGGTTCTGAAGCCCGATGTGACTTCATCATAAGGTCAGAGTCAATATTTTGGGCTTGATGCTATGGACCTCTACACAAACAATTGATTAATAGACAACAGTCCTATGTAATCAGTGTCCCTCGGCCAAGGCTGTGGGTGCTCCGGCGGTGCCAGATTGGCCTTAGATCACCAGTAACAGGCAGTCATTCCATCATTTTCAGAAGAAATCACATCCCGTCAAAGGTTTTTGGCGAGATTCCTTGTAAATATTTAGCAGGAACAGCGTTGGGAGCCGTGTCTGCTGAGAAAATGTAACGATTAGGAAAGTAGGAACCAGACTTCACACTTTTCATCCCAACAATGAGTCATAATTTACTGTGATAAATGCAGATCTTATTAACTTGGGCCTGGAATGCAGCGTTCCGGCATGAGTCAAACGTTTTGCGATCCCTCTGCGATCGGCCTGTCTTGCTATTTTTTTCTCTCCAACTATCATTTTTACACGAACTATAAGAGCAACACAGCAAAAGTGCATGACATAACAGGGAGGCCAATGGGGTCTGTGATAACAGTGCGTGGAATAGCGGTATTATAGAGGATGAGGTCAGCCTCATTACTGGAAGATTTCCTATGGAGGGGGAGAGATTAGTCTAATAATAATATACTGCAAATCTTTTATTTTATGCATTACAGAGGATCTGCCAGCTCTCCTCATAGGCTGTTAAAGGGGTCTCCGCTTTATTATTTTAAATCCCCTCTCCCCACCTGTGAAGGGAAGTATATTTACCTGCTGCTTGGTTCCCTGGCCTGGGCTGTCTTCACAACACTTCTAGTCCCTATCTGTAAACTTCCTGTGTGTGCGCTGCTGCAGCCAATGACTGGCCTCAGCTGTGACCTGGCCCCAAGTGGCACAGTACGTGCTTCCAGACGCATCACTGCTGAGGTGCACGTGATGGATTCCATCCATGCAGATCCCTCTGGGTGAGTTTTTTTTTTTTAAATAATAAAAGAAATTGTGGACAACCCCTTTAAGTAAATACCTAAAAATCACAATTTTGGAGAATCTTTTCTTAGAACCTTGAATTGTGTTATTCCTCTTTTATTACTCCAGGTAATATATAAATAAATTGACAAATGGGCTTTACTATTCCCCTTGTTAATAGGGTGTGTCCCTACATAGACACTGCTAGCACTCTGAGGGGACGGCGTTCTTGGACACAGATCTGTGACAAGTTCTCTGGAGTGGGGGAGGCTCTTCTTTCCTGGGTGGCAGACACAGCATCATGATTGGAGATGCATTTTGACCTTTGGTATGGGGATATCTCTCTTGTCTGGACATCACTGTTGCATATATTATATAGCAAGCTACTTTGAACAGGAGTTGTCTAGGATTACAAAAACATAGCTGATTTCTTCTAAAAAATAGCACCACGTCTGTCCACAGGTCATATGTGGTATTGCAACTCAATCATAGCAGCACAGCGGCTCAGTGGTTAGCACTGTTGCTTTACAGCACTGGGGTCCTGAGTTCCTATTCTGTTCACAGGCAATATCTGCATACAGTTTGTATGTTCTCCCCAACTTTGTGCATGTGGCTTAGTTTCCACTAGGAACTCATGTTTATTATCGCTCTCTAAAAACTTTTGGTTTAAAGGTGTTCTGTCCCAGCACAGGGAGATTCATTTCTAATTCATTCTGTTGTCATTTCTGTATTCCTGTAGTGATTAGTTAGGTAACAGCACCACCTAGCGGTGGTAAAAATGTATTACACTTGTGTTTCTTGTTAATAAAGATTATTGTATTGTTGGGAGGTGCTAAGCATTGTGGGTAGTGCAAGGCATTCTGGGAAAGAGAATCCCAGTCTCCATTTTACAGGACATCAGCAGAGCTGTTCCTTGCAGCTCTCCTTCTTAAACTCTACCATCTTTGTGCAAGTATATCTGGTGAGAGAGATCTACCTTGGCTCAGGGATATCATGTTATGCAGTGATGTTTAGTTAGCTGTAGTATTACTCTGGGAACATTTTGTAGCTGTTAGATGTTAGCTATGCAATTCTATGTACAGGCAGCCATTTAGGGACATATGCTCAGAGTTAGGCAGAATGCACACGGCCGTGAACGGTCCGTGGTATCCCGGCCTGGATTCCTACTGACAGCGGGAGCGCACGGCGTCATTGGTTGCTATGATGCCGTGCGCTTCATGCCGCCGCTGCACTACAGTAATACACTCATATGATCTATACGCGTGCCTGCCTGCCTTAATGTAATGTTGAAGTACATGTTCTATACTTTCTGCTGTACATGCTATCTTGTATGCTTTATACTTATACAAGCTATTTGTATTCTTATAGTTTTACCAAACAATTGATCACAATCAATTCACAATCCTGTTGACCATTTAACAAGTTAGACTACAGAAAACAGTCATCTTATTTGGAAGACAGGAACAGTGATGGCCAGTTCGCCCGCGAACACATGCGGGCTGCCATCTTAACTCACAAGTCTGGCGATGCACAGGTAAGTCCTTGCCTGTGTCGGGAGCCGGTCTGAAACAAATGCGGTCACCGGGAGCAGGCAGTTCCGAGAACAGCCCGATGAAGGCCCCCGGCGGCTGTTCTCGGAACTGCCTGCTCCCGGTGACCGCATTTGTTTCAGACCGGCTCCCGGCACAGGTAAGGACTTACCTGTGCATCGCCAGACTTGTAAGTTAAGATGGCAGCCCGCATGTGTTCGCGGGCGAACTGGCCATCACTGGACAGGAATGCTTTATGCAGAATGTCAGACAGCACACTGTGTGAACGTGTATGAAGACAGAACAAAAGGTTTTCTTGAAAACAAAAAAAGGCAGAACATGTTAAAAATTACTTAGGCTATTTTCACATTAGCGTTTTCAATTCCGCTATTTAGATCTATCATAGGATCTCAATAGCTGAAGAAAATGCTTCAGTTTTGTCCCTATTCATTGTCAATAGGGACAAAACTGAACTGAACTAAATGGAATGCACCAGAATGCATTTCTTTCCGTTTGGTTGCGCTCCCATCGCGGACAGAATAACTCTGACACAATAGAAAACGGATCCGTCTCCCATTGACTTTCAATGGTGTTCATGACTGATCCGTCATGGCTATAGAAGACATAATACAACCGGATCCGTTCATGATGGATGCATTGTATTATGGTAATAGAAGCGTTTTTGCAGATTTTTAACATCTGCTCTGGCTTCTTTACTTTTAATCTCCCTTAAAAATTTAATTTGCTATTGAGATTGTGAGCCCCAGTGGGAACAGGGAGTGATATGACTGCTATCAATCTCTGTACAACATTGCTGAATATGTTTGTGCCATACCGTATTTTCCATTTTATAATGGGGGAAAAATGGCAGTGCATCACATAAAGCAAATACTAGGGAACTAAAGTTTGTGTTCGGCGCTTTTTGAAAGGCTGCACAGCAGCCAATCAACAAGCGTCATTCTACTTGCCCCAAGAGGCCATCACAGCCATGCCTACTAATGGCATGGCTGTGATTGGCCAGAGCAGCATGTGACCCAGGCTCTATATAAGCTTGGGTCACGTAGCGCTGCACGTCACTCTGCTGTTACAAGTGTAGGGAGAGGTTGCTGCTGGACTTGTGATTTCAGAGAGAGAATAGGAGAGAATCTAACACGACGATCTACAGACAAATAGTTGTGTGGGTGCAGGGCACTATCGTTATACCCTGCCCTGAGCTCATTGACCAAAAATACAAACTTTTAGAATTCTGTTAGGTGGGTGGCGGCGGCCATTTTATGCATGCTCAGTGCACCAGCACTGCATCTGAGCTTTTGGGACATTGCAAATCGCCATTTTTTGGGGGCAAACTACAACATCTGTATTAGTCAGTGTGCAATTTAAGGTAGAAATACACCCATCATTTTCTGGGGTTTGAAAAAAACACTTTTTTTTTCTTCAAAAAACAGTATTTGCCAGATCTGCAAGTGTTAAATTCAAGTTTAATATATACAGCATTCATGTTCTGTTAGCAAAAAAAGACTTTTTGGGCAATCTACAACATCTGTATTAGTCAGTGTGCAATTTAAGCTAGAAATACACCCATCATTTTCTGGGATTTGAAATACACACTTATTTGACAAAAAACACTATTTTCAGGCCTTGCAGCATCAGCATGTGTGAAATTACAGACTTATATACTGCTGTCAAATTCAGTTGTTAAACAAACAGTCGTTTGGGCTCCAAAAATTTAGTTGGCAGCCTTTGATGCAGATGTCATTGTGAGATACACCCTTAATACATTTGGGTTACATTCAGAGATTTTAAATACCGCCATTTGGTGCACCAATATTAACTTCAGGCCTACAGAGGTTCAGGCCGTGTGAGATACACCCTCTACATACAGGGGTTTGAATTAGGCATTTGAAATACAGCCTTTTTGTGCAAAGATATATTTACTTCAGTCCTACACTAGTTCAGGCCCTGTGAGATACCCTCTATACATACAGGGGTTTGAATTAGGCATTTGAAATACAGTCATTTGAAATACAGCCATTTTGTGCAAAGATATATTTACTTCAGGCCTACAGAGGTTCAGGCCCTGTGAGATACCCCCCTACATACAGGGGTTTGAATCAGGCAGTTGAAAGATAGCCATTTGAAATACAGCCTTTTTGTGCAAAGATATATTTACTTCAGGCCTAGTCTGGTTCAGGGCGTGTGTGATCCCCCCTATACATACAGGGTTTTGAATGAGGCATTTGAAATACAGCCATTTTGTGCAAAGAAATCTTTAGGCCTAGTCTGGTTCAGGCCGTGTGACATACACCCTTTACATACTGTCGTTCTTTTTTACTATTAATTAAACACCCATTTAGGGCAAGAGCCTAAATTCAAAAAATATGAGGAGAGTTTCAAATAAGGGACGTGGCCCAGGTCGTGGTGCTGCTGGTGGAGCTCCTGTTGCAGGGAGAGGACGTGGTCGATCTGTGCCAGCTACACGCACAAGTGAAACCCCTTCCTCAGGGGCGAGTAGGCGACAAAACCTGCAGCGGTATTTGGTCGGGCCTAATGCTGCTCTACGAATGGTGAGGCCTGAACAAGTACAGGCGATAGTAGATTGGGTTCCTTCACATTGTCTCCCACCCAGTCTCCTGCTGAAAGACTACAGTTGGCACCTGCAGCCGATGCCCATCAGTCTTTCACCTCACCCCCTTGCAAATCAGCCAAGCAGTCTGAGCCCCAAGTCATGCAGCAGTCTCTTCTGCTTTTTGATGACTCTGTTAGCAGGGTTTCCCAGGGCCATCCGCCTAGCCCTGCCCCAGAAGTGGAAGAGATTGAGTGCACCGATGCCCAACCACTTATTTTTCAAGATGAGTACATGGGAGGACCATCGCAGCACGTCTCGGATGATGACGAAACACAGGTGCCAACTGCTGGGGCTTTCGAAAGCGTGCAGACCGACAAGGAAGTCAGGGGTGAAGACTGGGTGGAAGATGATGTGGAGGACAATGAGGTCCTCGACCCCACATGGAATCAAGGTCATGCGAGTGTTCCTTGTTGCGCTGTTTCGAGTACTCCACCAACATGGCCAGTGCCGATAACGCCGTTCTCAGCGTTACTATCCCACTTCTATGCCTCCTTGAAAAAACGCTCATGGTGATGATGGAAGAGGATGTGGCACAGGAGGAGGATGAGGGATCATTTCGTAGGGTTTCCAGCCAGTCATTCCCAAGTGGCTCCGAGGGTGGGTTCCTGCACCCACAAACCCAAGGTACACAATTGTCCAGCCAGGGCACAGTTCTGGAGGATGAGGAGGTGGAGGATGAGGAGATGGAGGAGGAGGAACCATGTTCACAGCAGGGTGGCACCCAGAGCAGCTCATGGCCATCACTGGTACGTGGATGGGGGGATACAGAGGACACAGATGCTACACCTCCCACAGAGGACAGCTTTTCGTTGCCTCTGGGCAGCCTGGCACTTATGAGCGATTACATGCTGCAGTGTCTCCGCAACGACCGCAGAGTTGCCCACATTCTAACTTGTGATGATTACTGGGTGGCCACGCTGCTGGATCTCCGTTACAAGGACAATGTACCGTCCTTAATTCCGTCACTGGAGCGTGATCATAAGATGCGCGAGTACAAGCGCACGCTGGTAGACACGCTGCTGGTGGCATTCCCACCTGACACAGTGGAAGCACAAGGCGAAGGCAGAGGATGAGGAAGAGGTCGCCAATGCAGCTGGGGCACCGCCAGCACCTCAGAAGGCAGGGTTAGCATGGCCGACATGTGGAAAAGCTTTGTCAGCACGCCACAACAACCAGCACCACCAGCTGATATGGAACGTCTTAGCAGGAGGTAGCATTTCACCAACATGGTGGAGCAGTATGTGTGCACAGACCTACACGTACTGAATGACGGGTCTGCCCCCTTCAACTTCTGGGTCTCCAAATTGGGCACATGGCCTGAGCTTGCCCTTTATGCCTTGGAGGTGCTGGCCTGCCCTGCAGCCAGTGTATTCTCTGAACGTGTGTTTAGCACGGCAGGAGGCAACATCACAGACAAGCGCAGCCTCCTGTCTACAGCCAACGTGGACAAGCTCACGTTTATTAAAATGAACCAGGCATGGATCCCACAAGACTTGTCTGTACCTTGTGCAGAATAGACATTTATACCACCATCAAACATACATTCTTGTACTCAAGTCAAGTGCAATGATTCTTTGTTTTCTTTTTTTTTATTTGTCACACTATTTTGGGGGCGACCTACCCAATAAAAAATGAAAAAATAAACATTGTTGGCTACCTCCTCCTCCTCCATTGCTGCCTCCACCTACAACACCACATTCACCGCCTCCTCAACCTCCGACTCCATATCCACCTCCTTCTCTGAGTTGCAGGTTAATAATTAGTGATTTTTAGTTATTTTATTTTAAGTTATTTCCCTACCCACATTTGTTTCCAGAGCAGTTGCCATGCTCTTAAGCACATTTTACTGCCTTTTACATCCCTCTAGCCTTTTCAGGGACTATGTTATAGCTATTTTAATGCAAAAAAGTGCCAATTTTAGTGCCCTAAATTGAACAAAATCTTATTTTCAATTGTCGGGTGACATTTTACCATTTTTGGCGTATACAAACCCCTGCTGTGCCTGGGTGACAGGGGCCTAAATCTCTCAAAATCCTCTGTTCTATTGCTGGATGACATGATCCCCCTTTTGCCGTGAATGAACCCCTGCTCTGCATTGCTGACAGGGAACTAAATTTTGTGAAAACATCTGTTACTGATCGGAAGATGCACGACTACAAGCGCACGCTGCTGATGGCATTCCCACCTGACAGCGGGGGCACAGTGGAAGCACAAGGCGAAGGCAGAGTAGGAGGAAGAGGTCGCCAACGCAGCTGGGGCACCACCAGCACCTGAGAAGGCAGGGTTAGCATGGCAAAATGTGGAAAAGCTTTGTCAGCCTTGGAGTTGCTGACCTGTCCTGCAGCCAGTGTATAGTGTGAACGTGTGTTTAGCACGGCAGAGAGCATTATCACAGGCCGCAGCCAATGTGGACAAGCTTACGTTTATTAAAATGAACCAGGCATGGATCCCACAGGACTTGTCCGTACCTTGTGCAGAATAGACATTTATACCAGCCTCAACCATCCATTCTTGTACTCAAGTGCACTTATTCTTTGTTTTATTTTGTTATATGTCCCAATATTTTGGGGGATACCCCAATTAAAAAATAAAAAATAACACAAATCAGTGTTGGCTACATATTCCTCCTTCACCGCCGCTTCCACCTACACCGCCACGTCAACCTACACCACTACATCCACCCATCCACCGCCTCCTCAACCTCCTACTCCTAGATCCAGATTGTTATTTTAATTTTTTCTGTATTTTATGGTTTTTTAAGTCATTTCCCTATCCACATTTGTTTGCAGAACAGTTGTCATGCTCTTAAGCACATTTGTATACCTTTTGCAGCCCTCTAGCCCTTTCCAGGACTATTTTAGAGCCATTTAACCATTTTTCAAGTTTGGCCGAACTCGTCGAACCCGAACATCCAGGTATCCGCTTAACTTTACTCACTAGTACTCAGGAGGCGCGAGTGATGAGCTTCAAGCGCTGCCTGTACTCACCCCTCCCTAATTTTCCTCTGGGCCTATGCTGCACTGTCCTGACTGCGTACAGTGTCAGGACTTACTGTGCGGAATGTGACCTCATGCTGTACACAGTCACGCCACAGTGCAGCACAGGCCGGAGAAGACCAGGGAGCAGTGACTGCAGGAGCCCTGCCGGATCTGTAGAGTAGCAGTGGTGCAGAAAGGTAATTTAAATTATTTATTTTTTCTCTGATGGGGGGGTCTTATCTGAGCTCTGATCGGAGTCTTATCTGATATGGGGGTCTCATCTACTGTGGGGTTCTCATCTGATATGGGGTTCTGGTCGGATATGGGGGTCTGATCGGAGGTCTGACATGGGGATCTGATATGATATAAGGGTCCGATCTGAGGTCTGACATGGGAGTCTAATCTGTGGTGTGACATGGGGGTCTAATCTCAGATCTGACATGGGAGTCTAATCTGAGGTCTGACATGGGGAGCTGATCTGATATGGGGGTCCGATCTGAGGTGTGACATGGGGGTCTAATATGAGGTGTGACATGGGGAGGGTCTGTTCTGATGTGTGGTTCTGATCTGAGGTCTCACATGTGGGTGTGATCTGAGGTGTGACATGGGGGTCTAATCTGAGGTCTGAGATGGGGGGGTCTGTTCTGATATGTGGTTCTGATCTGAGGTTTTACATGGGGGTCTGATCTGATATGAGGGTCTGATCTGAGGTCTGATCTGAGGTTTGATATGGGGGTCTGATCTGAGGTTTGATATGGGGATCTGATCTGAGGTTTGATATGGGGGTCTGATCTGAGGTTTAATATGGGGATCTGATCTGAGGTCTGATATCGGGGTCTGATCTTAGGTCTGATGAAGATTTTGGGTCGAATTTGAGTATATGATGAAAATTCTGGGTCTGTTCTGAGAAAAATATTTTCCTCCTCTGAAACCTAGTTGCTTCTTATCAGGAAAATATGGTAAATGAGTAAAATTTTCATGTCCACAAAGCCAAGCTACAATACCAGACATTACCTAAGGACAGGTCTGGTGGAAAGCAGCCATGTTTTTCTAATGTTAAATTGTGTTGTGGGATATTGCTTCCTCTCTAACTTTGGGGGACAGGAGGACACTTGTGAAATTGTTCTTCTGGGCCTAACCATGTGTCAAATCATTGTATATCAGTTATATATGTTTAGCACTGGAGAGATCAGAGGCCTAGAAATTAACAGGGCCTGACCTAGCTGCATCGCATCACCTCTTCTGGCTAACGCAGTTTTTGATAACTTGCCCCATTACCTATCATATGGTCTGAGCATTGTACTGGGAGGTCTAAGCATTGTATGGGGAGAAAAGGAAGAAAAAAACAAAGCGTTACCTATTTTGTGTGTTGTCAGATTTGCTGTCATTAGGTAGTTGGAAAAATTTCAAACAGATAACCCCCCTCGGGATGCCAGAACACTTTGGCAGTCATGCACAGGCCTCGATTTACTTGATGAATTCGCTGTGACAAGAGAGTATAAAGGAGGGCCCTGGTTTGGTATAGGAAAATGGGAAATTATCTGGCAAAGATGTCAAAGATAATTAACGCTCGCATTCTACGGGACTATGCAACGTGACAACGGGAAGTTGTTCAGAAAAAGGTGTCAACTGTGTGACAGGATTTGGTGTTGATCAGATAAGCGCTTTCTTTGTATTTCACTTTTTTGTGTGCAATGATACTACGGCTGCGGGATTTGTATTGAGTTTATTGCTGCCTTTAACATATTACAAATGAAGCATGGATGTGGCGGTCTTATAGAAAAAGGAACACACGTGTAAACATTTCATTATATATTGTATGACAGGAAGTACCAAGGGAGGTAGGTGGTGCCAGCATGTTGAACTGCACCTGGCATTAAGTTTGGAATCATCTGATGCTATTAGTAGAGGAGTGAACAATTGAATGCTGCAAGAAGAAAGGCCATGCTACTGATCTAGGGCCAGAAAATGTCCTGGTGAAAGCACATACATGTTCATTGCCCTGGCATCAATTCCCAATTGCCATATGGATTCTGTGAAGTGGCGTATGCAACAAGCGGAGCCCCAAGAGGTGAGATTCGCACTGGTAGGTGGAAAGGATGAGAGTGGCTGCGATGGCGATGAGGGTGGTTGTAGTCCCCACTGTGGCAAATCCTACTCCACAAGGCTGTAGTTGGAGTGGCTCACCCTCTCTTCTCCTTGGGGCACACCCTGGATTTGGGGGCTCCTGCATGGTGGTAGCTGGGGTGCTCTTGATAATGGATGGGTAGCGGGGTGCAAGGAAGGTGGAGAGCGTAGGGGCCAGCAAATGGTGGGATGGCAATGAACAGGTTGGATT
Source organism: Bufo bufo (assembly GCF_905171765.1). NCBI lineage: Eukaryota > Metazoa > Chordata > Amphibia > Anura > Bufonidae > Bufo > Bufo bufo. Next base: position 118,315,746 of record NC_053398.1, on the reverse strand, counting down.
GATTATAACAAGCCACAGTCTTTTTACTTGAAGATAGTAGGTGACACAGTGCAAATATAAGTAGAAGGCACAATGTTTTAAGTATGTCACACTGCAGGTTTGTTCCCAAAAGGCTGTGTATAGAGGATAGGCAATATGATGCTCATTCCCTCTAAGTCTCTCTCTATTTACACAAGCAAACTTTCCAAATGACCAAAGTCATGCAAGTCCTTTTCCAGCATATATATCTGCAGTTCCCAACTGTGGGATGCAATCTGAGATCAGATGGCCAGTCTGTCTCAATAGCATGGCGGGCACCGGAAGCAATAAACCCTAACCACATGCAGTCAAGTTCAAAGCTGTAAGCATGAGTTACCTTTACTGTATTTAATATCCCTTTAATGGTAGTCAACTGTCACGGTCCCTCAGGTGACTGATGTCAGGAAATCAAGGAGATTGGCTGAGCGTGGAGGAATCTGACAGCCTCCTTGATTTCAGTGTTGATAGGGTTAATGACCACTTCCCTTTTCTCAGCGGTTGCTCAGTGGTCATCACTTCTACCCTCTATAGTCTGACCCCAACCTTCTGACTATGCGGTAGATAGCTTAATTTGGGTTTGGCTGAGCCGGTGTGAGTCTCTGGTGTTACTGCTTGTCCGTCTCTACAGAAGTTAAGTGTCGCGTTTGTTTGTGTTTGTTATATTCCCTGTTGTTTGTATCTGGGCCTGAGACAGAGACTTCCATTCGTCCACCTGGGGAGGAATGGGTTGTCTCTGGTCCTAACCTTTTCCATGGCCCTATAGGGATATAAAGGCCTAGGTATCCTGCATATGAATATTCCTACTTTCAAGGTCTATTCATATTGATAGATAGTTAGGGCCCGGATTAGGGTTGTCTAGGAGGTGACCTGTTTCTTCCCTAGTTTCCAGGCCTAGTTACTTCAGGGGGTGCAGTGTGGGGGCCAAATTACTTCAGGGGGTGCAGTGTGGGGGCCAAATTACTTCAGGGGGTGCAGCGTGAGGGCAAATTACTTCATGGGGGTGCAGTGTGGGGGCAAGTTACTTCATGGGGGTGCAGTGTGGGGGAAAATTTACTTTATGGGCGCCAGTGTGGGGGGCAAATTATTTAATGGGAGTGCAGTGTGGGGGCAAATTACTTCATGGGGCAGTGTGGGGACAAATTACTTCATGGGGGGCACTGTGGGGGAAAATTACTTCATGGGGGCAGTGTGGGGGGAAATTACTTCATGGGGTGCAGTGTGGGGGCAAATTACTATATGGGGGCAGTGTGGGGGAAATTTCTATATGGGGCAGTGAGGGGGAAATTACTATATGGGGGCAGTGTGGGGGAAATTACTCTATGGGGCAGTGTGGGGGAAATTACTCTATGGGGCAGTGTGGGGGAAATTACTCTATGGGGCAGTGTGGGGGAAATTACTCTATGGGGCAGTGTGGGGGAAATTACTCTATGGGGGCAGTGTGTGGGAAATTACTATATGGGGGCAGTGTGGGGGAAACTACTATATGGGGGCAGTGTGAGGGAAATTACTATATGAGGTAGTGTGGGGGTGTTTCTAGTAGGGGACATTATCTTTGGGGACACTATACAGGCATTATTACCTGGAGCACAATATAGGGGGTTATTATTACTGGGGGCACTCTAGGGGATATTATAATTGCTGTAGACACTATAGGGACCTTTTGGGGTAATTTATCAAACTGGTGTAAAGTAGAACTGGGTTAGTTACCCATAGCAACAGATTTCACCTTTCATTTTTCACAGCTCCTTTGGAAAACTTAAAGTGGAATCTGATTGGTTGCTATGGGAAACTAAGCCAGTTGTACTTTACACCAGTTTGATAAATGACCCCAATTATGAGAAATCTAACGTGTCTGTGTAACAAACTCTGTAGAGACGAGATGCGGCTGAAAGAATTTGTCATGGCGGTCTGGGTCAAACGGAGGAGAAGAGGAAAGAGAAGATCTACATGACAGGAGATGTCCCTGGATGTAACAGGTATGTGGTGTTGTATTCCCCTATATGTAGAGCTGGCTCACTACTGTGACCTGCGTCTCATCTTCTCCTCCAAGTCTTTTTTTTTTTATCATAATCGTATGTATTTTAAATTTGGCAACTAAAATTTTAATTTGTCACCTGCAGTCCTATGTAACAGCCCAGATAACAGTGATAACGTTCTGTGTGCAGTTAATGTAGTAGATGTTCCATGCAGTCCTATGTAACACCCCACATAACACAATAGTTCACTGTGTTATGTGGGATGTTACATAGGACTGCAGGTAACATCTATGACATCTGTACTCAGAGTTATGAGATGGTGGGGTTCTGACTCCTGGCACCCCCACCAATCAGCTGTTTTAGGAGACCGCGATGTTAAAGTGAGCGCCGCAGCCTCTTTGCTCCTTACCAAGCACAGCGCTGTCCATTTGATAGCACAGCGCTTGGTATTACAGATCAGACCCAATCACTCAGATGGGACAGAGCTGCACCAAGACCATGTAAACAATATGGCCTAGGAAGAGACTTTGGCGCTTACAAAGCACCACAGCCTCTTCATACAGAAAAAATACTAAAACTAAAATGGAGAGGGGGGGGCTGAGTTGGGTAGACAGCCCCGGGCCTATCATGCACTTAATCCACCCCTGGGTATACCCAGGCCACACAGAGTGAGGTTGCAGCCATGCTGCAGTGAAGAACAGCACGGCCAATTACCCCACAGACCGCACTGTATAAGTCCTTCTTCATTGTTAATGGCCGCACGGCATCTTTAAACAGGGGCTGTTGCTGGTATGAGGTTTGGCTGGTTAGGTGGGGGGACATTATGCTTATTTTTGCGGTTCTGGCCTGCAATCTCCTGCAGGTTATTTGACAGTAAACACAGAATATTAATCAGTTCTGGCATACCCACTTCTCCAACCCCAACGCTCTCCTGCACCCCATACAGGTGGTAGCCCTTCTGCCATCTGCTTTTCCTCCTTTTCCACATCATCTAATACTGATTATATATCTGATGGGCGGGATTTAGTGCTGCCCTAGCCAGTAAAACGGCTAGTGCAGCGCTAAAGCCTGCCCATCAGAGCCGGTGACGTCACCGAACACACTGCCGGGCGGAAGTTTCCGTCCGGCAGTGTGTTATTGTAAATAAAAGATCTTTCCCTGCGCGATTTAGCGCAGGGCAAGGGAGCACATCGGAGCATGAGATGCTCCGATGCTAGCCTCAGGGGGGCTGCCTGGGTGAAAATAAGGATATGTCCGGGTTCAGCTCTGATCCCTAACAACAACCCCTTTAAGGGGGAAAAAATTCCTTCCCGACTCCAATCAGGCAATCAAATAACTCCCTGGATCAACGTCCCCTCTCTAGTAGCTATAGCCTGTAATATTATTACACTCCAGAAACACATCCAGGCCCCTCTTGAATTCCTTTATTGCACTCACCATCACCACCTCCTCAGGCAGAGAGCTCCATAGTCTCACTGCTCTTACCGTAAAGAATCCTCTTCTATGTTTGTGTACAAACCTTCTTTCCTCCAGACGCAGAGGATGTCCCCTCGTCACAGTCACAGTCCTGGGGATAAATAGATGATGGGAGAGATCTCTGTACTGACCCCTGATATATTTATACATAGTTATTAGATCTCCCCTCAGTCGTCTTTTTTCTAACGTGAATAACCCTAATGCTGATAATCTTTCAGGGTACTGTAGTTGCCCCATTCCAGTTATTACTTTAGTTGCCCTCCTCTGGACCCTCTCCAGCTCTGCTATGTCTGCCTTGTTCACAGGAGCCCAGAACTGTACACAGTACTCCATGTGTGGTCTGACCAGTGATTTGTAGAGTGGTAGGACTATGTTCTCATCACGGGCATCTATGCCCCTTTTGATGCAACCCATTATCTTATTGGCCTTGGCAGCAGCTGCCTGACACTGGTTTTTACTGCTTAGTTTGCTGTTTATTAAAATTCCTAGGTCCTTTTCCATGTCAGTGTTACCCAGTGTTTTACCATTTTAGTATGTACGTGACTTGCATTATTCCTTCCCATGTGCATAACCTTACATTTGTCAGTGTTAAACCTCATCTGCCACTTATCTGCCCAAGCCTCCAATCTATCCAGATCCCTCTGTAGCAGTATACTGTCCTCATCAGTGTTAATTACTTTACAAGCCTGTGCAAGCCTTCTACAAGATCATTAATAAATACAATGAAGAGAATAGGGCCCAATACCGACCCCTGAGGTACCCCACTAGTGACAGTGACCCAATCTGAGTATGTACCGTTAATAACCACCCTCTGTTTTCTATCATTGAGCCAGTTACTTACCCACATACAGACGTTTTCTCCCAGTCCGAGCATTCTCATTTTATACACTAACCTTTTATGTGGTTCAGTGTAAAATGCTTTGGAGAAGTCCAGATATACGACATCCATTGATTCGCCGCTGTCAAGTCTAGAACTTACCTCATTATAGAAACTAATTACATTAGTTTGACATGACCGATCCCTCATGAAGCCATGCTGATATGATGTTATTTGCTTGTTTTCATTTGAGATCCTCCAAGATAGCATCTCTTAGAAAACCTTCAAACAGTTTACCCACAACAGATGTTTAACTTACCAGCCTATAATTTCCGCGGTCTGTTTTTGGACCCTTTTTGAATATTGGTACCACATTTGTTATGCGCTAATCCTGTGGAACACTCCCTGTCAGTATAGAGTCTGTAAATATCAGAAATAATGGTCTGGTTATGACATTACTTAATTCTCTTAGGATACGGGGGTGTATGCCATCTGGTCCTGGCGATTTGTCTATTTTAATCTTTTTAAGTCGCTGTTGTACTTCTTCCTGGGTCAGACAGGACACTTTCAATGGGGAATTTACTTTTACATTCTGCATTTCATCTGACAGTTTATTTTCCTTAGTGAATACAGAGGAGAAAAAAAATATTTAATAGCTTTGCTTTCTCCTCGTCGCTCTCTGCAACTTCCCCCTCATTGCTCTGTAGAGGGCCGACACCTTCAGATTTATACTTTTTACCATTTATATAATTGAAAAACATTTTAGGGTTAGTTTTGCTCTCTTTGGCAATTAATCTCTCGGTCTCTAGTTTGGCTGCTTTTATTTGTTTTTTACATATTCTATTTTTTTCCTTATAATTTTTCAGTGCTTCCTCGCTACCCTCCTGTTTTAGTGATTTTTAAATGCTTTCTTTTTGTCATTTATTGCTTTCTTTACAGCTCTATTTATCTTCTTGTTCCTTAACCCTTTATTCCTATAAGGTATGTACTGTACCTCTCACAATTAGATTTTAGGATGCTTTTAAAAATATCCCATTTTGTGGCAGTATTTTTATTTTTGAGGACTTTGTCCCAGTTAGTTAGGCCTATGGTCTCTCTTAGTTGGCTAAATTTAGCTTTTTTGAAGTTTGGTATTTTTGTTCCTCCCTGTAGAAATGCTTGTTTGAAAGATAATTGGAAGGTTATTACTTTATGGTCACTATTTCCCAGGTGTCCCCCAACCTGCACATCTGTTGTTCTGTCAGGTCTATTGGTTAATACTAAGTCCAGTATGGCCGTCCCTCTAGTCGGGTTCTGAACCAGTTGGGAAAGGTAATTGTCTTTGGTTATTGCCAAGAACCTGTTTTCTTTATATGTACAGCTTTCAGTTTCCCAGCCTATACATGACCATTAATGCGCCTGAAGGCCAAGCTCCTTTGCATTGCATGACCAGTGAGTCCCAACACATACAGAAGTGAGAGCCAGCTCCCTTTCCTTTATACTTTCTCTCCTTTTTATGATCCACTCCCGATTTTGGCTTCCAAACCTTCATCAGGAAACCTGAACATGTGGCCATACCCCAGTATTAAGTGGCAGCATATCTCACACAGCAAATGATCACAGTATAGCACTGCAACTAATGAAAGTAAAAGGGGTTAAGTTGCGACCTGCAATTTTCCACGACCGTGATTCCTTGCAACTGTCGAGCTGTGGACACATTCATTTACAGGTCGCAGCATAACCCCTGACGAAGCTGTGAGGTGAAACGCGCGTCGAGGTCTCGCGCTCAGGGTCTGTCATCCATCCCGCCACCATGTCTTCAGGTACGTCCTGTCACTAGCATAGCTCCATATATTGTACAGGGCACCCTTGCATGCATCCATAGTGGGTCCTCTGCATCTAGGCGCATGTTATCTTTTGATTTCTAGCCAGTGACTCTTATTTTTTGAGTCATTATCATTGGTTGGTCCTGGTGCCTATGCATTTTTGTGTATGTTAGCTATGGCTCACGGTTTACCAGAATTGGTCTGAGGTACCTTGTGTACATTACCCTATTGGGATGACCTTTACATGCTATACCATCTGGTTACCCCTTAGCCTTACGTATCGATTTGTTGGTCGTACCGATCTGTGCCTTACATTGCACAGTCTTATTGGTGGTGTTTTTGGTGTGACTGGCCCTGTGCTTCTCCGTATTCTGTATACCATCCTGTTGTTCTCCAAATTTTTTATATTTTATAATAAATGACATTTTTTGATATACTAATTCCACTTGTTTGGCTTTTTGTCTATTCTGGATGTGGTACAAGTGGTAATCATAGCTGTCTAAGTTGACAGAGCTGCCTTTTTGTAGGTTAATCGCAGCATAACCCCGTTCACTTTCATCAGTTGCGATGCAGACGGTGCGATGTGCCATGTGTCGCTGTGTAGTCCCTAGCCTGATGGTCACGTTTTTTTTGTGCCTCCACACCACCCCATTGGTTTTGCAAAAACCCAAACGATTGATCCCTGGCAATTGTCTCTGCTCTACTAGGATCTAACTGGCTTCCAAAATCGAGAGAAAGCCGATCTGCTTCTGAGGATTATTTTCCTCCCATTTTGAAAAATTTTGCCCGTCCTATAATTCCGAGCACGTTCCTCAGAATAAAGACAACATTGCCTTCTGTGGAATAAAATGTCTGCACGCATCTGTTTTTACAGGACCGTGAATTCATATAGGAGAGCGGAGTGCCTGGAGTTCCAAGTTCTGGAAGGAATTCTGATGCTGTGAACAGGTGAGAGGCTTTGGTGTCATGATCATTGACTATCATCGCCCCTGTCACAAACACTTCATTATAAACCCTGAGACGCGCTGCTCTTTTCTCTTCCTTTCAATGTTTCCATTAAAACCTGGCCCTAGATGTGTGCATTTCAGCCGTAGCCTCCGTCTGACAGGCCCTGCCACATCAGCTCTCGTCACGGTGTCTGCCAGCCTTGACACATGCACATTGTTGATCTATGTATCCTTTCTTAAATGACAATTTGAAGGTGTCATTTTTGGTTGGGCTTAATAAATACTCCCAGCAGACAGTTCCGCTTTAGCTCAATGTCTCGGCTTTACCGCCGAGATTTTTTTTTGTTGTTGTTGCCCAGAGTTCTACATTTTAACAAGAATTCCAATAAGCTGCCACCCACGTTTTATGGGAACCTGATTTCCTTTGGTTGTACCTGAACTTCTAGTGAACTGCTGATGCCCACTCCTTTTTGGAAAGAATGTGTCTTTATTTCTTGGCTCCTACATTTTCCACCTTATTTTCGGGCTTGGTGAACGTTTTCTGCTACACTACCAGTTTGTTCAAATCTTAAATATTTCCCTGAACAGTCTGGGTCAAAAGGATTTCATATGCAGAAAGTAGACAATGCACTTTATGATCCAAGTATTGAATATGTACTGTACCATTGGTCTTCTAGCTGTAATCCTTAGCTAATGAAGAACTACAACCCCCAACGTGTTCTGACATACCATATGAAACTGAAAGAAGGCATAATGAATGTTTCTTAAAGACATACTCAACCTATACACCCATTTACAGCTTTCAAAGAAGGCGCTAGGCCTTCACTATAACATTCCCTCCAGCATCAGCTAAGGTGTTGGGAAAATGAAGCTTAAAGGGGATTGTCCGACAATGGGATCTGCTATTTATCTAGAAACAGCGCCTCTCTTGTCCATGGGCTGTGTCTGGTACTGCTGTTCAGCTCTATTCACCGTACAAGAGTATACAATAGGAGGCACATATATGTATAGTGTACGGGCTCATAGATGGTAGTGAGAGATTATATGATGGTGTGCAGGATAACTTATTCTCTGTGTCTATCCCCCACCACCCCCTTCCCTCACCCTTTTGTCTTTCCTTCTATATGAAGTTCAAGTACAAAGAAAATCTACCCTTGATTATAAAAAAAACTTTCATAATCAATAGTGCAAGAGAAGATAAGAAACGTAATATATCTTTTTAGAGACAAATGCCTCTTTCTCCACTTATCAGGCCCCTTTCTTTCTCCCCACCTCCTAAATTATACCACTCACTTTGAATTCTCTATTAAAATCCATCTGCTGAAACCCTTCATGCCTCATATCAATAATTACTCCCCCCCCCAAAAAAAAAGTACTCCCCCCCTGTCACAACCAGACAGTTGAGAAGCTCTGACAGGAGCTTTCCAGATCCTCCTCCTTGAGTTTCTTTGTTTTGGTTAAGTTCCTCATCTCGTTAGTCTATCTCAGCTGTCATGCAGTTGGACTGATTGCTTCCCTTTAAGTTCCCCCCCATGATGCATTAGGTTGCGGCTTATACAACTTCCTGGAGTGTGTGTGCTTGCTGTTTCTATTTCCCAGTCCTCTGCAAGATAAGTGCTGTTCCTTTATTTGTGATTTTCTGTCTGCTGGATTTTCAGGTGACCCTGACTCCCTCCGTGTCTAGTGTAGGGAGCCGGTGGTCGTGTCCCCTCACTATTGTAGGGTCTTCAGGTATTAGATAGCCGAGGTACGTGGATATGCGCCCATCCACCTTTGGGGTGTTCGCATAGGCTGAGCAATTAGGGAGAGTGGCAGATCTCATGTAGGGGTCTCCCTTTTGTTCCTTAGTTGTGGATCCAGTGAGTCATTATTGTATTGCATTGTCTTGTTTCCTGTACACCATCCGTGACATTATAAGCCGCCCAAAACCGTCTCAAGCATGGATCCGGTTTCACTTTTGGCTGAGCGCTTCCAGGGTCTTTCATTGGAGGTAGCTGATCTCCGTAAGACTTTTTCTCAGTTTCAAGTGACCGGTTCAGCTTGCGTTCATGGAGTTTGTTCTGAGCCTAAGATCTCGCTCCCGGATACGTTCTCCGGGGGTAGTGAGTATTTTGTGCGTTTTAGAGAGGCTTGCAAACTCCATTTTCGCCTTCTTCCCCATTCCTCTGGTGATGAAGAACGGAGGGTGGGGATCATTATATCGCTGCTCAGGGGTAACGCTCAATCCTGGGCCTTTTCGCTGCCGGAGGGGGCACGGCCCCTCCGTTCAGTGGATGAATTCTTTTTAGCCCTGGGTCAGATATATGATGATCCGGATCGTATTGCTCTGGCTGAGTCTAGACTACGTCTGTTATGCCAGGGTAAACAATCCGCAGAGATATACTGCTCAGAATTTCGGAGATGGGCAGCTGATACTGGTTGGAATGATGCTGCACTCCGAAGTCAATTTTGCCATGGTCTTTCAGAGGGATTGAAAGATGCATTTTCCTTTCATGAGAGACCTACCTCCTTGGATTCTGCTATGTCTCAGGCCGTTCGTATTGACAGGCGTCTTAGAGAGAGAGGAGAGATCTCTCCTTCCTGTCATACTCAGTCCCGGGACAGTGCAGCGGTCTCTTTCTGTGCGCAGGGGTCTCAGTCGCTGTCAGTCCCTTCTGAGCAGGAGCCCATGCAGCTGGGGTTGATTGCCTCTGACAATAGAAAATTCAGCCCGCATGGGAGGGTTTGTTTTTGTTGTGGAGGTATAAATCATTTGGCAAATGTTTGTCCCTCTAAGAGATTCAGGCAGTTTTCTGGGAGTAATAAAGAAACAAAAAGGAAAAAATCTTTTGTAATTGAAGGTTTTCCGTTTGCTTGTAGTTCCCGTTTTGTCCTGCCTGCTAGGGTGGCGCTAGAGAGCAAAAGCATTTTTTGTGAGATTTTTGTGGATAGTGGAGCAGCTGTCAATCTCGTTGATAATCAATTTGCAATAACTCATGGTTTCCAGGTATGCACTTTGGGAAAGGATATTCCTGTTTTTGCTATTGATTCCGCTCCACTTTCTCAGAAATCATTAAAGGGCATAGTTCACAATATCCGTTTAATTGTGAGTGATGCTCATGTTGAGGATGTGTCATGTTTCGTCCTTAGCGGTTTGCCTACTCCTCTAGTGTTGGGGCTACCCTGGCTCACTAAACATAACCCCACCATTGATTGGCAAGCGAGGCAAATAAATGGTTGGAGTGACTTTTGCAGAGAGAATTGCCTCATGACATGTGTTTCTGAGGTTTCTACTAAGACTGTACCACCTTTCCTCTCTGAATTTTCGGATGTCTTCTCTGAGAGTGGAGTTCAGGATTTGCCCCCGCACAGGGAGTACGATTGCCCTATTAATCTCATCCCAGGCGCCAAGCTGCCTAAATCTCGTTTATACAATCTTTCCCAACCTGAGAGGGTCGCTATGCGTGCTTATATCTCTGAGAGTCTGAGAAAAGGACACATACGACCCTCGAAGTCACCTGTTGCTGCTGGTTTTTTCTTTGTTAAGAAAAAAGATGGTTCTTTAAGACCTTGTCTGGATTTCAGGGAGCTGAACAGTATCACTATTCGTGACCCTTATCCGCTTCCTCTGATCCCGGACCTGTTTAACCAGGTTGTTGGGGCTAAAGTCTTTTCCAAATTAGACCTAAGAGGGGCATACAACCTGGTCAGGGTCAGAGAAGGAGACGAACGGAAGACGGCTTTCAATACCCCTGAGGGCCATTTTGAGAATTTGGTTATGCCTTTTGGTTTGATGAATGCCCTAGCCGTTTTTCAGCATTTCGTCAACAGCATTTTTTATCATTTAATGGGAAAATTTGTATTAGTGTATTTGGATGACATTTTGATTTTTTCTCCTGATTTCAAGACTCATAAGGAACATTTACGTCAGGTCTTGCTCATCCTGCGGGAGAATAAATTATACGCAAAACTGGAAAAATGTGTATTTGCGGTTCCAGAAATTCAATTTCTGGGGTTTCTTCTCTCCGCTTCTGGTTTTCGCATGGACCCCGAGAAGGTCCGCGCTGTGCTTGAGTGGGAGCTTCCTGAGAATCAGAAGGCACTGATGCGAATTATTACAGGAAATTTATTTTGAATTATTCCTCTGTTGTTAAACCACTCACTGATATGACCAGAAAGGGGGTAGATTTTTCTTCCTGGTCGGTAGAGGCGCGTAAGGCCTTTTCTAATATCAAGGAGAGTTTTGCTTCCGCTCCCATCCTGGTACAACCTGATATTTCGTTACCCTTCATAGTTGAGGTTGATGCTTCTGAGGTGGGGGTGGTCTCAGGGTTCCTCTCCTGCCAAATGGCAACCATGTGCCTTTTTCTCGAAGAAACTCTTCTCCGCAGAGAGAAATTATGATGTGGGAGATAGGGAATTGTTGGCCATCAAGTTGGCTTTTGAGGAATGGCGTCATTGGCTAGAGGGAGCCAGACACCCTATTACCGTGTTTACTGACCATAAAAATCTGGCCTACTTGGAGTCAGCCAAGCGTCTGAACCCGAGACAGGCCAGATGGTCTTTGTTCTTTTCAAGGTTTAATTTTGTTGTCACGTTCCGCCCTGGGGTTAAGAATGTGAAGGCAGATGCCCTGTCACGTTGTTTTCCGGGAGGTGGGAATTTTGAAGACCCGGGTCCCATTTTGGCTGAAGGTGTGGTGGTCTCTGCTCTTTTTCCTGAATTGGAGGCAGAGGTGCAGGCAGCCCAGTCAGAGGCTCCTGATCTTTGTCCTCCTGGGAGGTTGTTTGTGCCTCTCGCTTTGAGACACAAGATTTTTAAGGAACACCACGATACGGTCCTTGCTGGGCACCCAGGGGCAAGAGCCATACTGGATCTCATCGCTCGGAGATTCTGGTGGCCTGCGCTTCGTAAGTCGGTTGAGGGTTTTGTGGCAGCTTGCGAGACTTGCGCTCGTGCCAAAGTCCCTCATTCACGGCCATCAGGTCCTCTCCTTCCCTTACCCATTCCTTCCCGTCCTTGGACACATCTGTCCATGGACTTCATAACGGACTTGCCTCGTTCCTCGGGGAAGACTGTGATTCTGGTGGTGGTGGACCGTTTTAGCAAAATGGTGCAGTTCATCCCTTTTCCTGGTTTGCCCAATGCTAAGACGCTGGCGCAGGCATTTATTGACCACATTGTCAAATTGCATGGTATTCCTTCAGACATAGTCTCTGATAGGGGCACGCAGTTTGTTTCCAGATTCTGGAAGGCTTTCTGTTCTCGCTTGGGGGTTCGGTTGTCATTCTCTTCTGCTTTCCACCCGCAGTCGAATGGCCAGACAGAGCGCGTCAATCAGAATCTGGAGACATATCTGCGCTGTTTTGTGGCGGAGAATAAGGAGGATTGGTGTTCTTTTTTGTCCCTTGAGTTTGCTTTAAATAACCGTCGTCAGGAGTCCTCTGATAAGTCACCATTCTTTGGTGCATATGGGTTTCATCCGCAGTTTGGGACTTTCTCGGGAGAGGGGTCTTCTGGTTTACCTGATGAGGACAGATTCTCCTCGTCTTTGTCATCTATTTTGCAAAAGATTCAGGATAATCTAAAGAGCATGAGTGAGAGATATAAGCGTGTGGCAGATAAGAGACGTGTGCCTGGTCCGGACCTGAATGTTGGTGATCTGGTGTGGTTGTCTACCAAGAATATCAAATTGAAGGTTCCCTCCTGGAAGTTGGGTCCTAGGTTTATTGGGCCTTACAAGATCCTGTCTGTCATCAATCCTGTTGCCTACCGTCTTGATCTTCCTCAGACTTGGAAGATCCATAATGTTTTTCATAAGTCCTTATTGAAACCTTATGTTCAACTTATTGTACCCTCGCCTTTGCCTCCTCCTCCGATTATGGTTGATGGAAATCTTGAATTTCAGGTCTCTAGGATTGTGGATTCTCGTCTTGTCCGCGGTTCCCTCCAGTACCTCGTTCATTGGGAGGGTTATGGTCCTGAGGAGAGGATGTGGGTCCCAGTGACGGACATTAAGGCCACTCGTCTCATCAGGGCTTTCCATAGGTCCCATCCTGAGAAGGTGGGCCCTGAGTGTCCGGAGTCCACTAGTAGAGGGAGGAGTACTGTCACAACCAGACAGTTGAGAAGCTCTGACATGAGCTTTCCAGATCCTCCTCCTTGAGTTTCTTTGTTTTGGTTAAGTTCCTCATCTCGTTAGTCTATCTCAGCTGTCATGCAGTTGGACTGATTGCTTCCCTTTAAGTTCCCCCCCATGATGCATTAGGTTGCGGCTTATACAACTTCCTGGAGTGTGTGTGCTTGCTGTTTCTATTTCCCAGTCCTCTGCAAGATAAGTGCTGTTCCTTTATTTGTGATTTTCTGTCTGCTGGATTTTCAGGTGACCCTGACTCCCTCCGTGTCTAGTGTAGGGAGCCGGTGGTCGTGTCCCCTCACTATTGTAGGGTCTTCAGGTATTAGATAGCCGAGGTACGTGGATATGCGCCCATCCACCTTTGGGGTGTTCGCATAGGCTGAGCAATTAGGGAGAGTGGCAGATCTCATGTAGGGGTCTCCCTTTTGTTCCTTAGTTGTGGATCCAGTGAGTCATTATTGTATTGCATTGTCTTGTTTCCTGTACACCATCCGTGACACCCCCCCCCAAAAAAATAAAATAATCCCAGATGTAATAGTGCACCTCTTTGTGCTCAACACAGGAACAGTGCCTCCTTTTGTGCCCTACACAGTAAAAATGCCCCCTTTGTGCCCTAGACAGTAATAGTACCTCCCTTTGTGCCTCTTTGTGTGCCTCTCAGTAAGAGTGCCTCCCTTTGTGCCATACACAGTTATGTGCTTCCCTTTGTGCCCTACACAGTAATGGTACCTCTCTTTGTGTGCCTCTCAGTAATAGTGTCTCCCTTTGTGCCATACAGTTATGTGCCTCCCTTTGTGCCCTACACAGTAATGGTCCCTCTCTTTGTGTGCCTCTCAGTAATAGTGCCTCCCTTTGTGCCATACAGTTATGTGCCTCCCTTTGTGCCCTACACAGTAATGGTACCTCTCTTTGAGACCTACACAGTAAGAGTGCCTCTCTTTGTGCCCTAGACAGTAATAGTACCTCCCTTTGTGCCTCTTTTTGTGTGCCTCTCAGTAAAAATACCTCCCTTTGTGCTCTACACAGTAACAGTGCCCCCCTTTGTGCCCTAAATAGTAATAGTACCTCTTTGTGCCCTGCACAGTAATAGTGCCTCCCTTTGTGCCCTACACAGTTATTTGCCTTCCGTTTGTGCCCTACACAGTAATGGTACCTCCCTTTGTGCCATACTCAGTAAGAGTGCCTATATATGTGCCCTACACAATAATAGTGCCTCCCTTTGTGCACTAAACAGTGACAGTGCCTCCCTTTGTGCCTTACACACTAATGGTGCCTCACTTTATACCCTACACAGTAAAGTTGCCTCCTTCAATGTAATAGTGCCTCCCTTTGCTCCCTTAGTGTCCCCATATAATACCAGTGTCGCCCTTTGTGCCCATGCACAGTAAAATTGACATCAAGATAGTATTGCTCCTACAAAGTAATGAAGCCCTCCTCACAGTAACAGTAATATTGTTCCTTTAGTGCCCTCAGAGTAAAACTGCTTCCTTACTGCTCCTAAACAGTGATAGTGGGCCCTTAGTGACCCCCTACACAGTTAAAATGTCCCCTCAGTGCCCCCCACACAAATAAGGATGTGCCTTCCTTAGTGCCCCTCACTCTACTAGTGCCCCATAAAAATATAAAACAATTACTCACCTAACTTACCACCTTTCCACGATGAACAGAGCCGCTATTCTGGCTTGTGATCTGCAGATACCGATGAAAAGGGCAATGGGGCGGTGGTTTTAACTGTGTACTCTCCCTCCTTGCATTTGGACATAGCTTCAGGGGTGCAGGTCTATCAGGGCCCTAGGGCGCCAATCATTTTTTGTTGCCACATAAGAAGACATCAGTATTATAATGGCACATGGGCGATGGAGGAGGAGAATGTATCCTTGTTAAACCTCGTTCTATATTATTATCCTTGCTATATGTATTATTGTGCGACTTGGCGCCGGTTTCTTCTTAGGGGAAAATATCGGTGTACATTATTTTTTTATGGATCTATAAAATGGCCATGAATATTAATTCCTTAAGAACGGCTTCATACCACTGCCTTAATCATGGCTTCGGTGGCATGGTAACAGTATTTATTCAGAAGCACTACACTTTTAGAGAACCTATCACCCAGCCTGGAAAGCGTCCATTAACCCTTTAATAAACTGCAAAATGTCGTTCACTATATAATATACTTTTATTTTACTCATGAGGGAGCATTATAATCTTAAAGGGAAAGTACTGTGTCTTTTTGTTTTTGATAGTTTAGGACACATGTTGGTAGAAGAGAAGTTATCTGTTTATTTACTTATTTAATATTGTATTATTATTATTTTTCCTGCATTGTGTGCATAGCCAGTGCATTGGGGGTAGGTTGTATGGAAAGGTGCAATGAATGGGAGTTAATGGCCAGAAAAGCTACAGTCTCCATAGACAAATAGAATACATGCTCCCTCCCTTGGAAACCTGGGAGTAACAGGGGAGGAGCATACCTACTACTATCTGTGAATAAAGTATTACTATTTGGCCTTACCTAGGCCTCGGGCATAATAATTTATCAATAATCTGTTATTAAATCCCCCTCCCTATTATGATAATTAGATGACACTGCAGAGAGTGTCCAAATCTATTCAGCAAAGCTATAGTAAGGAAATGTCATTCCATTGGGTGCGCTTGTTATAGGCAGTCCATGCCTGCCACTGCTCTGTCATCTTCTCTGATGATCTGGACCCACCGGTGTTCCGCAGCTTCCTTGCAGAGGGCCCAGCCACCAGAATCGTCCATCTCATCCTCCCTGGTGGGTTGCGGCCTTCCTTTGCCAGCAAGGCCTCTCCTCTCTGACCTCAGAGCATGTGCGCAAGCATTTTCCGGTCCTTGAAGGGCCATCACATGTGCGCCCCAATATTAACCAGCCAGTGGTTGCCAACCCTGGGGTACTTATTCACCTTCCCCATTAGAAGGGGATCTGAGCAACTGGTTGTCTAGCTTGCCTGCTTCCTGTGGAGGTGTGCTGTATTTGTTAGTTTACCCATGTACAGACCTCTGCCTGGATTTTGACCCTCTACTACCTGACCCGTAAAATAAAGTTAAGGGATTGCGCTGCTCTCCTGGAATCCACAAACAGGTGCCAGATCCTTCCTCCAATTCTCCTTCCTTATGTCGCCAAACACTGCTATTATGCCCTGGTGTGGCCCGTCGGAGGACTCTGGGAAACCTGAATTTTATATTGGATATGCCTTGTTTTAATCGACTCTTGTGAGTAGAATAAATCTGTCTTTTAGCCCAAAGTCCATGCACTGCTTCACTATCTTGCTCCTTGATATTACAGGTTGATCGAATGTGGAGCTGCACCGCACCAGGACATAGTAGCAGTTTTTGGCGACATAAGGAAGGAGAATTGGAGGAAGGATCTGGCACCTGACTTAACTTTTGTTTGTGGATTCCAGGAGAGCAGTGCAGTCCCTTAACTTTATTTTACTTGCTTAGTGTGAATTGAACCCGCTTTGCGAAGGACCAGCAGCGCTCATAGTAAGAGATATAACCCGAGTTCTTTCTCTGTATATTTTATAAGACCGCCTGACCTCCGTAGAGACCATTCACTGGACTATTTAATGTATAACTTATACTCTGCCTGTCCCTGACTATGATTTTGCTTGATCCCACACCGATGTCTCTGAGTACTACTCCAAGAAGAAGCGACCCGATGGTTCCCCTGCAGCAGAGTTCAAATCCCTGTACAGGGATTAAAGGGTGAATACCAGGGGAGTGCCAGGAGAACACCCTTATGATTAGTCCAAAGTAGAATCTGTAGATAGACACTAGAGATGAGTGAAGTATTGAAAAATTCGATTTGGCAGCTTCTCCAAATTTTGCTAAAAAATTTGCTTTGTGACAGTTTACTTCATCAGTTCTTTGTAAGCAGTGGGTGCAATGACAGGGAGTCTTGATTAAAGTTCTAGCACAAAATCTCGCGCAGACCTTGATGACGGGATTTTGTGCAACATCTTAAATTAAGATGCCGGCTCTTCACGCTTAAGTGGATGAGGTAGGTATGAATATTTAGGTTTTTCAACCCAATTCAGGTAAAATCGATTTGTTACCATGAAGCACAAGGAAATTTGGCTTTGCTGTGAATCGATTCGATTTGCTCAACACTAGTTGACACATTGGTTTCACACTCACTGCTATAACAGCTATAACAATATTTAAAGGGGTTATCCAAGACTATTAAATGCCCCCAATATGCCGGGCCCCTCGCAATGATTCTACTTACCTGGCTTCCCGCTCCCTGCGCAGCTCCTGGTCCCCGCACCACCGCTGCTGCTTCCCCCATGCCTGGATGAAAACATCTGGTGTCGGGGGGAGCAGCCAATGGCAGGCGGGGACGGGGACGACCCTCCCTAGTGTCACCCACAATGCTAGGAAGTCTCGTCCCTGTCCCCGCCTGCCATTGGCTGCTCCTCCGCGACACAGGGTGTTGTGCGGGGACCTGGAGCGGCGCAGGGAGCAGGGTAAGTAAATTCTGTGTGAGGGGCCGGCAGTGTGGGGGAATTTAATAAACCCCTTTAAGGGTTTTATTTTATTTTAGTTATATATAAAAATAAAAAAAAGTTAAAACTTATGTTTATATAAAAAAAATATCCTATTTGTCTCCATGGTTACAGACTACAAACAAAACATGGGTAGCCTGATCCTTCAGACTTGAGATACTCTAATCCGGTGATGGCTAACCTCCGGTACTCCAGCTGTACTCCGGTGATGGCTAACCTCTGGTACTCCAGCTGTACTCCGGTGATGGCTAACCTCTGGTACATTTCTGTGGAGTTCTGAGAACAGCCAAGCAAATGTGCATCTTGGGAGTTGTAGTGTTATCACAGCTGGAGTGCCGGAGGTTAGCATCACAGCCCTAATCCCTCTGCACCATCTTGTTTTTTAATTGCATAGTATGAATACTGTACAAACAAAGGGACATACTCTGTTGACCAGATTTGAGACTAATTTAGAAAAATTAGAGCTGTGCCCTAATCTGAAGGGAACATCAAGGTCCAATTTGTTTTTATTTTTTTTAATTTTTGCCTAATTTTTTAAAGTAATGGAAGTTTAAATGACATCATTACATTGCAATGTTAATTAGATGTCAGCAGGTGTTGAGTGTCTCTGTATATGTACATTAATTAGGTGACAATGACAGGGGAAGAGCCAGTGACGAGCATTTATGGAAAAACAGCATAGAGAAATTCTGCGGCTGCCCATGGCTATGAGTCAATTCCAATTAAAATGCTGTGTTTGATTGGTTATTAGACAGAGTATTATTATTTCTTTCAGCATTATTTTCGTCTTAATGAATATTACAATAAATATAACTCATTGCGCTTTATGCCTTCCACATAAATCACTTATTTTTTCAGAAGCAGTTGAGCTAAGTTTATTTGGCTCAGTCGATCATAAAATTACAATGTATTACTGGTGGCTTTACAGGACTGTCAATAATCCAGCTTCGTTAGCATTAGAATTAGTGTTGGGCGAGCATGCTCGGCCGAACACTAATTTTACTCGAGCATCGTGATGCTCGGCACATCGCGGTGTTCGGCCGAATACCGCGTGTGCTCAAGCGCGATACTCGAGTCTCTTCCCCGCACGTTTGTTGGCTGCTACGCAGCCAATAAACGTGCAGGTAGGTACTGCCATTCAATGTAGGGCCGTAGCCATGTTGGCTGCTGGCATTACAGTGATTGGCTGGCCGGAACGTGTCATCGGGTGCTATATAGCACCCGATGACACGTGTTCGGCTCAGTCTTAGTCAGGGAGAGCTGTGCTGAGGAAGGGACAGATAGTGTAGGGAGTGAAATAGGAATATTTTAGTTTTTATACTTGTTATAGACCCAAAAGTCCTTTTAAGGACTATTGTTGTATCTGGCAGCAATATATATTTTTAACGCAACCTGCGCTAAATAGCTTGCAATTGTTTGGCCGCTGCAGACAGCAACATTATCTGCGCTACATCTCCTGTCTAACGTGTGCACAGCCTAAAAATAACTGTGACATCCAGTGTACTTTTTCCGTAGACGGTGTCCGCTGCGGATAGTTACATTACCTGCGCTACATCTCCTGTATAACGTTTGCGTATCCAAAATATCAGTGACATTCAGTCTAATTTTTTTGCTGCTGGTGGCAGCGACATTACCTGCACTACATCTATTGTATAACGTTTGTCCATCCTAAATATCGGTGACATTCATTCAGTGAAATTTTTTATTA
The DNA here is from genome assembly GCF_905171765.1 of Bufo bufo. Taxonomy (NCBI): domain Eukaryota; kingdom Metazoa; phylum Chordata; class Amphibia; order Anura; family Bufonidae; genus Bufo; species Bufo bufo. The sequence continues at coordinate 118,296,355 of NC_053398.1, read as the reverse complement.
GGCGGTGGTGACAGAGACATTACTTGCGCTATACATCCTGTATAACGTGTGCGCATCCTAAATATCTGTGACATTCTGTGTACTTTATTTGCTCATACACTTACAAAACCTGCGCTACTGTACGTGTGACATACTTGCAAGCATATATACCATTTAATATGCGCAAGCCGATTAGTAAGGGACGTGGAAGTAGCCGTGCTGCTGATGGTGCACGCAGAGGCCGTGGGCCTGTGCGCGGTGAAACTGTGCCTGCTGCCAGAGCACAAGAAACACACTCATGCACGATACCTAGCTTCATGTTCCAGTTTGCAGGGCGGCAGGACACCACTCTCGAAGTCACACCAGTGCGACCAGGTGGTCGGTTGGATTGCAGCAGATAATGCTTCCAGTCGTTTAAGCACCACCCTGTCTTCCACAAAGTCCAGTCTCAGTAGCCAAGAGTCTGGTCAACAGAATCCTCACCCTGATCCTCCTTCCACCCACCATGGAGAGTCTTGCCGAACATGTGATCCCACACTCGGATATTCCGAGGAGCTGTTTTCATCGCCATTCCCTAATTTGGGCCTCTCGCCAAGCCCGCTTGAAGAGGGACATGAGATATTGTGCCCTGATTCCCAAACTCTGCAGCATCCACAGTCAGAAGAAGATGACGGTGGGGAACGGTAATTAGTGTTTCATAAGGTGGATGATGATGAGACACAGTTGCAAATAAGTCAACCACAATAAGTGTCTCAAGAGGTTCATGATGAGGATGAGACACAGTTGTCAATAACTGAGATTGTTGTTAGGTCAACAAGTCAGGAGAATGACCAGAGTGAGGAAGTGGAAGAGGAGGTGGTGGACAATGAAAACACTGACCCAACCTGGGAAGGTGGCAAACCGAGAGCATACAGCAGTACAGAGGGAGAGGGATCCGCAGCACTGCAACAGACTAGAAGAGGCAGTGGGGTGGCAAAAGGGAGAAGGCGGGCCACACGAAACAGGCCCACAACTGTTCCCTGGAGCACCCCCTTGCGGCAATCTTCCTTGCCAAGGAGTAGGTGTTCCGCAGTCTGGCACTTTTTTGAGGAGAAAAGAATTGTCATTTGCAACTAGTGCCGTACCAAAATGAGCAGGGGCGTGAACACTAGCAACCTCACCACCACCAGCATGATCCGCCACATGGCATTAAAGTACCCTAATAGGTTGACCGAACGCCTGAGTCCACAACCAGTGTCTGCGGGTCACACCACTGTCTCCTCTTTCCCTGTGTTATGTGCTGGCCAATCCCCTGTCCAAAACGCAGGCCCGGATGCCTCCCGCCATGCACCTGGACCTTCGCAAGCACCATCAGCTAGCACATCCACTTCTGTGTCCCAGCGCAGCGTACATATGTCTATACCCCAGGCCTTTGAACGAAAGCGCAAATACCCAGCCACCCACCCACAGGCCATAGCACTAAATGCGCACCTTTCCAAATTGCTGGCCCTGGAAATGTTGTCATTTAGGCTTGTGGGCACTGAGGCTTTCCACAGCCTGATGGAGGCGGTTGTCCCGCGGTACTCTATCCCCAGCCACCAATATTTTTCACAGTGTGCAGTCCCAGTCTTTTACACCAGCATGTGTCCCGTAACATCACCCGTGCCCTGACCAACGCAGTTATTGGGAAGGTCCACTTAACGACTGACACATGGACAAGTGCTTTTGGCCAGGGACGCTACATTTCCATGACGGCACACTGGGTGAATGTTGTGGAGGCCGGGAGCGAGTTGCATCTTGGGATGGCACAGGTGCTACCGACGCCAAGGATTGTGGGCCCAACTTCCATCAGGGTTTCCGCCGCCACCTACGTTAGTGGCTGCAACCCCCCTCTTCTCCTCCTCTGCCTTCTCCTCCACTTCCACCTCTGAATTATAATCTTGCAGCACCAGTCAGCCATCAGTCAGTAGCTGGAAGCAGTGTAGCACTGCAGTGGGGAAGCGGCAACAGGCCGTGTTTAAAATGATCGGCTTAGGTGACAAACAGCACACCGCCGCAGAGCTATGGCAGGGGATAAGGGATCAGACTGAGCTGTGGCTCTCGCCACTCAACCTACAGCCAGGCATGGTTGTGTCTGATAATGGCTGTAACTTGGTGGCGGCTTTGGACCTCGGCAAGCTCACACACATACCATGCCTAGCCCACGTGTTCAACCTAGTGGTTTAGCGGTTTCTCAAAACCTACCCCAATTTGCCTGAGCTACTGGTGAAGGTGCGCCGCGTGTGTGCCCATTTCCGAAATTCATCTACAGCTGCCACCGGTCTGGCAACGCTGCAGTAGCGCTTGCAATTGCCAGCTCAATGACTGTTGTGCGACGTGAGCACGCGCTGGAACTCGACGTTCCACATGTTGGCCAGGCTCTGTGAGCAGCAGAGGGCAGTAGTAGAATATCAGCTGCAACATGGTCGTCGCCTTTCTAGTCAGCTTCCGCTCTTCACAAGCGACGAGTGGGCATTGATGTCTGACCTCTGTGAGGTGTTACGCAACTTTGAGGAATCAACACAGATGGTGAGCTGCGATTATGCTATTATCAGCATAACCATCCCACTTCTGTGTCTACTCAAACACTCGCTGCTCACAATTAAGGCGGATGCTTTGCATGTGGAAGAGGTGGAAATGGGGGAAGCGCGAATTGGATGATGAGGAGGAGGAGCAGGAGACGGTTGTCTTCGCTACAGAGAGTAGTACCCATGAAAGTTTTATTCCATCTGTTCAGCGTGGATGGGTAGAAGAGGAGAAAGAGGATGAGGAGATTGAGTCATCCTCCTGATGAGGACAGCGAAGTCTTGTCTGTTAGGACTCTGGCACACATGGCTGACTTTATGTTAGGCTGCCTCTCCCTTGACCCTTGCGTTGTACGCATTTTGGCCAACACCGATTACTGGTTGTTCACCCTTCTCGACCCCCGCTACAAAGATAACTTCTCATCTCTCATTCCTGTGGTGGAGAGGACGAGCAAAATGGTGCAATACCAGAAGGTCCTTGTGGAAATACTGCTCCAAAAATTTCCAGCTGACAACGCTGGCTGCAGAGTCCGTAGTTCCTTGGCCAACTGAGGAGGGGAGACAAGGGGAACACACAGCAGTTCCAACAGAGGCAGGGCAACACTCTCCAAGGCATGGGACAGTTTTATGACACCCCGCCAGCACCCTCAACCTGATGCGTGGCCTAGTGTCACAAGGAGGGAAAAATTTTGGAAGATGGTGAAGGAGTACGTAGCAGACCGTGTCAGCGTCCTCAGTGATCCCTGTGTGCCTTACAGCTATTGGGTGTCCAAGCTGGACACGTGGCACTAACTGGCGCTCTACGCCTTGGAGGTGCTGGCCTGCCCCGCCACCAGAGTTTTGTCAGAGCGGGTATTTAGTGCTGCTGGGGGCATAATAACTAAGCGCATCCGCCTGTCAACTGAAAATACTGACCGTTTGACTCTTATAAAAATGAACAAGGCCTGGATTGCTCCTGACTTCTCGACTCCACCAGAGGAAAGTGGCTGAACATAAAGGCACTTTAAATGTGGCTTTTATGGTGTATTGAATGCACTGTATTCCCATGCACCCCTTCCACCACAAACAAGGGTATATGGTTCAATCTCCCTTTTCTCGTCTTCCTCCTCCTCCTCCATCATATCAACATGCTTATTAGTCTGCCCTCGCTCCTAATGTTTTATAGGGTCAGCTCAGCAGCGGGCCCTCACCCATAATATTTTTGAGGGTCACCAGCAGGGACTCAACCATAATGTTTTAGAGGGTCAGCTCAGCAGCAGACCATCACCCCTACATTTTAAGATGGTTAGCTCGGCAGCAGGCCCTTGTCCACAATTTTTTTTAGATGGTCAGCTCGGCAGCAGCCCCTCGCCCACAAAATTTTTTAGATGGTCAGCTCAGCTGCAGGCCCTTGCCCACAATTTTTTTTCGATGGTCAGCTCGGCAGCAGGCCCTCGCCCACAAATTTTTTTAGATGGTCAGCTCGGCAGCAGGCCCTCGCCCATAATGTTTTAGATGGTCACCAGCAGGCCCTCAACCATAATGTTTTAGAGGGTCTGCTCAGCAGCGGGCCCTCACCCATAATATTTTTGAGGGTCACCAGCAGGCCCTCAATCATAATGTTTTAGAGGGTCAGCTCAGCAGCAGACCCTTACCGCTAAATTTTTAGATGGTCAGCTCAGCAGCAGGCCCTTGCCCACAAAACTTTTTAGATGGTCAGCTCGGCAGCAGCCCCTCGCCCACAAAATTTTTTAGATGGTCAGCTCAGCAGCAGGCACTCGCCTACAAATTTTTTTCGATGGTCAGCTTGGCAGCAGGCCCTCGACAATAATGTTTTAGATGGTCAGCTCAGCAGCAGGCCCTCGCCCACAATTTTTTTAGATGGTCAACTCAGCAGCAGGCCCTCCCCCCTAATGTTTTAGAGGGTCACCAGCATCACTTTGGTGCTCGACCAACACTAATTATAATAATTCAAAACAATGGTGAATTCAGCTCTGCTACATCTTTACCACAAGTAATGGATTGAATATAAAATTGATAGCCTGCATGCTCATATAAAATGTCATATGGCACAAATGATGGCCACGTTACTACATGTGGGCAATGGGGGTTTATTTTTTTTAAAAATATCCCTCCTTGTATTTTGTTTCATTTTAGCATATACCGGACAGTAGTAAACTAGTAATTGACCATTTGTACCTAGTTTTATGTCCTCACCTGGTCAGGTGGATTTGCTAAGCCGATTGGTCCCATAGAGCAAATCTCTAGCTGTGAATGTGATATAGAAGACTTTTAGGTAGGCCCACTAAAACAGAGCTTGAGGTCCAATACAGCACAGTTAAATTGAAGACTGATATAGCAGGGTTGAACTGAAGATCGGTGAAGGAGAGTTAATGTAGCAGAGTTAAACTGAAGACCGTTGTGTAACGCCCCAGCTTGGCATTACCACTACTGCACCCTGCTACTATCTCTAATGGGCTAATATCATGTCATCATGTGTATTATTGTGTTATTTCAGGTCCAAACACTGTGCATTCTCTGTTTTGCAACTATGTTCAAATGTAATGTGCCTGGTTCACCAGCAGGTGGCAGCAAATGCGGCAGAGCTACAGTTAGGTAGAATGGAGCATTCCATTCAATTTTAACCCCCCTCTGTGGAGGAGTGGCGAGTCCTACTTCCTGCAGGAAGGGTGTGGGCCAGGGAGAGTTAGTCTAGCTTAACCCCTGCTTGGGGAAGGAAGCAGGGCTACGTCATGGACGTGTCTTGTCTAGGCCAGCTAGAGCACCTTCAACTCTGCTGAATGTGGAGGCCACAGCGTGGAGCCTCTGAAGCCAGGAAAAAAGTTCCCTGGTGCAATTAAGAGTCAGACTACAAAGAGAGAAGTTGCAGCAGACTGCTAAAGCTAAGTTATCCAGTCAGCTTGTCAGCAAGCAGATTCAGAGAGCAACAGAAGTAGCAGAGACGGGTTTGCCTGCAAGAGTTGATGCTATAGCCTGCTGGGACCAAGATAAAGCCTGTAAACCGTTTGGAGAAATGTTTATGCAAAGTAAAGGTGCTTTTCAACTTCATCACAAGGTCTGGACGCAATTTATTCTTCATCCCACCATTCAACTATCCCCTTTTCATTGCCTCGGAGCCAACACCTAGGGTCCAGGATATCCATGTAGGAGCACCGTGACACGTGCACAAAATATTAAGGGATATTTAGGCCACCCTACACCACTCTGGCATTCCTACACCTGGGTACCATCTACTACATCACTAAAAAGGGGCCCTGTGCCCTTGTTGCTTCACCGCAACTAGCGTCACGAAAACAAGTACTTTTTCCCCCTAAAGGGCCCTGGGGGGAGACGCACATTGAAGTTGTAGCAGAGTTGATGCAGCAGAGTTCAACTGAAGACCGGTGTACTACAGTTGATGTAGCAAAGTTAAACTGAAGGCTGGTGTAGCAGACTTGATGTAGCAGAGCTAAACTGAAGACCAATGTAGCAGAGTTAAACTGAAGACTGCACTCCCAATGCTTTAAATAACTCAGCGAGATGACGTCATCGGTGTGGAAAAGAAACGAAACCGGCCAGATGAGGGGAGCGAGGCAGAGCATGCTGCTGGATATGGGGCTGATGAGAAATAACTAAGCTTTAGTTCATATGCTGCATTAATTCAGCATTGTCCTCGCCATAAATCCTAGTACCCTTGGTAAGGCAGAGTGCCATGTTGACCCCTTGGCACCACCAGCACCCCTCCTCCCCTTCCCCGCCACCACCCTGGTGAGGTATGAAATACATTGGCAATCGGGTTGCATCCAGGTCAAACTCTTGTAGAACTGTCTGCAACTTCAGGCCTACCACTAGTTTAAATGATGATTATAAATGCGTAAGTGCACTACAGAGATTGCATATTAACAAAGCCCGGGGTCCAATTAATCATTACCCCGTCAATATCTCATTTGCATAAAACTATTCTCTTTAAAGACTCCATGTATAAGGTGACAGGGTTACCTCATCGATTATGTAAATTCCACATCAAGCTTTACAGAAGCTGTCTGAAGAAATAAAAGGGGCTGTCTGTCGCAGGCAACTCAATATCAGACGCTCTTGGCAAATCCGACTGCAAAACAAAGCGGGAGAAATGAGACTCCGCATACATTCTAAAGGGAAGTCAATGGAAAGCAGACAGCTTTATCATGCAAGATGTCTGCTCACAGCCCACAAGTCTCGCTCCTGTCTATGTAGGTGCGCGAAAGACTCGCCCGGGTCTCCATAGTTGACAGAAACACGGGACGCATTTGACTTAAAGGGGTATTCCGGTTAGAACACACTATGTCCTATGCACTGAATAGGGGATATCTAATAAATTAGTAGGGGTTCGACCTCTGGGGTCCACACTGATCTTGATAATGGGGGTTCCATGCCCCTCGAGTGAATGAAGCAGCATTTCAAACTTGTGCACTGGTGGAGAGAGCAGCCATCTCTGGCAGGAACACAGACTTTAAAGGGCATCTGTCAGCAGACTTGTACCTATGTCACTGGCTACATGTGCGCTTGGCAGCTGAAGGCATCTGTGTTGGTCCCATGTTCATATGTGTCCACATTGCTGAGAAAAATGATGTTTTATTATATGCAAATGAGCCTCTAGGAGCAACGAGGGTGTTACCATTACACCTAGAGGCTCTGCTCTCTCTGCAACTGCAGGACCCTCTCCACTTTGACAAGACAAGGCTGTGAAAACGTCATCACACCTGGCCTGACTTCTTGTGTCTGTTCCGTGCACTTCAGTATCCGGCGCAGGCGCAGTACAGAAAAGCAGTTCTCGTCTGTACTGCGAGCCTCTTTCCTCTACTGCGCACAATGCAGCGTGAGACTTTCGGCAAAATCAGGGCCAGGCGTGATCAGGTTTACATTGGCTGGCCCTGTCAATCAAAGAGCAGGGGCGTGGGATTTGCAGAGCAAGAAGAACCTGTAGGTGTAGCGGTAACGCCCACGTTGCTCCTAGAGGCTCATTTAAATATATTAAAACTTTATTTACTCAGCAATGCGGTCACATATGAACATGGGACCAACACAGATGCCTTCAGCTGCCAAGCGCACATGTAAACTGCTGACAGATGCCCTTTGATAGGGCAGTGCTGCGCATGCTTAACTATCTCGCCACTGAATTTAGAGAAATGGGGAACAATTCTTCTGATTTCTAGGGGTGCCAGCTTTAACACCTCCACTGATCACTAACCTATAACCATTATTCCCTATCCACTAGATGGGCGACTTGTTCTCACTGGAAAACCCCTTTAAAGGGGATTTCACACTTTAGATATTTAGACATTTGTAGAATATACTCAATCTGTACGACGGCCTATGCATTATTTTCTGTTGAAGACCCCCCCCACCCATGCCAACATGGCATAATTATAAAAGCCATGCAGTATGGCACCCAGATCAAAGTGTGTTGCTAAAGAACACTTCCATAGGGTAAGCTATATAGCGCTGCTATACAGTGCCGCCACCTCCATACACTGCAGAATAATATACTTAGCAGTGCTAAAGTACTGCAACACAAAGCCAGTATCATTCGCCATACACGCAATGAGCAAATAGACCCAGGCCATTTTTGGTGCCCACTTCTGTAGGGGCAGTTCTAGCACTTCTAACTATCAACTGACACCTAGGTGAAACCTAAATTAAAGGGCTTGTCCAGGCTTTTAATATATACAGGATAGGTCATCAATATCAGATCGGCGGGGGGGTCCAACACCTGGAATCCCCTGACGATCAGCTCTGTATGAAGAGATGGTCCGCGCAGTCTCCCATCTCTCTTCTTGACCGAGGATAGGTCATCAATATTAAAAGCCTGGACAACCCCTTTAAGAGGGTCAGCAAAGCCATCTCCATTGATGTCTATGGGCATAATGGAAACACTCGGGCGTCCTCGTAGAATAGGGGGAGCTTAGCTGCAGTACGCCAGAGCCGGAAATACACACAGCGGATGTAGCCTTTTTGGGGCTGATCGTAGGGGTACGGGGTATGGGACCCCCACGATCTGATATTGAATAGGCCATTATCTAAATACTGGAAAACCCCTTTAAGGTCCACATTGAACAATCCTTCATTGACGTAGGCTGCATCTCTTCAATCTAATCCATAAGAAGAGGTGTGATGAATGCCGAGATAATATGACGGTAAATAAGCGAAACACATTAGGGCCGGTTCTATATCAAGCGAGCGGACAGCACAACGAGCAGTTTTAGCATTCTAGGTAGTATGCGCTTGCAGCTGCTTATTACAGATATATGCTAATTGTATGCAAATGCTCTATTATGCAGATGTGTGAAACCTCACCCTGTGCACCAATTAAAATAAGGACTCTGTAAATAAAGAGCAGCTCATTAAGCTTGTTAGGATCCCGGTTTGCTTTGGGGGTTTTTCTCTTCATCCTAGGCTTAACTACAGGACAGGAGGAAATGCTGTCCTTGAGTCACTGAAACCAAAAAGAAACTGTGACATTATAATAAACACAAGGACTGTTATCAAGTGTAATAAATAACATTATACAACTAAACGGGGCTAAGCTTAAAGGGGTTGTCCAAGAAAATATGGCTGATTTCATTCCAAAACAGCACCATGCCGGTTGTTGCATCTTGTAGCTCTGTTTAATGGGAGTCTGTCAGCAGTTGAGTCCATGTAAAACTGCTGACAGACATAAGTACGGGCATGAGACTGGATGCATACCTCTGTCCCTTCTTTTAATCAATAGAATGCTGTAAACATGAACTTTGAATGCCACTGGGGCTATAGGGAGTGTATAGGGGCATTCTTTAGGTTCAGTGGATGAGCATCATCATCCCCTCCTCTCTGTACATCATGACCTTGGTTCCTTTTGTTACTTATACATGTACTTCAGTGTGTGTATTCCACTTCGGATTCTCCTATATCCCTCCTGGTGGCTGATTACATACTGAGCCTTTTTAACTCACTTATCAGGATGACCTTCCTCCCTTGCTGTGGGGAGGCAGCAGCTCATCAAGCATCTGCATCTTGCAGGACGCATTTAAATGATCTCTTGTTAACGCCTTGTCCCCTACATAGAAAGCAGTCCCTCACATATAGGCCCAGAGATACATATGGCCAGTGGTGTAACAAGAACTGACTGGGCCTCACAGCCCAAAAAATGCAGATCTCAGACCGGAGCAAAAGCTACTCGCCTCTCTTCTTCTCCTTGGACCATCACTGCGTCTAGGCGCGCACTACACTGTGACCTGACGTCGCACAGCATCAGGTCATCGTGCACTCCTACACACACTACATCCGGTCCTGAAACTGTGCGCTGCCAGGACTTAGTGCAGGGGCCCGGACAACAACAGGGAGCGGTGAGTAATACCAGTGCTAGGACTAGGAGTGCCATACTGACTGCTCCCTGGGCCCTGAGAATAAATCCATTTGTCCTTCTCCTGGGTCCCTTCCTGTGTTTGGACCCAGTAGCAACCGCTTCTCTGCTTCCATGGCAGCTACGCCTCTGCATAGGTCATGTCGTCAAGATTTCCACCTCCACTGTCTAGACTGAGGTATAGCAATATATATTAATGAATTTAGGAGTAGGCATGAATGAATGAAAGAAGTCTGGGCCGCTTCACCTGCTTCGAACAGGGAAGCTACTGAGCATGTTGGTCTACCACTGAATGCAGGAGAAGGTGGACCAGAGGGAGAAGCAGCAGGGGGCTCCACCAGAGAGAAAAATGTAATGTATAGGGAAAAAAAGCAATATATTTTCTTCATATGTATATTTCCTTTAAACATATACACTCACCTAAAGAATTATTAGGAACACCATACTAATACTGTGTTGGACCCCCTTTTGCCTTCAGAACTGCCTTAATGCTACGTGGCATTGATTCAACAAGGTGCTGATAGCATTCTTTAGAAATGTTGGCCCATATTGATAGGATAGCATCTTGCAGTTGATGGAGATTTGAGGGATGCACATCCAGGGCATGAAGCTCCCGTTCCACCACATCCCAAAGATGCTCTATTGGGTTGAGATCTGGTGACTGTGGGGGCCATTTTAGTACAGTGAACTCATTGTCATGTTCAAGAAACCAATTTGAAATGATTCGAGCTTTGTGACATTTTGTGCATCATCCTGCTGGAAGTAGCCATCAGAGGATGGATACATGTTCTCATTCTGTTTACGCCAAACTCGGACCATTTGAATGTCTCAACAGAAATCGAGACTCATCAGACCAGGCAACATTTTTCCAGTCTTCAACAGTCCAATTTTGGTGAGCTCGTGCAAATTGTAGCCTCTTTTTCCTATTTGTAGTGGAGATGAGTGGTACCCGGTGGGGTCTTCTGCTGTTGTAGTCCATCCGCCTCAAGGTTGTGCGTGTTGTGGCTTCACAAATGCTTTGCTGCATACCTCGGTTGTAACGAGTGGTTATTTCAGTCAACGTTGCTCTTCTATCAGCTTGAATCAGTCGGCCCATTCTCCTCTGACCTCTAGCATCCACAAGGCATTTTTGCCCGCAGGACTGCCACATACTGGATGTTTTTCCCTTTTCACACCATTCTTTGTAAACCCTAGAAATGGTTGTGCGTGAAAATCCCAGTAACTGAGCAGATTGTGAAATACTCAGACCGGCCCGTCTGGCACCAACAACCATGCCACGCTCAAAATTGCTTAAATCACCTTTCTTTCCCATTCTGACATTCAGTTTGGAGTTCAGGAGATTGTCTTGACCAGGACCACACCGCTAAATGCATTGAAGCAACTGCCATGTGATTGGTTGACTAGATAATTGCATTATTGAAAAATAGAACAGGTGTTCCTAATAATTCTTTAGGTGAGTGTATTTTATCGTTTTTATCTATGTTCTAATTGACGTAACTTCCACTTATTGTCCATATATTCATTGTTGTTTTTGTACCTGATTCAGCAGTCCGCTCAGCTATGAAAGGCATTGTACTTACTCCTCTGTTCTTTTTCTTTTTTATAAACCTTTGGTTATGAGAAGCCGACCCCAAATTATGAATTTTTTAATCACGTCAGTTTTTATTGATTTTTACACATTTAAGAAAGGTCCCAGAAATTAAAAAGACAATTATATGAAGAAGGGCATCAATAAACAGAGAATAAGAAAGGCTGGAGTTGCTGACCCCTGTCCTAGTGTGTGTCCGAGAAAGAACATTTAGATCAGGAGCCCCATGGGGACAGGCAAAACCATATTGTTATTTCATGATCTATACAGTGATGGCTAACCTCCGGCACTCCAGCTGTGGTGAAACTACGACTCCCAGCATGCTCCATTCATTTCTATGGAGTTCTGAGAACAGCCAAGCAAGTTTACATGTTGGGAGTGGTAGTTTTACCAAAGCTGGAGTGCCAGAGGTTAGCTATCACAGCTATATCATATCACACAACCTTTTTCCCTATCCATAGGATAGAGGATTGGCATATGATCAGTGGGGGTTCAACTACCAGGGACCACCATTGATCACAAGAAAAGGGTCCAGTTCCCCAATGAATAAAGTGGTCGGTTGCACCTGCTCCATTCTGTCTCTAGGGGACTACTGGAGCGCTGTACTTGGCTATTGTTTCGTTTTACAGTCCCATAGGCAATGATTGAAGTGGTAGTGGTCATGTGTGACCTGCTGCTCCATTCTTTGGGAGGTATCGGCGATCAGTAGGGGGTCCCTGCAGTTAAACCCCCTCAGATTAGATGTTTATCCTGTGGATAGGCCATCAGTTAATAACTTAGCACAACCCATTTAAAGGGCTTGTCCTATTAAGATAACGTATCCGCTGTGTACAGGACCATAGAGAGGTGATCACTCATCATTCAGCTTCATGGGGCTGCTGGAGATAGCCAAGTACCTGGGGTGGAGTGGAGTGGTGGACACAAATGCATGTCTAATGGAGAGGTCCCTAGTCTCGTGACTGGTGAGGGCCCCAGTGGTCAGATCAAGATATGCCCAAGATAAGTGGTCTTAATGGGACAACCCCTCTAAGCAGTTCTGTGTAAAAATTACTGATAATATCACAGATTGACAAACCCAGCTATTCTATATTGGCCAACTCAGCTCTGCGATATCACTGCATAAATAATGTAAAGCTGTTTTCGCTCTGAGAAATAATTCCATTAGTCACACGGATCTCGATGATATCATCTTGTTTGCTACTTATAGTCAACAACACGGTACAAACTGGAATCTTTTCTTTTTTTTGCCCTGGAGCCAAAGTACGGGAACACTATAAATCATTTCTGTACCAAAGCCTTCCCGTGTTTGTAAATACGCTGTAAATTACCGTCACGGCGAGACAAGACTGAGATGGCGTTGGGCACTAATGATTCCCAGGGAGCATCTCCATGAAGAACAGCGCCGGGGACCAACTCTCGGAGACTCAGCCTTTTTTCTCCGGAGTGGCAGCGTCTGCGTGAGTGGCAGAAAGTTTACTGCAGGAATGTCGGGATGCTACATATTTATATTTTTTTATTTTTTTTTACCATTATTGAGGTCAACTCAATATTTCAGACTCCGAAAATGAAAATGACAGAATAGAATGCAGACTCCAAAATGAAGGAAAATAATAAAAAAAATGAAAACGCCTGAGGGTAAATTTGAGTTGCCCATAGCTCCCCAGGGGCAGGTCTAAACTGTGTGCAGAGCTATTTGTGTGTAATTCAGTCAAATTCTAATTGTAGCATTCATTAAACTGGGGCTATTCCCATGCCAATGTTCCAATCCCAATTCTTGCATAATGGTCCTCGAATTTAGGTCATGCACATTTAACCCCTCAGGTGCTCAAGGAAAAGGGTGTCAGCAGAACTCTTCGCCAATTGCTATTTAGTGATGATGGGGTTAAATGTGGGGTAGAAAATGTACTCGGCCCCTAATTACAATGTTGAGGTTTCTACTGTATGCTCAATATATATATGTATCAACAGTCAGAGGCGTTCCTGGGCCCCGATGCAAAATCTGCCACCGGGCCCCTACCTATCATGTGCCATTAATAATAGTGGTGTCTTCATATGTAGCAGAGGGGCAAGTGGGTCCCGTCAGGCACTAGTGCCCATGTGTGATGGCTACCGCTACACCCCTTAGAGTTATGCCTTTACCAACAATGTACAACCAAGCGGACAGTTATAATTGTATATCAATGCAACAATATTCCACGGCCCAGTGTGGCCCAGAAAATTAAAGGGGTTTTCCAGTTTTATGCAAATCCTTATTTCGTGAAAGTTATGCAACTTTGTAATATGCTGTGTGTTTAAATTCCTCACTGTTTTCAAGACTCTACTTGCTGTCAGTGAAAGTAAATTCTTATGGATTACAGTTATGAGCTAAAAATCTGAACTGATTGCAGGTGCAGAACTCCGTAGGAGAGAGAAAGAGATGTGATTCACTTAAAGGGGCCGTCTGGTTTAAACCCATTTAACAATAGAACATTAGGAAATTAAGAAGCTAATACAGGGGAGGGTAACTATTGGAACCTTTATTAAGGGGAGCAACAAAGTTTATCTCTCTTTGGACATGTTAGTGCATTTTTATGGGCAAAATAGTATGCTTAAAGGGATTGTCCCATTGAAAATATTCTACATTTTTTAAACCAGCACCTGGATCTGAATACCTTTTTGTATTTGTATGTATTAAAAAATGTACTATAGTCATTGAGTTATTCAATAAAATGTATCTGTATAGCGCCACCTGCTGGTTTTTTTTCTTTCTGATTTCTCTGCCCAATATTGCTGAGGTGGATGCACATGGTCCGTTTCATCCATCCCCAACTACTGTGATGGTTACAGGAAAAAATCGGCAGCAGAAAGGAAATGCCCCCTGAGAAAGGACACACCTCTGAGAAAGGACACACCCCTGAGAAAGGACACACCTCTGAAAAAAGGACATGCCCCCTCAGAAAGGACACGCCCCTGAGCTTCCAGCTTGAAATAAATCTAGCAGAGCAATTGAAGCAATGAATGCGGAGATCTCTGGATCCATCTGAGGTACATGGCTGGTTCTAGCTTTGTTAGAAAGAGATTGTCATGTACTGTATGATGTCTGATTCTCATTTTTTTTACATTACCCAGGGTCTAACCCTTTTGATGGCACTGCAATGGAATTGAAAGTTTACTGTTGGTATCTTCCACAAGTGATAACGGGAGTCAAGTATCAGTGATCAGCTTATATTTAGATAACATTTTGCAGATAAACAAGAATATTTCCAATAACTGGTAAAGAAGCAGAGATCTTGAAAAAGATGAGGAATTGATTAACTTTTGTTTTAGGATTTGGAAAAACACAGTGAATAAATATTTCAGTTGTTATTCTTCTAATTATTATTATTATTATTTATTATCTTTATTGTTACTTTTATTATTGTTTATTGTTATTACTACTACTACAAATATTATTATTATTGCTGTTTTTATTATCATCATTATTTTTATTATGGTTATGATTACTACTATTATTACTAGTACAATTATTATTATTTGTATTGTCATTATTATTATGCCTATTATGATTATTATTATTAGTAGTAGTAGTATTAGTATGATTATTATTATTGTGACTACAATTATTATTATTTTTATTATTATTTTTATATTTTTAGTATTGTTACTATTATTGTTATTATTATGATTAGTGTTGAGTGAAGCGAAGCATTCAAATTTTCTCGCACTTCGTGTTAACAAATCAGGTTTCCTAAAATGGCGGTTGCACGTTTTACAAAGCAAAACAAGCAAGTCTAGAGGAGACAAGCCCAGGAACACAAGATCACCCATGCAGCCAGCCCCCTCCCCTGTGATGTCACAGCCATATAAAAGCCTCATCCCGTGCAGTCTCCGCCATTGTCCTGTGAGCTAAGCATAGGGAAAAATGTGACCGTCACTCATGTGCTAGGGACAGTGCTGCTGAAAACGATTAATAGAAGAATATTGGAGAGGAAGAGGGCAGGGACAGCGCAGAGAGAGCGCAGAGAGACTGCAGGGTGAGTTCAGGGAGAGTGGAGGGAGACTACTTATGCAGCATCCGTTTTATTTATTTATTCCTACATCGGCCATCAATGTAATTCAATACCAATAAGATAGCAGCCTTTATTTCGGTGCCAGCGTGGCAACCAATACCATCCAGTCTGCCCCCTATAGGGGGGGCAGATCTTAATGATGACCATCCTCATCTTTTGCTGGCTTTAATTCTTCCAAATCATCCTTGAAAGTCTCCATGTCCTATAAAGGTCAGCAAGATGCAGAGAGAGGAGGAGCTGGATGTTCCTGATGACATATTCTCATCCATATTAGATGATGTGGAAAAGGAGGAAAAGCAGATGGCAGAAGATGGGCTCCCACCAGAGCACTGGGGGTGGAGAATCGGGTATGCCAGAGCTGATTGCAGGCCAGAACAGCAATAATATACATATTGTGCCCTCACCTAATCAGCCAAACCCCATACCAGCAACAGCCCCTATTTAAAGGTACCGTGTGGTCATTAACAATGAAGAAGGACTATACAGTGCGGTCTTCATTATTACATGAAAGGCAGCTGCAGGTTAATTGGCCTCACGGTTCTTCACCATAGCATGGCCGCGACCCACCCGCAACACAGCTTCTCTGTGTGGCCATACCCTAAGGCAGAGTGGCCTGAGTAAACCTGATTTATAGCGATTCGTGACTAATTAATTCAGAACGAATCAAACTTCTTGGCGAAGTTGCCGAATCGAATTTCTCAAAACTTCGCTCATCTCTAATTAGGTTGATTATTTGATCCATAACTATAGCAGAAATGGAACCAGAGTAATAGTAAGACGTTACATTGAGATTTAAATTGCAGAACACTTGCTCTCTCTCCAGCCGCCTATACAAGGGCAATGTCCCGGCTTGACTTTGAAGATAATGATTTAACCTTCCCTGACTTCTACGACCTGTTCATATATCATGAATCCAAGCAGAGCTTTAATGTACAGATCACTGCTGTGCACCTTGATTCACTGCCACCTACAGCCCCATCATGACATCATAGAGGAGCAATTAAAGATTAATAAGGGAGACATATGATACAGCAGAAGGGTGGTGTGAGGGGTTCACTTTGCAGGCCGAGGTCATGAAGATATTCTTAGAGGAATGATATTATTGATGGATGAAAATCTCTGTCTAAATGGCTATTACTTCATACACTGATACTGGATATACACCATCTATATTTATAGGGAGGGAAACAATCGGGCAGATGGTGCTGTCATTCAGCTACAAATTTAGTGGTTTTCAGAATGAATGACTTCATATGAATGGAGAGGAAAGATGAATACGTTTCTGGTTGAATATGTGCAGATTTAAAGTACCAAACAACCTAAAATACTGCTGTATGGAAAGGATCTATGGATAATTCCACTAATATTCTATATTTATGCACTAGCTCCCATACAGCTGCAGAGATTTTTCATCTACTGCATAGATAATAATCTATTATTATGTCTACAATCCGATATTATGTCAAAATGACTGTTCATTTCAAGAATGCATTGGTTGCATGAGGGAACCAACTTCGAGGAATTGTCTGAAGTTTGAGAGAGGGACTTCTTCTTCCCCCCTTCCCCCCCCCCCAGATGCAGTACAGGACAAAGCCTATGGACAAAAGTGGTGCTGTTTCTGGGGAAGAAACACATTTTTTGTAATCTCAGTATATTCCTTTGATGAAAGCCTGTTGCCATACTTCTATGTATCAATACCAGACAATAAGGCCTACAAGCTGGAGCAACAGGCATCCCTCTACCTGGCATGGCGACATCATGTGAGGCATTAGCACTGAGAGGGTTTTTCAGACTCTAAATATTGATGACCTATCCTCAGGATAGGCAATCAATATCAGATCAATGGAGGTCCAACTCCCAGCACCCCACCAATCAGGAGTTATCTGCAGCCGCCGCCACCAAGAACTATAGAGTGGATGGAGCTAGAAGGAGAAAGCCCACCCGCTATGTAATGACTGTGAGGGTGCACTGCACTACACCTCCCATTCTGCTTCTGGCACTGTCCACGGATCTGTTTCCGGTGCCAGCAGCTGCCAACAATAACTGATCTATGGGTGTTCTGGGAATCGGACCCGCCCACGCCTAAGGATAGGTCACCAGTATCTACAGGCTGGAAAACTCCTTGGTCAAGTTTGACCCCTCACATAGCTCAATCAACAATAAAATATATAAAAAAGTTAAGGCTGTTAAAAGCTATTTTAGTAAATTCCATGTCCAGATACCGCTCCTTCCCCACTGAGTGCTAATGTTTCCCCAAACAGCAGCTTATGACCATATACGGTATGAGGTGTTACTGTACTCAGGCGAGAAGGTGTGGAAAATAATGTGATGGGACTTTCTCTGTTTAACCCATGCAAAAGTTGAAAATTACTACAAAATTTTTTATTTTTTTTTCATTTTCACTGTCCAACAGTAAGAAAACTATCACTGCACCCCTAGCTGTATTTCTTTGGGGCTGTAGTTTAAAAAATTGGGTTATTTCTTCAATTTTTCCACTGTACTGATACCTCAAGGGTGCTGCAAATTTGACGTGGCACCCAAACCCATTTCAGTAAAATCTGGATTTCAAAAGCCAAATGGTGCTCCTTACCTTCTGAGCTCTGCTGTGTGCCCAAACAGAAGGCAACGACCACATACGGGGTATGCCGTACTTCAGAGAAATGGAGTGACAATTTTTGGGGTGCATTATCTCCTACATTTTATTGTTAACATGCAATTTGCGATGTTTATGCCCCAATTGTAATAAATTCTATAAAACACCTGTGGGGTCAAATGCTCCCTGAAGACCTATATTATTTCCTTGAGATGTGTTACTACCAAATCGGGGCCTTTTTGGGTGTTTCTTAATGTTTTAGCACATCAAAGCCTCTGTCAACCTGAACTGTTCAAAAAAAAAAAAGTGGAGACCCAAAATCCACAAGGTGTATATTCAATTCTGAAGCTGGTATTTCAATCAAGTTGCACTCTAGGGCCACACATGGGATATTTAAAAAAAAAAAGCACAATCAAGGTAATACATTTGGAGTATTAGTTCCATTTTATCACCTGCTGTATTCCACCCCCAAAAAAAACTGAATAAAATTAAATTTTTAAATTTTGCTTCCATTTTACACCTAAAGGGTTAATAAAGTTTCTAAATGCCATTTGGAATACTTTGAGGGCTCCGTTTTTAAAGTGAGGGAATTCTAATATATAGGCCTCTCTAAGCTACTTCAGAACTGAAGTGGTCCCTAAAAAAATAGGATTCAGAAATACTCTTGATAATTTGGAAAATTGCTGCTAAACTTATCCTATAACTCCCCCTCCCCCCAAAAAAATAAAAGTACTTTTCAAAAATGATGCCAACATAGTAGACACATGGAAAATGTTTAAAAAAACGAACTTTTTTTTGTTGTATCTCTGTCTTTAAAGCATACATTTTCAAATCTTGAAAATTGCTAATTTTTGTTACATTTAAAAAAAATTGTTAGACAAAAACACAAACCATAACAACCCACATTTGCCACTACCATAAAGTACAATATGTCATAAAAAAAACAGTGTCAGAATCGCTTGGATATGTAGAAGAGTTCAAAAGAAGTGGCACAAATTTGGAAAATGGGGCTTCGTTCTTAATGTGCCACAAATTTTTCACACAACTTTTGATATGTTAGAGAGAAATAACAAAAATTGTGATCGGTGGAGGTCTGACAGATGAGACCCCTGCTGTTCTCTAGAACGCATAGGGTGCTCTCTCTCCTCTCTGCACTAGACGGGCTCCATAGAAGTCTATGAGCCCGTTTTGATTCCTTCCTCACCAACGAGGAGAGAGAGTGCAAGATGTGCGTTTCTCTTCCTTCTTCTAGGGAACGGTGGGGGCACCAATCACTTTCATCATTTGATAGGTATCTATAACATATCAAAAGTTGTGTGAAAAGTTAAGCCAAACAGAGTATTTTACGGGGTTTTAGTACAGACAGAGAAGACATCCTTATTAACTAATCAGACAGTAATTAGTTCCCGGTTTTGGCTGCATTGTCACAAAACAATGTTCCCTTTAAAACAATAGATCAATATTCTGTTTCGCTGGTAGCGATATAATGCACCATTTCATTTTGTGACCTTGAAAGACACAAGTCCCTGTTGCCAGGCCAATAACTCCAGACCCTGGAGTATAGGAAGAAATAGATTTTGGGTGGAGGGAGAGCGGTCATGTAGTCATTCCATGGTTGCTCCCGTTATATGTCCAATGAGTGTTTACACAATCCATCAATCCATTGATTGTTCAGGGTCATGCGGATATGGAAGGAGACCTTTCATACAGACAAGCCGGAGGGTAGGAAACCGAGCATATGCTAAGCAGGCACATAGATACCTACAGGCTGAAGGGTCTACATTAACATACTGCTACGTGTGACGTGTAAATCCCAAGGATCTAGTTCCTTGTGTTCAAGTACATCCCTGGAATAACCATGTAAATCATATTCTGTAATTTCGAAGGATCAGACATCAATGTCTCCTCTGTGTTACGTGGATTTATTTTCTAGAACCAGAAGAACACTTCTAGTGGAGGAATGGTGCCTCAAGATGGTTTTCTAGTATATTGATTTCCTTGGCTCCATAGTACAGACCTTTCGGGACTATGTGGGACTACCAGACAGGGTTCATAAAGTCACAGTTATGGACCCTCATATCACAATCTTTAATGAGGACCAATTGACATGATGTTATTGCTGCCGTGTGACAGCACAGTGTTATACTGTTACTGGCTCTGTTATGGGGGGCTTGTGGTTGAGGATCTAATGGAGGCAATGTGCTTGGTACAGTTATTAGGCCAAGACGGCTGACTCTTTTATGGGAGCACTGTTACTGGCTCTGTTGTGGAGGAGCCTGTGGTTGAGGCTATAATGGAGGCAATGTGGTTGGCACTGTTATTAGGCCACAATGACTAACTCTTGAGCACTGTTACTGGCTCTTTTATGGGGGGAGGGGGTGGTTGAGGCCAAAATGGAGGCAATGTGGTTGGTACTGTTATTGAGCCACAATGACTGACTCTTACAGGAGCACTGTTACTGGCTCTGTTATGGGGGAGTCTGTGGTTGAGGCTGTAATGGAGGCAATTGGGCCGCTATGGCTGACTTTTACGGGAGCACTGTTACTGGCTCTGTTATGGGAGTCCTATGGTTAAAAGGGTTTTCTGAGATTTTGTTACTGATGACCTATCCTCTGGATAGGTCATCAGTATCTGACCAGTGGGGTCTGACACCCAAACCCAGCTGTTTTGAGAAGGCAATAGGGCTCCTGTGAGTGCCGTTGCATTTTCACAGCTCACCAAGCACAGCGTCATATATAGTATAGCTACTGTGCTTGGTATTGCAGCTCAGCCCCATTCACTTGAATAGGGCTGAGCTGTGCCTAGGCCACGTGAATGATGAGCGTGATGTCACTAGAAAAGCAGAGAGAAGGCCGCGGTGCTCACAGGAGCGTCAGTGCCTTCTTGAACAGGTAATTAGTAAAAATCAACAACTCAGAAAACCCCTTTAAAGCTGTAATGAAAACAATGGGGTTGGTACTATTATTAGGCTACAATGTGTGTAAATGGCCATCTGACCAATGATTGGTCAGAAAATCTGTCAGATAATCTGTTGGTCTAGTTATGGAGGCATTGTGTCACCTGAACAGCAGCGCAGGCCACTGTCCCTTTCATCTCTAAGCGTACTTACCCCCTCTGCCTTGCCCCCTTTGAAAAATCTGGCAAGGCACTACCTCACACTCCTTCCCAAATGCCCCAGACTTCAAACATAAATCAAGCCAGTGTCACCTCTGAGCGATACTTTTAAATTGTAAAATAGAAAAGTCCAGAGCTGCGCTCACCTGATTCCACTTGAAATGGAGGCACGGACTGCGCTGGTATTGGAAGCGCACTTAAGCATGTGGAAAGAAAACCATAGAAAGACTAACCTGAGGATATCAGAATCTCAATATCAGAATCTCGTAAAATGCCTTTAAGGATAGTCCGCCAACAGTAGTGTCCTTGAAACCCCTTTAACATAATAACTGAGCAGGTACATTTTTTAATTGACTGTATACACGTCGAGCACACTCATGAGTAAGGATCGATATTAGCAGATCCGAAATGCGTAGACCGGGTTGCCATGTTGGATTTTAATATATTTTTGGAATAAAGTACGACATTTTTTTGGAAGCTGGACTCCCTATGGTTTTCTTTCCACATACTTTTAAATTGTAGTATGGAAATGCAACCCATGTCAGTGCATGTTAAAATGCTTGTGATTTTCATGGAGGTTATTTTTAGGTAACAGGTTCTGTGCCAGGATTATATGATTATTATTATGTAGTACCCAAACCAGTCAATACCGTTATGATGAATTAAATGTCAACGTAAAGACCATTTGTAATGCTTAAAAGCATGTGGTTGTTATGTGATCCCGCTCATTGATTTCTTTGTGAATTGAGTCCTTGCTAGCATGATAGATTCCCTGTAATGATAAATATAAAAATGATATTCTAAAACTGTGTGCTCGACGCGTATACAGTCAATTAAAAAATGTACCTGCTCAGTTATTATGTTAAAGGGTTTCAAGGACACTACTGTTGGCGGACTATCCTTAAAGGCATTTTACGAGATTCTGATATTGAGATTCTGATATCCTCAGGTTAGTTGTTTGAAGAGGCCACAGCGCTCCAGTGACAGCTGTGGAATATTCTTAGGACAGTGACATCACGTTCATCGGTCTTGTGGCATAGGCGCAGCTCAGTCCCATTCAAGTGAATGGGGCTGAGTTGCAATACTAAGCACAGCCGCTATCCAATTGACGTCACTGTGCCTGGTAAGCTACAAGAAGAAGAAGTGCTGCGGCTTTCTCAAACAACCTTGATGAAGGCTAAGTTTTAGCCCAAACATTGCATGTATTTGGACGGCCACAATAGGGATTAAAAAGGCACTTCTTCTCCATTAATTCCCCTGTGGTCCTGCCCCTATTCCTTCAATTTTGATCCAGTAAGGAACCATTGGACTAGTATTTTGCCTTTTTTTTTTCTCTTGGAGGGTGTGGTATGCTTTTTTCCTTTTCTTTCTCAAACAACCGATCAGAAGGGTTGCCAGGAGTCGGACCCCGCTGATCTGATATTGATCCTATCCTGAGGACAACCTCCTTGGATAAACCATTAATATTTGATTGGCGGACATTCAACTTTTGGCATCACCACAATCAAATGAATGATGGGACCAGGGCTGAGTGATGTAGAGACCATGGCCCAAGGATCTCTCTCAGGTGTTCTTTAACATCCTGTTTTATGCAAGCCTATTAGACCATGCACTGGGCATCATGTAGTATTTCCAAACTGGGGTTCAAGAGAAACCCTACATTCCCTCAGAACGTGGTGAAGAGCTATCTCATCTACTATTGGTGCATAGCCACTGTGGGGATTCGCTCTGTCAGTTAGGACTAGCGGATGCAGTATAGAGACAAAGTACACAGTTCTTGAATCAAACAGCGGTGTTTATTCACACATTGGTGTATAACAAAATGCAGATAAGGTATATCACAAAACGCAGGTGGCTTGGTGTTTGTTCACACACAAGGAAAGTCCATAAACCATAAAAGTCACCTTTTCTCCTGGGTGTTAATTCACACCCTGTTAGCAGTTCATCCTCATCAAGTCCATAGGCGGCCTGTTGGTCTTTAGAGGGGCCTGAGTCTTCCAGCCCGGCTGAAACCTCAAATCCCAGCACAGCCCTCAGTTCACAGCACACAGACTCCTGAGCTTCACTGTCAGAGGTAGCTAAATCCACCACACCTGACAGTGCTGGCTGGTTTTTATGCCTGGCAAAACCCGGCCTGGAACATGGGGAGTAGTCACCCACCCAGCACTTTGACTACTCCCAGTAAGAGCTGTCCCGGATCAACTATGACAGCCATGCTAAATCTGAAGGTGTCAATTAGCAATACCTGCTGCTAACACATAAAATACCGGCTCCTACTTCACAGAGGCCAGGAACCTCGGTGACACATATCTTCCATCCACAATGATTCCAGGTACCTTCTTACACCACACAGAGCAGTTAATAACTCAAGCAAAAAGCTGGCCAAAGTCTCAGTTGTTCTTTAACATTATGTCATACGGCAGCCTATTATACCCTGCACTGGGCTTTGTGTAGTATTTCCAAACTAGGGTTCAAGAGGAAGCCTACATTCCCTCAGAACATTGTGAAGAGCTATCTCATCTACTATTGGCATACAACCACACAGAGCAGTAAATAATTCTATCCAAAAGCAAAAAGAGTTGTCCAAAGCCTTGGGGGTTTCCTATGATTGGAAAACCAATTTGTAAGGTTTTCCCAATTTTCCCTGCTACGTCTGCATGGTGCCTCAGATCTCTAGAGTGCTGACTGCTTGGCATGGACCAACTACTCCAAGATTCGGCCAGCAGCTTGTTTATTGTACAAGATGCGTGACCTTCTTCCAAGCATTAGAAGAGTTGTCTAACTAAACTCTTGAGCAGCTTCCTCTTCTTTATATTTGCAATAATATAACCCTCATCCATTGTAAAAGTCCTTCCCATATGTTCAAAGTTACATTTATAAAGAATCTTGACTTTTTTTGTAACCCATCAATGTGATCAAAGAAGGTTGAAGGATTTAGCTTCACTCGGCAAACTATATTTCTAATAAGATTAGTGCAGAATTAATGTGGTGCCATCTTTGACTCCATGTATTGTCCCACTTTAAAGAATTGAAATTTGATATACTGTAGAGCTGGAAGGAATATTATTTTTTCAGCTTTCATATCTATCGCCAAACAGTATATCTGACATCATGTACATACAGCAATTCCTTGAAGAACTGTGGATAATGAATTCCCCTGACATACTTCTAGACAATGTAGATAAACGGAGAAGTTCTCTTTTTTTCCCCGTGAATTTCATCCTATAAACAGAATGAGTATATATTGTGCTTTGCCAGCATATTCAACCCATATTTGCAGCCAAGGAGGTCTTTTTGAAGGGCTGACGTGTAAAGTAAGCTCTTCATAGACAGAAAAATCTGTAGAGCTTACTATGCTTCCACCAGTTTTCTGTTAGAAAATATACATTTTGCTAATAATTAAAATAAAAATTATCACTCCTCCAAGGTAAGCAGGAACTATTTTTGGAACACCTTAACTTTCTCAAGAAGAGAGTCAAGAACTTAGGACACAAATCTACTATAAACGTATACATTGTGTTATGACTATGACAGGATCTGCTGGTGTGGTTCTCGGCTGCTATTGGTGCTCTTTGGATGTCTGAGTGATTGATATGCCCCTTAGGCATAATATAGTGTATAATTTTTTTTCCCCTGGAGTATTGCATCAGGCTACAGACCAGAGCTTCACCACCTAGATATATATTTTTCAAAAGTGGACCACTAATAGGCTGAGCTCCAGAGGCTTGGTCTTACTGCAGCCATCATTTTCTTTTTCCAATCTTCCCCTTCTCTGTCATAAACTTCTCTGCCATGGCGCCCATTTAACTTTAAGCAACTAGTCACTTAACACAGACTTTTTGCTAGGAATACAATGCGTACCACATACAGACTTTATATGAGGTTGCCAGACAAGTCTCTGATCACTTACAAGGGCTCTACTGGTAAAGACATTTCTGCCATATCCATAAGACATGCCATAAAAGTTTAATCAGTAAGAGTAATATCACTCTCCTGGGTCCCTCACCACTGCTCTGAATTCCGATGAATTTAAGAAGAGTCTTTTTAGAATGACTGAAACAGCCTGTTGTTTCTGCATTTACTATGGACAATGGAGGTGGAAACAGCAGTAGCCTCCTTGTACCTTCGCTCAATTTTATTAGCCAGACTCTTCAGTGACCTATGAATACTCTATAAATGTATTTCACTGGAATAGCACTTTAAATCTTAAAGGCATATTCCAGGATTTTATTATTGATGGACCTCCACCAATCAGATATTGATGGCCTATCCTAAAGATAGACCGACAACCCACTTCCCCCTCCAGTCAGAAGTTTCAGAATAGCTATGGCGCTGGAATTTGGTGCCTACACTACGCATATTACACTGGTTACTGCATCACGGCACTGCAGTTACAAGCTCAGTAGCAAACCATAATATACTCACCCATTTCTCTATCGCCATTCTCGGAAGCACTAGTCCAGTTCTCTTGCCTCTACAAACAGCAGCGGTAACGTTCCGGTATATGGTATATATATGGTCTACAGATGAGGTCAGTGATTGTCTGCAGCAGTCACGTGCCATATCCCAGCACAACACATTATGACTTTCACAGTGATGTGCAGTTATATGGAACATCACCTCTGCAACCAGGCACAGTGCTGTGCCTGAATTTGGCATGTGTCCGCCATAGACCACACATTTACCATATACTGGCACATCACCACTGCTGTTTGCAAAAAAACAGCTACAGGAGTACCAACAGGTGAGTTTATCATGGTTTTAATTTTTTTTTATTTTAAGCAATTGTAGGAGTTTTCTGAGATAACCCCTTTAAGTAGAGTCTGAAACATTAAAGTAATAACAATAATAATCATATAGTAATTAAAAAATAACAAAAAAAAGTCTTCCTAGTTCAACTATCTCTTATAGTATTGTAAGAAGGTAGCTGGTATCATCATGGATGGAAGGTATGTGTCACCGAGGTTTCTGGCCTCGGTGAAGTAAGAGACGGTATTTTATGTGTCAGCAGCAGCTATTGCTAATTGACACCTAAAGATTTAGCATGGCTGTTATAGCTGATCTGGGACGGCTCTTACTGGGAGTAGTCAAAGTGCTGGGTGGGTGACTACTCCCCATGTTCCAGGATGGGTTTTGCCAGGCATAAAAACCAGCCAGCACTGCCAGGTGTGGTGGATTTACCTCCCTCTGACAGTGGAGCTCAGGAGTCTGTGTGCTGTGAACTGAGGGCTGTGCTGGGATTTAAGGTTTGAGCCGGGCTGGAGGACTCAGGCCCCTCTAAAGGCGAACAGGCCGCCTATGGACTTGATGAGGCTGAACTGCTAACAGGGTGTGAATTAACACCCAGGAGAAAAGGTGACTTTTATTGTTTATGGACTTTCTGTCACGCCTTGCCCTGTTAATGTGCGGAGGTCTGTCAGGCTGGCTGCACATGTCTGACTTCTCTGTTTGTTTTGATTTGGATTTGAGCTGGATCCACCTTCTCTCAGGTGTACTGGGTTTCATTGTTAGTGAGGCTATTTATCCCTCCTTTCCCCAGTGGCCTGTGCGGGTTATAGTTTTTTCCTGGGAGCTCTTGATTTTTGGTGGATCGTCTGCTCCAGCTCTGCTCAAGATAAGTCCTCTCCTTTATTTCCCTTTATGTTTTTTATCTAGGCCTCTAGGGAAACGCTTGCTTCCTCCTGGTTTGAAGAAGCAGGTTGCCTCTTCCCTTTTCCCTGCTGCTTAGGGTTTGCCCAGGGTGTTAAGGTTTAGGCATGAGGGCATGTGCATATTCACCATTAGGGTATGCACATGGGCACAGCAGTTTAGGGAAAGCTTTTAGGGATCGCTAGGAGGTGACCCTTTTCTCCCTAGCTTTTGGGCCTAGTCGTTTGTTCTGTTTGTTTTCCCATGTTTGGTTATTTCCCCGCTTACCTAATTATCGTGACACTGTCCTTGTGTGTGAACAAGCACCAAGCCACCTGCGTTTTGTGATACACCTTATCTGCATTTTGTTATACACCAATCTGTGAACAAACACTGCAGTTTGATTCAAGAACTGTGTACTTTGCCTCTATACTGCATCTGCTAGTCCTAACTACCAGAGAGAAACCCCACAGTATATAAAAAGTTGAATAACGCATATCAGTATTAAACAGTCATAACATTCTTTCGACACTTACTTCATAATAATTACCCATAGTGTCACAGAAAGGGAAAAAAATGTTAAAAGAAACAACAGAATACAAATCCAAGGGGTAAAACTACTTTGCAGTCTCGTTAAAGGTATAATTTAAAAAGAATCTGGCTCTTCAAAATTTCCAGTGAGCTAATCTAGGAACTGAAAAACGCAACTAGATATAGAGAAAGCCCAGGATTGAGGTTCCTAATAATTCCAAACCAAGAATTCCACAAACCATAAAGACAGGGTAACGGATCCTGGTTCTTCAGGCCCACCAACCCATTGCGTTCTATATATAAGTATTCTCAGTACTGAGACGCAAAGTAAAAAGGAAAGTGATCAAAAGTGTAACAGGAGTCGCCACCAACAAATATGTTCTTCTGGTGAAGAGTCCTGGAATAACATCTAACCAAGTGACCATCTGATCAACTGAGAACTATAGTTAAAGAAACACTTAAATGCAAAATGAAGGGTTGTGTTGAGTGACGCTCTTAGAATTTATTACACATCTTCTACTAATAATAATCTTCATGTACAGGGTAAAAGTAATCTGACTTCCTAGAATAGAAAAAAAAAAAAGACTTTCCGAATTGTTTGGAAATATTTACCGAGGCCACAAAATAACAGCTTATAATTCTACAAGCCCGTTCCAGTTTCAAAATTATTCACAATTATACTGGAGGAGCTCTCGAGTCTCCATCACTTTGGTGGAATATTGGCAATGCAGTTTTGGCTCATAAGAACCTAATGGAAAAGAAGAACACAAGGATACTTTTATTATCAATGCGAAAACTGAGGGAATCGGGATACGAAGAGACCTGATCAAGTGGTGACATCATAAACTATCAACAAGGTCATCACAGTTGAAGTGTTTTGATCCAGACTCCAGAGGACAACCTTTTTGTCTACTGTAAAGCCATCATCATATAGAAATGTACATTTTTTTTTGTTGTTTTTACATTTGGGTTAGGGTTAATAAATCTGTGTAATAAAGATGTATTGCTTTAGATGTACAGTATAGGCTTTGTCCCTTTGCCTAGCATGCAAATGTATGGTGGAATCAGAAGAGATGGCTGTTAGGTGAACAAACGTTCAACCGACAGATATCTCTGATAATGACCTACTCACCATGGGGGCTACACTCCATCTCTTCCATACATAAAACCATGACAGCTGCCACTAACCACAAAAGAAGTAAATAGAAAAATGTCACCTACTACAGAGTGTAGAACGCCTACTGAGAATTATAACCTGAGAAACCATGTATTAAAGTAAGAATAAAAGTCAAAATATCACCGATACTGAAGAAATAGGCGGAAAGGGGTTTTGGAGTGAAGCCCCACATGTATCACCACCTAACAGTGGCTTCCTCAGGGGTCATAGGGGGAGTCCATTGCAGTGGATTTCTTCTGGATAAGGTAGCGTCGACCTGAGCAAAGTTGATCTTCTTGAAGTAATGAATAAGTAGGATTTTGGATTGCAATAAAATCCTCCACGGTTGACTACTAGTACACAGAATAGGGGCTGTCTCATGAAGACGTCATCCAGTGGGGTGAAAGCAGGGTTGCCAACCATCCAGAAATTCCTGGACAGTCCGTGAACAGCTTTTTCCCTCAGGCAGTTGCCTTGCCTAATGCAGAACCACGCTAAAGCTGCTATGACTTGAAAGCGTTACAGCATAGGACTAAAAACGAACACTAATCCCTGTTATTGCCACTAAAACTTACATACTGTCCTTGTCCTGCACTATCCATACTGTCTGTCCTTGTACTGTTTTGTTTGCGTCTGTCAAGCATCTGTCAAGTCAAATTCCTTGTAAGTGCAAACTTATTTGGCCAAATAAATATATTCTGATTCTGATTCTAAAAATAGGTGACTTTTTTCCTGGGTCCATGAAAAAAAATAGATGTGTCTGTGATTTTTTTCGAGGCAGTTGGTACTTTTGATGTTAATTTTCATCATTTTACAGCTTAAAGTAAATGCTGGAGTCCTTATCAGTATATTGAGCTTTAGACGTGTATTACTTAAAATTCTGGTTGGTAACCCTGGGTGAAAGTGGGAGACCCCACTCTATTAGGTAGAATGGAGATCCCCTAACAGAGCTGATTGTATTTTGGCGGACCGAGCTCGCCAGGTATTCTACATAGCACTGTATTTCCCATGCAGCAGCTAGGATCTTCCCACAGGTATCATGTGAGAAAATAGCTATAAATAGCATGCTATTTTGGCACAGTATGGCTTGGATTACATCATGGTTATGGCCATGTTTAATGCCAGGATGTATACATTAAACAGATCCCTTTGAAAGATGTCACAAAGGATCATCCTTCACTCATAGGGCACCACTGTTAAACAGCATATATGGCTATGCTATTCCATAGCTTTCTTTCGGCCATATACATACATCAGCCAGACAGAGGCCAAAAAGACACTCTTTTGCTCTCCATTGGGCCAATGTAATCCTATTGTTATATACACTGGTCAAAAAAATAAAGGGAACACTTAAACAACACAATGTAACTCCAAGTCAATCACACTTCTGTGAAATCAAACTGTCCACTTAGGAAGCAACACTGAGTGACAATCAATTTCACATGCTGTTGTGCAAATGGGATAGGCAATTAGCAAGACACCCCCAATAAAGGAGTGGTTCTGCAGGTGGTGACCACAGATCACTTCTCAGTTCCTATGCTTCCTGGCTGATGTTTTGGTCACTTTTGAATGCTGGCGGTGCTTTCACTCTAGTGGTAGCATGAGACGGAGTCTACAACCCACACAAGTGGCTCAGGTAGTGCAGCTTATCCAGGATGGCACATCAATGGGAGCTGTGGCAAGAAGGTTTGCTGTGTCTGTCAGCGTAGTGTCCAGAGCATGGAGGCGCTACCAGGAGACAGGCCAGTACATCAGGAGACGTGGAGGAGGCTGTAGGAGGGCAACAACCCAGCAGCAGGACCGCTACCTCCGCCTTTGTGCAAGGAGGAACAGGAGGAGCACTGCCAGAGCCCTGCAAAATGACCTCCAGCAGGCCACAAATGTGCATGTGTCTGCTCAAACGGTCAGAAACAGACTCCATGAGGGTGATATGAGGGCCCGACGTCCACAGGTGGGGGTTGTGCTTACAGCCCAACACCGTGCAGGACGTTTGGCATTTGCCAGAGAACACCAAGATTGGCAAATTCGCCACTGGCGCCCTGTGCTCTTCACAGATGAAAGCAGGTTCACACTGAGCACATGTGACAGACGTGACAGAGTCTGGAGACGCCGTGGAGAACGTTCTGCTTCCTGCAACATCCTCCAGCATGACCGGTTTGGCATTGGGTCAGTAATGGTGTGGGGTGGCATTTCTTTGGAGGGCCGCACAGCCCTCCATGTGCTCGCCAGAGGTAGCCTGACTGTCATTAGGTACCGAGATGAGATCCTCAGACCCCTTGTGAGACCATATGCTGGTGCGGTTTGCCCTGGGTTCCTCCTAATGCAAGACAATGCTAGACCTCATGTGGCTGCAGTGTGTCAGCAGTTCCTGCAAGACGAAGGCATTGATGCTATGGACTGGCACACCCGTTCCCCAGACCTGAATCCAATTGAGCACATCTGGGACATCATGTCTCGATCTATCAACCAACGTCACGTTGCACCACAGACTGTCCAGGAGTTGGCAGATGCTTTAGTCCAGGTCTGGGAGGAGATCCCTCAGGAGACCGTCCGCCACCTCATCAGGAGCATGCACAGGCGTTGTAGGGAGGTCATACAGGCACATGGAGGCCACACACACTACTGAGCCTCATTTTGACTTGTTTTAAGGACATTACATCAAAGTTGGATCAGCCTGTAGTGTGTTTTTTCACTTTAATTTTGAGTGGGACTCCAAATCCAGACCTCCATGGGTTGAAAAATTAGATTTCCATTTTTTTATTTTTGTGTGATTTTGTTGTCAGCACATTCAACTATGTAAAGAACAAAGTATTTCAGAAGAATATTTAATTAACTCAGATCTAGGATGTGTTATTTTTGTGTTCCCTTTATTTTTTTGAGCAGTGTATATGACAAGAGCTTTTCAGTGGCAGTTTTGGCCACTATACAAACCACACAATAGCATGGAGCCCCAGGGATAAGGGGCGGGGGGCCTGTTGACCTTGGCAGCTGGATCCCTGTGGCAGCGGCAGCTATTTCAACTGTATCAGCGTCCTCAAAACATGAATACAATGGTGGTGGCATTATACTGTATATGGGCACCTATAGTGGGCATTATATTGTAAGAGGGCACATGTAGCGGGCATTATACTGTATGAGGGGCACATGTAGGGGTATTATACTGTAAGATGACACATATAGGGGGCATTATACTGTATGAGGGGCACCTATAGTGGGCATTATACTGTAAGAGGGCACATGTAGGGGGCATTATACTGTATGAGGGCACATGTAGGGGGCATTATACTGTATGAGGGGCACATGTAGGGGGAATTATACTGTATGAGGGCAGATGTATGGGGCATTACACTGTGTAAGAGGCACATCAGGGGGCATCATAATGTATGAGGGGCACATAAAGGGCATTTATTATACTGTGTTGGAGGCAGATAAGGAAGCATTCTACTGTGTGGGGGCACATAGGGAGTCACCATCTTAGCAGAGTGACGGGGCACAGCAGCGGTACTATGGGGTGTAGCTTGCCTGTGCTACAGGGTGGAGCTTTTATAACTTTGCTTTGGGCCACAGAATCTACCTCTGCCTGATCTACACGCTAAAAGTCCATTGCAAACAGCAGTTCTGTTGTCTGATGTCAGAAGAAGACACAACAGTTTTAGATTATTACTTGTCAGAGCTTTGTTTCCACCAAGATAAGTGGCACCATATGTGTCAAGTAACTGCTTATCCCTCTCTATCATCTATATAAAGTCTATGGCCAGTTTGATGGCAAGTGTACACAATCTATTGGCCTCATGCAACAGTGTTATATATTCTAAGAGGACACAATACCGGATCATGTGCAGCGAAGCGGACCTGGTACCCAGGGTCCCTGTTGGTAATTGCGGCGGTACCCAGGTGCAGGAATGGCCGAGTGTATAGGGTGGTCTAAAAATGTCCCTTTAAGTGTACTTGTGTCACGATGCTCCTACCTGGATACACTGGGCCCCAGGCCTTGGCTCCAAAGCAGACAATAGGGGGTAGTAATGGAGGGATGAAAGAAATAACTTGTGAGTCCAGACCTTGTGATGAAGTTGAATAGCAGATTTACTTTGCATAAACATTCTCCAAAACTGTTTACAGACTTTATCTTGTCTCCAGCAGGCTTTGGCATTAAACTCTGGCAGGCTAACTCAACTCTGCTACATCTGTTGCTCTCCGACTCTGCTGTACAGACAGGCTGACTGAAAAACTCAGCTTCTGCTGTATGCTGCAACTTTTCCTCTGTAGTCTGACTCTAGATGATGCCAAAGAACTCTCTTCCTGGCTCCTGAGTCTCCTAGCTGTGGCCTCCACTTCCAGAGCTGAAGGTGCTCTGGCTGGCTTAGCTTTGCTTGGCCTGGGCACGTCCAGCAGAGACGTGCCCAGCTGCACACCCTTCCCCTAGCTGGGGGTAAGCTAGACTGCTCCTAGAAACTAGTCCCCACCCTTCCTGCAGGAAGTGGGACTCGCCCACTCCTCCACAGAGGGGGGGTCAGAATGGAATAGAAAGCTCCATTCTGTATAACTATAGCTCTGCCATGTTTGCTGCCACCTGCTCGTGAACCAGGCAGATTACACGTGAACATAAACAGTTGCATAACAAAATAGCAAATGCACAATGTTTGGACCTGAAATAAATACACATGATGACATGAGGTTAACCAATAAAGACAGTAGTGAGGTGCAAAGGTGGTAATGCCACTCTGGGCCGTTACATATGCATATCATATCAGCTCATTGTGCAGTGTCATACTGCTATGCAGTGCTCCATTGCAAAGGGTTAATGTTGCTGTATTTTATGTACTGTGTGTCCCAAAGACTGTATATGGAGGGAGTGGGAGGTTCCTAGTACTGTTTCTAGGCAAGGGCTGGTACCACCAAGTAGATTACCATAACGCTGTTTCCTGGCCCTTTCGTGGGACCCCTGCCTTGCACCTTGAAACTCCTTTCCATCAAGGGCACCCCACCTAAGACAAGAGAGGAGCCCCAATTCCAAGGAGTGCCCCGAATGGAAGAAATGATGCATCCTTCCCATCACTGCACAGCCCCATAGTGAGGACCACCACCACTGTGAATTACTACTACCTCCATCATTCCTACCCCACTCTTATTCTCCCCGCTCTCCCCTGCATCTAGAGACACAGGTCTGGTAAGCTTCTCCAAGAACATGACGTGAGATCGTTCCTCGTCCTTATTTCATATTTTCCTCAATTTTTCCTCTCCCCTGTTTGTTGTGGCTGGATCACAAAAGCTTTATAATTGCACCAATTCCCCTGAAATTGGTAGTT
The DNA here is from genome assembly GCF_905171765.1 of Bufo bufo. Taxonomy (NCBI): domain Eukaryota; kingdom Metazoa; phylum Chordata; class Amphibia; order Anura; family Bufonidae; genus Bufo; species Bufo bufo. The sequence goes on along the minus strand of NC_053398.1, from coordinate 118,262,511 downwards.
TCTAAAATTAATGACCGATTTCACAAAGCATTAACGATGGCAGGCCACAGTTCATTAACTACTTGTAACAACCGGCTTCTAGGGCTTGTTGCTTAATTCGACACTTGCCTTGAGTATATGTAATTTCTGAGGGAAAAACAACCACGGTATATAACTTATAACAACTCTGTACGGCTTTATGCAAGAGGCATAAAAGCTGATCTAGCACGGAAATCACCAGCTCATGTTTATTGCTTGGAAAGGATGTCGGCTATAGAATGTGTATTAGGCCTAAGTTAACTCCCGAAATGCTAAAATGATATCAAGACATTAAGATCCAACATGAAATATCTTGAAAGCAAACAAATGTTATACCTAACTATTGTCATCAGAGATGAGCGAAGTTCTCAAAAGTTAAATTTGGAATTTCACAAAGAAATTAGCTTTGTGACGAATTACTTCGTCACGAAGCGCATTTCTTTGTGAGTAGCGGGCGCAACGATGGGGAAAAGCGATTGTGCCGCCCCGTCAATTTGTTACTCTGAGGCCCCGGGAGAGCTATTTGCCCACCCCTGGCATCCCCCTATTCCCCCTCCCTTCTCCATCCCGGATTACAATGTCACCACTACAATAATATTGCCTCAAAGGGGAGTTACTGCTCCCCGCTTCTGTGGTCAGTGCCCCTTTAGTACTGTGGGGTGATCGGGGTCTCTGTTGGAGCATGTTATGGTGCCTCCCCTCCCCCCTTTTTTCTCGCCATGCTTGATTGCATTGCACCCGCGCCTATAGGCTTGCCTCGAAGGGGTGTTCCTGCTGTCCCTGCTTCTACGATCAGTGCCCCTTCAGTACCATTGGGGCTCTCTGGGTCTTATTTGGAGCCCATTTTGCAACCCCCCCTCCCCCACGGGTCACGCAGGCGCAGGGAGCTCTCTGTTTTTCTCCTCCTCGCAGGTGGTCAGGAGGCATGGCGCAGTTTGCTGTCCAGATCTTCCAGATGGCGCTTACCGTCGTCTTCGGACGGAATGTCAGGCGCATCTGAGGAGTCTGGTCTGATGTTGCGATTGAAAACTGTAAGAGGCTGGTGCCTGACCATCAATCCAGGGTTCTTAGCCTGGTCACTGCAGCGGCCGACCAGGATGGAATTCCTGTACCCGCTCCTTTGGCGGTGCCGTCCCTTCCTACGACTGGTGAGTACTAATGCGGTGGGGGGTGGGAGGTCTTGTGCAGATTTAGAATCATTACTATGGGCACTTTTAGATATGGGGTCCCCCGCCCCTCCAGTCGAGCTGGTAGCTCCGTGGTACTGCAATAGCATCATGGGTAGCATTTCTGGGTTTAAAACTCCTTTGGTTTAGGTTAGTTGTGTACAGGTTTGGAGCTGGGAGGTTCCCCAGCCATAGTTTACCTGAGCTTGTGCAACTGCGGGTTTAGCACTTGGGGTATTCATATCCTATAGAAGAGGTTTTCCCAGACAATACGTCCACCAAAAAATAAAATTAAATTAAAGAGTAAAAAATAAATAAATAAACAAACAAAGAAAGCGACAAAGCCCCTCTGTCAGTGTCGGTTTCGTGACGTCTGTTGCTCCCCGGCATGTAAGTACGACTTCCCCCCTTTAAAGGGATTCCTACGGTGGTCGTCACAAGTAGTGTAATGAGTAATTAATTTGTATTGTGTAGAAATCTTGTTGAGTTCAGAATGGGTCGTACGTTAATCGCCAGTTTCTTTATTTTGTCTATGCAATACCCCACACGATCCATGTAACGGTTCTTGGTCCCACCGGTCTTTTGGCAGGTCTTCTTGCAGCTGGTTTTAGGTAAAGCTCAGTCCTTCTGGGTGTCCTCCCGTTTTCCCTTACGGCTTGGAGTGTAGGAGCTTCCTTCTCCTAACTGGATCGTATTTCTCCTTTTATGCAGCAGCTATAAAGTATAAAAATAAAAAATTTTAAAAAATATTAAAAATATATATATATATATAAATAGATAAATAATAAAAAAATAAAATAAAAAATTATGAACATAGGAGAGTATTAGGGAGCTGTATATTCGGATGCTTTCATGTGTAAAGTAGTACTGCCTGTTATGCTCCTATCTGCGGGCACTAGGCCATGTGTATGTTAATAAAAAAAAAAATGTGTTCTATTTGGGTTTTCAACAATGACATAAAGGACATGGTCAGTTCATATGTACGGAGGCGAGGCCCAGTAGTAATAATTCCTCTAGTATTCAGCTTTATAACCCGTGGCTATGGACCTTCCTTTAATGTAAATGTTTTTTTTCTTTCTGCAGTCTACGGTACTGGTCCGCCGGAATGGTTGATAACTGGGCACTTCTGCCGAGCTTCTAACATGTCTATGCAGGCTGGCAGCTTGGTGGTGATGCACTTGCCTCATGTCCAGTGTTACAGGAGCTACAGTGCGGTGGGATCCAGTAGGGTCGAATCCAAGGGAGATGTCCACGATGTTAGCAGTACAAGAGACTTTATTCTAGTCCAACTGGGTTGGTTGCCATGAGGGCGGTATTAGTATACTGGTGCCGCATGGTTTGTACGAAGCAGGGCTGCCCCTTGTTCAGTGGATATTGTGGGATCAGTAGTCGCAGGTATAACTAGATGGTAAGCCAGAAACTGATAACCAGGTCCGTTAAGACATCGCTCAGGGTAGAGCCTTGATACAAACACAATTCATGGAGGTACACAGTAAAACTGCAGCCTTTCATTACCCGTTCAGATCTAGGTTTTGATGCAGGTCAGACACACTCACTGGTCCTCTTGACAGGACTTCACAGGTCGGCATGGTGACCCTCCAAGCATTATTTTGCATGTATCGTTTCATTGTACGGTAGGCAATACGGGTATAGTTAGGGAGTATTTAGTTTGGATAGCCATGTCCGGTCTCCTTCAGCCTTCTGTTCTGGCTGATTGATATTTTCTCCAAGGTGTTTGTCTCTTCATTCAAGGCCGCACTGCGCGGGGGGTTATTCCAGAATTTTTGTATGGGATATTAGTACTCGGGATTGTGGTCTGTCTATACATGTCGATCCAGTTAATATAAAGGGGTGTGTATCTCCCCTCCGCCCGGTTTCGGTCCGGCTGGTCGGTTCGTTTGGTATTCGGTAATGACTTCACGCATGGTGGGGCTCCAATTGTTTTTCCCTTTAGATTGGTTTCCCCCAGGCGGTTTGACAATTTACCTTGGTCTTTTAAATAAAATAAAAAATTAAAAAATAAGAAAAAGAAAAAACTTTTTGGATGAAATATAACTATTTTGTGTCTAGTTATACGATCCTCTTTTGTGTGTTGAGGCTCGGGCTAATTGTTTTTTCTTTCAGATTCGTGGCTTTCAGCGGTTCGATGGTTGGCCTTTCGTATATCTTCTGTGCGGTGCGGAGAGAGGAACACAGGCCCAGTGGGTGCTCTTTGGTTTTTTCGAGAGGTGGAAGTCTTTTGGAAAGGGATCCAGGAATTCAGGTGGTCATAACTTGATGCTGGTGACCCGCGCTGTGGTAATGCCCCTTTGTCTATTCCAGAGCTCTGGACCTCATGTGTCCTGACATATGATTATCCCTTTCTTTTTCAGGAAGTTGGTAGTGGGGTAGTTGGTGGTTATCTCCCGGGTGGGTTGTTCTGGGCCATATATGGAAGGCGTTATGAATGTTATACAAAGGTAGAGATCAAGGGGCGGTAGTTCGGCACTGTTATCGGGAAGATGCAGCTATATAGTGTAGTGGTTACAGTCCTCTGGATCAACGACCCCTCTCTAGTAGCTATAGCCTGTAATATTATTACACTCCAGAAATACATCCAGGCCCCTCTTGAATTTTTGGTGAACTCACCATCACCACCTCCTCAGGCAGAGAGTTCCATAGTCTCACTGCTCTCACCGTAAAGAATCCTCTTCTATGTTGTGAAAAAACATTCTTACCTCCAAACACAGAGAGTGTTCCTCTTTCACAGTCCTGGGGATAAATGGATGATGGGAGTGATCTCTGTACTGACCCCTGTTATATTTATACATAGTTATTAGATCTTCCCTCAGTCGTCTTTTCTACAGTGAATAACCCTAATTTTGCTAATCTTCCAGGGTCCTGTAGTTCCCTCATTACAGTCATTACTTTGGCCTTGGTTTTTTAATAGGACCTGATGGTGTCTTCTTCTTGGGTGTTAATTTGGACAATTCCTTTACTGGCCTGTATGAGAGCTAAAACAGACTCTGTTCTGCTGGGTGGTGGTCGGAGCCCCATTGGGAGAACGGGTCTCCTCCGTGGCGGCATTTAAGTACAGCGGAGATATGGTGGTAGAAGATGGAGTAACTGCCTGCTGGGAGTCCAGCGGTTGGCAGACCACTCTGATGATTACGGTTTAACTTGCCCGCTGGGAGTCCAGCCTTTGGCATACCGCTCCGATATTATGGTTTATTAAGGTTTGCCGCTTTATAAAAGAAGCTGTGGCCGATCACCACCCAGCAATAAAATGATACAGTTGTCGTGTCTTTTGTTATGGGTCAAGGTTGGGTAAAGGGGCCAAGGGTGAGTTAAAGGTGGTACCCCTTCCTCTGTTTTCCTGGATACCAGCAGTCTGGCAAGCTCCCGACTGTATAGGGAGGGTGCTTAGGGACTGATGGTCCTCCCCCCTCCCTCCTTTTCCCCTTAGGGGCGTTTAGGGAGCTGCCCCCGTCTTAGTAATGGTTAACTAGGTTGCAGATTAGGGTCATTAAGGGTTAATTCACTGAGGATCCTCCTTAGACAGGATGGGGGCGGGGCCGGAAATCCTGAAGGTCACATATACTTCCTCTCTGTTCTGGTCACTTCCTCTTGCAAGTGGAAGCAGATTGGCCCTCCCTCCCTTTGCGGTTATTCTTGGGAGGCGGGTCGAGGTGCACGGTTCTGAGCAGTTATGGATACTTGGTTATTCTGTTCTTGTTTTTTCTATTCTTCAGAGCCCCCGCTGGGAGTCCAGCGGTTTTTGATATTGCCCTGATGATTACGGCTTTTGAGAGCTGCGAATTCTGGTCGAGTTGATGAAGTCACAGCTGGCGGCATTTGAGTACAGCGGAGATATGGTGGTAACAGATGGCGTAACTGCCCGCTGGGAGTCCAGCGGTTGGCAGACCGCTCTAATGATTACGGTTTAACTTGCCCGCTGGGAGTCCAGCCTTTGGCATACCGCTCCGATATTATGGTTTATTAAGGTTTGCCGCTTTAATAAAGAAGCTGTGGCCGATCACCACCCAGCAATAAAATGATACAGTTGTCGGTGTCTTTTGTTATGGGTCAAGGTTGGGTAAAGGGGCCAAGGGTGAGTTAAAGGTGGTACCCCTTCCCCTGTTTTCCTGAATACCAGCAGTCCGAATATCGCCACTTCGAGAATTCGCAAAGATTTAGAATATAGTGCTATATATTCGTATTCGAGAAACCTCCTATTCATCAGTAACCTCCTTTCTTGCTTGTGGGCCAATGAGAAGGCTGCAATGTCTTTGTCAGAGCTTAGCAACATCCCTAGCAACCAATAGGAAAGTTGCCTCCCCCTTACTATATGAGAACCTCCCCAGCAGCCATTTTCTAAAGTCTATTGCAGTTATGAAAGAGAGAGCAGCGTCATTGCTGTGCTCTCTGCTTTACTGTTTAATTACATTAGATAGTTAGTTAGTTAGCTTATATATATATAATACAGATAGTTATTGGGAGATAGTCAGTGTAGGTTATATCCTGATATAGTGTAGCTGATAGGTTCTGATGTCCATACATACATGCTACATACAGACATAGTGCTGTGATGTCACAAGTTCACAACAATACTTTACCAATCAGTAATATGTAGTCAGACCTGCTAAAATGTGAAGTTGCACGTATTGCGCAAAAATATGCGCATCATTAATTGCCGATTTGCGCAATCGCGAATATATTGGAGCACGCTATCTGCATATAAAGCTATTGTGATGTTCTGCCGTGCCGACCATTCTCTCCAGTCTCAGGAAACTTCTAGCAGCTAGCAAAAGTGACCCACATCTGTTTTGCGAGCGCAATACGCGCATATTACATTGCTGGTTTTCGCAATCAAGAAAATAATGGCAAATTATCAAATTCGCAAATTTATGACGAATATTCGCCCAAATATTCAGGAAATATCACAAATTTTAATATTGCCCCTGCCGCTCATCACTAGTCACTAATCTAGAAAGAGGCTGCAGCAGCTCTCCCCACTTTTCATACAGCTGGTAGTCAGACCCTAACTCATTAGATATTGATGACCTATCCTGAGAATAAGGCATCAATATTTTACTCCCAGAAAACCCATTTAAGTGTTCAGATGGAACCACACATAGAATAGTAAAGTCATGGTGATCCAGGGCAGTAAAGGGGATAAAGTCCCTGGTGGACTGGGGCAGTGAAGCTGTTATTTGATGTATGATGTATGTTGTAAACATTTGGATCCTTTCCCCTGCTTGCTTATGAGTTCTAACCCACCTGGACCATTTATTTTGGTGTGACACATCAGGACATATGGACACATTACTGCATCAAGTGGCTCCTTCTCTGGAGAACTTGTCTTAGATGATCACCCATTCTTTTGATTTCTCGCGGTCTAATATGTTGGAAAGACCTTATCTGAAAAGCAACCTAGAAAGCCATCTATGAGTCAAGGGCCAAATGATGCACCAGATTCTCCAATAAGATTTCCAGACGATGAGTCACGAGGCAATCAAGGTGGCAGATGCTGTTAAAAATGGTGGCTCGTTGTGTGCCCCAATTAATATCTCTGCATGGAAAGTCATTAAATGATCTCCCCCTGTCTAATAAATGCATTGTTTCCTTCAGAATGACATCAATTACTTTACGTGTGCGGCATCTCTCCGGCACTAAATGCTTGGGAAACACTTGTAATATAATTATTATATGAGCCACCTTCAGAGAGATGCAGCCGCAGTCACCGTTGCCATGTTATTTTCAGTAATGCGATCATGTCCAAATAGCTCGCGCAGAGCGTAGGCAATGATAAATGGATTAACGGACAGTTATTGACCCAAGAGATTTCCCCCTGGACCGGTACAAATTGGTGTTCCGTTTATCTGTTTCAATGTCCAGATGCAGTAATTTAAAGAGAAAATGGATGCAGAATCTGCTTATTTTTTTTACCTCTCATCAGCAAGAATAGCATCTAAAAAGTCTGGGCGCAGAGTACAGAGTAGTCTGTATTGGGGCCATGTTGCTACATTTTTGCACCTTTATGTTTCATTGTATCAATATAGTATTTGCATGAACCAAAATTGTGCACGAGATATGTAGCATGCCTGCATGTGCTTGTAACGGGAAGTCAGTATATCAGACCAGGGACGTAGTTTTAGGGATGCCGATTTAGTGGATATGAAGGAGCTCCTTTGTGGCCTCAGAGAAGATGTTACTCATCCATCCAGTGTCCGTTCAGACTCTTCTACATCTCCGGTGCACACCAGCTTCCGGCCCGGCTCTGCTGCATTGCAGCACTGGGTTGCCAAGGTAGGCGACACCAAAAAATTATGTCATGTGGGCAGTTATAGCCAATACACAGTTTACAGACATTACCTAATTATAGGTTTGCTTTGAGCCTCTCTCTAAGTCCAACTGATGGCCTCATTATTGTTAGTGATCCTTGTGGTATGGCCCTATGGTGCAGCTGACCACATGGAGCCAAGCAACGTCCATCTGCGGCAGTCAATGGTTGCACAATTTTGCCAAGGGTCGGCTCGGCATTACTTGGCCAAATGTATCCAGCTGCACCATCGTGCTGTACCCTTGAACTTTGACCCAACTTGGTTAGGACCTTCCCATTCTCTTTACCCCTAGTTCTTCTGGTGACGTCCTGTTGTTGTCACGGACATTCCAGCGACATGTGGCAGGAGATCGGTGAGACTGGCAACACGTGGTTTGATCTGACATGTTTTCCGTTTGGATCAAATGACGTCTGTGTTGTTTCTGGTGCTTGCCATTCCTTCTTTGTCCAGGTGTGGCTATTAGGGTCATTTAAACATCTCTATTTATAGTTGCTTCTCCCACAATGCTGTGCGGTTTGTAGCTTCTGTTTGGACCTTTAGATAGATTGTGGTTGGATCTCGACTGAGTTCCTGGTGCTTCCATTGCTTCTTTGAAGTTAAGTCTTTCCTTTCCCTTTTGTATTTTGTTTGGGTTCTGTGTGTTGCATTTCCCTATTGTTTGTATTAGGCCTGAAGGAGACTCCTGTTTGTCCTTCTTTTTGGAGGAACAGGTAGTCTCGTCCCTGCCATTAGTACCAGGGTCCTATAGGGCTTGATAGGACTCTAGGTATTCCTGCATATGAACTCACCTAACTTTGGGGTTTGTTCATACTGCTAGTCAGTCAGGATTTTGGTTAGGGTTTTCACTAGGAGGTGTCCATTTTCCTTCCCTAGTTCTCAGGCCTGATTCCCTGTTCCCCCAATCCCTCCTATGCTTGGTGTGGTGTTTCCCCTCCCACACCAAAGCGTGACAGTTGTCTGTTACCGGACTACATTTGCTACTGCTACATAGCCCCTGCCAATCCAAGACTACTCTAGGTAAGAATGACCTAGGGATTCAGTACAGGAAAGTCCAACCCTCCTTGCCAGGGCCGTGGGTGAAGAACACATAATACCTTAGAACCTATGCTGCAGTTTAGCCTTCAGAAATGAGTTTGTGGCTGTGAGGATCCATCTTCGCACCCTGTGGCATAACAAAAGACCAGTAGTTTTGCTGCAAGATATTTCCCCTGTTGCTGAAATGTAGTATTTTATGGCTACCATACAGGTGGTTCAGGCTCTAAGCAGAGTGGAAGCCACTCTTACAGAGTGGCTCTTTGCTTTGGCTCTATAGGTCCCAGGTTATGGTGTGCATATGTCCTAAAAAGTCATATGGACGGGGGCTCTTTTCATGGGACAACCCCTTTAAATTACAATGGCCCCCTAGAAGGTGTAGAGACAGTATCCTGATGAATATCACCTACGCTGAGTGCTCATTTTATTGCTTAAGCAGGGCGCAGGCTCCGTGTATTGATAATATTGCGTTGCTTGACTATAAAGCAATGATGCACTGAACGTTTGGAACGCAGCTACTTTGTCTTCACACCTCGGCTGTAATTGCTAACACTCACAGTCAAATGAAATATCTGTGTGACAGACTGCTGTTCTTGCTCTGTGTACCGAGAGACATCAACCACTTGGCTGCTTTAGAAGTCCTAAAGAGCCTCTCTCAGGCTGTTCTGAGCTACTACAAGGGTGGCTTTTAATGAAAGCATAAATAAGTGTATGCATCGCAAGATCCTGACTAATCCTTAACGTACAAGGCTTCGCATTGATTAGTGCTGGGACTCTTTGACCTTACATGCTGTCCAAATACAGCTCAGTAAGTTGAGAAGCAAATCGCTTAATAAGTGAGTGGCAGAGGAGAGAGGCACAGAGAAAATGCCTAAGCAGGTGTGTGAACGAAGCCTTGAATATTTTCATTCAAACAGGATTTCCAGGAGTAAAATTTTGATGACCTGTCCTTAGGTTTGGTCATCAATATTTGATCGGTGGTAGTCCAACTCCCAGCAGCCCTGCCGATCAGCTGTTTGAAGAGGCCGCAGCTCTCCAGTGAGCACTGCAACCTCCTCCTGGGTTAGTGAGGTCATGTTCATCAGTCACATGTCCTATGTGCGGTTGAGTAACATTCAAGTGAATGGGCCTGAGCTGCAATACCAAAGACAGCCACTATACAATGCTCACACTTTGTTTTGTATGCTGTGAGGAGGTTGCAGCCCTAACTGGAGCGCTGCAGCCTCTTCGAACATCTGATTGGCAGGGGATGCTAAGAGGTGGACCTCCACTGATCAGACATTGATAACCTATTGGACACTCACTGATCAGGCTTGTCCTTATTTAAGGATAGGTAATCTATATTGTACTCCAGGAAAACTAGGGTCATCACAAGGCGTTCCTCAAGATATTACAAACAAGTATCAGATATGGCTACCTCAGCCATTCTTCAACAGCTACACAATTATCACTGAACAAGATTCTGATGTTACTCATTAGTTGGTGACCCAAAGCAAACATTCCATGATGTGATTGTCACGCTCTAGTGTGGGAGGGAAACCCCACACCGAACATAGGAGGGAAAGGGGAAAGGAAATAAGGCCTGAAAACTAGGGAAGGAAGATGGACACCTCCTAGTGAAAACCCTAATCAAAGCCCTGACTGACTACCAGTATGAACAGACCCCAGAGGTAGGTGAGTTCATACACAGGAAAACCTAAAGTCCTATCTAACCCTAAGGGACCCTGGTACTAATAACAGGAATCAGATATCCTGTTCCTCCAAAAGGAAGAAAGAACGGGAGTCTCCCTAAGGCCTAATACAAAACAACAAGGAAATGCAACACACAGAAAAGCCAAAATACAAAGGAAAAGATAACACTTAACTTCCAAGAAGCTATGGCAGCACCAGGAACCCAGCTGAGATCCACACACCAGCTATCCACAGGTCCAACAGAAGCTATAAACTGCACAGCATTGTGGGAGAAACAACTATAAATAGGGAAAGTTAAATGACCACAATAGCAACACCTGGAGATTAAGGGGGTGGCCAGTACCAGAAACAACACAGACGCCTATTGATCCACAAGGTAAACGTGTCAAATCAAACCACATGTTGCCAGTCTCAAAGATCTCCTGCCACTATGTCTTGGTACGTCCGTGACAGTGATATGACAACAGGCATCAGATATTGTCTTAATCCACACATCAATGATTTGCAATAGTTTCTCCAAATGAAGTTCTGGTGCAGAGCTAGACGGATCCGTCCTGAGACACAATGTAAGTCAATGGGGACGGATCTGTTTTCTCTGACACAATAGAAAAGGGATCTGTCTCCCATTGACTTTCAATGGCGTTCATGACGGATCTGTCTTGGCTATTTTAAAGATAATACAACCGAAAAAGTTAATAACGGATGCAGATGGTTGTAGTATCATGACGGATCCAGGAAAAACCCTGCTGAGAAAGTAGCCTTATTCTTTTATTCTTCCGGGAGATAAGCCACCACAAGAAATGTCTGGCAGCAGCTTTCTCCACACTTCTTAGAATACACATACAAGTTCTGCTGAGCTAAATATGTATGTGTATGGGGAAGCCGGGAAGGATTCGGGAGAGATAGTTGTCGACCTCGGCCAACAGCTATTGAATATGTATGGGCAACTTAAGGATCAAGTCTTGGCTCTGCTGTGCCTTCAATGGATTCATCAGTGATATACAGCCATGCACACCGACTAGTGTTATTTTTCATATCTACTATGCATCTTATCTTCTATCTAACCTTTCTCCTTCATTTTTTTCCCTATTGCTCTGGTAACCTTTATTATCTTAATATACTTAACTAGTAGCAAGTAGTGAAACATACATAAGGCATGGTAGCAAAGAACTTAATGCCTTAGAGAAAATAAGGTCCTTTAGATAAATTAGCATTGTAAAGTCCAAATGCTCAATCCTAAGAAAATGGTCTACAGAAGTATAGATATTGGCTCATGTTCACGATAATACGTCATGACTAGAGATGCAAAGTAAGTAGGTATATAGGGCCCATAAGGACATCATCTTGTGGGGTAGCCCTACCAATGAAGATTATGCAAATGCAGTGTCTTAAGGATACATCATAGTAAACATATCCAATAACTTCTCAATCATAAGTCAGATAAGTCCTTATTCTTCTTATCCACCATCACTCAAACGTTACAGCATTTCCTACTAATTTATTAATGACAGGGATTCAAATCATTATAAGTCACGTGGTCTTAAAAAAATGTAAAATCGAATTTCATTACGCAATCTCAAATGTACTAATGGCTCATCACAAAGCAAGAGGTCTCTAACTAGGATTGGACTGGCCCACTAGAGTACTAGAGGATACTCCAAATTACTGTTGACATGCACATATCCTGTATACACAGAGACTGGGCTCTCAGAGTCATTTCCTCTGGTGGACCCAAGGAACTTTGGTCCTCTGCTGCCTCTAACAGTGGTGGTGTACCTTTCAGAGCAGGCCCTTGTTATTGTGCTCTGTCACCACCATTAAAGTTTCTCCGAGGACTTTATCATGGTCCCATTTGCTTGGAAAAATCAGGAAATATATCTCTGTTATTCTAGACCTTTAAAACCTTGAGGTCTATATAAACACTTCAGAGTACCTGTCTTCATATTGATCCTTGACAAGGCAGGTCAGCACCAGGAGAAGGTAGAATTTTTATTAAACAAGGGCTCCACCACTTTATTTGTATATAACCGAGGCATAAAGTGCAACAGCTTTATATTAAAGTCAACTGGCCACACAGAAGAGTCATGGCAAAGCTATGGCACAGGTGCCAGTGGCGGCACTCAGAGACCTCCCTGTGGACACCCATGGCCTGGAAAAAGTCTAAGGCGAACCAATAGGCCTTAGACTTTTCCTGACATTCATCAGCACAAAATTGAATGCAGGCAGGCTATTATAGGTAAATGATAAAGTACATGGAAGATATACTATGACTGTAATATTCAGGTTAAATTGCCGTGTTGTAACTTTGCAATAAATAAGTGGGTTTTGAGTTACAGTTTTGGCACTCGGTCTCTAAAAGGTTCGCCATCAGTGATGTAGGGTATATACCCAACATTACTTCTAATATAGCATTGTGGAGGTACAAAATTTACAGATACTGTCCTAGAGTTGTTATGTTCTACTGCTTCTCTACCTTATAGCTAAGACTTACCTCACCTATAATTGTAAATGACCCTTGATCTCTGCTGAGTTTATGTAGAACCTGTAGTAGTAATTTAGATTGAACAGAATTTTTATCACAAAAAATGTCTTGAATACAATCAAAATAATTATTTTACTTAAAGGGGTTGTCTCACTTCAGTAAGGGGCATTTATCATGTAGAGAAAGTTAATACGAGCAATTTAGGCTACTTTCACACTGCCGTTTTGGCTTTCCGTTTGTGAGATCCGTTCAGGGCTCTCACAAGCGGTCCAAAACAGATCAGTTTTGCCCTAATGCATTCTGAATGGATAAGGATCCGCTCAGAATGCATCAGTTTGCCTCCGTTCCGTCTCCATTCCACTCTGGAGGCGGACACCAAAACGCTGCCTGCAGCGTTTTGGTGTCCGTCTGACGAAACTGAGCCAAACGGATCCGTCCTGGCACACAATGTAAGTCAATGGGGATGGATCAGTTTTCACTGACACAATCAGGCACAATAGAAAACGGATCTGTCCCCCATTGACTTTCAATGGTGTTCAAGACGGCTCCGTCTTTGCTATGTTAAAGATAATACAAACGGATCCGTTCTAAACGGATGCATGCGGTTGTATTATCGGTGCAGATCCGTCTGTGCAGATCCATGACGGATCCGCACCAAACGTGAGTGTGAAAGTAGCCTTACTAATATACTGTTATTATCCATTAGAGATGAGCGAATCGACTTTGGATGAAAAATCTGAAGTCGATTTGCATAAAACTTTGTTCTAATACTGTACGGAGCAGGAGCTCCGTACAGTATTAGAATGTATTGGATCCGATGAGCCGAAGTTACTGCATCGCGAAGTCTCGCGAGATTTCGCACAATAACTTCATAAATTAATTTGTACTGTAAAAAACTATTTCCCGAACTCGGGTTCAGTTCCAAGTGGTACCTTGAAAAGGAGAAGTTTATTGGGGAAAACAATTGAAAGGAGGCTCTAGGATCCTATTGGTCTTGGATACAAGGTGAGATACAGCCTCTAGCATGGATACAAGATGAGATGTGGTTGAGAAAGGAGGAATACAGGTTCTGTATCCTGTGACACATTTGCCCACAGATGTTGCAGCTGGGCCTGTAGATCCTGCACACTCATAGGCTGCCGAAACTGGTGTCCCAGCTAGTCCAACAAATACTCAATTGGCAAAAAATCTGGTGATTGGGCAGGCCTACGAAGTGTTGCAATCTGGAGACATTCCTGGGAAACCCTTGCTGTGTGTGGGGGAGCATTATCCTGCAGAAAAATACCAGATGGAAGCCCTGCCATGAGAGGCATCACATATGGCCGCAGCATGTCCTGCACATATCGCTTAGCTGTTAGTGTCCCTCGTATCACTACAAGGGGTGACTGACTGTCATATACGATGGCTCTACAGATCATCACATCAGCAGTTGGGGCAGTGTGTGGCTCTACAACAAAGGCAGGATTGAAGTGTTCACCACGAGGACTCCATGCTCGAACCCTACCATCCTCGGATGCCAAACAGAACCTGGGTATCATGGTCGGCGTGACTATCACATACGTGACACAGAGGGAGGGAACGAGGAAGGCCCTGCCCAAGTGAGAGGGAAGGTGGTGACCCCTGACTCACCTTGCGGCTGGCACCTGGCTGCCCTGACGTCCCTAGACGGGTTCCTCACCCGTACGCCGATCACGTGCCTAAAGCCCTGGCTTTCCCTGAGCTGAGCCCTAGATAGTGAACAGGGCGGTGGGAACACTAGTCCGCACCACTAGCTCTAAGGGAAAACACCAAGGGGAGGACAGACAACACAGACTCAACATATAATCCCAGGAGGGCGACAACAGGAGACAACAATAAGCCCAACAGGGATCCGGAGGGAAGCACTCTGGAACGACAACCAGGATTCACAACTCCAGTGGGTCAGTATAGATGTCCAGGCAGGAAGCTCTATAACTGGCAACTAGAGAAGTGTGAGGGGAGAATATAAGGAGGTTGGGAGTGGCAGACAAGAAACAGCTGAGGAGGAGAAGCTACGGATCCCTAAATGAGACAAAAAGGATAGCAAGGCAAACACAGAAAACAATCACTAAGAAACAATGTGATCTTTAGATATAGAGCGCGCAGCGACCCGCTGCGACTTCCTGACCCCGGGTATAACGGAGTCAGACGTGGCTCTTGATACCCTCGTGACAGTACCCCCCCTTTCACGAGGGGCCTCCGGACACTCAGGACCAGGTCTCCCGGATGAGAGGCATGGAAAGCCTGAATTAACCTGTTGGCCTTTACCTCTGACGCTGGAACCCACATTCTTTCCTCGGGACCGTAACCCCTCCAATGCACCAGATACTGAAGAGAGCGGCGGACCCGACGAGAATCAACAATTCTGGCTATTTGAAACTCCAGATTACCAGCCACAATAACAGGAGGAGGTGGCAGCGGCGATGGTTCTAGAGGTGGAACATACTTCTTGAGTAACGATTTATGGAAGACGTTATGGATCTTAAAAGTCTGAGGTAGCTCCAGGCGAAAAGCCATAGGGTTAATGATGGCTACTATTTTATAGGGACCAATGAACCTAGGGCCCAGTTTCCAAGAAGGAACCTTCAACTTAATATTCCTAGTAGACAACCACACATAGTCATTCACTCCTAGGTCCGGACCTGGCGACCGTTTCTTATCAGCCATGCATTTATATTTACCACTCATCTTTTTCAAGTTAACTTGAACCTTCTGCCATACCGATGAAAGAGATTAAGAGAACCTTTCCTCTTCGGGAACCCCAGAAGACCCCCCTCTTTGAAAGTACAAAATTGGGGATGAAAACCGTATGCACCAAGGAATGGTGACTTGCCAGTGGACTCCTGATAATGATTATTTATGGCAAACTCAGCTAACGGTAAATATGATGACCACAACTCTTGGTTTTCAGACACAAAACACCTTAAATATGTTTCCAGGTTTTGGTTGGTACGCTCAGTCTGTCCATTCGACTGAGGATGGAAAGCTGAGGAAAAGGACAAGTGAACCCCCAAACGGGAACAAAAAGCTTTCCAAAACTTAGAAATAAACTGGGTTCCCCGATCCGAAACCACATCGGAAGGGACCCCGTGAAGCTTCACGATTTCACTGATAAACACCTGAGCAAGAGTTTTAGCATTAGGAAGTGCGGGTAGCGCAATAAAGTGTACCATTTTGCTAAACCTGTCTACTACTACCAAGATAACTGTTTTACCCGCCGACAACGGTAAGTCAGTGATGAAATCCATTGACAGATGTGTCCATGGCCTATTGGGGATGAAAAGTGGCAATAAAGACCCTGCTGGACGTGTATGAGAGACTTTCGCGCGTGCACAAGTAGAACAAGTAGACACGAAATCCATTACATCCTGACGCAACCTTGGCCACCAAAAACGACGAGATAATAGCTCCAAGGTTGCTTTACTACCCGGGTGTCCAGCAAGTGCCGAATTATGATGTTCTTTTAATAATTCAAGACGCAGGTTTAACGGTACAAACAATTTCTCTGAGGGGCAAGAGGCCGGGGCGTCCCCCTGAGCCTCTAACACCTTTTCCTCTAGAACAGAGTGTACAGCAGAGACAACCACTCCTCTTTGTAAAATAGGTACCGGATCACTAACATTACCCCCTCCAGGGAAACTACGAGATAATGCGTCTGCCTTGGTATTTTTTGCCCCAGGACGATAGGTGATTACAAAGTTAAATCTGGTAAAGAATAGCGACCACCTAGCTTGTCTAGGGGTGAGACGCTTAGCCGATTCTAGGTACAGAAGGTTTTTGTGATCCGTAATCACCGTGACGGGGTGGATTGCTCCCTCTAAGAAGTGACGCCACTCTTCAAGCGCCAGTTTAATCGCCAACAGTTCCCTATTTCCAATATCATAATTCTTCTCTGCAGAAGATAATTTTTTGGAAAAGAAAGCGCAAGGACGCCATTTGCCAGGAGACGGACCCTGAGACAATACAGCCCCCACTCCCACCTCATCTACCTCGACAATAAAAGGCTGGGAGACATCAGGTTGAATTAGAACAGGTGCCGAGGTAAACCTCTCCTTTAGAGAGGAAAATGCATCTTTAGCGGCGTCAGACCATTTGGAAAAATCCGTCCCCTTCCTAGTCATGTCGGTAAGGGGTTTAACGATCACTGAATAATTTTTAATGAACTTTCTATAGAAATTAGCGAAACCCAAAAACCGTTGTAGGGCTTTAAGGTTCTCAGGAAGATCCCAATCTAAAATTGCCTGGACCTTCCCAGGATCCATGCGGAAACCTGAAGCAGATAATAGATATCCCAGGAACTGTAATTCCTGAACGGCGAAGACACATTTTTCAATTTTCGCATATAATTTATTCGTCCGTAGGACCTGCAGTACTTGCCTGACATGCACCTCATGTGTTTTCAGATCAGCCGAATAAATTAAGATATCATCTAGGTATATGACTACAAACCTGCCGATGAGATGACTAAAAATATCATTAACGAAATGTTGGAAGACAGCAGGGGCATTGGTCAGACCGAAAGGCATAACTAGATTTTCATAATGCCCCTCAGGGGTGTTAAAAGCTGTCTTCCACTCATCCCCTTCCTTGATACGAATCAGATTGTAGGCCCCCCTAAGATCAAGTTTGGAGAACCACTTAGCACCCGCAATCTGATTAAAAAGGTCAGGAATGAGAGGAAGAGGGTATGGGTCACGGATGGTTATCTGGTTTAACTCACGGAAATCTAAGCAAGGACGCAGGCCCCCATCTTTCTTTTTAACAAAGAAAAACCCTGCAGCCACGGGTGAAGAAGAGGGTCTGATGTGTCCCTTAGCCAGACTCTCGGAGATATAATCTTTCATGGCTTGTCTCTCGGGACCCGAAAGATTATACAACCTGGACTTGGGTAATTTTGCCCCGGGAATCAGGTTAACCGGGCAATCATAAGGACGATGAGGTGGTAGCTTCTGACAACCCTTTTCAGAAAAAACGTCCTCAAAGTCCGAAATAAATGTAGGTAGGGGAGCTATGGAGGCGATTAAGCAATTGTTATTTAAGCAATTCTCTCTGCAATGCTCACTCCACTCCAATATCTCCCTGGCCTGCCAATCCACCACTGGATTGTGCGCTACCAACCAGGGAAGACCCAATACCACCGGAGAGGGAAGGCCCTCCAGAACGTAACATGAAAGACACTCATTATGGTGGTCCCCTACCCGAAGGTGTAAATTATGAACAATGTGGGTGAGGTTTCTCTGAGACAGAGGAGCAGAATCTATAGCGAATACGGGAATAGGTCTCTGCAGCGTACAGAGAGACAAACCCATAGTGCGGGCAAAATGGGCATCAATCAAGTTTACCCCTGCTCCACTGTCTAGAAAAAAAGAAATAGACTCCGTCTTAACACCAAAAACAATGACCGCTGGTAACACAAATTGAGATGTTCGTATGGAGGAAACGTATACCCCCCGGCTGACATCCTCCGCACAGCCCGGGGTTAGTAGTTTTCCGACGGTCTTTTGTTTTTGAGAAAGGAGGGACAGACATTAATGAAATGACCCTTCCCCCCACAGAAAAAACAAGCCCCCCCCTACGGCGAACCTCGGGAGGACGGACCTGATGAGAAGTTCCCCCTAGCTGCATAGGCTCATCTAAGTCAGTACAGGCTGACTGTTGCTTGGGAGAGGTAACCAATTGCTCAGGAACTTTCGATCTCTCCCTAAGACGTCTATCTATTCTGATAGAGAGGGACATAACAGCATCAAGGGAAAGGGGGGTCTCATACAGCGCCAGTGCATCCTTAACCCTTTCAGATAACCCAGAGCAGAACTGACTCCTGAGAGCCGGGTCGTTCCACTGAGTATCCGTAGCCCACCTACGGAACTCTGAGCAATATTCATCTGCTGACCGATCTCCCTGTAGGAGTCTCCGTAACTTCGACTCAGCCAGGGCGACTCGGTCAGGGTCATCATATATGAGACCCAAAGCCCCAAAAAATCCCTCCACTGACCGAAGAGCCTGAGAACCAGGGGGTAACGAGAACGCCCAGGATTGCGGATCCCCCTGAAGCAGGGAAATGACAATCCCTACCCGCTGTTCTTCATTACCTGAGGAGTAAGGGCGCAACTTAAAATATAATTTGCAGGCCTCACGGAACGTCGCAAATTTGTCCCTTCCCCCAGAAAATCTGTCAGGAAGAGCAACCTTGGGTTCTGTAACAACCTGGTTACCCATAGCAACCGCTGGGGGTGCGGTCTGCTGCATTTGCTGCTGTTGTTGGAGAACAGACGCCTTCAATCCTGCCACCTCCAAAGACAGGCCTTGAAGCTGTTCTGCCAAGGCATCAATAGGATCCATATTGGATTCTAAGTAGAGAAAAAAAAACAACAAATAAAAAATTATTATTTTTTTATTTATTTTTTTCTCAAAAAGTAAAGGCCAGTTATAATATCACGGTCGGTGTGACTATCACATACGTGACACAGAGGGAGGGAACGAGGAAGGCCCTGCCCAAGTGAAGCCCTGCCATGAGAGGCATCACATATGGCCGCAGCATGTCCTGCACATATCGCTGAGCTGTTAGTGTCCCTCGTATCACTACAAGGGGTGACTGACTGTCATATACGATGGCTCTACAGATCATCACATCAGCAGTTGGGGCAGTGTGTGGCTCTACAACAAAGGCAGGATTGAAGTGTTCACCACGAGGACTCCATGCTCGAACCCTACCATCCTCGGATGCCAAACAGAACCTGGGTATCATGGTCGGCGTGACTATCACATACGTGACACAGAGGGAGGGAACGAGGAAGGCCCTGCCCAAGTGAGAGGGAAGGTGGTGACCCCTGACTCACCTTGCGGCTGGCACCTGGCTGCCCTGACGTCCCTAGACGGGTTCCTCACCCGTACGCCGATCATGTGCCTAAAGCCCTGGCTTTCCCTGAGCTGAGCCCTAGATAGTGAACAGGGCAGTGGGAACACTAGTCCGCACCACTAGCTCTAAGGGAAAACACCAAGGGGAGGACAGACAACACAGACTCAACATATAATCCCAGGAGGGCGACAACAGGAGACAACAATAAGCCCAACAGGGATCCGGAGGGAAGCACTCTGGAACGACAACCAGGATTCACAACTCCAGTGGGTCAGTATAGATGTCCAGGCAGGAAGCTCTATAACTGGCAACTAGAGAAGTGTGAGGGGAGAATATAAGGAGGTTGGGAGTGGCAGACAAGAAACAGCTGAGGAGGAGAAGCTACGGATCCCTGAGTGAGACAAAAAGGATAGCAAGGCAAACACAGAAAACAATCACTAAGAAACAACGTGATCTTTAGATATAGAGCGCGCAGCCACCCGCTGCGACTTCCTGACCCCGGGTATAACGGAGTCAGACGTGGCTCTTGATACCCTCGTGACACTGGGTTCGTCACTAAAGATGATATGGCTCCAGTCCATAGCAGTCCAGGCATCTTAGAAGAAGTTGGCAGAATGTCAATGGAAAGAGAAGTAATGGGCGCCACCACACCAAATTTTCCTCTGCTAAGTACCTGGAAATTGTCAGGGCAGAGACAGGGGGGTGTAATGCACATAACTGCATGCTGAATTTTGCATTAATCCAACATAATTTAAAAGTTTAAATCACCTCTTAAAACCCCTATAAACCTAATTCTTTTAACCACCTATCCTTGCTTAAAACTCCATCAAGTCGTCTACTCCTCTACTATACGTGGCTCTCATTATCATCGTAAGGGTTTGCTGTAACATTGATGTTTATATCATCTGTGATTGGAATTACCCTTCAAAGGGTTTGTCCCAGAAAGGCTATCTGGAGGATAAAGGATAAGTGTATGGTGGAGTTACAACTACCCAGGTTCCCTATGTTCGACCATTTAAGCTAGTGGTGGTCACGGGATGAGTATTTGTCATGGACAACACAATATTTGATGGAGCGGTTTGTTAAAACAAATCAGAACGTGAAAGTTGATCAAAAGCTATGTCCTTGACATGGCTACAAGCTCAGTAATGTGTAGCGTGAAAACTGCCTCCTTGCCCCTCACAGCAAGGGAAATCAGAGTGTGCTCTGCAGTGTTGGAGATTCAACAATTCTGTTTTATGTAGAAGTTCACAGCAGACCCAGCGGAACAGCTTTCTCATTTCACCGCCGACCTCTTCTCTTCACTTTGACCTGTCTCTTTATTCCCCAGCCACCCTGCATTTATCTCTGCATAAAAAGGGCAAGAGCCTGATATTTCTTGGTCCGCTTTGATGGGTTCCTCCTTCCAGAAACGTAATATACCAGGGGATGTGATGTACTGAAATTTGACAGTCATCTTGGTTGAATATTGCTTGGTAGAACATTTATATGAAAAGTTAAGGATTACGTTCGAACAGGGCTGGTTACTTTCTTTATTCATGGAAAATGTATGTCTATCTACGAGGCATGTTCTACTCTAGTGAGGTCCAGCTACAGCATAACCCTTTTTCACCACGGTTTTCTGTGGCATCTTTTGTATTTTATTCGTGTGATTTATGTTACTTTGTAGTCGGGTGCACCGTGTACCGGATGGTAGTTCCTATCATCAGGGTTGTATATACGGTGCCTCATTAGCATCTTTCTGATCCTCTCTGTCCATGCCCATACCAGCCCACCATTTTTTTATAACTACCTCCTTCATCACGCTAGGGCTTAATAGGAGTTGTTAGCCAGGTTCGAGGACAGGGGGGCTCCACCATTAGGGGCCGCCCCTGGGCTTAGGGCCAAGCTTTAGTACACATTATTAGGGTCAACTACCCCACTCCCTGGCAGCATCCTCTGGGTGGCCTGGTATGGGTCTGGACATATAGGGACATGGTTGCTGTTTTGATATATTAAACTATTTATACTGTATAATTTTTGAAAAAGGGTTATGCTGTAGCTGGACCTCAATTGTTTGACCTCTGACCCAATAAATACCTATCTGTTTATGCTGGATGTTCATGTTCTACTCTAGTGCAGTGTTTCGAGCTATCAGAGGAAACGTGTTCTTTTACTGAGGCATCAGTTTAATAATTTAACCACTTTTACCCATGCTTGAGACATATAGCAATACGGGTGTCCTTCCCACCAAGCTTCGAACCACAGGCTGTACTAGTCTATATTAAGAGTTAACCTATTGCCAAAGCATTTTTGAGGAAGCCATCTTGTGTCAAGATATAATATTCAGCTAAATGAATAAAATAGCAATACCTACAAGGACAAATAACAAAGTAAAGGTAAAATAGACTGCATAAAACTACACAGAAACCCAAGCAACCCCATTAAAAGTAATTTATCAGGATCCAGGGGTGTCATAGAATACCTGGTAGGAACTCCCTGTGTCATCTGACGGCTACTCCTAAGGGCATGATCTAAGTGACCTCACTGATCTTCACTCTTAAACCCTATACAGGGATCTGGATTCTGCCACAGGGGAACCACTAGGCCGCTACCTCTTGAAGTAGTCTCACTAGTTAGGTGACAGCTGTCCCAGGCGGGTCAAGAAATACCAGTGCTTGCCACTGGGAGGACTGACAATTTCACAGTAAGTGGATAATCCATGGTCAGGGCAAGCAGAATATGTCTATTTATCAGTCCAAGGTTGGGGCAGGCAGTGTATCGGGACCATCAGAGGACACTGCAATGCCAGTAATGATGGTGAATGTAGGATTTATAAGGAAAACCATAAGTTAGGGGAGAAGGAATCAAGATAGCTGGCAACCTACAAATTACACATCTAATAAAACAGGTATACACTAGAGTCTCTATCTTATACTTTAATAAGGGCCTATTCCCAACTATATAATGTACTACACAGACCAAAGAAATCCTGGAGCTACTCCAAATAGGCTGGCCATAGGCTGAGATGATTAGGAGACACACATGCTTGCACAATTCACTGCAAAAAATGCACCAAAATGATACGCAACTGACCATACTAGCTAATTCCTCAGGCCGATGTTAAAAGCTGAGAACTTTGCAGATATTTCCAGTCAGGAACATATCGGAGCCCCTCATGCACCACGTCACGGTGTCTCAGCACGCATGGGGTCCTACCACTAACCTGCCCGTGGTGTGTGAACAGGGTCTGAACAGTGCAATTAACTCACCGCCAGGCTCTCACATGCCTCCATAGTGGTATCACAAATGCACTGTGAGGTAGGATAAAGCTGTGAGCCGCCCCCACAACAGACCATGTGACACAGAAGCTACCAGGTGCAGAAGAATGTTACCAACAAAATAAAGTGGCACATTCCATACACATAAGGACAAAAACTCACCCTAAACGGGTGAAAATGCTCCAAACCCAGACACTGTAGCGTGTCTATAACCGGGTGAGCAATTCCTCCACATGCGGTCCACAGATAACAGCAATCCCCAGCAAAAAATGTGTACAATGGAGGATGCCGGCATGGACCGCATGCACCACAAGAACATCTTACACAAAATGATACATTGTGCAGATTAAAAAATATACATACAAAAATCACTACAAAAAATACACCAAAATGATGCGCAACTGACAATACTAGCTAATTCCTCAGGCCGATGTTAAAATCTGAGAACTTTGCCAATAACTTCCAGCACATGCTTGCCCTTTAAGAGACAAAGGGGATTGCCCACTCCCTACAGAAAGACAGAGGCGCTGCAGGCAAAAGAACAAGGGTGGAGTGGATGGATCAGTGCTACTCTAGCTCTGTGCCCACTAGGAAGGAGCAATGAGGCACTGAAGGGCACGGACCATCAGATCACTGGACCCATGGGAGAGAAGGGTGTGGGTGGTCAGGTGAACGTTCCGGGAGCAGGGAGATGACAGTGAGCATCTCAGTGAGCCCCACAATATTATATGAGCAATATACAATTTGATCGCTTACCAGAAAAAAACATCAGAAAGGTTAAGCAGGTGTATGGCCAACATGGGACCTTTCTCAGAGATACTGTATTTACTCACACCCCTATCTGTAGGAGTGGGTGTGCCCTGTAATATGTGCACACCCACTCCTAAATTTCTCTGTTTAATATTGTCTAAAAGATGCTCTCATTTATAGGGATCTGTCTTAGTAAGGGATGGCGATTAGGTAATCACAATCACACAGATCTATTGTATGATAAACGTATTCCTAATTACAATTGGCAGATTAGATTGACTACTACGGTCTTGATCAACTATCAATAGTCTTGGTTTGTATGGATCTATGGGCAGATATCAAGTCTTGCAGACTCAACACAAAAAGCGACAAAGGAAATTTTAAAGGATTGCTAAATAATAGCTTCAAGGATCTGTGCATGAAGAAGGTTAGCGATGACATACAGTACAGACCAAAAGTTTGGACACACCTTCTCATTCAAAGAGTTTTCTTTATTTTCATGACTATGAAGGCATCAAAACTATGAATTAACACATGTGGAATTATATACATAACAAACAAGTGTGAAGCAACTGAAAATATGTCATATTCTAGGTTCTATGGTCTTCCAACAGTCTTGAAGGAGTTCCCAGAGATGCTTAGCACTTGTTGGCCCTTTTGCCTTCACTCTGCGATCCAGCTCACCCCAAACCATCTGTGATGGTCAGGTCATCTGGCGCAGCCACCCATCACTCTCCTTCATGGTCAAATAGCCCTTACTTTCAAAGTTTTCCCAATTTTTCGGCTGACTGACTGACCTTCATTTCTTAAAGTAATGATGGCCACTCGTTTTTCTTTACTTAGCTGCTTTTTTCTTGCCATAATACAAATTCTAACAGTCTATTCAGTAGGACTATCAGCTGTGTATCCACCTGACTTCTCCTCAACGCAACTGATGGTCCCAACCCGATTTATAAGGCAAGAAATCCCACTTATTAAACCATTTCAGAGGACTACCTCTTGAAGCTCATCAAGAGAATGCCAAGAGTGTGCAAAGCAGTAATCAAAGCAAAAGGTGGCTACTTTGAAGAACCTAGAATATGACATATTTTCAGTTGTTTCACACTTGTTTGTTATGTATATAATTCCACATGTGTTAATTCATAGTTTTGATGCCTTCAGTGTGAATCTACAATTTTCATAGTCATGAAAATAAAGAAAACTCTTTGAATGAGAAGGTGTGTCCAAACTTTTGGTCTGTACTGTATGTCACTGGGCTCAGCAGTCTTAAAAGTCCAAAAACTTTTTGTATCCAGCACTAAACAAGGCATCCAAGTTATAAAAGCACTCGTGGTGCAGGCATGACACCAAAATAACACATAAACATTCAAGTCCTGGCCCATCTGGGTGCTAACTAAACAGTGGTTTCTACTTCACCTACAGTAGGTACAAATCCCATGCAGATCAGACTTTTCACAGGAAACAGGTCTACCAGCTGCAAGGCTCTGACCCAGACTGAGGCACTGAGGCCTCAATTTATTACCCAATAACCATCTAATTGACTACTCCTGAGAACACCTTAGGCTAGGGGGAAATTTCATACTGGAGTGAGGTGGAGTGTTAGGTCCCTGTACCAATTCTACCTATGGTACCATTCCAACAAAAATCCAGCCCATAAATGAAGTCTGAATAATCCAGTTCCAGCAAACTATACTTTGCTGGAACCATACAGCCACCTGGATTCCTTTTATCTCACCAATCTGAGCAAATTGGGAGAGATATAAACCCCCACCACTTTACCAAAGACAATATTGTTTCATTGCCCACAGAAATACTTCCTTCCTATAATATTTTCTTCCCGATCCTGTTTTGTGCCATATAGCATAGAAATAGTGCAAAAAATAGTATCCTGTAGGTGTTCCAACTGGAAGCCATTTATCTTCCACTCGTCCTTACAGACTTCAGAGAAGATAAATATCTAGCTGTGGGAGGCCTGCAGCAACAGAAACCCTTCCACAGTACTTTAGACAGCCCATTTCAGTCATGATAGAGGGGATTAGCGTAAAATGTAATGTGTCCAATTAGGAGAAGACTCTTACATATGTGTTGTGTGGACTATCACCTACATTTTGCACTTCCATCTTATTAGAAGTCCTAGGTCAGGGCCCTCATGATAGGATCCTGCTTGGGTTGTCTTGGAAGGTAGGACAGATATATTAGACAGGAATGCTGTGTTGGTCGTCCCTTATGCCACCATCAAAATTGGTAAACAAGGATAGTCATGTATAATCCACTTTCTGGGAAGGATCCACCATCTCCACTACTGGGAATAATTATGGTGGTAGCACATAATCAATATGCTCCTTGATGAATGGCAAATGGTTGTCTTGAGAAGGAGCATTGAGTTCAGGAAGTTTCAGCAACCAGTTTCTTCTAGGAGGTTGGAAGGAGTCCCTAAATTCCAAAATGCTATCATGTTAATAAAATATGAAACAATAAAGCTACTTACAGCAACTTACAGATCGTGGGAGAGTACCTGAATTGAGATAAGAGACTGCAGTCAAACATAGTCCCTGGCACCTGATGGTAGGTCATACCTAAGGGGGGAAAGCTGAAAAGCATTTCTGCCATGGTCAGGGTCTTTAGATAGTAGACTTGGGCAGAAAATCTAAATTGTTCTGTGGTTGAAGAGTCTAACTACACTTCTGACTGAAGAAGCACAATGGTCCCCCGCCACGTAAGAGAACAAAAAACATGATAGTTTAGAGTTGTACCAAAGTGAACGCGGCAAGGATTTGCTTTTGAGGACGTCTAGATACCGCAGAGACAGACCTCACATAAAATATTAAAATAAGACATATTAACATTGCAAATAAAACCTCAGGTGCGCAGTACAGGAGCTGTGAAGTTCACCTCGAAAGCCGAGGGCGTTGGCGTGACACAAAACAGATGGATCATCCAGATCCCACAGATGGCAGGGAAATCCGGAACCTGAAAAAAAAGGCAATTTTCTTCAGTAAATGCAGAACATCCTAAATACCAATTGATTGCTAACGGAGCACTTAAAGAGTTTTATTAAGTACATAGAATATAAATCTATTTGGCATGTAATTAATTCAAAATTACATGAGCAATAAATGAGTAATTAAATTTGCAAGTAACGCTTAAGTCTTTAGTTGGCATTTACAAAGAAAGCCCAAGTAAGTTTATTAACTAGCAATTTATTGCTAAAAATACTGCCATTTCATGAGCGTGTTGATTAAAATCTAACTTACTTTAGCTAAATTGTTATAGGCCAATTAAAAGTCTTACAGTCCTTTCAAGCAAATTAAGGACAAGGAGGATTTTCTTTAAAGCTGATAATTTTGAGTAAGTGAGGTCGGTTCACACTGTAAGAGGGACATTTTCCTCTATGCGCCGCCTATTTGCATATTTGTGCTTTAGAGTGGACTTTAAATGACAGGTCCTCTTTAATACTGTATTGTCCAAACGATTAATTTCCTATTGTGGTTTTCGAGAATGTAAATGATTTGGCTAACAGCAGGAATTATGCTAAAATAAAAAAATACTCACCTGTTAGATACCTTTCCGCTCCAACGGTGGTACTCTGGTTTGTTTGCTGCAGCAATGACAGGACTGTCTAGCCATGTGACCTCTACAGACAATCGCTGGCCTTAGCAGTGTAAATGTCCGAGATCAGTGATTGGCTGCAGCGGTCACGTAAGTGATCGGGCATGTCATCACTGCATCACACCAGTGGGAACCACCAGAGCAGCAGTGCTGAAGTGAACAGGAATTTAACATTGCTCAGTTATTAATTTAAGCTTACTAATTCTTTGAAAACCTCATGTAAGGCAGGAAATGTACATGTAGCTTCTGAGACAGTTTGTGGTGCAGTTCTTGATGCAGCTTTTGAGCCAAAGCCAGAAGTAGATCCAACAAGAAGAAGAATAGTTCTTCCTCAAAGGGGTTATTGGACTCCCCCTCTTTCCATCCCTTCTCACTCCCTCACTCTCTCCCTCCCTCTCTCTTTTCCTCTTTTCCTCTCCATCTCTCCCTACCTTCCTCTCTCTCCCCATGTCCTTCTCTTTCTCTTATTCTCTCTCTTGCTTTCCTTCTCTCTTTTCCTCTCTATTCCCCACTCTCTTTCCCTCTCACTCCCTCTGTACCTTGCTCTCTCCCCCTTTTCTTTCTCTCTCTCTCTTTTGCTCCCCCTCCCTCTTTCTCTCAATCACTCTCTCTTGCTTTCCTTCCCTCTACCTCTCTGTTCCCTCTCTTTCCTTCTCCCTGCCTACCCTTCTCTCTCTCTCTCGCTCTCTTTCTCGCGCTTTCTCTTTCTTGCTTTCTTTTCCTTCCCTCTCCCCCCTCTTTATTCCCCCCTTTCCTCTAATCTGTTTTCCTCTCTGTCCCTCCTTACCTCTCTCTCCCTCTCTCTTTCTTTCTCTCTTTCTTTTGCTTTCCCACCCTTTCTTTCTCTTGCTCCCTCTCTAGCTTTCCTTCCTTCTCTCCCTCTCTTTCCTTCTCTACCTTTCTCTCTACCTTTCTCTCTCTCTTTCTCTTGCTCACCCTCACTCACTCTCTCTCCCTCTTTTTCTCTTTCTCTCTCTCCCTCTCATGCTTTCCGTCTTTCTCTCTCCGAAAATTCACCTAAATTGTTTACAAAATTTGAGTCAAATCCGATTCCTGTAGACTTGATTTGCTGATCTTTAGCAATGAGTACTATATTTACACATATACCCCCTGTGTATACACATTTGTCTGTAC
Source organism: Bufo bufo (assembly GCF_905171765.1). NCBI lineage: Eukaryota > Metazoa > Chordata > Amphibia > Anura > Bufonidae > Bufo > Bufo bufo. The sequence goes on along the minus strand of NC_053398.1, from coordinate 118,234,171 downwards.
TTGGGTCGAAACACTACTTTATATGCTGGAGGAATAAAGCCTTTTTCCCGGTTCGGATGCTGTCACGCCCTCTACCATTAAACACAGTAGATTTTACATCTGGATTTTGTAGGTGAAAAATCTGCAGTGGATGAGATTTCACCAAATCTTCTCATCTACACACAAATCGACCTGCGGTGTGGATTTTACATTTACAGCATGGCAATTTATATTGAGAATTTTGAAAGACTGGCAGATCAGCTCCAAAATCTGGGATAAAATCCTCATGTAAAATTGCGTCAGACTATGCAAATTACAGTCAGGTCCATACATTTTGGGACATTGACACAATGCTAACATTTATGGCTCTATACACCACCACAATGGATTTGAAATGAAACGAACAAGATGTGCTTTAACTGCAGACTGTCAGCTTTAATTTGAGGGTATTTACATCCAAATCAGGTGAACGGTGCAGGAATTACAACAGTTTGCATATGTGCCTCCCACTTGTTAAGGGACCAAAATTAATGGGACAATCGGCTTCTCGGCTGTTCCATGGCCCAAAGCATACTGCAAAAGCAAAAGAGTTTTTTAAGGGAAAGAAGTGGAATGTTATGTAATGTCCAAGTCAATCACCGGACCTGAATCTGATTGAGCTGCATTTCACTTGCTGAAGACAAAACTGAAGGGAAAATGCCCCAAGAACAAGCAGGAACTGAAGACAGTTGCAGTAGAGGCCTGCCAGAGCATCACCAGGGATGAAACCCAGCGTCTGGTGATGTCTATGCGTTCCAGACTTCAGGCTGTAATTGACTGCAAAGGATTTGCAACCAAGTAATAAAAAGTGAAGGTTTGATTTATGATTATTATTCTGTCCCATTACTTTTGGTCCCTTAACAAGTGGGAGGCACATATGCAAACTGTTGTAATTCCTGCACCGTTCACCTGATTTAGATATAAATACCCTCAAATTAAAGCTGACAGTCTGCAGTTAAAGCACATCTTGTTATTTTCATTTCAAATCCATTGTGGTGGTGTATAGAGCCAAAAATGTTAGAATTGTGTCGATGTCCCAATATTTATGTACCTGACTGTATGTGGATGTACGTCTTGGACGGGACATCCCTATATCTAATGTAAGGAATATAAGGATGTACAGTAGAAAATAGATAACATTTGTTGGATAAGCTAATTCTCCCCCAGCACCTACAGAACACGGACTGACTGCAACTCTTATATTGAACACTTTTAGATGTAACGTTAACCACAAGATGCAGACTCATAATAATATTGGTAATATTAATACTGCAATATCCAAAAGTACCATAGCAGCAAATGAATGAGAATACATTTATGAAGTACAAGATACGATCTGTAGAGCAAAAAAATCCCCCAATATCAAACTTTAGCCAAGTTCTCCTACGTAAAATGTGATGCTGGCATTGTACAAGTTGCCCAGGCTCTGCTCTTATAAACTGATGACATTGGTTATACAGTATATTAAAGAGCACATGTAAGCAAAATCAACTCTATGCTGCCTGGAACAGTTGATCCTGCTGATTCAAATGATACCTGTCTTGTGAAAAATCAGTTTTGGCATTCCTGAGAACAAAGACTTTTATTATTTATGCAAATGAGGACTTCAGTGCACCAAAGATCTCCCCACTCATTGCTCCATATTGCTCTGCTCGATTTATTTCAAGCTGGAAGCTCAGGGGTGTATCCTTTCTTCCTTTCTTAGGGGGCATGTCATAACTGAAGGGGGGTGTGTTTTTTTTTCTGTAGCTGTTTTCCTATCACAACCCAGGGGGTGTGTTTTTTTTCCAGGGGCCATGTCCTTTCTGCTGCAGTTCTCCCTGGAACGGTCACAGCTTCTAACAGTAAATCCTCTGGCTGGTGGCAATTGAAGGACGGAACTGAGCATGTGTGACCACTGACCACCTCAACAACATCAATAAGGTGGACAGGTTAATAAGGAAAAAAATAATACATATAGACTTTATTCAATTACATGCAAATACAAAAGTATTTATACCCAGTTGCTGGCTTGAAGAATGTAGAATATTTTTTGCAATACAACCCCTTTAAGTTTAGAGAATCTATGAGAACTTAGTCCACCAGAGCACCAGAAGATACTGCAGTAGGCCATTTCCCACTAGGGCCTATTTCTTAAAGAGTAAACTGAACTTTTGTATACATTTTTGTTAACCTGTCCCTAATGCCCTAATAAAAGTTTTTGTACTATACTTTATCAATATTTTTAGTATTTTAATAAACTTTCCCCTCCCTAAAGCGCATGTTTCTCTGTGCGCTTAATATCAACTTTTCTGTACACCGCTGCCTTCTCAGCAGTTTACACAGTACAAAGTTAACATTTTTATCAATGGGGCCGCAGCGCAGTGAGTACGGGCAGGAGTGCACATTGCTGCTCCTGCCCGTGCCCCCTGGAGCAAGGGTGTACCTAGCCTTTCTGCTGCCTGAGGCGAAAACTGAAATGTCACCTCTCCTTTTCTAATGCCAATTTCTTTACCTAACTCCTTCCCTTCAGCCCATTGCTCTTCCGCTGCCCCTCTCTTGCCCCTACCTGGTGCTGCCTGAAGCGATCGCCTCACCTGGCCTCATTGGTGGTGCACCCCTGCCCTGGAGGTTTACTAAATGCTGACATAGCACATTTGTACTCTGTACCCATGTACTATGCCAGGATTAGCTGAGCGGAGCGGGCTCCTGTCTGTGCCTGCTTCGCTAAGCTAAAAGTCCTGCATGTCAACTCTTAGCTTACCGAAGGAGGCACAGGCAGGAGCCTCTCCGCTCAGCTAATCCAGGCATAGCTCATGGTTACAGGGTACAAATGTGCTATGACAGCATTTAGTAAACCTCCGGGGGGCACGGGCAGGAGCAGCAATGTGTGCTTGTGCCCGTACTCACTGCGCTTCCGCCCCATTCATAAAAATGTGGACTCAGCGGTCAAGTCAGCGGTGTACAGAGAAGTAGATTTTAAGCGAAACGTGAGCTTTAGGGAGGGAAAAGTGTATTACAAATAAAAAAAACAATAATAAACTATTTTATAAAAACTGTTATTAGGGCATTAGGGACAGGTTAACAAAAATTTACACAAAAGTTTAGTTTACTCTGTAAGAAGTTCTTTCACAAGTAACCTACTAGACCTTACTAGCAGTGGTCATAGTTTTAGATGGTCATGTTATCATTGCAGCCAATGGGAGTACTTGAACAGCACTGGGACGATGGTAAATTTAACGGCTGAGTATTGGAAGTTATATTATATCATGCATTTTGCCCACTTTGGCTAGACTGTGTCTGACCCTTTAATGTTCATGGCAGGCTTGCCAACATTACAAAGAGAGGTGGTTCTGGGAGTCTGACTCTTAATATACTGCTGGAGGAGAAGTGAGTGCAATATCCTGTTTATTGTTTATGCGGGCAAAGCACCATGCAAGTGGTTGTCACTGCGCCTGGCACTGGTACACCGCCGTACCTGGCTAACCAATAGGCCATTAATATTGCAGTTTTGGAAAACCTCTTGGGGCTGTGAGATATCACAGTAGGTTTGCAATCCATTGACAACACAACACAATATCACAAAAAGTGGTGTCAAGTGACAAACTCGGCTCTTTCACATAGACACGGGTTAATGCCCTCCCCACACGTATCCACCAGTAGGCTGTTCCCCATAAAAGTGCTTAGACTTTAGGAAAAGCAATATCTGGAGTCCCTCTGGGATTGATTGGGGAGGAGTGGATTTTGCTGAGCTGCACAGAACAAAGACAGATCCCACCGATCCGTCTGTAGGACTGACGGCTTTGCCCTGTCGACAGGACAACCAGATACAGTATACACAAGGCAGACGATTGCCCTGGGGATGTCATCCATGGAGTCAATCCCAGTAAGAGGTGATTTGGCAAATACTTGCAGAATCATTTGTATAAAGAATGGGAGCAGCTCGGTCTTTACAACCAAGGCTAGATGAAAGGATTCTGTATCAGCAAAGATGTTCATTTGTGGCAATAATGTTGATGCAGAGCAACTAATGCAAATGTCTCCGTGTCAGAGGGTCTCCCAGGAGCCTGGTGCATTCATAACTAGCTCTGCTGCTTATTCCTCTTAATGGAGAGGACTGGGACCAGACGAGAAGTTTGCACCTGTTTGTAAGACAATGCAATGTACGTGTAGCCCGCATTACCTTAACCCCGTCAGTGGAACAAATTGCACCCAGGCTGAAGAAATATACAGACGTGACTATTATTTCTTCTTACAGGGAGACCATGACATGGCTCATTTATCAGTCTTCTACATAACTCCATTGCTTCATTAGAGGTTTTCATATACATCATTACATCTGGATATAAACCCCCAAATCCTCAGCCTAATATTAACTGTCTGAGCCAGGATGGATGGTGTTATTCTCTAGCATTAGTATCAGACATTTCCTGACACATCTCTGACAGCAAAAATACAGTATAAGAGGGTGTATGAGATCAGAAAATATGGCTGCTGTCTTGTAGAGAGGTCTCCGCTATTGGCCATGGCTTGTATCTGGTCAAAGTGAATGAGATCGAGCTGTGATGTCACACGTAGCCCAGGGACCCATGGTGGCAACTTTTTTTTTTGTTGCAGAAAGTAACCATATTTTTTCATCTCATACAGTCCCTTTAAGGTTTAATACTGTATAGCCTATGTGAGTCCTATTTGGATTGGCTATAGCTTCCGGACAGGAACTGTGAATGTCCAATATTTCCTGGGTGTCCTGCTATTTTTGGATATTGTCTATTGCCAGTAGGGACTATTCCTTGAAAGGTGATCCATTGTCTGAGACAGAAGATTGTCTGAGCTGAATCACCACGCGACAAAAAAAATACTTTTCGGCTGTTACTGGGCAAAAGCCATTTGTCCTATCCTAAATCGAGTGTGCGGATTACAAATCCGAAGTCATAATTGTTGTAACACGTCATGAAATTTTGCAATGCATAAGTATGCCTAAATGAATAAAGCACTTGGAAAGCACTGAATAATTTTGAACAGAACGAATTTTACTCCAAGAATCACCTGATCTACATCAAAGTTTGCGTAGTAAACAGTGTATGAAAATGTAATGGAATAACAAAATCTCGTTTTAAATCTCGCGCCTTCGCCGTACCGGTCTTCAGTCGGCGCAGGTGCACTGATAGGAGGACGCTCGCTCGGCCGCTCCTTCCTCAGTGCACCTGTGCCGGGTGTAGATGTGACGTCATCGGCGCAGGCGCATTGAGGAAGGAGCGGCCGAGCGAGCATCCTCCTCTCAGTGCGCCTGCGCCGACTGAAGACCGGTAAGGCGCAGGCACGAGATTTTAAACGCAGACAGGGCCAGCCAGAAGACGAGCGCGTTCGCTGGCCCTGTCAATCAACATGAGGAGGGGGCGCCATTATGAAAGGAGGATGCGGCTGCTACCAGCAAGTAGCCGCCCTACTTGCTGGTAGAGAGGTAATTTACATATTAGAAAGTCAGTTTTTTTAAGAAACTACTGAACGAAAATGAGTAAGAGCCTTATATATTGATAAATCGCAGCATAAGGATTTTAAGGACCAAAAAAAAAAATAATGACTTTAGGGGGGTGACAGAAGCCCTTTAAAGAGGACCTTTCACCGATTATTACACTATGAACTCACTATACAGACATGTAGAGCGGCACCCGGGGATCTCACTGCACTTACTATTATCCCCGGGCACCGCTCCGTTCTCCCGTTATGCCCTCCGGTATCTCCGCTCACTAAGTTATAGTAGGCAGAGATTCCAGTCACTAAGATATGGTAGGCGGAGTCTGCCCTTGTTCTGCTCTAGCGCTGGCCAATCGCAGCGCAGAGCTCACAGCCTGGGAGGTTCTTTTCTCCCAGGCTGTGAGCTCTGCAATGCGATTGGCCAGCGCTACATAAGAACAAGGGCAGACTCCGCCTACCATAACTTAGTGAACGGAGATACCGGAGGACATAGCAGGAGAACGGAGCGGCGCCCGGGGATAATAGTAAGTGCAGTGAGATCCCCGGGCACCGCTCTCCATGTATGTATACTTAGTTCACATTGTCATAATGGGTGAAAGGTCCTCTTTAAGTTTCAAAACTGATAGCACTATAACAGATCACTTTATCAAAATCTGTCCAGCTTGCCCTATATACTTACTGCTGACATCAGCCTGAGTGCGTCCGAACAGGTCTGGACATGTCCATTGGAATACCTCCAATATAATGCATTAATATTATAACTGAATAGGCTTTGCATCTATAACTTAAAATCTAGACGTGTCAGGCAAATTCCGAGTTCATATTTGGAATCAGCGCGCTCATTTTAGTATAAATCAAATGTTTTTCTCTCAGTAGCAAAATCATACCCCTAATAAAAAATTACGGCAGTAGCGTAACGATAGTGGTCATAGTCGTGACTGGGCTCCATATTTCCTGCCTCCTGCTGTGAGAAATGTATATGAGATATTGAAAAAATACTTATCAATAGAAACTTCGTCCTCCACCATCCACCCATAACAGTCCTCTCCCAGTACACCAGGATACGCCACCAAACCAATTCTGCCATGTTAACACAGTGGTGACTCAGTAGGAATCTCATAGGGCAACATCAGAGGGGCAGCAAACCGTCTCCAGGTGGGGACAGGATCATGGGAGGATCACAATGACAAAAGGAGGATATGGTGGGTACACATTCACTGAAGACGGAGCATCTTCATTCTACATTAAGATGAGAAAACACACCACAGCAGCCATTTTACTAAGTACAGTCTAGGGGGTGTTTGTGGTAAATGGAGGGGGGGGGATATTTATAGGCTTAATATGGGCCCCCCTACTTTCTAGTTACACCATATACTGTCTGTTCACTGGACAGATTGCACTGGAAATTTCCAGATATTGCCTCAACCCCATGATTAGAAGTTCAGTATGATTGGGAGGGGTTAGGTTACAAACTTAACCAACCAGGAACCACCGCACTGTTATTCCAGGAGAGTTGCATACCAACCAGCTAAGACCCGGCTGATTGGCCTATCAGTGGCTTGTCTCTGGATAAACCCATTGCTTACTGATTTGGCGTCAATTGTATCTCCTTGTGAACTGACCTCCTTGTGGGAGGTTATTCTCCCCCGCCTCCTGAGGGTGTTTATAGGATCATTTGAGGAAGGTTAAAGTTGAAAAAATAAGAAAATTGCTAATGTGTGGAAAGTGATTCTTTGTTTATTCTTCTATAAAAAATTAAAAATAAACTTGTATCCCCTTGTGAACTGACATTGACTTGTCACTGGGTTAACCCCTAGTCTTCTGCTTTGGCCCCCACTGATTTTCCAGGCTGAGACTCTGACCTTGCACCTGTTTTGTGCCGCCTGACTCTACAGGCATAACTTGGGTATTTTCCATTGTAAATTAGGTCTCATGCTGATGCTCCCTTAGGGTGACCATAGGCATTAAATAACTGTTGGTTGGATGCTTATTCAACCAACAGTTATTTCTCTCACCTTCCAGATAAAGGATTAGCTCTCCCAAACATAAACGTTAATATCAATGGAAAGAGGGTAATAATGCCATCCACTCTGCCTGTCCCGTAGATATAAAGTATTGGCGTGGCCCTCATAGACATTAGATAATTAGCCAATCGCACTGAATTTGATAGGTTCAGCTGAGTTCTGTCTAATATGTCTAATTTTTTTCATATAGAAGCCAAAAAATTTCCATTGCATCACTCTGTCACCATCTACCAGGGATGGAATTTCTCATTCTTTCGCCATAAAATTCTACGGTTTCTTTTCAGGCATCAACTATGGCCTTGCAAAGTTTGTTTCTAGAGATACTATTCCATTACAGCCTTTATAGGCAATAATTTGTCTGTTCTGTACTGTGGTTCTCAGAATAGATCATTTTATGACAGTCCTTGCCAGAGCACATGAATGGCATGTCGATCATGAGTGGAACATTCTATTACATGGACGATGGCACAAGAAAACGGCCACGTAAGCATGCATGTTCTCTACGGGCGCAATTCTCCTAAACATATTTTATGAGAAAGTGGGAGAGGTTTGTGAGAGCATAAGACATAAAAAGTCATGTAATAAAACAATATACAGATCTTTAAAGTCAGTTATATCATTAGGTGAAAGATCGTTAGAGCTAAGCACTACCTGACAACCAGAAGAAATCACCCTCAATAGGAGAGATCTGTCCAGCTCTTAGAATCTCCAGGCACATACAGTTATGAGATAAACAAAGTACACCCTCTTTGAATTCTATGGTGTTACATATCAGGACATAATGAAAAAAAAAACATCTGGTGGTCCTAAGAAGGTCTTAAAATTAGGCTAATACATCCTCAGATGAACAGCAGTACACAACAGATTACACCGTGTTATTATTTAGCAAAAACTAGGCCAAAATGCAGAAGCTTAGATCTTACAGAACCAATTGTTGGTGCCCATCACTTCTGGGTAGGGTTATAACGAGAAAGATTATTCACAAGTAGAAAACATTCAATTGACAGTCTTCCCAGGAGTGGATGTCCCTGCAACTTGACCCTAAAGTCAGTCTGTACAATGCTCATAGAAATTGCAAAACAAAAAAACAAGAGCTACATCTCGGACTCTACAGACCTCCGTTAGCATTTTAAATGTTCAAGCTCATGACAGGACAATTAGGACAAGCACGACTTGTTTGGAAGGGTTTCTAAAAAGAACATGGTAACATGGCTTAAAGAGGCTATCTCACTTCAGCAAATAGCATTTATCGTGTAGAGGAAGAGAATACAAGGCTCTTACTAATGTATTGTGATTGTCCATATTGCCTCCTTCGCTGGCTGGATTCATTTTTCCATCACATTATGCACCGCTCGTTTCCATGGTTATGACCACCCTGCAATCCATCAGTGGTGGTCGTGCTTACACAGCATAGGAAAAAGTGCTGGACTATTTGGTGGATGGGACTGTGGGAGCACACATAGGCTAGTGCCAGGCAATATGGACAATCACAATACATTAGTAAGTGCCTTGTATTAATTCCCTCTACATAATAAATGCTATTTGCTGAAGTGAGACGACCCCTTTAAGTTTGCAAAGTTGCATCTTAACAAACCACCAGACTTCTTGACCAATGGGAGAAATTTATCAAAAGTGGTGTAAATGAAAACTGGCTTAGTTGCCCATAGCAACCAATCAGATTCCACCTTACAGACAATGGCTGTTGAACCACTGTGTCAACTCACCGGTTTGAAGTTGGGCTAGACCTAAGGGTATTATCCTGGAGGTTTTCTGGTTTCTGCTACAGGGGAGCCAACCGGCCATAAACTCTTGAAATAATTGCCACCTTTTCATACGTCATACTAGGTATAAATCGGTGGTTATGTGCTTTATATCTCTCCTCAGTTTAGTATTGCGTGAGTTTATGTCCCTTGAGTTTAGGGAGGCCTCACTTGCAGGCCAACCCTTTCTGTTCCTCGCTGCACTCACCTCCACCTGGAAAATAACATCTTCAAAAGCAAGAGGACTTCTGACTTTGAGGTCCAGGATCTTTAGATGTGGTTGTGTTACTGACTTCCTGACAGGAATACAAAACGCTGGGTATAGATTGGTTGTATGAGGATGAATGGGGTTGCCCAATCCTGAAAACTGTTTTTGGAAGTGAGCTGCCATGTTTTTGTAACCACATAGCTCTCCTTTAAAGGAGTTTTCCGGCTACACCAAAAAATAAATAACACCAGCATTGAACCTTACTGCATTATATAAATCAGATGATGAAGTTCTGAGTGCCTTTTGGCTACATAGTTGCTATGGGCAACTAAGCCAGTTCTACTTTATACCAGTTTAATAAATCTCCCCCATAGACTTTTACTTAAGAAATTATTTAATAGATCTTAATCATGATTTGAACCTCTGGACGACCGGCAGAATAGTTACCATTACACTAAGACCTACTCTGCTGGAATGGCTTAATTTCGGTGACTTAAAAGCAATTTTCTTCACCAAATAAATAGTATATTACTAGTATATTACTGAAATGAAGGGAAAAAATTGTACCATTTACAATAAATAATGTGTGCACTATATACGGTAGTATAGCTTATTATGAATACTGGGATACTGAACATTGTTTTGTAATATTTCATACTATGTCACAAAAACTTTAATGGTTTTGCTTCAATATATATTTTTTTTGTAATAATACTTTTTTCAGAAAATTATAACTTTTACTTTAAAAGAAAAAAGCTAGTAAGAAAGTAAAAGGTTATGGCAGAAAAATATAATTTTTACTTTAAAGATGGTTGTGCGGGTCAGTTTTTAACCCCAGATCTTCTGTACAGCAAACAGCTGCCTTACCCACTCCTCCATAGAAAAGCTCAGAAGTAAAAATGGGATTTTCTTATTCCTTATAGTACATAGCAAAACAGTATTTGGTGTCCCTGTCATCGTCATAACCCATACAGTATAGTGAACATATTATTTATGGTGATTGGTAAACAGAGTAAATAAAAATGGGGAGAACAAGATTTGCCTGAAATGACTAATGGCAGGCCTAGAATCCAGGCCTGCTTGAAGCCCTGCTGGAAAAACCCTGCCCTTAGACACAGCATCATTGCTGACATCACATCTACAGGACAGGATCCAGGAAAATGAACAAAACACTGCCCTGAGAGGTAAGGTTGATGATTCTGTGTCGCCTCACCTCGCCTCATTGGTGGTGTTCCAGTTAGTTGATGCTGAAAATTGCCCCTAAACTTGAAGGACTTAGAAGAACTTTCAGAAGGATATCTCCAGACTTGTCCAGTACTTCAAACCATTTTTCAGTGCATTAGTTAATACAGGGAGGTACAATGTTCTTCAACCAGATGCATACATGTATGTTTTTTTCATAAAGCTCTGGAAATTGCACCAGGACCCTAGGGACCAAATCTGTGATATTTTCAGGTTAGAACTCTGCTATTCCTGAGATACAATGTACTGTTTGTAACAATTATAATAATACACCTGTACTGCCATTGTCAATGTGGAGCAGCCACATGGGGTCTCATTAGTATTGTATTAGGACTGCATGGGGAAAGGGATAATAGCCCATAATGAAAAATGCCAAATTTTCTATATAATAAAAATGAACTTGATTAATGAAAATCACTTTCAGGGAAAGAGTTACTGCGTTGTTAGATATAAAAAATGATGTATTAATCCGACACTCTTACAGATGGTCCCAACCTCCTGACAACTGCTATTCATTTGAGATGCTATTAGCATGCATAATTATGCTAATTAAGTTGTAATTAAGCACTGATTCTTCAGAGAGCTTCTATTTTTTTTTTCTTGCGCTATCATTTAATACAACTTGCCAATATATTTATATTTTATATGAAGGGAGTCCCAAGCTTCTTCATAAAAGTATACAAGGGCTAGTGAACAAGGGTGCATAGGATTCCAAAATATACTACACTCCGCTTATTATCCGGTGGAAAGAAAGGCGTCCCCCCCACAGCATGGAAAAAGCAACTCCGAAGTTAACTATGCATGTGTTTCATTCAATTACTAGGTGGCGACATTGAAAGCAATGCAACATGGAAAGTGCTAAGGGTGCCTGGGATTCTCTTGGAAAGCAGTATTTCATCTAAAGGTAGGAGAAAACACTTGACAAAATGAAATCTACTTCAATTGTTACATTCCTTTCCTATTCAGACAACTTGCACACCCCAGTATACAGATCAGACCCATACTGTGATAGCCGCCAAGTGAGCCATAGACATAAAGAATTCCCTGGCAATAGGGCAAGCATTCCAATATTGTGTAGAACACTCACTGGGAAAGAAGAAGACATGAGACATTATTTCTTAGATATGGGCAATTTTTCCCCATCAAAAATCATTTTTTATCATGTAAACTACTATGGAGGGAATTTACCACGTCCTGCATGAAAGAATTCTTGCGTCAAAAAGTTTAAAAATAGGGTTTTTGTGACTTTTTGAGCTTATTTTGTGCAAAAATGTTGGTCTTTTTTGACATATTTCGACCACTCACTCCAGTTTTGAAAAGTAGGTGGGAAAGTGATTGTGGTCAGCTATGTTAAAGAGGTTTTCCAAGCGTTTTAAACTGATGACTAGATTAGCAAAAGTAAAAGGAAGAAAAAACCACTATGGTTTACTAGAAAAGTAAGTTATATAGTTAGGGTACTTTCACACTAGCGTTATTCTTTTCCGGCATTGAGTTCCGTCCTAGGGGCTCAATACTGGAAAATAACTGATCAGTTTGCATGCTGCGGTTTTATCTCCGTCCAAAATTGTGGAACACTTGCCAGAATGTTGGATCCGGCATTTTTTCCCACTGACATGCAATAATGCCGTGTGTTCTGGCAAAACGGATGCGGCATTGGGGTCTGCGCATGCTCAGACCGCAAAAAATTTGATAAAATAAATGGCGGATCCGTTTTTCCGGATGACACCAGAGAGACGGATATGGCATTTCAATGCATTTGTCATATGGATCAGGATCCTGATCCGTCTGACAATTGCCATCATTTTGCATGCGTTTTGACGGATCCGGCAGGCAGTTCCGTCACCGGAACTGCCTGCAGAAATCCTCTGCCGCAAGTGTGAAAGTACCCTAAAAGAAAAGAAGACTGCATATAGGAGGTAAAAAGACTCTAGGGGGGTCATTTATCAAACTGATGTAAAGTAAAACTGTCTTAGTTGCCCATAATAGTCAATCAGATTCCTCCTTTCATTTTCCAAAGGAGATGTCCAAAATGAAAGGTGGAATCTGATTGGTTGCTTTGGGCAACAAAGCCAGTTCTACTTTACACCAGTTTAATAAATAACCCAATATTAGTATAGCTGATAGAGAGCTGTATAAAGATGGACAGAAGGAGGCCAAGCATATTATCAAGGCTTCCAAGGATTACTAAAATAAGAAATGGGGAAAATAGCTATGTTGATGGGGATAAGGCTAACACTGACCATTTGAATAGTGACTTTTGTTCAGTATTTTCAGTCAGTTGCTTTCAGAATTGTAACTTATATGGGCATGGCAGTAGTTGTAGGAATGAAGATCCGATATTTTTGGAGGCTGATGTTATAGGTGAATTGGGATGCTTAAAGTCAAACACGGTCATGGGTCCAGGTGGCATTCAACCCAGGGTCCTTAAGGAATCCCAGTCTGTTATTGCCGCTCCTCTAATGGATTTGTTTAACCAGTCCCTCTTGACAGATGATGTTTCTGAAGATTGGAGAATGACCAATGTTGTGTCCATCCACAAGAAGGGTAGCAGAGAGGAAGCTGGTAACTACAAACCAGTGAACCTAACATCTGCAGTAGTAAAAATAATGGAAACTCTCAAAAAAAAGAAGATTATTGTCTACCTAAAAACCAACAACTTATTGGACCCAAAACAGCATGGCTTTACTGGGGGCCAATCATGTTAAACTAATCTTAGTGATTTCTTTGACTATGTCACAAATGTGTTGAATGAAGAAGGTGCCGTGGATAATGCCCACTTAGATTTTAGCAAAACCTTTGATACAGTGCCGCATAATAAGTTGATAGATATATTACTGAAGATTGGACTAAATTTCTAGATAATTAAGTGGATCCGCAGTTGCCTGTTGGATAGATATCAGAGCATTATTGTTAATGGGGTACATTCTAAGGAGAGACAAGTGGTGTACCTCAAGGGTCCGTCCTTGGTCCTATTCTTTTTAATATCTTTGCAGGTAATATAGGAAAAGATTTTGTAGGTAAGGCTTGTGTTTGGCAATGACACAAAAGTGTGTAATAGGGTTGATATTCCTGAAGGGGTTTGTAACATGGAAAACGATTTGGTTTCACTAGATAAATGGTCCAAACAATGGAAACTGCAGTTCAATGTTTCCAAATGTAAAATTATGCATTTGGGGAGAAGGAACCCTCAGTCTAAGTATCGTATTGGCAGCTCTGTGTTAGCGAGGACTTCAGAAGAGAAGGATTTAGGCGTCCTGATATCAGACAGCTTCAAAATGAGTGCACAGTGAGTGTGGACGGGTGACAGGAAGGGCAAGTAGGATACTTGGCTGTATAGCCTGAGGTATAACCAGTAGGAAGAGAGAAATTGTGATCCCACTGTATAGAGCACTACTGAGACCACATCTGGAATACTGTGTCCAGTTCTGGAGACCCCACCTACAAAAATATATAGATAGAATAGAACAGGTGCAGAGATGGGCTACACCATGGTGGAGGGTCTTAAAGTGTAACTGTCATTCTTTTTTTTATTTTTGGGGCAGTGATACTGACCATTTTTTTTAATATGCTTTAATTACTGAAATTGTACATTTCTATTATAAAAATAGCTCTAAAGTGGCCCATTTTGAGCCTTAGCAAAGCTCCTCTGTCTTCTGTTTACATAACTGTGGAGATGTGCTCAACACTGACTGTGTTATGTAAACAGAAGACAGAGGAGCGTTTCTAAGGCTCAAAACGGTCCACTTTAGAGCTATTTTTTTTATAATAGAAATGTACGATTTCAGTAATTAAAGTATATTACAAAAATAGTCAGTATCACTGCCCCTACACATTCCAAAAATAAAAAAAAAGAATGGCAGTTACACTTTAAGCATAAAACATACCAGGATAGGCTTAAAGGGGGTCATTTATTAAGGCCGACCTTTTAGACTCTACTCTTAATAACCCCTAAAGCTGGCAGTGGATCCGCCTTAATTATGAAGGGGCGCCGGCCTCTACATAACTTTGGCGAATCGTACATTTAGACCACTTTCTATGCCTAAAACAGGTGTTGAAAATGATAAATAAGATGGGCCTCCCAGTCGATCTCCTTCCCCGCCACGCCCATTTTTTTAGACCTGAAGTGAGCGGGGATAAATCACAGATTGCACTAGAAATACGCCTAATATAATTATAATATAATAAAAATATAATGTATAATTTGTATAGCCTTGAGGAAAGAAGAGAAAGGGGGGACATGATTGAAACCTTTAACTATGTTAAAGATTTAAATAAGGTTCAGGAGGGAAGTGTCCTCAACAAAAAGCTAAATACAAGAAGAAGGGACTCAATCTGAAATTAGCTGGGGGTAAGATCAGGAGCAATGTCAGGAAACATTATTTTACTGAAAGAGCAATTGGAGCTTGGAACAAACTTCCAGCTGATGTGGTTGGGAAATCTACAGTAAGTGAATATAAACATGTCTGGGAAAAACACATGTCTATCCTAAGATTAAAAAAAATAAAATATATTATAAGGGCAGACTAGATGGACCAGGTGGTCTTTTTCTGGCATCAATCTTCTATGTTTCTATGACCTATCCCCAAAATAGTTCATGGGTTTCCAACTCCCTGGACCCCTGCCTATTAGCTGTTGGAGGTAGCATTCACCCCTTGGCCACATAAGAAGATTCAAGCTTTATGTTACACGTGCCTACATGCATTTTCTCATAAGGCAATACCTCCACTGCTGCTACACCTGTTTCTCTGTCATAGATTGCATCCATTCTTAAAACCCTCTGCACATTTTGTTATCTCACAATACAAATTCACCATTTTTCGCAACATGCTAGCAAAGTCTTCAATGGGTTTGGGATATGTTGAGCCAAGTGGAAAAGTGAGGAATAACACATCTGTAAAAACTCCCTGATGAGATTGTTGTCAGCAGAACATGTCAGGGAGCAGGGCTAGGATAGGTTGAATTTTTGATCTGCGAATTTTTGCAGTATGGGGTTCTTCCATAGGGTCAACACTCTCGGTTAAATATCCCTAGCTCTCTTTTCTGGGTCTTAGATTCAGGGATGATATTGATAGGGATAGAGAGGCATCATCTGATACCCTCTTATTTTAGTTACCGCCATCTGTGTGGCGCCTGCTTATAGTGACTCCGAACATCACTACTACATAGGTATGTGGCAAGTTTGACTTATTGAATTAATCGACTGCAGCATAGTATTTTATTTGCACTTACATTGTTTATATTACTGTCCATATCCAGTAACTATCTCTATAGAAGCTTTAGTGGACAAGAATTCAAAGAGCTTCCCAAACGGTTAGCAGTGGGCCGCCACGACATGACTACAATGCAATAGCCAACATAACTGTTTTTACAGCAGTGTTCCTGCAGCTGAGTGGGCCCCTGCAGCCTTAGAGCCCCATAGCATAAAATTGTGGTTATGCCCATTCAGGGAAACCTAATTGTATTTACAAAATGCTTATTTTCTATTACGATAAGAGATGAGCAATTTTCTTAAAATTTGATTCTGGTCTGATTCCGACAAATCAAAAGTGCTCCGATTCCTTAGAAAAGTCTATCTCTCTCTCTCTCTCTCTCTCTCTCTCTCTCTCTCTCACACTCTCTCCTTATCTTGCTCTTTCTCTCTGTGATTTTCTGATTTTGAATCACACAAAATTCAGGTTTGTCAAAATCAAAACTTTTTGAAAAATTCTGGTTAAACTTTCCATTTTTAGAACTGATTCATTCATCTCTAATTACGAGGCAATGTGTCTTCATGTTTACTCATATAGTAAGGATGTGTACTGACTATACTAACGTAGCATCCAGAGATCTTCCTCTAGACTGTCAATCTCAGGATATCATATTAAATGCAAAGGGGACAGAAGCAATAAATCATTGAGTGGGTGATGGATCGATTGACTATTCACTGTAACAAGATGCCCTTGTAATAATGTAACAATCTTACATGCTCATCACTCTTTTATCCACATTAACATTTCCCCCCCATCCAATATAAGTATCTGTTTAAGACATCATCAAGCTGACCATTCTCATTAGATATATGTTGACTGAACTTGTCAATTTTAGCACGATTGACCAACCGTCTGATGTGTTTGGGGGCCTCCGATGGCAGATGTCTGGGAGAAAAGGGTCAAGTATGATGGGTTTGAACATGCCCAATGCTTTTGTTCTATGTCACATAAGCCACCAACCACAAATGTCTGGCAGCGGCTTGCGCCCCTCTTCCATTTTTAACATGTGCATGCTTGGCTGAGCCCAGGGAGTACGTGAATGGGTGGGATCAGGAAAGATAGCTATCTGACATTTGACCACCAGCTATCCTATCAGCACAGTTGACTTTAGTCATCGTAACATGAAATCAACAGGAAATACTCCCGACAAGGATTTGGGGTATTTGATTGTAGATAAATCGATTATATTGCCCTAGATTTTGCTCCATCCATCTTCCCATGAATTCTGACCAGCTTCCCTGTCCCTGCTGAAGAAATGCATTCCCACATCATGATGCTGCCACCACCATGTTTCACAGTAGGGATGGTGTGTTCAGGGTGATGTGCAGTGTTTGTTTTCTGCCACACAGAGCGTTTTGCATTTAGGACAAAAAAAAATACATTTTGGTCTCATCTGACCAGAGCACCTTCTTGCACGTTTGCTGTGTCCTCTACATGGCTTGTGGCAAACTGCAAACTGGACTTCTTATGGCTTGCTTCAAAAATGGCTTTCTTCTTACCACTCTTCCATAAAGGCCAGGTTTGTGGAGAACATAACTAATAGTTGTGGACAGTTTATAACACCTGAGCTGTGGATCTCTGCAGCTCCTCCAAAAAGACCATGGGCCTTTTGGCTGCTTCTCTAATTAGTGCTATCCTTGTCTGGGCTGTCAGTTTAGGTAGACAGTCATGTCTTGGTAGGTTTGCAGTTGTGCCATACTCCTTCAATTTTCAGAGGATGTATTGAACAGTGCTCCATGAGATGTTCAGAACTTGGGATATTTTTTTATAACCTGCTTTACACTTCTCCACAACTTTATCCCTGACCTGTTTGGTGTGTTCCTTAGTTTTCATGATGCTGTTTTATCACTAATGTTTTCTAACAAACCTTCACAGAACAGCTGTAGTTATACTCAGAATACATTAGACACAGGTAGACTCTGCTTACAAATCAGGTGCCTTCTGAAGGCAATTGGCCACACTGGATTTTAATTAGTGGTATCAGAGTACAGGGTGTTGAATACAAATACATGCCATACTTTTCAGATTTTTTCTATAAAACATTTTCAAAACCATGTATCATTTTCTTTTCATTTCACACATACTTGCTCCTTTGTGTTGATCTATTACATAAAATCCCAATAAAATACATTTAAGTTTGTGGGTGTAACGTAAAAAAAATTTGGAAAAGTTCAAGGGGTATGAATTCTTTTTCAAGGCACTGTAGAAAAAAATTTGATTTCATGACACAAGATTTAAAGACTGGGAGGATAAAGTAAAAAAATTTACCTTGTTGTGTACAAAAGTTTATAAGGGCAAAGAGAGTATTATATACTTGTGTGGTTTTCCTATTTCCCAGATGGGGACTCCTATATCATTAATGGTATTTCCTAGTGATAGGCCATCAATATCCCAGATGGGCCAACCCTTGTAAAGTTGTCCACCACTACCAGAAATGGTGTCCTATCAAGATAGGCTGCACCTCAATTCAGCATCTACCCAATGAACCGAGGGCTTCCTAAGAGCAGCAGTGGAACATGGGAGTGTCTCACCCAGTAAGTGTTCTTGTATAGGAAGAAAGCAAACATATTATTGGGTCAATCTAGTGGATTGGATCTCCACTAATCAGGACTTAACAATATATTTTTGAAAAAACTTTAGCTTTTTGGTGGTGCCGTAGAAACCCATGACAGCAGAGCATCTGGTGGTGGTCTTCATATTTACACATCATCAAGTTAAATTTAGTTTTTTTGCATGGTTGTTACCTATTACTTCAGTTTAAACCATATTCATATAACCTGGGCTGTCAGGGCACTAATATTGTGTCTGGGAACTAGGAATGCTTTCTAGTCACTAAGAATTGTTGGCTCAGGACCTAAATTGCAGCCTTCACTATTGAAATTGTCCATTTGTATTGCGTGGTTTGCTACCGTACAACAGATAAATGAGTCCATTCAGTAAAACCTAAACTGAGAATCCGTTTTAATGTCTCCTCATATTTTCCACTTCCTCAGTTCCATACAAATCGCATTTTAATGTTTCGGTTAATTACGTTTTCCAACCCCTAGCTTAAAATTTCCGTCAAAAAGCTGAGAAGCAGAGCAGTAAACTCCCAGATTCTATTACCAACATATGCTGAGATTATACACGCTACCCAACGTGTCCAATCCAAAAACCAAAGAGCTGTTTTCTCCCCAGCGATAGATATTTATCACTGAACGCAATTCTGCATCTACTGTATCTGGCACAAACATTCAGGGCTGATAAATAAGCAAATGCCAAGGGACATGAAAGAATGAAAAATACTTCGCCACAGACAAGCATTTCCTACACTGTGCTTGCATTTTCTTTTACATTGCCGAAGCCGGTAAATTGGGGTGACATTTAACAATAACTTGCTTACTGAGGCAGAGGTTGAATAAAATAAAAATTAAAGTAACTAATTAGAAAACAATTTATTTTGGGAATTCTAATTTCGGATAGGTTCATAGTGGAAGTACCATTAGGAACAATGGACCCAACAGGAATCGAATGAATCCTGTTATAGTCAAGGGAGTCTGTTGAGTTGACAGATTCGACACTTATGTTTTTTCACAGTTTTTCAGTCCCTAAATATGGTGAAGATGTGAACCTAGCCTAAATCTCCGCACCCCGACTGGATCAATTCTTCGGGGTCTATAAAAAGTTTGGGTCACCTCTATAACTTAGTTTAACTATTGATAGTAATGGTGATTTTCCTATAGCGATGTGCATGGAGGTAAGTAGATGTGGTATGATAACATAGTTCAGCGTAACTATGCAAACCTCTGTGAAAATGGCAACAGTCCTTGTTAATGTTATCCGTGAAGCCATGGCTATGGGTATCAAAATCAGTGTAGTGCAGTATATTGCAATGTAGGAGCAAAGTAATTCATTGACCAATGTATTAAGGCTAGTCTAGGCTAAATGCATCTATAATATGAATATAAAGGGTTAAAACAGTAGATACTGGTACTGTCAATTTGGTTCATGGGCTGGGGGCGGGGGGGGTTGCACATGGCTACTGCCTACTTTATAATGATGTCTGATGAATGAAATAGTATTGCCACGAGAACTCATTATGCTCATTAAGCTAAATCTTGGAGAACCCAATCCAACGCCATGAACTCAACCGATACAGTGACTAGGCAACGTGTAGCTAACTGAAGTGGCATTGCATAGTGGTCACCCAAGTTTAAAGAGGTTTTCTAAGATCAGTAAAACTTTGGCCAAGATGGGGGGATACCATAAGCTACTGCCCAGTACCCACTTGATAACTTCAGCAGAGTACCATCGCCCACTCCAGGTGTCATCATTGGTCATTGTTTACTGTACTGCAGCGATGTTGTGCCCATCTACCCTCTCAGCAGAAGCAGCTAATCATTAACCTCAGTGGTAGGCGGCACAAGACAACTGAGGCCAGTGATAAAATTTAGTGTGACGGTACTATACGCCAGTGATGGCTGAAGCTGTCATGAGGGTAGAGGGGCCCACAATAAAGACTCATCTGAACCAATAAAGTCCAAGGGCTAGAGCAGAGAGTCATTTATCAGTTGGGAAATAGGTATTTTATTATTTTATGGCATTTCACTCCCTTGACCATATATTTACTTATCTCAACCCCTTTAACCATTTATGGACGTGTTTTAGATGTCAACATTTAAAGTGAACCATGATACAAACACCTATAGATTACCCTGTCCAGGGGCCATCATCTGAAAAGTGTCGGACTGGGGCACTTAGGGCCCACAAGTGTAACTGATTCTGGGGGCCCACCTTAGGGCTCCTGCACACTAACTTATTTTTTTTCCATGTCTGTACCTTTCACTTCACTTCAATGGGGCCGCAAAAAAAAATAAAAAATGACTCAGTTTGCATTCCGTGTCTGTATGTCCGCATGGCCGTTAGGCAAAATGATAGAACATGCCCTATTATTGTCCACATTACAGACAAGGATAAGACTGTTCTATTAGAGGCCGGTTTTTCTGTTCCGCATAATGTGGAATGCACACACCCGGTATCTGTGTTTTGCGGATCCGCAATTTGCAGACCGCAAAACATCCAACGGTCGTGTTCATGAGCCCTTACAGTGATAACAGAAATATTAAAGATGAAGGATGATGGCGGACACTCACAGCAAAATGCACAAACATACATGTGGCAGAATTTACACATATATGGATATCCTGCACTTAAAGGGGTTCTGCAGTGTTTTTAAACTGATGATCTATTCTCTGGATAGATCATCAGCATCTGATCGGCGGGGGTCTGACACTGCTGCCTTCTCAAACAGCTGATCGGCAGGGGTCCCGGGTGTCGGACCCCCCGCCGATCAGATGCTGATGATCTATCCAGAGAATAGATCATCAGTTTAAAAACACTGCAGAACCCTTTTAAGTCATTTAGAAACAAGACACGTGCAGCGCACACCAATCACTCACTGGACACATGTGGCACACAGGACACGTATACACGGCTCACATGCCACTGATGCATATGTCACATGCTGCACATACACCACTGATACATAGAACATATATAGCACACACCAGTCACACATAGGAAACACGCAATGCACACACCAAGACATTTATGCCTAACCCTAGCACACTAAAAGGGGTTAAAGGGGTCCTCTCACTTCAGCAATTGGTATTTATCATGAAGAGAAAGTTAATACAAGTCACTTACTAATGTATTGGGATTGTCCATATTGACTCTTTTCCATCACGTATCCGTAGTTTTGACCACTCTGTAATCCAGCAGCGGTGGCCGTGCTTGCACGCTATAGGTAAAGGTGTTGGCCTATGCGCACTTCCAGCCTTTCTCTATAGTGTGTAAGCACGGCCACCACTGCTGGATTACACGGTGGTGATAACCACGGCTAAGTGCTGTGTATAACGTGATGGAAAGGAGGCAATATGGACAATCACAATACATTAGTAACTGCCTCGTATTAACTGCATGATAAATGCCATTTACTGAAGGGAGACAAACCCTTTAACCCCTTTAAGCATAAATGTCTGGCATAAAATTTACCAAATCTTAACCTCCTCATATTGTACATAATCTACATTATAATTAAAAGGGTTGTCCTACCATAATGACCTATCGCCCATCTACAGGATAGGTGATAAATATCAGATTTCTGGGGTCTGACTGCTGGAACACGCACTGACCATGAAAAAGGGGTCCTGAGACATTCATTTACATTACCACCAATCTATGTACACAAGGGTCTTAAGAGCACGTTCCCTTGATCATGGGGGTCCCAGAAGTCAGACCCCCATCAATCAGACACAACCTGTCGTGTCATAGCTGTTGGACCATTTCACATTCCCTGTCCTTAAAGGTTTTCTTTGGGTGTAAAAAAATTAATAAAAATTAAAATAAAAAATCTGGCCCAAAATATGTGTCAAACTAAAATAGAAATGCTCTCCTGTTATAGGGCCGGTGTCTACTTTTCTAGTTATCCTCTATCCACAGGATCGGGGATAACTTAGTGATCTGTGGGGGTCTGAACGCTGGAGCCCCCACTGATCCCCCCTTCTTGATTGAGTGGCAGGTCGAGCATATGCCCTGCCGCTCCATCCATTCTCTATAGGGGTCTCTGGAGATGGCGGAGTACAGCACTGGCTATTTCCAGTGGTCCCAAAGAGAATAAATGGAGCAGCAGGGCATATGTGTGGCCTGCCACACCATCAAAAAAGGGGAACAGGACCCGTTCCTGGAATCAGTGGAGGGTTGCAGAATCGGACCCCACTAATCATATAGTTATGCCCTATGGTGAGAAGAGGATAACTTGAAAACCTGGACAATCCTTTTAAATCCTCCACCACCAGTATCTCTTTACATGGCAGCTGTGATGCCTGTAAATACGGAATATCATCACTGCCGCCATGTAAACCCTACCTGTCAGTACTAGAGAATATGACGCACTGTGCAGAATTTTTCAGTCATAAGTCCAACCCCCTTTGCAGGTCATAACCTTTAACAAAGCCCAAGCAAAGGTGCCAGAGGACCTACGTGAGCAAAGGGCACAAACGGAGGGTCATAACTGAAACAGAGGCATTAGGGTCACCTGAGGTAGGGTAATAGTGGGGATCCTGGAGCAGGGGTAACTGGAGAAGAGGCAATATTAGGGGTGCATTTAGAGTGGGGGCACTGGGGGGGGAATCTGGAGCTGTGGCACTAATGGGGGTGCACCTAAAGCAGAGGCATTGGGGGGACCTAGGGCAGAGTCCCCCCCAATGCCACTCTGAACTCTGCAGTGAGCAGCACACATACACAGATCTGAGTCTACTATAAACAAATACCCTATTTCCCCCTTACAGTCTCCTACAGCTCACTACTGTCACACACCTGAGAAATTAGCCCAGCACCGCAGAGGAGTCCTTCTCTCCAGCAACCACAGTTTCCTGACAGAAGGGAGGGCAGGAGGATGGCCAGACATGTTCTCTCCTCCTTTGCTGCCAGCAGCCCGGGAAGCTTAGAAGATACTGTGGGGCTTCCTGTACAATTTACACCAGTAGGAGGTTGCATAATTGTGCAATACTGCCACCTAGTGGCTACAATAATTATCTCTCCTGAGAAACAAGAGAAATAATTACTCTTCTGTCTTATCTCCAGGCGCAGGAGACTAGGGGCCTACCGAGGAATCCCCCGCCTTCACGGTGGATCAGTCCGAGCCTGTTTACGGGGACACAAGATATAGTCAATGCATAAACCAGTCATGTTTACTCAAAACTATAAGGTTTTACAACTTGCGCTATGGCAGACTCATAAATACATTTTAATCATTATCCTTTTCAGGGGAAGTAAGTATTCTCTACAGTCCTAGACAAATGAAAGGAAAAATTCAAAAATTATAAATACATTGCATTCAGAAAGTCTGACCCTTTCACTTTTTTTTACATTTTAGGGATGAGCGAATCGACTTCAGATGAAATATCCGAAGTCGATTCGCATAAAGCGCTGTTTCAATACTGTACGGAGCGAGCGCTTCAGTGATTTTCTTTGCTGGACATAGGAGGACAAGTCTATTTTATTTTCAGAGGAAAAATGCTCTAATATCATCACATCAGGCCATAAACTGAGTGGAAAACAGCCTGCGAGGCAATTAATTATTATAGAAAGCCTAAATTTTCATGTCCTGTAAACAGCCAGCGGTTTCCTGTATTTGCTGATGCGCCCGGGCTAATCAAGTGTCAGCAGTAGAGAGTAATGTGTCATTTGTCTGATAAATGTCCCCCTGTGATGGCCGATCTTATTAGAGCGACTCAGTGAGTGTAAGTGCATTAGGTAAATGACGCCTTCCTTCCTGCGGTACCATGGGCACAAACAAGACGCGCTCGCTGCTTCAGATGGTCACTGTATGGACCTGTCTGTAAAGGAGGCGACCGCAGCTGGTGGTGTCCATTGGTATCTGAAAAATGAAGAGAAAATAGGCAAATTAGCATTTTCAACCCCATGTTTATATCTCCAGTTTTAATGCACTGCTGATTATGTATGGTGGATAATAATAATAATAATAATAATAATAATAATAATTGAAACAATATGAATAAATAACCGATTATTATTATTATTATTATTATAAGGCCACTTGCACACGAACGTATTGGTTCCGTTCCGTGCATTGCCCAATGCACAGGCAACGTCCATGCGGCAGACAGGCGGATCCAGACCCATTCAACTTGATCCGTCCGTCCAGCAAAAAGATAGAACAAGTTCCGTTCCGTGCTTCCGTTCCGCACCACATCTCCGGATGATGCGGAATGCACACGGCTGGTGACCTGTATATTGCGGAACCGCTGTATGCGGCCCGCAATATGGCCACGGAACGAATGCGTTCGTGTGCAAGAGGCCTTAGGCCTCATGCACACGACCGTTGTTGTGTTCCGTGTCCGTTGTTCCGTTTTCCGTGATTTTCTGCGGACCCATTGACTTTCAATGGGTCTGTTGAAAACTTGGATAATGCACCGGTTGTCATCCGCGTCCGTGATCTGCGTTTCCAGTCCGTCAAAAAAATATGACCTGTCCTATTTTTTTCACGGACAACTGTTCGCGGACCCATTCAAGTCAATGGGTCCGTGAAAAAACACGGAGGCACACAAGATTGTCATCCGTGTCCGCGTCCGTTTTTTTCCTATTATTTGCAAGGCAAACTTGACTTTCTTTCATATCTGGTGATCCTCCAAAAATCAAGGAAGACACACGGAAACAAAAACGGAAACGGATCACGGAACAACAGAACCCCGTTTTGCGGACCGTGAAAAAATACTGTCGTGTGCATGAGGCCTTAGGGTGAGTGAATCGAACTTTGGATCCAAAATCCGAAGTCAATTTGTTCAAAACCTTTGTTTCAATGCTCTATGGAGACCTGTCTCCGTGCAGCCTTAAAATGTATGTGCTTCGGCAAAGGTACAATTCGTTCAAGTCCGAAATCGCGCGAGACATCGGTGAATAACTTCGGCCTTCGATTCTTACGACTTTAAAAACAGCACGAAGTTATTCACCGAAGTCTCACGCGATTTCGGACTTAACGAGTTTTGCCTCGCCGAAGCACATACATTTTAAGGCTGCACGGAGACAGATCTCGATACGGTATTAAAACAAAGTTATTGAACGGATCAACTTCGGATCTAGGATGTGAAGCTTGATTCGCTCACCCCTAATTATTATTATTACAGTAATAAATTATAACTGCTTCTATTACTAGAAAATAATTACCTAATAGCGGTAATGTAAAGAGTAACTGTAAGCAGGGTCAACCCTATTACATCCGTCATACTGCCTGGCAGGGTTGATCCTGCTGACTAAAATGATTGGGACAATCGGTCATGAAGTTCCTGAGAAAAAGCATTTTTATTCTTTATGCAGATGAGGTCTTCGGTGTATTGAGGGATGTGGTCGGCAGCGGAAAGCCGAAGATGTGAGTTGCATTGACGGGCCTGTCTCATTCATCATTTTCTACGCCGCGGTGTGCTGTCCGCATCTTTTGCGGCCCCAATGGGTTCAATTTTGCGAAGTGGGTGCAGACTCATTCATGCAGTCGTGTGAATGAGCCCTAAGGGTACTTTCACAGCAGCGTTTTTCTTTTCCGGCATAGGCTACTTTCACACTTGCGGCAGAGGAATCCGGCAGGCAGGTCATACGGACAAACGGATCCGTTTTCGATTTTTTTTTCACATTTTTACCGGTCTGCACATGCGCAGACCGGAAGGACGGATCTGGCATTTGGAACGCTGCGGTTTTATCTCCGGCCAAAAAAACTGAACACTTGCCTGAATGCCGGATCCGGCATTTTTGTTCCATAGGAATGTATTAGGGCCGGATCCGGCATTCAAATTGCCGCATTGACGGATCAGGTATTCCAGTCTGCGCATGCGCAAACCTTTAAAAATGTGAAAAAAAAATTATACCGGATCCGTTTTGCCTGATGACACCGGAAAGATGGATCCGGTATTGCAATGCATTTTTCAGACTGATCAGGATCCTGCATACAGTTTGCCTGATCAGCAACGGAACTGCCTGCCGGAATCAAACAAGTGTGAAAGTACCCTTAGGCCTCATGCACACGACCGTGGTGTGTTTTGCGGTCCGCAAATCGCAGATCCGCAAAACGCGGATTGGCGTCTGTGCGCGTTTCGCAATTTTGCGGAACGGCACGGACAGCTTACAATATAAATGCCTATTCTTGTCCGCAAAGCGCGGACAAGAATAGGGCATGTTATATATTTTTTTGCGGGGCCACGGAACAGAGCAACGGATGCGGACAGCGCACGGAGTGCTGTCCGCATCTTTTGTGGCCCCATTGAAGTGAATGGGTCCGCATCCGAGCCGCCAAAACGGCGGCTCGGATGCGGACCAAAACAACGGCCGTGTGCATGAGGCCTTATGGTGTAGATTTCTAGTGTAAATTGTGATAAATATATTGAGCGAAGTAAAACCTCTTCCACTAAGCACAGCTCACTTTTTGTGCAGTAACTGTCAAAAAATCTCCAAAACATGTACGTTTTTGCACAAATTGCTATTTTGTAAGCCAGTAGTTGATAAATTCCCCCTATAATTTCAAAATCTGTAACAGGGCCCCCACATCCCTTGTGCCTCCTATAATACCGACCTACTGCTATATGGCAGGGGGGCTTTCTGGTCCTCCTCAGGCCCCCTTATAGAGCTGTGATCATGGAGGAGGGTGATAAAAGAGACACCTCTAGGCAATAACCCGAGAACACATTTTCGGGACATCCGTGCAGCTAGAATAATTAACCAGCTCATGTGCTGTCCGGCTCTGCCGAGCAGGTGGTCTTCGGCTGACAGGCGCTCGCTATTTACCTGCTTTTCAGGAAAAAAAACTATCTTTAATCTAATGGGCCTTGAAATTAAGCGCAAACAAATCCAGTGTCTAAACAGAGACAGAGGTCGTGGGTGACAGACCGACAAACAGAAGAGATAACAGGCGACAGAAGCCGACATTACATTGTGAAAGCATTAGACGCTTAAAGGGGAAGTTCCTAAAAAAAAAGACTAATAGACCCCCCCCCCCATAAACATAAGGGCAGTTATTATGTTGACTGGAGGCGGTCTGTGTGTGCCGCGGCCCGCATTTTATTGGCAGACCCATCGGGTGCGTGGTCTGCATTTTTGGATGATCCCCATGCTTTCTGCATTTGTATGTCTTATACTTGTCCATAAAATGAAAGCTGCCGACCCACTGAAGTCAAAGAACGCGGATATGCAGCACGGACTGCGTCTGTATTTTGCGGATCCGCGATTGGTCGTGTGCATGGGAGCTAATAGAAATTACGGATCTGTTTTTAATGGGGCAGTGGCCCACTCGTTCTCTGATGCGGGTCCCTATGCAGCGGCACAAGGTGCACTTGACATGGCTGGCAATGTACGCCGTCTGCTCCGCAGAATTACCGGTGCTGCGATGCTCTGCTGAGCGATGCCCACCCTTTTGTTTCATTTAAGTTCATTCTGGACAGGGGTCATTTAACCCCTTCCGAGTGTAACTGGGATAAATAAATGTGAGCTGAACGGTCAAAAGATGACAACTCTCAGAGAGGCGATCACCCAGCTTCTAAGGCCTCATGCACACGACAGTATTTTTTTGCGGTCCGCAAAAAGCTGTTCCGTTGTTCTGTGATCCGTTTCCGTTTTTGTTTCCGTGAAAAGTGAAAAATAAAATCTAAGTCAAGCTTGCCTTGCAAATGATAGGAAAAAAACGGACGCGGACGATAATCTTGTGTGCCTCTGTGTTTTTTCACGGACCCATTGACTTGAATGGGTCCGCGAACCGTTGTCCGTGAAAAAAATAGGACAGGTCATATTTTTTGGACGGACTGGAAACACGGATCACGGACGCGGATGACAAACAGTGCATTATCCGGGTTTTCAACCGACCCATTGAAAGTCAATGGGTCCGCAGAAAATCACGGAAAAGGGAACAACGGACACGGAACACAACAACGGTCGTGGGCATGAGGCCTAAGGCTGGCCATAGCAGTTGACCAAAGGAGGGACGACGGTTGTCTCTCCCAAACCCCCACGTACATGCATACTCAGCCGGGGCTAGATATGTTCTCAATAAGGTCGAGGAGTGTAAGAACAAAAGGATTAGGCATGTTGGAATCCAACAGCCCAATCCTCTCTCCTCTGACATCTTCCACCCCCGCATACATTACCGCATGGAATTGTCCTGTTTTTGTCCCTAAAGCTGGGGAGCGGAGATGTGGCAATTTGCCTGAAACGCGCTGTGTGTGGACCCGGCCATTACATTACAATGGGCGATATTGTGAGATAAATAGACATCGCCTTCACTCAAGGAACTTTCCCTGTGATTTGTGCTTGTTACGTTGTTTGGACGGATGGATTTGGGCTGTTAGATTTCCACTAAAGCCTGATACATTGTATCCGTCTGACACCTAATAATGTTGATAGATCATTTCTGTAGAATCTCTAATTAGATTTTGGCAGGGTGATCCAAGTGAAGGAATATCCCCCTTATCTCCCTCATTGAAAGGATGTTTTATCAGGCAACCTTTGGTAATGGAGCCTCTTTTAATTAAGCTGCTCTCTTCAAAAGGATATTAAACGTAATGCCCTCTCCTGGCCCTGCTGCCCTTGCTGCGAGGGCCTCCTCCTCTCCTGTGTTGTGAGATGGATTTATTAGCTCTCCCTGGGGTATGGGACAAGTCCGGGCTGAGCCTGTCCATGGAGTGATGGGAGCCGACTATTCTGGTGAGAAAGAGAGCATGCATCTACATAGACGATGGATAGGAGATAGATAGATAGATAGATAGATAGATAGATAGATAGATTAATAGATAGATAGATAATAGATAGATAGATAGATAGATAGATAGATAGATAGATAGATAGATAGATAGATAATTATAAGAGAGAGAAAGCAATATATCCTGATTGTCTGTAAGGGTCCATTCACACGTCCGTAGTGTATTGCGGATCCGCAATACACCCGGCCGACACCCGCCATAGAACTGCCTATTCTTGTCCGCAATTGCGGACAAGAATAGGACATGTTCTATTTTTTGTGGAGCCGTGGCCCAGAAGTTCGGGGGCCGAAGCCAGGAAGTTTGGGGCCGCGGCATGGAAATGCGGATGCGGACAGCACACTGAGTGCTGTCTGCATCTTTTCTGTCCCCATAGAGAATTAATGGGTCTGCATCCGTTCCGCAAAATTGCGGACCCATTTGCGGACGTGTGAATGGACCCTTAGACTGATAATGCTGCCATAAAGTACCAAGATATTGTTGACATACAGCGCAAATAACAACACCCCCCATATAATCGTCACTTCAGGAGACTGCGTGATCTTTGCCCGAACACAGCGGCCATGGCAGCTCAATGTCAGTGCCTGCCATAGACTGAGAGGAGCCTGATATATATCACAGACTCTTAATACCCCCACCCTGGATGTGTCTCCATCCCCCCCCCCCCCCCAAACCCTATACCCCCACCATGGATGTATCCCCATACCCCAACCCTACTCAATTATTTCCCACTTGCTTTGGCAATGCTAAAATGTATTTAGTCCTGACAATATAGCTGATTTGATTTGATAGATAGATAGATATGAGATAGATAGATAGATAGATAGATAGATAGATAGATAGATAGATAGGAGATAGATAGATAGATGGATAATAGATAGATAGATAGATAGATAGATAGATAGGAGATAGATAGATAGATAGATAATAGATAGATAGATAGATAGATAGATAGATAGATAGATAGATAGATAATAGATAGATAGATAATAGATAGGAGATAGATAGATAGATAGATAGATAGATAGATAGGAGATAGATAGATAGATAGATAGATAGGAGATAGATAGATAGATAGATAGATAGATAATAGACGATAGATAGATAGATAGATAGATAGACAGCTATGAGGTAGATAGATAATAGATAGATAGATAATAGATAGATAGATAGATAGATAGATAATAGATAGATAGATAGATAGATAGATAGATAATAGATGGATAGGAGATAGAATAGATAGATAGATAGATAGATAGATAGATAGATAGATAGATAGATAGATAGATAGAAGAGATATCTCCTGATAGTCTGTTAGATCGATAACGCTGCCATACAGTGCCATGATAATGTTGTCATACAGCCCAAATAACATTCCTATGTAATCCCCAAATAATATGCATATAATAGTCGTGATGAGCGGCAGGGGCAATATTCGAATTTGCGATATTTTGTAGAATATTCGGCATATATTCACGAATTGGAGATTATATTCTTGATTGCGAAAATCGGTAATGTAATATTTGCGTAATGCGCGCGAAATACAGGCGTGGGTCACTTATGCTACATTTTTCAAGCTGCTAGAAGTTTCCTGAGACTGGAGAAAATGGTCGGCGCGGCAGAACATTACAATAGCTTTATATGCAGATAGAGTGCAATATACTTAGCAATAGTAAGGGGTAGGCAACTTTCCTATTGGTTGCTAGGGATGTTGCTAAGCTGTGACAAAGCCTTCTCATTGGCCCACAAGCTAGAAGAAGGGAGGGGTGATCACTTGACGTGTACTGTGTTAAAAAAAAACGAAAAAACGAACATTCGATTTTATGAATATATAGCGCTATATTCTAAATATTCTTGAATTATCGAAGTGCCGATATTCGCAATTAAAATTTGCTATTCGATCATTCGCGCTCAACACTATATAATAGTCCATTAACTAGCCAATCTAATACCGCCATATAGTTCCCCTGGGTAAATGAAGAGTTTGCCATCCCTTAAAAGTCAATGTGGTGCTAAAACAAGACACCTATCATAGGAGCAAACATGGCGTCTGCGCCTCCTTACCCTGCGATGTGTAATCTTCTAGTACAGACGTGCGGACGGACAGAGCTACTGCAGCTGATAAAATCCGCACAAACCCTTCCTTATTGCCCTGTTGGGTACACCGCGCTCCTGTCATAGGCAGCTTATCGGCTGTGTTTTTTATGAACCGTCTTATGTCAAATACTCCATGGGTGACCTGGAGATAAGTGGTAATCTTCAGACTCGGAGCGGTGAATGTTTAGCCAGGTAAAGGCTCTCCCGGGTTGTTAAATTATCTATGAGTGCGGTTCAGGTAAACACTTGTGCACTTCAGAGTTCACTGATATAGTGTTCAGTCCCTTCTACCGCCACCTGCGTGTCCCAGAGCCCGGCTCACCACTATATTGGGAGGCTCCGGTATTTCTCTAGCCGGTATACGTAATGTAAAGATAAGACGGGCCTCCATTTTTACTTTCATGAAAGAGGTTTTCAGAGACTCTACAACTGATGACCTATTCTCAGGACAGGTCATCAGTATCTGATCTGTGGGGGTCCGACACCTGGGATCCCTGCCGTTTTAGAAGGTAGCGCCGCTCGCAGTAGCTACTGATGACACGTTCATCAGTCACATGGCCATAGAAGTGAATGGGCTGCGATACCAAGCACAGCCGCCATACAATGCACAGCACTGTGATTGGTGAGCATGGAGAAGACTGTGGAGCTATTGCCTTCTCAAACGGGTGTCGGAACCCCACAGATCAGATACTGATGGCCTACCTGGAGGATGGGCCATCAGTTGTAAAATCCTATAAAGTCCACCAGGCATGTGACAATTACTCCATAAAGGGTTATCTAATGGGTATTCTTGTTATCTCCTATTCAATCACGAGAATGAGGGTCTTGTACCCCTGTCTTAAAGGGGTTGTCCACCTTTTATCAAGTGATAGTGGGATCAGCAGTTCAGCAAGAGCTCCGGACCTGGAAGCAGACAGCTCCTGGATCAAACGGAAAATGCAAATGTGATCGCACACTACATCCAGCACTCTGCCCTCCATGCTGGATGAGACATTGGTTTATATTTTGGCCAAAGCATAGTAAGCCACTCACCGCGTCAAGGCTGTCTCATGAGTGGTCCCTAACTCTTGTTCCTACCTGTTCATGGGCCATGACAGCCACATAAAATCCAGGGAATGCAGGTCAGCATGCAAGCCAAGTACACTTTGCTTGTAACCCCGTCCGGTGCCATTACAGCTTTCATCGGATCCAGGGATGCAAATACCAACATGCATGCTGAACCCACCATATACTTCTCCTGGAGCCAGATGGCTAATGGTAGGTTCTATATAAGCAGACTCAGTTTTATACTGACTTTAAAACCAGCCTCAAGGACAGATTAACTGGTCAGGTGTGCAATGACTCCAAGGAGATCGCCACGCCTCCAATATATACTACAAAGAAAAAAATAAGGGGTTGGGTCAGCACAACCTACCTGCAGGTGCACATCACTATGGCGAAATACATATACAAACGGAAAATGCAAATGTGATCGCACACTACATCCAGCACTCTGCCCTCCATGCTGGATGAGACATTGGTTTATATTTTGGCCAAAGCATAGTAAGCCACTCACCGCGTCAAGGCTGTCTCATGAGTGGTCCCTAACTCTTGTTCCTACCTGTTCATGGGCCATGACAGCCACATAAAATCCAGGGAATGCAGGTCAGCATGCAAGCCAAGTACACTTTGCTTGTAACCCCGTCCGGTGCCATTACAGCTTTTATCGGATCCAGGGATGCAAATACCAACATGCATGCTGAACCCACCATATACTTCTCCTGGAGCCAGATGGCTAATGGTAGGTTCTATATAAGCAGACTCAGTTTTATACTGACTTTAAAACCAGCCTCAAGGACAGATTAACTGGTCAGGTGTGCAATGACTCCAAGGAGATCGCCACGCCTCCAATATATACTACAAAGAAAAAAATAAGGGGTTGGGTCAGCACAACCTACCTGCAGGTGCACATCACTATGGCGAAATACATATACAAACGGAAAATGCAAATGTGATCGCACACTACATCCAGCACTCTGCCCTCCATGCTGGATGAGACATTGGTTTATATTTTGGCCAAAGCATAGTAAGCCACTCACCGCGTCAAGGCTGTCTCATGAGTGGTCCCTAACTCTTGTTCCTACCTGTTCATGGGCCATGACAGCCACATAAAATCCAGGGAATGCAGGTCAGCATGCAAGCCAAGTACACTTTGCTTGTAACCCCGTCCGGTGCCATTACAGCTTTCATCGGATCCAGGGATGCAAATACCAACATGCATGCTGAACCCACCATATACTTCTCCTGGAGCCAGATGGCTAATGGTAGGTTCTATATAAGCAGACTCAGTTTTATACTGACTTTAAAACCAGCCTCAAGGACAGATTAACTGGTCAGGTGTGCAATGACTCCAAGGAGATCGCCACGCCTCCAATATATACTACAAAGAAAAAAATAAGGGGTTGGGTCAGCACAACCTACCTGCAGGTGCACATCACTATGGCGAAATACATATACAAACGGAAAATGCAAATGTGATCGCACACTACATCCAGCACTCTGCCCTCCATGCTGGATGAGACATTGGTTTATATTTTGGCCAAAGCATAGTAAGCCACTCACCGCGTCAAGGCTGTCTCATGAGTGGTCCCTAACTCTGCTCCTGGATCAGCTTAATAAAAATGGCAGGTCAATAATGTACACTGGAATCAAAGTCCAGCACTCCACCATGGTCATTCAATAACGCTCAGTTAAATGATCGTTCAGTTAATAGCTATTTTTCCACCTCCCCATACATTTACCGAATTTTTCGCACTTTTTCGCCCAAAAAAGTGGGGGAGGCGCTGCCGGCAGTCACCGCTCCCAAGTCTTTCTCCGGGTACCACATCATGGCACTGTTCTCACATCGTACAGCAACAGGATGTAGTGCACGTAGGCATCGTCAGGTCACAGTGGAGGGCGGGGCCCGGAAGAAGACCAGGGATCGGGAAGTGCAAGAAGAGCGAGCCATCTGTAGCAGGAGAGGTAAGATCCACTGCCAGACACTTAGCCTCTTACAAAATGATTGGGAGAAAATATTAATTTGCCCGATCCTTTTCTCCCTCAACCAGGGGCAGACTGGGAACCTAAAGTGGCGAGAAAAACCTAAAAATGGCCTTATGTTATAGGCGGGTCCAAACTGACAGAAGACACAACACCAGTAGGCAGGGACAACAGAAGTAAGCGGGGCCTGCAATACTGTAGTGCAGCACAAAATACTGCCTCGGCAGAACCAAATACCACAGTGCAGCACAAAAATACTGCTGCCTTTACCACAGTATGCAACTGGATCACTGTCCTGTGGATGGTGATACAGTTGAGTTCAGGAGGGCACATGTGGCTGTTCTTCAGGTCCATAAGTACCTGATTCTCCTAGCATTAATTAACAGTTAGAGCATCAGATCATTATGTACCTGGCTGGAGTCCGTGAGGAGAGCTTGGGTGGCCCCCTGGGCATCAGCCCACTCGTAAATTTGCTTGTAGGCTCTATGGCCAGTCCGCCCCTGCCCCCGACATTATCTGTCGGGGGAGGGTCGGGAACTCCACATAAACTGTAACTGTTCGATTCTCATTCTCTGCAGGTTCGGCCGGCAGTGCACTAATGCATGGGGTCCTATCTCCAACAGTCCCACGACCATTCAACCACACCTTTTTTTTGTGATCAGTAGGGGTCCCAGCGGTCAGGCCCCCGACCGAACTGACAATTATCTCCTATACATATATACAGCATATTCATTTTCATAGATACTAAGTTAATAAATGGGTTATCCAGGAATTCATAATGATGACCTATCCTCAGGATAGGTCATCATTATCACATCGGCAGGGGTCCGATTCCCGGCACCCCCACCAATCAGCTGGTGCAAGCTCTGGTGAGCCTTGGTGAGAGCAACCGGCTCCCAGCAGCTTTCCAGGCACAGTATCATACATTGTATAGAGGCTGTGCTTGATATTGACTTCAATGGGGCTGAACTGCATCTAGGCCATGTGATCGATGTACAGTGAGATCGGCGGGGGTCCCAGAGGATAGATCATCAATATTAGTTCCCGGATAACCCCTTTAAGTTTTTTGGCAGTTTTCCTTTAAAGGGGTTATCCCATGAATAATGTAAAACATGAAAATCAGACATCATATAGTACATGACATCTCTCTAACAAAGCTAGAACCAGCCCTGTACCTCACATGGATCCAGAGATCTCCACATTCACTGCTCTGCCAGATTTATATCAAGCTGGCAGCTCAGGGGGCGTGTCCATGCTCCCCCTATCACAGCTCAGGAGGCATGTCCATGCTCTCCCTATCACAGCTCAGGAGGCGTGTCCATGCTCTCCCTATCACAGCTCAGGGGGCATGTCCATGCTCTCCCTATCACAGCTCAGGAGGCGTGTCCATGCTTTCCCTATCACAGCTCAGGGGGCATGTCCATGCTCTCCCTATCACAGCTCAGGAGGCGTGTCCATCAGGAGGCGTGTCCATGCTCTCCCTATCACAGCTCAGGGGGCATGTCCATGCTCTCCCTATCACAGCTCAGGAGGCGTGTCCATGCTCTCCCTATCACAGCTCAGGGGCGTGTTCATGCTCTCCCTATCACAGCTCATGAAGCAGTTGAAGGATGAAACTGAGCATGTGCGGCCTTCTTAATGAGCCAGTCAAAGAAATAAGAAATTAAGTGGCCCTACACAGATAGATTTATTGAATAACTTAGTAGCCCATAGTAAATGTTTAATTACATGAAATTACAAAAGTATTCAGATCCAGGTGCTGGTTTGAAAACTGTAGAATATTTTTCGTGGGACAACCCCTTTAAGTTTCAGCAACTGAACGGTTGCCATGGGAAACACCAATCCATTTGTACTACTTTCTCTAGATAATCGTCAGACTATTTCGAGACAGAACATTTCAATCTCAGTCCTGATTTAGAAGGAAGGGTCTGCCTGGTGAAACTCTGCCTACCCCTAGAAGGAACAGAAGCAAATAAGCCGGGGAAAAAGAAATAATAAAAAATTAATTAGACACCGCAGAAAGTGAGCGTCAGGCATACGATCCAATACTGCGAAATGACCTCCCCGAGAAATATGCCATCTAGTAAAAGTCCTAATGATTTATCGCCCCTTCACTTGGCTTCTTAAGCTATCTAATTGTACGTGTTCTTTTTTGAAAAAAGATAGCCCATTTAGCGAAAGATTAGTGCATTAAACCGGCGGATTATTTTTTTTACGTTAATGAAGTGCTATGAATTTTGCATGAGGCTTAGCACACAGTGTCAGGAATTATCCCGGCTCCAGCCACAGGAATAATAATACGTATGTTAATACAAAACACATAGTATGTTTTATTTAAACCATGCCATAAACATTTTTGCCCTGGAGGAAGATTTTAAGTAGGTTGCTCCAAAGTATCACTGGCTTGTTAATGGCTGTAACAGATTCTTTCCAGGGGAAAAAAATATATCTCAGGTTGAAGACATCATATTAAATCGTGCAATTCACAATGCTGTAATTAAGGGGCAGCCGGCAGATGTGGTATGAAGCCATTTTTATATGGGGCAATAGCAAAGTTGGGGGGAGGGGGGAGAAATCTGGCTTCTATGAGAATAAATTTATGGCATTATTCCCACAGTACATTGTGATTCTATTATTGCTACCATCAGTTAAAATATAGACAGCCATCTTTTACAAAGCTGTAGAGAATTTCACCCACTTTGGTCCTGGTCAAGCAGAGTTCTGCAACTGTGATGGGGTGTCCCTGAAAATGAGGACATGTCCCCTGCCGCTTGGTTAACAGGGCAAGACAACACAGCCAGGCCTGACAATCACGCGCCTGCGCCACTGCTCTGAGTTGCAGAGGTTAATTTACTTGATTAAATGTAAGTTTAGGATATTGAAAATTAATTAATTATTGATTAGGTCTTTTAGTTTGTCCAGTGCTACTGGGCTGACAAGTTAATAGGAATGCTTTAAAAGGGGCTGACCACTCCTTTGCTAGTGATAGGCCTAACCTCAGGATAGGCCACCAATATCTCGTTTTGGTCACCCCGCCGGTCAGCTGTTGCTAAGTAACACTGGCGCCAGATGTCGGTGCTGAAGCTGTACAGCTCCACCCATTGGAGATCTCCTCATTCATTTTTCTGCTAGATTTCTATCCATTTGGCAACTCAGGCGGTGTGTCCATTCTACTGCAGCTTTCTCTCTATCACAGCTCAGGAGGCAGTTGAAGGATGGAACTGAGCATGTGCGTCCACCTCAGCAAGGTGGACAGAGAATTAAGAAAAAGAACAAACAGCAGGTGGTGCTATAAAGATACATTTTATTGAATAGCTCAGAGGCTATACAAAATTTTTAATTACATGCAATCACAAAAATATTCAGATCCAGGTGCTAGTTTGAAAAATGTAGAATACGTTTGGTGAAACAATCTCTTTAAGTGGACATTTGAGAATCAAAAATGTCTATATTTTCATAGGAATATCTAGCTCTGATTTATTAGATGTCAGAGTAAAGGAACTTTGCTTGTAAAATAATTTAATTTTTTTCAGTAGACATGATCTTTCATGTATGGGAGATGTTCCTTGGCACTTCACTAAAAGGTTTACCGTATATTTACAATTTAAATATATGCTAGCAGAAGGACCCGGCTTTGCACGGATATATTTAATCTATTTAATTTAAAAGATATGGACAGTATCCCCCATAAGAGTGACATCTACAGTACCCCGCCCCTTTAACATTGACCTCCACAGTGCCCGCCCCTTTAACAGTGACCTCCACAGTGCCCTCCCCTTTAACAGTGACTTCCACAGCTGCCCGCCCCCTTAACAGTAACATCCACAGTGCCCTCCTCTTTAACAGTGACCTCCACAGTGGCCGCCCCTTTATTAGTGACCTCCACAGTACCCCGTCTCGTTAACAGTGATTTCCACAATAACCCGCCCCCTTAACAGTGACCTCCACAGTGCTCCGTTCCCTTAAAATGTGACCTGCACAAGACCCCACCCCCTTAACAGTGACCTCTACAGCACCCCGCCCCTTAACACTGACCTCCATAGCAGACTGTCTCCTTAACTGTGACCTCCACTGTTCCCTGCCCCCTTAACAGAGACCTCCACAGTGCTCGCCACTTTAACAGTAACCTCCACAGCATCTCGCCCCCTTAACATTGACCTCCACAGCAGCCCACCCCTTTAACAGTGACCTCCACAGCAGCCCGCCCCTTAACAGTGACCTCCACAGCAGCACACCCCTTTAACAGTGACCTCCTCAGCGGCCACCCCTTTATTAGTGACCTCCACAGTACCCCATCTCTTTAGCAGTGATTTTCACAACACCACGTCCCCTTAACAGTGGCCTCTACATCAATCTGCCCCTTAGCACTGACCTCAATAGCGGACCTTCCCCTTAACTGTGACCTCCACAGCAGCCTGCCCCTAGGGTGGCCAGAGGTCCTCTTTTAGGCCGGACAGTCCAACTTTTAGACTCCGTGTCCTCCGTCCGGCGCAGGTCCTGGAAGGACAGAGGGATGTGATTTTGAACAGCTCACTCTCAGACAGCAGCACTGTGCTGTCTGAGCATGAGCTGCAGGGAGAAAGTCACCCTCCCTCCCACCCCTGCAGCTGACAGAAGTAGATTTTTACCTTCATTTTTTCAATCCCCATCTGCTGCGGAGTGGGAGGGGGTGTGGACCAACCGATTCGGGGGCATGGCTTAGTGGGACCTGGGCACAAGGTTTTTAAGTCCGTCTTTTGAGAGTGGCCTGAATGGCCACCCTACCTGTCCCCTGAACTGTGACCTCCACAGCACTCCGCTCCCTTAACAGTGTCATCCACAAGACCCTGCCCCTTTAAAGCTGACCTACAGCAGTGAATAAAAATGGCTGGGTTTTTATGGAAACCTGGTGTAAAACTGTGTGTATGTGGAGACTAAGGGCCTGTGAGCTTCTATTGGCTGATAAGGGTCATGTGACCAGGCTTCTATTGGCTAATGCATTTTTTGGGAATATCTCAGGAACGGTATGTGCTAGAGAGCTGAAACCCGGTCTAGAAACTTCCCGGACACCTGATGTACCTGTTTGCCAAATTTCGTGATTAAAAATGCGACAGTGGGGATTCCTTTAGCGGACATACATACATACACACACATACATACACTCAGCTTTATACAGTCGGGTCCATAAATATTGGGACATCGACACAATTCTAACATTTTTGGCACTATACACCACCACAATGGATTTGAAATGAAACAGACTATATGTGCTTTAACTGCAGACTGTCAGCTTTAATTTGAGGGCATTTACATCCAAATCAGGTGAACGGTGTAGGAATTACAATAGTTTGCATATGTGCCTCCCACTTGTTAAGGGACCAAAAGTAATGGGACAGAATAATAATCATAAATTAAACTTTACCTTTTTAATACTTGGTTGCAAATCCTTTGCAGTCAATTACAGTCTGAAGTCTGGAACGCAAAGACATCACCAGACGCTGGGTTTCATCCCTGGTGATGCTCTGCCAGGCCTCTACTGCAACTGTCTTCAGTTCCTGCTTATTCTTGGGGCATTTTCCCTTCAGTTTTGTCTTCAGCAAGTGAAATGCATGCTCAATCGGATTCAGGTCAGGTGATTGACTTGACCATTGCATAAAATTCCACTTCTTTCCCATAAAAAATTTTTTGCTTGCTTTTGCAGTATGCTTTGGGTCATTGTCCATCTGCACTGTGAAGCGTCGTCCAATGAGTTTTGAAGCATTTGGCTAAATATGAGCAGATATTATTGCCCGAAACACTTCAGAATTCATCATGCTGCTTTTGTCAGCAGTCACATCATCAATAAATACAAGAGAACCAGTTCCATTGGCAGCCATACATGCCCACGCCATGACACTACCACCACCATGCTTCACTGATGAGGTGGTATGCTTAGGATCATGAGCAGTTCCTTTCCTTCTCCATACTCTTCTCTTCCCATCACTCTGGTACACGTTGATCTTGGTCTCATCTGTCCATAGGATGTTGCTCCAGAACTGTGAAGGCTTTTTTAGATGTCGTTTGGCAAACTCTAATCCAACCTTCCTGTTTTTAAAGGCTCACCAATGGTTTACATCTTGTGGTGAACCCTCTGTATTCACTCTGGTGAAGTCTTCTCTTGATTGTTGACACACATACACCTACCTCCTGGAGAGTGTTCTTGATCTGGCCAACTGTTGTGAAGGGCGTTTTCTTCACCAGGGAAAGAATTCTTCGGTCCTCCACCACAGTCGCTTTCCGTGGTCTTCCGGGTCTTTTGGTGTTTCTGAGCTCACCGATGCGTTCCTTCTTTTTAAGAATGTTCCAAACAGTTGTTTTGGCCACGCCAAATGTTTTTGCTATCTCTTTGATGGGTTTGTTGTGCTTTTTTAGCCTAATGATTAGAGTTGAGCGAACACCTGGATGTTCGGGTTCGAGAAGTTCGGCCGAACTTCCCGGAAATGTTCGGGTTCGGGATCCGAACCCGATCCGAACTTCGTCCCGAACCCGAACCCCATTGAAGTCAATGGGGACCCGAACTTTTGGGCACTTAAAAGGCTGTAAAACAGCCCAGGAAAGAACTAGAGGGCTGCAAAAGGCAGCAACATGTAGGTAAATCCCCTGCAAACAAATGTGGATAGGGAAATGAATTAAAATTAAAATTAAAAAAATAAAAATGAACCAATATCAATTGGACAGAGGTCCCATAGCAGAGAATCTGGCTTCACGTCAGCAGAGAATCAGTCTCTTCATGCCATAGCAAAGAATCTGGCTTCATGTCAGCAGAGAATCAGTCTCTTCATGCCATAGCAGAGAATCTGGCTTCATGTCAGCGCAGAATCAGTCTTCATGTCATAGCAGAGAATCAGGCTTCACGTCACCCACCACTGGAACAGGCCACTGTCACACATTTAGGCCCCGGCACCCAGACAGAGGAGAGCGGTCCCGTAACAGAGAATCTGGCCTTATGTCAGCGCAGAATTTGTCTTCATGTCATAGCAGAGAATCAGGCTTCACGTCACCCACCACTGGAACAGGCCACTGTCACACATTTAGGCCCCGGCACCCAGACAGAGGAGAGAGGTCCCGTAACAGAGAATCTGGCCTTATGTCAGCGCAGAATCTGTCTTCATGTCATAGCAGAGAATCAGGCATCACGTCACCCTCCACTGGAACAGGCCACTGTCACACATTTAGGCCCCGGCACCCAGACAGAGGAGAGCGGTCCCGTAACAGAGAATCTGGCCTTATGTCAGTGCAGAATCTGTCTTCATGTCATAGCAGAGAATCAGGCATCACGTCACCCACCACTGGAACAGGCCACTGTCACACATTTAGGCCCAGGCACCCAGGCAGAGGAGAGAGGTCCCGTAACAGAGAATCTGGCCTTATGTCAGCGCAGAATCTGTCTTCATGTCATAGCAGAGAATCAGGCATCACGTCACCCACCACTGGAACAGGCCACTGTCACACATTTAGGCCCAGGCAGAGGAGAGAGGTCCCGTAACAGAGAATCTGGCCTTATGTCAGCGCAGAATCTGTCTTCATGTCATAGCAGAGAATCAGGCTTCACGTCACCCACCACTGGAACAGGCCACTGTCACACATTTAGGCCCAGGTACCCAGGCAGAGGAGAGAGGTCCCGTAACAGAGAATCTGGCCTTATGTCAGCGCAGAATCTGTCTTCATGTCATAGCAGAGAATCAGGCATCACGTCACCCACCACTGGAACAGGCCACTGTCACACATTTAGGCCCAGGCACCCAGGCAGAGGAGAGAGGTCCCGTAACAGAGAATCTGGCCTTATGTCAGCGCAGAATCTGTCTTCATGTCATAGCAGAGAATCAGGCATCACGTCACCCACCACTGGAACAGGCCACTGTAACACATTTAGGCCCAGTCAGAGGAGAGAGGTCCCGTAACAGAGAATCTGGCCTTATGTCAGCGCAGAATCTGTCTTCATGTCATAGCAGAGAATCAGGCTTCACGTCACCCACCACTGGAACAGGCCACTGTCACACATTTAGGCCCAGGCACCCAGACAGAGGAGAGCGGTCCCGTAACAGAGAATCTGGCCTTATGTCAGCGCAGAATCTGTATTCATGTCATAGCAGAGAATCAGGCTTCACGTCACCCACCACTGGAACAGGCCACTGTCACACATTTAGGCCCCGGCACCCAGACAGAGGAGAGCGGTCCCGTAACAGAGAATCTGGCCTTATGTCAGCGCAGAATCTGTATTCATGTCATAGCAGAGAATCAGGCTTCACGTCACCCACCACTGGAACAGGCCACTGTCACACATTTAGGCCCCGGCACCCAGACAGAGGAGAGGTTCATTCAACTTTGGGTTGCCCCGCAATATAATGGTAAAATGAAATTAAAAATAGTATTGAATGAGGAAGTGCCCTAGAGTAGAATAATATATTGTTAAGGGGAGGTAGTTAATATCTAATCTGCACAAGGGATGGACAGGTCCTGTGGGATCCATGCCTGGTTCATTTTTATGAACGTCAGCTTGTCCACATTGGCTGTAGACAGGCGGCTGCGTTTGTAGTGCGACTGACCCGTGCGTGCTGCAGCTGAAACTCCACTATGGCCTGCTGCTGCTCGCACAGTCTGTCCAGCATATGCAAGGTGGAGTTCCACCTGGTGGGCACGTCGCATATGAGGTGGTGAGCGGGAAGGCCAAAGTTACGCTGTAGCGCAGACAGGCGAGCAGCGGCAGGGTGTGAACGCCGGAAGCGCGAACAGACGGCCCGCACTTTATGCAGCAGCTCTGACATGTCGGGGTAGTTGCGAATGAACTTCTGCACCACCAAATTCAGCACATGCGCCAGGCAAGGGATGTGCGTCAAACCGGCTAGTCCCAGAGCTGCAACGAGATTTCGCCCATTATCGCACACCACCAGGCCGGGCTTGAGGCTCACCGGCAGCAACCACTCGTCGGTCTGTTGTTCTATACCCCGCCACAACTCCTGTGCGGTGTGGGGCCTGTCCCCCAAACATATGAGTTTCAGAATGGCCTGCTGACGTTTACCCCGTGCTGTGCTGAAGTTGGTGGTGAAGGTGTGTGGCTGACTGGATGAGCAGGTGGAAGAAGAGGAGGAGGAAGCTGAGTAGGAGGAGGAGGAGACAGGAGGCAAAGAATGTTGCCCTGCGATCCTTGGCGGCGGAAGGACGTGCGCCAAATAGCTCTCCGCCTGGGGCCCAGCCGCCACTACATTTACCCAGTGTGCAGTTAGGGAGATATAGCGTCCCTGGCCGTGCTTACTGGTCCACGTATCTGTGGTTAGGTGGACCTTGCCACAGATGGCGTTGCGCAGTGCACACTTGATTTTATCGGACACTTGTTTGTGCAGGGAAGGCACGGCTCTCTTGGAGAAGTAGTGGCGGCTGGGAACAACATACTGTGGGACAGCAAGTGACATGAGCTGTTTGAAGCTGTGTGTGTCCACCAGCCTAAATGACAGCATTTCATAGGCCAGTAGTTTAGAAATGCTTGCATTTAGGGCCAGGGATCGAGGGTGGCTAGGTGAGAATTTACGCTTTCTCTCAAATGTTTGTGAGATGGAGAGCTGAACGCTGCCGTGTGACATGATTGAGATGCTTGGTGACGCAGGTGGTGGTGTTGGTGGTACATCCCATGTTTGCTGGGCGGCAGGTGCCAACGTTCCTCCAGAGGCCGAGGCGGCGGCAGCAGCAGCAGAAGAGGCCGAGGCGGCGGCAGCAGTAG
The DNA here is from genome assembly GCF_905171765.1 of Bufo bufo. Lineage (NCBI taxonomy): Eukaryota > Metazoa > Chordata > Amphibia > Anura > Bufonidae > Bufo > Bufo bufo. The sequence goes on along the minus strand of NC_053398.1, from coordinate 118,190,073 downwards.
AAGAGGCCGAGGCGGCAGCAGCAGAAGAGGTAGCAGGGGGAGCCTGAGTGACTTCCTTGTTTTTAAGGTGTTTACTCCACTGCAGTTCATGCTTTGCATGCAGGTGCCTGGTCATGCAGGTTGTGCTAAGGTTCAGAACGTTAATGCCTCGCTTCAGGCTCTGATGGCACAGCGTGCAAACCACTCGGGTCTTGTCGTCAGCACATTGTTTGAAGAAGTGCCATGCCAGGGAACTCCTTGAAGCTGCCTTTGGGGTGCTCGGTCCCAGATGGCGGCGGTCAGTAGCAGGCGGAGTCTCTTGGCGGCGGGTGTTCTGATTTTGCCCACTGCTCCCTCTTTTGCTACGCTGTTGGCTCGGTCTCAACACTGCCTCTTCCTCCGAACTGTGAAAGTCAGTGGCACGACCTTCATTCCATGTGTGGTCTAGGACCTCATCGTCCCCTGCATCGTCTTCCACCCAGTCTTGATCCCTGACCTCCTGTTCAGTCTGCACACTGCAGAAAGACGCAGCAGTTGGCACCTGTGTTTCGTCATCATCAGAGACGTGCTTAGGTGGTATTCCCATGTCCTCATCATCAGGAAAAATAAGTGGTTGTGCGTTAGTGCATTCTATCTCTTCCACCCCTGGGGAAGGGCTAGGTGGATGCCCTTGGGAAACCCTGGCAGCAGAGTCTTCAAACAGCATAAGAGACTGCTGCATAACTTGAGGCTCAGACAGTTTCCCTGATATGCATGGGAGTGATGTGACAGACCGATGGGCTTGGTTTGCATGCGCCATCTGTGCGCTTTCTGCAGAAGACTGGGTGGGAGATAATGTGAACGTGCTGGATCCACTGTCGGCCACCCAATTGACTAATGCCTGTACCTGCTCAGGCCTTACCATCCTTAGAACGGCATTGGGCCCCACCAAATATCGCTGTAAATTCTGCTGGCTACTGGGACCTGAGGTAGTTGGTTCACTAGGACGTGTGGCTGTGGCAGAACGGCCACGTCCTCTCCCAGCACCAGAGGGTCCACTAACACCACCACGACCATGTCCACGTCCGCGTCCCTTATTAGATGTTTTCCTCATTGTTCCCGTTCACCACAATTTTGAGAATGGCAAATTTGGGAATGCTTTTTCAACCCAGAACAAAAAGTCTGCTTTGACGGTCACTACAAATAACTTGACCAGCTAAAACACTGCATATTTGGTTGAATAGAGATGTGAGACCTGTTTTTTTTTTTGCGCTGTGTGACAGTTATAGGTTTAATCACAGAATGACACTTCTATCAGCACGCTAGCGTGTGTCTTAGGTTTTTCTGAATGACACTATCAATAACTTCAATGTAAGATTTTATTTTTGGGATAGATTTCAAGTAGGCCTCAAATACCACAAACTAGTTATTTTCAGAATGGCAAATTTGGGAATGCTTTTTCAACCCAGAACAAAAAGTCTGCTTTGACGGTCACTACAAATAACTTGACCAGCTAAAACTGTGCAGATTTGGTTGAATAGAGATGTGAGACCTGTTTTTTTTTTGCGCTGTGTGACAGTTATAGGTTTAATCACAGAATGACACTTCTGTCAGCACGCTAGCGTATGTCTTAGGTTTTTCTGAATGACACTATCAATAACTTCAATGTAAGATTTTCTTTTTGGGATAGATTTCAATTAGGCCTGAAATACCACAAACTAGTTATTTTCAGAATGGCAAATTTGGGAATTCTTTTTTTAACCCAGAACAAAAAGTCTGCTTTGACGGTCACTACAAATAACTTGACCAGCTAAAACTGTGCAGATTTGGTTGAATAGAGATGTGAGACCTGTTTTTTTTTTGCGCTGTGTGACAGTTATAGGTTTAATCACAGAATGACACTTCTATCAGCACGCTAGCGTGTGTCTTAGGTTTTTCTGAATGACACTATCAATAACTTCAATGTAAGATTTTCTTTTTGGGATAGATTTCAAGTAGGCCTGAAATACCACAAACTAGTTATTTTCAGAATGGCAAATTTGGGAATGCTTTTTCAACCCAGAACAAAAAGTCTGCTTTGACGGTCACTACAAATAACTTGACCAGCTAAAACTGTGCAAATTTGGTTAAATAGAGATGTGAGACGTGTTTTTTTTTTGCGCTGTGTGACAGTTATAGGTTTAATCACAGAATGACACTTCTATCAGCACGCTAGCGTGTGTCTTAGGTTTTTCTGAATGACACTATCAATAACTTCAATGTAAGATTTTCTTTTTGGGATAGATTTCAAGTAGGCCTGAAATACCACAAACTAGTTATTTTCAGAATGGCAAATTTGGGAATGCTTTTTCAACCCAGAACAAAAAGTCTGCTTTGACGGTCACTACAAATAACTTGACCAGCTAAAACTGTGCAGATTTGGTTGAATAGAGATGTGAGACCTGTTTTTTTTTGCGCTGTGTGACAGTTATAGGTTTAATCACAGAATGACACTTCTATCAGCACGCTAGCGTGTGTCTTAGGTTTTTCTGAATGACACTATCAATAACTTCAATGTAAGATTTTATTTTTGGGATAGATTTCAAGTAGGCCTCAAATACCACAAACTAGTTATTTTCAGAATGGCAAATTTGGGAATGCTTTTTCAACCCAGAACAAAAAGTCTGCTTTGACGGTCACTACAAATAACTTGACCAGCTAAAACTGTGCAGATTTGGTTGAATAGAGATGTGAGACGTGTTTTTTTTTGCGCTGTGTGACAGTTATAGGTTTAATCACAGAATGACACTTCTATCAGCACGCTAGCGTGTGTCTTAGGTTTTTCTGAATGACACTATCAATAACTTCAATGTAAGATTTTCTTTTTGGGATAGATTTCAAGTAGGCCTGAAATACCACAAACTAGTTATTTTCAGAATGGCAAATTTGGGAATGCTTTTCAACCCAGAACAAAAAGTCTGCTTTGACGGTCACTACAAATAACTTGACCAGCTAAAACTGTGCAGATTTGGTTGAATAGAGATGTGAGACCTGTTTTTTTTTGCACTGTGTGACAGTTATAGGTTTAATCACAGAATGACACTTCTATCAGCACGCTAGCGTGTGTCTTAGGTTTTTCTGAATGACACTATCAATAACTTCAATGTAAGATTTTATTTTTGGGATAGATTTCAAGTAGGCCTCAAATACCACAAACTAGTTATTTTCAGAATGGCAAATTTGGGAATGCTTTTTCAACCCAGAACAAAAAGTCTGCTTTGACGGTCACTACAAATAACTTGACCAGCTAAAACTGTGCAGATTTGGTTGAATAGAGATGTGAGACCTGTTTTTTTTTGCGCTGTGTGACAGTTATAGTTGTAATCACAGAATGACACTTCTATCAGCACGCTAGCGTGTGTCTTAGGTTTTTCTGAATGACACTATCAATAACTTCAATGTAAGATTTTTTTTTTGGGATAGATTTCAAGTAGGCCTGAAATACCACAAACTAGTTATTTTCAGAATGGCAAATTTGGGAATGCTTTTTCAACCCAGAACAAAAAGTCTGCTTTGACGGTCACTACAAATAACTTGACCAGCTAAAACTGTGCAGATTTGGTTGAATAGAGATGTGAGACCTGTTTTTTTTTTTGCGCTGTGTGACAGTTATAGGTTTAATCACAGAATGACACTTCTATCAGCACGCTAGCGTGTGTCTTAGGTTTTTCTGAATGACACTATCAATAACTTCAATGTAATATTTTCTTTTTGGGATAGATTTCAAGTAGGCCTGAAATACCACAAACTAGTTATTTTCAGAATGGCAAATTTTGGAATGCTTTTTCAACCCAGAACAAAAAGTCTGCTTTGACGGTCACTACAAATAACTTGACCAGCTAAAACTGTGCAGATTTGGTTGAATAGAGATGTGAGACCTGTTTTTTTTGCGCTGTGTGACAGTTATAGGTTTAATCACAGAATGACACTTCTATCAGCACGCTAGCGTGTGTCTTAGGTTTTTCTGAATGACACTATCAATAACTTCAATGTAAGATTTTCTTTTTGGGATAGATTTCAAGTAGGCCTGAAATACCACAAACTAGTTATTTTCAGAATGGCAAATTTGGGAATGCTTTTTCAACCCAGAACAAAAAGTCTGCTTTGACGGTCACTACAAATAACTTGACCAGCTAAAACTGTGCAGATTTGGTTGAATAGAGGTGTGAGACCTGTTTTTTTTTGCGCTGTGTGACAGTTATAGGTTTAATCACAGAATGACACTTCTATCAGCACGCTAGCGTGTGTCTTAGGTTTTTCTGAATGACACTATCAATAACTTCAATGTAAGATTTTATTTTTGGGATAGATTTCAAGTAGGCCTCAAATACCACAAACTAGTTATTTTCAGAATGGCAAATTTGGGAATGCTTTTTCAACCCAGAACAAAAAGTCTGCTTTGACGGTCACTACAAATAACTTGACCAGCTAAAACTGTGCAGATTTGGCTGAATAGAGATGTGAGACCTGTTTTTTTTTGCGCTGTGTGACAGTTATAGGTTTTAACACACAGAATGACACTTCTATCAGCACGCTAGCGTGTGTCTTAGGTTTTTCTGAATGACACTATCAATAACTTCAATGTAAGATTTTCTTTTTGGGATAGATTTCAAGTAGGCCTGAAATGCCACAAACTAGTTATTTTCAGAATGGCAAATTTGGGAATGCTTTTTCAACCCAGAACAAAAAGTCTGCTTTGACGGTCACTACAAATAACTTGACCAGCTAAAACTGTGCAGATTTGGTTGAATAGAAATGTCAGGTCTATTTTTTAGCCGCAGGGTGACAGGCTCAACTTGCCCCTGATGTAATATATGGCCAAAAAATAACCACACTGTTGATGGTTAAATGCACTTGGGTGACACAGGCTCAGCCTGCAGCTGATGTAGTATATGGCCAAAAAATAATCAGACTGTTGATGGTTAAATGCACTTGGGTGAAACAGGCTCAGCCTGCAGCTGATGTAGTATATGGCCAAAAAATAACCAGATTGTTGATGGTTAAATGCACTTCGGTGACACAGGCTCAGCCTGCAGCTGATGTAGGATATAGCACAAAATAACCACACTATCGATGGTTAAATACACTTGGTGATAGCTCGTGCTGGCGCACCACAAGTCACAAAATGGCCGCCGATTACCCCAGAAAAAAAGTGATCTAAAAACGCTCTGGGCAGCCTCAAAAAAGTGAGCAAGTCAATAATAGCACTTTAATGATCCACAGCTGCAGATCGATCACAGAATGAAGTCTTTTGGAGGAGTTAATCTGCCTAATCTCGCCCTAACGTCGCAGCTGCAACCTCTCCCTATGCTTGAATCAGCAGAGTGACGTGCAGCGCTACGTGACCCAAGCTTATATAGAGGCTGGGTCACATGCTGCACTGGCCAATCACAGCCATGCCAATAGTAGGCAAGGCTGTGATGGCCTTTTGGGGCAAGTAGTATGACGCTTGTTGATTGGCTGCTTTGCAGCCTTTCAAAAAGCGCCAAGAAAGCGCCGAACACCGAACCCGAACCCGGACTTTTACGAAAATGTTCGGGTTCTGGTCCGTGTCATGGACACCCCAAAATTCGGTACGAACCCGAACTATACAGTTCGGGTTCGCTCATCCCTACTAATTATGGCTTGCTTCACTGATAGTGACAGCTCTTTGGATCTCATCTTGAGAGTTGACAGCAACGGATTCCAAATGCAAATAGCAGACTGGAAATGAACTCTGGACCTTTTATCTGCTCATTGTAATTGGGATAATGAGGGAATAACACACACCTGGCCATGGAACAGCTGAGAAGCTAATTGTCCCATTACTTTTGGTTTCTTAACAAGTGGGAGGCACATATGCAAACTGTTGTAATTCCTGCACCGTTCACCTGATTTGGATGTAAATACCTCAAATTAAAGCTGACAGTCTGCAGGTAAAGCACATCTTGTTCGTTTCATTTCAAATCCATTGTGGTGGTGTATAGAGCCAAAAATGTTAGAATTGTGTCAATGTCCCAATATTTATGGACCTGGCTGTATATTAGATATATTACACACATTTTACTAGATGACCGGTCACTGGCTGCACTGAGTTACGCTCCCATCAGCTAAATGAGCTCCTTCTGGTCTACAGGGAAGACTTTCGACATTCCACTAGATTTTGCAAAAAGCATAAAAAATATTTGAATAATGAAGAAATCTTGGGTTACTGGAAGTGTCAGGTACATCCCACCTTAATTCTTAGTGTCACCTGTCATTGCTATCAAATAAATGAGCCCACTTAGAGTCCCTGTAAAAGAACCTAACACATGCTCCTACCTTCTGCTTTTAGATAACGCACATTCTGAGATCCTGACATAAAGTGTTAAACTGCCCCGTGGCACTGAGACATTTTGTATGTCATTAAACTAAAAATAAAAGGTAAATAAAAAAATAAAATAAAAATGCTTTCACATAAAGGAAATGGAAGAATCACAAAGAGTCTGTGTAGAGATGAGCGATTTGATAAAAAAAAAATGGAATTCATGAAAAGAGACACTTTTCTCGGCAATCAAATTACTTTCAATTCGGGTAGCATTCATTTGTATCCGCATTGAATCACAAGGGCAGTTCGGACAAACTGGACCCAATTCGAATTTTAAGAAATTCACTCATGTCTAGTCCAATGTAAATAATAAATATCTAATATAAATGAATACATGTCCTATGCAGTGCTCCACCATAAGTCCTAGAATTTATAGAATTAATTAGGGCCTAGACCCAAATATTATTGTTTAAAATACGGAATGGTAGAAGTGTTAACCGGGAAGCATAGGGTTAATTTCACCCGAGGAATTTCTATGACTGCCCATGCCTGTGAGCCAAAAATTGGACATCAGCCAGTTTTCAGTTGTATCTTCCCTTAGACCAAAAAGTTGTATTTGCAAAAGGCTGAACTTTTTAATATTTTTTTCAGCTTTGTAAGCAGGTCTTAAAAGAAAGAGTCTAAAGATTATTTAACCATTTTCCGACCAAGCCCTACATTCAGTTTTGAAATGCTTTAAAGGTGTTCTCCAGTTGCATAATGAATTTAACTGCCAGAGTACCCCAACTTTTTCCTTATGACAGATGTTGGGGGGAAAAGGGTCAGGCGTGTTGGATTTCAACATGCCCGATCTTTTATTCTCATGGGAGATAAATGGTGTTTGCAATCGGCTCATACCCTTCTGCTCATTGAAAACACATGCGCACATTTAACCGTGCATGTGTAGGCGGGGATCGAGAGGAATAGCTGTCGGCCAAGTGAGTATTTGACCAACAGGTATCAAACGTGTATGGCTGCCTTTAGGCTAGCATAGACAGCAACGCAAATTATGAGCACAACAGGATGAGCACCTTATCATGGTAGGAAATTTAAACTTAAAGAAGACCTTTTACCACTCGTGACATGCCTGTTTCCACTCCTGACATGCCTGTTTAAATAGCTTCGTACATTCCCCATGTAATAACAATTCTGGAGCATCTATTCTTATGGCTCTATCTTGTGTCATTCCTCTATTATTTATACTAGAAGTTATGAATGAATTGCTAGCAGTCTGCAGTAAGGGCACAGAGGGGGGTAACCAGTTGGGGAGTGTACCTGCACAGTATCACTCTATCCAATCAGTGCTGCCATTTTCAGACTGTGCAGGTACACCCCCCGACTTGTTACCTCCCCCCTGTACCCTTACTTCAGACTGCTAGCAATTCATTCATAACGTCTAGTATAAATAATAAAGGAATAGATGCTCCAGAATTGTTATTACATGGGGAATGCATGTAGCTATTAAAACAGGCATGTCAGGAGTGGTGAAAGTTCCTCTTTAATAAATAGCAAAAGTTTAGAAACCACTTTTTATGTGTATTCTGCCTACAGTACTATCTAAAAAAGTACAAGCATGAGGGATCACCATGTTTGGACATCAAACCACTGTGCTCGTGACCACCAGACCTTTAGGTAAACCAAAAAAACACAGCACAGCAGATTCCAAATTAGGCTTCAAGTCAGTTTAGTTAAGCAGGTACATCCACCAAAAAAGTCTGTTTCAGTAGTGCAACTGCCTTTTTCAAGCATTACTACTATACTATCTAGATATCTACGTAACAGTTGAGATAAGTGAATTGATTCTTTATACTCAAAATTCTATGAGAATTTTTTTTTTTTATTCAGATTATTTCAGACTTTCTTTAAAAAATGTTTGATTCTAAGGAAGGGGAGAGAGGAAGAGAGAGATTTCCCAGGCATTCAAAGTACTTCCACTTTGGGTGGAATCAATTCATAACCAAATCGAATTTCATGGTCTATTCCAATCAAATTTTAAGAAGTTCACTCATCTTTATGTACCACATATAGAACTTTTCTTCTATGCTAATGTGTCAAAGGAGTTGTTCGGTGACATAAAAAGTTCTTTGTTTTTTAACAAAATGTAAATTGATACAGCTGATTTCAGACCCTCTTCGTAGTCCTGGAGGTGTAGCTTCTGCTGTCGTTCTGACACAGGCAGTTGGCTTCCTCCTCTTTGCTGTGTCGGCGACGTCATAAAGTTTCTGGCTTAGTTCCTTAGCTAAGCCACCCCCTTCTCCATCATGGCTGATTCAGAGAGAAAAAAAGCTAGTGACCTGAGCCAGCCCCCAAAAGCACATCACCGACGCAAAGAGGAGGAGGAAGCCATCTGCCTGTGTCAGAATGACAGTGGAAGCTACACTTCACGGACCACAAGAGAAGGGCTGATGTTGGCCCAAAGGCGCAGTATTCAGAATTAAAGTACATTACTAAATTGTATTACTCCACATTTGAACAAATTAAGAACTTTTTATGTCTCCGGACAACCTCTTTAAATTCATTAAAAATAGCCGAATGTCTAAACATTAATCTCAGCCTAATATCTACAGCAAAAACAATGAAATATACAAAGCGAGGAAAGAGCAATAAAAAGAACAACTTATTTCTATGAAGAAGAATTTATAATCCAATTTTAGATTTTGAATTATGCGGTATTATACAGTTCCATTCTAAAGATTTTCACTGCTTCCTTGACAGAGATTTGCATTTTTATAGGAAACTAAGAAAAAGTGAAGAATCCACCAGCAAAGAGAAGGAAAAAAAAAACATAGTCTACAAAACTGCTCCATTTTTCTACACCCACAGTCCATATCGTCCTTGACAACTGACAGTACCGGTAAAGGGCTAAATTAACCAGACTATTTAAAGTGGAATAAATTATAGCCTTGCAACAAGATAATAGTAGAGAACATTATCTAGTCGTACAATACAGAGCTGCAGATTTGGAAAGAGGGAATTTGCAGCACCTTGTAAGACAACCAACTGAACTTAATACTACTATTTTGTCATCTTGTACTAAAATTTTGTGTGTATGGTGTACACAATTATATACAAGAGTTTACAACCAAGTCTCTCCCAACATATTAAAACTTCCATCAAATGCCAAGAATGATTGATACTAAAAGGGGACCTAGCACCACTATTTATTTGCCATATATTACTTGTGTTACGAAGTGGATGTGGATCTGTTGTGCCACTGAACAGATTTGACTTGGGGCTATTCCTAAAGACATTATTTAAGTGGCCACCCTGGTCTTCACCGTTTAACCCTATAGATAGGGATCTGGACTCCACTGAAGATAAACCACCAGGCCACTACCTCTTGGAGTAGTCTCTGTTCAGTGTCAAGAGACACCGGTGTGGAGCACTGAGGATCAGGCAACACACTAGTCAGAAACAAGACAAGGTCAGGACAGGTAGCATACAAGCAATCTAGTACATTTTACAAAGGTCAGGGTGGGCCAACAAAGGGTCAAAACGAGTAATAAGCAGAGGTCAGGCCAGGCACCAAAGGGTCAAATCCAAAAGCAGTCAGAGATCAGTACATAGGCAGGTAAACAAGACAATGGCGCCCCTTTGCAGGAAACCAGCTAGCTAGAATCTATTGGTCAGGCACCTGCCCCAGTATGAGGATGCCTTATATACCCTATGGAAGACTTCCATGGGTTGGGAGCAACAGGTTTGTGCACGCTGGCGTTTTACGAGACTGAGACGAATGCACACCCTAGAAACACCTAGAGAGGCAGTTGGCATGAAGTACAGGGCGCACAGGCCTGGCAGAACCCCAGACACAGTGTTCTGATGGCCATGCCCAGTGAGGAGTAAGAGACACTGACGGGATGGACTTCCAGAGAAGCATCATGAGGTGGGTAATCAATCCAGCAGCTGTTCCCACTGAGAGCAGAGGGGCTCCAGCAGACACTACCAAGATAACAAACTTTATTTCACACAGATATAATATGGCCACATTTTGGTGTCCATATGATCGAAGTTTAGGCCTTGTGCACAAAGCTGCATTGCATTCTGTTTAGGGAACCCGGAGACTCGTGTGGGGTCTTAGTGTACCTCTGCATGCCCCCACTTCTATTCATCCAGAGCATGCAGAGATATTTCTCTGGTTTTGTACATATCCGGCAAAAATCATGGCATGTACAATAGATTCCACATGGATGGAGGTATTCTGCCCTAGAAGCATTGCTTCTAGAGGAGAACATGTCTACAGGGACGTCACCCATGATAGTATGGTATGGTGGCCAACACATGCATGAACCCTAAAGATCTAACAACAGGACCTCTGATGGAGCTGCTAAATCAGTTTTATATCATCTTAGAACCCTTTGGTGGTTAGTAGACAACAGGGCTGTGAGGAGGGGTAGGTAGAGGAGGTGGTCTTTAATGGGTGAAGGGGGGGCACAATTTATGGATTTAATAAAAAAAATGTGGGTACTGTTATAAATAAAAACTTAAAGGGGTTGACCTTAACTCTGATAATGATTACCTATGCTTAGGATAGGACATCAATATCAGAATGGTACGATTCCTTGCACTCCCACTTATCAGCTGCAGCTTCTTCATGGTATCCCAAGCATAGCGCCGTGTAGTGACTGTGCTTGTTGTTGCAGCTAAGTCTCATTCACTTGAATGGGACTCAGCTACAGAAAGGCCATGTCACAGTTGGACATGTCGTCAAGACCTAGAAAGAGGCCACAGCACTAACTTGAGCATCCATTCCTAAAGCTGATAGATAGAGGTACCAGGAGTGAGACCCCCATCAATCAGACATTGATGACCTAATATGAATGATATATTAGGAGCTAGAACCCATGGACAAATGTTTAGCTGTACAACTATCACTTGACCCTTCCTGTTTGGCGCATCACGACAAATTTACTTCAGAGGTAATTAACAAGGGAGAAAATTCTCAAATTGTGGATCTATATTAGATAGGAAGGTCAAGCGTACATACCAAAAACTACCTATGAAAAATTCGACCTTTAAAACTAAATTTTTTTTATATTATTAACATAAGGGAAGGCTGATTAGGCCTGATCACCTAAGGATATATAACAAGGAAAGTGTAATCCTAATAAGTGTAAAGGTATTTAGATAGCAAATGAGTAGCTAAATGGTCAATATAAAAGGAACACTGGGGATCACCAGAAACTGTGGAGGGAGGATGAACAGAGGTAGAGGTGAGGGGAGGGAATATTGTCCCTGACTAATACCTCTGCCCGGGGACGATTCCTGAAGGTGAAATCTCCCCGTCCTCGTGCCTCCCCTGGCTTACCCTAGTAGGCCCTCAGGCAGACTGGGTTTCCCTTGTACCCCAATGCGTTTCTCCCACCTGGGTTCATCAGGGGGTTGCTTAGGGAAATATAAACAGTTATACTGGGCACCTAAAACAAACAAAAATATACCCAAAAGAATTATATATTACGTTACGTGGCGGAGGCTTGTAGCATGGATGTGCAGAGAAGGCATCACATGTGACTCCTATGATAAGGAGATGATTCATTCACATGTTACCATATCCCTAAATAAAATGTAGTTTTAAAGGTCAAATTTTTCATAGGTAGTTTTTGGTAATTAACAAGGGACATTACTGTCACTAGCTAATTATCTATGTTAATTAGGGGCTGTGTTAATGAGACAGTGGGCTGATTATGGTTAGTTAGTTAGTTGGTTGGTTAGATAGTTCTTGATTGAATTAGACTTCATGTCTTGTCCTGTAAAAATCTTACTTATCTAAGACCAAGGGGGCTGCACAATAATAATTGGTATTATGATCCACCCATCCTCTGCATGAAAAAATACTCCTCTTGCTGAATCCTGAAATCTGGCTGGATGAATTAGATTTTAAAGCCATGTACTGTAGCACATTATTCGGTCACACCATGAAAAATTTTCAGGAACCGCAATAGTGCTTAATCCCTTTAAGGGGTTGTCTCACTTCAGCACGTGGTATCTATCTGGATGACAGATTTAATACCAGGCACTTACTTATGTATTGTGATTTTACATACTGGCTCTTTTACTGGCTTGCTTAATTTTTTCATCATATTATAGACTGCTCGTTTCCATTGGTCACGGCCACCCTGCAGTGCAGATATATTGTGGACAGGAGCTGTTGTGCATATGTACCTACAGTATGCGCGCCTCCACGTTCAGTTTTTACTATAGTGTGCAAGCATGACCACCACTGATGGATTGCAGGGTGGTCATAACCCCTGGAAACGAGCAGTGTATAATGTGATAAAAAAATGAATCCAGCCAGCAAAGGAGGCATTCAGACATCTAAAACCAACCTAAAGCAACAAAGAAACTGTAATGAAACTGAAACTGTACTGAAAAACAGCAATGAAAACACATCACTGTCTTCAGAATAGGTCATCAATATCTTATCTGTGGGGCTACCACTCCCAGTACTCCCACCTATCAGCTGTTTGCTGCTCTGGTTGCCGTTCTGGTGACCAATAAACATGACATCACTGGCCTACGAAGAGGCCACAGCGCTCACCGGAGCACCACTATCTGATTTAAGGGGGTACCTGGAGTTGGACCCCACTGATCGGATATTGATAACCAGTACTGAAGGTGTGTATTACCAGGGTGGGTGTTTCGATTAACGCAAAAGTTTTCTTTGTTTTCAGACCTGGCCCTCTTGCTCCGTTCATCTTGGGATATCTCAAGCCAAACGGAAAGCTAGAGTAGGACACATATGAAGAAAAGAATACATGTGAGGAAGGACACATCTGTATGCATGGAATGTGGACCACAGATACCTCCACCAAGTCACAACATAAATCTGAACCCACTTCATGAGGCAAAGAAAGATGATCCAATCTACAGACGTACAGGTGGCATCTAATATACATACCTTGGTTAACGCGTTAAGTAGAAAATGATACTAAAAAGTTAACTAATTCTTTCAATGTATTTGTCACAAGATGGCAGGAGATAACACTGTGATATGTGTTATCAGAGTTGTCAGAGTCAATTTTAGCTTGGCTAGATAGATAGATAATAGATAGATAGATAGATAGATAGATAGATAGATAGATAGATAGATAGATAGATAGATAGATATAAATAAATCGATTCTAAAGAAATCAATAGAAAATACGAATTTCTCAAAAACTTTGGTCTCCAACTTTTTGGGGATTCTTCCCGCTCACTGGCTGTTTGTTACGATCAACTCTCGTCTTTTTATCTATCGTATATATCCCGCTGTCACTTTAAGATTATTATTAATTTTGTCTTGGAATTCTTGAAAGGGGTTGGATGCAGTCCTAGGAGATCTTGGAGTGTCATACATGACTTTTTAGGGGAATTTTAATTCAGACCGAATTCATTCAGACCAAATCGAATCTGACTGCTGAGTCCACCTAAAAAAATATCGTGAAACTCTCTCACCTGTAATAGCACATACACAGGACGCTCTGACTTACAGTAACTTCCTCTATTGATGTTAATATCACTTTGTCACAGCGGTGAGAACGGTTCTTGCCTTTCCTAGCATTGCTTTGTTTTGACAGATCCCAACAATTTGCACTCTTTAGAAACCTATGCTACATCTTAAAGACCAGCATACATGGGGAGTGAATAATTGTATTTTATCACTAATTGGGACAACTGTTCAATTGCAATACAATATGCAGATCAGTTGGAATTCAAGCTCGGAGACCTCATTTTTCATAAAGCCTGGATACATCTTCTGCAACCTAATTAGACCCAATCCTCTTTAATTAAATGTATCAGGCGAAAGCCGGAGAGTTCAGACCTAATAAGGATAATGACTTCTTTTTTTTTTTTTTTACATTGTTGTTTTGTTTTCGGTTTATTTAATGCCTTATCTCTACTAAACCAATTTGTACCATATGCTCGGCTCTTCTATACAAAAACTTTGTCATCCGTTATGTTACGTTTCGGAAAAATGCAGGCGTGACAGGCGCAGTCATTTTTCTTGGGGTGCTGAATCCCAGGGTGTTCATGAAGCAGCTGCTTTTTAAAATTGACATTACTTAAGAAAACACCAGACAAAACATTCCTCAGAACACCAGAATCCCGCAGAGCTGCAGAGAGACTAACAAATTTTCTCCAAAATGACAGATGTTTAGATTTGATGTTTTTGTCTTCTTCTCGAAAAAAAAAATTAACAATGGTTTACTTGTAATGTGACCTTAAAATCCTCTAAGAATGCGGACATGGGCATCTCCATGGATCTTCCTGTAAGGGGGTCTTACCATAGGGTCGCACTTTCATACATCTACAGCTGTTGACAAGGAAAATGACTCAGTATGGTTTCTTATTTAAAGGCAACAACTGAAAGAACACCTTATACAAATTCAGAGCCCCAAACCTGTGTGTATCTGCAAATCATGTTTAGTTTTTTTGCTGTATTATGTACACCAGAAGATGGGGTATACATGGTATGGTTGTCAGGGGCAGGGTTAAGTATCCTGTTTCTCCTCTGTTGGTAGGAGCGGGCTGGTCCTGTTTCCTGCTAGGAGGGGTAGTTCTAGCTAGGACAGTGTGGAGAAAGGAAGCACATCCAATTGCTCCTACTCCAAGGGTCTTAGGGACCAGTCTTGATCCAATTCTGCTGTGAGACCAACACTCCAGAGAGACTGCAAGAACACCAAGATACAGCTTTTCTAGAAGCTACAGCGTTTATAGTCAGTGGAGTGACCAGCAAACTATACCTATCCAGACCCTGCTGCAGGTGAAGGACTATAGTTCAGACACCATCACATCAAGGCCAGACCAATTCAAAGCCTGCAATACACAGTGGACACCTATATCCACAAGTGCCAGCCTACAGATGTTAGCCAGGAGTTCAGGGGAGTGTCATCCTCAAGATAACATATCAGAGGTGCCATAAATTGCCACTTTGCCCGCCACCATACCCCATCATCTGGGGACAGAAATTGCACTCTGTCCAAACTATTGCTGGATGTACCACAAGTTATCTTATCTGGGTAAAGGGAGACTTTTATACTTTTACATCTGGCCTGAGTCTTCAAATCACCTTTCCACTGCACTGATCCCCAGGAAGCAATGGCCTGAGGGAGTACACCAAGAGACAACACTTCATCAGGGCTACTACCATTCCCATCCTCTGCACCGACTCCTCAGGGGCTTGCTACAGAAACACAACTGTGGCCATAGAACCTACTGTGTCCCTGCGGATCTACTGTATGTGCAGTAGGTGCTCATTATGCATTCTTATGGTGCCAAAACGCAGCGGTATTCTCCCCTAAAAACATGATTTTGGGCCATACCCTGGTAAAAGGTGTGGATGCTGTACAGGGAAGCAGTAGCTTAGCAGCTTCATACAATCTATCAGATTTAAACGTAAGAGACTGAATTCTTGAATGTCATAGCTCACAATTAATGGTAATGGTAATAGAGACATAAGGTGTGTATTGTATGATGAACAAGGGGCCCAAAACCATTTTTTCATGGGGGTTCTGTGCGATCTGTGGATCCTCAGGATAGGCCATTGCTACCTAATCGTCTGACATCCCGAACCCTCGTGGATCACCTGTTCTGCAGCAGATTTGTGGCTGGTTACTGCAGCTCTGTACAACAGGCAGGGCTGTGAAGTTCCAGCACTGATTTCAGTCACCGGAGCTACTGCAAATCAGATAATAGGTGGGGTGCAGGGGTACTGGACACCTGCCGATCAAGTGTCCGATCCTGAAGATGCACCATCACTTCTAAAGGGATGGACCACCCCTTTAAAATTGTCCTAGCAAAGATACTTTCCATAAACCATCTTTATTTAATGCATGTGAATAATTGTAATGAGATAGCTCAAATCAATACTCATCCCAGCAACCTTTTCTTCTACAGGTGCCACCTCTACTGGTGAGCTGTATGGCTAGTGTGCTAGTTCACATCTAGTAGTAGTAATTGCTTAAAATGTGAACTTGCAAAATCTTGTTATGGACAGTGACAAAAATTAGATTAAAAAAACTGCCATTGCAAACACAAAAAATACCTAAAACAGAAAAAAATAAACTGAAAATTGTAAAATAAAAATAAATAAATATGTAAATAATGTATTTTTTCATTGTTCCATAAAGTGTACGCTCTAAGTTCTTTATTTGCCAGCATAAAAGGTTAAGAAACACCACAAGTCACACATTTCTTCTCCTTCAGAGCCAAAAGAAAAATGTTCCAGATAAATAATGAAATATGTTTTAACTGCACGCCGCAAAAGGTGGTAGGATGCTTATAAAAACGGAAATGTCAACTTGGGGTCGAAGTTAGGTAAGGATAATTATCTGTAGGTGGAATATTAAGCGCATGTTTAATTGCATAGCATTTAAAATAATTGGTTACTAAAAAAGAAAACTTAGACAGTTTAATATTAATTTCTACCTAAGAAACATTACTGTAAATTTCAGCATGTCCCCCCTGAGTCATTAAGTAGCAAAAAGTATAATTCCATCTGCCAGTGTAAAATCAGAGACTTGTCATGGGCTTATGGCACAGGCTGTATGTCCCCTGCTTGTTTGTCAAGTTGCCGAAATTTTCAAGGAAGAAGGCTGTCAGAAGAATAGACTTGCTTTGTTTGATTTTTTTCTTGGATTTACATACTTATATTTTAAATATGGAGTTATTGGGTTCCTATTGGGCTTTTGCATCGTTATTTGGGCAGTGCTGTGTATTGAAAATTTTATAAAGTCCTACTGACAAGTTGCAACTAAACAAACGAACAAACAAAAAAATATATATATATACAGTACAGACCAAAAGTTTGGACACACCTTCTCATTCAAAGAGTTTTCTTTATTTTCATGACTATGAAAATTGTAGATTCACACTGAAGGCAAAAACTATGAATTAACACATGTGGAATTATATACATAACAAACAAGTGTGAAACAACTGAAAATATGTCATATTCTAGGTTCTTCAAAGTAGCCACCTTTTGCTTTGATTACTGCTTTGCACACTCTTGGCATTCTCTTGATGAGCTTCAAGAGGTAGTCCCCTGAAATGGTTTTCACTTCACAGGTGTGCCTGTCAGGTTTAATAAGTGGGATTTCTTGCCTTATAAATGGGGTTGGGACCATCAGTGGCGTTGAGGAGAAGTCAGGTGGATACACAGCTGATAGTCCTACTGAATAGACTGTTAGAATTTGTATTATGGCAAGAAAAAAGCAGCTAAGTAAAGAAAAACGAGTGGCCATCATTACTTTAAGAAATGAAGGTCAGTCAGTCAGCCGAAAAATTGTGAAAACTTTGAAAGTAAGGGCTATTTGACCATGAAGGAGAGTGATGGGGTGCTGTGCCAGATGACCTGGCCTCCACAGTCACCGGACCTGAACCCAATCCAGATGGTTTGGGGTGAGCTGGACCGCAGAGTGAAGGCAAAAAGGCCAACAAGTGCTAAGCATCTCTGGGAACTCCTGTTGGAAGACCATTTCAGGGGACTACCTCTTGAAGCTCATCAAGAGAATGCCAAGAGTGTGCAAAGCAGTAATCAAAGCAAAAGGTGGCTACTTTGAAGAACCTAGAATATGACATATTTTCAGTTGTTTCACACTTGTTTGTTATGTATATAATTCCACATGTGTTAATTCATAGTTTTGATGCCTTCATAGTCATGAAAATAAAGAAAACTCTTTGAATGAGAAGGTGTGTCCAAACTTTTGGTCTGTACTGTATATATATATATATATATATATATATATATATACACTGCTCAAAAAAATAAAGGGAACACAAAAATAACACATCCTAGATCTGAATTAATTAAATATTCTTCTGAAATACTTTGTTCTTTACATAGTTGAATGTGCTGACAACAAAATCACACAAAAATAAAAAAATGGAAATCAAATTTTTCAAAGCATGGAGGTCTGGATTTGGAGTCACACTCAAAATTAAAGTGGAAAAACACACTACAGGCTGATCCAACTTTGATGTAATGTCCTTAAAACAAGTCAAAATGAGGCTCAGTAGTGTGTGTGGCCTCCACGTGCCTGTATGACCTCCCTACAACGCCTGTGCATGCTCCTGATGAGATGGCGGACGCTCTCCTGAGGAATCTCCTCCCAGACCTGGACTAAAGCATCTGCCAACTCCTGGACAGTCTGTGGTGCAAAGTGACATTGGTGGATAGAGCGAGACATGATGTCCCAGATGTGCTCAATTGGATTCAGGTCTAGGGAACAGGCGGGCCAGTCCATAGCATCAATGCCTTCGTCTTGCAGGAACTGCTGACACACTCCAGCCACATGAGGTCTAGCATTGTCTTGCATTAGGAGGAACCCAGGGCCAACCGCACCAGCATATGGTCTCACAAGGGGTCTGAGGATCTCATCTCGGTACCTAATGGCAGTCAGACTACCTCTGGTGAGCACATGGAGGTCTGTGCGGCCCTCCAAAGAAATGCCACCCCACACAATTACTGACCCAATGCCAAACCGGTCATGCTGGAGGATGTTTCAGGCAGCAGAACGTTCTCCATGGCGTCTCCAGACTCTGTCACGTCTGTCACATGTGCTCAGTGTGAACCTGCTTTCATCTGTGAAGAGCACAGGGCGCCAGTGGCGAATTTGCCAATGTTGGTGTTCTCTGGCAAATGCCAAACGTCCTGCACGGTGTTGGGCTGTAAGCACAACCCCCACCTGTGGACGTCGGGCCCTCATATCACCCTCATGGAGTCTGTTTTTGACCGTTTGAGCAGACACATGCACATTTGTGGCCTGCTGGAGGTAATTTTGCAGGGCTCTGGCAGTGCTCCTCCTGTTCCTCCTTGCACAAAGGCGGAGGAAGCGGTCCTGCTGCTGGGTTGTTGCCCTCCTACGGCCTCCTCCACGTCTCCTGATGTACTGGTCTGTCTCCTGGTAGCGCCTCCATGCTCTGGACACTATGCTGACAGACACAGCAAACCTTCTTGCCACAGCTCGCATTGATGTGCCATCCTGGATAAGCTGCACTACCTGAGCCACTTGTGTGGGTTGTAGACTCCGTCTCATGCTACCACTAGAGTGAAAGCACCGCCAGCATTCAAAAGTGACCAAAACATCAGCCAGGAAGCATAGGAACCGAGAAGTGGTCTGTGGTCACCACCTGCAGAACCACTCCTTTATAGGGGGTGTCTTGCTAATTGCCTATAATTTCCACCTGTTGTCTATCCCATTTGCACAACAGCATGTGAAATTGATTGTCACTCAGTGTTGCTTCCTAAGTGGACAGTTTGATTTCACAGAAGTGTGATTGACTTGGAGTTACATTGTGTTGTTTAAGTGTTCCCTTTATTTTTTTGAGCAGTGTATATATATATATATATATATATATATATATATTAGAGATGAGCGAATTTCTTAAAAGCTGATTCGCCGAATTTCACAATAAAATTTGCTTCGTGACAAATTACTTTGTCACAGAGCACATTTTTTTGGAAGTAGCAGGTGCAAAGACAGGGAGCTGCGATAGCGCCGCCCCCATTATTGTACCCCTCAGATGCCGCGTTCATACATGATCAGGAATGTGAGTGTAAAATTAACAACAAAAAAATTTAATCAAACTTACCGCCTCCATTTGCTTGCAACGGGCCGGCCGCCGCCATCTTGCTTGAAGATATCAGCCGAAATCCTGTGCAGCGCGAGATTACGCCATCATGCCGGCTGACGTGGTGACGTATGTACCCCAGGGTGTGTACATCAGGAATGGGGGGGGGAGGGAAAAAAGCAAATACAAAAGGCTGATCTTACACACCGAAGAAAACAAATACACAGATGTGAACTTTATTACAGAGCTAATTAAAAGCACACACAATGGTTACCTGTAAAATCTTTTTTTTTTTGTTTCTTTTTTATAGATCCTTGGGAGAAATTGTCTACAAGTGAAATGACAAAAATGAAAAAAAATAATAGTTGATTTTATAGGCAGAAAAGTAGTAAACTGAAAGGATCCCAGGTCGTCACATTAAGGAGACTGGTTTAGTAGGACTGTGTCATCTCGGGATACATTGTATCTCTGAAGCGGTATTCCCGCAGTTTACTGTCATAGCTGTTCGATCGAGACTGAGCATTATGTTGCAGATTTATCATGTTGACTTCAAATGACTAAAGAGCAGTTTACAAATGTAATGATCCAGATGTAACTTAAGAATAAAACATCTAAAAAAAAACATTGCATCACTGGAGTCTAGAAGGTAATCAGAACGGATATGTTCTCTCCCAGAGAGAGCTTGTCACTAGTGTTAAGTGAATCGAAGTTAACGAAGTGGACTTCGATCCGAATTTCAGGAAAAATTTGACCTTTCACGAAGCCGAATTTCCTCGCACCTCATGGTAACGAGTAAATTTTTCCTGAAAAGGCGGTAAAAAAACAAAAAATACATACTCACCTCATTCATTTGCTTGCGGAGAGGCAGTCGCGGCCATCTTGATGAAAGAAAACGGGCCAAATCTCGCACGCTGTGTGACGTCACCATTTCATCATGCTAGCGCGGTGACGTTATCACGTCAGAGCGCGAGATTTGGCCCGTTTTATTCAATCAGGATGGCCGCGACAGACTCTCTGTGAGCAAATGGACGAGTAGGTATTTTTTTGTTTTTAACCCCTGATTACCCCTGAAAGGCCTCAATGTGACTGTCAGATGCCGCGATGAGCGTTGAACTCAGCATCTGAGGGGTTCAATGACGGGAGGAGACGCAATCGCAGTTCCCCGTCATTGCGCCCGCTACATACAATGGCATTCGATTTGTGATGAAGTAATTCATAACGCATTGAATTTTTTTGTGAACTTCGGCGAAAAAGCAAATCAATTTGTTTTAAAACTTCGCTCATCTCTACTTACCACCATGAATTGCAGTGAAATCTGTAGGCAGCACGATATAGAGCAGGAGGAGCAGAGCAGATTCACATAACTTCAGCGCATCCAGCAGCAGTTCTAAATGTAAGACGGCTTTCTTGCTGTCTTAGATTTAGACCATTTTCTTCGCCTAAAACAGGCGTTGAAAATGATGAATGAGATGGGCAACTGGCCCCTCCCCTCCCACTCCCACAATTTTAGACCTGGCGTAAGTGTGCCGAAGTTGCATATAGCGGCACAACGGACCATTGCGCTGCCATCTGTTCCTATAGAATAGTGGAAACAAAGAAACTGTTTGGGGGGCACTCGGCTATTTAGTACTGCGTGGAATAAGGCGTCATCATTATATACCAAATGTATGAAAATATATAAAATATTTATTATGTTTGAACCTTGTCGCACTCTTGTGTTCTTGCTTGGAGTAGGGTTCCCACCCCAATTATCAGTAAAGCAAAGACTCTAGCATATAATGTAGTAAGATGGTTATTTTATTGTTTTGAGGTTACTGCGGCTTTAAGTAACGTTTCGGACTTGTGGCCTTCTTCAGACGAATGCCGCTAGTTAAAAAAGGAGTAGGGTCAAGCACAGTACGGGATGTGGGTATGCCACTGTAGAAATGAGCACTGATTTCTACAGTGGCATACCCACATTTTCACCAGCGGCATTAGCCTGAAGAAGGCCACAAGGCCGAAACATTACTTAAACCCGCAGTAACCTCAAAGCAATAAAATAACCATCTTAATACATTATATGCTGGAGTCTTTGCTTTACTAAAATATTTATTAGAAACAATATAAAATAATGGGAAACACCAATATAAAATTTTAATATGCAAATATACAAAAATGTGGTGTATAGATGTCGGGCTGGATGTCCTAAGATGAATCTAGTCCAACCCAACATCCAACACTCATTTATGACAGATGCATTTATGATAGATGTCCCACTAAGAGACTAATCGTTCATCCGAACATCTACCACACATATGAAAACATAATCAATATGCATAAATCTCAAACATACAGTACAGACCAAAAGTTTGGACACACCTTCTCATTCAAAGAGTTTTCTTTATTTTCATGACTATGAAAATTGTAGATTCACACTGAAGACATCAAAACTATGAATTAACACATGTGGAATTATATACATAACAAACAAGTGTGAAACAACTGAAAATATGTCATATTCTAGGTTCTTCAAAGTAGCCACCTTTTGCTTTGATTACTGCTTTGCACACTCTTGGCATTCTCTTGATGAGCTTCAAGAGGTAGTCCCCTGAAATGGTTTTCACTTCACAGGTGTGCCCTGTCAGGTTTAATAAGTGGTATTTCTTGCCTTATAAATGGGTTTGGGACCATCAGTGGCGTTGAGGAGAAGTCAGGTGGATACACAGCTGATAGTCCTACTGAATAGACTGTTAGAATTTGTATTATGGCAAGAAAAAGCAGCTAAGTAAAGAAAAACGAGTGGCCATCATTACTTTATGAAATGAAGGTCAGTCAGTCAGCCGAAAAATTGGGAAAACTTTGAAAGTAATGGCTATTTGACCATGAAGGAGAGTGATGGGGTGCTGCGCCAGATGACCTGGCCTCCACAGTCAGCGGACCTGAACCCAATCGAGATGGTTTGGGGTGAGCTGGACCGCAGAGTGAAGGCAAAAGGGCCAACAAGTGCTAAGCATCTCTGGGAACTCCTTCAAGACTGTTGGAAGACCAGTTAATTCATCGTTTTGATGCCTTCATAGTCATGGAAATAAAGAAAACTCTTTGAATGAGAAGGTGTGTCCAAACTTTTGGTCTGTACTGTATATAGTTGGCCAACTAAAAACTATATAAAAAATAACACACTTGAAAATATAATGGCTCCATTTGTATGTCCCAATTGCTCAATATATAGTCAACATATATAGAATTCAATAGGATATCATTAGCATATCAGATTGTAGTGCGTTCATAGTTAGTATGAGATCTATATGTAACTCCAAAGGATCCTGTTATTTTTAAGCGTCGAAGTAACACTTCGCATTGGTAATTAAATGCTGATGATCCTCTGTATTTGTTGGTATCAATTGGAAGAAAATATAAGAGCAACAAAATCCGTGTCACAATAGTATTTCAGAATAGTAAACGACCCCCCATAGTTCTGAGGGAAAAGGTTCAGCAAAACTTGTAATATATACGTTTAAGTTTGTGCTCTTTTTGAGTTGTTAGGGGCTATCTTATTAGTTACTGACAGCTATCTATGTAGAAATACTTTTACATAGAATGCTATCAATCAGTGACAAGACAGCCCCTTCCCGGGCCTCTGGAAGTTTCTCCATCCCTCCCCTCTGCTGTCTGTACTGCAGAAAGTGAGAACAGCCAGAGCTTCTTACCCGCTGTCGTAACTTTATACAGGCAGCAGCTTTGTCAGGACAGACAGAGGAGGGAGGGAGAAGGAATACAAACAGCAGCTCAGGCAGAAAGCAGGCTCAGCTTTGCTCATCACCTCTCCTCACTAGTGACTGGGATGTGACAGCTATGCTGGAGAGGTATGTATGTGTCACGGGGGAACAAGTGAACCCTACATTCCACCCACATCTCTGTTCTTGCCTACTTGCAGGACCTCCCTAAGTGGCAGACCCCAACTGGGCGACAGTCCCTGCTCATTTACGTGCTGGGGCTTACCACGGAAAAGCAGAGGGGAAAAACAATAAACAAAGAGACACACAAATAATGAGAAAAACCCAGTACTCAGAGTCAAACATACCGGATCAAAACCTAAAGAGAACAATGAAGCCAAATCAGAAAGTAGATCACTAAACAATACCAAGCCAAGGTCATACACAAGTGGTCAAGTCCAGGTCCAAATACGCCAGGCAGAAGTGAGTGCAAATACCAAGTCAGGGTCAAACCAGGAGATGCAGAAAAGACAAATCAGAATCCAAGAATCAGGGTCTGTTAAAATACCCCGCACTTCCTGGTCATGAGATGCACCACCTGATCACTTGACGCGCCCTGTGTCATGTGACCCATGACGTCAGAATAACTGACGCCAGCAGGTACATGGAAAATGACATGTTAAAGTGTAATGTGTGTAGTCTATGTGTGTGATGTTCATTAATGTGTGTGTAGTGTCTAAGGATTAGCAAATTTATGAAAAATTTGATTCGGCTGCTTTGCCGAATTTCACAAAAAAATTCACTTTGTGACTAATTACTTTGTCACAAAGCACATTTCTTTACATGCAGCGGGCGCAATGACAGGGAGTGGCGTAGCCCTCCGTCATTGTACCCCTCAGATGCTGAGTTCACCGCTGATTGCGGCATCTGAGATGAAAAATTAGGGCTTTCAGGGGTTAATCAGCTTAAAAAAAATACTCACCTAACCCATTTGATCGACAAGAGCCCGCCATGGCCATCTTGCTTAAAGACACCACACAAAATCTCACGTCCCATCATCACATCACCCCGTGCAAGATTTATCGCTCTGTCTTCAATCAAGATGGCTGCGGTGGGCTCTTCACGTGCAAATGCATACGTGAGTATTTTTTTTTTTTACCTCGAAGAGCGAGGAAATTCGGCTTTGCGGTGAATCCCATTTTTTCTGAAATTCGGATTGAAGTCCACTTCGGATACTTCTATTTGCTAAACGTTAGTAGTGTGTATGTATAATGTGTGTATGTGTGTGTGTGTGTGTGTGTGAAATGTACAAAGTATGTATATAAATATATACAGTACAGACCAAAAGTTTGAACACACCTTCTCATTCAAAGAGTTTTCTTTATTTTCATGACTATGAAGGCATCAAAACTATGAATTAACACATGTGGAATTATATACATAACAAACAAGTGTGAAACAACTGAAAATATGTCATATTCTAGGTTCTTCAAAGTAGGGGACTACATCTTGAAGCTCATCAAGAGAATGCCAAGAGTTTGCAAAGCAGTAATCAAAGCAAAAGGTGGCTACTTTGAAGAACCTAGAATATTTTCAGTTGTTTCACACTTGATTGTTATGAATATAATTCCACATGTATTAATTCATAGTTTTGATGCCTTCAGTGTGAATCTACAATTTTCATAGTAATGAAAATAAAGAAAACTCCTTGAATGAGAAGGTGTGTCCAAACTTTTGGTCTGTACTGTATGTGTTTGTGTAACGCATGCTTGTGATATATATGCATATGTTTGTAAATGAGGCATGTACAGTTGCAAGAAAAAGTATGTGAACCCTTTGGAATGATATGGATTTCTGCACAAATTGATCATAACATGTGATCTGATCTTCATCTAAGTCACAACAATAGACAATCACAGTCTGCTTAAACTAATAACACACAAAGAATTAAATGTTACCATGTTTTTATTGAACACACCATGTAAACATTCACAGTGCAGGTGGAAAAAGTATGTGAACCCTTGGATTTAATAACTGGTTGAACCTCCTTTGGCAGCAATAACTTCAACGAAACGTTTCCTGTAGTTGCAGATCAGACGTGCACAACGGTCAGGAGTAATTCTTGTCCTTTCCTCTTTACAGAACTGCTTCAGTTCAGCAATATTCATGGGATGTCTAGTGTGAATCGCTTTATTGAGGTCATGCCACAGCATCTTAATCGGGTTGAGGTCAGGACTCTGACTGGGCCACTCCAGAAAGCGTATTTTCTTCTGTTTAAGCCATTCTGTTGTTGATTTATTTCTATGCTTTGGGTCGTTGTCCTGTTGCAACACCCGTCTTCTGAGCTTTAGCTGGTGGACAGATAGCCTTAAGTTCTCCTGCAAAATGTCTTGATAACCTTGGGAATTTTTTTTTATGATAGCAATCCGTCCAGGCACTGACGCAGCAAATCAGCCCCAAACCATGATGCCCCCACCACCATACTTCACAGTTGGGATGAGGTTTTGATGTTGGTGTGCTGTGCCTCTTTTTCTCCACACATAGTGTTGTGTGTTTCTTCCAAAAAACTCAACTTTGGTTTCATCTGTCCACAGAATATTTTGCCAGTACTGCTGTGGAACATCCAGGTGCTCTTGTGCAAACTGTAAACGTGCAGAAATGTTTTTTTTGGACAGCAGTGGCTTCCTCTGCGGTATCCTCCCATAAAATCTATTCTTGTTTAGTGTTTTACGTATCGTAGATTCGCTAACAGGGATGTTAGCATATGCCAGAGACTTTTGTAAGTCTTTAGCTGACACTCTAGGATTCTTCTTCACCTCATTGAGCAGTCTGCGCTGTGCTCTTACAGTCATCTTTACAGGACACTCCTAGGGAGAGTAGCAGCAGGGCTGAACTTTCCTCATTTATAGACAATTTGTCTTACCGTGGACTGATGAACAGCAAGACTTTTGGAGATACTTTTATAACCCTTTCCAGCTTTATGCAAGTCAACAATTCTTAATCGTAGGTCTTCTGAGAGCTCTTTTGTGCGAGGCATCATTCACATCAGGCAATACTTCTTGCGAAAAGCAAACCCAGAACTGGTGTGTGTTTTTTATAGGGCAGGGCAGCTGTAACCAACACCTCCAATCTCATCTCATTGATTGGACTCCAGTTGGCTGACACCTCACTCCAATTAGCTCTTGGAGATGTCATTAGTCTAGGGGTTCACATACTTTTTCCAACTGCACTGTGAATGTTTACATGGTGTGTTCAATAAAAACATGGTAACATTTAATTCTTTGTGTGTTATTAGTTTAAGCAGACGGTGATTGTCTATTGTTGTGACCAATTTGTGCAGAAATCAATATCACTCCAAAGGGTTAACATACTTTTTCTTGCTACTGTATATCATGTAGCAATGCAATACAGTAGTGCAGCATAGCAGTATGATGTATGTGTGCAGTATAGCGTGGGGTAGAGTGGTACTATGTATGTCTGTAGTATAATGGTACCAGGTATGTGTGTGGTATAGCAGCACTATGTATGTGTGGTATAGCGTCACTATGTACATGCATGGCATAGTTATACTATTTATGCTTGTGGTATAGCACCATTATGTATTGTCAGTCCAAACTGTAGCTAGCTCTGCATTACCACTTCCAAAATGTATACACAGGCGAGGAAATGCCCAGGTACAGCCCTGCTATGTCATTCCTGCCCGCCTCTGTAATTAGAGACTACAATTTACATTTCATCGCAATATTGAACAATGTTCCATATCAGTCGCCCAATTTTTCCAATCACTGCATTACTGAAGCATGTGGGATGCAAGGCTATATTCACACAGGACAGATCTGTTTAGCCGCTGGGACACAGCTACGTGCAGGAGATAAGGCCGCAGTACATCGGTGGCAGGGGACATCGGCATCCCTCCAGACTCGGCATACAGTACCTACAAATCACTGTAACCGAGCAGGAGAGTCTGTTAGCTAGCATAGGTATTAATGATACACTGGACAGAAGATAAATGAAGGCACGGCTCAGGGGGTCTGCTGACAGATGAAGGCACGGCTCATGGGGGTCTGCTGACAGATGAAGGCACGGCTCATGGGGGTCTGCTGACAGATGAAGGCACGGCTCATGGGGGTCTGCTGACAGACCCTAATTTTTCCAGCCTGCCTCTTTCTCATGGGAGCTGGAAAATATGTAACAACTCGCAAGTCTTAAATCACTGGATTCTCCAATTAGCATAATTAACAAAATAATCAGAAATGTCCTCCATACACAGTCGGCCCTTGCCATAACTCACCATTGTGCCATGGTAGCAGATCATTCATACGCTGCAGTGCAGCCTGAACATTTTAATGCATTCAAGTCAACAACTACTTACTGGGATGTGTCAGGTAGGCAATTAATCTACGATGGAGATCGGCTCATTATAAATGGGAGAAATGTTATAAAATGGATTGCATCAAGCACGTGCCTAATGGCATTGGATTGTTCACTAGTATATTGGTACTCTTCTCTGTACCGCATGCTGAATATACATCCTGGAGGCAGCTGAAGTATTATTTAGGCAATAGGCACTATGGGGGTCATTTATCAACCAATATACGCCACTTTTTGGCGTATATTAGGCTCACATTTTGTCGCAAAAGTGGTTGGCGGCAAAATCTATGACTTTTCCCCCTTTTACGTCACTCACACCAGTGCTGAGAAAAGGGTGTGTGTAAAAGCGCAGGCCGGCAGGCCCATCTCATTTATCATTTTGTATACCAGTTTTTGGTGTAGAACATGGCTTAAATCTACGCCAGCAATAGAGCTAGCGTAGGTTTAAGCTTGTTGTACGCCGGTGGAACATGCACCTAAATTATATAGAGGCCGGCACATCCACCGCCAGCGCAGAGCATATAAATCGCCAGTCTTATTAAATGACTATGTATGTCTTTACTATATGACACTGTTCTATATGCACTCTATAGCAGTATTATGTGGTCTATGGTACTCTATGATGGTATTTATTATTCAGGTGTTATTATGGTAGTATTTTTTACTCCTTTCAAACAATGGATAAGAAGTGCTTTCACATTTCCAGGTGTCTACAATGGCAGTTCATGTCCGCCACTGTTCCGTACAGGCTTTCTGTGTGTGAATTAAGGCCATTATTCATTGCATTTAACCTCAGTTGCAGTACTGCAAGGGTTATTACCCTCCTTAGCTCTGTGTGCTGCTGCTGCTTGGCTGTTTCCAATTTGCTAATCAGCTTCTGATATATAGCTGTGTGCTCACCTCATTTCCTTGCCTGAGCAATTGGCCTCTACAGATCTTGCTAGGTCTCTCTGGCTTGCTGGAGCTTGTATTCATTGGTCTGCCTGTGTACCGGATTGACCTCTGCCTGATTCCTGGATCCTGACTGTCTGCCACATGACCTGTCCTGTGCCTGTTCACCTTAGTCATCTGGTGCTGCTTTCCCTGACCTTTGGATTGTTTCACGGCCTTGCACATACTCTGCCTGCCCTGACCTCTGCCTGTTTTCTGACTATTAGTTTGTCTGTTCACTCAGTGGCAGGCACTGGTGTCATGGCTCCCCTGCAGAAAAATCTGTGTACTGCCAGGATAATGCCTTCAGGACTAGCCCTAAGTCATGCCGGTTGGTTGGCACAGTGGTTCCACAACCATTGTCCATAACACATGCATCTTGAAGTGATGCTATGTTAGAAGACCCTGTAGCCATCATATGCAACACATAGTTCTGGGTGCTCAATGAGCACAGGATCTGGCAGACACTTCAGTCTTGGCACACTGTCATTAACTGACAAAAGCTGGTATTTACCATTAGTTATCTGCCGCCTGAAAGTGTGGACAATCCCCTTAAAGGGAACCTGTGACATTGAACATGGTGTCTAATCTTCAGGCAGCATGTTATTGAACAGGAGGAGCTGACCAGATTGATACACAGTATTGCAGGAAATAATTCAGTATAATTTGTACTTCATTCATTTAAATTTCTGCTTATTCTGGGCTTTGGGGTCCAGGAGGCGGTCCCATCACTGATGTCAATCACTTCCCTCTATGATTGTGCATTACAGGAATAGCTGTGAATCACTGATAGGACTGCCTCCTGGACTTCAAGAATGTGCAGGAATTTAAATGTATAAATTATACAAGTATTGCTCACTCTTTTCCCCAAAAAATTATATACCAATCTTCTCAGCTCCTGCAGTATAGTGGTACGGGCAGAAGTGGTGGGTTAGCTGTAGATCTTCAGCACTGGAAAATCTTCAGTGTATCTTGCCAAAATCCTCAACACCAAATGATTTGGATCTTGCTTTCCCTAAGGTTTCACCTTTTGCATAGCATAGTGAAATCCGCAGTGGAAATCCACAGAATCAATTGACACAAAAAATTCACACCTCAAGTCATCTACAAATTTCATTGTGGAAATTTTACGCAGAGTGTGGATGAGATTTTTTTTAAATGTTGTCCTCTTTTCTTCTTCTGTAAATGTTGTGGATGTTCTGCACGCATTTTTTATGCATACTTTCCGTGTATCCAAAGAATAGGCAGCACTCCAAATGGGGTAAAGGTGATGACCCGTTTATTCCCAGGCAACGTTTCAGCCCACACACTGGGGCCTTTGTCCACCTTTTCAGAGGATTTTGCACCCTAACTACTTTTTTTGCACTGTGCTACTGTTTTGTATTGCATACTTTCCAACGTTTTAGTTGGTAAAATCGCCCCTAGGAATGCCCTGACCCTGCCTGGGAACACCTACTTATGGGCGGGTGTTGAGTTATCCCCACACATTTTTGGCTCCAGACAGTGTAAATTTCCCAGAACTGTCTCTGAAAATCAGCAACAGTCCCCCCAAATTTAACTTTGTCAATTTCAAAACTCAGCAGTGTTTATGTCATGTATGACCGTACCCATTCATAAATTCATGGCCCATCATATGCTGATTCAGCTGTGGATTCTTCCTTAGATTTTGGCCACATTCACATTATCACTAGTTATTTCAGGAGGAGCAGAACAACCAAAACAACACAAGTTCTGGGTTTGGCACATAACTGACTACAATGGGGTCCATTCGGGTTTTCACTTTTCTAGCAGGAAAAAAGTTCCTGCATGCAAGACTTTTTTGTCCACTTTTTTTTGTCAGAATCTGCAAGCGGGTCCCGAATGGAACCTTCAACGTAGATGTGCACATTCTCACATTTGGGTTATTAATTAGACGGTAGTAATAAAAATCACCAAAAAACAGGTATCAGAATTTGTGGCTGTACAGATTAAAGAAATTTAGCTGAACATCCAGTTGGACCACCTGTAAAGGTGGCCACACTCATGGTTTCGCGGCAGAGAGTCAGAGACATTTCCTAATTAGTAACTACAATGGAAGACTACAGTACTCATTTGAGTTCTCTTTTACGTCATAAGCAATATATTTTTTTTTTAAAGTGACCACTTTACCCAAACCAAGATATCCTTTTTTCAGGCTACCTCACTTTCCGGAGAAAAAACTATCTCTTAACCTGTCCTTAACCAACCCTGTGATTTGAAAGTAACTGGATTCCTTGGATCTTCAGAGGACAATCAGTCCGTGATAATATACTCTTCTCCACCCCCACTACCCTCTGCAGGACTGTGGTCTCATTCAGGGCTGGGCCTTCACAAAGTCCAAATTTAATTAGTCCTCTAGCAATGCAAACCAACATATTCCATGTGGTCAGGTAATCTTCAGGTCTAATAATATCTGGTGATAAGTCGGGTAATGTTATTATATTATCTTTCTGACATGCATTTCCTAGGCTCAGATAACACCAGCTGTCATACCGGGCGAGCGGTTCCAGGTAATGAAGAGTGTAAGTCTGACAATGGCAGTGCGAACGATGAGGAGGGCCAGAGAAATAGATCTTCTGCAAAGGCAGGATCAGACGGCAAACTCCAGTGTTTTCCCAGGCATTATTAAGATTCTTTGGCAGCCGCCTGCCACGCTGGAAGCTAAGCTTTATAAATAGCTATTAGACGCTGATTAAAAGCCATCTGTGACCTGGGATTAGCTGACCAGATTGACCATTAGTCTACCAGTAAACGAAGGGTCTTTAACCTATGCTCTTTCATTATGTAATTGACTCATCTAAAACAAAATAAAAGCATACGGCGGTTAAAACAAATAGAGAAAAATGAGATGACTACATTAACTTCATGGAAACACATGCTTAGCAGCAATGAAACCCACTAATAGGTGCTGCTCTAGGACATTCAGCTCCACTGACCAACATAAGCTTTAGGGATGTAGCTTGGGGATTTGTAGATGTTCTGAGATAAGGGATTAGGATCTAAACCTGAGACAGTTTCAGGCCCAGCACAGATCTAGGCCAAAGAAATCTTAGGGTCAGGATCTGTATCTTTATAGTCGAAGGGTAAAACCACCCATAATACATCATTTCTCTTGTTAACTTGTTACTGGGTTGATCAAATCTCTATGACTCCACAGACGGAAGGTCCATGCATCCCGGGATCTGGGGATCTGTTGAGAACATCCTACTAAGGGCTGGTTCACACAACCGTGGTTTGGTTCCGCATCCGAGCCGCATTTTTTGCGGCTCGGGTGCGGACCTATTCACTTTAATGGGGCTGAAAAAGATGCGGACAGCACTCCATTGCTCCGTTCGGTGGCCCCGCAACAATTATAGATAATGTCCTATTGTTGTCCATTTAGTGGACAAGAATAGGCATTTCTATATTGGACCATCCATTCCGTTCTGCAAATTGTGGAAGGCACACGGGTGGCATCCGTGTTTTGCAGATCCACAATTTGCAGACCGCAAAACACGGCACGTTCGTGTGAACAAGTCCTAAACTTGTCTTCCTAAGCCCAGTGCAACTTTGTTCCCTTAAATCCCCAAATGTGTAATAACTTTTCATGTCAAACTAACAAGCTTTATTTCCAAAATGCTAGTCCCTTTACTTATCATATCTTATCTACAACATGCAAATGCTTTTGTCTGTGGCCTATCAAGGAATAGTCAATCCTAGTCTACTGATCAACTACCGATCTTCTCCTCAAACACCAAACCACTGTGTCAGTCTCTCCATTGGCAGCCTATTACACAGGGGATACAGTTCTGAATCCTAAGATCTTTGTTGTTTGTATGCTTGGAGGAAACAGCCATATAGATGCTCTGAAAAAACATCATTACGAAGAGCTAAAGAAGCTGCATAACTATCTAACCTACAAGACCCTTATTGTATTTAGATTTTTTCACTAATCTCCAAGTACCAACGTACATGCAATCTTTACTGTGCTCTCCACTTCATCATACTCTTGTATCTGGAATTTTCTGGCTATATCTATAAATCTTTGTCCAGCATGAGAAGTTCAACCCAAGCAAATGACTAAGGCTAAGCAGAGTCATAGCTAGGCCTTTGTTGACCTGGGAGCAAATGTTCTCCTTGCATCTAAAGACCATGACAAATGCAAGGTGGTTTATTGGTGCCCCCATGGCACCTAAGGCTAGCCCTCCCATAGCTTTAACCATGGGCCTAGATCTCCATTAACTGCTATTCCAACCCCACCTAATGATGACAAGGACAGAGCTGTTTATTACTTCAAAACCTCTTGCCTCTCCACCACCTCACACTCTTGTATCAGAAATTCTCTTGTGTCTTCCCTCTTTTCTGGAATATCCTAGCTCTTGCCATAAACCTCGAGCATGAGAACTTAATCTCAAGCAAATGACTAGAGCTAAGCAGAGTCATGGTTAGGTTTTTGGTGACCTTAGGGTAAACAGTTTCCTAGCATCTAAATACCACGGCTAATCCATAGCTTCAACCCTTGGTCTAGATCTCCATCAACTGCTATTTCAACACTCCCTCCTTATGACAAGAATTGAGTTGTATATTGCTTCCAAATCTCATACCACCATACTCCTTGTAGGTTGTAAGCTAGTACAGGCAGTGTTCATCCATTAACACACTAGGAGGCTAATTAACATGTTGGGCACCAAAAATAGTGGCAGCAAGGTTGGAGTAATGGAGGAGCTTTTGAAAGACCGAAAAGTTGTAAAGAACACAGGTCCCAGTGCATCCATTAATTAAGCACATGCACAGTAGTAGACAGGAGCACCATCTTGGAAAGGCTACAGATGCCAGCACCTGTTTACTACCCATGGACACCAGGGGGGCAACTCCAAGCTAAGGTAAGCATGGAGGCCATATAGCAGGTTCTTATGCTGTTAAGCACTACTGTTCTGCATGAAATTACTGAAATTTAGGTAAAGCAACCAACCGATTTTGGTTTTCTAATGCAGTTTTTGAAGCCAAAATAAGGTAAAAGAAGAGAGCATATTAAGGACAGATACAACTTCTCCTCATTTATGGAATTCACTCCTGGTTTTGGCTTCAAAAACTGCATCAAAGCACCTGAAAGTGTGGATGTACACTTGGAGCCCAGGAGCAACAACTGAATTCATACACCACTAAAGCTGTAAACTACAGATTTGGAAGACTACAGCATGACTTTCTCTAACCTTCCACAATAATAAGCTACCATGGGTGTCAAACTAAATATAGATCAATACAAGAGTCAGAGAAAGTCCTGATCGCTAGAGCATATAATCTCCAGATATCTAAATATTGAGAAAATGCAGCCTTCCCGACAAGACGCACACTCTCATCCCCCTCGCTCTGTTCTGTCGCTCCCTCGTTCCTCTACTCCAAGCAACATCTCAATTGAGTGCAGAGTGAAATCAATATCAGATGTGACAAGTGTATGTGTTTCCCAGACATCTGACTGTTCATTTTTCCTTGCTAGGGCTGGAGCACCTTTCAAAAATTTTAGCCCACCATTTCAGAGTAAGCTCTTCTTGTGGCACGGCTGTCACATTTACCAGAGCTCAAGCCGGAAGATGCTATTTTCCCATCGTGGCAGTTGTTGACAGGTTGTTAGGGGAAGACGAGGAATATGTTTGAAAAACTGTCAAGTTCATAAAAAAAAAAGTAACAAAAAAGAATGTTAGAAAAAGGGAAAAGATTTGAAAAGTGTATGCGTATATATATATAATTACATACACATTTGTAAAGATGTAGCAGTGCTGGATTTATCGTGCACAATGCTCGCCATGTATGTTCGCTGTGGGTATGTTTGCCTTCCTATGGATGGACTGATGTCTTTTTTTCAGCCTTACAAACTATGATATTGTGGGTTCCTTCCCAAAAATATGAAAAATTGCCTTCCTATGAAATTGACGCTAGAGCAGGGATCCGCAAGCTCTGGCACTGCAGCTGTTCTTAAACTACAACTCCCAGAATCCTCCTTTCCCTTCTAGGGGAGTTACAAGAATACCTGAGTAAGTGTGCATGCTGGGAGTTGTAGTTTCACAGCAGCTGGAGTGCCGAAGGTTGCTGATCCCTGACCTAGAGTGTGGGGTTGAGTGCCTACATGGCCGCCACTGACTTCCCAGGGAATTGCCCTGGCCACACAACTGTCCCTGTGAGAAAGGGCTCATGCACACTGTGGTAGTTTCTGTCCACAGCCAATCCACTTTTTTTGCGGACCCATTCATTTCAATAAGGGCCGCAAAAGATTCGGACTGCACACCGCGTGCTGTCCACATTCGCACATTTGTTCCACGGTCCCGCAAAAAAAGAACATGTCCTATTTTTGTCTGTTTTGTGGACACGGATAGGACATTTGTTGAGGAGTGTGAAAATAAATGGTGGCATGCTTACAGCTAGGATCCGTGTTTTGCGGAACCGTGATATGCGAACCGCAGAACACCTACGGCGGTGTGCATGAGCTTTACAAATGTTTACAAAATGTCTGTCATTGAATCATGCGATGAAGAAACTCATTATGGTATTGCAAGGAAAATAGGTTGAATTTGTGGTTTCCATCGAGAATGCAGGATTTCCCATTGAAGTCAGATAAATATTGTACAAATTACACAACCTTCAGTTCGGTTATCAGATATTCAGGGTGTATATATGTATATCTATATATATATGTATCAACCTCTCGCACCAGAGCTCTGCATTTGTAAAGCGGGTGGACTTGCCTCGCAGGGTGCAGTTACATCACGTTGTCTCCAGAGCCGGCGCTCGTTCACTGAATTATTGGCCTTCATCAATAATGATTTTGCATTCAATCTAATGTCCCTTAACAAAATCAATGCCAGGGAGAAAAAAATCTTTACATTTTCACTGTAAACAGAGAGGAGGATTCTGTGCCAAGAGTACAAACGTTTACTTATTATATATAAGCTACAAGCCTATCGGGTGGTGAAGAGAACAAAGAAAAGCTAAATGACTCCTCAGCTTTACCATCCCCACATCACTTTTGGAGTTGTCTGGATTAGAAATCCAATTTCTAAATACTATAATAGGAGCTTTGCGTTGATACAGGGGGTCGCTCTATTAACTCAGAATCCCCTTCTAGAGACCATTCTAACAAAACAGAATTGTCAACTGGACAATCCCTTTAAAGGGCATCTGTCAGCAGTTTTGTAGCTGTGACACTGGCTGACCTGTTGCATGTGCGCTTGGCAGCTGAAGGCATCTGTGTTGGTCCCATGTTCCTATGTGCCCGCATTGCTGAGAAAAATGAAGGTTTAATATATGCAAATTACCTTCTAGGAGCAATGGGGGCGTTACCATTACTCCTAGAGGCTCAGCTCTCTCTGCAACTGTAGCACCCTCTGCACTCTGATTAAAAGGAGGGCCAGTTGTGATCACTTTTACATTGACTGGCCCTGTCAATCAAAGTGCAGTAGCAGAGAGAGCAGAGCCTCTAGGAGTAACTGCAACGCCCACGTTGCTCCCAGAGGGTTGTCCAGATTTAGGAAAACATAGCTGCTTTCTTCTAGAAACGACACCTAATTCTGGAAATCCCTTTAACATCAAAGATATTGTTCAAGGTTCTAGTTAGTTGGTCTAAGTATTGGATACATCAGATAAAGGGGTATTCTCATGTGAGACAATGGGGGCATATTGCTGGGACCTGCACTAGAGATGAGCGAATCGAATCCCACAAAGTATTATTCAATTCGAATTTCAGGATAAATTTGATTCGCCTGGAAGCCGAATTTCCTTGTGCTTTATGTTAGCGAATCGATTTAACCTGAAATAGTGTAAAAAGCAAAATAAATCATACTTACCGCCTCTATTTGCTTGCAACAGGCTGCCAGCCGCCATCTTGATTGAAGATCTCGGCCGAAAACCCGT
Organism: Bufo bufo; assembly: GCF_905171765.1. Lineage (NCBI taxonomy): Eukaryota > Metazoa > Chordata > Amphibia > Anura > Bufonidae > Bufo > Bufo bufo. The sequence goes on along the minus strand of NC_053398.1, from coordinate 118,153,308 downwards.
GCGTGATGACGTAATCTCGCGCCGCGTGAGAATTCGCTCCAGATCTTCAAGCAACATGGCAGCTGCAAATATAGGCGGTAAGTATGATTTCATTTTACACTGTTAATTTCACACTGTTTTTACACTCAGATGCCGCGATCATGTATGAACGCGGCATCTGAGGGATACAATGACGGGGGCGGCGCTATCGCAGGTCCTTGTCATTGCACCCACTACTTACAAAAAAATGGGCTTCGTCACGAAGCAAATTTTTTTGTAAAATTCGGCAAATCAGCCGAATCAAACTTTTAATAAATTCGCTCATCTCTAACCTGCACCTATCTCCTAAACGGAGCCCCGAAAGTGGTGGAGGGCGCACTGCGCATGTGCAGCCCCTCACCATTCATTTCTAAGGGGCTGCCGAAAATAGCCAAGCGCTGACTTCGCTATTTCTGTCGGGGAGAGCGCTTGGTGGTGGCCCGACCGGAGTCCTACAGCCACCACTTTGCTCTGCTCACAATATAGGTGCAGGTCGAAGAAGATATGCCCCCATTGTCTCAGAGGAGAATACCCCTTTAAATATTTTATGCTCACGAGTGCATTACACAAAGAGCCTAAATACTCCAATAGGAAGTGTGTAATGCTTCATTTCACCTGTGGTGGCGCTGTAGAGAGATTGAACACTTATGCTGGGTTTCCCCATAGATTACAGTGGATCCCTGAAGGTCCCGACAGCAGGACATTCTGTGATAGTCAGAGGACCCTTCCAACAAAACGGTATTGTCCAAAGCAGAAATGTCTACCTACAAATAGTTAATCTAATTCTGGAATGGAAACAGGGAGCAGAACTGCAGCCCCTGCCTCTTAGGTTACAAAATGCATCTATTCTGCTTCGAATTTCAGTATTTAAGGAAGAAAAAAAAATAATGTGGTTTTGGGGTTGTTGATTCATTTTCCATGGACTCCACAAGACCTTATTGGCATCGCGTTACCTTTCACCTTGGCTTCACCGCTCCCTCACGTACAATTCACAATATAGGAGCGGTGGATCTCGAATGTCGTTCCCACAGACAGATGCTACAAACATTACAGAATTTTATCATCACCGATTTCGACAAATTGGAGGCATAAAACGCGAAACACAAAACCATTTTCCAGTCCGCGGACTATAGCCTTAACCGCCATGTCAAACGCAGTGTGTAATTTAATTGCATTAAATGTGGACGCGTTGACTGTTCTAGCGGGAGCTTCGCCTCGCCTTCTCCAGATTATAACAGGAGTCAGAAACTCGTTTTAATAATAAAACCAGCAAGGTATTTCAATTACACGATGTTTCATTGAGACAAATAATAGGAAATAGACGTCTCCAGATCAGCGAGCAAATACCGGAGACTTTCCAGTACATTTCCAGCAATTACATGTTATAAAATACAGGGGGACTTTTTTTTTCCCCCTGCAAGGTGCCACTTACAATCAGATGTAAGAGGCTCAACAACAACAACCACTGCTTAATAAACTCAGTCTGGCTGGAATCTACATTAACCTACATAGGCAAAAAATAATACAAGAACTTTTTTTCCACATTCGTTTTTGCATTGAAGGAAATATTGACATAGAGGTACCAAGGGGAAAGTAACAAGTAGGTTGATGTGTAAACCGACCCTGATAAATGAGAGAATTGCTGCCTCATTATCCAATCTCCCTTCATTAGAGATGAAAGTAATGGGGCCCAGGTAGTGTTGAGCGAACTTCTGTTTTAAGTTCGGCGTCTAAAGTTCGGCTTCCGGTTAGCGGAGAATCCCGATATAGATTCCGAATTCCGTTGTGGTCCGTGGTAGCGGAATCAATAATCGGCCATTATTGATTCCGCTACCACGGACCACAACGGAGTTCGGAATCCATATCGGGATTCTCCGCTAACCGGAAGCCGAACTTTAGACGCCGAACTTAAAACAGAAGTTCGCTCAACACTAGGCCCAGGCACACCAATGTTAGTAATATAGAACAAAGTCAAGTCTACGGAACCATACTGCACCTCCATACAACTTTTCTGTGGTTCCACGTTGCGTCGAAAACAGTATTATTGAGATGTGCTCCACCAGAAGCATTGTGTTTCTTGCAATAAACAGCAAGGTATTTCAATTATACAATGTTTCATCATAGGAAATAAACATATCCAGCTAGGCGAGCATACTGTATACCAGAGACTTTCCAGTACATTGCCAGCAGTGACATGTTATAAAATAAAAGAGGATTTATTTTGCCCCCTGCAAGGGGTCTACAATTAGATTTAATAGGCTCAACAACAACAACTACTGCTTAATAAACTGAGTCTGGCTGAAATCTGCATTTACCTACCTTATACACTGCTCAAAAAAATAAAGGGAACACAATAAAGGGAACAACAAAGGTTGTTTAAACACAATGTAACTCCAAGTCAATCACACTTCTGTGAAATCAAACTGTCCACTTAGGAAGCAGCACTGAGTGACAATCAATTTCACATGCTGTTGTGCAAATGGGATAGACAACAGGTGGAAATTATAGGCAATTAGCAAGACACCTCCAATAAAGGAGTGGTTCTGCAGGTGATGACGACAGACCACTTCTCAGTTCCTATGCTTCCTGGCTGATGTTTTGGTCACTTTTGAATGCTGGTGGTGCTTTCACTCTAGTGGTAGCATGAGACGGAGTCTACAACCCACACAAGTGGCTCAGGTAGTGCAGCTTATCCAGGATGGCACATCAATGCGAGCTGTGGCAAGAAGGTTTGCTGTGTCTGTCAGCGTAGTGTCCAGAGCATGGAGGCGCTACCAGGAGACAGGCCAGTACATCAGGAGACGTGGAGGAGGCCGTAGAAGGGCAACAACCCAGCAGCAGGACCGCTACCTCCGCCTTTGTGCAAGGAGGAACAGGAGGAGCACTGCCAGAGCCCTGCAAAATGACCTCCAGCAGGCCACAAATGTGCATGTCAGAAACAGACTCCATGAGGGTGATATGAGGGCCCGACGTCCACAGGTGGGGGTTGTGCATACAGCCCAACACCGTGCAGGACGTTTGGCATTTACCAGAGAACACCAAGATTAGCAAATTTGCCACCGTCGCCCTGTGCTCTTCACAGATGAAAGCAGGTTCACACTGAGCACATGTGACAGACGTGACAGAGTCTTGAGACGCCGTGGAGAACGTTCTGCTGCCTGCAACATCCTCCAGCATGACCGGTTTGGCATTGGGTCAGTAATGGTGTGGGGTGGCATTTCTTTGGAGGGCCGCACAGCCCTCCATGTGCTCGCCAGAGGTAGCCTGACTGCCATTAGGTACCGAGATGAGATCTTCAGACCCCTTGTGAGACCATATGCTGGTGCGGTTGGTCCTGGGTTCCTCCTAATGCAAGACAATGCTAGACCTCATGTGGCTGGAGTGTGTCAGCAGTTCCTGCAAGACAAAGGCATTGATGCTATGGACTGGCCCGCCCGTTCCCCAGACCTGAATCCAATTGAGCACATCTGGGACATCATGTCTCGCTCTATCCACCAACGTCACGTTGCACAACAGACTGTCCAGGAGTTGGCAGATGCTTTAGTCCAGGTCTGGGAGGAGATTCCTCAGGAGACCGTCCGCCACCTCATCAGGAGCATGCACAGGCGTTGTAGGGAGGTCATACAGGCACGTGGAGGCCACACACACTACTGAGCCTCATTTTGACTTGTTTTAAGGACATTACATCAAAGTTGGATCAGCCTGTAGTGTGTTTTTCCACTTTAATTTTGAGTGTGACTCCAAATCCAGACCTCCATGGGTTGAAAAATTTGATTTCCATTTTTTTATTTTTGTGTGATTTTGTTGTCAGCAAATTCAACTATGTAAAGAACAAAGTATTTCAGAAGAATATTTAATTAACTCTGATCTAGGATGTGTTATTTTTGTGTTACCTTTATTTTTTTGAGCAGTGTATATACCTTATAGAATAACCAGCTTTCAACTTTTTTCCACATTCTTTTTTGTATGGAAGGAAAAATTGACATAAAGGTCCAATGGGAAAGTAAAAAATAGGTTTACGGGTAAACTGACGCTGATAAATGAGAGAATTGCAGCCTTATTCTCCAATCTCCTTTCATTATAAATGAAAGTAATGAGGCCCAGGCACACAAATGTAATATAGAACAAAGTCAAGTCTACGGGACCGTACTGCACCTCCATACAAATTTTCTGTGGTGCCGAGTTCCATCAAATACAGTATTATTGAGATGTGCTCCACCAGAAGCATTGCGTTTTAAAGGGGTTGGCCAATTTCTAAAAATGTTTGCCAAAAGCTCCTAATCCATATGATGTATGCCGCATCATATCTTACCCCTGCCGCACAGCAGAAGGCTACATCTGTGGGGCTCTGTAAACACCTACAATCCTTGGCCACCGTGCACATACGGCACAAGATGGCGGCAGTGACATGATTCATCCACGTCACCGCTTTCTTGCTGTTCCTGGCAGAATCTCTTTTGGACATTCCTTTAATCTTCAGTGCATGCGCAGTAAAGGATCCATCCTGAGACAGCCCAGAACACGGAGGCCAACCCCTTTAACCTGCCCCACTATCAACTTTGGGCGAGCATTGTTGGTTCCATAGGGTTAATGGGTCACTGTAAATTATTTGCCAGTAATTATTGATGAGCACAGTGTTCCCTCCATGTTACAGGCAGGTTGTTTTTTTTGTGAGGTCCTCATATTGTGGTTTATTTGTCCCATTCCTGCCTGCAACATAAGAGGAGTATTAAAGGGATTATCCAGAACTGGAAAAACATAGCGTTTTTCTTTTCCAAAAACAGTGCCAGGTATAAATAACCACTTTTTAATTCATGTCACAGGCAGTCCAGGGGAAAATAAGTCAAATCTACGGTGTGATGACCCACCAAGCAATTCTAAATATATCTGGGCCATTAAGATACTGTGCTAACATCTTGAGGTTAACCACCTTAGAATTTTTAAATATCATTAGAATAACGTTTTATGTGGACTCCAAATCACCTGTGTACAAATATAGCAAATATACTTTGGCCTGCAACAACCACTAGAGGAAGCTTTAGCAATTATAAAACAGTATGCAGTAAGCTCCTAAGCGCCCTCTACTGGTGGCCTCTGGCAGCCAGAATGTTATTTTCTAACTCTATACCCAGGGGATATCGAGCGCTGTATCAGAAAAAAAGAAGCTCTGGCTGCTATTAAGATATACCAAGAAGTGAATTAGCACAGAATTCTTTGAATATGAAAATTTAAAAATGACTAAAATGGGACATTCCCTTTACAGAATCCCTAAACTTTCACACAATTTCATTTAATAGAGAATGGTGAAACTTGCAAATTTCTAAATCACTTCATTTAAAATGTCTGCACCCACCTAAAAAAAAAGCTGTAAAGTCATGGCCACTAGGGGTCTCACTTCCACTTAATTTGCAGTCTACTGCCTTTTGTCAGGCAAGATCCGTCCCTAGTAAAACAGACTCACAAGAAATAGGGGCGTATCGGAGCTAGTTGAGATCCTTAGCCTGATAAATGAACTGCTTCTACACTGCTTCTGAGGTTTATAGGAGCCTCCTGCCTTTCTGTGTGATCTCCCCCTCCTTATCTGTTGTGTGAGCTCCGGAGCTGAAAAGAAACATAGTGGGAAATAAGGGAAAATAAGTCATAGCAGTATAGTACTGGCATATTTCACAGAAGAGATACGCCCCCTACTTCTGAGTGAAATGCATCTAGCTGTGCAGCTGAAACAGGGGCTAATATGGCTAAAAAGACTTTAGGGAAGCCGAAAAAAACACCTGTTCTTTCACAGTTATGATTGTACAAAGATGCATATCCATTATGCAAACTTTCTTTGAAAACTCAGGTACCATTTAAGCTCTAACATAGAGCCCCACTATGTTTTGAGGCCTAAATATTCCAGTCTATGTATTTAATGTGTAGCCCCTTTAACAAGCTCAATGGGAATTGTTATATTTTCTTAAACCGTTTGACCCAGAAAATTGTGTGTTGTACTGATGTACACAGCATATCATAACATATAACCCTCAGGAGTCAGAATCAAACTTTCAGGGTAAGCAATCTTTATGTCATTCACTGCGATTAACAAGTAACTTGCGATCTAATAAATGTCACAATCTGTTTCATTTAATTAAAAAAACAGATATTATATAGTAATGTGCCCTGACATTTATGCCTTCATTTACGTGACGTGGGATTTACAGCCAGTGGTTTATTTGATGGAGGCCACAAATACTGGTCATTAAACTGCCACACGATGGACACAAGATCACATTAATGAAATTAGACAAGGCACGGGCCCTTCTACAATATTACCCAACAAAAACGTCCAAAAGAAAATGTTTTGCTTGGCTACAGTGGTCTCTGGATACACTTTTACAAGGCAAGTGAATGTAAAGAACAGGTCCCTGAATTGCAAATTCTGACCTCCCTTTAGAAGACCTCCAGTATCTTCTCACTCAGAGGGATTTACTCCTTTTCTAATGGTTTAATATTTAATTAAGGAACATTCATAAGGTTGCAATGCTTTAAAAAGCATCCGTGTAGGGTCACTGGAAAGCCAGTGTCTCATTGGGTTGAAGGGATTTCACTACTATTAGAAATGACAGGAGATCACTAGGATACTGGGTTAGACTGGCCCTTCTGAGTACCGGAGGATCCGACGATTGGCCCACGGTCTGATACCATAATGAGCCCCAAAGATCCAGGAGAAACAAAACATTTGGCTCCCTTTAGAGCCAATCACTTGCACTAGGGTCTAATTTTTTTTACTTAAAACGTGTTAATTGATATACAGGGGCTAGGCCTCTAGAAAAGTCTCCTCTGGTGGGCCCAACGAACCCCAGTCTGACAATTCTAGGACTTCGCCACCAGGTCCTGATCACCAAAGTTCATAACCATGATTTTCAGGACAAAGGGGCATCTCATAGCCAAAGATATGTCCTTATGATCTGTAGGGGTCCAACCTCTGGGACCCTTGACCTTTACAAGAACGAAGGAACCAAGGTCAACCTTCAAAGAGGATAGAATGAGCATCGGTATGCAGTGAAAAAAGCTGAAGGGACCTTGGTTCATTTCTTGTCATGATCAGCAGTGGTACCAGAGGACAGACTACCAACGATCATAATATTATGGTGCAGTGTATTCTAGCAATTTGCCATAAAACAAGATAGGGGTAGTATCCCTCTAAAGATGATTTATTACCTCTCCTGGTCTATCTGTTGTAAAAAAAAATATCTCTGTACCCTAAGGAATAAGAACTTAGAACCAGCCCTGCACCTTACATGGATCCAGTGCTACCCCTATTCTTTGCTACAATTGCTCTGCTAGATTTATTTCAAGCTGGCAGTTTATGAGTAGTGCACTCTCTCAGGGGGAGGGGGTCCTTTCTACTGCAGCTGGTGGCAGTTGAAGGATGGAACTGAGCATGTGCTTCCATCTCAGTGAGCAGGACAGTGAAATCAGAAAAAGAACTAACTGCAGGTGGCGCTATACAGATAGATTTCATTGAATAACTCACTGGCTATACTAAATAAGTATTTAGATTCAGGTGCTGGTGAGGATCAGGTAAGTATGATTCCCTCCACAGGTCCAGCCATGCTGGGGGGGGTCTGCCCTAAAGGCCCCCAGGGGTGAAAAACTCCTTTAAGAAAAACTTTCTCTGTTGTCGATAGCCAATCACAGCACAGCTTTCATTTTTCAAGAGCACTGTAAGAAATGAAAGCTGCACTGTGATTGGCTATGAAAGGACTAACACCCCAATAATATCCTATTAACAGACTGTAATTAAATGTTATTAATTGCATACAATTTAGCAACAAACATAAGAAGCAAGGCCGTCACCATCCAATGATGGAGTGCATGGAAAATATTCTAATTATTTTTGCAAAAATGTGTTCATATGTAAACCACATTTACAAGATGACGCTAATTTTCCAGAGATTAGCTAATTGGTAATAATTAAATTAACACAGCAATAGAGAAACGTGTCAGCTTACCTCAGCCATCTAATCACTCGGCAGCAAATTGCATTACGACGTAGGCCATCACTAATGAAACTGTCCACATCGTTTACCATGCTAACTAGCCCAGTATGGAGGAGGCAGGGCACCCAGCTCGTTTGCCGTGTGCACTTATAATCCAATGCGAAGATGAGAGCGTAAAACCACTTCCCAGAGTTTGCCTTATGGGCAAATTATCTAATTGACTGCCGTTCTACTTCTTATGTTTTGCACAGGCACTTGGAAAATTAACCACCAGGCCCGAAATTTGCTTTGCAAGCCCCTTTCAATCAGCAGCCTACATAGAAGAGAGGGGGCTCATAGCAAATATTAAAATGAGTCCCTCATTATACCCATTCCATGACTTTTAGGGCTCATGCACACGACTGTATGTATTTTGCGGTCCGCAAAAAATGCAGATGATGTTCGTGTACATTCCGTATTTTGCATAATGGAACAGCTGGCCCCTAATAGAACAGTACTATCCTTGTCGGTAATGCGGACAATAATAGGACATGTTCTATTCTTTGGTGGAACGGACATACGGAAACGGAATGCATATGAAGTAACTTCCGCTTTTCCATTGAAAGAAATAGTTCAGCATACGGTCCGCCCAAAAAATGGGAACGGACAAGGAAAGAAAATACGTTTGGATTGGAGATCCAAACTGTGCTGAGAGTTCAGGGTAAGGCATCAAAACAGTGATGATGCATGGCACTGCTGCAGTGACCCATTTGTTCATTGCTAAAGCTATTAAATGGTTAATATACGTTGTGATGTTCTATTTTAAACCAAATGGTTGTGTATAGGCAGAGAATAGTTAACCTGGCAGCCTTAGAGAGTTGTGAGATGGACTGGCCCCACCCCTCCTGGTTAGTGACTTGTTATAGAGCAGGCCAAGAGTAAAAAGTTCCTGGTAAGTTAGGCCAGAGCAGAAGTCTGTGTGAAGCTTATCTAGGGAGACATAATCCCTTTGGAGTTAAAAGCTGCCAGAAAAAGTAACTGTGCTAAAGACCAACTTCTGGTTTATTTACAGAAGGTTTAGGACCATTGAGGGACTGTGCATGGACAGACAGTAAGGTAAATGCATGTTTATGGCAATAGACTTTACTGCATGTGGAAAAGGTTATTTGCTTCTGGTACCCACCACACTTCTGGGACTGACTGGCCATCCGATCTAGAATTGCATACTGGGCATTGCAGAAAGTATATTGAATGTAATTGCAAGTCTATAGTCAGTTGGGAAGATTTTACGGTATAGCTAGACAGAGACCTGGAGGGGGGGTGGAGCATACTGCCTATTCCCTATACCCTATACCCAGCCTTTGGGAAAACCTTTTCCTGTGATATACGGTAACTCAAAATTGTGCCTACTACTTGTAATTGCACTGACACCCATCATCTTCAGTAAGGAGATTGTTCCTTGTTATAATTAAGATGGCCCTGGTTATTGCCTCTATCATCCACTGGCCTTTGTGCTGTCCTTCTGCATTGCGCCCCGCCACTCACACATCAGCAATCAAGGTCACCCCAGCCACCATCAGGCATGAGCCCCAGATGTAGGATTTACCCTGGGAGGTAGAAGGGGGAGGCCCTCCAACCACTGCATGCACGGCCCAGGAGTAGGACTAGCCACCCTGGGTAACTATGACCACCCTCATTGCTGCTACCACCCCTCCCATCCTCTCCAATTCCACTATCACACCTCCCCAGGAGGTCCAGCAAGCTGCACTGTCAATTGCTGGAAGAGGGGGTGTGACTAAGGGTACATTCACTAGGCCGTATGTATTTTGCAGTCCACAAAATGTGGATCCACAAAAAATACTGATGACATCCATGTGACATTTGTGTTGCATCAGTTTTTTTTATTTATTCTTTGCAGACCCATTGTAACAAAATGGACAAGAATTGGACATGTTCTATTTTCTTTTTTTTGGGGGGGGGGGCTGCGGAACAGACATCCACGTGTTGGTCCTGTTTTTTTTTGTTTGTTTTTCTTGCGACACCCATTGAAATGATTGGATCCACATCCGATCTCCAAAAAGTTCTGATCGGATGCGGAGCAAAAATACGGTTGTGTGAATGGGGCCTAAGGCAGAACGGTGGGGGTGAAGAGGTGCTCAGTGTACCTCATTGGCATAAAAATAAAAGTATGAATTTCTCAAAATCGGATTTCTGCAAGACAGAGGTCCTTGCACTCAGCATAATCAACCCTACTAGGCAGTATGCCTTATTTATTAGGATTGATAACTATCACTCCCGATCCCCATCATGCACATGACTGCATAGCTCGGCTGAGCAAACATGTGTTCTCAGTAGGAAGAGAGGGAAAAGCTGCCAGAAAAAGTAACTGTACTAAAGACCATGAAAAAAGAACAGCTGTTTACAGAAGGTTTAGGACCATTGAGGGACTGTGCATGGACAGACAGTAAGGTAAACACACGTTTATGCCAGAGATGGCTTATCTCCCTGAGAACAAAAGGATCGAGCAGATCAAATCCAATTGCTCTGATGGCAGATGTAAGGAGGTCCCCATGTACATTAGATGGATGGCTGGTCCCACCAAAATTAACTAACATGCATTTAATATTTGACCAGTTCCAGCAAATTTGGGCCACTGATTCTGTAGTCTATCACGTCTCTACATGTTTATACCTGAACGCTATCTATTGTTGTGTGTTATCAGCCCTCAGAATAATGTATACATCCATGACCTCTCCTTCATTTCACATACCTCAGGTTCTGAGAACGTTTCGATGCCTATCTTTGGATTATATCATCGGCACTCTTTTACAGGCTGCTCTTTTACAGGATGCTTTAGGTATAGTTCTCCTTTAAGCGTTAAACAAGCATATTTTCAACTTGGTCAACAATGTTACGAGCTGATTTGTCCTGCAATGGCTTGGCGCCAGGTAAATGCTCACACATTCATGCCAGATCTAATTAGCCGCTAACTTCAATAATCTCAATGCCAAAGATGGAGATCTATTTGTTGTAAATCAACAGGAGCATTAAGAGTTGCTAAACATACAGGGACATGTTTGATGAATGCCTGTTTGCTTTTTCAATAAAGAGCTTGCTCTAACTGGGTCTCCTACATTCTGCTGCTAATTTACAGATCTCCTCGGACCAGCCCAAGCTCTTAGTGCAAATGCAATTCCGTCTACCTAGTAATATACTATTATAATGCTTATTATGGATGCAGTGGAGCTGAAGTGGTCATTTCAGTGCACTTTGTGCATGTGTATAGCTGCAGTCCTACAAAAAATCATTGACGTGACAATCTAATATCACAAGGCAAAAGAGACAAGTGTCCTAAGGCTTCCCTTCGAATGGCCCCCACTGCCCTCCTCATGTTCCTTCTGACTTGGCACTGTATGATGGCATTACTTGCACACTGCATGGTATTCTTATTTGTGCACTTTTATGGTAGTTTTTAAAGGGTTACTGTGACCATGGTAGGTCCTGTGAACATGCCCCTCAAAAATATTGAGGACCCCCTAGAGCAGTGATGGCTAACCTCCGGCACTCCAGCTGTGGTGAAACTACGACTCCCAGCATGCTCCATTAATTTCTATGGACTTATGAGAACAGCCAAGCAAGTGTGCATCTTGACAGTTGTAGTTTTACCACAGATGGAGTGCCGGAGGTTAGCCATCACAGCCCTAGAGCAAGGTTTTCCCGGGGACCTCGACAGACTCTGATGAGTTGTACTCTGAAATGAATGGGTTATGATGTTTTTTTATGGGAAGTTTTGAGTGGTTCCATCACCCCCCTTGTGTAATTTTCTAATATGTCTTAGGGCTCATGCACACAACCGTATTTTATGTCCTCTTCTTATCTGCATTTTTTGCAGATCGCACACAGATCAATTCATTTCTATGGGACCGCAAAAAATACAGGCCCAAAAAATCCCCAAAAATTATCAATATCGGGAATGGGTTTATTTTTAATTTGTAGTTGTAAATAGAAAACACAAGTTAGCCTGATGGGTCCTACGTAAAATGCCTTAAATCTCTCCACTACTAATCCTACCACCTATCCCCTCTTCCCACTATTGCTATTGTTCTCTAACCTCCCCAACTAAAATCTACCTAGCTACTACCTATAAAGAAAAAAGGGGGGGTCAGTCAGCACATCCCAAAGCGCAGGGGCACGTTGCTATGGCTGAGAACAAGACTGTAGAACAAAACATGTGATGCAACAGCTCACTGAAATCAAATAAAGTACAAAATAGCATAGTAATTGCATGTACTATGCTAAAAAGTTAGAGATGCTTGGCAAATCATTTTGTACAAAATTATTTGAGCCCGTCTGCCGCACGTCAAGGCGATCTCTGTAAGACGGGTTCCTAACACTAAATACTACCTGTTATGCGCCATGTCGGCTGCCATACAATTCAGGGAGTATAGGTTCCACATGCATGCTGGGCCTGCTTTGATTTCATTTATGGTGCCAAAATGGCCCCTATTAGTATCCAACGAATGCAGGTACGAACATGCATGCCGGGCCCACTCCGCACCACACCTGGAGCCAATTGGCCACCAAGTACTGCAATGAGAGTCCACAAACTATCTCTCTCCTGGTGCCAAATGGCTTTCAGTGAGTGGGGGGGAGCAGGCCAAGCTATATACTCACAATAATTAAAATCAGCCTATGGGGCAGACGAGCTGGAAGGAGTGCACGACTAAGAAGGCAGCCACACCTCCAGCACAAACTGCAAAGAAAACTACTACCTATGGTTGCACAACACAAAAAGGTGAGCACAATTATCTAAATCTACACCAACAAGTCAATTACCCTATGAGCACCTTTCCCTTCTTATCTTTACCATATATGCCCAAAAAAATTGGAAGGGTTTACAAACTTCCAAGCACTCATATATATATACAGTACAGCTTGGAAAGTCTTCAGACCCTTTCAAATTTTATGTTGCGGCCTAGTGTCATTTTGTACTCAATACCCCATAACGACAAAGTGAAAACAGAATGTTCAAAATCTTTGCTAATTTATTGAAAAGAAAAAAAACTAAAGTTTTGTATTGACATAAGTATTCAGACCCTTTACTTTGGACTTAGTTAAAGCCATTTTCAGGTCTGTCCAGAAATGTTCGACTGGGTTCAAGTCAAGGTTCTGGCTGGGCCACTCAAGTCACTCCTGTATTGGCTGTGTGCTTAGGGTCACTGTCTTGTTGGAAGGTGAAGCTTTGGCCCAGTCTGAGGTCCAGAGCACTCTGGATAAGGTTTTCATTAAGAATACCTCTGTACTTTTCTTCATTCAGCGTTCCTTTAACCCTGACCAGTCTCCCTATCCCTTAAAGCATGATGCTATTACCACCATGCTTCACTGTAGGTATGGTATTGGGCAGGTGATGAGCAGTGCCTGGTGTCCTCCAGACATGACGCTTAGAATTGAGGCCCGAACGTTCAATATTGGTTTCATCAGATCAGAGAATCATCTTATTTGCAAACTCTATGAGCTGTAATGTGTCTCTGAGCTCTACAGGCAGTTCTTTTCTCCTCATGGCTTGGTTTTTGCTCTGAAATGCATTGTCAGCAGTGAGACCTTATATAGACAGGGGGTCTTTCTAAAGCATGTCCAGTCAATTGAATTTGCCACAGATGGACACCAATCAAGGTGTAGAAACATCTCAGAGATGATCAAGAGAAATGGGAGGCTCCAGAGCTAAATTTCAAGTACCATCGTAAGGGTCTGAACACTTATTTCCATGAAAATATTTGTTTTTCCTTTTTAATAAATTAGCAAAAATGTCTAAAATTCCGTTTTCATTTTTTCATTATGGGGTATTTAATGAAGAATGATGAGGGAAAGCCTTATCTATTTCTTTTTCATTTTAGCACAAGGCAGCAACATAGCAACGTGTGAAAAAGACTTTGCTAATGCACTGTATATACGGTATATACATAGTCCCAAGAAGTAACATTAGACGGGTGAAAGTTACATCTTTATCTTATAGATTTCTACATGCTGCCTTCATCACAACGTGTCCATTTATGCCCATCTGTCCTCATCTCTTTTATTTAACTCATTCTCATGGCAAAACATGTCTGTCACATAATTAGCAATAATGTTTGCGGATTCATTACTGATGTACAATATTAGCCCAGCCGATGCTCATTTACCATCTTTCAAGATGACAAAATCTAAATGCAGCTCTTGCAAACACTGTCAACAGCTGCTAAGTGGACATGTTGTACAGGAAAACACTTGACGCCATCCACGGGCTCTGAATTATTTAGCCTCTACAGAATAGGCTGTCAATTCACAGAACGTCCCGGCTTTTTCCAATGATGCTCTGATAACTTTCGAACTGAACACATATTAAACTTGAAATAAAAATGTGAAAATAATTTGGAATTAACGAGGGTTTCCTTCTTGAATTAAAATGGAACCATCAAAGGGGTTGTGCAGTGCTAAGATATTGATGAGCTATCCTCAGGATTACAAATGAGCGAATTTTCCAAGATTTGGTTTGTTTCAGAATCGTAAAATTTTTCAAAAAATTTGGTTCAGGTCTGAATGTACTCGTTCCGAACCAAAGTTGCCTGAATTGCCCAGGAAATTGGTATATAACCCCCTCTAGTCCTCTAAAACATAAATCATCTCTGATCAGGATAGGTCATTAAAGTCTGATCAATCAGAGTCCAACTCCTGGCACCCCCAATCAGCAGTTTTAAGGGGTAGCGGTGCTTGTGCAAGCGCTTCTTCTGCTTCAAAATTACCTACGCCTCCTCTCACTTGTAGAGGTGGAACAGTGTAATTACAACGGCTCCTCCGTAAATGAATGCATTGTAATAAGAGCACTGATAGGCTTTCAACCAGCTAATTGGTGGGGGAGCCAGGAGTTGGACCCCCACTAATCTGACATCGATGAACTATCCCGAGGCTGTCATGAAAATCGTAGCACTACACAACCACTCTAAGGTCCCCACACAGATTAGATTATCGTCAGCTGAACCTTCTGAGGCGCCTGACAACGATCTATTGTGTGTGGGGTCCTCCTACCAAATAGCAGGGGCAAATTGAAACTCAACGCTTTGATCATTTTGTTCTAGCAAGAAATAAGCATGCAAGAATAGCGGTCAGCCAAATAAATATTTTGCCACAGCTGTTGCAAACCTTAAAGAAGGTTGTTAGACCTTAAAGGAGGTTTTTGTTTCATTGAAAAATGAAAATCAGAGATCATATATAGTACACTGTGCCTCACATGGGTCCAGAGATCTCCACATTTATTACTCTAAATGTTCTGCTAGATTTATTTCAAGCTGGTAGCTCAGAGTGTGTTTCCTTTCTGCTGCAGCTCAGGATGTGTTTCCGTTCTGCTGCAGCTCAGGTGGCAAGGGAAAGATGGAACTGAGCATGTGCGTCCACCTCAGCAAGGTGGACAGATAAATAAGAAAAATACTAGCAAATAAACTGCTAATTAGCTAATAAACTAGCAAATAAAAAAAAAATATGACAGTTACCCTTTAAAGGGGTTGTCCCATGAAATATATTCTACAGTTTTCAAACCAGCAACTGGATCTGAATACTGTTGTAATTGCATATAATTAAAGGGTAACTGTCATATTTTTTTTATTTGCTAGTTTATTACAGCTAGGCATGTATACCTGAGTTAGACTGTCAATGATTGTCAAAAGATCTGTAATTACCTTATAATAACAGCATTCATTAATGTCCTCTGTCCCTTTTCACTGCTCCCTTAAAAGACCATTGCTAGGGCTTGTCTGTCTTCCTTTTAGTATAGACAGAGGGGCGGTCTTCAACACTGCATGCCTGCATTAGGCTTCAGAGGGATGAGGCGTGTCTCTCAATAATCCAATCTGATTGGCTGGCAGGGAGCTGCTGGCTACAGAAAGTGTGTATGGGAAGTGAGGGAAAGCAGTTTTGTCCTCAGAGAACTGGCAGAGGAGCCATCTTGAGAAGGTCCTCATATTGTAAATGTTTAAACAGCCGTAACTAAGGGAAAAACTCAAGGAAAACAGTGGTATGTGAAGAAACTAAAGATTGCTTTATGAATAATGCTGGTGCAGCAGTAACATATACTAAAATAGATTTTTTTATGAAAACATGACAGTTACCCTTTAAATGGGTTATCCGAGTTAAATAAATTTATGGCCTTATGCTTTATTACCTTCCTAACAATACATTTTACAATTACTCTATATGTTTTTTTATGTCCTTTCTTCTCTGATGTTGCGTGTACAGGCTTATCCCTGCTTGAGGGAGTGGCCTGGCTCTTGGTGATGTGCAGTGTCACATTACAGGTGGAAAAAGTTCTGAAATGATTTATCTTTGTCTCATTTTTTTACATCACAGAAACCTGACATTTTAACAGGGGTGTGTAGACTTTTTATATCCACTGTATATATATATATAATTATATACAGTGGGGAAAATAAGTATTTGATACACTGACGATTTTGCAAGTTTTCCAACCTACAAAGAATGGAGAAGTCTGTAATATTCATCATAGGTACACTGTAACTGTGAGAGACAGAATCTAAAAACAAAATCCAGAAAATCACATTGTAGGATTTTTAAATAATTAATTAGCATTTTATTGCATGAAATAAGTATTTGATCACCTACCAACCAGCGAGAATTCTGGCTCTCACAGACCTGTTAGTTTTTCTTTAAGAAGCCCTCCTACTCTGCACTCATTACCTGTATTAATTGCACCTGTTTGAACTCATTAACTGTAAAAAAAGACACCTGTCAATCACACTCCAACCTCTCCACCATGGCCAAGACCAAAGAGCTGTCTAAGGACACCAGGGACAAAATTGTAGACCTGCACAAGGCTGGAATGGGCTACAGGACAATAGGCAAGAAGGTTGGTGAGAAGGCAACAACTGTTGGAGCAATTATTAGAAAATGGAAGAAACACAAGATGACTGTCAATCTTCCTCGGTCTGGGGCTCCATGCAACATCTCGCCTCGTGGGGTAAGGATGATTCTGAGAAAGGGCAGGAATCAGCCCAGAACTACACATCAGGACCTGGTCAATGACCTGAAGAGAGCTGGGACTAAAGTCTCAAAGATTACGGTTAGTAACACACTACGCCGTCATGGATTAAAATCCTGCAGGGCACGCAAGGTCCCCCTGCTCACGCCAGCACATGTCCAGGCCCGTTTGAAGTTCACCAATGACCATCTGGATGGTCCAGAGGAGACATGGGAGAAGGTCATGTGGTCAGATGAGAACAAAATATAACTTTTTGGTATTAACTCCACTCGCCGTGTTTGGAGGAAGAAGAAGGATGAGTACAACCCCAAGAACACCATCTCAACCATGAAGCATAGGGGTGGAAACATCATACTTTGGGGGTGCTTTACTGCAAAGGGGACAGGACAACTACACCATATTTAAGGGAGGATGGATGGGGCCATGTATTGCGAGATTTTGGCCAACAACCTCCTTCACTCAGTAAGAACATTGAGAATGGGTTGTGGCTGGGTCTTCCAGCATGACTATGACCAGAAACACACAGCCAGGGCAACTAAGGAGTGGCTCCGTAAGAAGCATTTCAAGTTCCTGGAGTGGCCTAGCCAGTCTCCAGACCTGAACCCAATCAAAAATCTTTGGAAGGAGCTAAAACTCAATGTAGCCCAGAGACAGCCCTGAAACCTGAAAGATCTGGAGAAGATCTATAGAAGGAGTGGGCCAAAATCCCTGTTGCAGTGTGTGCAAACTTGGTCAAGAACTACAGGAAACGTCTGACCTCTGTAATTGCAAACAAAGGTTTCTATACCAAATATTAAGTTCTGTTTTTATATTCTATCAAATACTTATTTCATGCAATAACATGCAAATGAATTATTTAAAAATCATACAATGTGATTTTCTGGATATTTTTTTACATTCTGTCTCTCACAGTTGAAGTGTACCTTTGATAAAAATTACAGACCTCTCCATTCTTTGTAGGTGGGAAAACTTGTAAAAACGCCAGTGTATCAAATACTTATTTCCCCCACTGTATATATATAGATAGAGAGAGAAAGAGATACTAATCTATATCTCTATATACATATATAGCTATATACTTTATCTTTATATGTATGTAGAGATATAAATTAGTAAATATATATCTCTATATGTATGTATATCATCTATATATATGTATATAGAGATTCGTATTTACTGATCTATATCTCTATATACATTGTAGGAAGGCGCAAGGGGCCGTCATTGATGGAAGCTATGTGTCACCAAGATTCCTGGCCTCGGTGAGGTAAAGCCGGTAGTTTTAATTGTCAGAGGCAGCTAGTGCTGACTGACCCAAATTTTTGTTAGTATAACTGTAAAGCTGATCCGGGCCGGCTCTTACAAGGAGTAGCCAAACTGCTGGGTGGGTGGTTTCTCCCCACGCTCCAGGCCGGGTGCTTTTGGCCTATATAAAAAACCCAGCCAGCAATCTCGGCTGGGTGTGGTTTATCCTCCATCTGACAGAGAAGCTGGGAAATCTCTGTGTTTTGGTACCTGTGAAGTTGTGCCGTGCTAAAGAGCTGAGAGACGCATGTCGGGAAACAGGCCCCTAAAGCCTGCTGTGGACTGTGGGTGGAAAACTGCTAACCAGGTGAAGATTTTGTTCTATGGACATTGCATGGTGTGAACAAACACTAAGACTCTGAACGGTCATTTTTGTTTTTCCTTATAGTAACATAGTACATAAGGCCGAAAAAAATACATTTGTCCATCCAGTACGGCCTGTCATCCTACAAGTTGATCCAGAGGATGTGTGAATAAACACCGAACTGTTTAAGTTAAAGACTTTGTGATTGCCTCTATACTGCGTCCGATAGCCTGTCTACCAGAGCAAAACGCCACAATTGGTGTCGGATGTGGGCAAACGCAGTGAGGCAGGGCTAAAGGCCTGTTGGCGGATTTGTTTTGGAGGGCTTTGCCGTACCCTCTCTAGCACTGGATCGGCCAGGTGTCTCTTGGTAATGCCTTAGAGATGGTTGACCTGGTGGAGTGCTATGAGGCCACCTGAAATCTACAGGGGGGTTCTTTTGGGAGGGGGCCAATCAAACCCTGGAAATCTCCACCTCAGACACGGCTGCCGGTGCCAACCAAACCCGACTGGGATGTATCCCCTGCAGACCCAGCCCTGGTTTGCTGGCGGTGTCACGAGCCTGGACACATAAGGGCCGACTGTCCCCATAGGGTTTAACCCATGGATACCAACTATGGCTAACGACACTCATTGTACGCCAGGAAGCTGTGTGCCACAGGTACCTCCTAGACTGTAGACAATAGCCACCTGTGCCAGGTGGAAGTGGGGGACACTCTGGCCGTGGCACTGCTGGATTCAGGGAGCCTGGTGTCCCTGGTAAGAACTGCCCTGTTGCGGCCTGTCGAGTATACTGGCTGAAAGATCAGCGTTGTGTGCATTCATGGGGACTTAAAGGACTATCCCACCGCCCTGGTCTCTATATCAATGGTGGATGGCAGGTGGACTCATGAGGTGGCCGTCGCCACAAAATTACCATATGAACTAATAATTGGGAGAGACTACCCCGGTTTCCCGGCACTATGGCCGGACACGAAAGTTACCGATACCCGTGAGAAATATGGGACCCTAGCAGAGTGGCCCGTCTCAGGGGGGAGACCAAAACCCTGGGAACCTGAGTCCGAAGGGCCAGCGGTAGGGGTGACCGCCACTTCAGTGGAAGAGGGGAAGACAACCCCGCTAAGTGTGATGGTGCGAGACATGGAGGACTTACCACCAGATCCGGAGCTAGCCGACCTCAATGTCTCCGGGGATAATTTTGGTACTGCACAATATTGGGACCCAACCCTATCCCGAGCCTGGGAAAATGTATTAATAATAGATGGGGAACCACAATAATTGGGGGCAGGGTCGGCGTTTCCCCATTTTGTGGTTCGTCAAGAGATGTTGTATCAAGTAAACCAGCTGCGAGGTGAATCCATTGAACAGTTGGTGGTGCCCCAGGCTTATCGCAAACTCGTGTTCGAGTTAGCCCACCAGCATGTTCTCGGAGGTCATCTGGGAATGCAAAAAACGCAGGACCGGATTCTACAGCGGTTTTACTGGCCCAGTGTGTTCAGAGAGGTAGAAGAATATTGTAAGTCTTGCCCAACCTGCCATATAACGAGCCCCCAGCCACATTTTCGTAGTCCCCTGGTACCCCTCCCGATTATCGAGGTCCCATTCGAGCGAATCTCTATGGATCTCGTAGGCCCGGCCGGTACCGAAGTCTGCTAGAGGACACCAACACATCTTGGTTTTTCTCGACTACACCGCTCGGTACCCGGAGGCAGTGCCACTGCGTCATACATCAGCCAAACTCATATCTAAGGAGTTAATGGAGATGTTTTCTCGAGTGGGTCTGCCTAAGGAGGTTCTGACTGACCAAGGGACCCTGTTTATGTCCAAGGTCATGAGGGAACTCTGTAAGTTGCTCCACATAAAACAGCTACGGAGGTCCGTGTATCATCCACAAACGGAGGTCCTGGTATCAAAAATAAAAAAATATGCTAAAAAGAGTGGTCTCTAAGGATGCGAGGGACTGGGACCTTCGAGCTGCTATATGGCAGACACACTTGCGGTCTGTTGGACATCGCCAAAGAGGCATGGAACAACAACCCACACCGCACAGAAGTGTTGTTGAGTTCGTCACCCAGATGCAGGACGGATTGAAACTGTTTTACCTCTGGTTAGGGAGCATATGGAGGCAGGGCAACGATCCCAGAGTAGAATCTATAATCGGCAGGCTCGGGTCCGGACCTGTAACCCGGGTGATCAGGTATTGGTTCTGGTACCAACCGTAGACAGTAAGTTTCTAGCTAGTGTCACGAGGGTGTCGAGGACCACGCCTGACTCCGTTATACCCGGGGTCAGGAAGTCGCAGCGGTTGGCTGCACGCTCTATTTAAGATAGGGCTGTTTTCCTTATGGTAGCTTTCTGGGTTTGCTTAGCAAACCCTTTTGGCTCACTCAGGGAGCCGTAGCTCCTTCTCCTCAGCTGTTCCTTGTCCAGCACTCCCAGACCTCCTTATATTTCTCTCTCACACTTCTCTGGTTGCCAGAGATAGAGCTTCCTGCCTGGACATCTATCCTGACCTTCTGGAGCTGTGTTGCTGCGTTCACTAGTAGTTGGTCCAGTACGCTACCCTCCAGATCCCTGTTGGACCTTTTTGGTTTATTGTGGTCGCCCACCTGGGTGTATGTGTTTGTATGTTTTGTCTGTCCTCTCCCTGGTGTTTCCCTCTTAGTGATAGTGGTGTGGACTAGCGATCCCACCGGCCTGTTCACTATCCAGGGCTCATATTAGGGAAAGCCAGGGTTTAGGCACGCGATCGCCGCACGGGTGAGGAACCCGTCTAGGGACGTCAGGGCAGTCAGGTGCCAGCCGCAAGGTGAGTTAGGGGTCACCACCTTTCCCTCTCCCTTGGGCAGGGCTTTCCCTGTTTTCCTCCCTGTGCGTGTCGTCGGTCATTACATTATCTCTGGCCATTATTTTGTGTAGGTAAAAAAAAAAAAATTTTTTTTACCTACTTAGAATCCAGTATGGATCAAATTGCTGCTCTGTCCAAACAATTTCATGGCCTGTCTTTGGAGGTGGTAGGATTGAAGGCGTCGGTCCTCCAGCAACAGCAGCAATTACAACTGACTGCAAGCCCAGCGGTTGCTACTGGTAACCAGGTTGTTGCGGAACCCAAGGTCCCTCTCCCTGACAGATTTTCTGGGGGAAGGGACAAGTTTTTGACATTCCGTGAGGCCTGTAAGTTATATTTTAAACTGCGCCCTTACTCCTCTGGTAATGAAGATCAGCGGGTGGGGGTTGTTATTTCCCTGCTGCAGGGGGATCCGCAGTCCTGGGCGTTCTCTTTACCTACTGATTCCCAGGCTCTTCGGTCAGTGGATGAGTTTTTCGGGGCCTTGGGTCTCATATATGATGACCCTGACCGAGTCGCCCTGGCTGAATCAAGATTACGGAGACTCTTACAAGGAGAGCGGCCGGTAGAGGAGTATTGCTCTGAATTCCGTAGGTGGGCTACGGATACCCAATGGAACGACCCGGCTCTCAGGAGTCAGTTCTGCTCTGGGTTATCCGAAAGGGTTAAGGATGCGCTTGCATTATATGAGACCCCCTTTTCCCTTGATGCGGTTATGTCCCTTTCTATCCGAATAGATAGACGCCTTGGGGTCAGGTTGAAAAAACCGGAGCAATTGGTAACCCCTCCCAAGCAGCAGTTAGTCTGTACGGACTTAGACGAGCCTATGCAGCTAGGAGGAACTACTCGTCAGGTCCGTCCTCCTGAGGCTCGCCGTAGGCGTGGGGTTTGTTTTTTTTTGTGGGGAGAGGGGTCATTTCATTAATGTCTGTCCTTCTTTCCTCAGAAACAAAAGACCGTCGGAAAAACTACTAACCCCAGGCTGTGTGGAGGATGTCAGCCGGGGGGTATACGTTTCCTCCATACGTACATCGCAATTTGTGTTGCCAGCGGTTATTATTTTTGGTGATAAGACGGAGACTATTTCTTTCTTTCTAGACAGTGGAGCAGGGGTAAATTTGATAGATGCCCATTTTGCCCGCACTTTGGGTTTGTCTCTCTGTACTTTACAGAGACCCATTCCCATATTCGCTATTGATTCTGCTCCCCTGTCTCAGAGAAACCTCACGCACATTGTTCATAATTTACACCTTCGGGTAGGGGACCACCATAACGAGATGCTTTCAGGTTATGTTCTGGAGGGGCTTCCCACTCCGGTAGTGCTGGGTCTTCCCTGGTTGGTAGCGCACAATCCAGTGGTGGATTGGCAGGCCAGGGAGATATTGGAGTGGAGTGAGCAGTGCAGAGAAAATTGCTTAAATAGCAATTGCTTAGTCGCCTCCATAACTACCCTACCTACATTTATTTCGGACTTTGAGGATGTTTTTTCTGAAAAGGGTTGTCAGAAGTTACCACCTCATCGTCCTTATGATTGCCCGGTTAACCTTATTCCCGGCGCAAAATTACCCAAGACCAGGTTATATAATCTTTCGGGTCCAGAGAGACAAGCCATGAAAGATTATATCTCCGAGAGCTTGGCTAAGGGACACATCAGACCCTCTTCTTCACCCGTGGCTGCAGGGTTTTTCTTCGTTAAAAAGAAAGATGGGGGCCTGCGTCCTTGCTTAGATTTTCGCGAATTAAATCAGATAACCATCCGAGACCCATACCCTCTTCCTCTCATTCCTGACCTGTTTAATCAGATTGCGGGTGCTAGGTGGTTCTCCAAACTTGATCTTAGGGGTGCCTACAATCTGATTCGTATTAAGAAGGGGGATGAGTGGAAGACAGCGTTTAACACCCCTGAGGGGCATTATGAAAATCTAGTTATGCCTTTCGGTCTGACCAATGCTCCTGCCGTCTTTCAACATTTCGTTAATGACATTTTTAGTCATCTAATCGGCAGGTTTGTGGTAATATACCTAGATGATATTTTAATTTATTCGTCTGATCTGAAAACACATGAGGTGCATGTCAGACAAGTACTGCAGGTCCTACGGACGAATGAATTATATGCTAAAATTGAAAAATGTGTCTTCGCCGTTCAGGAGATACAATTCCTGGGTTATTTTTTATCTGCGTCAGGTTTCCGTATGGATCCTAGGAAGGTCCCGGCAATTTTAGATTGGGATCTTCCTGAGAACCTCAAAGCACTACAACGGTTCTTGGGCTTCGCGAATTTCTATAGGAAATTCATTAAAAATTATTCACTTATTGTAAAACCGCTTACTGACATGACTAGGAAGGGGACTGATTTTTCTAAATGGTCTGACGCCGCTAAAGTTGCTTTTTCCTCTCTAAAAGAGAGGTTTACCTCAGCACCTGTACTGGTCCAACCTGATGTCTCTCAGCCTTTTATTGTTGAAGTCGATGCGTCAGAGGTGGGAGTGGGGGCGGTGCTGTCTCAGGGTCCGTCTCCTGGCAAATGGCGTCCTTGTGCTTTCTTTTCTAAAAAACTATCTGCAGCAGAAAAGAACTACGATATTGGCAATAGGGAACTATTAGCTATTAAACTTGCGTTTGAGGAGTGGCGTCATTTCTTAGAGGGGGCAGTCCACCCCGTCACTGTAATTACGGACCACAAAAATCTTCTGTACCTCGAATCAGCTAAGCGTCTCACCCCTAGACAGGCTAGGTGGTCGCTATTTTTTACCAGGTTTAACTTTGTGATTACCTATCGTCCTGGGGCAAAGAACACCAAGGCTGATGCACTATCTCGTTGTTTCCCTGGAGGGGGTAATGTGAGTGATCCGGTACCCATTCTTCAAAGAGGAGTGGTTGTTTCTGCGGTACACTCTGTTTTGGAGGGGAAGGTGTTAGAGGCCCAGGGGGACGCCCCGGTCTCTTGCCCCTCAGAGAAATTGTTTGTACCGTTGAACTTACGTTTCGAATTATTAAAGGAACATCATAATTCGGCACTTGCTGGGCACCCGGGTAGTAAAGCAACCTTGGAACTATTGTCTCGTCGTTTTTGGTGGCCAAGGTTGCGTCAGGATGTATTGGATTTTGTGTCTTCTTGTTCTACCTGTGCACGCGCAAAAGTTTCACATACACGTCCTGCAGGGTCTCTATTACCACTCGTCATTCCCAATAGACCGTGGACACATCTGTCAATGGATTTTATCACTGACTTACCTTTGTCTGCGGGTAAAACAGTTATTTTGGTAGTAGTGGACAGGTTTAGCAAAATGGTACACTTCATTGCGTTACCCGCACTACCTAATGCTAAGACTCTTGCTCAGGTATTCGTCAGTGAAATCGTGAAGCTTCACGGGGTCCCCTCCGATGTTGTTTCGGATCGGGGTACCCAGTTTATTTCTAAATTTTGGAAAGCTTTTTGTTCTCGTTTGGGGGTACACTTGTCCTTTTCCTCTGCTTTCCATCCTCAGTCGAATGGACAGACTGAGCGTACCAACCAAAACCTTGAGACATATCTAAGATGTTTTGTGGTCATCATATTTACCGTTAGCTGAGTTTGCCATAAATAATCGTCGTCAGGAATCCACTGGCAAGTCACCATTTCTTGGTGCATATGGTTTTCATCCCCAATTCTGTACTTTCAAAGAGGGGGGGTCTTCTGGGGTTCCCGAAGAGGAACGGTTTTCGTCATCTCTTTCATTGGTATGGCAGAAGGTGCAAGCTAACTTGAAAAATATGGGAGGTAAATACAAATGCATGGCTGATAAGAGACGGTCGCCAGGTCCGGACCTAGGAGTGAATGACTATGTGTGGTTGTCTACTAGGAATATTAAATTGAAGGTTCCCTCTTGGAAACTGGGTCCTAGGTTTATTGGCCCTTACAAAATTGTAGCCATCATCAACCCCGTGGCTTTTCGCCTGGAGTTACCTCAGACTTTTAAAATTCATAATGTTTTTCATAAGTCGTTACTCAAAAAATATGTTCCACCTCTAGAACCATCACCGCTGCCACCCCCTCCTGTTGTCGTGGATGGTAACCTAGAATTTCAGATATCCAAAATTGTTAATTCTCGTCGGGTCCGCCGCTCTCTTCAATATCTGGTGCATTGGAGAGGTTACGGTCCCGAGGAAAGAATGTGGGTTCCTGCGTCTGAGGTAAACGCCGACAGGTTAGTTCGGGTTTTTCATGCCTCTCATCCTGAGAGACCTGGTCCTGAGTGTCCGGAGGCCCCTCGTAGAGAGGGGGGTACTGTCACGAGGGTGTCGAGGACCACGCCTGACTCCGTTATACCCGGGGTCAGGAAGTCGCAGCGGTTGGCTGCACGCTCTATTTAAGATAGGGCTGTTTTCCTTATGGTAGCTTTCTGGGTTTGCTTAGCAAACCCTTTTGGCTCACTCAGGGAGCCGTAGTTCCTTCTCCTCAGCTGTTCCTTGTCCAGCACTCCCAGACCTCCTTATATTTCTCTCTCACACTTCTCTGGTTGCCAGAGATAGAGCTTCCTGCCTGGACATCTATCCTGACCTTCTGGAGCTGTGTTGCTGCGTTCACTGGTAGTTGGTCCAGTACGCTACCCTCCAGATCCAGGTGCCAGCCGCAAGGTGAGTTAGGGGTCACCACCTTTCCCTCTCCCTTGGGCAGGGCTTTCCCTGTTTTCCTCCCTGTGCGTGTCGTCGGTCATTACAGCTAGGTGGCAGGCGACCTATGAGGTGCTTGAAAATATTGGAGAGGTAGATTACAAGGTACACCAGCCAGGGAGGCAAAAGCCAGAGCAGGTGTACCATGTGAATCTGCTCAAACCCTGGAAAGATAGGGAAACCTGTATGGAAGACAGGGTTCCTAGAGGAAGTGGTTTCGGCCCCTCTTTCTGAAGCAAGGGAAGCGGCTGCGACAGTGAAAATTGCTGACAGCCTCTCCTCTAAACAGGCTCAGGAAGCCAGGGAGTTCATTAGTCGGAACACGGATGTGTTCTCGGACCTCCCTGGACGCACTTCCATAGTCCGACATGACATTATCACTGAGCCTCAGGCAAAAGTCTGGTTAAAACCATACCGGGTACCCAAGGCTCGGCGACAAGCCATCTCGGAGGAAGTGCAGCTAATGCTCCAGCTAGGTGTCATCGAGGAGTCAAAAAGTGAATGGGCCAGTCCGATAGTCTTAATACCCAAGCCGGACGGGACATTGCGGTTCTGTAACTATTTCCGCAAACTGAATGAGGTGCCCAAGTTTGACGCATATCCCATGCCCCGAGTGGATGAGCTTATTGAGAAGTTGGGGCAAACCCGGTATTTTTCTGTGTTGGACCTCACCAAAGGGTATTGGCAGGTACCCTTGACGGAGGCTGCCAAGGAAAAAGCGGCTTTCATCACGCCAGAGGGGTTGTATCAGTACAAGGTATTACCCTTTGGTCTACATGGTGCTCCCGCCACGTTTCAAAGGCTAATGGACATTGTACTCCGTCCACATCGTCGGTACGCTTCGGCGTACCTGGACGAATCGTTATCCACAGCACCGACTGGGAAAGTCACCTACCTAAAGTACAGGCTGTAGTGGACTCCCTTAGGAAGGCTGGCTAACTGCTAACCTAAAACAGTGTACGATAGGGTTAGAATAGACCAAGTACCTGGGGTATGTAATTGGGCGCGGAACTATCAAACCTCAGGTGAACAAAATTGAGGCAATTAGGAATTGGTCCGGACCTGTCACTACTCGGCAAGTAAAGTCATTCCTGCTTATGGTGGGGTACTATATGAGGTTTGTCCCCAATTTTGCTACAGTCGTCGCACCATTGACAGGCCTTTTGAAGTGACGCAAGTCAGTGACGGTTCAGTGGAATGAGCAGGCGGAAAGGCTTTCTCTGCTTTGAAGTCTACCTTGTGTGGGTCCCACGCCTGACTTCAAGAGGGAGTTTGTGGTACAGACCGATGCCTCTGAAGTAGGCCTCAGAGCTGTACTCTCTCAGGACATCAATGGGGAGGAACATCCTGTTGTTTTCCTGAGCCGAAAGCTTACCCCAGCCGAGACTAGGTACAGTATAGTGGAGAAACAGTGCCTGGCCATCAAGTGGGCACTCGAGTCTCTCCGCTATTATCTGTTGGGGAGAAAGTTCCGTCTGGTGACCGATCACTCCCCTCTCAAGTGGATGAGCTAAGCCAAAGAGAGGAATGCTCGGGTCACCAGATGGTTCTTATCTTTACAAAACTTCAAGTTTTCCATGGAACATAGGGCAGGAAGGTTACAGGGAAACGCGGAGGCCCTGTCCCGGGTACACTGTCTGACGGGTGTTCACCCCCTCAGGGTTGAACAAAGGGGGGAGATATGTAGGAAGGCGCAAGGGGCTGTCATTGATGGAAGGTATGTGTCACCAAGATTCCTGGCCTCGGTGAGGTAAGAGCCGATAGTTTTAAGTGTCAGCGGCAGCTAGTGCTGACTGACACTGTTTTTTGTTAGTATGGCTGTAAAGCCGATCCGGGCTGGCTCTTACAGGGAGTAGCCAAAGTGCTGGGTGGGTGGGTTCTCCCCGTCTCCCCGTCTCCCCGTCTCCCCACGCTGCAGGCCGGGTGTTTTTGGCCTATAAAAAACAGCCAGCAATATCAGCTGGGTGTGGTTTATCCTCCATCTGACAGAGAAGCTGTGGAATCTCTGTGTTTTGGGACCTGTGAAGTTGTGCCGTGCTAAAGGGCTGAGAGACGCATGCCGGAAAACAGGCCCCTAAAGCCTGCTGTGGACTGTGGGTGGAAAACTGCTAACCAGGTGAAGATTTTGTTCTTCACCTGGTTGTTCATTGCATGGTGTGAACAAACACTAAGACTCTGAACGGTCATTTTTGTTTTTCCTTATGTGTGAATAAACACCGAACTGTTTAAGTTAAAGACTTTGTGATTGCCTCTTTACTGCGTCTGCTAGCCTGTCTACCAGAGCAAAACTCCACAACATATATATCTATATACTTTATATATGTATATAGAGATATATATCAGTAAATACATATCTCTATATGTGTGTATATATATATATATATATATATATATATATATATTTACTGATCTATACCTCTATATACATATCTAGATAAAGTATATAGATATATATGTATATAGAGATATAAGGGCTCATGCACACGGCGTGTCTTCAATGCACGGGCACCAACCGTGGGACTGCTGCATGTGGATCACAGACCCATTCACTTAAATGGGGTCCGCAATCCACATCCAACAGTCTGCACCGTAAAAAAGTAGTGCGTGCACAATTTTTTTTGCGGTGCAGAGGCGCGGACAGAAACACCACGGAAGCACTCCATAGTGCCACTGGGCCAGCGGTAAACAGTGAGAAGGCCGCGGTGCTCAAACAGCTGATCTGCGGGGGCCCCGGGTGTCGGACCCCCGCCGATCAGAAGCTGATCATCTATCCAGAGGATAGATCATCAGTTAAAACAAAGTGCAGAACCCCTTTAACTTATGTATATGTAGGTCCTGAGGAGTTTTATAATGATTTTTTTTCGGTTAACCCCTTTAAGACTTTGAGTCATCCTCAAGTTGCTTGAAATGCTGTAAAGCTGCAGTATTTAATGATGCACCTAAACCAAGGTAGAGAGTCCAGTAGCTACAGTATATTATTTTACACAGTGGGGCAGATGGCTCATTTTGCACCAAATAAATAATAGGCAACACACAGATTTTCAAACTTTTTCCACCTTGATAGACAAGACTAGAAGACTTTGCAATAAAGGGGCCTGGCACAGCATTAAGAGGTACGGCTTAAAATGCACTACATTACCCTACATTTTGGTGCAAAAAAATTTGCCTACAGTAAGCCAACCAAGAGGTGGCAGAATGTTAGATAAGTGTCTAAAGGTACTTTCACACTAGCGTTTTTCTTTTCTGGTATTGAGTTCTGTCCTAGGGGCTCAATACCAGAAAAGAACTGATCCGTTTTATCCACATGCATTCTGAATGGAGAGAAATACGTTCAGGATGTCTTCAATTCAGTCTTTTTGACTGTTCAGGAACTTCAGGACGGAGATAAAACCGCAGCATGCTACGGTTTTATCTCCGGCCCAAAAAAACTGAAGACTTGCCTGAATACTGGATCCGGCCTTTTTTTTTACCATAGGAATGTATTAGTGCCGGATGCGGCATTCAAAATACCGGAATGCCGCATCCGTCTTTCCATTCTGCGCATGCGCAGACCGGTAAAAATGTGAAAAAAAAATCAAAACGGATTCGTTTGTCCGTATGACAAACGGACAGACGGATCCGTTCTTGCAATGCATTTGTAAGGATCCTGATCAGTCTTAAAATGCCATCAGTTGGCATACGTTTTGCCGGATACTCTGCCGCAAGTGTGAAAGTAGCCTAAACACGTGCCAAAATTAGCAGACCGCATGATGTGTAAATATGGCACATCTAGCGGAGTTCTAAGCTGTCAAAATTTAAGATAGTATTAATAAACCCGCCCCAATATTTCTTTAGCTGCATTATAGATTTCAAAGGTGATGCATCTACTCACTGAACCTACTCAACCAGTGCTTGTGTCTTCGGCAGGATCAATCCTATTACATCAGACATACTGCCTGGTGGGGTTGATACGTCTGAGTACAACGATACAATCGGTTGTGGGGTCCCATGAACAAATAAGACTTTAATGGGATTGTAAACCATACTATGTTTAATTTAAATAACCAAAACCTTGCAATAAAAGACGCATACAACCTGTGGAAATCATCTGTTCATGCCCTTTTTTTATTAACCTTCATTAGAAATCAATAGGAAACCATCACTTTAGGTGGGAAAAATTCCTGTCAAAAATGCTAATGGATCCACAAGAGATGACTCTAATCCCGGGAGGATCCCTCGTTACTTGATCCACCCATTCTTTATGCAAATGAGGTCTTCAGAGCACCAGGGGGCGTGTCCAGCACTGGAAAACCGAGGAGCTGAGGTGCACCAAGAGGCTAGGCCCATCCCTCGGTGCACTGAAGCCCTCATTTTCATAAACAATGAACTTTTTTTTCTCTCAGGGACACCACAACCGATTTTCACAAGACAAGTATCAGTTTAATCAGATAGTATAACTTGTTTAATAGGGTTGATTTGATTCTGTCCAGCTTTTTACGGCCCCTTCAGTCTGGGAATCTGTTCACTTCAAAGACCCTATACGACCAAAAGTTGGAACCCCTCCCTTAATTTTTAAATACTTATAAATTACATCCACAGCGACCAGTCAGATTCCACCATTCATTTTTCAGAGCTCCTCTGGAACATGAAAGGTGGAACCTGATTGGTTGCAATGGGCAACTAAGCCAGTTCTACTTTACACCAGTTGTGATAAATCTCCCCCATAGTTCTTGTAGAACATCTACCTAAACGACCGAATATAATCCCAGGGTCAGTCCTTGTGACTTGAAGCTAGTCTCTTTATCTGGTTCACACCTTGGGCGATGAGATTAAACCGATGCCTGAAACCAATCCAGAGGCTGGCCCAGAATGACCAGGCTCCTGATCCACCTTCTGGGCGACGTACCTTCTTGCTGCAGGAGTTAAACCAACAAGCCTGCATATTAACGCCCCCGTCTTCTTGAAATAAGCACGGCTTATGAGAAATCCTATACAACAAGGCTAATTCCACAAGTGTACTCCACGGCGCACTGCTGTCATTCTTACAGATGACTTACAAGCCTACAAGAACTTGCTTGCTCTAGGCTCCTTGCCACCACTAAGCTTAAATTAGCATCTATGTGGGCCCCATCCAAGGCTTCTCAGAGACCAGCTGTGCAAAGACCTGTCACCGTCTTGTCAGTGAAAGTTTCCTGTCCAAAGAACTTTTGTCATTCCTCGTTCCTCAAGTAAAAGCATGTCACTTGAAGAGGCAGCTAAAGTCACTTGCAATGACTGGTCTCAAATCATAGCTCTCTAGCCCTGTCACTGAAAGTCTCACCCCGCAGCTAAAACTGTCACTGATCATGTTTGGATATGTACACTGAGGTATCAGATTAGAAAGGAGCGTGCACGAGATGGGACTTTAAAAGAGGCCAAGACACAGGAGAGAATATTAACCCTTCGAACGAGCGAGGTGGGGGAAAAAAAACAAAAAACAAAAAGGAACGGGTTAATTCCATCCTTCTTATTCAGTCTCACTCCTAAGCTTCTCAATGCAATTATATAGTCCATATCTCATTTAATTGGAGAGCTCGGTCAATGAGCGAGTCCGGGAGGCAACGCGCAGTCACCCCGCTCCCTGTCAATATGCTGAATATTTCATATGGCGGTATACCGCCATGTGCGCATATATATATATATGGATTGACAGAGAATACGGGGGGTCTGACAAGGAGTGATGTGAAGGAGAAGAGATTGTCCTCCTGATCGACTGTCATCTCTCAGATCGGTGAGAAACACTGGTCCTAGTAATGACTATCTAAGGATTATACTGAATGGTGGGGACTCGCTCCGCACCTGCAATTAGGAAGAGCTAGAGCTACTGCAGGACCCATTCTGTCTTGGCCATACTGGGGGTCATTTATTAAAGACTGCCATTTCCCAAGCCTGGGTTCACATCACGTTTTATGCCTCCGTTTGACATATACGTTAGAAAATAAAAGGATACAACAATGCAGCACACCGCGTTCTTTTATCCTGCAGTCCAATAAAAAAACATATACTTTTTTTTTATTACAACGGCAAAAAATTATATATTTTTTTTACAATGGAACTCTATGGTGAACGGAAGCTACTGTTTGGCATCAGTCTGAGGCATACGTTTAACGTATCCGTTTTTTTGTTTACGTTAAACGGATGGGAAAAAACGTGATGTGAACCCACCCTTAGTAAAAAAAAAAAGCTCGCTGGCGAAAGACGTGACTGTTTTATTAAGAGGTGCCGATCTCTTAAAAATTTGCCCCATTTGTGAGGTCCATGCACTAGAAACTGAAACCTATTTCAGCTAGAAGATGGCAAAGGTTTCAGTTGGAATCTGACCATTTTTATGGTTTAAATTAGATAAAGGGGTTATCAGGGTAAAGATAATGATGCGTTTTTGGAGTGTTGTTTTTGGCGCAGGAACAGTACCAAAAAATACTCTATGTGAACATACCCTTAAGGAGTCCTCGTAAGTATCTCCTACCAGGAACCATTCTACTATCAGAGAATGTCCTAGTTATGCAGCTCTGGGCTGTGGGAATAAGTGAGGCTCAGGTTTTATGTTCAGGAGCCCGTCTGACTGGCGGGGGTAGCGTGCAGGGAGTCGGCACTGGAAATACACAGCTGTGTCCATTGTTCAATGGATGGAGCTAATTACGGCAGCACTGCTTCAATCCTGGGGTCCCCTAAAAGGATATTTTATGGTGGGCCCAAACCCCCATCAATAAAGTCTAATAGGTTTTGAATCAAGGGAAAAGACCATAGTGCAAGTTATTGGCTCCAAAGGCAACTAAATGTTTTTGTTTTTTTCTGATCTTTGGAACCCGTTATGGTATCAGAGCCTGGGCTCACCGGAGGATCCTCTGGTACTCTGGTGGGCCAGTCCAACTTTATCTGTCCACTACACACTTTCGACACCAAAGCTACATTGAAACAGCTGATCAGTGCAACCAGGGTAAGGGTACTTTCACACTTGAGGCAGAGGATTCCGGCAGGCAGTTCCGTCGTCGGAACTGCCTGCCGGATCCGGCAAAACGTATGCAGATGCGGATCCGTCTGACAAATGCATTGAAATGCCGGATCCGTCTCTCCGGTGTCATCCGGAAAAACGCACCGGTATTAAAAAAATTAGCATTTTTTTCGTTCTGCGCATGTGCGGACTGAAATGTCGGGTCCATTTTGCCGAAACACTTGATGACGGATCCGGCAAGTGTTCAGTCTTTTTGGCCGAAGAGAAAACTGCAGCATGCTGCGCTATTTTCTCCATCCTGAAATGGCAAAATGACTGAACTGGAGACATCCTGATGCATCCTGAACGGATTGCTCTCTATTCAGAATGCATGGGGATAAAACTGGGAAAATAATAGCATTCTGAATACAGAACGCTAAGTAAAATAGGGCTGGAGGGGTTAAAAAAAAATTTAAATAATTTAACTCACCTTAATTCACTTGTTCGCACAGCCGGCATCTCTTCTGTCTTCATCTGTGAGGAAAAGGACCTTTGATGACGTCACTACGTTCATCACATGGTCAGTCACATGATCCATCACCATGGTGCTGGATCATGTGATGGACCATGTGATGAACGCAGTGATGTCATCAAAGGTCCTATTCCTCAAAGAAGAAGACAGAAGAGAAGCCGACTGTGCGAACAAGTGGATTAAGGTGATTTACATTTTTTTTTTTTTTTTTAACCCCTCCAGCCCTATTTTACTATGCATTCTGTATTCAGAATGCTATTATTTTCCCTTATAACCATGTTATAAGGGAAAATAATACAATCTACACAACCTTGAACCCAAACCTGAACTTCTGTGAAGAAGTTCGGGTCTGGGTACCACATTCAGTTTTTTATCACGCGCGTGCAAAACACATTGCACCCGCGCAATAAAAACTGAATAACGGAACGCAATCGCAGTCAAAACTGACTGCAATTGGGTACCTACTCGCGCGGGTTTGCCGCAACGCATCCGGACACGCTCGTGTGAAAGAGGCCTAAGAGACCCAAATACAGCATCATATATTACAGTAATCAATGCAATATTTGTAACTTACCAGCTTCCACACCCCTCTACTATCTCTTATGGTTGATTTAATGTCATCATGCGTATTTATTTCCAGGTCTAGCACATTGTGTATTTGTATTTCTGATTTTGTGACTGTTAAAATGTAATGTGCCTGGTTCACCAGCAGGTGGCAGCGAGCTTGGCAGAGCTAGTTTGCCTAGAGTGGAACCTTCTCTCCATTCTAGCCCTCTCTAGAGAGGGAGGAGTTTTAGTTAGTGAGGAGCAGTTCAGGGTAGCCCCTGTAAGGGGAAGGAAGCAGGCCCTCGTCCCTGCTGGATAGGCCCTGCCAAAGCCAGCAGACCCCCATCAGTTCTGCTGGAACAAGAGGAAAAAGCAGAAAGCCTCAAAAGCCAGGAGGAAAGGTTCCCTGGATAAAGACAAAGAGAAAAAGAAAAGTAAAGATAAAGACAGAGTCAGACTACCAAGCTAAGTACAGCAGAAAGAAAGCAGAGCTAAAGAGTGACAGATGTAGTAGTGCCGAAAGTGTTTGCATGCTAGAATTTATGCCAAAGCCTGCTGGTAACCAAGCTAAAGTTGGAAGATTGTTCCCTGATGAAAGTTTATTCAAGTAAAGCTGTTATCAACTTCAATACAAGTCTGGACTCAATTAATTTCATCATCCCTTTCATCAACAACCTCCTTTTTCATTACTGCGGACGACAACGTCTGGGGTCCAGCGTATCCAGGTAGGAGCACCATGACACATGCACAGCCACACCTAAAGGGACATTATAGGCTACCTTTACACCACTCTGGCCTTCCTACACTTGGGTACCACCATCACCATCTACTTAGGGCGACTCCGTCCCTCGTTGCTGAAATGCAACTGGCGTCACGATAAAAACATATTCCTTTAAGAAAGACCCCTGAATATTCTTCTGTGGGCATTTTTTATCAAGGCCTATGAACAATACAGCTGTCATACTGTTATCCCAATTCTACACCTACTATTACACGAATAGATAACATCTTCCCCTCATTGCAGCAGTAAACTGACAATAGGTTACCTATCTATATAAGAGGTCTTATCATGCGTGTGGACTGCTATAGAAGGACTGTATTTTGCATTTCATTTTCAATGGCAAAGCACTGCTAAAATGAAAAAGAAAAACGCCACAAAATTCTAAAATATTGTTTTCTATGAAGATTGAGTTTATAGAAGTGTCCCTTTGCATTGAGCGAAGTAGTGAAGATGAAACAAGTGTTAAAAAGAGTCCTAGTCAGAGAGCAGACTTCATGATAAAGCCCATTTCTGCCTTCCTGAAGGATAATCATCAATGTGACTATTATCTGTCCTCAGGCCTTCTTCTGTAAGCCTCTATTTACAGCCTAGTGAGGTCCATTGAGCAGCTGACACAAACTTTGCTGAGTACACTAATGGCAGCAATCGAAAAAAAGTATTTTTTCCTTGGGCAAAAAAAAAGATAAAAGTGACCCCTTGTATGTGCGGTACGACTTCAGAATGGCTCAACAGAACTATATTCACTCAATATATTTAGTCCTCATGCATTCTGAATGGAAAGAACTCCGTTCGGGATGCATCAGGACATCTTCCGTTCCATCAGCATTCCGTTTTGTGCAAGCTGCGGTTTGGTTCCAGTCATAGAAACGGAACAAACCGGATCCATCACTAAACACAACGTAAGCCAATGATGACAAATCTGGGTTTTTTAGGATCCTAAAAAACTGGATCCGTCACCCTTTGACTTTTAATGTAGTTAGTGATGGATCCGGTTTGTTCCGTTATGATTTCACACAACCGCGTTTTAACGGAACGGATGCATCCTGATGTGCAAAATCAAAGCAGATCAGTTTAATTCCTCTGCCGGATCTTAAAACCGGAATGAACAAAGCAAGTGTGAAACAGGCCTAAGACCTTCGCTGTATTGACAGCCAAAGAGTTTTCAATCTTTTTAGCAAGAGAACAGTCTCAACAGGTTGGAAAATCATATCTGCTTAGACATGGTCAGATGTCCCAGGTCAGAATATTGGGATGTGAAAAATATCTTACCCGCTTTAATTCCTTGAAAGTGGTTCCACGACACTAAAATAGTCAATCAACCCTTCCTAAGGTAAGAACATAATTGGTGCAATTTTTGAACTATCCATAAAAAGTTCCTTTTGCTTACTTCATTGTTAGTTTCTTATACATTTTGCCTACTGCCCAATGTTTTCTCCTGGATAATCCCTAATAAAATTAGATATTTTCCAGTAGATGGTTCACACCTTTTTACAATGAATAAACCATGAGGTGAAATTACCAAAGATGCAGTCATCCATACACTCTGGCGAGCCTTTTTAACCAAGAAGGTTTAGTAAGTGAACACTTTTACCTATAAGTACTCCACATGGCCTTCAACACTAGACAGAACACTTGCCCAGATCAGAAAAAGTCTGTTCTTCATAAGGCTACTAAGGCTTCTAAGGCTACTTTCACGCTTGCATTGTTAATTCCGGTATTGAGATTCGGCAGAGGATCTCAATTTCGGAATTAAATGGATTTGTTTTGATTTTGCACATCAGGATGCATCCGTTCTGTTAGGATGCGGTTGTGTGAAATCAAGACGGAAAAACACGGATCCATCACTAAATACATTGAAAGTCAATGGGTGACGGATCTGTTTTTTTAGGCTCCTAAAAAAAACTGGATGGCAAAAGGGTATCAGCGCCTCTCCTCGACACCCAAAGGATACGATCCTTCCCAGACCTCCTCCTCTACAGGGTTTAAGAAGATAGGCAGAATAGTGAAGCACCCTTAGCAATCTTTTTATAAAAGGTTTTATTCTGCTTACAACAAGTCAGTAGACAAAAGGCATAAAATACAAATCAGTCGTCACGTTCCTGCCCGACCCGGGTTTCGCTGCCTCGCTTCTTCTTCTGAAGAAGCGAGGCAGCGAAACCCGGGTCGGGCAGGAACGTGACGACTGATTTGTATTTTATGCCTTTTGTCTACTGACTTGTTGTAAGTAGAATAAAACCTTTTATAAAAAGATTGCTAAGGGTGCTTCACTATTCTGCCTATCTTCTTAAACCCTGTAGAGGAGGAGGTCTGGGAAGGATCGTATCCTTTGGGTGTCGAGGAGAGGGGCTGATACCCTTTTGCCATCCACTTTTGACCGGGAGACATAGTTTCCAGCAGCGCGGACCCTTTGACTTGTCTTTACCAGTGTGAGCGACCTACCACACTATTCCGGGACCAGCAGCAGCGCAAGTAACTGTCCTTGTTGGGACACAGGACTGACTTTCTGTTCTATTTTGTATTTTCCTAAAAAAAAATGTTCCGTCACCCTTGACTTACATTGTTTTCATTGCCGGATCCATTTTTTATGACCACAGCTTGCAACGGTTTTGTTTCCGATCACAAAACGGAATGGTGACGGAACAGAAGACATCCTGAACGAAAGATAGATAGATAAGATACATACGCATGAAATTCCTATTTTAAAATCAAAAGGACCCCTTTAACTGGTGTCTTCCCCAACACAAGGGCAATGTCCTGACAGCCGCATGGATGGACAGAGCATAACTCATATAAGTAGGTCAGAGACACAGATGCAAAGCACAGAGGGCTCAAGCAAAACTCGTAGTCAGTTAACAGGCCGAGGTCAGGGCAGGCAGACCGTCAGAATGTGTGAATCAGGCAGAAGTTGGTACACAGGCAGACAAATAGATCATAGCACCTCTGCAGGATCTAGCAAGCTAGCAAACCTATCGCTCAGACAGAGAATAAGACATACAGCATGGTATAAATGGCAGAAACTGGTTAGCACATTGCCTAGTAGCTGTGCAGAGGGCCCAAGGAGGGTTCAACACTTGTAGCACTAGAGAATGAGATGAGGATCAATGAAGAATATCCCAAAAAGACACACAGGACACTGGAGCCCAAGCCAGCTGCTGGAGCACTGGAACTGAAATAGACAAAGCATGAGTGAAACCAGAACCCGTGGCCACCTGCAGTAGCAGCATAGCGGCGGGCACAAGCCACTAACGTACACACGTGATCCACAATTGGTGCTATTCTTGACTTGTGAGGGTGTGTTTAGAGAACATGCCAAGACCTGGTCATCTGGTGAGGTTGTCCTTCAGCAGAAGAGACAGGAAACTGCTGTAGAGCAAAGAGTCGGGTACCTGCGGAGACAAAAACCTAACAATAACTTTATTGCATGGATATTGCAATAATACATCATTTGAAATGCACTATTCATTGCATAGTAATATTTTTCATGGGAAAGCCCCATTATTGAATTGTGCCAGCTTGTGTGTTTTGGAACTGCCAAGATGTTGTACCTCATCTGAGTGCTGAAACGATAAAGTATACTGTGCCTCTTGAAGTAACCCCTGTATTTGCAGTTGTGTTCAGAAAAATTGAAATGTTAGAATTTTATTTGGTCTGTTTTTCTCTTCTTTTTAAAGTGGAACCTCATGAGGCAAAATACCTATACCCCACCTTATAGATGGATGACTATAAGAAATAAAAAGCAGTACCAATAGTGACGGGATGGATGAGGAGGGAAGGTCCGTGGAGGAAGTACTGGAGACACTGTGCCTTAAGCCTTATTTTCTTAATCTATTATGACCACTGTGGCTCAAACTCTACATAGGTGACACTGTGACTTGCACATACTGTATACAGATGACACTTTGAATGGCATGTGCTACTGGAGTTGCTTTGGTTTCTAACCACCTTGCTATTTCTTTGGCGCTCTACTTTGGTGCACAAATAATCAGTGATAATACCGTCACTCACAAATTACCTTTTCTTCACCCACTTTATACAATATTTTGTATATTCGGCCATGAAACGTCCACGTGCCACAGTGGAGCATTGCTGCAAGGAGCAGCTTCTGCCTTGGAGGACTCAGCCCAACCCTATATTACAAGGTTTTCCATTTATTTCAATGGGCACTGTGTAATACCACATCTCTCCTGCAGTGGCCACTGCAGAAGAAGTGTGTGACCTCCTTAAGCTTTCCAGATCAAGACAACTAGATCAAGCTTTTAACCTCCTGCAGATCCTAAAGAGGAGACAAAAGTTTTAAAGGAACCTCTTCCAGGTCTAACATCTAAATACCTGGAATACATCCTGCCAGGCCCGTTCTATCAGCACAAGGACTGAGCAGCTGTAAAGTATATTAATAAATAAAATAGACATAAAAATCTAAACACTAAAAGCTCGAATTGTTCTTATAAATCAATATGAGAAGCTGGAGGACGAGTCTTGGTAGTAGCTTCTAAACACGAACAATAGTAAATCCCTCTCGGCGTACGTACTACCCTTCACCCTCTGCAGAACGCTTCTTTTAAGCCACTACATTTTATCGGTTGTACGTGGCTGAAAATGAAAATCAAACTTGAAATTCACAGTTGTTGTGAAACAGATTTATAACTTTTGACTGTAAAGCTGGAACTTCACAGACCCAGCACTGATTCAGATTAGGATATAAAAAATTTGAGTGCTACTATGGTTGACTGAGGGGAAGGGCAGTCCCGTTAACGAAAAGACCTATGTTAATAATTTTCCACCGTCAAGAGCAACTGACGGAAAAGAAAAAAAAAAGTCTTTCAAGGGCTGTAAAAATTGTACTGCTAAAACGGCAGAATTTCTTCCATGGCCTATTCCCTCTGCAGATAAAAAGTTGTAAGGTGTTATAACTGGTGACAACGTATAACTGCCGCTCATGGGTCTACACATCGACCTCACACCAGTGAAATTTATGGCCAATATTTCCAGAACAATCGGTTTGTGTTAAAAATCTCATTAATTTATATGGAAAAATCATTTCTTTTGAGTGAAATATAATTTTTTTACATGCACTTAAAATTATATACATGTAAGGGTGGGTTCACACTAGCGTTAGGGATTCCATTATGGCTTTCCGTTATAACATGGTTATAACGGAAAATAACGGAATGCCCAGACAGAATGCAAAACGGAAGCCTTTAAAAGGCATTCCGTTTGCTTTCCGTCCTAATAGAAGTCTAAGCGAAAGCATAACGGATCCGTCTGGGTCCCATTATGCAAGACGGAAAACAAAGTCCTGTCGACAGGACTTTGTTTTCCGTCCTGCATAACGGGACTCAGACGGATCCGTTTTAAATTCCCATAGACTTCTATTAGGACGGAGAGCAAACGGAATGCCTTTTAAAGGCTTCCGTTTTGCATTCCGTCATGATGCAAGTCTATGGGCTGAAGAACGGATCTGTCCTTCCGTCTTATGGATTCCGTTATTTTCCGTTATAACCATGTTATAACGGAAAGTCATAACGGAATCCAGAACGCAGATGTGAAGTTACCCTTAGGGCTTGTTCACAGGACCGTTGGTGTCCCGTTCCCATATTGCGGACCCCATTTGCGGATCCGCAATACACTGGCACCGTTCCGTTGTCATTCCGCATCACGGATGCGGACCCATTCATTTCAATAGGTCCGCAAATCCGGAGATGCGGAACGGAAGCACGGAACAGAACACTACGGAAGCACTACGGAGTGCTTTCTGGGGTTACGTTCCGTGCCTCCGCACCGCAAAAAGATAGAACATGCTCTATCTTTTTGCGGAACGGAGGGATCGTGGACCCATTCAAGTCAATGGGTCTGCGATCCCCATGCGCCTACCCCACGGAAGGTGCCCGTGCATTGCGGACCGCAATTTGCGGTCCACAGCACGGGCACTGGACACCGACGGTCATGTGAACAAGCCCTTAGGCTGGCTCTGGGTCCCTCAAGCTTGGTAGTAGAAGGGCCTAGGCCTGTGCTGGCTAACCTCCGGCACTCCAGCTGTGGTAAAACTACAACTCCCAAGATGTACAATTGCTTGGCTGTTTTCACAACTCCATAGAAATGAATTGAGCATGCTGGGAGTCGTAGTTTCACCACAGCTGGAGTGCCGGAGGTTAGCCATCCCTGGTCTAGAGGGGTTAGACTGTAGGTATCATAGCCCCAGAAGACTCTGCTACACCTGTACACCTGTAGAGGTGTTGTAAGAGAATATAAATATATAGCTGCTTTCTTTCCAAAACAGCGCCACTCTTTTCCAGTGGCTATGCCTATTATTACAGCTCAGTCCCATTGACTAGAATGAGGTTCAGCTGCAATACCAGACATAGTAGTAAAATAACAACAAAAATGGGATTCGTTCACCACTTTTGTCCTTAAAGAAGTTATTCCATGATTGATGTAAAAAATGAAAATCAGACATCATAAAGAACACTGCTGTCTCTTTCTAACAAAGCTAGAACCAGCCCTGTACCTCACATGGATCCAGAGATCTTCACATTCATTGCTCTAATTGTTTTGCTAGATTTATTTAAGGCTGGCAGCTGAGGGGGCACGTCCTTTCTCAGGGGGCACGTCCTTTCTCAGGGGGCATGTCTTTTCTCAGGGGGCACGTTCTTTCTCAGGGGGCATGTCCTTTCTCAGGGGGCATGTCTTTTCTGCTGTAGGGCTGTCCCTGTAACAGCCACAGCTTCTAACAGTAGATACGGCTGGTGACCACCTCAGTGACATGGACAACAAATAGGGAATAAAAAAAACAGCAGGTGGCGCTATGCAGATACATTTTATTGAATTGCTCAATGTCTATACTAAATTTTTAATTACATGCAATTATAAAAGTATTCTGATCCAGGTCCTGGTTTGAAAAATGTTGAATATTATTCATGGCACAACTCCTTTAACTTGTAACACCCAGACCTGGGTGCACAGAGAATTCCTGAATCAGAGACAGCCACTGACATAGCATTACAATGTAAAAAAATAAAAAAATAAAAAAGCAATTATCTCCAGCATTCCTTAAAAAAAAAATCAATCATTTATTGTAAATGCATTAAAAGCATCTTGTACAAAAAAAAAAACACTACGCGTTTTGGACACAGTAAGCCTTGTCCTTAATCATGGCATGAAGTAAGTGCTGGAGAAATTGTCTTTTTTTTCTACATTGGAATTCCAGACACAGCCAGGGTTGGACCCTCTCACAAGAGGGGCCCCAAAGATCCGGTAGGAAAAAAAAATCATCCGGCTGCCTTTGGAGCCATCACTTGCCACTATGTTTTATTTCTTTGATTCAAAAGCTATTAGACTTTATTGATGATATAGAGTTTGGGCCCCAAGTATAATTTCCTGTGGTGGGTTCTAAGCAGGGGCGTAGCTATAGGGGGTGCAGAGGTAGCAGCTGCT
This sequence comes from Bufo bufo, assembly GCF_905171765.1. Lineage (NCBI taxonomy): Eukaryota > Metazoa > Chordata > Amphibia > Anura > Bufonidae > Bufo > Bufo bufo. Next base: position 118,110,958 of record NC_053398.1, on the reverse strand, counting down.
ACCGGGCCCAGGAGCCTGAGGGTACCCAAAAACCCTTGTACCGCATAAGAAGACACTGGTATGATAGAAAGTGCATGCAGGTCAAGTTATATCTCTGGCTGGAAGGAAGGGGTTAGGTCAAGAATTTGGTGGGGAAGGGGGGGGCGTTTAAATTTTTGCCTCAGGCAGGCCGAAGGCCATGTACTTCCCTACCCCTGGCCACAAAGCTCTGAGGGAAGGGTCGCCCAAGCTGAACTTTTGCACCAGGGCCAATAAGTTTTTTTTGCTATGCCCCTGTTTCTAAGGAACCCCGGTCCAACACTAGACACGACCCTTGGATAACAGTTGGGCTGTTTCTGGAAGAAATCTGAAATGTTTTTTCTAATCTTTTTCCAGGTTCAGAAGAACCACAACAGAATAGTACCGCGCCTGCTCACTGGTATGGCACTGCAGTTAAGCCCCATTCACCTCCATATAGCTGGACCGCAGTACCAGACGTGACCTGGGATTGCAGTCCAGTTGAGGTGCTGTTTCTGGTAGAAGTCTAATTCTGGACAACCCTTTTAAGATTGACCCCACCAAAATCAATCAGGGGAGGGCTGACCATGAATGTGGGGCTCTGATGGTATATTGTGTTTGGAGCATAGAATAATTATTTAGGATTATGGGGTTGTATCCGGAATATACTGGCGTACGTGTTCTACTAAAATGTCTGCTTCCAGCTCCATACACTGCATCATTTCCAGAACCAATGGATGCTACAAACAGCTAATCGGTGAGGGCGCCAATACGGAACGCACACGGGCACCATCTGTATTTTTTGCGGATCGCTAAATATATATACGGTCGTGTGCATGAGCCCTTACCCTGTAACCATCTGAAGCATCAGGTCATCGACATACCCCGCCACAACCTGCTGTCTAAAACTTTAATGGAAGACTTTCTATCAAAATGTTTAATACGGGACAAACCCATGTATTTGGTTTTGAAAATCTTTTATTCATTATCCATATATTAAAAGTATTTTCTTCCTATTTGTTGTCATTGGTATAGGCGTCCCTTTTTTCACTTTACGCACCTCTGGGGGTACAAGTACCGCACTTATCCCTTTCGTATTGTTCTTGGGCTAAATAGTCTAAAAACTTTACAGGCAGGTAAGGCAACAGTGCCATCTTCAGGTGAGAAGGGGTACTGCGCTAAATACATAAAGTTTCCTAAGAGAAAATACGGTAAGTATAATTCAGTTGTGATGAAGTAGATCGATTAGCAAATGTACTCAAACTTAGAATAAAGCCAAATGATTTTGATGATCGTTTTCTACATTATTTCCGCATTATCGCAAACCACTAAAAGCCTGCTAGAGGCGCCAACAACGACCCTTGATGTGGCTTTAAATGCGGTAGCAGTGATGAATTTTTACCTAACGCTTGTCTTTGAAGGACCATGAAGAGTCGTTAGAGATGAACACAGTAATTGCTTAGTATCGAATTACTTCGTCATGAAGCGCATTTCTTTGTAAGTAGTTGGTGCAATGACAGGGAGCAGTGATTGCGCTGCCCGCCGTCGTTATGCCGCTCAGATGTCTCATGCAAACATAGAATCATAGAAACATAGAATGTGTCAGCAGATAAGAACCATTTGGCCCATCTAGTCTGCCCAATATACTGAATACTATGGATAGCCCCTGGCCCTATCTTATATGAAGGATGGCCTTATGCCTATCCCATGCATGCTTAAACTCCTTCACTGTATTTGCAGCTACCACTTCTGCAGGAAGGCTATTCCATACATCCACTACTCTCTCAGTAAAGTAATACTTCCTGATATTACTTTTAAACCTTTGCCCCTCTAATTTAAAACGATGTCCTCTTGTAGCAGTTTTTCTTCTTTTAAATATTCTCTCCTCTTTTACCGAGTTGATTCCCTTTATGTATTTAAAAGTTTCTATCATATCCCCTCTGTCTCGTCTTTCTTCCAAGCTATACATATTGCAGCATCTGATATACATAACATGGTGTAAAATTTAAAAAAATCATACCTGATCCATTTGCTTGCGACGGGTTGGCCCCACCATCTTGCTTGAAGATCTGGCGCGAAATCTCGCACGGCCCGAGGTGACATCATCACGCAGGCCGGTGTCGTGACGTCATACGTCACCACACACCGGATTTTATTGCGAGATCTTCAATCAAGATGGCAGACAGCCCATCGCGAGCAAATGGTGCAGGTAAGTATGATTTTTCTTTTTTTGTTTTTTTTTACACCATTTCAGGTTAAATTGATTCACTACCACGAAGCACGATGAAATTTGGCTTTGCGGCAAATCGAATTTATCCTTAAGTTCGGATCAAAGTCCACTTCATGGACTTCAATTCGCTCAACACTAAAAGTAATACTTGCTAAATGTCCCAGAACGTCCAGGAAACAAGGAGACTGTCACGGAACCATGAACCAGACGTACAACAAGAGATAAGTGAAAATAAGAAGGCTTTATTGAAAATAAAGCTGTAAAGCAAAAGTCCAAGCGGATGGTGAAACCGAAGCAGAGTCTTTGAGAGGCCAGGGGTCAGGAACCAGAAGGGTAGTCAGACGAAGCCAGGATCAGGAACCAGCAGGGTAGTCAGACGAAGCCAGGATCAGGAACCAGCAGGGTAGTCAGACGAAGCCAGGATCAGGAACCAGAAGCAGCAGCAGTCTTAGAAGCATGTGAACACAGGAGGACCAAGCAAGGAACTGAAGCCACAGACCTCCTATATATATGAGCTAGGCATCCAGCTCCTCCCAGTGGGAAGGAGGAGCCGCAGGGTGGAGGGCTACAAGAAACCCAGAAACCAAGATGGCCGCCAGCACATGTCAAACGAAGGAGAACAGCAAGAAGGTAAGACCATGACAGAGACCTCCCGGAAAAACATATCTTCCGGATGCGCAGAAGAGCCGGCAAAAGTTTTGGGTGCCCCAGATACCTCTATCTGTTTTTACGATTGTCTACACTTCTGGACATTAGGACTTTGTCTCCGATGGTGTCCGGTTGAGGGACGTGCAGGAATGGTTAGAGGTTAGCAGCTAAAGGTCTGAGGTCTGTAAAGGGGTAGTTTGTGGGTCTGTAAACAAGGGGGACTGGTCTGGGGTCTGTATATGGGGAGGGGGGGTCAAGTTTAGGGTCTGTATATACGGAGGTTCTGCTTTGGGGGATGATATAAAGGGTTGCAGTCTGTGTGAAGGTCATGTCTGGCATATATAGATATATAGGCGCTGGGCCCAGGAGTCATTTCTGCACAGAGGTCCGATCCATTCAAGTCATGTCTGAGATCAGGGGTGTAGCTAATGGCTCATGGGCCCTGGTGCAAGAATTCAGCTTGGGGCCCCCCTTCCCTCAGTGCTTTGTGGCCAAGGGCAGGAAGCGCATAGCCTTCGTGCTGCCCGAGGCTAAAATTGAAATGGCACCCCTGCCCCCATGCCAAATTCTTGATTTAACCCCCTTCCCTTGAGCCAGTGGTGTAGCTTGACCAGCATGGACTTTCTATAATACTGGTGTTTTCCTCTCAGGCTCCTGGGCCCGGAAGCGACTGCTACCTCTGCACCCCCTATAGCTACGCCCCTGTCTGAGATCACTGCCTGTCTCTCCATTACAGTATTGTAGTGCCTGATAACAGAAAGAAGCCTTCCCGTTCCTTTTTATACCTAAAAAATATGCATGTATACTAATAATGTACAAGAATATAACATCCACAGTGCCATGAAAGAGGAGAAATATGGCGGGGGTAGGGGAATCTGCAATAGAAGCCCCTAATGCAGCCTCTGATCCCCATGTGAACTTACCATGGTTATATTTCTGCATAAATTTGACCTAAAACTATATTAGGTTTTCCCACCAGTCCTAAAAGCAGATAAAGATAAACCAAATCAAATAAATGAGTCAAAAATATTAGACCTGGTCATTTAGTTATAGAGGGAAATGATACAAATGTCTGGAGTGGCAAAAATATGTGAACCCACGCCCTCAGAATCTGGTGCAAACTGCAACCAGAAATATAAAAAATGTGAGGAAAATTCTGGTAGAATAAATTTTTTTAAAATCTATTATGTCTAATGACAGCGTGTGCATGGACTCTTCTATATATCTGTATCGCAGAGTGCTGAGCTGGTCATGAAACTCGTTCTTTGGTGCGGTTAAATATTCATTTAGTTGGGACAAGGCCATTGACTTTACCTATAGAAGCCTTACTGAAAATTCACAAGACATCATGATATTGCTAAATCTGAAATTCAGCTCTGCTACATCTGCATGCTCCCAGGTGATCCTTTTGCAAATACATACAATTGTACAGTTTATTTACCGCACACAAGGTCAGGTAATAAAATTGTCACGCTGTATAAATAGCACAGATGTGTATTTTGTGCAAGAAACTGCAAAACACTTTTTTTCCTTTTTTTTTCGAGCTGAAGACTCCTCTCTACCAGCATGTAAAGGGTGAATGCAGATGATGGGCGATTCGAAAGATAACACTGCCATCTAGTGGGCGTTTTGGATCTGCTTACATATGCACAAGGATTATTTAATCCCCAGAACGTCTCACCCTGCAAAAGTTTACAGATGACAATTTTTCCTATGAGCCGCAATGGTCTTAATGATAATATATAGAGGTAAGGCCTCTTTCACACTTGCGTTGTCCGGATCCGGCATGTACTCCACTTGCCGGAATTACACTCCGGATCCGGAAAAACGCAAGTGTACTGAAAGCATTTGAAGACGGAACCGTCTTCAAAATGCTTTCAGTGTTACTATGGCACCCAGGACGCTATTAAAGTCCTGGTTGCCATAGTAGGAGCGGGGAACGGGGGAGCGGTATACTTACAGTCCGTGCGGCTCCCGGGGCGCTCCAGAATGACGTCAGAGCGCCCCATGCGCATGGATGACATGATCCATGTGATCACGTGATCCATGCGCTTGGGGCGCCCTGACGTCACTCTGGAGCGCCCGGGGAGCCGCACGGACGGTAAGTATGCTGCTCTCCCGCTCCCCGCTCCACTTTACCATGGCTGCCAGGACTTAAGCGTCCATGCATAGTATGTGTGCGGAGTACTACAGGCCAGGCAACAGGGAAAAATAAATGCAAATTAGCTGTTCTTCCAAAAGGAAAAGACAGGTTAGTCTCTGATAGCAGCAGATGTCAGGTATGCTAATTTGCATATATTTTTTCTCAGAAACCCAGAGGAACATTGACTGGCTTACAATACTCCTCGTGTGTTCTCAGTGCTCTCCATAAGGAGAACTAACACTACAACCAGATTTACATATCCTTCTCCCTTTATTTAGTACCTATCATTCAAGTTTATGCAGAGAGCACCATATTATTACTTCCTTGGTCCTCCAAAATTATTGTGCCTATTATTATTATTTACATCCATGGTGCTATACATCTAAAAGAACTCAAACAAAACAATAGCTGATCTTAGGGAGACCAGCTACAGAAAACACTGTGGAGCCTCATTTAAGAGTCTCGACAGAGCAATCCAAAGTGCAGAGCTCCCTGGGAAACAATGATATGCAAAATAATTGTGGAGCCCCATTTATGGGTCTTCAACACAGTGAAAGCCAGATATCCCTCAAAGGAAGGAAAACCGAGCAAAGGGGTGTCCCCATTACAGAGATCACCAAATCCACCATATTAAGTGGCCCCTATGTCAAGATCCTGCTCTTTTACAAGCTTTAAGGATGTGACGGGGAAAACCTAAGCCAGTTATCCATCCACAGACAGCTGTTTCGGAGTGTTGCCCCTCATCAGTGTGGAGTAGGATTCTGGCTAACCAGGAGCAATGCCTTGGAGACTACTCAAACAAAACAATAGCTGATCTTAGGGAGACCAGCTACAGAAAACACCGTGTTATTTTGCATACATCTAAAAGGGTAGGGGTATATATATGTAATATAAAGCAAAAAAATTATTAGCAGGTTGGTACAGAGGGGAGAGGACCCTGCCCATGAGATCTTACAATCTACAGAGGAAAGGTGGAAAGATACAGTAGCTGTGGGTAAAAGTTGCTTATCTGGCTGCGTGGTGGCAGCATGCTTATTGCAGATGGTAGGCTTTCCTGAAAAGGTGGGTTTTCAGGTTGCTTCTTGAAGGTTTAGGTTTTGGGGGAGAGTCTGGTATGCTGGGCTCGCAAGTTCCAGAACATGGATGATGCATGTGAGAAATCTTGTAAATGATGTCTGCAAGGAACAGACAAGATGAGAACAAAGAAAAGAGGTCTTGTGAAGACTAGAGATTATGGGTGGAGATGTAGGTCAGAAACTGAAGAAGGGCATGAATTGTGGATGTCTTATATGTAGTTGTTAGTATTTTGAACTAAATTCGCTGGGCAATGGGGAGCCACTGTAGTGATTAGCAGAAGGGAGAGGCGGAGGAGAAACAAGGGTATAAGTGGATTACCTGGACAGCAGAGTTGAAGATAGATTGAAGGGGTGCGAGAGTGCTACATGGGAGGCCACAGAGAAGGACATTACAGTAGTCCATGTGGGAGATGATGAGGGCATGCAGTAGCATTTTATTTGAATCAGGGTTGAGGAAGAGACAAATATGAGAGATGTTCTTGGGTTGAAGGCAGAAGGAGGTGATCAGGGTTTGGATGTGTGGCTTGAAGGATAGGACAGAATATTATATGTAAAACCATGGTAGTCACCTGTATATGAAGTCAATGACAGCAGGAGAGAAGGAGGCAGCATAACATGGGGAAGCTGCATAACGTCAGTTATTATATTGTTGTTACTGAAAAGTGGTTTTGTGGGTAAGGTTGAGTTTACAATGTCGAGAAATTATGATACAATCATTAGATTGCTAAACTACTAACTCTGTTGACTTACAGTAAATAAAACCTTAAAGGGAATATGCCATAAAAAAAATGACCTATTGCTTAAATCAAATCTTAATTTTAAATCTACTTTAAGAATTTGTGGTGATTTATATTTTTATTTTTTGCATATCATATCAAGACAAAATCAGCATAATTCTTCCTTGAGTCTTGGGATCCACCAAACTTAAATTTCGCTCCCACATCTTCCGTGACTTGGCCTCTATCTCTTAAAGAGGACCTTTCACCTGGAAAAACATTGTGAACGAAGTATGCTGACATGGAGAGCGGCGCCCGAGGATCTCACTGCACTTACTATTATCCCTGGGCGCCGCTCCGTTCTCCCGTTATGCCCTCCGGTATCTTCTCTCACTAAGTTATAGTAGGCGGTGTCTGTTTTTTTTTTCTCCCAGGCAGTGAGCTGTGCACTGCGATTGGCCAGCGCTGCAGCCTAGGAGAAGGAGACGCCTACAGGACAAGGGCAGACACCGCCTACTATAACTTAGTGAGGGAACATACCGGAGGATATAACGGGAGAACGGAGCGGCGCCCAGGGGATAATAGTAAGTGCAGTGAGATCCCTGGGCGCCGCTCTCCATGTCTGTATACTTAGTTCACAATGTTTTTCCAGGTGAAAGGTCCTCTTTAAAGCCTCATTATAAACATTTCTACCGAATTCCCAATGTTGTAGTAAAAAGTTTTAAATATATATTTCTTCTCAATAACTCTGAACACCTTTTCTCTTCACTTCCTATTACAAGAAAGCACCTACATTACAATACATAACAGATAGAACAATACTCAAATAACCCATTTTGCATACGGTCCGTCATGAACTTCCGATCATTTGACTTTTTGGAGCCAGTCAGATGGAAAAATGCCCTATTTTTCTATTCTTGCCATTTAGAAACCGTCATAATTACACATCAAAGGGCAAGAATTACATATTGTGTATAGATGAGCATTTTTTTTTTTTTTATGGGGCACACCTTCCAACCACAGGGGTTGTTGGCTTCTTTGCTGGACAACCCATTTAAAGTCCCCATGGGATAACTCCAATTTATTTCATGGATATCTACTTCATGTGACTTGTGCAAGGACCATCTATACCAACTTATAACTAGAGTACATCTGCCAGAAGATGTGCCAAATTTCTAAAGAAGTGTGCACCCCACCCAAGGGTAGATTGTGAACCTAGAAGTTCCTCCATGTTGTAGGTGTTGGCCTGCAATACTGTAGAGCAGCGCAGAACCAAATACCTCAGGACAGCATAAAATACTGCCGCCCCAACCACAGTACTCAACTGTATCACTATTATGAGGACAGTAAAACAGTTGAGTTCAGGAGGGCACCTACAGCCGTTGAGCATCAGATCATTATCAAGAGGGCTTGAGTGGCTCCCTGGATATTGGCCCACCAGGAAATTTCCCTGTAGGGTCTATGGCCAATCCACCCCTGACCCCACCACATCTTGCTCTTTATCCCATGATTAACATAAAAAATGAAAATCTGACATCATATAGGACATGACAATCTCTTTCTAACAAAGCTAGAACCAGCCCTGTACCTCACATGAACTGAAATTACAAAAGTCTTCAGATCCAGGTGCTGGCTTGAAAAATGTAGAATATTTTTCGTGGGGGCAACCCCTTTTAGAATCATCCAAACAGAAAAAAGAAGATCCTGGCACAAGGTCCAAAAAAAATCCCAGAACAAACAAAAAGGACTATGCTAAACAACAGCACGATGGATATTATCAACTGTGGAGAGCAGTAATTACTCTCAGACTGCTTGGCCCATCTCGTGCACACGCTGTCTTTCAGCTGCGCACAGAAAAGGCCCTTCAGAATATGCCAGCGGTGGGTTTTATTGAACAACTACATAAAAAGTATAGTGTGTCACAGAAAGAAAAGCAGTCGACTCTTTCGTTTGAACATCGATAAAAAATAAATAAATTACAGGCAAAAAGACACAGAGCTGCCCACAGGATCGCGGAGTTCAATTTCTAAACCAACAGAGCACGCGGCATTCTCAAGAGTTTGTCTTGGACCCAGTAAAATTCTGCACTGTTATTTCATGACTTCTGGGTTAGGTTGATGTAGAAAATGCCCCGTACAGCTAAGACTAGAGTCGTACTAGTTTCTCCCTGCCCCTTTTATCAGGAGGCATTATAACTCAGACTGACGTAAAGCGAACGCCAAAGTGCGGCACAACTAAACACCTGGGCCCCAATGTAGAATCTGTAAGAAGCCTGCTACCAGGTATTATTTATAATACTTGGGGCTGTGGCAGAAGGGCAGGTGGGCCCAATTGCACCCAGTACACCCCCTATAGCTACACCACTTTTGTAAAAGTTGTCTGTTAACCACCTCAGCTCCCCTAGCTCAAACCCCCTTAATGACCAGACCACTTTTTACAATTCTGCACTACACTACTTTCACTGTTTATTGCTTGGTCATACAACTTACCACCCAAATGAATTTTCCCCCCTTTTTTTTTCTCACTAATAGAGCTTTCATTTGGTGGTATTTCATTGCTGCTGATATTTTTACTTTTTTTGATATTAATCAAAATTGACCAAAATTTCTGCAAAAAAATGACATTTTTCACTTTCTGTTATAAAATTTTTCAAATAAAACTACATTTCTATATAAATTTTTCTCTAAATTTATTGTTCTACATGTCTTTGATAAAAAAAAATGCAATAAGTGTATATTTATTGGTTTGGGTAAAAGTTATAGCGTTCTGACTTTCTGAGCACCTGTCATGTTTCCTGAGGTTCTACAATGCCCAGACAGTAGAAACACCCCACAAATGACCCCATTTAGGAAAGTAGACACCCTAAGGTATTCGCTGATGGGCATAGTGAGTTCATGGAAGTTTTTTTTTTCTTACAAAGTCTCATATTCCACTAACTTGTGACAAAAAAATAAAATTTTACATGAACTCACCATACCCCTCACGGAATACCTTGGGGTGTCTTCTTTATAAAATGGGGTCACTTGTGGGGTATTTATACTGCCCTGGTATTTTAGGGGCCCTAAAGCGTGAGAAGTAGTTTGGAATCCAAATGCGTAAAAATGCCCTGTGAAATCCTAAAAGTACTCATTGGAATTTGGGCCCTTTGCGCACCTAGGCTGCAAAAAAGTGTCACACATGTGGTATCGCCGTACTCAGAAGAAGTAGGGCAATGTGTTTTGGCGTGTATTTTTACATATACCCATGCTGGGTGAGATAAATATCTCTGTAAAAGACAACTTTTCCCATTTTTTTATACAAAGTTGTCATTTTACAGAGATATTTCTCACACACAGTATGGGTATATGTAAAAAAACACCCCAAAACACATTGCCCTACTTCTCCTGAGTACGGCGATACCACATGTGTGACACTTTTTTGCAGCCTAGGTGCACAAAGGGGCCTAAATTCCAATGAGTATCTTTAGAATTTCACAGGGCATTTTTTACGCATTTGGATTCCAAACTACTTCTCATGCTTTAGGGCCCCTAAAATGCCAGGACAGTATAAATACCCCACAAGTGACCCCATTTTGGAAATAAGACACCCCAAGGTATTCCGTGAGGGGCATGGCGAGTTCCTAGAATATATATTTTTTGGCACAAGTTAGCGGAAAATGATTTTTATTTTTATTTTTTCTTACAAAGTCTCATATTCCACTAACTTGTGACAAAAAAATTAAATTTTACATGAACTCGCCATGCCCCTCACGAAATACCTTGGGGTGTCTTCTTTCCAAAATGGGGTCACTTGTGGGGTATTTATACTGCCCTGGCATTTTATGGGACCTAAAGCGTGAGAAGTAGTTTGGAATCCAAATGCGTAAAAAATGCCCTGTGAAATCATAAAGATACTCATTGGAATTTGGGCCCCTTTGCGCACCTAGGCTGCAAAAAAGTGTCACTCATGTGGTATCGCCGTACTCAGGAGAAGTAGGGCAATGTGTTTTGGGGTGTATTTTTACATATACCCATGCTGGGTGAGATAAATATCTCTGTAAAAGACAACTTTTCCCATTTTTTTATACAAAGTTGTCATTTTACAGAGATATTTCTCTCACCCAGCATGGGTATATGTAAAAATACACCCCAAAACACATTGCCCTACTTCTCCTGAGTACGGCGATACCACATGTGTGACACTTTTTTGCAGCCTAGGTGCGCAAAGGGGCCCAAATTCCAATGAGTACCTTTTAGGAGGGCATTTTTAGGCATTTGGATTCCAGACTTCTTCTCACGCTTTAGGGCCCCTAAAATGCCTGGGCAGTATAAATACCCCACATGTGACCCCATTTTGGAAAGAAAACACCCCAAGGTATTCCGTGAGGGGCATGGCGAGTTCATAGAAGTTTTTTTTTTTGGCACAAGTTAGCGGAAATTGTTTTTGTTTTTTTTTCTCACAAAGTCTCCCTTTCCGCTAAATTGTGACAAAAAGTTCAATCTTTCATGGACCCAATATGCCCCTCAGCGAATACCTTGGGGTGTCTACTTTCCAAAATGGGGTCATTTGTGGGGTGTGTTTACTGTTCTGGCATTTTGGACGGGGCTAAATTGTGAGCAACCCCGTAAAGCCTAAAGGTACTCGTTGGACTTTCGGCGCCTTTAAGCACCCAGGCTGCAAAAAAGTGTCACACATGTGGTATCGCCGTACTCAGGAGAAGTGGGGCAATGTGTTTTTGGGTGTATTTTTACATATACCCATGCTGGGTGAGAGAAATATCTCTGTAAATTGACAACTTTGTATAAAAAAAATTAAAAAGTTGTCATTTTACATAAATATCTCTGTAAAAGACAACTTTTCCCATTTTTTTTATACAAAGTTGTCATTTTACAGAGATATTTCTCACACACAGCATGGGCATATGTAAAAATACACCCCAAAACACATTGCCCTACTTCTCCTGAGTATGGCGATACCACATGTGTGACACTTTTTTGCAGCCTAGGTGCGCAAAGAGGCCCAAATTCCAATGAGTACTTTTAGGATTCAACAGGGCATTTTTTACAAACTACTTCTCATGCTTTAGGGCCCCTAAAATACCAGGGCAGTATAAATACCCCACAAGTGACCCCATTTTGGAAAGAAGACACCCCTTGGTATTCCGTGAGGGGCATGGCGAGTTCCTAGAATTTTTTTTTTTTTGCACAAGTTAGTGGAAAATGATTTTTTATTTTTTATTTTTCATATTCCACTAACTTGTGACAAAATTTTTTTTTTTACATGAACTCGCCATGCCCCTCACGAAATACCTTGGGGTGTCTTCTTTCCAAAATGGGGTCACATGTGGGGTATTTATACTGCCCTGGTATTTTAGGGGCCCTAAAGCGTGAGAAGAAGTCTGGAATATAAATGTCTAAAAAATTTTACGCATTTGGATTCCATGAGGGGTATGGTGAGTTCATGTGAGATTTTATTTTTGTCACAAGTTAGTGGAATATGAGACTTTGTAAGAAAAAAAAAGAAAAAAAATACATTCCCGCTAACTTGTGGCAAAAAAAAATAATCTTCTATGAACTCGCCATGCCCCTCAAAAGTGATCTTTATAGCGCCGCAGCGAGTTTACAGTGTTTTTGCAGTGATCAGAAAAAAAAAATTCTGTCACTGCGGTGGGGCGGACTGAACCCAAGTGTGCGCACAAGATCAGGCCTGATGGGGCGAACACTGCGTTTTTGGAGAGCCTATAGAACATAGGCAATTGCGGACAAGAAAAGGCATTTTCTATATAGTTCTGGCAATGTGCGGTTCCGCAAAATGCGGAAAGCACATTGCCGGTATCCGTGTTTTGCGGATCCGCGGTGTCCGTGTTTTGCGGATCCGCGGTTCCGCAAAACACATACGGACGTCTGAATGGAGCCTTACAGGCAGGTGATCAATGACAGGGGGGTGATCAGGGAGTCTATATGGGGTGATCAGGGGTTAATAAGTGACAGGGGGGGTGTAGTGTAGTGCGCGCGTTCACAGGAAATCTCGCGTCTCGCGAGATGACGCGCCAATGCATCCAGAAGGAATAACCCGGCCGCCCGCAGGACGCATCCCTGCGTTAGGTGGTCGGGAGGTGGTTAAAGGGAATGTGTAATCAGAAAATGGCCTATTGTTTAAATCAATTTTTTATGTTAAACATATTTTAATTTTTATGTCACTATTAGTGTTGAGCAAAGCGTGCTTCGGAGGCTTCATCCGATGTCACTTTGTTCAAAACTTCAGATTAATACTGTACAGAGATCCGTCTCCTTACAGTATTAGAATGTATGGGCTCCGATGAGCCGGAGTTAGTTATTCATAAAGTCGTGCATGTCTTCGTTGAATAACTTCGGTAGTTGATTTTTAAAGTGGAAAAACACTTTAAAACTTGAAACCGAACTCGGCTTCGGTTCTGAGGTACTAGTTGGAACCGAAGCCGAGTTCGGTTTCAAGTTTTAAAGTGTTTTTCCACATGGATCCACTGTACCTCACATGGATCCAGAGATCTCCACATTCATTGCTCTGCTAGATTTATATCAAGCTGACAGTTTAAGGGGAGTGTGCTTTCTTCTGCAGCTCAGGAGGCGTGTCTCAGCTCTCCCTATAACAGCTCAGGAGGCAGTTGAAGGATGAAACTGAGCATGTGCGGCCTTCTCAGTGAGCAGGACAAAGAAATAAGGAAAAGAGCAAACAGCAGGTGGCGCTGTACAGATACATTTTATGGAATAACTCACTGGCTATACAAAATTTTTAATTACATGCTGGTTTGAAAACCGTAGAATATTTTTTGTGAGACAACCCCTTTAAGGTCCTTTTATGGGGGCGAATGACTGATTATTAGCAATTTGTGTTACCAGGGCAGGTCTCAGTCAGCAAAAGAGCAAACTCTTCAGTTATGCAAAAAGCAAAATGCTCTGTGTGAACGGTGGATGTGCTGCCGACGTAACTGCTTAGGGGATGAATGATCGCAGTGTAGTTTTCAGGTTGTGTAATCGAGCGCCCATCGACCTGTTCTATCATTGCATTAGGGTCATGTGAAACTGCCCTTAGGACTATACCGTATATATCTTTATAGGGCGCTCTGTTTTTCAAACCGCATGCAGGAGGCTGTATAGCGGCACAAGGCGTGCCTGCAGCTCCGTACTGTAGAACTATAAGAACTGTGGCGCCATATAGAGCTCCATATATAGAGCTCCATGCTGTATGATACTACAGAGTTATTACAGAGTTATCCTCTGTATAACTTTGCAATGTTCATATGTTGCCGTCTTAGTTGGTTGTTAACCAAAACATGGCAAAGCCACTGCTTCGAAATATGATTTGGCTGCATTGTGTGAACACAGCCTTCAAATTTTTAAACAAAAATGAAGAAGCATAGTGATGCGTAAAGATTTTTATAGCACTTACCAAGGCAAAAGGGGTTAATGGAGGCACCGAACTCGAGTAACATTCTGCGTGTGAATCCTGGGCAAGTCCTTCTCACCGTAATGTCACATATTCAAATCAGTCGCACAGCATCTTAAATGTCAGCTCTGCGTTTTAGGGCTGTGTTGGGACCGCGGCTCGGTTTTCATCTTGGCACAAAAGTTGGAGGTCCCAAATAGCAAAGTGTAATAAGCAGAGAGGACTTACAGGGGTGGGAATTTTACACTATACAAAATGAATTAACTTGTGAGTCGACTTTCAGCTGTTAATATGTCAAAGCAAAAGCCAAGGGTCTTATACTAGTCTTCAGAGAAACCCTATGGTGGGGTTAGAAGAGGCGTATCGCTCTTAGGTTCCACGAAAACGATTTTGGCCAATTTTTTTTAAATTCTACCTAATAAGAACCATTTGGCCCATCTAGTCTGCCCAATATACTGAATACTATGGATAGCCCCTGGCCCTATCTTATATGAAGGATGGCCTTATGCCTATCCCATGCATGCTTAAACCCCTTCACTGTATTTGCAGCTACCACTTCTGCAGGAAGGCTATTCCATGCATCCACTACTCTCAGTAAAGTAATACTTCCTGATATTACTTGTAAACCTTTGCCCCTCTAATTTAAATGTATCGATTATCTTAAAGAGGTTCTCTTGCAATTAAGAAAATAAAAATGCTTAAATATTACTGTATTAAAAATATACTCACAAATACCTTTCATTAGTTATAATTAGAGATGAGCGAATTTCATATTTTGTCCTGTCCTGCATAACGGAAACGGGACGGATCTGTTTTTCAGCCCATAGACTTCTATTATGACGGCATGAATAACGGAATGACTCTAAAGGCATTCCGTTATGCATTGTGTCATAGAATTGCGTTATGGTCCGTGGTAGGGGAATCCATAACGCAATTCACCTTTTACCAGTAAACGAAGTGTGAACGACTTTTATAAACTGAAATTCGCTCATCTCTAGTTATAATGGCTCATTTTCTCTAGGGAGCAATCATTATGAGAAATAAAATGGCCGCCGTCTTATAAGTACACACAAAACCCATCCTAATCGCACAGCAGGACAAGTTACTTCAGAGCACTGAGCTAAAGAGCTGCCTCCTCCTCCTCTCTGCTCTACTATCACGACCGTGTGTGGGAGGAAGACGCCACACCGAACGAAGGAGAGGCAACAAGGAACAAGACCTGAAAGCTAGGGAAAAAAGGACACCTCCTAGTCAAATCCCTACTCACAGTCTTGACTGGCTATCAGTATAAACAGACCCCAAAGGTAGGTGAGCTCATACGCAGGAGTACCTAGAGTCCTAACTCACCCTATAAGACCCTGGCGATAGTGACAGGACTGAGACTACCAGTTCCTCCAGCAAGGCCTACAACAAAGGGCAGGGGAAAAACAACACACAGATAAACTAAAACAAAATGCAGAATGGAAACGAAACACTTAACTTTCCAGTAGCTATGGCAGCAACAGGAACTCAGGCGAGAACCAAACACCAGCAAACCACAGATACCACTAAAGCTATAAACTGTACAGCATTGTGGGAGAAGCAACTATAAATAAGGAAAGTGCAATGACCACAATAGCAATACCTGGAGGTTAGAGGTGTGGCCAGTATCAGAAACAACACAGACGCCTATTGATCCACAAGGAAACCTTGTTCAGATCAAAGCATGTGTTGCCAGTCTCACTGATCTTCTGTCACCCACTGTCGCAGGGACGTCCATATATCTCGGTACATCCGTGACATCTACTTGTCAGGGATTATGATCCTGAATACAGATGATCCGATCTTCAGCTGAATCTCTGTAGGAATGGAGTTCGTGAGAAGACATGAAGTACAAAAAAGGTTTGGATGTGACTAATAAGCAGCAGCACTTGTGTGCAGTCTCCATTACCACAGCCCCACATTACCACAGTCTGTCCTGTCCGTCCTCTCTGTACTTCATGTCTCCTCATGAACTCCATTCCTACAGAGATTCAGCTGAAGATCTTACCAGCTGAATTCAGGATCATAATCCCTGACAAGCAGAGAGGAGGATGAGGCAGCTCTTTACCTCAGTGCTCTGAAGAAACTTGTCCTCCTGTGTAATTAGGACAGGTTATTTGTATAGTAATTGGACGGCGGCCACTTTATTTTATCTAATGTTTGTTCTGTAGATGCCATTATAACTAATGAAAGGTATATGGGAATATATTTATAATAAAGTAATATTTAATTATTTTCATTTTCTTAATTTCCAGAGAACCCCTTTAAAATAAGTCATATTTTTGTATTTTTTGTGGGGCTTTTTCTTTTTTATATATTTTATCATATTTTTTGCTATACTTCTCTATATTTTATTTTTACATTATGTGTCCCCCTGTGAGGTCTGGGGGGACATCAATTTTTTATTGTTCAATTTTTCACGGTACCTGGGGCATCCACAGAAGCAGCATCATATTGGGAATAGCAGAGCAGATCTGGGTCTGCTAAGACCCAGTAGCTCTGCTACATGCTGGGAGACATTGCAGCTTTTTCCATTCATTACATAATTGCACTATGTAGACTTTAAAAGAGAATACAGAAGCGGTCTCTGACAGGTGAGGACCAAACTGCCATACCACCAAAGACTTGGCACTTGCACCACCTGTCAAAGGACAGTAGGCAGCCAGTACAGTGTTAAAAATATTGCTCAATTTAACTTAATTTGTCTCATGACAAAAATGAATCAATCAGAGATTGGTGCAGCCAGAGAACAGACTGTGCAACATACAATCACTTCTGTCAAGTTTTCTGTCAAGGTGTCTTCATCAGGCTTATGCACCAGAAAAATGGTGCAATGTGCTAAATACGTCATTCTTGTTGCGATCAGCACAAAGTTATGACATTCAACATTTTTTCAAGGCTTCACACAACTGCACCTGATTCTATAACGCCTCTAAAGGCTACTACAGAGATGTAAGGTCTGAGTCCAAGGCTTCTTCTCTAGACCAGTTCCTGGGTTAAATATTTGGCATAGGACACCTTTCAATGGTCCATCAGAGTAGCTCTATGATGGTTTTCATTAAAACGCAGAAATAACAGTCTGCAGAGGGAGGGAAAACTGAAGGTTGAACTGAAGTTTCCCAATTGCTAGTAACTAGTGATGGTGTGCAGTTGGTTTACCTATATACTGACTTCTGCCTGTTTACTAACTCTCACCCTTCGCTGCTTGTCCCCACCTTAGATAGTTTACCATATTGATCCTTTGCTACCTACCCTGATTTCGGACTTGTTTAACAGATTCGCAAGTACGCTGCCCTGACCACTGCCTGTTTTCTGACAACAAGTACTGCCTGACCCTTTGGTGAGTCAGCTACCAACTACATCGGGACTATTCCAAAACGTAGCAGCCTGACGGCATCCCTGCAGTGAATGCCAGATCCCTGTATAGGGGCTAAAGGATGAAAACCAGGGAATTGCCAGGATAACATCCTTAGGTCTAGCCCTACGTCAGTTGGTTGACGCAGTGGTTACACACCCACTGCTTGTAACAAGGGGAAAAGTTGTAATATACTTACCACTCCAAAGTTGTGTGGATAAACCTCCCAGGAACCCGATCACATGGCACTACTTTTCTGAAAGTCCAGCTTCCACTGATGTCACATCCCTTACCAGTATTTTAGCCTGGGCTGTGAATGGGATGTCACTTCCGCTGTGGATGGAGCCAGAACCATTTCTCTCCCCGATACATGTACGAATTCCTTATTCCACCTTAAGGAGGAGGGGTTCTGTCAGCATCCACAGCAGAAGTGATATTCCATCCATAGTCCAGGACATAAGCCTGGTAAAGGACGTGACATCAGAGGGGGTTGGATTTTAAGAAGAGGAAGATCAAGTGATCAGGTTACAAACTTTCTCCTACAGGTGTGTTCTGTGTAATTAGGGTGTGTACCAGAAAACCCTTTTGAATGGTCCCATCATGATCTTCTACTGTCTGGAAAATATCAATATACACTAGTGTATCAAAGAAACGGTGATACCACAGTAACACAACAAAGGAGCCTGAAGTTTATCAAGATCTTTGTAAACAAATGAAATTGAGATACAGTGTAACTTTAGCACTGCCCCTCGTGTTGAATTTGGATTAGCGTCCATTGATTCCTGCCAAGCGATTGAATGGTGGGATTAATTAATTTATGAACTTGTCATTACAAGCCTTTGATTACGACGTCCTCTCTTAAAGATTTCATTATGCCTTAAGTTAAAAGATTTGCTAATTATTGCGTTTTATCTAATTGAGGCTTTGTATTACATATACGGTGCAAAGGTTTAAGACAGTTGACCGTTAGCCATTGGGGCAGGATGAGAGTTTAATTAGAGCCGTCATTGGTGTGGATTGGATTTCTTTAAATGTTCCCAAGAAACAACTGTAATGAAATACTTTGTGACACAGACAAACTGTACATTTATAGGGGAAGTACGTCAAATCTTTAGGATAGAAGTGTTATGTGATTTGTACCTAGGACACCGGCTGACCTGTTACATGTGCACTTGGCAGCTGAAGGCATCTTTGTTGGTCCCATGGTCAAATGTGCCCACATCACTGAGAAAAATAATGGTTTAATATATGCAAATGAGCCTCTAGGAGCTCACCTAGAGGCTCCGCTCTCTCTGCAACTGTCGTGCCCTCTGCAATTTGATTGAAAGGACCAGGCAGTGTAAAAGTGATCATGCCTGGCCCTGACTTCTTCTAAAGTTAGGGCCAGAGTGAGAATAAAAGCCAAAAAATGTCTAATTGCAGCCTAACACCTTACAAGCCTTACAAGCCAAAGCATCCTCTGGCATCCTCCTGGTCAATGCACAGAAGAGATATTTAATCTAGCCAATTAAAGTATGCTCAGGAGCCGATGATTATTTTGTCAATATAATTATTTCTTTAGTAGCTGTGGTATATTGATATCGCATTAGCCATAACAAACTGACTCATGTAGATAGATGCAGGTTAACTGCAATGCTAAAGCTCATTCCACTCATGTACGAAAATGTATCAGCTGCAAAAAAACGGATAGCATTCAGTATTTTTGCGGACAGCATATGGCCGTCTGAATGAGCCCTAAGGCCTCTTTCACACGGGCTTTGCGGGAAAATGTGCGGGTGCGTTGCGGGAACACCCGCGATTTTTCCGCACGAGTGCAAAACATTGTAATGCGTTTTGCACTCGCGTGAGAAAAATCGCGCGTGTTTGGTACCCAAACCCGAACTTCATCACAGAAGTTCGGGCTTGGGATCGGTGTTCTGTAAATAGTATTATTTTCCCTTATAACATGGTTATAAGGGAAAATAATAGCATTCTAAATACAGAATGCATGGTAAAACATCGCTGGAGGGGTTAAAAAAATATATAAATTTTTTAACTCACCTTAGTTTACTTGTTCGCGGCCAGGCATCTCCTTCTGGCTTCATCTGATCTCTGTGCAGCAACAGGACCTGTGGTGACGTCATTCCGGTCATCACATGGTACGTCACATGATCTTTTACCATGGTGATTCACCATGGTAAAAGATCATGTGACGTACCATGTGATGACCGGAGTGACGTCATCAAAGGTCCTTGATCCTATAATTAATGCTCACCACAGGTCCTATTCAGTAAAGGGGACAGAAGGAGATGCCGGGCCGCGATCAATTGGACTAAGGTGAGTTAAATGATTTTTTCTTTTTTTTAACCCCTCCAGCGCTTTTACTTTGCATTCTGTATTCAGAATGCTATTATTTTCCGTTATAACCATGTTATAAGGGAAAATAATAATGATCGGGTCTCCATCCCGATCGTCTCCTAGCAACCATGCGTGAAAATCGCACCGCATCCGCACTTGCTTGCGGATGCTTGCGATTTTCACGCAACCCCATTCATTTCTATGGGGCTTGCGTTACGTGAAAAATGCACAAAGAGGAGCATGCTGCGATTTTCACGCAACGCACAAGTGATGCGTGAAAATCACCGCTCGTGTGCACAGCCCCATAGAAATGAATGGGTCAGGATTCCGATGCAATGCGTTCACCTCCCGCAACGCATCCGCACGGAAAACTCGCTCGTGTGAAAGGGGCCTAAAGTATGAAGAGGTAGCAGTGGCACCTGGGCGCTGGAGCTCAAAAATCCCTCTGCCACACAAGAAGACACCAGTGTTATAAATGGCACTTGCTAGTTGAGAGCCCTGCTACAGATTTTGTATTTGGCTCAGAACCTTTACATTATACCTCTGCTGGTTCCTGCCCCTTATACTGTTTCTGATTTGATCCAGATGATTCTCTTGCAATACCCCATGTACACTGCATGCAGAATTATTAGGCAAATGAGTATTTTGACCACATCATCCTCTTTATGCATGTTGTCTTACTCCAAGCTGTATAGGCTCGAAAGCCTACTACCAATTAAGCATATTAGGTGATGTGCATCTCTGTAATGAGAAGGGGTGTGGTCTAATGACATCAACACCCTATATCAGGTGTGCATAATTATTAGGCAACTTCCTTTCCTTTGGCAAAATGGGTCAAAGGAAGGACTTGACAGGCTCAGAAAAGTCAAAAATAGTGAGATATCTTGCAGAGGGATGCAGCACTCTTAAAATTGCAAAGCTTCTGAAGCGTGATCATCGAACAATCAAGCGTTTCATTCAAAATAGTCAACAGGGTCGCAAGAAGCGTGTGGAAAAACCAAGGCGCAAAATAACTGCCCATGAACTGAGAAAAGTCAAGCGTGCAGCTGCCAAGATGCCACTTGCCACCAGTTTGGCCATATTTCAGAGCTGTAACATCACTGGAGTGCCCAAAAGCACAAGGTGTGCAATACTCAGAGACATGGCCAAGGTAAGAAAGGCTGAAAGACGACCACCACTGAACAAGACACACAAGCTGAAACGTCAAGACTGGGCCAAGAAATATCTCAAGACTGATTTTTCTAAGGTTTTATGGACTGATAAAATGAGAGTGAGTCTTGATGGGCCAGATGGATGGGCCCGTGGCTGGATTGGTAAAGGGCAGAGAGCTCCAGTTCGACTCAGACGCCAGCAAGGTGGAGGTGGAGTACTGGTTTGGGCTGGTATCATCAAAGATGAGCTTGTGGGGCCTTTTCGGGTTGAGGATGGAGTCAAGCTCAACTCCCAGTCCTACTGCCAGTTTCTGGAAGACACCTTCTTCAAGCAGTGGTACAGGAAGAAGTCTGCATCCTTCAAGAAAGACATGATTTTCATGCAGGACAATGCTCCATCACACGCGTCCAAGTACTCCACAGCGTGGCTGGCAAGAAAGGGTATAAAAGAAGAAAATCTAATGACATGGCCTCCTTGTTCACCTGAACTGAACCCCATTGAGAACCTGTGGTCCATCATCAAATGTGAGATTTACAAGGAGGGAAAACAGTACACCTCTCTGAACAGTGTCTGGGAGGCTGTGGTTGCTGCTGCACGCAATGTTGATGGTGAACAGATCAAAACACTGACAGAATCCATGGATGGCAGGCTTTTGAGTGTCCTTGCAAAGAAAGGTGGCTATATTGGTCACTGATTTGTTTTTGTTTTGTTTTTGAATGTCAGAAATGTATATTTGTGAATGTTGAGATGTTATATTGGTTTCACTGGTAAAAATAAATAATTGAAATGGGTATATATTTGTTTTTTGTTAAGTTGCCTAATAATTATGCACAGTAATAGTCACCTGCACACACAGATATCCCCCTAAAATAGCTAAAACTAAAAACAAACTAAAAACTACTTCCAAAAATATTCAGCTTTGATATTAATGAGTTTTTTGTGTTCATTGAGAACATGGTTGTTGTTCAATAATAAAATTAATCCTCAAAAATACAACTTGCCTAATAATTCTGCACTCCCTGTAGTTCTGCCTGGTATGTGTGTTGCAGTGTTCTGACTTGGCTCATTTATTTTGCTCACTTAGGCCTCATGCACACGGGCGTTGTCCCCAATGCACGGGCAACATCCGTGCAGCAGGCCGTACCCATTCAACTTTAATGGGTCCGTGGTCTGTCCGCACCGCAAAAAAATATGACGTCATATTTATTTGCGGTGCGGAACAATGGAAGGAAACACCATGGAATCACTCCGTAGTGCTTCCGGTGTTCATCTCCGGAATTGCATGCTCATTTCTCTTGTTTGATTCACCTGTTACGGACCTCTGGTTGTCCCTAGACTACTCTCCTGGTATGCCTACATCACCGACATTAATACGGGACTACTCCAGGTGAGTGTGACCTAGGTATTTACCGCGGAAAAGACCATTCCTCCTCATGCCTAGGGTGAAGAATGGACTGTCTCTTAGAAGTTACACCCCAGTTTAGCATGCCTATATTGGACTACTGCTTAGGGCACGACCACACAATTAAACATCTATGATATAAAAAACACCTATAATTCTTGACATAAATAAATAAATAAAAATATTATCAGTATTATTTATTTATTTATATCGTTATTATTTATGTTACGAAATATATAGGTGTTAGGTTTTCTGATGCAGTTTTGGAAGCCAAAATCAGGAGTGGGTCATAAAAGGAGCGAAAGTATAAAGGACGGATACAACATCCTCTTTTTTTATTTCACTCCTGGTTTTGGCATCCAAAGCTTCATCAGGAAACCTGCCTAAGTGGCCATACCCTAGGACTGTGATTAGGGTTGCCACCTTTTCTTCAAGCCAAACCCGAACAGAAGCGAAGGAGGGCCCCCTTCCAGGCCCCACCCATGCCCCGCCTCCAGCCACGCCCATGCCACCTCCAGCCACGCCCATGTCCCACCTCCACCCCTGGTCGCTGTCGCACCACGATCGTTACGCCCCTGATCCCGTCACTACAGAAATAAAGCGCCCCATACCTCTTACATCCAGTGACGTCTCCTTTGATGTAGATGTTCTCTTTCCTCATCTTCTCCTTTCAGACCTTTAGACCAGACTACCATTTTGTCGCCATTTTTTGTCTCTGCAGTTTGACAACAACAACAAATAAATCTTAGTTTACTACTGTTCCATCATCCTCCCATCTTCTGGACAAATCATCCTACTACCCCTAATACTGTGCCGCTGTGCTCCCCAATACTATACTGCAGAAACAGATAAACCCCCTGATAATACTAGTACCACACAGAGCCCCCCAAATAAAATACCCCTTCTTTGTGGCCTCAGTAGAAGCCCCCAAATAATGTGCCAGTAAGAAGTGCCCCCCATAGATGCCCCCCCATGTGTCAGAAAGAAGTGCCTCTTTTCTCTCCCCCAATATGTGCCAGTATAAGATGCCTCTCCCCCCCCCCCTTTCCTTATATGTGCCAGTATCAAGTGCCTCATTTCTCCCCCCCCAATATGTGCCAGTATAAGGTGCCTCTTTCCCCCCCCCCTCCCCCCCCCCATATGTGGCAGTTTCAAGTGCCTCATTCTCCCTCCCCCAATATGTGCCAGTATGAGGTGCCTCTTTCCCCCCCTTCCCCCATATGTGGCAGTTTCAAGTGCCTCATCCCCCCCCCCCAATATGTCCCAGTATAAGGTGTCTCTTTTCACCCCTTCCCCTATATGTGCCAATTTCAAGTGCCTCTTTTCTCCTCCCCCCCAAATATGTGCCAGTATAAGGCGCCTCCTCCCCCTTCCCCCATATGTGCCAGTTTCAAGTGCCTCATTTCTCCTCCTCCCCAATATGTGCCAGTATAAGGTGCCTCCTCCCCCTTCCCCCATATGTGCCAGTTTCAAGTGCCTCATTTCTCCTCCTCCCCAATATGTGCCAGTATAAGGTGCCTCTTTCCACCCCTTCCCCCATATGTGCCAATTTCAGGTGCCTCTCTTCTCTAAAAAAAACAACAATAAAACTTTCACTTACCTCCAACGATGCGATGCAGGCCTCTTCCCGGCCTGTGTACCGTGCTGTACGGCTCAGGCGGCGTGATGACGTCATCGCGCCGCCTGCACCGAACTCTCCCTCCCCTCCCCTGCCGCAGCACAGCCGTCTGTATCGCTGTCCTGAGGACGGCGATACAGATGACTATGGAGATGAGCGCTTCCACAATGGAAGCGCTCATCTCCCTGTGCCCAGCCGCCGCTGCCATCATTCACAGCTGATCCTGTGCCCGGGTCTGAGAAAGGCTTGTACCCGGGCACAGGATTGCAAACCCGGACTGTCCGGGTCATTCCCGTACGGGTGGCAACCCTAACTGTTATGGCTAACCTCCGGCACTCCAGCTGTGGTGAAACTACGACTCCCAGCATGCTCCATTCATTTCTTTGGAGTTCTGAGAACAGCCAAGCAAGTGTGCATCTCGGGAGTCGTAGTTTTGCCACAGCTGGAGTGCCGGAGGTTAGCCATCACAGCCCTAGGAGGATCCACCACTGCACTAGTACTGTAACAGGGGACTTCCAACGCCACTTGCTATTTTTTCATATATCCCTTTAGAGCAATATTGATTGCAGTGTGCAAGGGGTTAAACAGCGTACATCAGATGTTTCCTGCATCTCCAGGGCAGAAATCTAACACAGTTAAGTGACTAGCAATAATCGAAGTGCACACGCATAAAGTGAGGGCTAAGCTGGAAATGAAATAAAAAAATAATTTGCGCTGCATCTCCATTCGCCTTTGACAGCTGAAGTCCAGGCATACATAAGAACAATGCCGCTCTGTACGTGTATTTTGGCCTTGTTGCCAGCTGTCAATTCTTCAGCAAACAGTTTATCAAGCACATATTTAACTTCGAGTCTTATGTGTTAATTTAGGGCTATGGCAGGGTCTTTGATCCCCCATCGGGCCACACATTATAATACGCTGCTAACTTAAACAAACAATCACAATAGTTTAGTACAGTCTGTCGATCCCCGAGTCCTCTGGCACTTTCATCAAACATTATTTACAAGTGTCAGCCCCTCTCCTACACCTTTCAGGATTTTTTTTTTGTGTGCTTTTACATTTTCAAGGTTTATTTTTGTACCTTATAACATTGTATATCGGTGCCAACGTACAAAGCCAAGTTTGGCTTTTGGAATCCAAAACAGCTCCGCTCCTGCCAAGCAATATTTCTACTGTATCACCTGCAGAAAGGGCAAAAATGTAACATGGGTGAAAACAAGGCCAGATTAAAAAACTTTAAAGGGGTTGTCTGGCCTAGGAGCTTTCATCAACAGTGCCCCATTAAAGGCTATAAACATCTTTGAGTCAGTTCTTTTTTTATGATTGCATTTTACTCATTTTGGCCTAAAAATAATTTTTTCAGTAGGTCTTTATTAAAAATGTTCAGACGTTTCTGGGATACAGGTTTAAAAATCAGTTTGTTTGCAGGCTTATCTCAGATGTCCTGGCTATTTTCCTTTGTCCTGTTCCAAGGCTTGTTAAAATGTCGGATTGTGACTCATTGGGAGCCACTTCCACACAGTGGCGCTAGCTAGATGGTTCTCTTTTCTCAAGAGATATCTCTTTGCATATTGTTTTCCCATCGAGCATTGCTAATAAGTCTCTATACCATGGGGTACTTCCAGTAAGTCTCCACTCTGGCTGGGCTCTTTAAGGAGATTCAGCACCCTGCCTAAGCTACATCAGCCAGGATCTTACTCTGTACTATTGAAGTGCAAAAGATGTCTTCGGATAGATATCTAGCTTGGCTATATTGCCTTAAAATGTCCCAAGACATGTCAAAAAGTCGGATTGTGACTCATTGGGAGACACTTCCACAAGGTGGCGTAAGAGAGATGGTTCTCTGGGACATACCTCTTTGCATATTATTTTCCCATGGAGCATTGCCAATAAGTCTTCATACAGGAGAAGTCTCTTGAAGGAGATTCGGCATCCTGCCTAAGCTGCTTCCATGACGTTGTCCCACCCAGCCAGAATCCTACTCCATACTGATGAGGGGAAAAAACAAACAAACAGCTGTCTACAGATGGAGATGTAGCCTGGCTATATTCCCTTGTCAATTCACAAGGCTTGTTGGAAATTCTGATGTTGACTCATTGTGAACCACTTCCAATAGGTGGCGCTGGTGAGATGGTTCTCTTTCTTGGGAGATACCTCTTTGCATATTCATTTGCCATGGAGCATTGGCAATAAATCTCCATACCCTGGATTACTTCCATTAAGTCTCTATACAGGACTGCTCTATTTAAATAGAGTCAGTACACTACCTAATTTGACAGTTGATGAAATTCTTGCTGTCTGGAGCTACCACTAGGGCGAACATCAGAGCTTTTTCTTTAAAAGGATTTTCCGGATCGGAAAAATACTGATGGCCTGTCCTTAGGATAGGCCATCATATCGGTGAAGGTCTGGCTCTGAGCACCCCCGTCAATCAGCTGTTTGAAGGGAGCCACATCTACGAAGTGGCTCTAGCAAGGTGGTTCTCTTTTCACAGGAGATACCTGTCACGGTCCCTCCCATGACAGAGGTGAGAAGATCTAAGAGACTGGTGGCACGTGAGGTTATCTGACAGTCTTTCTGTTCTCACCTTGCAGTGTCGTTCTTTAGTAATGACCACAGCTTGTCAGGTGCAGCTTGTGGTCATTACTGAGGCTCTATTTAGTCCTGTCTCACACTGCTTATCATGCAGTTGATATTTCCTGAAAAGAATGGCGTGGTATTAAACAGGCAGGAAATGCTCAAATCCACATGCAGTTGTGCATATATATATACAGGGGAGCAAATCCTGCACTTGTGGCACGTTGCTAATGACAATCCCCAGCAAAAATGCATACAGTGGAGGATGCCCGCAGCGAACCACAAGTACCACAATAGACATCCTACACAAGAAGCAATTATGTGGATGTGATAATCAATATAACAATATAACAAAATAATAGCAAAGACAGGTGCACTCTGCGGTCTTACTAAACCCTCAAACTGATTTTAAAATTGAGAGATTAGCCAACATGTCCTACGGTGTAGGACATGTCTGAGCCCGAGCACCGCGCCAAGGTTTCTCAAGTAGCTCGGGACCTAACAATCACATACCTGTTACATGTGGGCAACACCAGGGGCCAGTGGGCAAATTACAGGAGCATGAGGCTGACTCACAAACAACTCAAAATCAGTTTGAGGGTTTAGTAAGACCGCAGAGTGCACCTGTCTTTGCTATTATTTTGTTATATTGTTATATTGATTATCACATCCACATAATTGCTTCTTGTGTAGGATGTCTATTGTGGTACTTGTGGTTCGCTGCGGGCATCCTCCACTGTATGCATTTTTGCTGGGGATTGTTGTTAGCAACGGGCCACAAGTGCAGGATTTGCTCCCCTGTATATATATGCACAACTGCATGTGGATTTCAGCATTTCCTGCCTGTTTAATACCACGCCATTCTTTTCATGCTCCTGTAATTTGCCCACTGGCCCCTGGTGTTGCCCACATGGCACAGGTAGGTGAGTGTTAGGTCCCGAGCTACTTGAGAAACCTTGGCGCGGTGCTCGGGCTCAGACGTGTACTACACCGTAGGACATGTTGGCTTATCTCTCAATTTTAAAATCAGTTTGAGGGTTTAGTAAGACCGCAGAGTGCACCTGTCTTTGCTATTATTTTGTTATATGGTTGATATTTCCTGCTTGGTGTTGGTTGAGCTGCTCCTCCATTCTTCTTTAAGATAAGTGCATTTTGTTTTGCATTTTGTTGTTTGCTTATGTGTGTTGTGTTCTAGGCCTCAGGGAGACGCTGGTTCCTTCATCTGGGAAGAAACCAGTAGTCTCATTCCCTGCCACCGTTCCTAGGGCTTCTAGGGTCTCCAGGGCTAAGGTTACGGTGTATGAGTATTTCCACCTTTAGGATCTACTCATACTGGCAGGAGTCAGGGAGAGGTCTAGGGATTCCTAGGAGGTCACCATCCCTCTTCCTTAGCTTTGAGGCCTAGACTCTGGTCTATTTCCTTCTGTGTGTATTCTGGTGTTATCCCCTCCCCATTACGTGTGACAATACCTCCTTGCACATACTTCTTTGCAAGGGCGTAGCTATAGCGGAAGCAGGGGAAGCGGTTGCTTTGGGGCCCAAAATCAGAAGGGGCCCACTTAGGAGGAGGACTAAAAGATTTTATTGTCAGGGACCCCTCTACCGTATTATACAATTACATTATATACAGTGACACTGTAGGAAACGAATGGAGCGGCTGCCGGGCCTCGTCTGAGAGATTGATCTTAACTAGCCTCAGGAGCAGGGGTTGCACAGGAGTCAGGAGTTGCAAAGTAGTTGGAGGGGGGCCCTTTCAAAAATTTGCTGTGGGGCCCAGTCATTTCTAGTTACGCCACTGCCTCTTTGGCTATGCAGGGGATATGGAGCTCTGTATCTGAAAAATCTAGCTTCAACAGATATTAAGAATTATTTTATATGAGTAATGGATCACTAGATTAGCACATATGCACCAAGAAGAAAACTTACCAGACATTTTTCTTTTGAAGGCATGCAGACCAATACATGTGCACTTTATTGACTTGTCACTGACCAGACATCGGAAACAGAAAGTTACATCAATAATTACCTAATGAATACACATTAGAAGACGCTCTCGGCATCAGTGGAATCCAAATGTTACAAGATCATTATCACTATTCACAATTAACTTGCAAATGGGATGCTAACGCAGAGCCTGGCATAAAGGAGAGACGATGCCCCAAGGCAAGTCCTGCAAATGAATTGTGAGCTGACGGGAACATTGGCAGAGAGTGAACAAATGTAAGTTGTAGTTAATATCACTGGACCCGATTCCGGTCATTATTAATTGTAGATTCATATTTGAGCTCAGCTAAATAATATATATTTGATGGAAAATACAATCGCTTGTTTGTGACTGCTAAGATGGCAACAATTGGATAGTCTTAAAGGGGTTTTCCAGGAGCACAGGAAAGGTCATTAATATCAAATCGTGGGGTTCTCACTCCCTGCACCCCTGCGATCAGCTGTTTGTAGAGGCCATGGAGCTCTGGTGAGCGCTGCAGACTCCTCATAGCTCACCAAGCACAGCGACATACATTGTATAGTGGCTGTGCTTGGTATTGCAGCCCAGACACATTCATTTGAATAGGACTGAGCTGTGCCTAGGCCATATGAACAATAAATTTGATGTTACTGTCTAGGAAGAGGTCACAGAGCTCAACGGAGAACTATGGGCTTTAAACAGCTGATCACCATAGCTGGTGGGGGTCACACCCCCACTGATCTGATACTGATGAACTATCCGGATGATAGGACATCATTATTCTACTCCTTTATGCGTTACCACTATTGTAAAAAGACCAGCTATATATTTAGGAATGTAAAGTGTGCCTGTGCCTATTCTCCTACAGGCTCCAGAAGATCTTAATATCCTGTATAGGAAGACAGATATGAACCCGCATTGATGTGCTAACATTAGAGCAATGGCAGTGCCTGCATGTGCCCCAGGTGATGGTCATGTAGAGGGTATCAATGAAAAGTCAGTGGAGTTGGGAGCCAGAACTGAATCTTTATCCAAATGGTAGATGAATTCATTGCACCACTACACCACCAACGAGACCATACTTGTTGCTCTGGGCACATAAGATTTTATGGCCGAGCTGTAAATGGGAGTGGTAGTAGACCAGAAGAACTGTTGTCACTGTGTACTCTCTCAGGCCGTTGCTCCCTGAGGATCGGTGCAGTGGAAATGTAGTTTTGAAGAATGAGGCCAGAAGTAAATGTGGAACACTCGGTTTTACTAAGTCCAAAGTAAAACTTCTGGTAGATTCAATAGCAGCAGCTTCCAAGTGCAATTATCTGGCAACAGTAAGGAATATGGCGCAGGTTGGATGCCTGCAATTTAGCACTAGTAAGTGCAAATGTCCACTATCATGTCCAGACATTAGCATTACCTGGATTAGTGGTGGATTGGGTGATGGGTGTCTTAGTTGTAGTCCCTCAGCTTCGAGCAGTATCTTTGATGCAGATGTTAGCTGGTCACTCTGCTGTCTGTCGTCTCAAGGATTTACTTGAGGACTCGAAATTAGGTTGTTCTCTATAGAGACTCTCCAACAGGAGCAGGAGCTCGGCAGTGTGCTTCCTCTCCTAACTGTCTCAACAGGAACTCCCCTCCTGGCAGGAAGCAAGACCAGCCCACTACAACCAGGAGAGGAGGAACAGTGTGGTTAGCCATGTTCCTTGCCAATCTTTGCCATCCATTACCTTAAAGGGTAGATACGGCCATAACATATAAAATACATAACAATACATAACTATATAGAATATTGTAGTACCCCCAGGTCTGGGGTACTATGCAGTTACTTTTTCACCTACCCACAATGCTAGGCCATTAGAAAGCGTTGAGGTTTGGTCATAGGCTGATGCGTTTATATAAAAAATGGGCCACTTGGTGGATGCCAATACAAACATTTTGGTCCACAGATCATAAAATAAAGATTTAATGGTTTTTGTTTAAATTAGGCTATAATGTCCAATCAGCTGGGGTCTAACCACTGACACTGACTACCACTCGAACAAGGTGGCAGTAGTGCTAAGAAAGTGATGTTCTGCTGTGTCTCCTGCATGGAGAGCTTTGGACCAGCCATGTGGCCCCCAAAAAACGCACAGTGGAGGCGAAGTGGCATGACAATGTCCTATAGACTACTACATTCTAATGATCAGCAGCAGTTGGACCTCCACTGACCAGACATGATGACATTTCTACGGTTTCTAAGAAATAAGTTGTTCACTCCAAGGCTGGGGGGATGGAATCTAAATGGCTTCATGGAGCACATTATAAATTCAGCAAAGTGCAGAAAATAGTATAATAAATGTAGATGTCACTAATAGTCACACTAGATTTTAAGTGGCAGCAGAGGTCTCCAGTGGCCTTTCGAGCAGTATCATACACCAACTAATCTAAATTTAATTAAAACTATCCATTTAATTTCATTTACTGGAAGAACAGTCATCTGTTAAATATGCTCCACACTCACACACACCTAAAAAATTAAAGAAAGAAACCATTAACTCTGTAATGCTCCCTTTCCTTGATTAGCCTGTCTTTTGGGGGAGTATAATTAAAAAGCTTTGATAAAAATGTATGGTAACATCCATCAGGAGGACTCAGCCGCTCGGATTAAGAGGGAATAGATCATGGATAAAGAATGGAAAGTTTACCGGCGTTAAAAGTTATGAAGACATCACGACGGATCGTCACATGGCACCAAATTATATATAAGCGGAATCTATTACCAGATATACCTCATCGGGCAGATAACTGTAAAGTGTGTATTATCTATCTATAGTTTATATCATATCTAGAGATGAGTGAATGGAAATTGACGAAATGGAATTTGATACGAATTTCATGAAAAATGGAATTTGCACCGAATCCGAAATTCCTCACGATTCCTAAAATGGTTGCTGCACGTGTGAGGACATGGAGCAAGGAACTCTGGGAACGAGGGATCACCCACAATGCCATGCATGCAGCCAATCAGCAGCCAGCCAGCCAGCCATGTGATGTCGCAGCCTCAGCCATCTTGGATTCTGCCATTTTCCAGTGTACTTAGTGCAGGGAGAGACGTCAGTAGGCGCTAGGGACAGTGCCAAGAAAGACTTCATTATGCAAAAAAAATGATTTACAAGTTCAGGGAAAGATTATTCAAGGTGTAGGGAAAGGATAGGGAGGAATCATTCCACAGCATTAATGTTGAACAGGGTTCAGTAGGGGAGGTTACAGCCTGGGTAATAGGAACAATCCTATTATACTTTGCTACACTGACTGCGGATCCAAATTGCCATTATACAGCTCTGTAATTCCAAAAAAACGTTCTTGTTATTCGGGTGCAAGTGCTGTTTGATACAGCCATTAACAGGGTTTATTACAAGGAAATATTTCTATGTCTTATTTGCCCTTGTGCGGTGCAGTTATATGTTCTAAAGCATTTTTTGGTTTGTGTCAGTGAGAAAAAAAGGGCTTATTAGCCGTTGTGTGCTGAAGTGCATTTTGGCATGTATTAGTGGCAAAAAAATATAAATTATTTGCCGTTCAGCGGTGCAGTTATATGTTCTAAAGCCCTTTTTGCCGTGTATTAGTGGCAAAACAATATATATTATTTGCCTTTTAGTGGTGCAGTTATATGTTTTAAAGCCCTTTTTGGCGTGTATTAGTGGCAAAAAATATATATATTTGCCGTTCAGCGGTGCAGTTATATGTTCTAAAGCCCTTTTTGGTGTGTATTAGTGGCAAAAAAATATATATTATTTGCCGTTTAGCGGTGCAGTTATATGTTCTAAAGCCCTTTTTGGCATGTATTAGTGGCACAAAAAAAAGTATTTGCCGTTGTGTGGTGAAGTCAGAAAATTACAGCCCTTTTTGGCGTGTATTAGTGGCAACAAAATTATATATTTGCTGTTCAGCGGTGCAGTTATATGTTCTAAAGCCTTTTGTGGCGTGTATAAGTGGGAAAAAAATAAGGGCCTACTTTCCATTCAGCGGTGCAGTTATATGCTCTAAAGCCCTTTTTGGCGTTTATTAGTGGAAAAAAAGGGCTTATTAGCCGTTGTGTGGTGAAGTGAGAAAATTACAGACTTTTTTGGGTTGTTTTAATTTTCTTCTTATTTATTTATTTGATCTAACAGTATTTCAGACAGAAAAAGTGCCAGGCCCTGCACAGGGGAGTGGCAGAGGACAAAATGTTTCTGGCACAGGCACAGGCACAGGTCGCAGCAGAGTAAGGGGGGTGTGGCAGCAGGAGTCACAGAGAGAGTCCTGAGCTCCCGGTGACATCAAGCGGTCGTGTCAGGACCAGCAACCTAGCAGTTCTTGAATGGTTTACTCGGTCATCCACTTCGTCTCAAGTGACATCAGACACCCCCAGCCAAGAGTTGGTGGGTTCGTCAGACACTACCCTTAGTTGGCATGGCCAAGGAGCAGGCCCTGTGCTCTCACCTGTCCTCAACCTGCCTCTGTCCTTTTCTGTTCCCTCAGCCAGAGAAGTATTATGTGCTTTGGGCTCAGCTCTACTATACAGCGAGGACGAGCTACTAGAGAACAGTCAGCAGCTACTGGCCAGGCAAGATGTGGAAGAGACACTCGCCACTTCTTCCGGTAGGTGGGCAAGTAGTGATGAGGAGAGTGGTGTGGGAGCTGGTGTTGCGAGCGGTCAGGCTCCTGACCCAGAGACCGTTGAGGAGGACATCAGTGACATGCAGACAGTACTCATCATCGGGAGAAGAGGGTGGCAGCTTGCCCGTGAGTCAGCGGCGGAGCCAGCAAGTCGCTGGGGTGGCCGGGAGTCAGCAGGGTGGCAGCAGTGGGAGGTCAGGAGCCAAACTAAGCAGGAGCCTACCTGAAAGTAGTGGTGCAGGGGTTCACGGAAGCAGTGGCAGTAGCAGTCAGTCAGTGCGGAGTGTTGAGGGTAAAATCACCTACTCGGCGGTGTGGCAGTTTTTTGTTAAGCCGCCGGAGGAGGTGAACATGGCTATTTGTAGAGTCTGTGGGTAGAAATGGAAGCGTGGCCAGGGTGCCAATGTTGGCACCAAAGCCCTGCGTCAACATATGCAGCGTCACCATAAAGTGGCCTGGGAGAACCGTGGCTCTGATGTGGTGGTCCAGCCTAGTGGCATGCACCCGATTTCAGGCAGTCAAGGCTCCACCTCCTCAGCCGAAGGGAGCTGCCTGTCCTTTCCATCATCTGCTGGTTCTGATGCTCCTGCTCCTCCTCCTCATCAGTCATTCTGTCAGCAATCGATCACCAAAGCGATTGCCAAGAGACAACAGTATGCGTGCACTCATCCAACGGCGCAGAAGCTGAATGTGCTCCTGGCCAAGTTGCTGGTGCTGCAGTCCCTCCCTTTCCAAGTGGTGGACTCTGCACCTTTCAGAGAACTGATGGCTTGTGCCGAGCTGAGGTGGAGAGCCCCAAGCTGTCATTTCTTTGCTAAAAAGGCAGTACCAGCCCTGCACATGTATGTAGAACAGAAGGTGGGCCAGTCCTTGAGCCTGTCGGTGTCTGCCAAAGTGCACGGCAGCGCCGATGTGTAGAGCTGTGACTACGGTCAGGGACAATACATTTCCTTTACGGCCCACTGGGTGAATGTGGTTCCTGCACAGCCACACCAGCAACTTGGCCAGGTGACGCTGCTTCCGCCTCCGCGTTCTCACGCCATTGGTCCTGCGACAATGTCCGCCTCTGCCTCCTCATCCTCCACCGTGTCCTCAGCCTCCACTGCGGGGACAATTCACAGTGCCCCTCCAGCATACCACATGTGCAGGGCACAGTGGTGTCACGCTGTTCTGCACCTCGTTTGCCTGGGCGAACTGAGTCACACAGGGGAGGAACTGCTCCGTGAGATGCATCAAGAAATCGAATCCTGGCTTTCTCCGCAACAACTCAAAATCGGAACCATGCTGATCGACAACGGGAAGAACATGGTGTCGGAGCTGCGTCATGGAGGGCTGAGCCATGCGCCCTGCATGGCACATGTGTTCAATCTGGTTGTCAAGCGGTTCCTGAAGTCTTCCACCCATCTGCAAGACTTCCTAAAAAAGGCCAGGAAACTTTGCATGCACTTGAGCCACTCGTACACCGAAAAGCACACCCTGCGGCGGCAGAACGGCATCCCCCAACATAGGCTGATATGCGACGTTTCTACCCATTGGAATTCCACCCTCCATATGTTGGACCGACTATATGAACAGAGAAAGGCCATAAACGATTTCTCGATGATCCAAGAGGACAGGAGTACTCCCCTGTGTAACTTCGATGTCAGCCAGTGGCAGCTCATGCGTGACACCTGCCGTTTGCTCAGGCCCTTTAAGGAGGCCACGTTATTTGTCAATTACCAGGACTACGGGATGAACAATGTCATTCCACTGCTTCATGTCCTGGAACAGATGCTAGTAAATCGGGCTGGTCAGGGGACTGGAGACGTGGCGCCTAGATCTCACGACAACATGAGACTTGTGGGGGCTGAACTGGAGGAGGAGGAGGAGGAGGACATTGGAGCACAAGCAATGTGTAGCGAAATGGGAGTTTTTTTTTACACAGGTGACAGCAGAGGAGGAGCAGGAGCAGCCAGAGGAGCTACATAGCGATGAGGAAGACGAGGCAGAGGACCCAGACACACCGTGGCAGTATTTGCAATGAATTAGAATAATGAAAACAGAGCGCCACTGCTAAATGTCTCACTTTAGTTGATGGCTCTCCATGCACCCTGTCATACATACAGCAATGTGGTGCTCAGTCCATTCATGTAGACATGTAAAATCCCAAACGAATAGATAGAAAAAAGCATACGGCACTCACCGCTGTAAAGTACATTCCTTTATTCTTGGTATCATGCTGAATGCAAGCGAAGTAAATACAGTACAGACCAAAAGTTTGGACACACCTTCTCATTCAAAGAGTTTTATTTATTTTCATGACTATGAAGGCATCAAAACTATGAATTAACACATGTGGAATTATATACATAACAAACAAGTGTGAAACAACTGAAAATATGTCATATTCTAGGTTCTTCAAAGTAGCCACCTTTTGCTTTGATTACTGCTTTGCACACTCTTGGCATTCTCTTGATGAGCTTCAAGAGGTAGTCCCCTGAAATGGTCTTCCAACAGTCTTGAAGGAGTTCCCAGAGATGCTTAGCACTTGTTGGCCCTTTTGCCTTCACTCTGCGGTCCAGCTCACCCCAAACCATCTCGATTGGGTTCAGGTCCGGTGACTGTAGAGGCCAGGTCATCTGGCGCAGCACCCCATCACTCTCCTTCATGGTCAAATAGCCCTTACTTTCAAAGTTTTCCCAATTTTTCATCTGACTGACTGACCTTCATTTCTTAAAGTAATAATGGCCACTCGTTTTTCTTTACTTAGCTGCTTTTTTCTTGCCATAATACAAATTCTAACAGTCTATTCAGTAGGACTATCCGCTGTGTATCCACCTGACTTCTCCTCAACGCCACTGATGGCCCCAACCCCATTTATAAGGCAAGAAATCCCACTTATTAAACTTGACAGGGCACACCTGTGAAGTGAAAACCATTTCAGGGGACTACCTCTTGAAGCTCATCAAGAGAATGCCAAGAGTGTGCAAAGCAGTAATCAAAGCAAAAGGTGGCTACTTTGAAGAATCTAGAATATGACATATTTTCAGTTGTTTCACACTTGTTTGTTATGTATATAATTCCACATGTGTTCATTCATAGTTTTGATGCCTTCAGTGTGAATCTACAATTTTCATAGTCATGAAAATAAAGAAAACTCTTTGAATAAGAAAGTGTGTCCAAACTTTTGGTCTGTACTGTACATCAGGGCTGGGGCGGACTATTCTTACACAGGACGCTGAAGTGAGTGCCGTCTGCTTTTTTCTATCTATTTGTTTGGGATTTTACACCGTGGCAGTATGCAATGGGGATGGAGGCAAGGAGTCCCTCCGATGCATGCTTACTTGCTAGTGTAGTGACAGCCGAATTGTCACCATTCGGCAGAGGGTTGACTTCTGGCTCTCCCACCCGCCTGGTGAAGAAACTACTCACCAGTAGCAGCAGCAGCTAGACCTGGAGCAGGACCTGAACCAGCAGGTGGTTTCATACTTGGACAGCACCCTGCCACCCCACATTGAAGATCCGCTGGACTACTGTGCAGCCAAACTGGATTTGTGGCCGCAACTGGCAGAGTTTGCCCTGGAAAAGCTGTCCTGCCCGGCCAGTAGTGTGGCATCAGAGAGGATGTCTAGTGCGGCGTGGGCCATAGTTACCACAAGAAAAACTTGCCTGTCCACCCAAAATGTGGAGAGACTAACCTTTGTCAAGATGAATCAGGCGTGGATCAGCCAGGATTTCCACCCACCAATGCCTGGTGCATCAGACTAGATCGTCCATACTTTGACAAAAGAGACCGGTTTCTTTTGGCTACCTGCCTCAGCTACTATTCTGATGCTGCCACCCGCCTGATGCCACACATCTGCCAAGTGTTCCTTCTTTCACCCACCATCTTTAGCTGGAACTGGTATTGCCACCCACCTCCCCAATCTGTCACCGGGTCATTCTGTGGTCTCCTGATGCTGCTGCCACCTTCACACTATGTCACCTTGCCACTCTCTGGTCTCCTGATGCTGCTGCCAGCTCCACACTATGTCACCTTGCCACTCTGTGGTCTCCTGATGCTGCTGTCACCTCCACACTATGTCACCTTGACACTCTGTGGTCTCCTGATGCTGCTGCTACCTCAACACTATGTCACCTTGACACTCTGTGGTCGCCTGATGCTGCTGCTACCTCAACACTTCCGTATGCCACCTTGCCACTCTGTGGCTTCCTGATGCTGCTGCTGACACCTCCACACTGTCATTGTTCCATGCTGTGGCCTCATCCTGATACTGCTGCTGCCGCCACCTCCACACTCCATCATTGTGCCACTCTGTGGCCTCCTGATGCTGCTACTGCCACCTCCACACTGTCATTGTGCCACTCTGTGGCCTCCTGATGCTGCAGTTACATCCACACTGTCAGTGTGCCACCCTGTGGCTTCCTCCTGATGCTGCTGCTGCCGCCACCTCCACACTCCATCATTGTGCCACTCTGTGGCCTCCTGATGCTGCTGCTGCCACCTCCACACTGTCATTGTGCCACTCTGTGGCCTTCTCCTGATGCTGCTGCGGCCACCTCCACACTGTCATTGTGCCACTCTGTGGCCTACTGATGATTCTGCCACCTCCACACTGTCATTGTGCCACTCTGTGGCCTCCTCCTGATGCTGCTGCCACCTCCAGACTCTGTCATTGTCTGCATGCTGCTTCCACCTCACCACTATGTCATAGGGCCACTCTTTGAACTTCTCATGCTGTTCCCATCCTTCCCACTTCATGACTGGGCCACTATTTTGCCTTTCGGCCTGGCTGACATCATCATTTATTTGACCCTTCTTTTGATCTGTCAGAAGGAAGGAAAAATGAGACACACAACGGATCCTGTCTGTGTAGCAGCTGTAAGGCCTGTATGGTCCCATCAGAATTGGCTTGTGATTTGGTAGCCAAAAGCATGAGTGGGTACAAAACACAGAAGACATGCAAATATTCCATTCATGTGTCATCTCTGTTTTTGTTCTGCCGGATCAGAGGAAGGGCAAAATAATGTGACGTCAACACAAACTTACTGCTGACACCCTCTCCACTCTGTCGGGGGGCTCTACTTGTATAAGCGTTTAATAGAACAGGTTCTGTAGACATCTAAGTGGAATCAGCTGCCCATGGTGTAAAAGGAGTGTGCTTCTTCTTGACGCTAACATCGACCTGTAAGGTTGAGTTATTTGGTCAGTTTTGGCCCCCGTGACTGCCCAAATAGGTGAAGTGTGCAGTGATTCTAAGAGCTACACCTGTCATCTGCATGTCATACGGACTCACAGTATTATTTCACTACCAGAGCAGACTCCCTATGTGTGTTACTGCAAGGCACAGTATTCTACACCACTATAAAGGCTCTCTACAGACAGGAAATAGCCATTTTTTAACTCGATTCGCCACAAATAAATTCGGATCAAACCAAATTTTTTTGACAAATTCGGTGAACCGGCCGAATAAAATTTTTGAGAAATTGGCTCATCTCTAATCATATCTATCTATCAATCACTATCTATCTCATATCTATTGATCTATCTATCTAGGAATAACAGTCCCGACTCTGCCTTTGTAAGAGGCTAGGAGTTGGACCTGTGTCCGCCCCTAGTTTTACAGTGTGAGTCTAATGTTAGCTGAATAAGAGAAAGGAGCTACATGTGGTCACTCCTCAGAAGATTAGTCCTAAGTCCCAAAAAATCACTATCCCTGAGATATTTCATCAAGAAAGCCATCTATACTCTTCTGTACTCCAGAGAAAGAAAGAACTAGAAGGTCTAGAATCTGTATGGGGCGAGCACTTAGGTCAGTCAGTAAGTTATTCACTGTTTAAGGCTAAAATAGACTTTACTGCAGTGAGGGGGGCATTGCTAATACAGGCTTCCACATTTTGACACAGTCCTGGCCAGCCATATCTTAATCCTGTACTCCTCTGCCTGGAAATTACAGACAAATTTGCAATAACCTTATTGCAAGCTTTTTACCTTCTGCAGAGAAAGAGACTTTGGAAAAATAGAGGGAAGGTGTACTACAACCCCATCATTGTTTATATCCACATACTACTATCAGGGAAGATTTGCCCTGTGAATTGTTTGTAAATGTGTTTGATATTGTTGGATGTACTACAACCCCCATTCACACTAGTAAAGAGAGACTTGTCTATTTTCTAGAGCTGGCCTGGTTACTGACTCCAGCACTATTCGCTGACCACAGCTCCTACATCTCTTGCCTTCCACTAGTAAAAAACTTTAGCACCAAGGGCACCCCAACTACCATCAGGCAGGAAGCCCAACATCAGAGTGAGCCCAGAGGGAAAAAAGGGTGTGCACTCCTGTCACTGCACAGCCCTGAGGAGCATCGGTGTGAGGATTGTCACTGTGATTTATGTGAATAGCTGTATATCTATCTATACAACTATCTATCTACTGTATCTATCTACATTGTTCCTTTCCATTACTTACATACACGTGCCCATGCTGCTGTGATTACACTATAAATTGTGTGGCTGTCATGGCCCATGAACAGGTAGGAACTAGTGTTAGGGACCACTCCATAGAGGCGACCTTGACGTGGTGAGTAGCTTATTACGCTTTGGCCAAAATGTACACCAATGCCTCATCCAGCATGGAGGCAGGGCAGAGTGCTGGATGCAGAGTGCTATCACATTTGTATTTTGCGTTTGTATATGTATTTCGCCATAGTGATGTGCACCTACATACAGGGTTGTGCTGACTCAATCACCTACACTATAAATGTTTGTCAAAAACACATTCCTTAATTTATCATTTTATTCATAGTAATTCTGTATGTGTATGTCCATACTAGAGCTGGCACTAGAAGCTGGGCCCCAATGCAAAATCTGTAATAGTTCCCCACCACCACCATGTGCCATTTAGAAGACAGGTGTCTTCTTATAAAGTTTTTGGGGCCCCATGTACCTTACCTTAGATAGATAGATAGATAGATAGATAGATAGATAGATAGATAGATAGATAGATAGATAATTCCAGCATTGCAGTTATCATATATTTTAAGAAAATATATTATAAATATAAAAAAATTAAAAAAAAGCAGAAAGCAGGTAGTTAAATTATTTAGATGTATAGAAGTTTTCCTGGTGCCCTGTATCTCTAAGAACTGGTGCTCCTCCGCCAGAGCCTGAGAGCTGGGCGTCTGCTGCTGCCAACATCCCATAAACACATTGTAGGTAGAGGTCTATTTTCAGCATGTGAAATATCCTTTACATTAATCACACACAGGGCAAGCGCTCTGCACGTCTCTTCTCCTCTCACCACATATGGAATAATTCTCTTTCCTGTTGATCTGGCAATACCTCTAGTTTCTGCTATGCCGTGAGTTGCGCTTGCCTGCGTTGTCACACTGTGACGCTTCCCTTATGTGCAAAGTGAATAAAACACGATTAAATAAAAACCAGATTAATTCAGCGAAGGCTCAGTTCCCTCTCTGGGTTAATGCTCAGAAACGGCATGGCGCTTGGCTTACGGAGGCTAGCTCAGAATCGGCGCGCTCGTAGTGAGTTCTACTTTCAAGGGTCAAGAAGAAATATTATCTGAGAGAAACCGGTGTCTGTGTGCTTCACTAAGCCAGTGGAAAATATCAAATCCCCCAAATAGCAATTCAGATTTAGGAAACATCTTATTCAGCTCTTTGAGGATTGGCAATGCGTTATCCAGACTGTCTAGAAGGGCGCTATTATTTTCACATTTATGGCTCGTTCACATACAACAGCCCATTGAGTCATGGAAGCATTACTTAAAGGAGCGGCGCATGGAGCTACCATCGTAGAGACTGGGGATGGCATATTTCCATTACTTACCAGACGCTGTGTGCCCACGCTGCCGGGATTACACCATAAATGTTTTGTTTTTTTACCAGAGATGTATCTGGAATCTGGGCCCCAATGCACAACCTTTAATAGGGCCCCAGCTTACATAAGACCAGTGTCTTCTTATGAGGCAGAGGAGCATTTTGGCTATCTCATGTACCATCCCTGTGTGCAACCGATACCTCTGCCCCTATGACAGCTACATCCCCATACTTGAAACTAAAGTCTCTATGTTTCCCACCACGTAGTAATATAGTTTGTACGACTGTAAAAAGATGTGTGTCCATCCAGTTCAGCCTGTTATCCTGCAAAGGTGATCCAGAAGAAAGCAAAAAATCCCCATAAAGCAAAAGCTAATTTTCCTCCAGTTTGTTACAAACTTCACAAAAAGACAAGGAGATGAATGTGCAGAACAAGCAGAACGACATTCTCTGCTGAGCAGTTAATGAAGGTGGATGGCTCTATGCAATGTCTGACAGAAAACGGTCTTAGACAGTATAGTCACAAGCAGGCATCTCTTCTAGGGTAACAGGATACAGGAACAGTGTAGGGAAAGAACAGAAAAAAATTATTGTCTAGAATACTAGGGACTTTGATCAGGGAAAGCAGTTTGAGGGAGTGAGGAGCTGAGAGGCTGGGGGACAGTGCTTATCCCTTTCCCGACCACACAATATAAATTTACCGTACGTTAGCGTCGGGGATTTAAAAATGGTGCCTGCTGGCACGTGCAGTGGACACTATAGCTGTCGGGTATCTGCTGTTTCATGCAAAAAACATCCGGCTCTAATGTCCGTGACCAGTGGTAATGCCGGTCGCGGAATTTTAAGTCTTCAGATGCCGTGATCAAATGTGACCACGGCATCTGGATGCCCTAAAACCCGGAAGTGTGCACTTCCAGGTGTGTTCAAGCTCCCCCCGGTGGGGAGCGGGGGACCCAGAGCATGTATGCGGCAGCATTTGTCCTCCTGTGTGACAAGAGGCTGCCGCATATTAGTTTCTATGGAGCCCTTGCCTATGGCAGGGCTCCATAGGAACATAGTAAAATTCTATGCATTGTAGTCTATGAGAGAAGCAATCTCATGATTGCTTGTTTTTACAAAAAAAAAATTAAATAATTAAAAATCTACCAATTCAAATCACCCTCCTTTCCCCCAAAATAATAAAAAAAAATACATATCATGGACATCGCCAAGGTTTTTCCCATACGGCAAATGGCGAAATAAAAAAAAAAAAAAGGCAAAATGGACGATTTGCAGTTTTTTGGTCGCTTAACCTCCTACAAAAAATTTCATAAAAAGGAATCAAAAAGTCTTACACACCCCAAAGTGGTATCATTGAAAAGTACATATCGCCCCGCAAACAATGAGGCCTCACACAGTTCCGTATACATAACTACAAAAAAGTTAGAGAGGTCAGAATATGGCAATGAAAAGGAAAAAAAAATATGTATTATTTTTTTTTTCCAGTATTAAAACACAAGAAAAACTATGTATATGTGGTATCACTGTAATCATACTGACCTGGAGAACAAAAGTAACAGGTCAGTTTTACCGCATAGAAAATGGTGTTAAAAAAACAAACATAAAACTGTGGCAGAATGGTGTTTTTTTAATAATTCCACCCCATTTAGAATTTATTTCCCGCTTCCCACCACATTTTATGCAACCATATATGGTGCCAATAGAAAGTTCATCTTATCCCAAGCCCTCATACGGCTGAATCTGAATGAAAAAAATAAAAAAGTTATGGCTTTGGGAGGGCTGGGAGTAAAGAACGAAAAACGTAAAATGGAAAATTTCCCAGTCATTAAATACTACAGGCACTTACAAGAAAGACATTTTTTTTTCTCATTTGAACATTGAGACAGCATTCCCCCCCAAAAAAACCCTCAAGTTCCTACATATTATTATTGTCAGCGCAGCACCCTAACAGTATTCTGCTGCAATCGCGCATTTTTTTCAGTGCATTATAACATCCTGGTGTTATTAAACGCATTGCATTATAGCAAAAACTTTTCATGGCAATAAGACCATTTTTATACCAGTGAAACTAAATGTAAATTACACCATAGCTAGAAATACACTGTGTGCAGAATTATTAGGCAAATGAGTATTTTGACCACATCATCCTCTTTATGCATGTTGTCTTACTCCAAGCTGTATAGGCTCGAAAGCCTACTACCAATTAAGCATATTAGGTGATGTGCATCTCTGTAATGAGAAGGGGTGTGGTCTAATGACATCAACACCCTATATCAGGAGTGCATAATTATTAGGCAACTTCCTTTCCTTTGGCAAAATGGGTCAAAAGAAGGACTTGACAGGCTCAAAAAAGTCAAAAATAGTGAGATATCTTGCAGAGGGATGCAGCACTCTTAAAATTGCAAAGCTTCTGAAGCGTGATCATCGAACAATCAAGCGTTTCATTCAAAATAGTCAACAGGGTCGCAAGAAGCGTGTGGAAAAACCAAGGCGCAAAATAACTGCCCATGAACTGAGAAAAGTCAAGCGTGCAGCTGCCAAGATGCCACTTGCCACCAGTTTGGCCATATTTCAGAGCTGCAACATCACTGGAGTGCCCAAAAGCACAAGGTGTGCAATACTCAGAGACATGGCCAAGGTAAGAAAGGCTGAAAGACGACCACCACTGAACAAGACACACAAGCTGAAACGTCAAGACTGGGCCAAGAAATATCTCAAGACTGATTTTTCTAAGGTTTTATGGACTGATGAAATGAGAGTGAGTCTTGATGGGCCAGATGGATGGGCCCGTGGCTGGATTGGTAAAGGGCAGAGAGCTCCAGTCCGACTCAGACGCTAGCAAGGTGGAGGTGGAGTACTGGTTTGGGCTGGTATCATCAAAGATGAGCTTGTGGGGCCTTTTCGGGTTGAGGATGGAGTCAAGCTCAACTCCCAGTCCTACTGCCAGTTTCTGGAAGACACCTTCTTCAAGCAGTGGTACAGGAAGAAGTCTGCATCCTTCAAGAAAAACATGATTTTCATGCAGGACAATGCTCCATCACACGCGTCCAAATACTCCACAGCGTGGCTGGCAAGAAAGGGTATAAAAGAAGAAAATCTAATGACATGGCCTCCTTGTTCACCTGATCTGAACTCCATTGAGAACCTGTGGTCCATCATCAAATGTGAGATTTACAAGGAGGGAAAACAGTACACCTCTCTGAACAGTGTCTGGGAGGCTGTGGTTGCTGCTGCACGCAATGTTGATGGTGAACAGATCAAAACACTGACAGAATCCATGGATGGCAGGCTTTTGAGTGTCCTTGCAAAGAAAGGTGGCTATATTGGTCACTGATTTGTTTTTGTTTTGTTTTTGAATGTCAGAAATGTATATTTGTGAATGTTGAGATGTTATATTGGTTTCACTGGTAAAAATAAATAATTGAAATGGGTATATATTTGTTTTTTGTTAAGTTGCCTAATAATTATGCACAGTAATAGTCACCTGCACACACAGATATCCCCCTAAAATAGCTTAAACTAAAAACAAACTAAAAACTACTTCCAAAAATATTCAGCTTTGATATTAATGAGTTTTTTGGGTTCATTGAGAACATGGTTGTTGTTCAATAATAAAATTAATCCTCAAAAATACAACTTGCCTAATAATTCTGCACTCCCTGTATTATCGCCTATCCTGCATCATCATATTGGTGGTGTGGGAGAATAAACACATTACAAGTTCGCAATGTGTGTTTTACACTACAGAAAG
This sequence comes from Bufo bufo, assembly GCF_905171765.1. Taxonomy (NCBI): domain Eukaryota; kingdom Metazoa; phylum Chordata; class Amphibia; order Anura; family Bufonidae; genus Bufo; species Bufo bufo. Next base: position 118,066,122 of record NC_053398.1, on the reverse strand, counting down.
GTCTTTTTTGAAACTGTGTTTTTAAACGAAAATAACAAAGTAGGCAGAACTCTTAGCGGCGCCAATACTGCTTTATTTCCAAATTGTCAGTGTCAGTACTCACTGTGTTTGTAGAAGAGAAAAGACATTTAATTGTGCCTTTGTTTTCAAGTTACAGAAAACACACTTGCAATTTTGCTATAACCGTTCCATAATTTGTGTGACTGTATACCCAGGCAGTGTGCTGGGACTCTTGGCCAGGCAAGTAAGGGTACCACTGCTATATGCCAAAATTGACTCATCGGTCTGCAAATGTGGTGCACTTCCTTCACCTAAGGCCTCATGCACACGACTGTTTTTGTGGTCCGCATCCAAGCCGCATTTTTGCGGCTCGGGTGCGGACCCATTCACTTCAATGGGGCCGCAAAAGAGGCGGACAGCACTCCATCAGTTGCACCGTTCCGTGGCCCCCGCAAAAAAAATATAGCATGTCCTATTCTTGTCTGTTTTGCAGACATGAATAGGCATTTCTACAATGGGCCGCCCGTTCCGTTCCACAAATTGTGGAAGGGACACGGGCGGCTTCCGTTTTTTGCGGATCCGCGGTTTGGGGACTGCAAAAAATGGCACGGTCGTGTGCATTAAGGCCTTATTGTAATTCCTCAGGGCTCTGACCTGTGCGGTATGGTGACACTCTTGGCGTGTGCGTGTCATATGGACAGTCATAATTTTTGGACACTTGGTCCCCCCAACAAGCCACAGTTTTTTCCTATATCACTGTGTGTTTTTAAACATGCTGTATGATAACACTGTTATCATTTACTATTTCTGTCATAGCATTCAAGAGCTTAGGGAGGAGGGAGGGAAAAAGATTTTTTTTTTATAAAAAATAAACAAAAAGAGATAACATCTTTTCCGAAAAATTCTGAGCCCTATGAAACTAGAAGGTGTTATATACAAATTTTCAGGGCAATGGTTGGTTTGATATGTATTTTTTTTTATTGTTTACATATTTTTTTTTACATTTTGGGGAAAGGAGGGTGATTTGAATTTGTAGATTTTTTATTTTTTTTTACATTTTTTTTTACATTTTTTGTTTTTATAGTTCTCATAGGGAACTATAACAAGCTATCATGAGATTGCTTCTCTCATAGACTCCAATTGATTTGAGTCCGAACCAAACTTTTTGAAAAATTGGGCGAACCTGAACTGAACCAAATCTCAAAAGGTTTGCACATCTCTAGTAGGGACCCGTAGTATGACACCTCTTTGTGCCACATTATCGGCTTTGATGGTGCCATATGTACAATATGATTCCATTTCTACTTAGAAACAAGGTCACGGAGCACACCACAATTTTTCTGTAGAAAAGTGGAGGCATATAGAGGTATGGTAGGGGCCCCATTCATCAGAGTGGTATCCCATTTACAGCTCCATACAAAACACAGTTGTAATTTGGCCTTGGTACATGAGGCCTTCTGCTGCACAACCATGATGAACCCATCAACTTTATCTTCTATGGGAACACTAAAGGCCACTTCACAGAGTTGAACTGAAGGCTGATGTAGCAGAGTTGACGCAGAAGGGTTGAACGGAAGACCCATGTAACAGGGTTGACATTCCAGGATAAACATCTTCTATTGATGTAGAAGATTTAACTGGAGACCGGTTTAACAGTGTTAATGTAGCGGTTTTATCTGGAGACAGGTGTAGCAGAGTTTAAGGTAACTTAAGACTGAGCTGATGTAGCAGATTTAACTGGAGATCACTGTAGCGCTGTTGATGTAGTAGTATTCACTGAAGACCAGTGTGGCGGAGCTGATGCAGCAGAGTTAGGCCTCATGCACACGACCGTTGTTGTGTTCCGTGTCCGTTGTTCCCTTTTCCGTGATTTTCTGCGGACCCATTGACTTTCAATGGGTCTGTTGAAAACTCGGATAATGCACCGTTTGTCATCCGCGTCCGTGATCCGTGTTTCCAGTCCGTCAAAAAAATATGACCTGTCCTATTTTTTTCACAGACAACGGTTCGCGGACCCATTCAAGTCAATGGGTCCGTGAAAAAACACGAAGGCACGCAAGATTGTCATCCGCGTCCGTGATCCGTGTCCGTTTTTTTCTTATCTTTTGCAAGGCAAACTTGACTTCGATTTTTTTTTTTCACTTTTCGTGTCTGGGGATCCTCCAAAAAGCAAGGGAGACACACGTAAACAAAAACGGAAACGGTAGTAATAGAGTAATGAGCGAGCACTCATACACTTGGCAACCAAATTGACATGTGCAGAAAATATTTATTATATCCCCATAAAATACAAGTAATAAAATTTATAAGAACAATGTAGCAATAATATACAACATTACAGTCACATATTGTGGTAGATATGATCAACACTATATTCATATGACTCAATAGTGTCGATAAATTCAATAATATATATCACACCAAAAAACTTCAAGTATATGCTGTTATTTGGGAAAGAGGGGGTATTATCTTCTAGCGCTCTATCCCAATTTGGGAAACTGAATGTCACTGAAAATGTTGTAGGTGTATTCACTGGGAGCGCAATATGTTCATAAAGTGTCCACAGGAATCCTGATAATGTGAAAAGTCTCTTATAGCATATCCTTTTAAGCTCGATATGATCTTTGGATTGAAGAAAACTTTAAATCTATGTTTGGCTTACCGTCTAGCGTCTGCTGTCTCCCTATTGCTTCAATGGAGCTTTAAATATTTGCCGGCTTATTCAGTCGCTCCATACAGCAAGCTGGTTTAAATTTCGCGGGAGTTCCAAAGATCGCGGGAGTTGCCACTCTGTTCCGCAATTTCCTTTGGTGCAGCTTTCGACGATAAGAATAGTTAATCCTTTACTGTAGAGATTTTCTTCTGTATGGCCATACAGTATTATCGGAGGCTTTTCAATGCAGGTACATCACTTGTTTCACCATACGCGTTACGGGTAGATTCACTCTCCCTTCCGGAAACGGATCACGGAACAACGGAACCCCGTTTTGCGGACCGTGAAAAAATACTGTCGTGTGCATGAGGCCTTAGCCAGAGACCGTTGTAGCAGAGTTGATGCAGCGCATTAAACTGTAGACTGGTATAGAAAAGCAGATGTAGCAGAGATAACTGTACATTGGTGTGGTAACATAGCTTAACTGAAGCCAGAGTAGCAAAGATGGTCCCATCGCAAAGCATCATGGTCCTGTAATTTCAGATGGTATAAATGCCCCTGCAACCCACATAGTGGCATCTGACTGTGGCAGCTAAATGCTAATTTTCAGGCATCTTTGTGCCTAAACCGCTGAGGGAATGGCGTAAAATTCTATAAAGCCACCTAGTAGCTGTTGGACCTTCATTCTGCATTCTGATGAATTGCTGCATAATTCTACTGTATTCCAGGCCACTTTACTATTAATTTGCATGTGATATAAAGAAGTGGTTTTTTTTTTCACATATTCACAGCTGCTCTCAAAGGGGAAGAAAATGCTCCATAAAGTTGGCATTAGCATACCGGAGCCGTAACATCTGCTGCAGCCTTAATAAGCTTATTACCTGCAGTTCAGCGGCGCATTATCTGCCGTTGGTCACCTCTGCCCTTACTGGTGGGTGCACCGGCTTCTAGGAGCTGAGACGGCTTCGGTGCTGGAGCTCATAATCTAGATGCACAGAAATGTCCTACAGGTAAAGAAAAATATACAAGACGTCCCAAGCTGTCTAGTTTTACAGTAAAGCACATCAATTATTCATGCGCACAGATTCCCCCCTCAGTGCCTTTTAAAACAATATCTTGGCAGAATTCATTAAGAAAGTTATGCCAACAATTAAATAAACCTGCGTGACATTAAGTGGAGCAAGCTACAAATGTTTGCTTTGATAGTCTTTCATGGTCTATTTTTTCTTCCGTAGGAGGGGAACATAGCACACGTCTGCCAGGCCTTGTGCGCCACCTTGAGGGCATGTGCTCAAAATGCAGGCGCATTTCTTTTCTGCAGCCGGTGGAAGATCTGACCTGTGTGGAAAGTGTTTAATACTAAGAGTTTCCAGTGGCAACGTAAGATTCCTGCGGATCCTTCCTAATTATCACCGGGAAACCATCCCTCAGTGACATGCGGTCATCTCCTGGCGGTGGCCATTATTTACTGGTAATGATGTATTTGCCAGTAGTTATTAAAGGGGTTTTCTGGGCAGAAACATTACAAAGAAGCATTACTCACCTCTACCAATCCCCTGCTGATCTCCACTTCCTGTCCAGCTCGGCACGCTGAAAATGACAGAAAAGGCCTATTGAAATGATTGCTTATACTTAAGCCTTTTTTCATCATCTGCCCCTTTAACCCCTTTAAAGAGGATCTCTCACCTCTCCTCTACTGACATGTCTGTTTTAGTAACTACCTGCATTCCCCATGTAATGACAGTTCTTGACCATCTTTTTCTATAACTCAACATTGTGCTACTCCTCTATTATTCCTGCTAGACGTTTATGAATGAATAGCCAGTGGTCTGCAATAAAGTTCCAGCTGAGGGTGTATCGCTGCATAGTCTGACACCAGCAGCACTGATTGGATAGTGTCAGACTGTGCTGGGACCCCCCCCCCCCCCAACTGGTAACACCCAGACCTTTATTGCAGACCGCTGGCAATTCATTCAAAAACTTCTAGCAGGTACAATAGTGGAACGACATAACATAGAGTCATAAGAATAGATGCTGCAGAATTGCAACTAAATTCAACAGTAATCTGGTTAAAAAAAAAAATACCCTAGCCTGGATAGAGGTAGAGAAAATCCTATGGAGACCAATGAGTTTATTTATTAAGACTGACGTTTTAGACGCTGGTCTTAATCCCCCTGCGCTGGCGCTTGATGAGCCTAAGTTATGTAGAGGTGCCGGCCTCTACATAACTTAGGCACAACCGTCACCAACGCCGAACAGCCTTAAATCTACACTAGCTCCCTTGCTGGCGTAGATTTCGATTATTTTCTATACCAGAAACTGACATAGAAAACGATAAATGAGATGAGCCTGCTCTCTTCCCCACCCATGTCACGCCACCTCTTTTTAGAACTGGTGTACGTGGAAGGGCAAGTCGCAGATTCAGACGCAAATCTCCTTTGCAACCAAATCTGTGACAGATAGACGCCAAAAAGCGGCATATATCTAATCATAAATGACCCCCCGAATCTCTTGCAACATTTCTGTCCGAGGCTCAGAAACCATTGGTGTGGCATTTCTACGGACCAACAGGAGTGCATTTACAGTACCTTGGACCCAGGAGTCGATTAAAGATGTCAACCTACGGCCAAACAACCTGAAAAAGGTGCTTACAAAGTTCAAAATAGTTCAGAAAGAATAGTCCCAAAATGTACTTGGGGGATACAAGGGAATGCTCCAAACTCCCGAACGGAAACTCACGAATAGCTGCTAGCAGACGAATAGGAAACGCACCCAAGCGGCTTACACTCCTAGCAATCAGTCTCTAACAGCATACAGTAAATCCTCCCAAGAACGAGACCAAGCTCCGTGTTGAGGGTCAAGCAGTGGACAGCCAGACCTGTGTGTTTATTGTTCTTATATAACATTGTTACACACTAGTACCACCCACAGGGTTTTGTAAAAACAACCAATAAACACGTACAATACACAAAATCCTCCCCTCTGCCTGTGATGCAATTACCTTATACAATGGGTTGATGTAATTATCACAGGCAGGAGAATACACAATGTCTTCTGTCCTGGAGACAACCGAGGAGTAATTCAATTATCTCTCAGGACAAAGGGAAATCGCCAATACAGACGTGGAGACAATAGGACAGACATCACTATTCAAATATACAATGTCCCAACCATTACAGTAAACATAGACATTTAACATATCCCCAGATGGCTTGTATCTGAGCGCTCAATATATCCAAACAGCGCTCAGATGCCACAAACACAGTCAAATCGCCATGGGGTTTAAGTTTAGCATGGGCTGATGAGAGGGCTCATAATCCTGGGGCAAGAGGCTGGCAACCAGGCTTCTCCAGCACCCAGTGGCGAGGTTGGTTTCGCCACAGTACTGATGAACGGTAATATTATTCTTCATCACAAGAAGGCACACAGACTTGATGGTGGCAAATACAGAGTGACACAATAAACTCGATGGTTGCAGAATACACTTAGAAGCACAGTACTTGAACACTGCAAAGCGTAACTTTGCTATAAGGCCAAAAAAAGACATTTGTCCATCCAGTTCGGCCTGTTATCCTGAAAGTTAATTCAGAGGAAGGCAAAAAAAATCCCTGTGAGGTAGAATCCAATTTTCCCCACCTAAGGGGAAAAAATTCCTTCCTGACTCCAATCAGACAATAAGAATAACTCCCTGGATCAACGACCCCTCTCTAGTAGCTATAGCCTGTAATATTATTACACTCCAGAAATACATCCAGGCCCCTCTTGAATTCCTTTATTGTACTCACCATCACCACCTCCTCAGGCAGAGAGTTCCATAGTCTCACTGCTCTTACCGTAAAAAATCCTCTTCTATGTTTGTGTACAAACCTTCTATCCTCCAGACGCAGAGGATGTCCCCTCGTCACAGTCACAGTCCTGGGGATAAATAGCTGATGGGAGAGATCTCTGTACTGACCCCTGATATATTTATACATTGTAATTAGATCTCCCCTCAGTCGTCTTTTTTCTAAAGTGAATAACCCAAATGTTGATAATCTTTCAGGGTACTGTAGTTGCCCCATTCCAGTTATTACTTTAGTTGCCCTCCTCTGGACCCTCTCCAGCTCTGCTATGTCTGCCTTGTTCACAGGAGCCCAGAACTGTACACAGTACTCCATGTGTGGTCTGACTAGCGATTTGTAAAGTGGTAGGACTATATTCTCATCACGGGCAGCTATGCCCCTTTTGATGCAACCCATTATCTTATTGGCCTTGGCAGCCGCTGCCTGACACTGGTTTTTACAGCTTAGTTTGCTGTTCACTAAAATTCCTAGGTCCTTTTCCATGTCAGTGTTACCGAGTGTTTTACCATTTAGTATGTACAGGTGACTTGCATTATTCCTTCCCATGTGCATAACCTTACATTTGTCAGTGTTAAACCTCATCTGCCACTTATCTGCCCAAGCCTCCAATCTATCCAGATCCCTCTGTAGCAGTATACTGTCCTCTTCAGTGTTAATTACTTTACACAGTTTAGTGTCATCTACCTGCCAGTTCATCATCTGCGTGTTCATGGTTATGCGCAGTGCTTGCTACACCGTACCGGTCTGGCTCTTCTCAAACTCTGCAAACTTCATCTGACCTACTATGTAACACCATCTCCATCTCTTGTTCCAGCTTCCAGCCCACCTACACATTTATAGTGTATAAACCTTAACTTTGCCCCCCTTTCTACAGTGTTATCATGTAGCACTTCGGTGCAGAGGAGCATTGCTTGGACTGTAAGACTCCTCACACCATTTAAGGTGCTCTCCATAAGGAGATATTGTATTTCCCAAGCACTTCGGCGCAGTAACGCTCACACTTACATCACGGTCAAGCTCTTCCAGAGCCCACACTGATGCTGGCACCTCCTCCTGCAAGCTGGCATATGCTGCACATGCTCAGTTTCATCCTTCAACTGCCTCCTGAGCTGTGATAGGCAGAGCATGGACACGCCCATGAGCTGCAGCAGAAAGGACACTCCCCTTGAGCTGTCAGCTCGATATAAATCTAGCAGAGCAATGAATGGGGGGATCTCTGGACCCATGTGAGGTACAGGGCCGGTTCTAGCTTTGTTAGAAAGAGATTGTCATGTACTATATGATGTCTGATTTTCATTTTTTACATTAGTCATGGGAGGACCCCTTTAATACATTGATAAATGGGTTTTACCATTCACCTTTTCAAAATGGTTTCTCATTATATAGTCTGACCCTGTTCAGTTAGGCTTCAAAACAATAGAAAAAAATCCTGCAGAATTCGGTCTTTGATTGTTCCTTCATCAATACACCAGTGACATTAGGCTTACGATTAAAGGCTATGAAATCTTTTTATCATTGTATTTTACTCATTTTGGGCCAAAATCATTTTCTCAATTGGTCTTTATTAAAAACTGTCTTTTGCTCTACAGCCTTCACTTTTAGTGTACCTGAGGACCATTTCTTTCTGCTTTTCAGTGAATCCATCAGGCAGCTGCTCTGATGGCTCCATGCGTAGCGCTTATATCTATCTTTATAGCTAAATTCTTATCCCACTTATAAGAATATGGCTTAAATGAGCATTTATGAGCTGTCAGAAGATCAGCGAAAAGGGTTACACATCGCGTCAGAGCAGCTCCCTGACTGATTCACTGAACAGCAGAAAGCCATAGTTTGCAGATACACTGAAAGTGGAGGCTGCAAAACAAAAACGGTTGAAAAGTTTTAATAAAGACCTATCGGAAAAATTATTTTTAACCCAAAAGAAGTCAAATGCAATGATAAAAAAATGCCCCCAAAGGTGTTCATAGCTGTTAAGACTTTCTCAAGCAGTGAAACATTGTAGGGGAGCATTCACACGAACGTATTTTCGCATTGTATCCAATCTGCATTTTTTTGAAGATCAGATGCAGACCCATTCATTTCATTGGGGCCGCAAAAGATGCGGACAGCATGCAGTGTGCAGCAAGTCCGTTACACAGCCCCACAAAAAAGAAAAACAGAATACGTCCTATTCTTGTCTGTTTTGTGGTCTGCAAAATGCGGAACACACACGGTTGGTATTCGTGTTTTGCGGATCAGCAATTTCTGGTTGTGTGAATGATGCCCCCTAAAAGACCACATATATATATATGTTCAAGAAGATGAGCTGTAATACCAGACATGGCCTATGAACAAAGAGTCGCGCTGTTTCTAGAAGAAAGCAGCCATGTTTTTACAATCCAATGAACTGATTATTATAACCTACAAATAACTGGTACCCCTTTCTGCTTGTTTGCCCTACCTCTGTCAAAACATTTACCCATAAAAGCCTTGTGCCAATGCTTCACAGCTGGTATACACTTTAAAGTTGATGGATGGGGGCCATTACAGTTTGAGGAAACGTGCTGCAGTGTCCAGCAGAAGACGTATTCCTCGCTTTTGTTTACACGCCTTCACACATGCTTAACACGTAAAGGTTTCCAGATCTCCGCGCTCTAGCGCACGCTTGCCCCGAAATGTTTTCTACGTGAGCCAGAGCTGAACCTCTGGCTTGGCTCCCTCTATCAAGTTTATGGCTCGCTTGCTCCTAGTAGCCCAGCTGTTTGTATTTTCCAAAACTAACCTCATCCATCATAAAGCCACATCCTGCAGGAGCAATCAACGTCTTGCATAATGTAATCTGCACATGAGCCGGCTCATGCATACATAAACACTCGGCAGTGCCCAATGTGCTCTCTATATATTTATCAGGTGAATAGGACCCAAAACCAATACTTTAATATGCCCTGCTATCCTCTCCTCTCTGAAGTTAATGTCTAGAACTTGGCTCACCTCTTCGACATCTTAGTAATACCTTTCCCAGCTGTTCAAATAAAAGGGATTTAGAAAATCAAAACAGCAACAGATGAGATGTATCGCTCGGACCTCGGGGGCCTTATTACTCGTAATTGCAACTCCTTTTGCTATTGGCACTGGCTGATGGGCATGGGTGAATCATGAAAGGAGGCCCAGATGAACCCTAAAGCTCTAAAGGAACATGGCTTGGCTCATCTAGTAGTTTGTAATTAACTTGAAGAAACAACCGGTTGACCTATAAACATCTGCAGTAACAAAAGGTCCACAAATGTAACTGGCTGTAAATGTTCCTTGTATAAATCTTATTCATGGGGCATAACCCAAGTTCTGGTCACATTTCATGGGCTGGGATTTGCCACAGAAAATAAGGTACTACTGTATTGTGCAGTCTAACAAGACTTGTGCACTTTAGAGTGAGGACTACCAGGACAATAACACTATAGGGTGAGGCCTACTGGGATGATAACACTATAGCATGAGGGCTACCAAGACATTATACATTATAACGTGAGATCTATTGGGACAATGACACTATAGTGTGAGGGGTAACGGGACAATAAGACTATAGCGTGAAGTCTCCCAGGACAATAACACTATAACGTGAGGTCTACCAGGACAATAACACTATAGCGTGAGATCTACTGGAAAATAACACTATAGCATGAGGGCTACCAAGAAATTTACATTATAACGAGAGATCTATTGGGACAATGACACTATAGTGTGAGGGGTAACGGGACAATAACACTATAGCGTGAAGTCTACCAGGACAATAACACTATAACGTGAGGTCTACCAGGACAATAACACTATAGCATGAGATCTACTGGAAAATAACACTATAGCATGAGGGCTACCAAGACATTTACATTATAACGTGAGCTCTATTGGGACAATGACACTATATTGTGAGGGGTACCGGGACAATAATAATATAGTGTGAAGTCTACCAGGACAATAACACTATAGCGTGAGATCTACTGGAAAATAACACTATAGCATGAGGGCTACCAAGACATTTACATTATAACGTGAGATCTATTGGGACAATGACACTATATTGTGAGGGGTACCGGGACAATAACAATATAGTGTGAAGTCTACCAGGACAATAACACTGTAACGTGAGGTCTACCAGGACAATAACACTATAGCGTGAGATCTACTGGAAAATAACACTGTAGCATGAGGTCTACTGGAAAATAACATTGTAGTATGAGGTCTACTGGGACAATAACATTATAGAGTGATGTATCTCGGGAAAATATCACTATAAAGTGAGGTCTATCAGGACAATAACACTATAGTGTGAGATCTACTGGAAAATCGCACTATAGTATGAGGTCCACCGGGACAATAACCCTATAGAGTGAGGTCTACCAGGACAATAACACTTTAGCATGAGGTGTACCAGGATAATAACACTATAGCTCGAGGTGTACTGGGACAATAACACTGTAGCGTGAGGTTTATCAGGACAATAACACTATGGTGTGAGGTCTACCAGAACAATAACACTACAATGTGGGATCTACTGGGACAATAACACTATAACATGAGGTGTACCAGGACAATAAGACTATAGTGTGAGGTCTACCAGAACAATAACACTATTGAGGTTTACCATGGCATTTACACTACAGTGGGGGGTGTTCCATGAAATTTATAGATTGTATATTTACACTATAGCGCGTGGTCTACTGGGACAATAACAATACAGAGTGAGGTCTACTGGGATAGTAACACTATAGCGTGAGGTACAGCAGGATAATAACACTACAGTGTGAGGTGTATTGGGACAAAAACACTATAGTGTGAGGCAGGGGCGTTGCTAGGTTAAAACATTCAGGGCCTGGGCCCCTGATGTTTTGTCCCAGGCCCTGAATGTCCTGCCTGCCTGCTAGATACAACTGTATTGCCATCCTCAGGACAGCAATACAATTTAATCTAATACACTGGAAGATCTGAAGGACCTGTGGTGACATCACGGGTCATGACACCAGCAAAACAAGCAGTGGTTGAGAAGTACCTGCGATGATGTCACCATCATGTGACCAGTGCAGGAGAGGATGGCAGTGAAGAGGAGAAGACCTGGGGGAAGAAGCTGTGGAGATGTCTGTACATGAGGAAAGGTAAGTGAAGGAAGAGGCAGAGCAATGCTGGGAGTTGTGGTTATTTAACTGGGACTGTATGTTAGGGCTGAAGGGAGGGATGTTATTTACATAGGACTGTGTGTTTGAGGTGGCTTGGGAGGCGGTCATGTTATTTACATGGGACTGTATGTTGATGGCGGCTATGGAAGGGAGTGATGTTATTTTCATGGGACTGAATGTTGAGGGGGCAATGTTATTTACATGGGACTGTATGTTGAAGGTGGCTGGTGGAGGGAATGATGTTATTTACATGGGACTGAATGTTGAGGGGGTGATGTTTACATGAGATTGCATGTTGGAGGTGGCTGGGGAGGAGGTGATGTTAATTACATAGGACTGTATTTTGGAGGGGGTGTAATGTTATTTACATTGGACTCTATGCCGGAGAGAGGGAAATAGTGTTATTTACTTGGGACTGTATGTTGGAGGGGCTGAAGGGGAGGGGAGTGATGTTATTTACATAGGACTGTATTTTGGAGGGGGCAGGAGAGATGGTGTGATGTTATTTACATGGGCCCGTATGGTAGGCAGAGGAATATAATTACAGCGGGCACTGCAGGGGGCATTATAAATACTGGGGGCACTTCAGGGTGACCATTATAACAGTAGGGGGCAGTTTAAATACTGGGGGCACTGTAGGGGTATTATAAATCCAGGGGACATTAGGCGTTCTTATTACTACTGGGGGCTCTATAGGAGGAACATATAGATCTGCCTTATTTCTACTAAGAGCACTGTGGGGGGCCTTATTACTACTGATGGGTTTGTAGAGAGCTTTATTACCACTAGGGGAAAAATAGGGGGGCCTTATTTCTACTGGGGGCTCTGTGAGGGTATTATTAATACTGGAGGGCTCTTCTACTAATGGGGGCACTCCTGGGGAGCATTATGACTGTTAGGGGAACTGTAGGGGGCAGTATTACTAAAGGAGGGCATTCTAGAATGGAATTACTATTGGTGGGACTATGAGGAGCCCTATTACTATGGGGGCACTCATATTTCTTCAGGATAGTATTTGGGGGTATTGGGGAGCACAGCGAGCAGTAGAATAACACTGTGGGGACTCCAGGTTGGGGGATAATGATAGAAATGTGGGGAAGCTCCACTGTCAGACGGAGGTAGTCCTCTCCACCTGGCAGTGCTGGCTGGTTTTCTATGCCTGGCAAAACCCGGCCTGGAACATGGGGAGTAGTCACCCACCCAGCACTTTGACTACTCCCAGTAAGAGCCGTCCCGGATCAGCTATTACAGCCATACTAAGTATCAAGGTGTCAAACAGCAACTGCTGCTGACACATAAAAAACGGCTTTTACTCCACCGAGGCCAGGATCCTCGGTGACACGTACCTATCATCCACAATGATTCCTTGTACCTTCTGACACTACATAGACATACAGACATTTTAAAAATTGTATACAATAAACAATGTGCTGGTAAAAATAAAACTAGACACAAACTCAGCATCCACCATGGTCCACAAATAAGGACACAGCATGTATAGTCCAAGGCAAAATAAAGTACATTAGAAGTACACTATACATGCTGTGTCCTTATTTGTGGACCATGGTGGATGCTGAGTTTGTGTTTGATTTCTATTTTTACCAGCACATTGTTTATTGTATACAATTTTTAAAACGTCTGTATGTCTATGTAGTCTAATAAAATTGTTTGATTGATTTTACACTTTATGGATGTGCACATTATTACGGTTCTCTGGGCCTTTTGGCGTTTTGGGTGCTGAGTATTATATTTGAACCGTTAGTGCACTCCTTACCATTTGCAGTGTGCCCCCTATACTTATTGGTATGAGACACTGAAGCAGTAGAAGCTGCAGTCCCAGTGACACCCCTGTCACCTTCTGAGATGAAGAAATGAAAGCCACCAACCTCTGATATGAATAAGAGATCAGTGTCCGATCAAAAGGAAGAAGCCTGGAAGGTGCACTCTGGTATCTGCCAGGTCCAACTATTCTCACCTGTAGGACTGCTTGACTATTGAAGACAAGATAGACAAAGTGGTGAGAGTAGTTAGTACCGGGAGCCTCTGTAAACCATAACCCCAAGTACTTCTTTGGGGACGGCAACACATACAGACAGCAGCTACAGACGTGGGGTCTGGGCCAGGAGTGGCTGTACCTCAAGAGTAGAGTGGACAAGATCCCCAAATGGATCTATGAGCTGGTTATCCATTGCTGGTGGATCATTGAGCGTCAATGGACTGTAGACTACGAAACTGACCCCAGTTGGTGTTGGAGATGAGAGCCTACATGGCAGCATTTGTTTTGAGTCCCTCACATGAGGAAATCGCACTACAAATGTTTGCCGTTGACTAGACATAGTGTGGTAGACTGCATGCTATAGTAGGCATAAAAATAATATGGTTGGTGACAGCCATTGTTAGTGGCCACGTGGCACTTTCACTACCGCACGGCCATTGACAATACAGACCAACTGAACAGTGTGGTCCCATTAGTTTAATTAGAGCCCGCTGTGGCCCATAAGGCCTTGCTATCCTCAAACTAAGCACGGTCGCGTCATAAGTGCCTCACGACTGCGCCATATGGTCATACCCTTAGAGTGTGAGCCATTTTTACATAGTCTGGATCACAGGTGGGTGACTTTCTGATATCCACATGTCCTGCTGGGACATATGGACAGGAGTTGTTTCCCCCCCTACCCCAAGCTCACTCTGGGGGTGTTTGACAAAATCCTAAAGACGGCGAAAGCTTACACAGTCTGTCACAGAGGCTCAGGCCGGATAATAAATCTGGTGCAAAATGGTGCATCTTAGGCCAGTAGCCTTTCATGAGAAGCCCCACCCCTTTCTGATAAGCCCCGCCCTTTTGTCAAGAAAACAGTGTAGAATCCCTAGATGCGCCAATTTGCACCACTTTTTTAGACAGAATTTTGGCGCACTTAGCCTTTCTGCTGCCTCAGGCGGAAATTGAAACGGCGCGCAACCCCTCCAGCTCTACTATTTAAGGCATACTGTGACACAGCTGAATATAGAGAGATATTCCCACATCCCTGCCCCCACTTGTCTCTAAGTCTTGCAGACTGAGGCAATCGTCTCACTTGGCCTCATTGGTGGTGCACCCCTGGCGCAGACACATTAGTACCTCTGGGCCAGAGATGTCTGCGTCAGTGGAGATGTGACCTGAAGGATAATTCAGATCAATGGCAATCTACTTACAAGACTGTGGCAAATTCCCATTAACATAAATCTCTAAGCAGTACCAAAGGGTTTTAACCAGTGGCAATCCAGGATCATAGATTTCACCAGTGCAATCTCCTGTCTCTACGACACATCATTAGATCAGATCTTCCCTTTATAAAGAAATTCCTCTCTAAGGCCTCTTTCACACGAGCGAGTTTTCCGCACGGATGCAATGCGTGAGGTGAACGCATTGCACCCGCACTGAATCCGGACCCATTCATTTCTATGGGGCTGTGCACATGAACGGTGATTTTCACGCATCACTTGTGCATTGCGTGAAAATCGCAGCATGCTCTATATTCAGCGTTTTTCACGCAACGCAGGGCCCATAGAATTGAATGGGGTTGCGTGAAAATCGCAAGCATCCGCAGGCAAGAGCGGATGCGGTGCGATTTTCACGCACGGTTGCTAGGAGACGATCAGGATGGGGACCCGATAATTATTATTTTCCCTTATAACAGCGGTGGGGAACCATTTTGCTGCCAAGGGCCATTTGGATATTTGTAACATCATTCGGGGGCCATACAAAATTCTCAATAAAATTTTTTTACTGCTGTATTTGGTCAAACATATAATTGACTTAGGGATAAGTTACAGAAATTGCACTTCAATTAAAATAATCTAGAGGGCTGTATTTTTGCAGCACAAAATAGCGCCTGCACTATATATATACAGTATATTACATACAATACAGGCGCCATATTGACCACACATAGCAGTCTAATTTTTAAGTTCAGAATGTTACTTATTTGACATTAATGGCAGGAAGCTAAACCCAGGGGGTCCAGAGAGGGGTTCACCCAGCTTTCACTCTCCCTGCCTCTTTCTTCGCAACTGTCCCTGCCTTTGTCCCTTTCTCAGCAAAATATCTGCCCCCACCTCCATCAGCCTGAAATCAGCCTCCTATCAGACCCCCCAGGCCTACATCAGCCTCAGATCAGACTCCCATCAGACCTCTAAGCCTCAGATTAGACCCCAATCAGACCCTTCCTAGCTTCAGATCAGACTCCCATCAGACCCCCAGCCTCAGACCAGACCCGGATCAGACGCCCAGCCTCAGATCAGCCCCCATCAGACCCCCCAGGGTCAGATCAGCCCCTATAAGACCCCCCAGCCTCAGATCAGACCTTCATAATACCCTCCCTAGCCTCAGATCAGCCCCCATCAGACCCTCCCCAGCCTCAGATCAGCCCCCATCAGCCCCCCTAGTCTCAGATCAGACCCCTATCAAACCCCAGCCTCAGATCAGACACCCCCAGCCTCAGATCAGACCCTCCCAAGCCTCAGATCAGACCCCCATCAGACCCTCCCCACCCTCCTTTAGCCTCAGATCAGCCCCAATCAGACATCAGATCAGATACTGTATTTAAGATAAACAAATAAACTTACCTCTCCAGCTCCGTACGGCGCTGCCTCTTGGCAGATTCACTTACCCTCCCTGTTCTTCTTCCTGCCGCACTATATTGTCACCTCACACCGCACAGCGTCAGGTCATAGTGCACGTCTACGTGCACTGCGTCCTGACGCTGGATGTGTCAGGACACAGTGTGGGGCTGAAAGAAGACCAGGGAAGGTGAGGACAGCCAGTGCAGTGCTGTTCTCACCTTCCTGTGCCTCCCGTATGCTAATGACCGCTTCCATAATGGAAGGGGTCATAAGCATTTTCACATTATGTTCTGGCAGGGGGCCGGGGGCCACATGAAATGATACCGTGGGCCGCATACGGCCCTCGGGCCGGAGGTTCCCCACCCCTGCCTTATAACATGGTTATAAGGGAAAATAATAGCATTCTTAATACAGAATGCATAGTACAAGAGGGCTGAAGGGGTTAAAAAAAATATATATATATATAACTCACCTTAATCCACTTGATCGCTGTAACGGGGCGCCGAAGCCGCACTCGGTATCCCATCAGCCGCAGACCTGCTGCTTAGCTTCGGGAGCGAGGATCTGTGTTCAGCCTCGTTCCCAGGGCAGCTTTTACTAGCTGGGAGGCTCCCTGCTCCTAGGTCTTCCTTGAGCGCCGAGCTGATCACTCGGTGCTCGACTTGTTTGTCTGTCGGTCATGTGACGCTGGCCACTCACTCCCCACTATAAATACAGGCAACCTGCTGGCTACAGGTTGCCTGTGATTTTGGTCCCTTAGGCTGTGTATTATTTTTGTTATTTAGCTTACCTTTGGATTTGACCCTTGATCTGCTTCCTGACACCTCCTCTGTCTGCTCCCTGAACTGTGACGCTACCTCTCGGATTCTGACCTCGGCTTGCTTTTTTGATTTTTTCTTTGCCTCTTCCCTTGTACTGACGTGACCTCCTGGACTGACCCCGGCTAGTTGACCCGCCTCGCCCTTCCGTTTTTGGTGGTACCTTGCTTGTTCCACCTCTCTGTCCGCTCTAGTGCTACCTCTCATTGGCTGTCCGCTTCCCTGCTGTCTCTATCTCTCTGCTTGCACTTACTCAGGTCAGGGACTGTCGCCCAGTTGTGCCCCGTCACCTAGGGCGGGTGGTGGTGTAAGTAGGCAGGGACAGGGGACCGGGTGGCAGCTCAGGGGGTGCACCTCCGCTCTATCTTTATACCCGCGACTCTACCCCGTGACAATCGCACAGCCCAGCTTATCTTCTGTCTTCTTCTTTGCTGTGGACAGGAAAAGGACCTTTGATGACGTCACTGCGCTCATCACATGGTCCATCACATGATCCATCACCATGGTAAAAGATCATGTGATGGATCATGTGACATCATCAAAGGTCCTATTCCTCAAAGAAGAAGACAGAAGAGATGCCGGCTGCGCGAACAAGTGGATTAAGGTGAGTTAAATTTTATTTTTATTTTTTAACCCCTCCAGCCCTATTCTACCATGCATTCTGTATTAAGAATGCTACACAACCTTGAACCCAAACCTGAACTTCTGTGAAGAAGTTCGGGTCTGGGTACCACATTCAGTTTTTTATCACTCGCGTGCAAAACGCATTGCACCCGCGTGATAAAAACTGAATGGAATGCAATCGCAGTCAAAACTGACTGTAACTGCATACCTACTCGCGCGGGTTTGCCGCAACGTATCAGGACCTTATCCGGACACGCTCGTCTGCAAGGGGCCCAAGGGCTCTTTCAGACGAGTGTGTGCAGTCCGGTAATCATGCTCCATGTGTGAGCGGGATTTCTCATAATGGACACTGCTTATTTCACAGGGGAGCATGGCATTATACTGATTTATAATGCTGTGTGTCTCTGCATGACCTTACTTCTACAGAATTAGGGCTCATGCACACGGCCGTAGTTTCTGTCCGCATTTGATCTGCATTTTGTGAGGATCGACCCATTCATTTCACTGGGGCCGCAAAAGATGCGGACATCAAACCGTGTGCTGTCCACATCCGTTGCTCTGTTCCGTGGACCCACCAAAAAAAAAAAACTTCCTATTCCTGTCCATTTTGCGGACAAGGATAGGACTTTTCTACAGAACTGTAAAAATAAAAAGTGGCATGCACTCGGCCGGGATCCATGTTTGGGCTCATGTGTGTCCCCCATGCTCATATTGGTGCCCGCAAACTGTGGGTCCGCAATATACAGGCACCAGCTGTGTGCGCTCACTTGAACGGGTCCGCAATGTGCAAGATACAGAGCAGTATGGAGCGGAGGCATGGAACAGAAGCACTACGGAGCGCTTCCGTGGGATTTCGGTCCGTTCTATTTTTCTGTGGTGCAGAGTGAATCTTGTGGATCGCAGACCTATTCAAGTGAACTGGTTCACACCTGCAAATGGCGGGCACACGGCTAGTGCCTGTGCATTGCGGATTGCTATTTGCTGTCCGCAGCATGGGCCACACACGTTTGCGTGCAAGAGCCCTTTTGCTGATCCGCAATCTGCGGACTACAAAACACTTACGGCTGTGTGCATGAGCCCTTATACTGACATAATGCTGTTAGTATAAGGGCTCATTCAGACGAACGAAAGAGCTCCGGCCCGTGCTGCAGTCTGCAGTGCAGAGGCACCAGCTACGTGCACTCCATGGTGCGAATGTAAAACCACTGACTTGAATGGGTCCGCAATCCGCAAAATACTGAAGAAGATAGGATATGTCCTATCTTCTTCAGTATTTTGCAGATTGCGGACCCATTCAAGTCAATGGGTTTGCGTTTGC
Organism: Bufo bufo; assembly: GCF_905171765.1. NCBI lineage: Eukaryota > Metazoa > Chordata > Amphibia > Anura > Bufonidae > Bufo > Bufo bufo. The sequence continues at coordinate 118,047,118 of NC_053398.1, read as the reverse complement.
AGTGCGCAATATAGGCACGGAGCCCTTACGTTCGTGTGCATGAGTTCTAATTCTGTAGAGGTAAGGTCACGCAGAGACACACAGCGTTATAAAGCCCCTTGCAGATGGGCGTGTCCGGATTAGGTCCGGATGCGTTGCGTCTGCGATCAGGGAAAATCACGCCAGTGTGTTCGCAATTTCAGTCAGTTTTGATTGTGTTGCGTTGTTCCGTTTTTTCTGTGTGAGTGCAATGCATTTTGCACGTGCATGAAAAAAACTGAATGTGGTACCCAGACCCGAACCCGGAATTCTTCACTGAAGTTCGGGTTTGGGATCGGTGTTCTGTATATTTTATTATTTTCCCTTATAACATAAAGGAAAATAATAGCATTCTTAGTACAGAATGCTTACTAAAATGTTGATTGAGGGGTTAAAATAAATAAAATTAACTCGCCTTATACGCTTGTTTGCTATTATTTTCCCTTTATGACCATGTTATAAGGGAAAATAATACAGTAAATTGACTTTAATCAATTTACTAACATCGTCTCCTAGCAACCATGCGTGAAAATCGCACCGCATCTGCACTTGCTTGCAATTTTCACGCAGCCCCATTCATTTCTAGGGGGCCAACGTTGCATGAAAACCGCAGAATATAGAGCATGCTGCGATTTTCACGCAAAGCACAAGTGATGCGTGAAAATCACGGCTCATCTGAACAGCCCCATTGAAGTGAATGGGTCCAGATTCAGTGCGGGTGCAATGTGTTCACCTCACGCACTGCACCCGCGCGTAAAACTCGCCTGTGTGAAAGGGGCCTGAATCAGTATAATGCAGTGCGCCTCTGCGAAAGGAGCAATGTCCATAACGCAAATCACACTCACACATTGAGCACGATTTCTGCACAGGACACGCTCATCTTGAAAGAGGCTTTATATGGCACAGGTGCACGCCCCCTTATGTACCTCAGCCACAGCAGCACGCCCTTATGTGCCTCAGCCACAGGTGCACCCCCCAATGTGCCTGGGCCACAGGTGCACCCCCCAATGTGCCTGGGCCAAAGGTGCACCCCCCAATGTGCCTGGGCCACAGGTGCACCCCCCAATGTGCCTGGGCCACAGGTGCACCCCCCAATGTGCCTGGGCCACAGGTGCACCCCCCCCCCCTATGTACCTCAGTCACAGGTGTACCCCCTTATGTACCCCAGTCACAGGTGTACCCCCCTTATGTACCTCAGTCACAGGTGTACCCCCCCTATGTACCTCAGTCACAGGTGTACCCCCTTATGTACCTCAGTCACAGGTGTACCCCCCTTATGTACCTCAGTCACAGGTGTACCCCCCCTTATGTGCCTCAGTCACAGGTGTACACCCTCTTATGTACCTCAGTCACAGGTGTACCCCCCTTATGTACCTCAGTCACAGGTGTACCCCCTTATGTACCTCAGTCACAGGTGTACCCCCCTTATGTACCTCAGTCACAGGTGTACCCCCCTTATGTACCTCAGTCACAGGTGTACCCCCCTTATGTGCCTCAGTCACAGGTGTACACCCCCTTATGTGCCTCAGTCACAGGTGTACCCCCCTTATGTACCTCAGTCACAGGTGCACCCCCCTTATGTACCTCAGTCACAGGTGCACCCACCTTATGTACCTCAGTCACAGGTGCACCCCCCTTATGTACCTCAGTCACAGGTGCACCCCCCTTATGTACCTCAGTCACAGGTGCACCCCCCTTATGTACCTCAGTCACATGTGCACCCCCCTTATGTACCTCAGTCACAGGTGCACCCCCCTTATGTACCTCAGTCACAGGTGCACCCCCCTTATGTGCCTCAGTCACAGGTGTACCCCCCCTTATGTACCTCAGTCACAGGTGTACCCCCCTTATGTACCTCAGTCACAGGTGTACCCCCCTTATGTACCTCAGTCACAGGTGTACCCCCCTTATGTACCTCAGTCACAGGTGTACCCCCCTTATGTACCTCAGTCACAGGTGTAGCCCCTTTATGTACCTCAGTCACAGGTGTACCCCCCTTATGTGCATCAGTCACAGGTGTACCCCCCTTAAGTTCCTCAGTCACAGGTGTACCCCCCTTATGTACCCTAGTCACAGGTGCACCCCCCTTATGTACCTCAGTCACAGGTGCACCCCCCTTATGTACCTCAGTCACAGGTGCACCCCCCTTATGTACCTCAGTCACATGTGCACCCCCCTTATGTACCTCAGTCACAGGTGCACCCCCCCTTATGTACCTCAGTCACAGGTGCACCCCCCTTATGTGCCTCAGTCACAGGTGTACCCCCCCTTATGTACCTCAGTCACAGGTGTACCTCCCTTATGTGCCTCAGTCACAGGTGTACCCCCCTTATGTACCTCAGTCACAGGTGTACCCCCCTTATGTACCTCAGTCACAGGTGTACCCCCTTTATGTACCTCAGTCACAGGTGTACCCCCCTTATGTACCTCAGTCACAGGTGTAGCCCCTTTATGTACCTCAGTCACAGGTGTACCCCCCTTATGTGCATCAGTCACAGGTGTACCCCCCTTAAGTTCCTCAGTCACAGGTGTACCCCCCTTATGTACCCTAGTCACAGGTGTACCCCCCTTATGTGCCTCAGTCACAGGTGCACCCCCTTATGTACCTCAGTCACAGGTGTACCCCCTTATGTACCTCAGTCACAGGTGTACCCCCCTTATGTACCTCAGTCACAGGTGTACCCCCTTATGTGCCTCAGTCACAGGTGCACCCCCCTTATGTACCTCAGTTACAAGTGCACATCTTTTTCTGCCACTGCTGCACCCTCCACCTTTGTCCCAATGTCCCTTATAAGTGAAACTAGTCAGACATGTCCTCCCTGCACGTAAAGGGAAGAAGCGTCCTGTCCCCAGGCAGATTCCATGCGACAAAAATGTAGTGCGCAACACTGCTGCACTGCTCCCTAGTGACCAGCAGGGGCAGCACATCCCTAACTGCAGGCAGGCACGCCATGTGATTACCTCATGGTGAAAAGATCGCCCCGCCCCTCCGTGCGTCCCTTCCGGCGTTACCATAGTAACCGGAGAAGCGGCAGTTTGTTGTCAGTTGTCTACCGCAGAGGAAGCAGGATGGTGAGTGCGCTTCTCCCGGCTGTGAGCGGCTGAGAGGGGGGAGATACGAAGCTGGAATACACACCTAAGCTGCTGCAGAACCTCTTTGAAGAGGATTCTAGTCCATGATTGAAATGATGGGTGAGCTGTATTATGAGGTTCTGCAGCAGCTGAGGTGTGTATTATGAGGTTCTGCAGCAGCTGAGGTCTGTATTATGAGGTTCTGCAGCAGCTGAGGTCTGTATTATGAAGATCTACAGAAACTGGAACACAGAGCTTTATAATATACACTGCAGCTGCTGAAGAACCTCTTGGGATCCGGCAGGATGTGTTTACATAAATCTCATCCACACACTACGGGAAATGTCCGGATGGGAATTGACCGCCCATGTGGGTTTTAATGCACAGCGTTGTGTTTTGTTGCAGATTTCAAATGGATTTCATCTAGAAATATCGTTTTTATCCTATTTATTTTGCAGTCTGAGGTTGAAGAAACACTAAAGAGGATCCAGTCCCAGAAGGGGGTGATAGGAACCATCGTGGTGAATGCAGAAGGTGAGACCTGACGATGACTTCCATGCTACGTATGTGTCTGGATAGATTTCTCACAGAAAGGGCTCATGCACACGACCGTGACGTTTTTTTTGGTCCGCAAATTGCGGATCCGCAAAAAACATATGCCGCCCGTGTGCCTTCTGCAATTTGCGGAACGGAACAGGAGGCCCATTATAGAAATGCCTATTCTTGTCCGCAAAACGGACAATAATAGGACAGGACTCATAATTTTTGCAGGGCCACTGAACGGAGCGACGGATGCGGACAGCACACAGAGTGCTGTCCGCATCTTTTGCGGACCCATTGAAATGAATGGTTCCGTGTACGGAATCAAAATACGGTCCGTATACGGAACGCAAAAAAACTTTTGTGTGCATGAGCCCTAATGCCCATTCCAGAAAGCTGGACGTCTGCTCTACAAGAGGACCCCCCCAACTGGTAACACCCAGCTGGACCTTCATTGCAGACTGCTGGCGATTCATTTGTAAACTTCTAGTGTGAGTAGTAGAGGAATGGCATTGCATAGGGTCATAAGAGTAGAGGCTCCAGAATTATTACCTGGGGAATGCAAGAAGTTACTAAAACTGACACGTGAGGAGAGGGGACGGGTCCTCTTGTGCTTCCACAGGGTGGCCATGATACTGCGGTCACAACCCCTTTCCGTTCCTGACAACCAATGGCAGCACAAATTGACAGGTTGATGGTGGTAACGGCTCATGCAACCGACCGTTGGATATTTTGCGGTCCACAAATTACGAATCTGCAAGACACGGATACCAGCCGCGTGCGTTCTGCATTTTGCAGAATCGAAAGTCCGTCCCTCAATAGAACAGTCCTATCCTTGTCTGTAATGCGGACATGTTCTATTTTTTGCGGAACGGACTTACGGACACGGAATGCACACTGAGTCATTTCCGTTTTTTTGCAGCCCCATTGAAGTGAACGGTTCCACCTACAGGCTTAAAAAAAAAAATACAGAATGGACACAGAAAAAACATAAGTTTGTATGCACGAACCCTAAGGCCTCATGCACATGACCGTTGTGTGCATCCGTGGCCGTTGTGCCGTTTTCCGTCTTTTTTCGCGGACCCATTGACTTTCAATGGGTCCGTTGAAAAATCGGAAAATGCACCGTTTTGCAGCCGCATCTGTGATCCGTGTTTCCTGTCCGTCAAAAAAATATGACCTGTCCTATTTTTTTGACGACAACGGTTCACGGACCCATTCAAGTCAATGGGTCCGTGAAAGAACACGGATGCACACAAGATTGGCATCCGCGTCCGTGATCCGTGGCCGTAGGTTACTTTCATACAGACGGATTCGAAGATCCGTCTGCATAAAAGCTTTTTCAGAGATGAGTTTTCACTTCGTGAAAACTCAAATCCGACAGTATATTCTAACACAGAGGCGTTCCCATAGTGATGGGGACGCTTCTAGTTAGAATATACTACGAACTGTGTACATGACTGCCCCCTGCTGCCTGGCAGCACCCGATCTCAGGGGGGCCGGGGGGGGGGGCGCACACTGGCCACCAATGATATTACAATAGAGGGAGGGGGGGGCGGGGGAGGCCGCACACTGGCCACCAATGATCTTACAATAGGGGGAGGTCGCACACTGGCCACCAATGATATTCAAACTGGGGAGGGAGGGGGGTCTGCCCCCTCCTGCCTGGCAGCACCCGATCTCTTACAGGGGGCTGTGATCCGCACAATTAACCCCTCAGGTGCTGCACCTGAGGGGTTAATTGTGCATATCATAGCCCCCTATAAGAGATCAGGGGCTGCCAGGCAGGAGGGGGCAGACCCCCCTCCCTCCCCAGTTTGAATATCATTGGTGGCCAGTGTGCGCCCCCCCCCCCCCCCCCATTGTAATATCATTGGTGGCCAGTGTGCGGCCTCCCCCGCCCCCCCCCCCCTCCCTCTATTGTAATATCATTGGTGGCCAGTGTGCACCCCCCCCCCGGCTCCCCCGAGATCGGGTGCTGCCAGGCAGCAGGGGGCAGTCATGTACACAGTTCGTAGTATATTCTAACTAGAAGTGTCCCCATCACTATGGGAACTCCTCTGTGTTAGAATATACTGTCGGATCTGAGTTTCACGCTGTAACTCAAATCCGATGGTATATTCTAACATAGAGGCGTTCTCATGGTGATGGGGACGCTTCAAGTTAAAATATACCATCGGATTGGAGAAAACGCCGATCCTATGGTATATTAACTCCTGACTTTACATTGAAAGTCAATGGGGGACGGATCCGTTTGAAATTGCACCATATTGTGTCAACGTCAAACGGATCCGTCCACATTGACTTGCATTGTAAGTCAGGACGGATCCGTTTGGCTCCGCACGGCCTGGCGGACACCAAAACGACTTTTTTTTCATGTCCGTGGATCCTCCAAAAATCAAGGAAGACCCACGGACAAAAAAACGGTCACGGATCACGGACCAACGGAACCCCGTCTTGCGGACCGTGAAAAAATACGGTCGTGTGCATGAGGCCTAACAGATATATATATATATATATATATATTTTTTTTTTAGGTATTATGGGGGGTTTTTGGTACATTTTTTTTTTTGCAGTTTTTCTCAAGCAAAAACACCAGCTTCACATTGATCAGTTGTCGTTTAACTTGTTTTTCTGAGTCTGCTGTATTTCCCTCATTTTCTGGAGTTTTATCCCACAGATATCCATTGTTTGTTGGGGGAAGGGAGTTGTCCTTCTTCGGAAGCACAAGCGACATTGTGTGTTACATTCGTTAATGGTGCTTTTTCATGGCGAGTTTTTTAGTTTTTATTTTCCACCTATATATTTTTTGTATACTAGACTCCAGTGAAAATGACATTACAGGGGGTAACATACTTTCTAATATAAAAATGCAAGTAATGCAAAATAAGCACCATTAAAACGCCTGTGCTCCAAACACTATTTGGGGAAAAAAAGAAAATTTTTAATTTTATTATTTGACATCAGCCAAGGCTCTGTTCACATTGTGTTGGAAGTATACGTCGGTAAGGCTCCGGTGTATGATCCACTACATCCAGTAACACACTGTCCATTGGCCAAAAGTTTATTGTGTTGCATAGACCTGTAGAGATAAAAAAAAGCCTACACACACCAACCCCTGCGTCAGGTGACTGGAGCCCTGTGCGCACTAGAAGCTTTTCCCGGTGTATACACCAAACGTAAGGCTTGAATGCAGTCTGCATGGGGGCCTCAGGCCGCTTGCACACTTTGGACTTAATACTGTCAGTGTTATCCAATAGATTCCAGAACTCTAAGGGTTACAGAGCATCATAAATCAATATAATGCTATGCGACCCCCGGCAGTGCTGGGAGGTCAGGACGGGAGCGGCCGCATACTCACCCTGCGAGTCCGATGTGTGGATGAAAGCAGCCTACCACCCGTGTGATGCTACATCCAGGTAGACTCCACTGCAGCGTGGGCCGGACATCAGAAGACTACAGTTCCTTGGGGGTGGGGTTTGTTGTAGAGGAAGCATTCCAATGGCTGGTATGACTACTTTTTTTGTGCGGGTGCCAGGGTTTAGTTTTATAATGGAGCCACTACGCCTAGGATGTACGTACTAAAAAGGATCAAACCGTCCCCCGAGGACTGCGGCCATTTTTCTACCCCTGATGTAGCCCATAGAGCCCAATCACAGTGGAATCCCTTTACCATTTTCCCCTACTAGTGTCTCTGCGATGTCCTCTTGTCACAAATGATATGAATATATTTTTGCGTCTATGTCTTTGCAGGCATCCCCATAAGGACCACTCTGGATAACTCCACCACAGTGCAGTATGCCGGCCTCCTTCACCAGCTCTCCTTGAAAGCCAGAAGCACAGTGCGTGATATCGACCCTCAGAACGATCTGACGTTCCTCAGGATCCGCTCCAAGAAGCATGAGATAATGGTTGCCCCAGGTACGGCAGAGAATTGATGCATCAGTGCACCGGTACAGTCACACTGTACTTGCCAGATACGTGTAGGCAAATCCTCGATGTGACTAGTGCCTTCCATGTTGTACTGTCCACTGGTCATCAAACAGGACTGGCAAGGTTCTCCTCCCACTGTACCACCTCCTTCTTAGAAGGTCTGCAGAGTTATTACTCACCTACCTGAACACTGGCTTAAGAGGCTGTACAGGGATCTATCTTATCGTATACATGCCTTTATTTAAAGGGAATGTGTCACCAAAATTTTATTTTGCCACATAAAACCAGATAGCGACACATATTCCTTTGTTTTTATTTTTTTGATTGTTTATTTTTATTTTTTAATTCTATTTCCTGAACATGATTATGTGGGCGGCCATCTTGCCTGAGCTGATCTTAACAGCATTTAGAGCTATGCTTGGGCTATAGACACAATGGACAGGAGGAGACTCATTTACTTCTATGGGATAGATTTCTAGGTATGCTCTGTGACCCGTGCAGAGATCAGGAGGGAGTAGACAAGCTGTGATATTACCTTCTGTGAATGGTGGATCCTGTGTTATCTATATAGAGGTGATATCTGTCCTTGTAATCTGGGAATGGTGGATCTACACTGAACAAAAATATAAACGCAACACTTTCGGTTTTGCTCCTATTTTGCATGAGCTGAACTCAAAGATCTGAAACATTTTCTACATTCACAAAAGACCCATTACTCTCAAATATTGTTCACAAATCTGTCTAAATCTGTGTCAGTGAGCGCTTCTCCTTTGCCGAGATAATCCATCCCACCTCACAGGTGTGGCATATCAAGGTGCTGATTAGACAGCATGAATATTGCACATTGGTGCCTTAGACTGCCCACAATAAAAGTCCACTCTGAAATGTGCACAGTTTTGCCTTACTGGGGGGGAAGGGGGGTCAGAAAACCAGTCAGTATCTGGTGTGGCCACCATTTGCCTCACGCAGTGCAACACATCTCTGTCATATACAGGCCTCGTGAGATTTTCCTACCCTCGTCACTTCCGGCCGCACAACGACGCGGTAGGGAAATTACACAGCAGAGTTAGCTGGACACCGGCCAACACTGCACATGCGCCGGGAGCCTCACCAGTGGTCAGGGTAGGGAAAAATTACGGGCCAGTGCGCAGGCGCGGTGATCGGATGGATGTTCTCGGCTGGACACTGGCCGATACTGCGCATGCGCTGGGAGCCTCACCAGTGGTTAGGGAAGGGAAAAATTACGGTCCAGTGCTTTTTCTCTACCCTAACCGCTGGTGAGGCTCCCGGCGCATGCGCAGTGTCGGCCGGTGTCCAGCTAACTCTGCTGTGTAATTTCCCTACCGCGTCGTTGTGCGGCCGGAAGTGACGAGGGTAGGGAAATGTAACGGAACACCGGCACCCTCTTTTATGACAGACTGAGACCCCACACATGGACACATCTCCTACTTATTATTCTGTCCATTCTCTCCACTTTCCATTTTCCAGACCTTTCATTTCTCACCTCTTATTTTTTTCAGATAAAGACTACCTACTGATCGTTATCCAGAATCCATCAGACTGAACGCGCGCCCCTGGTGATCTATTAGCTGCATACTCTGGAACATGTTTTATTAGGGGTTCTCTACTTAAAAAAGCTGCCCCCCCCCAATGACCAGTAAAGGGGAAAATATGTCATTTTTGGGCCGGATCTAATTCTGCTTCCAGGAGGCAGAGGTAGGAGGGCATGTCGTGGATACATCATACTGAAGTGCCTATGTTATAGCTTAGGTGAGGACTGCACTTTTTGGTTAAGTGCTCTCCTACATCTGAACCTGTACCCTGTGATCAGTGTGCTGCTGGCATCAGTTGTATGTTAAAGAGTCCCAGTTTATCCCAGTTGTTTCCTATATGGCAGCTTTTAATTACAGTGCAGGGCCCCTTTAAGAAAATTAAAAGGGTATCTGTCAGCAGATTTGTACCTATGACACTGGCTGACCTGTTACCTGTGCTCTTGGCAGCTGCAGACATCTGTGTTGGTCCCTTGCTCATATGTGCCCGCATTGCTGAGAAAAATTATGTTTTAATATATGTAAATGAACCTCTGTGAGAAACGGGGGCGTTACCATTACACCTAGAGGCTCAGCTCTCTCTGCAACTGCCGCGCCCTCTGCACTTTGATTGACAGGTCCAGGCAGTGAAAACGTCGTCACAACTTTTCCAGTCAATCAAAGTGCAGAGGGCGCGGCAGTTGCAGAGAGAGCAGAGCCTCTAGGTGTAATGGTAACGCCCCCATTGCTCCTGGAAGCTCATTTGCATATATTAAAACACCATTTTTCTCAGCAATGCGGAGACATATGAACATGGGACCAACACAGATGTCTTCAGCTGCTGAGCGCACATACAACAGGTCAGCCAGTGTCATAGGGACAAAACTGCTGACAGATGCCCTTTAATACCATTAGCTAATAGCATCGATTAGGAAGGCTTTGTAATAATTCCAATATCACTATGCACAGTGTGATTTATGAAGGTTACAAAGTGTTCTGTTTTTTGGATTCTTCTTTTCACTGCTGACTACCTTCTGTTTGTTTGATGACCACTTACCACTCCAGCGAGACACGTTTACTGGACTTACAATAAAGTATTACTTGCAATAAAATGATGCCTCCCCTTTATTTCACATGTGGCTGCAAATTCTCAGCACAGAAGGATCCATACAGTTATGTGCGGGTAATTATAGCAACATATATGCTATATACCCTACAACTGCTAAAATGGTGTCATCTGATTGATATACACTTTCACACCCCCGTTTTTCTGCATGATCCAAGTCTCCATGAAACTTAGGGCAGGCACCACTTTGGTCCATGTCTTACGTGGACATACGTATTCCGTGGACAGCGCTATGTAGTAAAAACCGTCCATGTGTACACAGACAATTGATAATACAGCTGGCAGCCTTAATGGTGACTTTAGAAGCTTTGAAGAAACTTCTCCATGGGAGTATAGTCATTGACGCTTCTGAAAAAGCACTTGCAGAGCACGTGCTCAAGGTCCACAGGCCGAATGTGTTCCGCCACATCATTTTATGTGGCCTGCGCGAAATCAGGACACTATAAAAAAAAAAGCAGGACGTGCTGACACTTGTAGCCTCTCTGAGACATGGACGCAGCAAGACACATCCCGACAGACAATCTAGTGAGGACTCGACCCGATGAGGAGCAAATCTTGTGAGGCCTTAGTAGACGCCCGCACTGTCATTGACTTGGCGTCTTCCGCAGCTCAGGTAGAAGCTTCGCGAGATTGCACCTCACCTGGCCAAGTTTCTACTAAATTGTCCATTAAGAAGCATCTTGCACCAGCACATCCTGCTTTCTTTATGGCTGTGGTGCCTAGAGTCCTCACTAGATTGTTCTCTAGCGACCAGAGTCCTCACTAGATTGTTCTCTAACGACCAGAGTCCTCACTAGATTGTCTGTTTGATTTCTCAGCGCCCTGCAATTGCGTTCATGGGATGCCGATTGGAGAGCAAATGGCGTTCCCTCTGTCTAACCTCTTAGATGCTGCAGTCTCTATTGACTGCATTATTTGAGGGGTTAAACTGAGGGAATCAGCATTATCTCCAATCCCAACACTGAGAGCTGGCCTAACTCTGGGGCTGCACCATCACAGTGATGTACCATTACGGCACTGACCATGAACTATCTCTAGTGACCAGAGTCTTCACCAGATTGTTCTCTAGTGACCAGAGTCTTCACCAGATTGTTCTCTAGTGACCAGAGTCTTCACCAGATTGTTCTCTAGTGACCAGAGTCTTCACCAGATTGTTCTCTAGTGACCAGAGTCTTCACCAGATTGTTCTCTAGTGACCAGAGTCTTCACCAGATTGTTCTCTAGTGACCAGAGTCTTCACCAGATTGTTCTCTAGTGACCAGAGTCTTCACCAGATTGTTCTCTTGTGACCAGAGTCTTCACCAGATTGTTCTCTAGTGACCATAGTCTTCACCAGATTGTTCTCTAGTGACCAGAGTCTTCACCAGATTGTCCTCTAGTGACCAGAGTCCTCACTAGATTGTCCATTCTTTAGTGACCACAAAGAATTACCCTTTGAAGGTAACCATAATGCTGATGTGACCCTCAGTGAAAATAAGTTTGACACCCACAGTTATGGGCCTTTTCTGGGTGCAGCATTCCCCTTGATCTTGAAGTTCCAGCTCACAGATCATCATCAATTATATATTCTGTGACAAAATCCTGAGCTGAATAACTCCTTATATCTTTGTAGAGCTCCAAATCCTCTGTATAGCCGTAAAGTTAAAGGGGTATTCCCATCTCCAGCCATTGGGGGCATATCGAGCTTCCTATGGAAGCGCCGAAAATAGCAGAGCGGAAAACGCCGCCACCACCCATTCATTCCTATGGGACTACCAAAAATAGATGAGCGCTGGCTCAGCTATTTCCATCAGCCCCATAGAAGTGAATGGAGCAGTGGCCGCCCGTGCCGCTAAGCTATTTTAGGCACTTCCATAGGAATAAATGGAGGACTTCCATGCATGAGCGGTGCACCTTCAGGTATTTTGTGGGCTCCATTTTGACTATAGGAGCGGGTCCCAGCGGTGGGATCAGCACCTATCAGACTTTGGGGGCATATCCTAGCGATATGCCCCCAATGTCCAATATTGGAATACCCCTTTAAAGGGGTTATCTCATGAAGACAACTCTTCTCCTTAGGACCTATTAGAATAGAAAGGTTTAAACCCTTAACAGGGTTGTCCAATATAATCTCAGACAACCCCTATAATCGCTTGAAATAAAAAAACATGTTATACGTCCCCTTTTCTCCTGTGATGTTTTCTATGGCGCTGGTCCAGTAGAAACCGCTGAGGTGATATGACTGGATTTGGTGATTCTCAGCTACCGTGACAACTTCTCAGCACCCTGCAATTGCGTTCATGGGGTGCCGATCGGAGAGCAAACGGCGTTCCCTCTGTCTAACTTCTTAGATGCTGCAGTCTCTATTGACTGCATTATCTGAGGGGTTAAACTGACGGGATCAACATTATCTCTAATCCCAACACTGAGAGCTGGCCTAACTCTGAGGCTGCACCATCACAGTGATGTACCATTACTGAACTGATCATGAACTATCTGCGCTCAGTGGCATAAATAGTGCATCAGTCCACAGTATCTAAAATCAACATCCGCGAAAGAAATCTCTGCGTAGTGTGCGGTGGATCCTGTCCGTAACTGTACCATCCCCCCTAAACCCTCACTTACTTTTAGGAAGGGGCAAACATTAAGTAACCTGGTGGCCCTCAGTAGCCTGAAATCTATGTCATCTGTAACATACACCTCCAGGGCTATCACAGGTAATGCCCCATGCAGGGGATTATCTTGTCTTTGTTGTACTTCTCACTAGAACGGGGAAATGATTAATTTACTTGTTCCTCTATCCATGTCATTTATATGTTGCAGGTCCCAGGCGGCCTACAATATGTGGGCCATACAATTCTACCAATCAAGACTAAATACATATTGGTGTTATATAAAAATAATGGGGAAATTAACCATAGTGTGTCCTACCTACCATTCACAAGAAAGGTAGTAGAGAGGAATCAGGCAACTATAGGCCAGTAAGCCTGACATCAATAGTGAGGAAATTAATGGAAACCATTCTTAAGGAGAAGATTGTGGAACATCTAAAATTCCATGGATTGAAAGATGAAAAACAGCATGGGTTTACTTCAGGGAGATCATGTCAAACTAATCTTATAGATTTTTTTGATTGGGTGACTAAAATAATAGATGGCGGAGGTGCAGTAGACATCGCTTATCTAGACTTTAGTAAGGCTTTTGATACTGTCCCATATAGAAGGCTTATCAATAAATTGCAGTCTTTGGGCTTGGACTCCCATATTGTTGAATGGATTAGGCAGTGGCTGAGGGACAGACAACAGAGGGTTATAGTCAATGGAGTATATTCAGACCAAGGTCTTGTTACCAATGGGGTACCTCAGGGATCTGTTCTGGGACCCATATTGTTTAATATCTTTATCAGCGAAATTGCAGAAGGCCTCGATGGTAAGGTGTGTCTTTTTGCTGATGACACAAAGATTTGTAACAGGGTTGATGTTCCTGGAGGGATACACCAAATGGAAAAGGATTTAGGAAAACTAGAGGAATGGTCAAAAATCTGACAACTAAAATTTAATGTTAATAAGTGCAAGATAATGCACCTGGGACGTAAAAACCCAAGAGCAGAATATAAAATCAGTGATACAGTCCTAACCTCAGTATCTGAGGAAAGAGATTTAGGGGTCATTATTTCAGAAGACCTAAAGGTAGGCAGACAATGTCATAGAGCAGCAGGAGATGCTAGCAGAATGCTGGGGTGTATAGGGAGAGGCATTACCAGTAGACAGAGGGAGGCGCTCATGCCGCTCTACAGAGCACTAGTGAGACCTCATTTGGAGTATTGTGCTCAGTACTGGAGACCATATCTCCAGAAGGATATTGATACTTTGGAGAGAGTTCAGAGAAGAGCTACTAAACTAGTACATGGATTGCAGGATAAAACTTACCAGGAAAGATTAAAGGACCTTAACATGTATAGCTTGGAAGAAAGACGAGACAGAGGGGATATGATAGAAACTGCTAAATACATAAAGGGAATCAACAAGGTAAAAGAGGAGAGAATATTTAAAAGAAGAAAAACTGCTACAAGAGGACATAGTTTTAAATTAGAGGGGCAAAGGTTTACAAGTAATATCAGGAAGTATTACTTTACTGAGAGAGTAGTGTATGCAGGGAATAGCCTTCCTGCAGAAGTGGTAGCTGCAAATACAGCGAAGGAGTTTAAGCATGCATGGGATAGGCATAAGGCCATCCTTCATATAAGATAGGGCCAGGGGCTATCCATAGTATTCAGATATATTGGGCAGACTAGATGGGCCAAATGGTTCTTATCTCCCGACACATTCTATGTTTCTATGTAACTACAAAACAAAAAACTAAAAAATGTTTCTATGTGTCACACCATATTGTTATAGTTCATATAAAGACCCATCCACATTAAAATTGGTCATTGAGCAGATTCCAGAAAACACCAAAAATTACTATTATTCCTAGAATCCCATTGGATTTACAGTAAACTCCAGACTTTAACTCCACAAGGACTTTAACTCCACAAGAAGGGTTGTGCAGGGACTATATATTGATGATCTATCCTTAGGTGTGAGGCACCACCGCTGATCAGCTGTATGAAGAGGAGGCGGCGCACCATGTCAGTGTTGCTTCCTCTTCATTACACTGCCCGTCGTCTCCCTTCGAGCAGTGGCGCATTCAAGTGAATGGAGGGAGTACTGCACTTCCGAGACGACTGGCAGTGTAATAAAGAGGAAGCAGCTCTTGCAACATAAAACCCCCTCCACAACCCCTTTAATGGGATGATCGACAATATTAGAAAATATAAATTTTATCTTTTATCTACATTTATATAATGATAATGTATCTTTAATTAAATTACTGGTTGTGACGGTTATTTGGGTGTAGTTTTTACATATAACAACATTCTATATGGATATTCTATTCTATTATATACTCACAAGTTACATAATTTTATTTGTTCTGTTGTTATAATTATTATCAATTTCCTCTTTTTTGCCTTTTTAGGGTCCATTCACATGTCCGCAAAATTGGTCCGCATCCGTTCCGCAATTTTGTGGAATGGGTGCGGACCCATTCCTTTTCAATGGGGCTGCAAAAGATGCGGACAGCACAGTGCTGTCCGCATCCGCACTTCTGTTCCGCGGCCCCACAAAAAAATAAAACATGTCCTATTCTTGTCCGCAGACACGGACAAGAAAGGGCATTTCTATTATAGTGCCAGCCATGTGCGGTCGCAAAATGCAGAACGCACATGGCCGGTGTCCGTGTTTTGCGGATCCGCAATTTGTGGACCGCAAAACAGTTGAGAACGTGTGAATGGACCCTTAGTGTATTCTCTGAACCCCCTCCAACCACTACTATCACCATCATCACCACCATCAGCATTCTTTGTCTTGGTTGTCATTCACTGGAACTTTTAGTTTTTCTCATTCTGAGTTTTATCACCTGTAAGCCGTGTACCGGGGTGGGATCCCCAGGATACAGTGAAGTCCCGAACAAGGAAAGCAACTCCATAACCAGCTTTTGCCAAAACAGAATTTTACTTAAAGAGGACCTTTCACCGATTCTTACCCTATGAACTAACTATACAGATATGTAGAGCGGCGCCCGGGGATCTCACTGCACTTACTATTATCCCCAGGCACCGCTCCGTTCTCCTGCTATGCCCTCCGGTATCTCCGCTCACTAAGTTATAGTAGGCGGAGATACCAGTCCCTAAGTTATGGTAGGCGGAGTCTGCCCTATCGCTGGCCAATCGCAGCGCAGAGCTCACAGCCTGGGAGGTTATTTTCTCCCAGGCTGTGAGCTCTGCAATGCGATTGGCCAGCGCTAGGGCAGACTCCGCCTACCATAACTTAGGGAACGGAGATACCGGAGGACATAGCAGGAGAACGTAGCGGCGCCCGGGGATAATAGTAAGTGCAGAGAGATCCCCAGGCGCCGCTCCACATGTATGTATACTTAGTTCATAGGGTAAGAATCGGTGAAAGGTCCTCTTTAAATGTGGAAATGAACACAACCACAAATGCTGGGAACATACAATACAATTTACATACACCCAGCCCGAAGGCTGAGACCCTTGTGCTGCACAGCACGGCGCCCTCCGATGGATCAAGAAGGAAAGTGCAGTAATTTACCTACTGGCGAGCACAACTAAACTGCCACACCTTACCTGTTATTACCCTAAAAACAAGAACCACTGTATGGGTGTGAGGTACGGGCTATCCTGCGGTGCAGCAAAACAGCTTACAATCTTACCAAGTTCTACAGTATTCCCCCTCCCATAACTGGTCCTGTAGCACGTGCCTGAGTATTCCTTCTGAGCAAAAACGCCAGCCTGGCTTGAGTTGGTGAGAATGTTATCAGCTCTCCAATGTGCAATGTCCACTTTAACAGCCGGTTCAGACCTGAGCATTTTACAGCGCGTTCCTACGTGCTGTAAAACACTCAACAAGGAGAAACCAATGCTTCCCTATCGGCATGGTTCTCACCTGGGCGTTTTACAGCGCGTACGATCGCGCTGTAAAACGCCCGACGCCCCAAGAAGTTCAGGAGCTTCTTTGGGGTGTAGTGTCGCGCGTTCCCGTACATAGACTTCCGGGAACACGCGACTATGGGCGTTGCTTGCTGCCGGAGCCGCGTCTGTAAACGCGCGATACAATCGCGCATACAGAGCGCTCCTTCGGTACGCTCAGGTCTGAACCCAGTGTAAGTTATGGAGTCCTTGAAATGAACAGTAGTAACACTTGTGGCCTGACACAAACAGAAACCCTAACTAACTAACTGTAGGCCTGGTCTCAGTCTCTATGCGCCAACACTGTGATGAGGTGCGTGCACGATCTTACCGACCTGGGTCTGCTTTGCATCACTTGCCTGCAGCTCTGGTCATTGAGCAATGCTCTAACACCTGGATGCCGTCAGATTCTCTGCTCACACAGTTCCTTAGTTTCACCTCCCTATAAGATGGCTGCTCCCTCCTCCTCTTCTCTTCAGACTCTGTGTAAACCCCACCTCTCTCATGAATATGGATATATATGTGCAGTCTGTAGCTGTGTTTAAGAAACAGCGGCATCTTGTGGCCAAACAGCAGAATGTCAGTCCAGAACATTTAATTTAATCTACACAGTGTTCAGAGAAGGAGAGCTGTTTCCCCATCTCACACACCTATACCATGGAGAACCTTTTAGAGACCAAGTGCCCAAACTGCAACCCAAAACTCACTTATTTAACGCAAAGTGCCAACACGACAATATAACCCGAATACTGAAAAATACCGGCCAAGTTAAGCTGTGGTGGTGTGGCTTAACGCAGGCTCCAGGAAGTGGCCCCCAGTATTAATAATGCCTCAGTAATGGCCCCCAGTATTAATGCCCCATTAGTGGTCATCTGTATTAATATGGCCTAGTAAAATGAATGCCGCCATTAGTGGCCCCCCTAGTATTATTTTTCCTCCATTAGTAGCTCCCAGTATTAATAATGCCCCCATCAGAGGCCACAGTATTATTAATGCGCCCTTCCCCACTCTTCTTGTGAATTTTTTTTATAAAACTCACCTCATCCATTTGATCAAGCCATGGGGAACACTCGCTGCTCACTGAATGCGCAGGACAGCACCTGCGCTCCAGAGTGTTGCCCTTTTTCACAGGTCCTGCTGCTTCCAGTCAATGCTGCGAAAAGTCATCACACTGGAGCGCAGGTGCTGTCCTGCGCATCCAGTGAGCGGCGAGTGTTCCCCATGGCTAGATCAAATGGATGAGGTGAGTTTTATTTACTTTCTTCTAACACAACTAGAAGAGGGGGCAAAGGAAGTATTAATGGGCGCTCCACAGTGGAAGTGCTCCTTAGTAATAGTGCACAGGTGGAAACCCTATCCACGGCCCACACAGAGCCACGTGCCCACAGATAGGGATCTGAATGCCCCCTCTGGCACGATTTCTGTAGGTTCGCCACCACTGGCCTATACTGTAGTTCCTTTCTTTGATTGATTCAAATAAAAAACTAAAATCTTTTCATTCACGTGTTTGTCTTTTATATTCTTCTGCGTCACTTTAACATGAGTCCTGAGGGCTTTTTCTAACTGCAATGTTCGCTTGCTTTGACATTGGTCATTTTTATTTCAAGACACGGAGGCTCATATTTGCTTAACTCTTTCTTTACTGTACATATAGCAGCAAAGATAACTGAAGAAAAAAACATCAGAGTAACCATGACAATAACTCCACCCCCATAGCCCCTATATAAGGCGCATCACCACATGAACACTTCCTCTTTCTTTGCTGCTTCACAAAGATAAGTACATGATTTTTTTTTTGTAGCTTTGTGCTGTATGTTAATCTGTATGGTCTCCGGTACTGTTCCTGACGCTTGGGTCTCTTGTTCCTTACTGTATGGCGTTCGGCCATATTTCCCCCCCCCCCACATCTCTGGCCTTACCTTCTTGCTGTTTTCTTCCCGGGCTGCACACGATCGTAGTCTCGCGAGGTGCGAGATTCCCGGACGCCGCCTTTACCTTGGTGATTCCTTGGCGCCGAGATCTCGCGAGATTACGGACGTCATCGTTTTGGCGTCCACTCATTGGCCCTCACTCCTGGGAGGTGGAGACTTGCTGTTTCCACTCCCCCTCCGCTTCCCGGGCTTTCTTCAGTGCGTTCCTGCTTCCGCTACTGGCCGCATCCTTTTCAGCTCTGCACATTTACTATCGGTATCTACTGTGCCCCTCCTGCGCCGCATATTTATTTACCGTTATTACTGTTTTTTGTTCTCCCTTCCGATTCCCTGTTGTCTGTTGGGGTGACTCACTCCTTCAGATTTAACCTCATCATGTCCTCTGTACCAGCTTCTCCAGCCCTTTCCTCCCAGGACAGACACACTACCCAGGTAGCCCTCTCTACTACTCACAGGGCTAATGAGGCCCCTACTCCTTTAGTGCAAGCCTCACATTTGCAGCAGTCTATATCTGATGCAATTGTCGCTGCAATGGGGACCATGTCAGCTTCTCTGACGCAGACGATTTCTCAGGCCCTTAGGGCACAACCCTTGTCTGATATACCCCCTCCTGCCTCCAGAACACTCCTGAATGATGGCTCTCGCCCATCCATTGACTGCGCGAATAAGTCGCGTAAGAGAGCTAACCCGCGCCCGGCAGAAAGGGTGCGATCATAGAAAACCGCCCGGGCATTACCGGATCCGGTATCTGAATCAGACGCAGAGTCTGTTGAGGAGGCAGGTGAGAATTGGTCCGCTCACTCTGGGGATGAACTAGCTGATATTGCAGTTGACACTGCCCTAGATGACCCGTCTCTGACAACGGGTGTCATTACTGAGCCGCTTGAAGACGTCAAGGACGCAATCATAGACCCCATGGGGGATCCTCTATTTAATCCCGACCAATTACACCATCCACGGTCCTCTGAGTGGCTTCCGGCCACCCATGTGACTCAGTATCTTGAGGCTAGGATCCGCACGCCTCTGTCCAAGGAGGCTCGCAGCAAGCTGCGCGCGGAATGCCCCCGTCCACTAATCCCTAACAGGATATGTGAAACTCCCACCGTGGATCCAAAAGTGGTCCAATTCTTGGCTAAAACCGGTTTCAACCCACGTAAGGGGCTTGATTCTGCGCTTAAGGCT
Source organism: Bufo bufo (assembly GCF_905171765.1). Lineage (NCBI taxonomy): Eukaryota > Metazoa > Chordata > Amphibia > Anura > Bufonidae > Bufo > Bufo bufo. The sequence continues at coordinate 118,027,279 of NC_053398.1, read as the reverse complement.
TGCCAAGATAAACTTCTTGATGTTACCTGCCCACTGGCAAAAATCTTCGATTTAGCCGAGGCCGCTAGGGTAGCTGGCACGCAGGTCGACCCAGAGGATCTCAGCGGCTGGGCCCAAAGGGCTATAAGTTTAGTAGGCAATGTTAACACCTCCATTGCCATCGAGAGAAGAAAGGCCATCTTGATGAAGATAGAGCCCAAGTTAGCTAACTTATCTTTATCTGAGTCTGGCAAGGAGGCGCAGGGCCTCCTTTTTGGAGATCCCTTTATAAAGGAATTAGGGAAATATGTTGGGGCCTTTACGGCCCTTGATAAGGCGCAGAGCTCTATGCGCCGCGTTTTCCAGCCTCGTTTTTCTTCCAGGGCCGGCAGTCTCAGGGGCCGACTGTCCGGCCGCTCCAATTTTCAGCCCAGAGGCACGGGCAGAGGCTCCTTTCATTATCGCCAGTCCCTTCAGGACCCCAAGTACCAGCCAACCTTCTTCCCGTCTTGTGGAGGTTCCTTCCGTTCCAGAGGATTCCGAGGCGCTCCAGGAGCCAGACGCCCATATGGTAAGTCATCTCTGTGTGTCTTATCCGATTTCACTGCAGGTTGGGGGAAGACTCCGCTTCTTTTCCCATGCGTGGTCAAAGATCACCTCAGACCAGTGGGTCCTCTCCACAGTCCAGGGATTTACCATCGAGTTGGTGTCCACCCCGAGAAACCTTCCTCCCATCCCGAGGATTTCTTGTTCAAACCAGATGCAGACACTCTTAGATACAGAACTTGCTTTCCTCTTCCAGAAGGAGGCAATAGAGTTATCCCCCGATCCTCATTCGGGAATAATGAGCAGCATCTTCCTGGTGCAGAAAAAAGGGGGCCAATTCCGTCCGGTCATAAACCTCAAAAACCTGAATGTCTTCGTTCGTTACAGACATTTCAAGATGGAAGGCATCCATCTGTTAAGGGATATGCTTCAACCAGGAGACTGGTTCGTCAAATTAGATCTAAAAGACGCATACCTCACAGTCCCAGTGGCACCCGCATCCCGGGGTCTTCTACAGTTCCTTTGGAGGGACCACATCTGGCGTTTTACCTGCCTTCCATTTGGTCTATCGTCCGCCCCATGGTGTTTTACGAAACTCATAAAACCGGCGGTGGCCTGGCTCAGAGGGAGGGGAATTCGTCTGATCATTTATTTGGACGACATCCTGATTATGGCTCGGGATCCGCCCCTTTTACTTGGTCATCTGAAGTTGACCCAAGACCTTCTTCAGGGCTTAGGGTTCATTCTCAACCTGGAAAAGTCTTGCCTCTTGCCGGCCACTTCGATAGAGTTCCTAGGTTTCACCATAGATTCTGGGAGTCAGGCGCTCAGTTTACCTGCGTCCAAAGTCAAGGCGCTCCGCAAAGAGATCCGCCATTCTCTTTCTCTCCCGCAGGTGTCTCTCCGTCAGCTGGCTCGCCTGATAGGGCTTCTAACTTCTTCCATACAGGCGATTTTTCCTGCCCCCCTCCACTATCGAGCCCTTCAGAGGCTCAAAATTGCCCACCTCAGGGCGGGGGCTTCGTTCTCGGACACTCTGACCTTAGACTTGGAGACCAGACACGAACTGGTGTGGTGGATCCACAATTTATCTGTGTGGAATGGCCGAGCCATTTTCGGCCCCAGTCCCGACCTGGTCATCGAGTCGGATGCCAGCCTCATGGGATGGGGGGCCCATTGTCAGGGGGTATCCACAGGAGGAGCATGGTCTCCGGACGAATCACATCTACATATCAACGCTCTCGAGCTCTTAGCGGGGTCTTTTGCGATCCGCAGCTTTGCTCACGGTTCGGCTCGGGCGTGTGTTCGTTTACGGTTGGACAATGTCTCAGCGGTCCGTTATGTGAACTGCCTGGGAGGGACGCGTTCCAGGGTCCTGTCTTCTCTGGCCAAGGATTTTTGGGAATTTTGCCTGTCCAGGGGACTGTCAGTGGTGGCCGAATACCTTCCGGGGTTACACAACACGTTGGCCGACTGGAGTTCTCGGTGTCTTTCAGATTCCAGCGACTGGAAGTTGGATCCGGGGGTTTTCCGAGATATTGTATCTCTCTGGGGCCCGTTGTCCATCGATTTATTCGCGTCGCGTTTGAACGCTCAACTCCCCAGGTTCTTCAGTTGGCGTCCGGATCCAGACGCCGAAGCGGTAGATGCTTTCCTCCAGCCCTGGGGCGGGTCTCTACTTTACGCCTTCCCTCCGTTCGCACTCATCCCTCGAGTGCTCGCTCAGGTGTGTCGCCAACAGGCCCAGTTGGTTTTGATAGTTCCTTACTGGAGAACGCAGTCTTGGTTTCCCCAGCTTCTTTGCCTTCTTTCGGAGGAACCACGGCTCTTGCCATCTTTCCCTCTCCTCCTGCTCGACCCTTACGGTCGTCCACACCCTCTACTTCTGTACGGTACGCTCCATCTTCTCGCTTGTCGAATTTCAGGGGTTCCTGGGATTCCTCCAGCTTTTCGGCGGCAACTAGACGCCTATTGGAGTCTGCATGGGCCCCAGGCACTAGACGAGCCTATCACGCTGCATGGGACGTCTGGAGTCGTTGGTGCGATTCTCGGGACTTGGATCCCATACTTGCCCCTGTAACGGATATTCTTCATTTCCTCACATCTCTGTTTGAGGCGGGGAGGGCTTACCGCACTATTAATGTGTACCGGTCTGCTATTTCTTCCAGGCATGCGGGTTTTGACGGTGTTCCCGCCGGCCAACATTCTTTGGTGTGCAGGTTGTTGCGTGGTTGTCGTTTAGCACGACCTCCACGACCTCGCTTCTCCTCCACCTGGGACGTGGCAACAGTTCTCAGGTTTTTGGAGGGTTGGCCTTCCAACTCTATGTTGTCTCTCCGTCAGCTCTCGGCCAAGTTGGTGACCCTTTTGTGTTTAATTTCTTGTAAACGGGTCTCTGACGTCCGGGCTCTGGATATTGATGCTCGATATTTTACGCCGGAAGGAGTTTTGTTTAATATCTCTCGGCGCACTAAGACGGGTATTAAGTCCGTTGCTTATTTATCCTTTCCTTCTTCTCTACAGTTATGTCCGGTGGCTTGTCTCCGGGAGTATGAGTCTCGCACCTTGGCTTCTCGCACTGGGAATGATCCTCAGCTTTTCATTTCCTTCCGCCGTCCGTTTGCGCCGGTGTCGAGCGTCACGCTGTCCCGTTGGGTTAAATGGATCCTATTCCTATCTGGTATCGATACGTCCATCTTTACCGTGCATTCGGTGCGCGGAGCAGCGGCTACCTCTATGTCTGTGGCTGGTGCTCGTTTGGAGGATGTATTGCGTTTGGCGGATTGGTCCCGAGTAGCTACCTTTCGGGAATTCTATTTTAGGCCTGTTCCTCACGTTTTTTCCTCAGTGATCGCTCAGCTTTAAACTAGCAAATATGAGCCTCCGTGTCTTGAAATAAAATTGAGGATTTTACTAAGTCATGACGTAAAGTCATGATTTTATGAAAGACACGGAGGCGAGTATTTCCCACCCTTGGTTTTATGCCCACCCATCTGGTCTGTGGGGTCTCGTGACCTTTTTGGAATGTTATTTATTTGTATTTATTTATTTATTGTATGCCTTATTGTTTTCACAGGGAAGGAGTCCGGGTATGGTTTTGCCACACTCGGATAGTTAGTATCCATATTACCATGATGTCTTATTTTCTCTTCAGGTTGATCGCCCCCTGTCAGCTGCTTCCAGGTGTTCACCTTGCTGCAATCCACTGTTGTTCGCAGTCGAAGTTCGGGCTGTTTGTTGACCGTTCAAAGTTCAAGGTTCTCGTCAGTTGAAGTCCACAAAGAAAGAGGAAGTGTTCATGTGGTGATGCGCCTTATATAGGGGCTATGGGGGTGGAGTTATTGTCATGGTTACTCTGATGTTTTTTTCTTCAGTTATCTTTGCTGCTATATGTACAGTAAAGAAAGAGTTAAGCAAATACTCGCCTCCGTGTCTTTCATAAAATCATGACTTTACGTCATGACTTAGTAAAATCCTCAATTCTTACTACTTTGTTATGTCACTACCTGTTTCACAGTGAAGGTCATCATTGATTTTACTTCCTGTTAATTGTGTACATATAGAACCCCATTTTAAGATTTGTTATGGGTCCGAGAAAGAAGGGAGACCCCCTTTGAAGCACTTTAACCTGCACATATAGTGCTGACATATTCCGCAGCGCTTTACAGACATTAGCATCTGGCTGTCTTTGGAGTGTGGGAGGAAACCCAGGCAAACACGGGGAGAACATACAAACTCCATGCAGATGTTGTCTTTGGTCAGATTCAAAACCAGGACACCAGCGCTGCAAGGCACCAGTGCTAACCACTGAGCCACCAGGCTGATTCTTCAAACCCCCCCCCCCCCATGTGGTGTGCCCTAATCCTTCCATTGCATGAAAGGAGGAAACCATACTCCCCGCTCCTCATTCATACATACATACAATCCTTCATGTGGATACAAACTATGAACCAGAGTATGCTAAGTTCTGCACTCTGCTTCACCTGATACAAAGCTTGACGTTTCGGAGACCTCGGCCTCCACAATCATGCTCAAGGCCATATCGGTTATTACACAGATTTCTGAAGAAGAGGACAAATATATTTTGTTTGTGATTTTTTATTTTTTTTAGTTTTAGGAGGAAAACATAACCACCACAGACTCATAGACGTTGCAATGCGAAGAAACCTGTACACAATGAGTGAGCTGGGAAGACAATGATGGACACAGAACAATGGGAATGCATTGAAGTGGACTTCTGTTTGAGCATTCCAAGATAGATAGATAGATAGATAGGAGATAGATGGATAGATATGAGATAGATAGATAGATAGATAGATAGATATGAGATAGATAGATAGATAGATAGATAGATAGATAGATAGATAGATAGATAGGAGATAGATAGATAGATAGATAGATAGATAGGAGATAGATAGATAGATAGATAGATAGATAGATAGGAGATAGATAGATAGATAGATAGATAGATAGATATGAGATAGATAGATAGATAGATAGATAGATAGGAGATAGATAGATAGATAGATAGATGGATAGATAGATAGATAATAGATAGATAGATAGATAGATAGATAGATAGATAGATAGATAGGAGATAGATAGATAGATAGATAGATAGATAGATAGATAGATAGATATGAGATAGATAGATAGATAGATAGATAGATAGATAGGAGATAGATAGATAGATAGATAGATAGATAGATAGATAGATAGGAGATAGATAGATAGATAGATAGATAGATAGATAGATAGATAGGAGATAGATAGATAGATAGATAGATAGATAGATAGATATGAGATAGATAGATAGATAGATAGATAGATAGATAGATAGATAGGAGATAGATAGATAGATAGATAGATAATAGATAGATAGATAGATAGATAGATAGATAGATAGATATGAGATAGATAGATAGATAGATAGATAGATAGGAGATAGATAGATAGATAGATAGATAGATAGATATGATAGACTCCTTATCAAACATACTCCACTTTGCTAATGTAGAAAGAAAGATGGAAATAGCCAGTATTTGGTTAAAAGGTGAAAATACAAAAATCACTACAAAAAATGCACCAAAATGATACGCAACTGACAATACTAGCTAATTCCTCAAGCCAATGTTAAAAGCTGAGAATGTGAGATTGTAAATAAGCTCTGCCTGTATAAGGTTTAAAGGGAGTCTGTCATCAGCATTTCACTTTTTTAACCCTTCCCATAGCTCCCTAGCATGCTTACATTTAATAAAAACGTTACCTCTGGCATCAATCCTGGACTTATAGAACCATCAAAAACGATCTTTATAACTTATGCAAATGAGGGCTCGCAAGTGCCCAGGGGCGGCGTTACACTCGTAGGTGCCCTGCTTGCTCAGCCTTTTCATTGCATCCCCCCGCCCCTTCCTACCCTCCGCCCGCCCATCCTTTCCCTCTGACCGCCTTTCTACTAACTTGTAGAGATCCCACGCCTGCACAGTCAGTCCGTCGGCTGGCGCATGCGCACTGCGATGCCCATTCCTTGTACGGCATCACAGTAACTATTGCGCATGCGCCGGCTAATGGCACGAAGCCGGCGCATGCGCATTAATTACTGTGATGCCATAGTAAGGAGAATGGAGATTGAAGATCTCCACATGCCTAACCCGATGGAGCCCCCACCGAGAAGTACCACCGCTTGGGCGCAGGAGCACCGCCGCCTGCTGAGAGCGGTCCACAAGGTTGTGGGGGAGCGCCTGGGACAGGTGGTACACCCTAACCCAAGACCAGTGCAGAAAGATGGGTATGTCCCTGGTGATCGGGTGATGGTCAAAGCCAAACGGCCGTCAGGGAAGTTGGATGGATGGTGGGAGGCAGTTCCATACACGGTGAAGAGAAGGGTAGACCCCGCTATTCCGCTATTCCGATATGTTCATGACTGGAAGATATTGGCAAGGTTCTCAGCATTTAACATCGGCCTGAGGAATCAGCTAGTATTGTCAGTTGCGCATCATTTTGGTGCATTTTTTGCAGTGATTTTTGTATGTATATTTTTTCATCTGCACAATGTATTATTTTGTGTAAGATGTTCTTGTGTTCCATGCGGTCCGCCCCGGCATCCTCCATTGTACGCATTTTTTTACTAGGGATTGCCGTTATCTGCGGACCGCATGTGGAGGAATTGCTCCCCCAGTTATAGACACGCTACAGTGTCTGGGTTTGGAGCATTTTCACCCGTTTAGGCCACTTTTTTCAGTGAGTTTTTTTAAAAGGTGAAAATATCAGCTGGGCGTAATGCTGATACATCTGGACTCACCTTGTTAGCACATTCCTGAAATACAGATAACAAAGAAGTAAGCAGGACAGTTCATCAATTACTACCATGGAATATAAAATCTAATATCTCTAACATTTATACAATTAAAGGGGTTCTCTGGGTATTTTCCCTAATTAGTTCTTGTTAGTAACCTGCGGAGGGAAGATGTTTTACATGGTACTTACCTCACATCTCCCTGCTGACGCTGCCGTCTCCCCTGCTCTTGCGCACGCTGCGGTCTCTTCCGCCCGGGTTCTGACTGGATATGGACGCTTGTTCAGCTGCATTATAGTCAATGTAGCTGGACAGGAAAAAAAAAGTGGCCACATCGAGTCGAGACCCGGGCGGAAGAGCTTGCAGTGGATACTTGTGGGTGTGAACTGCACCCCTGTGTATCTTTTCCCTGTCCGTATGAAGGAGTCCTGTTTCAATGTCTGTTCACTGTGCGTTATTGTATTCTATGTGGGCTGGTTGCCGTATATTGGGGATGTGTATCTAGGGCCATGTGTCGGTGTGGCAGTGCACATTCTCCTCTGTCTTTTGCATATTGGTCATGGATTACTTGTGGGTGTAAATAGCTCTATTGTCATGTGTGTTTCTCCAATCCAGTTCTGTAGAGGTAAGTCTGTCTGAATCTGCACCTGTTGTCCATGTGCTTGTTAGGCCCCTTTCAGACGAGCGAGTTTTCCACGTGGGTGCAATGCGTGATGAGAACGCACTAAATCCGGACCCATTAATTTTACTTGTGCATTGCGTGAAAATCGCAGCATCTTCTATATTCTGCATTTGTCACGCAACACTGGCCCCATAGAAGTGAATGGGGCTGCGTGAAAAACGCATTGCATTCGCAAGCAAGTGCAAAATCGATGCGTTTTTCACTGATGGTTGCTAAGAGATGTTGTTTGTAAACATTGCGTTTTTTATCACGCGAGTGAAAAACGAATCAATGCGCATATCACCCGCGCAACACAAACTGAACAACTGAACGCAATCGCAAACAAAACTGACTGAACTTGCTTGCGAAATGGTGCGAGTTTTCCTGAACGCATCCAGACCTAATCGTATCGTTTGTGTGCAAGGGGCCTTAGTCTTACTCTTTAGTTCCTGAGTTATCTGTTTGGTTTGATGTTCTGTGTGTGGCCAGACCTTGGCTGTGCAACGTGTGCTCCTGTGCAACAATGGTTGCTACTGAGTCTCAAAGCCTCTTCTAGAAGCCTGTTTCCAATGTCTGTTCCTGATATCTGTTTCTGTATCTTGAAGTTTGGTTCATGAAGTCTTGCCTTATGTCTGCCTGTTTCTGGCTAGTGTGTCTGGGTTGCAGAAGTCATCTCCATGTCTGCTTGCTGTTTCTGGTATGCTTGGCTTCCAGAAGTTACTGCCATGTGTGCACTGGTCCCTGCAGTTGTTACTCTTTAGACTGGCCTTCTGGGTATGTCTAGGTCTTGCAGAAGTCTTGATCCAAGTCTGAACAAGTTCCAAATACATGTCTCTGTATGTCTGGGTTCCCGAAGTCTTGATCCAAGTCTGAACAAGCTCCAAGTCTATTTCTCTGTATATTTGGGTTCCAGAAGTCTTGATCCTAGTTTGAACATGTCTCTGTTTTTCCTGATCTGTAGGTCAGCTGCCTTCAATTTGGATTCTACCCGCTGGGGAAGTGAGGGGTCAAAGATGCCCTGGCAGCAAACTCTGCAGTCATCTGGAGAAGTCGTCATGGCGGTCTGGTGGAGGATGGAGAAGAAGACAAAAGAGAAATACTGAAATCAGAGCAGATGTAGCCTGTGAGTCAAAGAATTTATAGAGTATCTGACACCTGTCCTGAGATATTTGTTATAGTAAATCTCCACATAGCCCAGGCCTAAGTCAAAACTGGACGTTACCATTCACATTGTCAAGAGGATGTGTCCCTGTACAGTCTGATACTGTCAGCTATGATTGGACACTGTCAGGGTCTAGGGGCATAGCCCTTTTTGGCTCTTCTAGCACAGAAAGGTGGTGTCGGCTTAAACACAGCACGGCTCGAAGGCAATGGTGAAGGGAGCCCATGTTTCGGGAACAGCCCAGTGTCCATCACATCTAGTGCCCTATTCCATTTTAATTCCTGTTTAGAATTTTCTTGTAGTTATTTGCTGTAGTTTATTAATCTGCATCTACCATTGTTTCACTGTATAAGGCACACCTGACCATAAGATGCACCTAAATTTTAGAGGAGGAAAATAATAAAAAAAATATTTTTCAGACCTCATATCAGACCCCCAATATTCACAGACCCCCAAATCAGATCCCCAATCTTCATCAGACTTCAGATCAGACCCCCCAATCTTCATCAGACCCCCAATCATTGTCAGACACCTACATCAGACCCCAATCTTCATCAGACCTCAAATAAGTCCCCTAATCTTTATCAGACCCTCAGTCTTCATCAGACCCCCAGTCTTCATCAGACCTCAGATCAAACCCCCAATGTTTATCAGACCCCCAAATCAGACCCCAGTCTTCATCAGACCCCCAATCTTCATCACACTTCAGATCAGCTTTATGTGCAGATAGAGCGCTCCAATATATTCGCGATTGCGCAAATCGGTACTAATGATGCGCATATTTTTTGGCTTAATACATGCAACTTCACATCTTATCAGGTCTGAGTATATATTACTGATTGGTGCACTAAGTATTGTTGTCTAGTGTTGGGCACGAATATTCGAATTGCGAATTTTAATCGCGAATATCGCCACTTCGAGAATTCGCGAAAATTTAGAAAATAGTCCTATATATATTTGTATTCACTACTTTTTTTTTAATCTGAATTCATGATCCCTCCCTGCTTCCTGCTTGTGGGCCAATGAGAAGGCTGCAATGTCTTTGTCAGAGCTTAGCAACATCCCTAGCAACCAATAGGAAAGTTGACTCCCCTTTACTATATAAGAACCTCCCCAGCAGCCATTTTCTGCTGTTTTTTTGCAGTTGTAAGAGAGAGAGGAGTGTCATTGCTGTGCTCTGTGCTTTGCTGTGTCATTACATTAGATACAGTGGGATGCGAAAGTTTGGGCAACCTTGTTAATCGTCATGATTTTCCTGTATAAATCGTTGGCTGTTACGATAAAAAATGTCAGTTAAATATATCATATAGGAGACACACACAGTGATATTTCAGAAGTGAAATTAAGTTTATTGGATTTACAGAAAGTGTGCTATAATTGTTTAAACAAAATTAGGCAGGTGCATAAATTTGGGCACTGTTGTCATTTTATTGATTCCAAAACCTTTAGAACTAATTATTGGAACTCAAATTGGCTTGGTAAGCTCAGTGACCCCTGACCTACATACACAGGTGAATCCAATTATGAGAAAGAGTATTTAAGGGGGTCAATTGCAAGTTTCCCTCCTCTTTTAATTTTCTCTGAAGAGTAGCAACATGCGGGTCTCAAAACAACTCTCAAATGACCTGAAGACAAAGATTGTTCACCATCATGGTTTAGGGGAAGGATACAGAAAGCTGTCTCAGAGATTTCAGCTGTCTGTTTCCACAGTTAGGAACATATTGAGGAAATGGAAGACCACAGGCTCAGTTCAAGTTAAGGCTCGAAGTGGCAGACCAAGAAAAATCTCGGATAGACAGAAGCGACGAATGGTGAGAACAGTCAGAGTCAACCCACAGACCAGCACCAAAGACCTACAACATCATCTTGCTGCAGATGGAGTCACTGTGCATCGTTCAACCATTCGGCGCACTTTACACAAGGAGATGCTGTATGCGAGAGTGATGCAGAGGAAGCCTTTTCTCCGCCCACAGCACAAAAAGTGCCGCTTGAGGTGGGCTAAAGCACATTTGGACAAGCCAGCTTCATTTTGGAATAAGGTGCTGTGGACTGATGAAACTAAAATTGAGTTATTTGGCCATAACAAGGGGCGTTATGCATGGAGGTAAAAGAACACAGCATTCCAAGAAAAACACCTGCTACCTACAGTAAAATATGGTGGTTTTTCCATCATGCTGTGGGGCTGTGTGGCCAGTGCAGGGACTGAGAATCTTGTCAAAGTTGAGGGACGCATGGATTTCACTCAGTATCAGCAGATTCTGGAGACCAATGTCCAGGAATCAGTGACAAAGCTGAAGCTGCGCTGGGGCTGGATCTTTCAACAAGACAACGACCCTAAACACTGCTCAAAATCCACTAAGGCATTTATGCAGAGGAACAAGTACAACGTTCTGGAATGGCCATCTCAGTCCCCAGACATGAATATAATTGAAAATCTGTGGTGTGACTTAAAGAGAGCTGTCCATGCTCGGAAGCCATCAAACCTGAATAAACTAAATATGTTTTGTAAAGAGGAATGGTCCAAAATATCTTCAACCAGAATCCAGACTCTCATGGGAACCTACAGGAAGCGTTTAGAGGCTGTAATTTCTGCAAAAGGAGGATCTACTAAATATTGATTTCATTTCTTTTTTGTGGTGCCCAAATTTATGCACCTGCCTAATTTTGTTTAAACAATTATAGCACACTTTCTGTACATCCAATAAACTTCATTTCACTTCTCAGATATCACTGTGTGTGTCTCCTATATGATATATTTAACTGACATTTTTTATCGTAACAACCAACGATTTATACAGGAAAATCATGACGATTAACAAGGTTGCCCAAACTTTCGCATCCCACTGTAGATAGATAGATAGATAGATAGATAGATAGATAGATAGATAGATAGATAGATAGATAATAGATAGATAATAGATAGATAGATAGATAGATAGTTAGTTAGCTTCTATATATAATACAGATAGTGGGAGATAGTCAGTGTAGGTTATATCCTGATATAGTGTAGCTGATAGGTTCTGCTGTCCATACATACATGCTACAGACATAGTGCTGTGATGTCACAAGTTCACAACAATACTTTACCAATCAGTAATATGTAGTCAGACCTGCTAAAATGTGAAGTTGCACGTATTGCGCAAAAATATGCGCATCATTAATTGCCGATTTGCGCAATCGCAAATATATTGGAGCGCTCTATCTGCATATAAAGCTATTGTAATGTTCTGCCGTGCCGATCATTTTCTCCAGTCTCAGGAAACTTCTAGCAGCTTGAAAAATGCAGCAAAAGTGACCCATGCCGGTATTGCGTGTGCCATATTACATTGCCGATTTTCGCAATCAAGAAAATAATGGCGAATTCTCGAATTTATGACGAATATTCACCAAAATATTCGCAAAATATCGCAAATTCGAATATTGCGCCTACAGCTCACCACTATTATTTTCATGTACGAACAAACTAGAGGACCTTATCTGGGTACAGGTATATTTTACAGACTACACAAACAAGCCTGACAGGCTAGACACCTAACTTGACCCAGATAATTGTAAAATATAACTTTCAATAGTATCTGTTAAAACACATACATGAGCCAGACAAACAGGTATTAGAATAAACTGTTCCCTGTGTATTGATGACTATGTGTTTGTGTTGTATTCCTGCTGGCGGGGGTATGCGCCTTCCCCGCTGCAGTCACACACTGATCGCCAGTTGATTCACTGGCTCTTATATAGAGCTAAATCTGCCTCTTAAATATATGACATTCCTTGTAGCTATGCTCAAACACACAGGACATAGAAAACTAAAACCTAGAAACTGCCCCCTGACATGTTTCGCCAGCTAAACTGGCTTCATCAGGGGTATTGGGCAGCATTGAATACGCCACAAACGAGGTACAAATAGCCTCTATCGCATGATTGACAAATCAAAGATCTAATAAACTGAAACAGTGTCCTCTAAATGGGTATGGCTTGCCTGTATCACCATCCAATCTCATGACTTCATGATCGCTCAACCTATCGCGGTGTTTGTGGGGAGTGGCCGTATGACGTGCTGCGCATCCCCTTCATGCGCACGAGCTTCAAACACAGCAATCAGTGCCGAACTTCACTGAGGCTGTGCAAAGACATAGAAATGTCTTAGGGTAAGTACTGCTAGATGCGCATGACCTGCGTGACATAGAGGTGCGCAGGGACTTAAACTTATTGAAGTACCGTATTTTTCGCCCCATAAAACGCGACTAGGTTTTTGAGAAGGAAAATAAGAAAAAAAATGTTTGGAACTAATGGTGGTCTGTGGAAGACACTGTTATGGGGGATCTGTGGATGGCACTGTTATGGGGGATCTGTGGGTAACACTGTTATGGGGATTTGTGGATGGCACTCTTATGGGGATCTGTGGATGGCACTGTTATGGGGGATCTGTGGATGGCACTGTTATGGGGGATCTGTGGATGGCACTGTTATGGGGGATCTGTGGATGGCACTGTTATGGAGGATCTGTGGATAGCACTGTTATGGAGGATCTGTGGATGACATTGTTATGGAGGATCTGTGGATGACACTCTTATGGAGATTTGTGGATGGCACTCTTATGGGGATCTGTGAATGGCACTGTTATGGGGATCTGTGGATAGCACTGTTATGGGGGATCTGTGGATGGCACTGTTATGGGGGTCTGTTGATGACACTGTTATGGGGGATCTGTGGATGGCACTGTTATGGGGGTCTGTTGATGACACTGTTATGGGGGATCTGTGGATGGCACTGTTATGGGGGTCTGTTGATGACACTGTTATGAGGGGATCTGTGAATGACACATATATAGCATCTTATGCTGTATATGTGTCAACCACAGATCCCCCCTATAACAGTGTCCCTGTGTAAATAGTGAATGACCCCCAATACAGGGACTGGGGGCCGGCGACTGATATTGGAAAGGCAGCGGGGCCCGGTGAAGTCACTGTATTCTATTACACTGGGCCCCGCTCACTGTAGTATTCATATCTAATATGTAGGCATGGGCGCTTTGTTAATCTATAGCAATTCTTTGCAGCAGTAGAGAAATCCACTATAGTACTCACTTGAAATTCCCGTAGCAGGCAGCGTCACGTCACTCACTACATCACGCGCCTGCTCCGCCTGCTTCATTCATAAAGCGGGAGGAGCAGGCGCGTGACGTAGTGAGTGAAGTTACGCTGTCGCCTGGCCTGCCTGCTTCGGGAATTTCAAGTAAGTACTACAGTGGATTTCTCTACTGCTGCAAATAATTGCTATAGTTTAATACATGTTAGATATGAATACTACAGTGAGCGGGCCCGATGTAATAGAATACAGTGACTGCACCAGGCCCCGCTGCCATTCCAATATCAGTTGCCGGCCCCCAGCCCCTCCTTCCTCCCCACTGATACATCGCGGCCAGCGATGTATCAGTGTTAAATGGCAGCGTTCGCCCCATAAGACGCACTGCCATTTCCCCCCCCACTTTTGGGGGGGAAAAAGTGCATCTTATAGGGCGAAAAATACGGTAGATACTTCTAGATATGCTGATAGGTGCACTGAAACTTAAAGGTACCGTAAGTATCAGGAGGATGGGCTGAAAAGAGAAAAATACAAAAATTTTACAACTCATGTACAGACCAAGCCCAAAGGGACAAGAATGAAAATGGGGAATAACCTTCCTATCTACAAATATTTGATTAAAATTAACCCATAAATGATGACTTCATAACTACAAATACTAAACATACATCAATGGATGCATTCCTTCTTACTGTGGCATCACTACTGCCCACATGTATAGATATTGTAATGCAAGGCACCAACGAAACAGACCAGTGAGGAGGAAGTCAAAGGGGTTTATTAAGAAAATAAGCAAAGTCCAGGTAAACTTCACTGGGCAAATATCAGGCAAATAAAAAACAAAGGAGAGCCAGGAGTAGTCCCGATCCGTGCATAAGTCTCTGTGCAACTTGCCAAGGAAACTGATGCGTCACGGAAAGTCCCGTGTCCTGGGTCCCACTGGAATGGACGGAGTCCCAGCAAACCTCAGTCAGTAGCTAGCAGTACTGACCTGCACCTGGATAAGGAAGGATAACAGTGGGCACTGACCGACCTGGGAGGCCACCTTTTATGTGCCTGCTAACAAATCCCAGGGCGCCAAGTGTCCACTCCCCATAGGTCATGATCCTGCCCTACACCTGTGTACAAGGCTTTGGTCGGTCATTAGTCAATTAGACCCTAATCTGCTTTGAACTTGCGGCCAGGTGCTATTCCCTTCGCTGGTCGGCAAAGTGCATAAGAAGCGCGTACGCGTGACCGCGTATCCCCTTGTGAACCAGTTTTCGAACGTAAATGCGGATACACGACAGGCTCTGCGAGAGTGCGCGAGCGCGTCAACATGGACACCGGAATGGAATCCGCAATAGGCACCGGAGACAAGCTCGGCCGCAGCGTACTGCCACTAGCCCGGCCAAGCTGTCCCCGTAAGCCATGCGGTCTTCCCCTCCGGCGCACATGCGAACGCATCCCCGCATTGGTTCGCAAAGGGGTCGGAGCTGGTGTATCAATGGAGACACGCGTAACCTGTCCCGCAGCTCCACGGGGACCCTTTTTGGTCACACCGGAGTGCGAGACAGGTGAGGATCTTACAGATATATAGAAGACCGCAACGTCTACAAAAAGGAAGAATAAGTAAAACCTTCATTTAGTCCTTTTGGACTCAAACTGTCCAACTTGTAAATCCACTTAGTTTCTTCTTGTAATAAGATTTTGTCCAAATTACCTTTTCTCGCCCCAAGTGACTTCTTACATATGCCCCAGAATTTAAGACATTTGGGGTCGCCATCATGATGTTGCCTGGCCTGTCTAGAAATTGCCGTATCTGCTTTGGTATTGATACCACTAATATGCTGACAGATTTGACGTCTGAACTCTTGAATTGTTTTGTTTTTCCCACATAGATCTTCTGACCGGGACATTGAGCAATGTAAATGATACCTGTGGTCCGACAGTTGATAAGTTGTTCCTTTTGCCCTTTCCTTAACAAAATTAAATCATTCACAAATCCAGTTGATAACAAATCATATTATATCAAAGAGTTTATCAACTGTGAGACCACAGGTATCAGCTCGCAGGGGCCACGGTCACATTTAACCATGGCATCTGAGGGGTTAAATGTCCATGATCGGCATTACCGCCAATCGCAGACATTACCCTCCGTTCTTTGCTGTGTAAAACAGCATAAACCCAGCGGTTATGTCGCTTCCGCCATACATGTAACTCCTGGATACGGGCAGTGTATAATATAATGTGATGGAAAAATTAATCAAGCCACCAAAGGAGACAATATGGACAATCACAATACATTAGTAAGTGCCTTGTATTAACTTTCTCTACATGATAAATGCTATTTACCGAAAAGAGACAACCTTTTTAACTCCCAACATTGAGAATATAGACACGTACTGACTGTCACGTCTGTGTGTTTGTTACTCCTCCGCTTCCTCTTCTGATCTTCTTCCATTTATTCTCAGAACATAATAAACTATAGCAATAACTAAATATAATGTATGCAGTAAATCTGAGCTGATATAAAGGTTATACAACTAAATGACCTCTGCTAAATACATATTTTATCTTCCTGGCGTTGCAGCCATGAATTCGTACATTTGGAGCTTCTCTGTTCCATCGCCCCAGGACACGGCTTGTGTTGTGTTCTCTTTGTATTGACACAAATGTATCCACAGACAACGTGTCCAAGGGCATTGAAAATAAGCAACTCTTTATGAAAGACCGTGGAAGAACCAGATATCTGCATGAGCCAATAAGGGAAAATTAGTCATCGAAATGGAAAAAAGAATAATCTAGCATGAAACCAGACACAATCACAATCAGGGGTTGTCCACAATAGGGGCTTATTAAAAAGTCCCCCGATCAGCTGTAGTCCGCAGGGAAACCTGGCGGCAAGTGTCCGGTTCCCCTGCAGCGCCACCACAGTGGGATTCAAGCATTACAAGTTGCCTATTGAAATCAATGGCTAGACGCTGGCTGTCAAGACATGCTGGAACCTGTGGTTTGACAACAGCCACGGAACCACAGGTTGGAGACCACTGATTTATAGTTGTGTAAGGCTACTTTCACACTGCCGTTTCTGGGTCCGCTTGTGAGATCCGTTTCAAGGCTCTCACAAGCGGCCCCAAACTAATCAGTTCAGCCCTAATGCATTCTGAATGGATGCGGATCCGTTCAGATTGCATCAGTTTGCCTCCGTTCAGTCTCCATTCCGCTCTGGAGGCGGACACCAAAACGCTTGCAGCGTTTTGGTGTCCGCGTGGCGGTGCGGAGCCAAACGGATCCGTCCTGACTTACAATGTAAGTCAATGGGGACGGATCCGTTTACATTGACACAAATATGGTGCAATTGTAAACGGATCCGTCCCCCATTGACTTTCAATGTAAGTCAGAACAGATCCCTTAGACTTAGATTTTATTTTTGACGAAGTTATGCAGACGGATCCGTACTGAACGGATACCAGCGCTTGCATTATAGGGGCGGATCCGTCTGTGCAGATACCAGACGGATCCGCACCTAACGCAGGTGTGAAAGTAGCCTAAGGTGTGGAGGAAGGGACCAGGACTACCACCACTAAATGAATAGTTTTAGCACTATATATTGCCTTATGTAAAGCCTGGTGGTTCTCGGCACTTTCTGAATTTGGTCACGCCTTTTCCAATATGACACTGGGGTAAAATGCAGCCCCAGTCACCAAGATTTGTGGGTAATTACATGGCAGTATGAGAACATATAGGCGTAGGGACACCACGTTCCTCACATGGGCCAGTGACTAGATTATAAAAGGTGTTCTACTTCCCACCTTGGAAGGTTGTTTAGTAGGTGCCCATGTTTTACCTTAGCCCTGTGTGATGAGCCAGGTTCTGGTGGAGGCTTAAGCCTAGGAGGTGCCCATGAGGGTGCTTGCAGTTGGACAGATACAACGGTGGTACGTGTACCAACACCAGCCACGCAGTGATGGAAGCAGTAAGAAGAAGGTAGGGCTGTGAACTGAAATTGATATCTTAAGGTGAGTCTACAAAATACAACCATCAGCTAGCTGCATACCCCTATATGAGAAAAGAAACACAAGAATAGAGAACTCTGCCCCTCCTCCAGTGGGCCCAGTTTCTGAAGCCATTGTGGGCCTCGAAGGTTCACTAGAAGAATCCTATTTGGAGCTGCCCTTGGAGATAGTCACTTGCCACTGTGGTCTGTTTCTTTGTTTCAAAACATATTAGACTTTATTGGTGGTATAGGGCTTGGGTGCTGAGAATAGTTTCCTCTGGTGGGCCTAAGGAAACCCAGTCAAAAAATATCCATTCTCTTATTTTGATCTGACTGATGGAAGTACAAACTATAACACAGATGTCCTCCTGAGATGTACCATAAATGATTGATTGAGTAGTTAAGACTGAGACATTAGAGACCGAGGGATGAGAGAATTCATCTGAATTTCTTGTGATTAATTTTGGGCAAATGTGAGAGAAAGGGAGAGACCCACATTATTCCCTGTAATATTCGTCTGGGTGAGACATGCAAGCCAGTTGTTCTTCCAAAAGTCTCAAGAGAATTGCCCTGGTTATCTGAGTGGGCTTGGGGGTGCTGTTTCTTATTAGGGAGACCAACCAATATGCATGAGAATTATTGTAGTCCAGCCAACACTGCTCTACATTTCTGGTAAACATACATAAAAATTAGAATATCTTACATGTGCTGGAATCAGATAGGCTTAATGTTCTTTTCTTTTTGGAAGGAAAGATAGTTTGCATACCTTTCGGTTTCTGGGTAAGATATATCAGGTTTTTGCTGTAGTTGATCTGTGGATAGGCCTTTTGCTCTCCATAGACTACCACCTTATGTCTCTGTAGCAGTCCACAAACATTTTGAGCTATGAAACTTACTAGCTCCATCTCGTACAATGTAATAAACACCAGGAAGTTTTTTTATTGAAGGTGTTATCCCACAACTGATGTAAAGAATGAAAACCAGATATCATATCGTACGTGACAATCCCTTCCTAACAAAGCTAGAACAAGCCCTGTACCTCACATGGATCCAGAGATCTCCCCATTCATTGCTCCAACTGCTCTACTAAATTCTCTTCAGGCTGACAGCTCAGGGGTGTGCCCTTTATCAGAGGTCTGTACTTCTGCGGGGCGGGTGGCCTTTCTGCTGCAGTTGTCCTTCAGTGACTGTCACAGCTTCTAACAGTAGATAGGGCTGGTGGCATTTAAAATATGGAACTGAGCGGGTTGGATAGAGAAATAAGGAAACAGCAGGTGGCGCTATTCAGATACATTTTATTGCATAGTTAAGTGGCTATACTAAATTTGAATGACATGCAGTTCCAAAAGCAGTCAGATCCAGGTACTGGATTGCAAAATATAGAATATTTTCTGTGGGAACAACCCTTTAAAGTTAAAATGAGCCTTTCTTACCTACTCGGCCCCTGCACAGACTGTATGGTAAGTCTGCTGCCATTTCAGAGCTAAAACTATTAATTAAATTATTTTCAATTTCATGAGTCAATTTTTTTGCCCTAGACACAATTTTTTTTTTTTTTTACCACACTTTACATTTTTATTACATATCTATGACCATATTAATAAGAATGCTACTAAAATGAATGAGAAACAATTTCTCAGTCACTCATGTCTGATGCAGCTTCTTGACCTTGACTGACCTTGTTCTTGTCCCCACATCTCCTTCACATAAAGGGTAGAGTTTCTAGCACATTTCTCATATTTCAGGGTTTTCTGTAACTCTTGTAATGATAATGGAAAATGACCCTGCACGTCCATAGACCTCTCCATGGAGACCGAGGTAACAATAAGTACTTACTCCAAAGACATTTTATCTCCCTTCTAGACTGTACACCCATAAACCACCTTTTAAGACCATATGCATTTTGTAAACCCCTTTATATCTTGTTGCACGCTTGTGTTTGTCTGTATTTCTATATTTTTCATGGTCTGCTCTCTTCAGTTAGAACAAGCACCAGCTGCAGATTATGGTCCCAGGTGCAGATCATTCATGATCCTCTCCCAGGAGCCTACAAGCTATTTAAACCCTCCCAGGGGTAGAAAAGAGTCGTTATAGGTAGAACGCCCACAAGAGGAGCTCACCGTCTCCAGTGAGGCATGATATATATATTTGTCTGTTCTATTTCTTATCTCATTGTCCTCTTTATATTACTCCCTGCCTCGTTGAATCCTAAAAACCCTCTGTGCGTAGAGTCTAAGCACAAGTTTTGCTTTGTTTTTTTTCTTCTAATGTAATGAACCTCCCTGCATGGCTGTTCCAGAAGCATTACTCTTGAGATCACCGGGTAGTACAATAATTAGCACTGGGATGACTGTTATACAGGCTGCTTTGACAAGGCATCTGTATGTTCCCCTTATTCATCTGGGATTTCTTTGCTGTCTTGCTCTATCACTCCAGGAACCTACATCGGTGAAATGATAGATATCACAACGGTCCATATCTTCAGGTCACCATAATTAGAAGGGGATTTTTATTTTCCTACTGACCTCAGGCATCTTCTAAAGCAGCACTTCATAAGCTGTGAGTTGGGCCTTACTAATGAGGCATCTCACAATTTTTATTCCAGGGGTTGCCCCATAATTCATGAAAAATTCAGACATCATATAGTACGTGACAAAGTATTACAAAGCTAGAACCAGCCTTGTACCTCACATGGGTCCAGAGATCTCCCCATTTATTGCTCCAATTGCTCTATTAGATCTATTTCAAACTAGCAGCTCAGGGGAAGTGTCATTGAGAGTGTGACCTTTCTGCTGTTATTCTCATTTCACTGCTCAGGGGGGTGTCATTGAGAGTGTGACCTTTCTGCTGTTATTCTCATTTCACTGCTCAGGGGGGTGTCATTGAGAGTGTGACCTTTCTGCTGTTATTCTCATTTCACAGCTCAGGGTGTGTGTCATTTCTGCTGCAACTCTCTCCCTGTCCACAGCTTCTCCAGTTGGCAGTTGAAGGATGAAACTGAGCATGTACGTCCACCTCGGTGATGTTACTGAGGTGGACAGAGAAATAAGGGAAAGAACAAATAGCAAGTGGTGATAAACAGATACACTTTATTACATAACTTAGTGGCTATTCTAAATTTTTATTTATTATATGCAATTACAAAAGTATTCAGTCCGTGGTAAGACACAAGCTTGGTTTACCTTTTTTATATACTAATCGTTAAAGGAGTCCTCTCACTTCAGCAAATGGCATTTATCATGTAGAGAAAGGTAATACAAGGCACTCCCTAATGTATTGTGATTGGCCATATTGCCTCCTTTGCTGACTTTATTCATTTTTCCATCACATTATACACGGCTCGTTTCCAGGGTTTACGACCACCGCTGAAACGCAGATACGAGGTGGTGGGGACGGGAGCTGCTCCCATGGTCCCGGCCACCAGAGAGGCCAGCACCTTTTCCTATAGTGTGCAAGCACGACCACAGCTGCTGGATAAAGGGGTGGTTATAACCATGCGCAGGACAAGGGAGAGCATCAGAGCATGAAATGCTCCGATGCTCCTATCAGGGGGGCCAGAGGGGTTAAGATGGGGCTATGTACAGGTTTAGCTCAGGTTCAACCCCTTTAAAGTAATACACCTGGTGTAGAGGTTCCTCAATTCACAAATATCTAGTAAACTCAGGCAGCACTACCAGATAGATTTCACTGTTTTGAGAATTACACACCATTATCCCAAAAATTCCACCAGAAATTTACAACATTTTCTGTCTCATTAACCCTCGTGGGACATTTTTGAACATTTTGTACATCAAACTCTCATGCAGGATGAGTTGGGAAACAATCTGCTCTTTTTCCAGTAACAGTGCCAGTCTTGTCCATTTCTGTGTCCAATATTGCAGCTCAGTCCCAGTCACTCGAATTAGACTGAGCTGCAATATCCTATACGTCCCAAGGACAAGAGTGGCGCTGTTCCGGGAAAAACGGAAGGTGTCTTTTTTCTTCTAATCTCATACAACCCTTCAAACCTGAGCTGTATTAGACATAGTATATAGGCTTTTGCAGATATGTACAAATGAGCAATGTAATGTAAACTGGTTGCAGACTCACTTTTATTACTGCAGATTAAATTTCTATAAAAAAAAAATTAGCAAGGTAAAAATTTATAAAATGGAAATCAATGCATTTGATGTAATGATTGATCATGATGACATGACATCCCCTTCCTATATTACTCAGCTTCTGGCTGTTGTAATGGGACACTGTCATCCCTCATTACATTACCTCTTAATATGTGTCATGCTATCCCCATCATTAAAATTCTAGGATTTCACTGAAATTTGGTTGTTTCTTTTATTCTAGCTTTGGATATCATCCCACAGAACACTGAGCCCATTATAATTAACTCATTCTATTTTATATGCCAAGTCTCACATTGTGTTGATTTGGGGGTTTTCAGATTCTCTACAGCAGGTACCAAGAATGTCTATCGATCTAGAAGACCAACGAATCAAGGAACTGCATAAATATCCCATTGATGTTAAAGGACAGTATGTAATGCTCCATTTCTCCTGTGGTGGCGCTGTAGGAACATTGAAAACTTTCTGCCATTCCCACCACTGTTTACAGCTAATCACTGATCCAGCAGGGGGACAGTAACAGATTTGGCATTGGGGCCCAGGAGCTTCAAGTTACACCTCTGCCAATACTCCAGAAAAGTGATCTGACACCTTGAGGTTGATTAATTAGCCAATTAGTTGGAGTACTACCATATATTTCAAGTGCAGTTTTTACAAACATTAGATAAAATTCACATATACTATATGGACAAACATATTAGGACACCTACATATACAAAACTAGGCAAGAATTCAGACACAGATATAACCAGAACATTTCAGACACAAACTTGAGATATAAACTCAAACACAGGGCACAGACAGATTCCTAACAGATCAAAGCAAGACAAAGCACAGCCAGGGCAGGTCACAGAACTCAAGAGACATATATCCCTGTGACACAGAACACAAGAACATACACTACTCACAAAAAGTTAGGAATATTTGGCTTGTGGGGGTGAACCTAAAATGCACTGTACAGGGGCGGACTGAGAACCCTCAGGGCCCCGGGCAAAATAAATCAAGGGCCCCCTTACAGGCCCCACCCATGTTCTGCTGCAAGCCCCACCCTTGTCCCGCCTCCATGCCCCGCCTCCAGCCACACCCTACACAATCTTTAATAAGATTTCAAAGTTAAAGCGACACAAAAGGCACCCAGACCACTTCAGCTCATTGATGTGGTCTGGGTACAGTGTCCCTTTTGCAAATCGAGCTGCAATGTTCTAGAGAAACTGCATTGTTTACGTTCCAGCAATAAGTCAGCCTCTAGTCGCTGGCAGCCACCTGAGGGCTTCCTGGAGTAAAACAGACCTTTGGTCTGGTATCTGACGCTGGACGTCCTCACACTCTGCATGATGACCTCCAGGGTCAGATTTTTCCCCATAGGAAATCATCGATTCAATGCTTTCGTATGGGGTGATCTAATCTCAGCGTCCATTAGTGAGCCTCTGTTAGAAACAGTCCCCTCCACCTTGTACTTGTTCCACTGATCTGCTACTTGCAGGCTACATGGGCATGAGTTCAGTCACTTCGGCGCGTGATCCCGCGAGACCCGTGACCTACAGCGGCGGGTCTAGCGGGATCACGCACTGCAGGACGGGATTGCGCACCAAAGTGACTGAACTCATGCCCGCGCAGCCCACAAGTAGCGGAACAATTACAAGAGGGGTGGGGAATAGCCAAATTAAAAAATAGTTTGAACCAAAAGGTGTGCTTTTGAACTAAGGCCTCTTTCACACTTGCGGTGTCCGGATCCGTCGTGTACTCCATTTGCCGGAGGTGCCCGCCGGATCCGTAACACCGCAAGTGAACTGAAAGCATTTGAAGACGGATCCGTCTTCAAAATGCGTTCAGTGTTACTATGGCAGCCAGGACGCTATTAAAGTCCTGGCTGCCATAGTAGTAGTGGGGAGCGGGGGAGCAGTATACTTACAGTCCGCGCGGCTCCCGGGGCGCTCCAGAATGATGTCAGAGCGCCCCATGCGCATGGATCACATGATCCATGCGATCACGCCATCCATGTGCGTGGGGCACCCTGACGTCACTCTGAAGCGCCCCAGGAGCCGCACGGATGGTAAGTATACTGCTCCCCCGCTCCCCACTACACTTTACCATGGCAAACAGGACTTTAGCGTCCCGGCAGCCATGGTAACCATTCAGAAAAAGCTAAACGTCGGATCCGGCAATGAGCCAAAACGACGTTTAGCTTAAGGCCGGATCCGGATTAATGCCTTTCAATGGGCATTAATTCCGGATCCGGCCTTGTGGCAAGTGTTCAGGATTTTTGGCCGGAGCAAAAAGCGCAGCATGCTGCAGTATTTTCTCCGGCCAAAAAACGTTCCGTTTCCGGAACTGAAGACATCCTGATGCATCCTGAACGGATTTCTCTCCATTCAGAATGCATGGGGATAATCCTGATCAGGATTCTTCCGGCATAGAGCCCCGACGACGGAACTCTATGCCGGAACCCAACAACGCAAGTGTGAAAGAGCCCTAATGGTTGTCTGTGGATGGCACTGTTGTGGGGGCTCTGTGGATGGCACTGTTGTGGGCGCTCTGTGGATGGCACTGTTGTGGGCGCTCTGTGGATGGCACTGTTGTGGGTGCTCTGTGGATGGCACTGTTGTGGCGCTCTGTGCATGGCACTGTTGTGGGCGCTCTGTGGATGGCACTGTGGTGGGGGCTCTGTGGATGGCACTGTCGTGGGGGCTCTGTGGATGGCACTGTCGTGGGGGCTCTGTGGATGGCACTGTCGTGTGGGCTCTGTGGATGGCACTGTCGTGGGGGCTCTGTGGATGGCACTGTCGTGGGGGCTCTGTGGATGACACATATATAGCACCTTATGCTATATATGTGTCATCCACAGATCCCCCCATAACAGTGTCCCTGTAAGTGAATGGCCCCCAATACAGGATCTGGGGGCCGGCATCTGGTGTTGTAATGGCAGCGGGGCCCGGTGCACTCACTGTATTCTCTCGCACCGGGCCCCGCTCACTGTAATACTAATTTTCATATGTGAACAAGTAGATAAATCCTCTGCGATCCTCTCCCTCTCTGTACTCACAAACTCAGTAGTAGCAGGCAGGCCGGGCGGCAGCGCAACTCACTGACGTCACGCGCCTGCTCCTCCCACTTTATGAATGAAGCAGGCGCGTGACGTCAGTGAGTTACGCTGCCGCCCGGCCTGCCTGCTACAGTGCTACTGAGTTTGTGAGTACGGAGAGGGGGAGGATCGCAGAGGATTTCTCTTCTTCTTCACATATGAAAATTAGTATTACAGTGAGCGGGGCCCGGTGCGATAGAATACAGTGACTGCACCGGGCCCCGCTGCCATTACCACATTGTTATTCTGCGGCGGGCCCCCATCCCGGCCGGGCCCTCGGACCATGTCATCAGTCCGCCCCTGGCACTGTAACTTTTACAGATTAACTTAATGTGACCTTCTCTAAACTTTTGAAATTACATATACAGTACAACTGTTCAATGTTTCAGTACTTTTTGCACAACTTGCTGTTCTCTAACAAGGAGCTTAACGCCAAAATTCACAACAGGTGAATCGCCCAATAAATTTCCTTGTTCAATTAGAATTGGTAT
The DNA here is from genome assembly GCF_905171765.1 of Bufo bufo. Lineage (NCBI taxonomy): Eukaryota > Metazoa > Chordata > Amphibia > Anura > Bufonidae > Bufo > Bufo bufo. The sequence continues at coordinate 118,001,881 of NC_053398.1, read as the reverse complement.
ATAAACAGTCCTCCTCATCATGTTGTTCACATTTTAACATCATGAGACCAAGACGATACCTAACAATTGATCAACAGTACCTCACCATTGCGAGGCTTCAAGCAGGATGTCTCAGACGGAAGTGGCCACTGAGCTTAGAGTGTCACAGAATGTCATCAGCAGGTTGCAACAGAGATACAGAGAGACTGGAAGAGTCACAGAAAGGCATAGAAGTGGATGTCCTTTGGCCACATCCCATACTGATGACCGCTTCATTGTGAACAATGCCCTGTGGAACTCGATGATAAATGCCACACAACACCAGGCACATTTAAGGGAGGTGAGAGGCACCCAAGTGTCATGTCAGACCATTCAAAAACATTTACATCAGCGTGGTCCGCTTGCTAGATGACCTGCAAGAGTACCTGGACATAGGTGTCATCGTCTTGCATGGGCCAGGGAGCATCTACGCTGGACGAGGGACCAGTGGGCCTCAGTGCTGTTCATTGATGAAAGTCAATTCACGCTGAGCAGAAATGATGGCCGCCAACAATGTTGGAGATATCAAAGAGAGTGCTATCTGTAACACCCCATAGTGGTGTTAACACTTCTGCACCATGCTACTGTCTTTATTGGTCTAACCTCATGTCATCTTATGCATTTATTCCAGGTCCTCCACACTGTGCATTTCTAATGTTATGTAACTGTTCATGTAATGTGCCTGGTTCACCAGCAGGTGGCAGCAAACACGGCAGAGCTATATTTAGCTAGAATTGAACCTCCCATTCCCCCCCCCCCACCCCCCTCCATCTGGAGAGAGGTGGGCGAGTCCCACTTCCTGCAGGAAGGGTGGGGACCAGTTTCTGTCATTCTAGCTTACCACCTGCTAGGGGACAGGTGTGGAGGGCACATCTCTGCTGGACGTGCCCACGCCAGCCAGAGCACCTTAAGCTCTGTTGGTCATGGAGGCCAAAGCTTAAAGCCTCAGGAGAGAGGAGGAAAGTTCCCTGGCATAACTTAAGAGTCAGACTACAGAGAGAAATTGCAGCATACTGAAGAAGCAGAGTAAGCAAGCCTGTCAGTACAGCAGAGTCAGAGAGAAAGCAAGCAGAGTTATTGAGTTTGCCTGCCAGTTTTAATGCTAAAGCCTGCTGGAACCAAGATAAAGCTTGAAGATTGTGTTGATGAACGTTTACCAAAGTAAAACTGCTGTTCAACTTTATACAAGGTCTGGACTCAATTCTTTCTTCAAATCCCTCAATTATTCCCCTTAATTATTGCTTCGGAGCCAAAGCCGGGGGTCCTGCTTAATCCAGGTAGGAGCACCGTGACACACACAATAAGGGCCATTATAGGCCGCACTATACCACTCTGCGTTCCTACACCTGGGAAGCGCAATATTTATACATAGAAGGCCATGGAGGAGGCAACTCGTTGCATATGCATAAGCCACTGTTGTCACCAGACAAGCCTTTGGTGGTGGTGGTGTTACAATGTGAGCAGGTGTGTCTAGTCAACACAGAACTGCCCTGTGAATGGTCCAGTGACAAACCCATACTACTGGAATAATATCATTAATCCAGTCATTTTATCGCTGGATGAACAACACAGGCCTTCATCTTCATGGACGACAATGCGCCAGCTCATCGAGGTCGCATCATTAGGGAACAGCTGCTGGAGACTGGGGTACCTCAAATGGAGTGGCCTGCACTTATTCCAGACCTGAATCCCATTGAAAAACTAGGGGATCAGCTGAGTCACCGTGTAGAGGCTCGTAAAGTCTGTACCCCAGAACCTCAATGAACTGATGGCCGCCCTTCAAGAAGAGTGGGGTGCCATGCCTCACTTATGAACGGCATGAGACCTCGTTGTCAAGCAAAAATTGATGCTTGAGGCCACATGACAAGTTATTGAGACAGTGACATTTTTTGTGGGGGTACACCCAGCTCTGGTGTTGGCTTTTGTTTGAGGAAATCCCCATTGCTGCTTCTACTTTAATGCCCTATTGTCATGATATAATATCACTGGAGCGGGAACTTTTTATGTTTACCATAAATTTCACCTGAAAGCCAAATATCTCTAACTTTTTGTGAGTAGTGTATATAGCAGATTTAACAAACTCATTAGATGAGCAGACACATAAAGCCAGGAAATGATTAACCCCTTAAAATACACAACTGAGGAGGAATACAAGCACACTGGCACTATTCACACCACAAGTAACCAACGCCAGGATACACAGAGCAGTGGCAGAAACCAAACCCAGACTTATCCATCAGGCCACCAGATACAGAAGTCTGATTCATCACTCCACAAAATACATTTCCACTCCTCCAGAGTCCAGTGGCGGCATGCTTTACATCGCTCCATCCAACGCTTAGCATTGTGCTGCTGATGTAAGGCCTCCATGCAGCTGCTCAGCCATGGAAACCCATGCCATGAAGCTCTGGGTGCAGCACAGGTTTTGTGCTGATGTTAATGTCAGAGGTGGTTTGGACTCTGCGTCTGCAATTATGGAGTCAGCAGAGCATTGACGACTTTTATGTACTATGCTCCTCAGTACTCAGCAACCCTGCTCTGTAACTTTACGTGGTCTGAGTTGCTCTGTTTTTTTCTACTTTACAATGATACCACTCACAGTTGGTGGTGGAATATCTAGGAGGGAGGACATTTTATGGCATCCTATTAAAAGATCATGCTGAAATTCAATAAGCTCTTTTGAACAACAGCAGACTGCATAGCTATGGGCTGGATTTTACACCAGTGGCAATGGGTCTAAATAAAACACCTAAATTCAATAATTAAGGCTAGTCTCACACCTCCGGTATGAAACTCCGGCATGGCTGTTCCGGCAGACCAGCAGAGAATCGACTGGACACAAACTGCCGCATGCAGTGGTTTGTGCCCAGCCTGTTGTCCGCTCGTCTGTCGGAATGCGTACGAATCTCCACCGGACCCCATTATATTTAATTGGGGGCCTGCAGATATTCCTTCCGCATCTGGCAGTGAATTCCGGCAGGCTGTTCTCTACCAGAGGTGTGAAAGTAGCCTAAGACTTGTAGCCCAATACATTTCTCCATGTAGTGTACTTCTTATTCATAGGAACTAAATGTGCTCTTTGGATTCCGCGACCTCACAGTTTTATCATCTAGTTACATTTCACATCTGACAATGTTTCTAAATTACTATTTATTTCACAGAAGACAGGAACCTTTCTGGGTATAGTTGATCAGTGACCATATTAATAACATTTTTACTATGCCGCAAGAGGAAGCTGATATTTAAAAGTTATTTATAGGACCTGGATAAGCCTGTTATTTCCTCAGCACATGAGGGGCTGTGTATATTGTTGTATATATGTGCTGTACAGTCAGGTCCATAAATATTGGGACATGGACACAATTCTAACATTTTTGGCTCTATACACCACCACAATGGTGTATATATATATATATATATATATATATATATATACATACATACTTTTTGGTCTCTTGTAATTCAATTTTTTGAGAGGTGATGTGATGAAAAGATGGTGAATCGGACATTTTGATGTATGAAATGAATATTTTTGATTATACAGGTGTTTTCGCATGCGGCAATGGCGATGTTTTCTTTTTTTTTTGTTAATTTATTTTTATTTTTATTCTGGGCCTAACATCACAGAATCATTAGATTGCAACTTCTATAAATCAATAGAATAAAATTCATTGACAAATAGAAGATTTAGTATATTGTAATGTAGTTCTGCCACCTGCAGGCCTATATTGGAATATACCTGTAAAAGGCATAGGAGCCTTAGCAGACTCCACCCTTTCACAGCCAATGAACAGCTCCCCTGATTACCACGTGGGGAAGCCGTTTCAGACCCGGAAGAACAACGCTTGCAGATTTTGCGGGGGTTAAATATCTGCGATCGGCATTATCGCTGATCACAGACATTAGCCCCAGGTTTCTTCCATTTGAAACAGCAGAAACATGGCAGCTATTGAGCCCGCTGCATTGGTGAGTGTCTTTAAAGACCTGACTTCCGCCATACTATAACGGTGGAGGTCGGGAAGGGGTTAATTAAGATTATTTGGGCTACATACTTTGTGGGTAAGGTAAATCACACAGATTACTGTGAATTTAAGGGATTATTTTTCAATATCACCCATTAAAGGGGTATTCTGTTTTTAATGCAGTTTTTCAGGACTGTTACCAATGTCCTATTGCTAGGGTAGACCAGGAGTATGTGACCTTAGCTGAATGACTGTTCACTAAGTAAAGCACTATACATTTTGTTGAGGCTGCTGCAACAGAAAGGTACGGTGCTGTGCCTGGTTAACAATCATTTAGTTGATTGTGGGGTTACTCATAGCGAGATCCCACCAATCACATATTGATGGCCTATCCTAAAGATAGACCATCAATATTAGAAGCAGTGGCAGACTGGGGTTCCATGGGCCCACTAGAGAAAAAAAAGTCTTAAGGGCCAACCCCCATACCATCGAGAAATTCTAAATAATAATAATCAAATAAATAGACCCTAGTGGCAAGTGATTAGCTCCAAAGGCAGCTTCAAATGCAATTTTTCACCTGGACCTTTGAGGCCCACCAAAGGCACACCTGAGGATCATCTGTTACTCTGGTGGTCCAGTATGAACCTGATTAGAGACCCAAAAAACTTGTATGGCATATCCACAAATATATATGTATAACTGGCACCTAGCAGGGTAATGGAGGTCCAATTACCCTGGTTTGCCTCAGTCCCAGGGGGGTAGCTATAGGGGGTGCAGAGGTACCATTTACATTTTTGCCTTAGGCAGCAGAAAGGCTATGTGCTTCCCTGCCCCTGACCATGAAGCACCGAGGGAAGGAGGGCCCAAGCTAAACTCTTGCATCAGGGCCCATGAGCCTTTAGCTACTCCCCTGCTCAGCACCCATTGAGTTAGGCAGGTGTTCCTTGCGTACTTGTGAATTTGAAGTGTCTGAAACTTAGTGTCTGTTTTTTGATGGAGCCTACACAGGACACCAGTACTAGAAAGCATATCTTGGCTAGTATGGCCTTAGTAAAGTTTTTTTTATCAGGGCCCAGGATCTTCAAGTTATGTCTTTGACTTGGAAGTAACTAAACTCCCGAATGAGAGCAATGTGAAGGCTAAAGTTCAGTAGTTCTTGAAGTTGGCAAGATACGCCGTAATATGTAAAGAAGACAACAATCTGCATTAGAGTGCATGTGACCTCTACGTTGTGTTTTAACATTGGTTTTCCTGGAAAATGAAACGTAAAAACAAAATAGGCTTTTTGGCTTAGACAAAATCATCCAAACTGCCCCTTTAGGACTCGCAATATTTACCGTCTTTTTATTATATACTTTTCTTTCCTTGGAAGTTATCTGAGCTTTCTCCCCTGGAGGCAGTTTGGCAGATAAAGAACATTTTAAATCAGCCATTCTGGAGAATGAGAAGCAGCCAAACTGAGTGAGGTAGGAATGCTATTATTAATTCAAAACTGAAAATTCTCAATCCAAGTAGAGGATGATCTTCAAAATGAGGTCCCATTACAAATACCTTCTATGTTTTTTGTGAGAAATAATGCTTTACAGAATCATTTATGATGCCCCAACCATGTTGTAATCACGATCTGCTGCCAGCAAACAAAGATTCAGTATGGAGACGAGTGATGGGATTAGTGATCTCTCCTCCTCATACTATGGAGGAGATCGCTGCTAGTAATAGCATCGGTCTCCTCTGCTAGCGAGCAGGCGATTGCCAGGAAGTAACGCTTCCCTCTCAACAATCATCTGCTGCATCGTGTAATTTACTACAGCCCTAAGTATTTGTTTTTGGATTGCTCGTTCATTTGTAAATGAAGACAAGGAACAACTAAGTCTGATAAGAAGACCTTGATGTGCAGGTGAACCTTAGATAAACCTCTTCATCAGAGATGAAACTTCATACTCCTGGTTCTCGATGCAAAATCTTCAAATCACATGCCATTTACAATGCTGATGTCTTCTTGATAGGTAGAAAGACCTTTAGGTCTCCTGAGGCATCGGGCCATAGTGATTGCTACTGCTAAACCCGCTGTAGATACCTCCTGCTCTTCACAGAAACAGTAGAACAGTAGAACAACACTCTATTATTATAACTTATTACCTCTTTGTTAAAATTCCTCTTGGGAGTAACAAAATGTTACTTTATGTGCTCATTATGTATAGGTGGAAAGACTTGTCCAACAACTCTTAGACACAAATCATTTTAATTATTGGTTTTCCAGCTGAAATCTTCGCAATTTCCATTACGGCTATTTCCATGTCTATAGCAAAACATGGGTCAACTGCTTATGAAGACAAGAACACTGTGGAAAGAAGTGGAGAAAGAACAATGATGCTGAGCTTTTTTGGATTTAGATATTTAGATGATGTTGCCATACAGACCCCCCCCCCCCCCAGACAAGTATAGGTTATGAGCAAGCAACATAAATGATGAAGTAACCCTAGATATCCAAAGAAAGACTGAGCCATCAAACTGAACCAAGAAACAAGTCAGAGGCATCAACCACTAAGAATCCTAATGGAGTGGTGGCAAGATAAAAATGAGAAGTCCTACAATCTACAATACATTAATGAGGATGTGATTCTTAATGACCAACATATTGTAGTAAACTACTGTAGGTTACAGTATGTGAGCAGCACATGGGACAGATTTGGTTGAGAACTTGTCGACTACAACTAATGAGATTGCTTCTTTCATTTTCAAAAAGTCCTACAGAATGTGATCTGAATGATCTAGGCCATTGCTTAAACTTTTCTCCTGTACCATTTTGGGAGCCATCATTTATTGGAAGAGTTGGGGCATTGTGGAGACATTACACCTCCGGGCCAGTAGAAATTGTGATGACTGGTACAGTATGTTACTGATTCTCATAGCAGTAACTTCAAAGAAGCTATCAATTAGCCATGATCCCAATAATTAATAATAGTGTTGAGCTAAGCATTTGAAGCGTAATTCGCTCCAAAGTTTAGAAAAACGTCAATTTGCAGCAAGTGCAATTTTTCTCACGCTTCGTGGTAACAAATCAGTTTTTCATAGAATGGTGGCTGCACGTGTTACAAAGTGAAAGCAAAAAGCCCGGCAACACAACATCGCCCATAATGCCATGCAGCCAGCCAATCCACAGATAGCCAACCCCTGTGATGTCACAGATCTCCGCCATTGCCCTGTGAACTAAGCATAGGGAGAGATTTGGAAAGCGCTCATGCGCTAAAGACAGTGTTGCTGAAAATGATCAACAGAAGAATATTAGAGAAGGCAGAGTGCGGGGAGAGTGCAGGTAGAGTGTAGGGAGAGTGCAGGGACAGTGAAGGGAGACTTATTCTGCCTCCGTTTTATTTATTTATTCCTTCATCATAGCAGTAAACTAAGATATATAATTCAATACCAATAAGATGGAAGCCTTTATTATTCCGGTGCCAGCGTGCCAACCAATACCATCCAGTATTCATCTATTAGGGGGATCAAGTCTTAATGATGACCATCCTCATCTTTTGCTGGCTTTACTTCTTCCAAATCATCCATCAAAGTATCCATGTCCTAAGTCAGCAATATGCAGAGAGAGGAGGAGCTGGATGTTTCTGATGACATATTCTCATCCATATTAGATAATGTGGAAAAGGAGGAAAAGTAGATGGCAGAAGAAGGGCTCCCACCTGGGCAGGAGAGCGCTGGGATTGGAGAAGTGGGTATGCCAGAGCTGATTAAAATTCTGTGTGTACTGTCAAATAACCTGCAGGAGATTGCAGGCAAGAACAGCAATAATATGCTGTTTTCTATCTTCTGAAAATGCAGTTTATTTGGTATGCAAATGAGCCAGTAAGGCTCAGAAGACAGAAAACATCTATTGCTGGAACAAAGGCATATCTGGAAATAAGGTACTAAGTGCTATTAGGCTATGGCTTTACTTCAATAGCGATTGTCCTGGCGACAGATTTCCTTTAAATGAAATGCAGCTGCAGGCTAATTGAGCGCACAGTTCTTCACCGCAGCGCGGCTGCTCCGTGTGGCCGTACCCTACGGCAGAGTGGCTTGGGTATACCTGATTTATAGCGATTCACTATTAATCAATTTGTAACAAATCATATTTCTTGGCGAAGTTGCCTAATCAAATTTTTCAAAATTTCGCTCATCTCTAGTTAATAACTTATGACCTTACTCCTCCACTTATATGGAGATTACACCTTTCTAACAACATATACTAAACTGGGGATTATTCCTGTAATCCTTATAAAACATAAAATATGTCTATTTATTAGCAAGTTGGAATTGTATGAATGTCTATTCATTCCAGAAATCTGAGATGTCCATGAGTCAGAGACCTTCCAATTGCAGATTTGTATACCCGAGGGACAGAATAAAACCCTACTGAAATATCTCCAAATAAAAGGCCCTTCATACACTCCTCCATGGCAAGCAACCAGCCATGTTAGCCACTGGCAGAAGTAGAACTAGGCCTATGTGTTGATGACTTTACAAAGTGAATTCTTTGCAGGAGACATGGGCTTGGTATGGACCATATTACTTCCAAGTATTTGTTTTACATCAGCATGGATTTACTGTACTTGATAATGTTCATCGTATGGCTGACTTCTGGTTTGATTTCCAGCTGTAGTAATATCTTATAGATCCATATACAGAATTGTGCACTCAATGGTGGACTATTAAAGTTGACAATAGTGTAACCACCCATGGTTCAAGGGGTCGCTTTTAGGCTACATTCACACGGCAGTGAAAAAAAATGACCATGAAAAACGCACACATTGTTACTTTTTCAAGGCCATTTTTGCATCCATTTTCTGGTCATCTGGCCAAAACAGCCATTAAAAAGGGATGGTTTTCATTGGCTTTTTTATTTTAACCCTAACCCCTGAAGTATACATAATGTCTCCCATAGTGGCCCATAATGCCTCTCATAGTGGCCCATAATGCCTCTCATAGTGGCCCATAATGCCTCTCATAGTGGCCCATAATGTCCCCCATAGTCGCCCCCAGCAGTAATAATCTCATAGTGGCCCTAGCAGTAATAATGTCCCCCATAGTGGCCTCAGCAGTAATAATGTCCCCCATAGTGGCCTCCAGCAGTAATAATGTCCCCCATAGTGGCCCCCAGCAGTAATAATGTCCCCCATAGTGGCCTCAAGCAGTAATATTTTCCCTCATAGTGGCCTCCAGCAGTAATAATGTCCCCCATAGTGACCCCAAGCAGTAATAATGTCACCCATAGTGGCCCATAATGTCCCCCATAGTGGCCCCCAGCAGTAATAATGCCCCTCATAGTGGCCCCAGCAGTAATAATGTCTCACAAAGTGGCCCCAGCAGTAGTAATGTCCCCCATAGTGCCCCCAGCAGTAGCAATGCCCCCATAGTGGTCCATAATGTCCCCCATAGTGGCCACCAGCAGTAATAATGTCCCCCATAGTGGCTCTCAGCAGTAAAAATGTCCCCCAAACTGGCCCCAGCAGTAATAATGTCTCCCATAGTGGCCCCCAGTAGTAGTAATGTCCCCCATAGTGACCCCAAGCAGTAATAATGTCCCCCATAGTGGCCCCCAGAAGTAATAATGCCCACCGTAGTGGCCCCCAGTAGTAATAATGTCTCCCATAGTGGCCCATAATGTCCCTTATAGTGGCCCCCAGCAGTAATAATACCCCTCATAGTGGCCCAACAGTAATAATGTCTCACAAAGTGGCTTCCAGAAGAAATAATGTCCACCATAGTGGCCCCCAGCAGTAATAATGTCTCCATTATTGAAGGGAGCACTTGGCAACAGGAATTAGGACTTTACACCATGGAGCAGGTTACCAATCACCAATAATGTGGCCAAATAATGCCTACCAAGGATAACTCCTAATGGAAAGGGTATAACCACAAGCAGTAATAATGTCCCCCATAGTGGCCGCCAGCAGTAATCATGTCCTCCATAGTGGCCCCCAGTAGTAATAATATCTCCCATAGTGGCCGATAATGTCTCCCATAGTGGCCGATAATGTCCCCAATAGTGGCCCATAATGCCCCCTAGAGTGGCTCCCATCGGTAATAATGCCCCCCATAGTGGCCCCAGAAGTAATAATGTCTCACATAGTGGCCTCCAGCAGTAATAATGTCTCCCATAGTGGCCCCCAGCAGTATTAATGTCCCCAATAGTGGCCTATAATGCCCCCCATAGTGGCTCCCATCGGTAATAATGCCCCCCATAGTGGCCCCATAAGTAATAATGTCCCCCATAGTGGCCCCAGCAGTAATAATGTCCCCCATAGCGGCCCCCAGCAGTTATAATGTCTCCATTATTAATGGGAGCATTTGGCAACAGGAATTAGGACTTTGAACCATGGAGCAGGTCACCAATCACCAAGAATGGAGTTAACCAATGCCTACCAAGGATAACTCCTAATGGAAAGGGTATGACTTTGGAGAACAACCCAATTGTCCATAAACTGAAGCGGTAGTTTCATAGTTAGGACATTTTTATTTTTCCTAGCTATGCAACTATTTCTTTCGGCTTTGGGTTACAATCAATTGGGTATCACTCCATTTTCCTATGGTACCCTACATTTTTCTTCCATTTGGAGTTATTGGAGTTTGGTACCCATAGACGTAACAGTGTCCTTTTGGCCTCCATCGGTTCGGTCTATGTCCGTATACCGCAAAAGAAAAATAATAATATGGTATAGCGTAGTAGACTACACCGTTCCATACAACAGTATCTATTAAAAAAAGTATACAAACCCTATACAACATATAAGCTAAACAGAGGTCATAAACATATTGGGAACACAGCTTTACTTGTCTCCCAAATTTTGGCAACATTTTGGGGTAAGTTATTGCAAGTCAGGCCAACACTTCTCCAAAGTGAAAACAATGTCTAAAACAATCGAGGCACATGGCAAGGAATTCTGCCGAATTTTGCCTGTGTCTGTATCCTTATGTTATTCAGGACACGGCCAAGACTGATACTCCTGTACTTATATTACTATCTTCTCAGCCGTTACTCAGTATGTAAAACCGTCTTGACTAATTGGAGTTCAATCCAGTTGAATTGGAATTAATCTCTCAGTTGTAAACTGGGTCAGCTATTTCTGTTCCACCTGTGCATCTGCGAGCTCACTGCCTGGTGCCACCGGATAGCAGTGGGTAGAGCAGACTTGGCAAATGAAAATGCAATGAACCTGCTCACGTGGTGCGGTGCTCAATTTTGTCAACCGGCCACAGGGCATCTAGCTAAGGCAAATAGCACGCTCTTTATCAGGGACATTAATTTCCTATTAAACACCATCAATCACTATGAAGATGTGTAATGTGCTTCTCAGGTCATTTTAGATATGCTTTTATTGAAAGGGAGTCTGTCACCAGGAAATTCACTGATAAACCAGGCACGACGCCTTCTAGGACTAGATCAGCTGATTGTAATGATACATTTCACTTAGCGATCTGTTGCTTCAATCTGGAGAAAAAACACTTTATATCCATGTTTAATTGAGCAATTAAAGGGGTTGTCCCAAGACTAATGTAAAAAATGAGAATCAGACATATAGTACATGACATCTTTCTAACAAAGCTAGAACCAGCCCTGTACCTCACATGGGTCCAGAGATCTCCCCATTCATTGCTCTGCTGGATTTATATCAAGCTGGCAGCTCAAGGGGAGTGTCTATTCTGCTGCAGCTCGGGGGCGTGTCCATGCTCTCCCTATCACAACTCAGGAGGCATTTGAAGGATGAAACTGAGCATGTGCGGCCATCTCAGTAAGCAGGACAAAGAAATGAGAAAAAGAACAAGGAGCAGGTGGCGCTATACAGATACATTTTATTGGATAACTCAGTGGCTATGCAAAAATTTTTATTACATGCAATTACAAAAGTATTTAAATCCAGGTCCTGGTTTGAAGACTGTAGAATATTTTTTGTGGGACAACCCCTTTAAGTGCACTGAGGGTGGGCCCATGCACATTTGCACTCTTGCTCCTCCTGCTTCCTCTTCCAGCTACTTCCTCTTATTGATTATCAAAGCTAGTCATCTCGCTGTCAAGCAAGAAGGATTTGTCCAGAACGAGGTGACTCCCTGACTGTATACCAATATCTCAATCTACCAGTAATTGTCAGCTACACAGACCAGGGCATGCAATCTAGTAGAAAGCAGGAGGAGCTGCATTGTTTTCATGGTAGTCAAAGGCGCCCTTGCCTATAGGGCCAATATACATACCAAGATGATCTTGGGACATCATCACTAGCAGTGGCATAGCTATAGGGGTCGCAACAGCAACTGGACCCCTAAGCCAGTGGGCCCCCCTTGCCAGTGGCACACTGGCAATTACCATATTTTTTAACATTATAAGACATAGCACATCTTATAAAGAGAATACTAGTAAGCTTTCATTATGGAAGTGGTCACTAGTATGCAGGAGGCGGAGGACTGAAGCCCTGCTAGCGCTGCACTCACCCTCCCATGTGGGTATCAGGTCCACGCTGCACTGTCAGGACTGCACGACAGGACATAGTGAGCACACTAAGATCTGATGTTGTTCGCATTCAGATCACAGTGCAGCGTAGGCCAGGAGAAGATCAGGGAGCGTGGCTGCAGGGGAGACGTCCGGACCTGCAGAGTAGCGATGGAGCAGGAGAGGTGAAGTTAATTTATTTATTTTGAGTTTGATCTGATGGGGGTCTGACATGGAGGTCTAATGTGGATCTGATCTGAGGTCTGAAATGAGGGTCTGGGATGGATGTCTAAAGGGGGTCTGATCTGAGGTCTGAGATGGAGGTTTAAAGTGGGTCTGATAAGGAGTCTGACATGGAGGTCTAAAGGGGGTCTGATCTGAGGTCTGAAATGGGGGTCCGACATGGAAGTCTAACGGGGCTCTGATCTGATCTGGGGTCTGACATGGAGGTCTAAAGGGGCTCTAATCTGAGGTGTGATATGGGGGTCTGATCTGAGGTGTGTTATGGGATTCTGATTTGAAATCTGTTATGGGATTCTGATTTGAGGTCTGATATGGGGTCTGATCTGATATGCGGATCTGATCTGAAGATCTGATATGGGGGTCTGATTTGAGGTCTAATATGGGGTTTTGATTTGAGGTCTGATATGGCGGTCTCATTTGAGGTCTGATTTGGGGGTCTGATTTAGGGTCTGATCTGAGGTGTAAAAAGGGGTGAGGTAGTATTCTTGTATTAGCGTACATTATAAGGGGGTCATTTTCATACTGGTGCACATTATAAGCGGGTATTTTTTTGTACTGGCACACATTATAAGGGGATATTTTCTGCATTGGCACAAATTATAAGGGGAAATTTTTTGCATTGGCACACATTATAAGGGGGTATTTTTGTGTTCGCACACAGAAGGGGGCATTTTTTGACACTGACAGAATTATTACTATTGGAGCACTATGGGGAACATAATTGGCACAATAGGGACATTATTACTATTGAGGGCACTGTTAACACTATGCAATCTGGCAGATTAATTATTTCTATTGGTGGGACATTGGGGGGAACTATAACAGATGGGAATACCTTGGTATAGTATCAGCTTAGCACAAATATTTTTGGGAGACATTATTTTACAATATTAGTGTCAGAAACACTATTTACTAGGCATAGTTATTTTTAGGGCACTGTGTGCCAATAACTATTAAAGGAGGCACTGTCTGTGTGGTATTAGTATTTTCAGGGGGACTGTTTCTGCAGTCTAGCATTGGGGAGCACAGCTGGCACAGTATTAGTGGTGGCAGGATGGGGTGTTTAGAGGTTGAAGATGATGGGAAAGTAGGAAACTAAGATGTCTGTTTGTCAAACTCTTAAGGAATCATCATGGCGGTCTGGTCTGAATGGAGAACATGAGGAAAGAGAACATCTACATCAGAGGAGACATGACTGGATGTAAGAGGTATTTGGCACAGTATTACCCTGTATGTTTTGTAGAGCTGTATGTAATATTTTCCAAGTATGTTTTTAACAGTAGGGCTGGAGGGAAGGAGTGAGGTTGAGAATTTGGCATCGGGGGTGCCGTTTCAATTTTTGCCTCAGGCAGCAGAAAGGCTAGGTGCTCCCCTGCCCCTTGCCACAAAGCACTGAGGAAAGTGGGGGCCCAAGCTGAACTCTTGCACCAGGGCCCATGAGCTTTTAACTACAGCTCTGATCAGTAGCGTGTAAAGAGGCAATTAGAAAATCGGGCACCTTCTTTCGTTCTTAATCATGGCACCTACCAGTGGCACAAGCAGGTACCAAGGACACTTGTCTGGGTCTTTAGCTAATTTCTCTATGGTGCCCTAGGTCAATCCTCACCACTTTTGCCTCTATCAGTGAATGCAATTGTATATTAGGTCACAGGGAAGCAGACTGAACCATTAGTTATCGATAGAAGAAAGTTGCAGAGCAGCACACATGGACCTCACGACCAATCCGGAAAGCACCAGCCGTGATAGGGCCACCGATCCACAGCAGTCCCATAAGCATCAAATGGGGAATAGATGCCCGTGATGAGAAAATAGTCCTACCACTTTGCAAATCACTGATCAGACCACACATGGAGTACTGTGTACAGTTCTGGGCTCCTGTGAACAAGGCAGACATAGCAGAGCTGGAGAGGGTCCAGAGGAGGGCAACTAAAGTAATAACTGGAATGGGGCAACTACAGAACACTGAAAGATTATCAAAATTAGGGTTATTCAATTTAGAAAAAAGACGACTGAGGGGAGATCTAATTACTATGTATAAATAAATCAGGGGTCAGTACAGAGATCTCTCCCATCATCTATTTATCCCCAGGACTGTGACTGTGACGAGGGGACATCCTCTGCGTCTGGAGGAAAGAAGGTTTGTACACAAACATAGAAAAGGATTCTTTACGGTAAGAGCAGTGAGACTATGGAACTCTCTGCCTGAGGAGGTGGTGATGGTGAGTACAATAAAGGAATTCAAGAGGGGCCTGGATGTATTTCTGGAGTGTAATAATATTACAGGATATAGCTACTAGAGAGGTCGTTGATCCAGGGAGTTATTCTGATTGCCTGATTGTCGTCGGGAAGGAATTTTTTCCCTCTTAAGTGAGGAAAATTGGCTTCTACCTCACAGGTTTTTTTTGCCTTCCTCTGGATCAACTTGCAGGATAACAGGCCGAACTGGATGGACAGATGTCTTTTTTCGGCCTTATGTACATATGTTACTATCACTGAGTCAGTGGCCTTTAAAGGTACAGATACCATGCACAGTGCACACATAGGGCCCCATTACAAATACAGGGCCCCACAGTTACAACTCCCTTCCCACAGAAGGATTTTTTTTCTTTGCACACTGGTGAATAATACTACATACAGCTCTCAAGTAATGCTACATAGAGCTCCCATATAATTATGTATACAGTGTTCAAATAATGCTACATAGTATTCTGAAATAATACTACATAGACCGCCCAAATAATACTACATACACCACCCAAATAATACTACATACAGTGCCCAAATTATACTACATAAAGTTCCCAAATAATACTACATAGAGCTCCCATATAATAATGCATACAGTGTCCAAATAATGCTACATATCGTTCTGAAATAATACTACATAGACCACCCAAATACTACATCAAGTGCCCAAATAGTGCTACATAGTGTTCCGAAATAATACTACATAGACCGACCAAATAATACTACATAGACCACCCAAATAATACCACATACAATCCCAAATAATTCTACATACACTCCCAAATAATAATACATGCAGCACCCAATAATACGACACATAGTCCTGAAATAATGCTACATATAGCTCCCAAGTAATGCCACTTACAGCACTCAAATAATACTACATACACTCCCAAAAAAATATGTTGATATGTTCAGATTGATTCATTTTTACACTCACTTGTGCATAAATATTTAGCAAATGACATACAATTTCCTAATTGTATCACTAAACTGTTGCAAACCCTGGTAGACAAATGCATGCCACATACAAACCAGGGCAGTACTGATGTTACTGCAGTCAGGGCCCATTAGTATTCACTTCAGTGCATGCAGTGAATATTAATGAAGCTGTGCTGGATATGGGTTGCTCTCCCAGCATATAGACATTTACTAAATAAACTTGCAGGATATCAGGCTGCACTAGATGGCCAGATGTCTTTTTTCAGCCTTATAAACAATGTGACTATGTAATTGTGTTATAGGTCTTCATCAGGATTTGAACCCGAAATCAGGCAGAAGAGTTATCATTACACTATAGACCAGCCCAGTTGGAAGGGCTGTGCTTCCAAAATCAATTTTGCTCACAGACATGATATTAAATAGTATATTACAAAAATGAAGGGAATAAAATTGCGCCATTTACCAATCACCATGAATGATATGTTCACTACATTGTACAGCTTGTTATGATTACAGGGATACCAAATACTGTCTTGTTGTATGTTGCAAAAACTGTAACGGTTTTTGCTTTGTTATTCTTTTAGTAACATTAACTTCACAGAAAATTGTAGCCCCATAAAAGAAAAACTAATTGCAAAGTAAAAATCCTATTTATCTTCTATAACGTTTACCATAAAGATACAGATCTTGGTGGTATTAGAACCTCACATTTTCACATTTTCTGTACAGTAGACAGCAGCCTTACCCAGTTCTCTATAAAAAAAATAAATAAATCTGCTATAAAGATAGTGAATAGTGATAGTGATAGTGAAATTGAAGAAAATTGGGGAAAGAGGGAAAAAAAAAAGCAAGAAAAGAGGGAGAAGAAAAGAAAAGTGGGAGAAGAAACGAAGAAAAGAGAGGAAGGAAAAAAAGGAAAATAAAAAAATATATATGGGCCCAAAGCAACAGATTTCTCTGGGGTAAAAGCAGCCCAGAGATCTCTGGAATTGGCAAAAAATGATCAGTTTTTGAATTCTCCAAAGATCAGTACCAGAGCAGGACAGATGGGGCCCCAGGATACTAATTTTAAAAGGAATAATACTTCTGTAATTGCGGTGGACGAAACATTGAATAAATTATCCAAAGAAATGCAGGGAGTGGAGGAAGGAGAATTATCTAATGTTGAATCTTCCCATATAAAATAAATATTATTGACTGTAAAAAAAATGGGGAATTATTGAGGATATCTCGATGCAGCTTGGGTCTATCCAGTCTGATGTAGCCCTGATAAGGGATGATTTATCGAAAATTTGTGATAGAGTCAAAATCATAGAAAAGTCCGTGGATACTTTACAGAATGAATAAAAAATTTCAAAAACCGAAATTTCTACTCTAAAGACGGACTCTGACCAGCTCAGAAAAAAAGTTGTAGATCTGGAGGACAGGTCAAGGAGATGTAACGTGAGAATCCTGGGGTTACTTGAGGGTGCTGAGGAAAAAAATCCTGCTCAAAATGATACAAATGTTGATTTTGGAGAAGTTTGGAAAATAACATTTTTATCCATTGTTCTTAGTAGAAAGAGCGCACCGGGTCCCCAGGGGTAAACCAAGTCCTGGAAGGCAGCCACGGACACTCCTGGTGAAGATATTGGTCTCACGAGACAGAGATATGTTATTGAAAAAGGGCGAGGGAGTGCTCTCCTATCTTGTACAATGGGAACAGATTGGCTTTTTTTCCAGACTTTTCCAAGGAGATTCAAGAAAAGAGGCGTACTTTTACTGCGGTTTTACAGGAAAAGGCTGTATAGTCATATACTTCTGTATCCTGTCTAGGAATAATATGTTCTGACAGATGGCCTTTCTGTCCTGGGTTATGGTGGGCAACTTGTAGCTTGGAATCTCTCCACCTAATGCAAAGGAGACTAGAAGCTGATAAACGACAGTTACCTTCCTTTACCAATATACTCACTCCCTCTCTTTGTTGCCTGGTTCCTCTGTAATCTTTTCCTTTCTATAGGATGGTACATGGAACCAACTATGGGATTTGAATAACTCTCCAAGATGGCTGCTGAGGTCAGACATCACACACTGACCTTCTTCTCCTTCTCCTCTGTACTGTGTGCAGGACGGAGTCAGCCCTGGGAGGCTTGTTAGAACCTCCCCCTCCCTATGCAACTTTATTGGAACTCCTATACAAGCACAATTTACATGAAACACAATCACAGTATTAAGCAGTGTGTTTCAGGACACTGCACTATTTGATATCTATATCGAGCCCTTGGCTCTGGCTGTTAGGCAGGACTCTAAGATTGAAGGGTTTGGAGTAATGGGGGTGGAGGACAGCATTTCTTTATATGCGGATGATGTCTTACTTTTTATATATCACACCAATACAACTCTTCTAAGACTCATCCATATAGTTAATTCCTTTGGTAAGGTGTCAGGCCTAGATATAAACTGGTCAAAAACTACGCTTATGCCAGTGGATAGTTTTGTACTGTCTACTGAGGGAATTTTGACTATGTTGAATGTTTCTAATTCTTTCCAATATTTGGAAAGAATCCTTAGGAATTCACCTTTATGGATAGAAGATAAGTTCTTTAAGCTTATTGAGAGAATTATTAATGATCTGTTGTGGGGAAGGAAGAGGGTAAGGCTTAAAATTGAATATTTATATAAGCCCTTGGATCAGGGAGGCTTGAATCTTCCCTATTTCCCTATTTCAAGGGCTATTTTATAGCCGGTCAACTATGGCTTTATTGCCAATGGAAGAAAAGTGTATTGTTTACCACTTTGGTAAAGAGATCTCCGGTGATCGGTGGCCAGTGCATCCCAGTTACCGCTGCAGTCCGGGACACTTTGTTTGTGTGAGTGATGTTGCTTCTGAGGATTCCGCTCCACAGCTTCCATTCAGCCCTGGACACAGCATGAGTTTGGCTGGTTTCATGTGTCACTGCTGTAAGAGCGGTACGCATCACTCCCTGGGCTGGGCTGGGTTGGGTCAGGTGACCTCGTTGACCAACCCTTTTCCCAGATACCTGAGTGTCAAGGTCCTAGTCTGTTGCTAAACAGCTTGATAACAACTTGTGTTCCTGACCTATACTTTGTCCCTGGACTCTGCTTATCATCTGATCCCTGCCTGCTTGCTTTGTCTCTCCCGTTGCTGACCCGGATTGCCTGACCTGTACCTGTGCCACCTGCCCTGACCTTCTGCCTGTCTGACTACGCCTCTGCCTCATCCTTCGGTTCCTGCTTTGTTGCTCCTGGTAACGACCCTGCCTGTCTACCACGCCTATACTGCTGGTACCTATCTCAGGTATCTTCTGGTCCACCTGGAACAGCTGCTATTGACTCTGGGACTGCTCTGGAGTGGCACCTGGCAACTGCCCTAACGGCCCAAGTCTCTCTTCACCATCAGAGGCTCTAGCGAAGACCAGGTAGTTGCTTAGTCATGCCCCTCCCGGGTACAGCCAGTCAGTAGCACAGTGGGTTCACATCCGCTGATCCGTGACAATATATTTACATTATTGGAATCGGGGCAATTGATTAATATGCAACAGGAGTATAGAGAAGCTAAAAAGTTATTATCTAAGGCATGGGACACTATTAAAAGATGGTTGGGAATAACAGAATATCTTCAGTGTACTCCCCTATGGTATAATTTTCAACTAGAGGCTTTAGATAAAATAGCTGGAAACCAGTATTGGCAAAAAATATATATTTTATATGTTGCACAAGTGGTGAACAACGGAGAGCTACTTCCATTCTTGGAGTTATCATAATGGGAGACTATGGGTGGTCTGTCTTGGTTTAAATATTTTCAATTACAATCGGCACTTTCAAGTTTAAAGAATAAATCACTGTTGGAGGTAGATATTTCTACCCCCTTAAATGAATTTTTAGGGAATATAGATCACAGGGTTAAGATTGCACATTTCTATAAAGTATTACTTAGGGCACTATTTATTAAAACACAAACACCAGGACAAAGGGCTGAGAAGTTGACTGCCCAAGGATCCAATTAGAGGGATGGGGAAATATATTAGCGAATTTGAGTTCAATATCACATAACTTTAATCACGTAGTGATACAATTTAATATTTTAGATTATATGTTACGCCCTTATGGCTTAATAAGTGGGGGTTAAGAGACAGTTCTAAGTGTCCACGGTGTGGCCTTTTTGGGGCTGACCATCTACATATGCTTTGGTCATGTCCAGAACTAAAAGAA
Organism: Bufo bufo; assembly: GCF_905171765.1. NCBI lineage: Eukaryota > Metazoa > Chordata > Amphibia > Anura > Bufonidae > Bufo > Bufo bufo. The sequence continues at coordinate 117,981,784 of NC_053398.1, read as the reverse complement.
TACTGGTTTGCGATTAATAACTTTATCAGGCTACTTTCACACTAGCGTTTTAGTTTTCCGGTATTGAGATCCGTCATAGGGGCTCACTTCAGTTTTGTCCCCATTCATTGTCAATGGGGACAAAACTGAACAGAACGGAACAGAGCGCACCAGAATGCATTCCGTTCCGTTTAGTTGCATTCCCATACCAGAGAGCAAACCGCAACATGTTGTAGTTTGCTTTCCGTCCTAGTATGCGGAGCAAGATGGATCCGGCATGACCCCCAATGCAAGTCAATGAGGACGGATCCGTTTTCTCTAACACAATCTGCCACAATAGAAAACGGATCCGTCCTCCATTGACTTTCAATGGAGTTCATGACGAATCCGTCTTGGCAATGTTAAAGATAATACAACCGGATTCGTTCAAAACAGATGCAGATGGTTGTATTATTAGTAGCGGAAGCGTTTTTGCTGAACCCTGCCGGATCCAGCAAAAACGCTAGTGTGGAAGTAACCTTACTCATAAATTGAGACTCCTGATTCCTTTCATGGTTGAATGTTGCATTTTGAGTGATCTCTCTAAGGTAAATTGCAATAAAGATAAGAAGACACTTTTGAATGGAATACTGTTCCTGTCCAGACTTTTGATTACTCAAGTCTGGTTCGCACGAGATGTTCCAAATTTGAACCCTTGGATAAACTTGATTAGTAGGGTTAAAAATTATGAGAATGTCCTATATAGGCAAAGAAATAGTCAGGAGAAGTGGTTTAAGATATAGCATTCCTGGGGGCCTTGATTCTTCTGGTTGCCACTTTCATGATTTTTATTTTTATATTATTCTCTCTTTTTTGGTCCTTCCTTTCTTTTCCTTTTTGCTGTTTGAGAGGGATGAAAGAGGGTCTTTGAGACGCATCACAAGGGTAGGGAGGGGTGCGAAATGGAAGGCTATTTGGAATTTAAAATAATAATTTTATACTGTAATTTTGAATGAAAATGATAATAAAAAGAATTTAATAAAAAAGATAGAGTTGTTTAGTGCCTAATAGTGTTACTGTTTTCTTCACCAGCTCAGTATTGAATAACTTGCAGCACTCTAGCCTTTTAAGAACATTGGGGGTCATTTACTAAAAGATATATGACACTTTTTGGTGTATATCTGTCGCAGATTCTGTGACTTTTCCCTGCTCACGCCAGGTCTAAAAAAGGGGTCGTGGCGTGGGCGGTGAAAGGGTCAGTGCCTCTACATTAATTTGGCGCATCCACCGCCACCCTTAGTAAATGACCCTTATTGTGTCTTTACAATGGGGGCAGGACTTTGGATTAGTGGACTTATATGTATAGCAAAAAAAAAAGGCCTGATGCAAAAAAAAATGTTATGGCTGTTATTGCTATAAATGTGAGAATGGCTGTAGGAGGATAGCCCCACATGGTTTACCTATATGGGGCCCTGAAATTTCTGATGGCAGCCCTGATACTAACACACTCTTTCTCTCTCTCAGAATGCTGGTACCCTGGCCAAAGGCTGGTGGCCCAGGGTGTGTGGCAGAGTATCCCCATCTCAGCGTCTTCTTCTGGTCACTCGTGCAGTCTGGCAGAGTCTCTTCTTCTAAGCACTGATCCTGAACTTCAGAATGCTAGGGTCTCTAACTGCTCTTCTAATGTACAGTTTCTAGCTGAACTAGAACATTGTAGTAGGAGGGGTGAAGTGGAGAAACACAACCCAAACAAATACAATGTTACACTTTCCGTCTGTCCTAGACTTGCATAAGAACTACAGTAATACTTACACTGCGTGCAGAATTATTAGGCAAATGAGTATTTTGACCACATCATCCTCTTTATGCATGTTGTCTTACTCCAAGCTGTATAGGCTCGAAAGCCTACTACCAATTAAGCATATTAGGTGATGTGCATTTCTGTAATGAGAAGGGGTGTGGTCTAATGACATCAACACCCTATATCAGGTGTGCATAATTATTAGGCAACTTCCTTTCCTTTGGCAAAATGGGTCAAAAGAAGGACTTGACAGGCTCAGAAAAGTCAAAAATAGTGAGATATCTTGCAGAGGGATGCAGCACTCTTAAAATTGCAAAGCTTCTGAAGCGTGATCATCGAACAATCAAGCGTTTCATTCAAAATAGTCAACAGGGTCGCAAGAAGCGTGTGGAAAAACCAAGGCGCAAAATAACTGCCCATGAACTGAGAAAAGTCAAGCGTGCAGCTGCCAAGATGCCACTTGCCACCAGTTTGGCCATATTTCAGAGCTGCAACATCACTGGAGTGGCCAAAAGCACAAGGTGTGCAATACTCAGAGACATGGCCAAGGTAAGAAAGGCTGACACACAAGCTGAAACGTCAAGACTGGGCCAAGAAATATCTCAAGACTGATTTTTCTAAGGTTTTATGGACTGATGAAATGAGAGTGAGTCTTGATGGGCCAGATGGATGGGCCCGTGGCTGGATTGGTAAAGGGCAGAGAGCTCCAGTCCGACTCAGATGCCAGCAAGGTGGAGGTGGAGTACTGGTTTGGGCTGGTATCATCAAAGATGAGCTTGTGGGGCCTTTTCGGGTTGAGGATGGAGTCAAGCTCAACTCCCAGTCCTACTGCCAGTTTCTGGAAGACACCTACCAAGCAGTGGTACAGGAAGAAGTCTGCATCCTTCAAGAAAACATGATTTTCATGCAGGACAATGCTCCATCACACGCGTCCAAGTACTCCACAGCGTGGCTGGCAAAAAAGGGTATAAAAGAAGAAAATCTAATGACATGGCCTCCTTGTTCACCTGATCTGAACCCCATTGAGAACCTGTGGTCCATCATCAAATGTGAGATTTACAAGGAGGGAAAACAGTACACCTCTCTGAACAGTGTCTGGGAGGCTGTGGTTGCTGCTGCACGCAATGTTGATAGTGTACAGATCAAAACACTGACAGAATCCATGGATGGCAGGCTTTTGAGTGTCCTTGCAAAGAAAGGTGGCTATATTGGTCACTGATTTGTTTTTTAATGTCAGAAATGTATATTTGTGAATGTTGAGATGTTATATTGGTTTCACTGGTAAAAATAAATAATTGAAATGGGTATTTATTAGTTTTTTGTTAAGTTGCCTAAAAATTATGCACAGTAATAGTCACCTGCACACACAGATATCCCCCTAAAATAGCTAAAACTAAAAACAAACTAAAAACTACTTCCAAAAATATTCAGCTTTGATATTAATGAGTTTTTTGGGTTCATTGAGAACATGGTTGTTGTTCAATAATAAAATTAATCCTCAAAAATACAACTTGCTTAATAATTCTGCACTCCCTGTAATGGGAATGATAAAGCAGATTTTCCAGACAAAAACAAGTCTTCAGACATAACAACATAGCTAAACTAAACATCACCAAACTTCCAAAAGGTCAGTCTGTCTCAGGGGTGGCCAACCTTACAGACACAAAGAGCCAGAAAAAAAAAAATGTATCACTACCAGGAGCCGTAAGCTAAACATTTACCCATGAGTCACCATGATGCACCTAGGTTTTAGCGGAGAAAAATAAGAAAAATAATATTTTTCATCAGACCCCCAATGCTCATCTGACCTCCAAATCAGACCCCCAAAATAAGACCATCAATGCTCAGATCAGACAACACAAATCAGACCCCCTGTGCTCAGATCAGACCCCCCTGTGCTCAGATAAGACCCCCTGTGCTCAGATCAGACCCCCCTGTGCTCAGATCAGACCCCCCTGTGCTCAGATCAGACCCCCCTGTGCTCAGATCAGACCCCCTGTGCTCAGATCAGACCCCCCGTGCTCAGATCAGACCCCCCGTGCTCAGATCAGACCCCCCGTGCTCAGATCATACCCCCCCGTGCTCAGATCAAACCCCCACGTGCTCAGGTCAGACCCCCCATGCTCAGATCAGACCCCCCCATGCTCAGATCAGACCCCCACGTGCTCAGATCAGACCCCCACATGCTCAGATCAGACCCCCCCATGCTCAGATCAGACCCCCATTGCGCAGATCAGACCCCCATTGCTCAGATCAGACCCCCATTGCTCAGATAAGATCCCCCTATGCTGAGATAAGACCCCCCCCATGCTCAGATCAAACCCTCCATGCTGAGATCAGGACCCCCATGCTCAGATCCCCTATGCTCACATCAGAACCTCCCATGCTTAGATCAGACCCCATACTCAGCACTATAATTTAAAGACATCGCCTACCTCTCCTGATCAGGCACCGGGCTCCTGATCAGGCACCTGCTACTCTGCAGGTCTGACACGGTCTCCACTGTGACCTGATGTGCACAGAATCAGGTCATAGTGCGCTTCTCCACCTACTACGTTCTGACACTGTGCGCATAAGGACGTAGTGGCGAGCGAGCTGGAGCTGCAGAGTAGCAGGTGCCTGATCAGGAAAGGAGATCTAAGCGTGGGGTGCGCTGATCTGACTGCTTCCCAGCTCCACCGCTAGAGCCGCACTTGAAGAAGCAAAGAGCCACGGGTTGGCCGACCCTGGTCTGTCTGGTTTTGGTTGTCATCACATCTGCCTTTTTCCCTCCAAAATATAGTCTTCTTTTACCCTTATGGTAACTGTGGAAAATTATTAGCTTCTCATTATTAGCTAGAAAGTCCCAAAATTCTCTCAGTATTCATTAAAGAGGTTGTCTCACTTCAGTAAGTTGCAGTTATTATGTAGAGGAAGTTAATACAAGCCACTTACTAATTTATTGTTATTATCCATATTGCCTCCTTTGCTGGCTGGATTCATTTTTCCATCACATTATACACTGCTCGTTTCCATGGTTACAGACCACCCTGCAATTTATCAGTGGTGGTCATACTTGCACACTATAGGAAAAAGCGTCAGCCTCTCTGGTGGCCGGGACAATGGGAGCGCACATAGACTAGTGCTTTTTCTTAAAAATGAATCCAGCCAGCAAAGGAAGCAAGTTAACCCTTTAAAGGGAAATAATGTAAAGAAGCGCCGTTTATCTCTGTATCATCTGGTTTGACACCAGACTGTGATCTTTATACAAATATTATTTACAGACGATGGAAAGTTTCTATGGATTCCACCAATGATAATCTTCTCTCGGATGGCATTAGAGCTTAACTAAAACCAGCAGAAATGTCTGTCCCCGTACAGTTCATCTCATCCTATAATCAGATCATTAAATACTTCAGTTTTCCCATTACCAGCCAGCGGACTCATTACTGCTGAACATCTGTTCTGCAGGAGGAGAGCACTGCTGAGCGTACGAGCATCTTCTAGGTGATGCCCTGTAGAAGGAGCGATCATCTGTCCCACACATTAACCATTCTAATAAGACGGTCATGAATTAGGTTGGCGTTTTCTGCATTGATCACCAGGACAGTCCGGCAGAGGTGACGTGATGATATTTAAAGGCTGGTTGTAATTCCCGTATAATGTCCTAGCTTAATCTTCAGCCATGATGAATTACTAATCCTTATTAGCAGACCTCGAGATTTCCTCAAGATTTCTAGGCAGCGCTGAACAGATATTCAACATGTACAATCTCTATTAAAGGGGTTTTCCAGGAGGAGCACAATATTGATGATGACCTATCCTCAGAATAGGTCATAAATATCTGATCGGTGGAGGTCTGGCTCCTGGTACCCCCACCAAGAAGCTGGAGCCCTGTGGCCTCCTCACTGCTTCAAAGCACAGCGCCATACACTACATGGTGGCTGTGTTTTATATTGCACCCCAGGGCCATACACTTGAATGGGACTGAGCTGTGTCTAGGCCATGTCACCAATAAACATGAAGCCACTGGCCTAGGAAGAGACCAAGGCTCTCACTGGAGCCCCACAGCTGATCAGCAAGGGTGCCTAGAGTCGGACCCCATACCGATCAGATATTGATGACCTGTTCTGAAGAGAGGCCATCAATATTGAACGCCCGGAAAACACCTTTAATGGGTTAACTTAAAAAAGGTTTCTTGGATACAAAAAACAAGTCCTTATATGGCCATGTGAACACAAAACATAAAAAGTTATGGCTCCTGGGACATGGGGATGACAAAATGAATATGAAAAAAAAAAAAAAGCCATGGTGGGAAGGAGTGTTAGCTCCAATTATATCTTCATTGCCTTCCCAGAATCGAATTATAACAGAAGCCCGAATCCTCTGCCTATTGACTTATTATGGAGTCAGTCAGGGTTGTGTTGTGGCGCCCATCATTTCAGTAGCCATAATAGCACTGCAAGCTGTTGTTTTCAATATGGAATGGAATTGGTAACTGAGCCTCCAACACAAAACTGAACCAAGTCTTGAAAGGGGTTGTCCCACAAAAATATTCTGCAGCTTTCAAATCCGCACCTGCATCTGAATACTTTTGCAATTGCATGTAATTAAAAAATATTGTATAGCAGGCATCCTTAAACTGCGGCCCTCCAGCTGTTGCAAAACTACAACTCCCAGCATGCCCGAACAGCCTACAGGTATCAGCCTACAGCAGAGCATTGTGGGAGTTGTAGTTTTACAACAGCTGGAGGGCCGCAGTTTGAGGATGCCTGTTGTATAGCCACTGAGTTATTCAATAAAATGTATCTGTATAGCACCACCTATAGCACCACCTGCTGTTTGTTATTTTTCTTATTTCTCTGTCCACCTCCCTGAGGTGGACGCACGTGCTCAGTCCCAGCCTTCAACTGCTTCTTGAGTTGTGATAGAGAGAGAGCTGCAGCTAAAAGGACCCGCCTCCCTGAGCTGCAGAAGAAAGGACATGCCCCTTAGCTGCAAGAGAAAGTACGGGTCCCCTGAGCTATCACAGAAAGGACATGTCCCCTCACCTGCCAGCCTGCAATAAATCTAGCAGAGCAATTGGAGCACTGAATTGTGGTCTTTGGATCCATGTGAGGTACAGGGCTGGTTCTAGATTTGTTAGAAAAAGATTGTCATGTACTATATGATGTCTGATTTTCATTTTTACATTTATCATGGAATAACTTCTTTACGGAGATCCGTACATGTATAACACTTCTCTCACTCTTCTTGGCAACATGTTAAGGGAAGGGGGTGCAGAAAGGGATCATATTCACTAAGGAAGAAAAGCCTTTTTGTGAAGATTCCTAAGGAGTTACTGTTTTACAATGATAACCATTACATCCAGAGTTCAGGCCGTGGGTCTCTTTATATCTTACGAGTTGGCTTTTGATTGGATGGGATATTAGGTCTACATGGTGCCGATTGGACATCTAATTTCTTCTCACATTCCAGACTGATTATTTCACTTTTGCTAGAAGAACTGTTATAAAGGCATATACTGTATAATGATAAAGACATCTTAACATTGTGCATAGCCAATAACACAATAATACAAACCGGATTCCAAAAAAGTTGGGACACTAAACAAATTGTGAATAAAAACTGAATGCAATGATGTGGAGATGGCAAATGTCAATATTTTATTTGTAATAGAACGTAGATGTCAGATCAAACGTTTAATCCGAGTAAATGTATCATTTTAAAGGAAAAATACGTTGATTCCAATTTTCACGGTGTCAACAAATCCCCAAAAAGTTGGGACAAGTAGCAATAAGAGGCTGGAAAAAGTAAATTTGAGCATAACGAAGAGCTGGAAGACCAATTAACACTAATTAGGTCAATTGGCAACATGATTGGGTATAAAAAGAGCTTCTCAGAGTGGCAGTGTCTCTCAGAAGCCAAGATGGGTAGAGGATCACCAATTCCCACAATGTTGCGCAGAAAGATAGTGGAGCAATATCAGAAAGGTGTTACCCAGCGGAAAATTGCAAAGACTTTGCATCTATCATCATCAACTGTGCATAACATCATCCGAAGATTCAGAGAATCTGGAACAATCTCTGTGCGTAAGGGTCAAGGCCGTAAAACCATACTGGATGCCCGTGATCTCCGGGCCCTTAAACGACACTGCACCACAAACAGGAATGCTACTGTAGAGGAAATCACAGAATGGGCTCAGGAATACTTCCAGAAACAATTGTCAGTGAACACAATCCACCGTGCCATCCGCCGTTGCCAGCTGAAACTCTACAGTGCAAAGAAGAAGCCATTTCTAAGCAAGATCCACAAGCTCAGGCGTTTTCACTGGGCCAGGGATCATTTAAAATGGAGTGTGGCAAAATGGAAGACTGTTCTGTGGTCAGACGAGTCACGATTCAAAGTTCTTTTTGGAAATCTGGGACGCCATGTCATCCGGACCAAAGAGGACAAGGACAACCCAAGTTGTTATCAACGCTCAGTTCAGAAGCCTGCATCTCTGATGGTATGGGGTTGCATGAGTGCGTGTGGCATGGGCAGCTTGCATGTCTGGAAAGGCACCATCAATGCAGAAAAATATATTCAGGTTCTAGAACTACATATGCTCCCATCCAGACGTCATCTCTTTCAGGGAAGACCCTGCATTTTTCAACAAGATAATGCCAGACCACATTCTGCATCAATCACAACATCATGGCTGCGTAGGAGAAGGATCCGGGTACTGAAATGGCCAGTCTGCAGTCCAGATCTTTCACCTATAGAGAACATTTGGCGCATCATAAAGAGGAAGGTGCAACAAAGAAGGCCCAAGACGATTGAACAGTTAGAGGCCTGTATTAGACAAGAATGGGAGAGCATTCCTATTTCTAAACTTGAGAAACTGGTCTCCTCTGTCCCCAGACGTCTGTTGAGTGTTGTAAGAAGAAGGGGAGATGCCACACAGTGGTGAAAATGGCCTTGTCCCAACTTTTTTGGGATTTGTTGACACCATGAAATTCTGATTCAACATATTTTTCCCTTAAAATGGTACATTTTCTCAGTTTAAACTTTTGTTCCGTGATTTATGTTCTATTCTGAATAAAATATTAGAAGTTGGCACCTCCACATCATTGCATTCAGTTTTTATTCACGATTTGTATAGTGTCCCAACTTTTTTGGAATCCGGTTTGTACATTCAATGGCCAGCATATGTGTTGTTAAAGTTCAGTATTTTTCGTGACGCCAATTGCAGCTTGCGCAGGTTACTATCCCAGGGCCCTTCCAAGGTGTTATAACGCACGTCCCAGGTTAGGAATTCCAGAGTGGGGTAATGGCCTATAATGTCTCTATAAGGTGGTGATACTTGTGTCAACGGTGTCTCCTACCTGGTTTACGGCTGGACTCCTGGCTCCTGGCTCACTTGCAATACATTTGAGTGTAGTGATAGTAGGAGTAATAGAGGAATTTTGCAGAGTAAATGATGTCCAGACGTTTAGATGAAATTTAAACGTTTCTTTACTGAAGATAACTTGTCTCCAAGCAGTATACAGCTTTGGTCTCTGTTCCCAGCAGGTTTTGGCAAGTATTGGCAGGAATGAATACTTCTGCTTTAAATTTGGAGCTTGCAGGATAAGTCGTCTGCTTGGTAGCTCTGTAATTGTGACAGGAATTAATATTCTGCACTTTTCTGTAACTTCTGCTGTATGGGGACAGACTCGCTGAGGAGGAATGGCCTAGTGCAGCCAGCCAGTACAGCAGGGGCAACACGTGAGGTGCACGGTGGACCGATGAGGGGCCAAATAACAACACAGTTCATCAGTTTACTCACGGTTAGTAGAAAGCCTCCCTGGACTGGCAGCACAGTGTTGAGGTGGACAGCATGAAATCCTCCGGGTCACGCTCTGTGGTAGGAAAGCATCAGCCAAGATGGTGGTTGAGGTGCCCTTGATGTCAGGGGTGCTTAGGGTGCTTGTTGCGGCTGAGTCCCTTGATGGTATTTGTCGTGACGCCAGTACCGTTAATGGTGGTATAACCAATTGTAAGAACGAAGTAGACAGTGGTAGGATACAACTCACAGCTTTTGTTGGGTCCAGTTGTAGCATGTACATCAGATATAATGCAGTCCTTTGTAATTTAAAGAAATCCCGTTGATCCACTGTTAATAGGTTTGGTCGGGTTTAGCTTAGCTTGAAGGTTCTGTATCAGTGTAAATTGGTGAGGTTGCCGGTGGCTATAGTATCCTTCACCTGGTTATCCAAAGGTCTTTAATGCCTGGTTTGTGGCTTTTATCCTTTGGATGTTTACGTCTTTTCTTTTGTCCCTTTCTGGACTAGACTTGAACTGAGCAGAAGTGCTAGATCTGCACTCTCTCAAACTCAGCAACAGATTACTAATCAACAACCACTGATTTACAACTAATCTGTCTCACTAGGCCTGACCTAGATATTTATATGACCTAAGTGCTATCCCCATCTAATGGTGGGATGTAGAAATTACACCAGACCAGCCTATGAACAGGGATACAACAGGTGTTGTAGTACAAAATAACATGCAATATGATAATGCAGTTTTAAAGCTATTTTGCAGTTCCCACGTGTTCCTGAGTGGGACGCTGCACTAGGTCTCTGGACTTAACTCACAGATGATTTCTCAGGGGATGCTTTCTTCCTGGAACTCTGGAGGTTGTAGTTAGTTTTCTGCTTCTTCATCCAGCTGAGGCTGAAGGTGCTCAGACTGGGGATATGATCAAGTCTCAGCCGAGACAAGATCCTTGCTGTCTTCCGTATGCAGGGGATCTCCTGAACGCTATCACACAGCCTTCCCCTAGCAGGGGGAGGCTACACTGACCTTACTTCCTTCTCCACCCATGCTGCAGGATGTAGGAACAGCCCACTTTGCTCACAGAGGGGGAGCAAAGCTGGAATAATCCATTCCAGCCTAGATACACTAAACTGGGACTTGTATCTTGCCAAATTGTTGCTGCCTCCTGCTGGTGATCCTGGAAAATTAATGGAACAATTATGTTTAACATGGTTTTAGATGCACATTTGTGAAGACATAATATAAATTACATCAGATGACAATATACAGGCTCTTAGGAGATAGTAGAGGGTTAGAGGCGTGTAGTAACACATTGCTGATCAGGACCACCACTTGAACATCCATCTGCAGTACCCCAGACCTGGTGGTATCTGCAATTATGTTGTGTACTATGTGTTATGCTTTATGTTCCTGCTGTACGTTCCAGCAAGAGAAAGTATGGTTGACAATGGTTGGTAGGGACGGGGCTAATCACTCTGTTTCTCCATTATTGTTCAGAGAGGACTGGTCCTGCCTCCTGCCAGAAAGGTGGGGGATTCCAGTGTATAGAGTGTGGAGGAAGTAAGTTCATGCCTGAGCTCCTACTCCAAGAGCCTGATACTATTCTCCTGTGAGACACTTATTCCAGGATAATTGCCTGAGTAAAGATACAGCTTTCTCAAAAGTTGCAGCTGATAAAGTCAGCAGAGCGTCCAGCTTTACAGACCCTGCTTACTATGAGGGAAAACGGGTCAGACACCCGTCACCTAGAATAACCATCAGGTCATACTAACTTCAAGCCTGTATCTCACATTTAACAACAATATCCACAAGCACCTGCAAGTGCCATTTAATTACCACACATCCAGACACCATACATCCTGATCTGGTGCCAGAAACTTTGTACTTGTTATAATTTGCACAAAGTAAAGAGAACCTTTTATATGTTTATTTTTGGCCTCATTCTTCAAACTACCTTTCCACTTCAATGATCCCCAGGAAGCAACGACCTGAGGGAGTACACCATGACACAACCTCTCATCAGGGGCCACTACCACTCCCATCCTTTGCAGCAGCTTCTCAAGGGATTGCTGCACAGCCATCAGAAAAGTGAAGGAATACGATGTCATACCACCCCTCCTATTCAGACAACCCACAGGCTATTTCTTCCCTTGGGTCCCATTATTTGCCGGGCCCCTGTGTACATGGGATAAAGCCATACCTGACACACATGCATGGATTTTATTGTGTTAAGGCTGATTCACACATCTGTGTTTGTTTGACATGAGTGACAAAATGGTTATTATTATAATTTTTTTATGAAACTGTTAAGAAGTCAATTTTTGGGCCTGTCTGTCCATTTTTCACCCTCCGTGTGTCCTGCATTTTCCACTTCTAGGCTGAAAAGGGGATTTCTAAAGCATCTCTTAGGCTACTTTCACACTCGTGTTTTGGGCGGATCCGTCATTGATCTGCAAAAACGGATCCGTTACAATAATACAACCGCATGCATTCGTCATGAACGGATCCGTTTGTATTATCTGTAACATAGCCAAGATGGATCCGTCGTGAACGCCATTGAAAGTCAATGGGAGACGGATCTGTTTTCTATTGTGCCAGATTGTGTCAGAGAAAAAGGATCCGTCCCCATTGACTTACATTGTGTGCCAGGACAAATCCGTTTGGTTCAGTTTCGTCAAGCGGACGGCAAAACGCTGCAGGCAGCGTTTTGGTGTCAGGCTCCAGAGCGGAATGGAGACTGATCGGAGGCAAACTGATGCCTTCTGAGCGGATCCTTTTCCATTCAGAATGCATTAAGGCAAAACTGATCCGTTTTGGACCGCTTGTGAGAGCCTATGACGGATCTCACAAACGGAAAGCCAAAACACCAGTGTGAAAGTAGCCTTAGGTCCATTAAATACAGACCAACCACTGATGACCCCCATGTGCTGTCGGTGGTCTTCCCAGACCCATAGACAGCTATGGGTGCGTTTGGTCTGCATCATTGCTGTTTGTTTTCTACTGACCCACGGTCCAGGATGTGTAACTAATGTAAGCCTGCAAGGGGGTGTAGCGTACGGTTCTGGACATTCACGGAGGCACAGATGACATAAAGTTCACGTCACTTTTATTTAGGGTCCGATTTCAGGAGGTTTACATCAACACATGCTTTTTAGTGGAACCCAGGATTTCCAGTATTGCAGTCACAAATCACAAAACAAAATCCTTCCCGTCTGGGACTAACTAATAACACAAAGAGTTTGTCTCACCTAGGCTACAGTTGTTAGGCTGACGTTTACACAGCAGGTAGTTTGCTCACTGGTCCTCGGTATTCACAGCACCATGTGCTGTCCTTGCAGGCCTTCTCCTAAGTGAGCCACAGCACTCTGTATATAGAAACCTAACGAGGTTAACTGCCTTAAGGTGTTTCAGAGCATACCAACAAACTGGCCTGGAAGGAAGGGAACGGTTGCTCCCCCTGCCAACCTTAACAACCGTTCCGCATAATCTAGGCCCCACGTATTTCCATAAAGAATCCTGCCTAAACAACTAAGTTTGTTCAGGCCACAGCACTCCCTGGATTACACTTACTTCACCCAGGTGAGAAATCTGGGTGAAATATACCTTCCTTCCACCAGTATTCCACCTGCATGACCACATATCGCCCCCCTCTTCTCCAGACCGGAGGACTGGGTACCTGTGCCCCAAATGCAATGCACCCTTGACAATGCATCTGCATTTGTCTGTAGTTTCCCTGGCCTATGTTCCAACACAAAATAAAAATTTTGGAGAGACAGGAACCACCTTGTGACTCTGGCATTTCTCTCCCGGTTTTGTTTCATCCATGTTAGAGGTGCATGGTCCGAGAGCAACTTAAACTTCCTCCCTAACAAATAATATTTAAGGGATTCCAGTGCCCATTTGACCGCTAAACATTCCCTTTCAACTATTGCATAGTTTTTCTCTGCTGGGGTCAGTTTCCTACTTAAATACATAACAGGGTGCTCTTCCCCATTTAGCTCTTGGGACAGCACCGCCCCTAATCCTGAGTCAGAAGCATCCGTCTGAACTAAGAACTCTTTTGTAAAGTCTGGGGTCACCAGTACCGGCTGTTGACAAAGGCTAGTCTTCAATGTCTGGAATGACATTTCGGCTTGGGGGCACCACTTTATCATTACGGACTTTCCACCCTTAGTTAGGTCTGTTAGGGGGGCTGCAATGGACGCAAAATTTTTCACAAACCTCCAGTAGTACCCGGCGATGCCTAAGAATGCCCTGACCTGTTTCTTTGTCAGAGGTCGGGGCCAGTTTTGAATGGCTGCCACCTTATTCAATTGGAGCTTAATCAATCTCCGGCCAATAATGTATCCCAGGTACCTGGCTTCCTCTAATCCCAAGGCACATTTCTCGGGGTTGATGGTTAGCCCTGTGTCACTTATAGAGTCCAGAACTTTTTGCACCTCTGAAAAGTAGCTGGAGCCCTGTGTAACCCAAACGACATTACCACATACTGAAATAAACCCTCTGGGGTTAGGAATGCTGTTTTCTCTTTCGCCTCTGGTGTTAATGGGATCTGCCAATAACCTTTGGTAAGGTCTAAGGTGGTAATGAATCTAGCCCTCCCTAGATTTTCAATTAGTTCATCCACCCTAGGCATGGGGTATGCATCGAATTTTGAAATTTCAATAAGTTTCCTAAAGTCATTACAAAACCTCCAGGTCTCATTGGGTTTTGGGATTAAGACAATAGGACTGGCCCACTCACTCCTAGATTCTTCTATCAATCCCAACTCCAATATTCTCTTTACCTCCTCTGACACAGCCTTCCTACGGGCTTCCGGTATACGGTAAGGTTTTAAGTTTATGATCTTACTGGGTTCAGTGATAATCTGATGGCTAATCAGATGGGTTCGTCCTGGTAGATCAGAAAATTTCTCCCGATTGTGTTGCAAAGACTCTTTTGCCTCTTGTTGTTTCCCTGACAGGGTCTCACCTATTTTCCCAGGAGGAATGGGGTGGGATTCCTTCTCTATTTTTTTAGGAACTTCTGCCAATAGGGACTCCCTATCTTTCCAGGGTTTAAGAAGGTTAATATGATACACCTGGAAAGGCTTTCTTTTCCCCGGCTGATGTATCTGATAGTTAACGTCACTTATTTTTTCCAATACCTTGCCATTTGGCGAGAAACCTACTTTCCACTGTGGGAACTAATACTAAGACCCTATCCCCAGGGTTGAAACTCCTAATCCTTGCAGAGCGATTATACACCCTACTTTGGGAGGCTTGGGCCTTCTGCAAACCCTCCTTCACTAAGGGCATTACCGTCTCAATACGCTCTTGCATATGGGTTATATGCTCAATAACACTTTTGAAAGGGGTAGTCTCGGTTTCCCACGTTTCTTTGGCTATGTCAAGAAGTCCCCGGGGATGTCGGCCATAAACTAACTCAAATGGGGAAAACCCTGTGGAGGCTTGGGGTACCTCCCGGATTGCGAACATGAGGTAGGGTAGTAGGCAATCCCAATCTCGGCCATCCCTCTCTACCGCTTTCTTCAACATCTGTTTTAGCGTCTTGTTAAATCTTTCGACTAAGCCATCAGTCTGTGGGTGATACAACGAAGTGCGTCATTGCGTAATTTTGAAGAGCTTGCACATATCCTTCATAACCCCAGACATAAAGGGAGTTCCCTGATCGGTAAGGATCTCCTTGGGGACTCCAGTCCTAGAGAACATAAAAAATAACTCTCTGGCAATGGTTTTTGAGGCAGTGTTTCTTAGGGGGACAGCTTCCGGATAACGAGTGGCATAGTCAACCACGACTAAAATATATTGATGTCCCCTAGCAGATTTTATTATCGGCTCTACGAGATCCATAGCGATTCTCTCGAATGGAATTTCGATAATCGGTAGCGGTACCAGGGGACTCCTAAAATGAGACACGGGTGCACTCAATTGGCACATGGGACAGGAGTCACAATAATCTTTTACTTCTCTATAGAGCCCAGGCAAAAAAAAACGCCAGAGAATTCTCTCCTGGGTTTTTTCTGTCCCCAAAGGCCCCGCCATAGCATGACTGTGAGCTAGGTCTAAGACTATGCGTCAGTAGGATCGAGGCACCAAGAGCTGTTCAAAACCTCTCCGTTACTCTGGGTAACTCGGTAAAAAAGATTATTATTCACGGCAAAATGGGGAAATTGTCGATCAGCCTCTGGTTCCTGAGGTACGTCATTGATGACCTTAACACCTTCTCGGGCATGTACAAGGGTGGGATCCCTTAAATGCTCAGTGCCAAAATTTTCACTACATACTCTTAAGTTAGACAATAGTGGCTCAGAGGAGGAGGCTTCCTCATCTCCCGCCAGTACCTGTAAATGAAAACTATTCTCCTCAGGCTCTTTTGGCAACAATTCCAGTTCAACCTCGGACAATTCTTCTACAAACGACTGCTCTGCAGCTCTAAGGGGTTGGCCCCTCCCCCACAATTGCCAGAAGTAGGGAAAGTTACGCCCGAGGATGCCATTATGCATGAGGTTCTCCACCACACCTACATTATGGTCAATACAGCCAGAGGTAGTTTCAAAAGTCACCATGGCCACGGGATATGCCTTAACATCCCCGTGGATACACAGCACACTCAGGGATTCTCCCTGGACTTTGTCTCTGGTTACATAAGAGGCATGCACCAAAGTTACGAGACTTCCTGAGTCTAGTAGTGCAGTTGCAGGTTGACTATTAAACAGTATGCTGCAGAACTGGGGTTGAAGTTTCACCTCCGGGGAAGCCACACAGACCAATTCAGCAAACAAGGACATCCGCCGGCCGGCCTCGCACTCCATTGGTTCGGAAGTGAGGGGACAATTAGCGACCACGGTAAGGTCCTGGTTTCGGAGAAGCAAATCGGGGCACGCTTGGGGAAAATCGCTGGGGACTCTCCAGTGCCATTTTTCCTGCTTCCCCCGTTGGTGACTGTCTTCTAGCCGCTGTAGATTTGGGACGGTCACTCCTGGAAGGAGCACAGGGGAAGGCATTATCCCGAATATAGTCTTCCGTGGTGAGATACCAATCAACTAGGTTCACCAGCTCATCCAGTTCTTTGGGGTCACCCAGCGCTATAATGACCTAGGTAATACAGTCGTAAATCGATCCATTACAACCCGTTCAGTTATTTGGGCTGCTGTGCTCATTTCAGGTTCCAGCCACTTTTTCGTAAGGTGAACCAGGTCGAACATTTGGGACCGAGAAGGTTTGGTTACATCAAAGCGCCAGGTATGCACGCGCCGGGCCCCGACAGCAGGGGTTACTCCTAGCCGTGCCAGGATTTCCGCTCGTAGCTTAGTATAGTCCCAGACCTCCTGTTGGCCAAGGTCATGGTATGCCTTCTGGGGCTCCCCTGATAGGAAAGGTGCCAAGACATCGACCCAATCAGCCACCGGAAGGTGTTCCTGCTCTGCTGTGTGCTAAAAAATAGTTAGATATGTCTCAATATCATCCTCCGGGGTTAGCGACTGCCCAATTTTCCTGGGATTTCGGGGAGATGTTGGAGCGGTCTGGGAAACAACCGGCAGGGCTTTTGTAAGGGCGGCCATTTGTTCTGACAAAAGGCGGTTCGTCTACTGTTGGCATAGGTTCGCCTCAGCCTGCGCTTTAACAAACTGGGTTATGGCCGCTTCCATATTAGCGCTTGACTCCTGCAGGCCGATAGCGGGCTTTACCCACGACATCCACTGGAGCAAAAAGTTCTTGCAGAGAACAAATGACGAGAGGGGAATTTTTTTTAGTGTGCCGTTGCCGTTAGCAACCATTTGCACGCATCCTCCACCAATTGTAAGCCTGCAAAGGGGGGGTAACGTACAGTTCTGGACATTCACGGAGGTACAGATGACATAAAGTTCACGTCACTTTTATTTAGGGTCCGATTTCAGGAGGTTTACATCAACACATGCTTTTTAGTGTAACCCAGGATATCCAGTATTGCAGTAACAAATCACAAAACAAAATCCTTCCCGTCTGGGACTAACTAATCACACAAAGAGTTTGTCTCACCTAGGCTACAGTTGTTAGGCTGACGTTTACACAGCAGGTAGTTTGCTCACTGGTCCTCGGTATTCACAGCACCATGTGCTGTCCTTGCAGGCCTACTCCTAAGTGAGCCACAGAACTCTGTATATAGTAACCTAATGAGGTTAACTGCCTTAAGGTGTTTCAGAGCATACCAACAAACTGGCCTGGAAGGAAGGGAACGGTTGCTCCCCCTGCCAACCTTAACCGTTCCGCATAATCTAGGCCCCACGTATTTCCAGAAAGAATCCTGCCTAAACAACTAAG
The DNA here is from genome assembly GCF_905171765.1 of Bufo bufo. Classification (NCBI taxonomy): domain Eukaryota; kingdom Metazoa; phylum Chordata; class Amphibia; order Anura; family Bufonidae; genus Bufo; species Bufo bufo. Next base: position 117,963,940 of record NC_053398.1, on the reverse strand, counting down.
TTTGTTCAGGCCACAGCACTCCCTGGATTACACTTACTTCACCCAGGTGAGAAATCTGGGTGAAATATACCTTCCTTCCACCAGTATTCCACCTGCATGACCACACTAAACACACTAAAATCAATAGATACGTGTACTGTGGGTGGAGAACATGGACAGCACACGCTCAATGACATGTGAAGAAATGAGCTGTTACCCAAAGTGTTGGCCGCAGTGCTCCAGTGAGCCCTAGAACAACTCGTTGATATTTCAGAACCCTGTCCCACATTTACTAAAAATGATTGCACCCTTATCTTTGTTCTATTAAATGTGCCCAAATTTAGCACAGTTTGGAGCATTTTTGTAGATTTCCTAGTTTTCTACAGCACCTAGCTCACAAAAGGGCAGTGCTTAGTGGAGAAGGGGAGTGGTTTTGTGGAAAAGGGTGTGGCCTAAGAAATACTGTTTTTCACCTAAATTCCTTCACAAAGCGAGTGAATTAATAAGTGTTGTACAGTTAGACAAAAGTATCGAAAATTATCAGACCTCCTCCGATCAGCAATTAATGGCCTACCCCGAGGATAAGCCTTCACTTAATAAAAGATGGACAACCCCTTTAAGGTTTTCCTCCTGAGATGAAATCACTGCCCTTCCAGATGCTCTAGCACATTATGAATCTGATAGATTGTCTACCATTTGCCCACCTGCAAAAAATTGCTAACACCTTCTTTTTGGAGGTAACAAATGAAGACTGCTTTAGAGATTTATTAGAGACAGTCTCTTTCACTAGATAAACTATTTTCTTTTATACTTTTAAACCGCTTTGCACACTGGGTAGATTTTGCCTTGGCTGCCCGCCCTAATATGTTTACTCACAGAGGACGCCTGGTGCCAAGCACAATATTGTTAGTGAAGCTGCTGGCCAGAAATGTGGAAAAACTGGTGCTAATAAAAATGAGTAGCAAATTAGTTTATAGCTGCTTTATCAACCCCATCTACATTAGATGAAGCCAATGTTGAATGTTCTTCTTTCTCTGAGTTGCTTACTTGGATTCTGTTAGAAATGTACTTCAAGAATTGGTGACTTTCTGCCAAACCAGATCTTTAGACATGACTTGCATCCTTTTATATACCATAGAGGCCAACTTTCAAAGAATAGAAAGAGGGAGATCTCTGAGGATGCAGATACAGTTGAAATGGAGAACTGCAGGAGGGTTTCTTTTATAGTGCCCAAAGTCTGTGACCGTCCTGCTTGATCCAGGCAGGATATGAGGTGTGATATAGGCCATGCCTCCATGAGTACTGCACTTGAACTGTACTGAAACACATTGATGGTTATGTCTTTATGAATGGTTGTAAGTTACAAAATGCAGACACTCTCCAACAGAACCCTTCAGCAGAACCCGGGCCCTTTCAGCAGACCCCAAGTTCCTTCAACTACTCTCAGCACCCTTTGACAGACCCCAGGTCCCTTACACAGACCCAAGGTTCCTTCAACAGGTCCCAGGCCCCATTCAACAGGTCCCAGGAACCTTCAACAGATCCCAGCACCCTTTAACAGACTCTAGCCACCTTATGTAGAACCTAGCAGATCCCAGCTAACCTTCATGGATTCCAGCAGACCTCAGGCCCCTTCAACGGGTCTAAATACTCTTCAACAGTTCCCAGCACACTTCAAAACACCCAAGCACCTTTCAACAAATTCTAGCCATGTTATGTAGACCCTATCAGACCCCAGCTACCTTTTACAGATCCCAGCATACCTCAGGCCCCTTCAACGCGTCTAAGCACCCTTTATTTGTCACCAACACCATTCAATAGACCCAAGGCCCCTTCAACAGGTCCCGGCACTCTTCAAAAGACTCCTGCAACCTTCAGTAGACCCTATCAGACTTCTACTACCTTTAACAGATTCCAGCAGACTCTAGAACTTGCGTCGTATATATCAAAAAAACGCAGCACTCACTTGTCTTCAATTATGCAGGATTTATTCCCCAACACAATGCGACGTTTCAACCGACATGGTCTGTCTCAAGCAACAAATAATGTGAACAAAACCAGGTATATATACACACCCTCCCAGTAGGTCACATGACCAAATTAAATATGTAAATGATAAATAAATTATGTTAATTACCTATATCACACCAGCCTGTGGTCTGATCATTTACACCTGAATATACTTGCCACCACCCTGTTACATATATTACAAACAGTGTCGTTCCCATAGGTATGATTATAAAGCCAAAAAGAAGTCCTTACTTATAAAAACTTTGATGGAAATCTGGTGGGCACATCTTAAAGGGGACCTTTCTCATCGTTCTGCTAAAACAAAAAAATATTCTTAATATATCTAAATTAAATAGCATGAACTCCATTAAATCAGTGATTATAATTCCAGGATTGAGCAATGGTCTCCTCACTATAAATAACAAATTAGGTATCAGGTCCATTGATTAAAAAAAAACATGTTTATGGGCTTAATCAACCCTACAGAAGGAACGTACCCCCCTTTTAAAAAAAAAAAAAGTTTATATGGGGGTCGTCTTCTAGATCAATACACTTTTGTCACTATTGGGGAACACACTCCCCCAGGTTGTGTGGGAGAGGTATACCCCGCAGGACATTATGCATCCAATAGGTTGGGGGCGCATCCCCCATTTCTGTGGGAGTGTCGCCCCCACCCATAACACAAACAATTGACTTACCCAATAGGATAAAGGGGTCATCTGTTCCCAGATTCTCCATTTTTTTTAATCTCTATTGGGGTCGTCCCATTCATGTCAGCCCTTTATTCATCTGTGGAAAATCTGGACCCTACAATATTAACATTAACTTAGAGGAGGCCATTTATCAAGAGGCAAACATACGGAAAAGATGGTAGATGCCATGCTGTGAAGATCACAAATTTCCAGTTAATCTAAGTCACTGGTGGATCCCCCTTGACCTCGAACTATTCAGTCATGCAGGCATATAATAACCACGGTCTATGGTATCAATAGGTATACGTTACATTAATGTTCCTAATATAGTAGTCGCACTGTGTGAACTATCCAGAGGTGGAAGTCCCCTCTCCGATTGTGCCCCCAGTCTCCACCATTGGTGTAGATACCTATAAAAAATTTAAAGAATGTATAAACAAATGTATTCATTCATAAATCACAACCACAGATGGTTGGGTACATCACTTCTATAAAACATATTAAGTGCTAGGATTATGAATAATAGTCCTATCACAATGAGGAGGAAAACATGATTCTGTCCAGTTCAGTATAGTGAGCCTACCTTGGACTCCCTGTTAAGGCCTTTAGGTTCAAGTGTGTAATTGACTGTATGGTAATGATTCTTTCATGAATTTGGGATGGTCACTTTTAAACAAAAGCATATTGTTCCTATCTGTGGGTTTTACAAATAGGTCCGTCCGTAGAGTCCCCTCAACACCATAAACCATAGTGTCTAGGAATTGTAATCCTGTCTGCGAATGGACTAACGTAAATTGTAATTCATCATGTACGGAATTGACGTACTGTCTGAACTCAAAGAGTCCCTCCAGTGTTCCTGTCCATATGAAAAAAATGTCATCTATATACCTCATCCAGCCCCTCACAGATGTGAAGTGGCTGGATGGGTATATAAAGGTCTCCTTGAACTTACTCATGTAAATATTTGCATAAGTTGGGGCCACATTAGACCCCATTGCAGTCCCCCGTTGCTGGACATAGAATGAATCTTCAAATAAGAAATAATTGCAGGTAAGTACTATCTCTAATAGGGAAAGTATGAATTGTGCCTGCTCTTTCTCAACCTTATCCCTATGAAGGGCCCATTCAACAGCTTCTATACCCTTCACATGGTTAATGCTCGTATATAGGTTTACAACATCAAAAGAAACCAAATACTGTCCCTCCTCATATTGTAGTGTTTGTAGTTTCTTGAGGAAGTCAGTGGTGTCCCTCACATATGACCTGGCTGACATGGCATAACTCCTCAGATACTTATCAAGAAAGGTAGCTGGTGGCGAGAAGACTGAGTTAATTCCTGATACTATTGGGCGTCCGGGGGGGTTTTCAAGGCTTTTGTGTATCTTCGGTAGTATATACAATATGGGTGTAACAGGTTGTTCAATCAATAGAAACCGATGTAGTTTCTCGTCAATCAAATCAGTGGCAAAAGCATTGTCAGCAAGTAATTTCAACCTACGCATAATGGCAAACGTAGGGTCAGAATCTACTGGTCTGTATACATCTACGTCACTCAGTTGTCTCAGAATTTCTGCTATATATTTTGCAGTGTCCATTATAACTATTGCCCCACCCTTACCCGCTTTTTTAATAGTGATGTCTTTCCTACTGCAGAGTGTCTTTAATGCCCTAGTCTCCCCCTGGCCCATGTTCCTTTTAATGTCTAGTGTGTTAGTTTGTAGCCTCATCTCTTCCACACCTTTCTTTACAAGATCTATATAAGTGTTGATAGCATCTTTATACACTGGAGGTTGGAAGTCACTTTGTAAGTGTAGTCCCATATCCGTCAGTTTTAACATCTTAGAGTCACTAGCCTCCTGTGTAGTGCTAGATGTGGTTACTGCAGCTGAATCTCCAAAGAAAACCTTCAACTTAATGCGCCTAAAGAATTTATGAAGATCAATCTCACAATTAAACCAATTGATATCTGTGGTCGGGCAAAAAGAAAGTCCCTTTTCTAACAAAGATAGTTCATCATTGGACAAGTCAATAGATGATATATTTACCACCAATGTTGATTCCTCTCTTTCTATTTTCGTTGGCCTTGCCTCTCCTGTTGTCTCGGAGTCACTTGTAATTCTCTGTTGTCCAATGGCGGTTTCTTTGACTGTGTCATCCTTGTAATATCGTGTCTTGCCCCTGTGGTGCTTACGTCCTCCTCTCCTTGTCGTTCTTTGCTTCCTTGGGTCACATTCTGTTCTAAAAAACGCTGCTCCTCACTCATTTCCCCAGAAGATTCTGCATCCGTATTATAGGCTTTCCTTCCACGGCGTTTTGCGAATCTCTGTCGTCCCTGCATCTTCTTTCTCTGTCCCCCTTCCATTGTTTTTTTTTATATATATATCGCCTTTTAAGTAGTCGTCTTGGTCACAGAACCATTTCTGTCTTTTAGAGGCCTCACTATTCGTGCGATAGGCTTTAAGGTCTTTGTTCGATTGTTCTTTGATTATAGTAAAATCCTGAGTTGTCATCATGGATATCAGCTACAGTTCCAATCCCTCTATCCTTTTCTTACTCTCCATTAATTCTTTTTGAAGATATTCCATGTTTAATAATATGATGTCCATGGAGTAGCGGTTTGAGATCTGCTCAAATTTAGTACAAAATTCCAAGTTCTTTGGTAACAGGATAGGTCTCAAGTGTGTTCTTAAACCTCTCGGTATCCGCTCAGCCATATAGTATTCTCTCAAGGTGGAAAGATGTAGTTCAAGGTTGATATATTGTTTGATCTCCATTTCCCATTTCCTTTTTATTAAGTCCTTAGTGGGTTTATTCAAAAAAGAGCCATCACCCACCGCGCCGTCCAGAATGCGTGTCACCCCCTCACTGGAATATACTGATTTGCTTGGTGAATCTATTATAGACACCCATTTCAGGCCAGAAAACTTTAGAGTAAGTTCAGAGTTTAGAGTAACACTGGAGGGACTTTTTGAGTTCAGACAGTACGTCAATTCCGTACATGATGAATTACTATTTACGTTAGTCCATTCGCAGACAGGATTACAATTCCTAGACACTATGGTTTATGGTGTTGAGGTTACTCTACGGACTGACCTATTTGTAAAACCCACAGACAGGAACAATATGCTTTTGTTTAAAAGTGACCATCCCAAATTCATAAAAGAATCATTACCATACAGTCAATTACTCAGGGTAAAACGGATAGTATCAGAAGAAGAGAAATTAGAGGCCAGATTGGAGGAAATGTGCAATAAGTTCAATCAAAGAGGTTATCCAAAAGCTATGGTACAGAAACGCAAACATAGGGTGAGTAACTCAAAACTAGAGTATTTACTCAATGATAATAGACCCAGAAAAGAGAATAGAAGGATTCCCTTTGTCTCAACCTATACAGCACAAAGTAAACGAATAGCACAGGTCCTCAAAAATAATTGGCACATTCTGACACAAACATTTCTGGATATTGAAGAATTCCGCAATACCCCCCTCCTTTCATATAGAAGGTTACAAAATTTAGGGGACAGATTGATACATGCAGATATAAAACATTCTGACATACCCAGGATTAAAAAGAAAGGCTGTTTTCCCTGTTTGAGCTGCTGTAATTGCAATAGCATGTTAAAGGGCAGTAGCTTTACACACCCTAGAACAGGTAAAAAATATCAGATAAGGGGTTATTATACGTGTAGATCAGAATATGTAATCTACACACTACAATGTCCCTGTGGGTTATTATATGTGGGAGAGACAACACAGGAACTCAGAAATAGAGTTAATCAACATCGCTAAGAAATACGGAAATTACTCTCTGGAGAGAGACAGGTGGACATCTCAAGAAATTAACAACCAGTACCGTAACATTTTCTGAAATATAGGCATAATGTTTCCCAACTTCGATTTCGAGTGATCGATGGGGTACCTTTTTAAAGGAGAGGAGGTGATAGAGAAAGACTATTGAAAAGATTGGAATTAAGGTGGATTTTTGAATTACAAACACTTGAACCTAACAGGGAGTCCAAGGTAGGCTCACTATACTGAACTGGACAGAATCATGTTTTCCTCCTCATTGTGATAGGACTATTATACATAATCCTAGCACTGAATATGTTTTATAGAAGTGATGTACCCAACCATTTGTGGTTGTGATTTATGAATGAATACATTTGTTTATACATTCTTTTAATTTTTTATAGGTATCTACACCAATGGTGGAGACTGGGGGCACAATCGGAGAGGGGACTTCCACCTCTGGATAGTTCACACAGCGCGACTACTATATTAGGAACATTAATGTAACGTATACCTATTGATACCTCTGACTATGGTTATTATATGCCTGCATGACTGAATGGTTCAAGGTCAAAGGGGATCCACCAGTGACTTTTAACTGGAAATTTGTGATCTTCACAGCATGGCCTCTACCATCTTTTCCGTATGTTTGCCTCTTGATAAATGGCCTCCTCTAAGTTAATGTTAATATTGTAGGGTCTAGATTGTCCACAGACGAACAAAGGGCTGACATGAATGGGACGACCCCAATAGAGATTTAATAAAAAGGGAGAATCTGGGAACGGATGACCCCTTTATCCTATCGGGTAAGTCAATTGTTTGTGTTATGGCTGGGGGCGAGTATTCCGCGCGGATGCGATGCGTGAGGTGAACGCATTGCACCCGCACTGAATACCGACCCATTCATTTCTATGGGGCTGTTCACATGAGCGGTGATTTTCACGCATCACTTGTGCGTTGCGTGAAAATCGCAGCATGCTCTATATTCTGCGTTTTTCACGCAACGCAGGCCCCATAGAAGTGAATGGGGCTGCGTGAAAATCGCAAGCATCCGCAAGCAAGTGCGGATGCTGTGCGATTTTCACGCACGGTTGCTAGGAGACGATTGGGATGGAGACCCGATCATTATTATTTTCCCTTATAACATGGTTATAAGGGAAAATAATAGCATTCTGAATACAGAATGCATAGTAAAACAGCGCTGGAGGGGTTAAAAAAATAAATAAATAATTTAACTCACCTTAGTCCACTTGATCGCGGCCCGGCATCTCCTTCTGTCTCCTTTGCTGAACAGGACCTGTGGTGAGCATTAATTACAGGTAAAAGACCTTTGGTGACGTCACTCCGGTCATTACATGATCCATCACATGATCTTTTACCATGGTGACGGATCATGTGATGACCAGAGTGACGTCACCAAAGGTCCTTTACCTGTAATTAATGCTCACCACAGGTCCTGTTCAGCAAAGGAGACAGAAGGAGATGCCGGGCCGCGATCAAGTGGACTAAGGTGAGTTAAATTATTATTTATTTATTTTTAACCCCTCCAGCGCTAATTTACTATGCATTCTGTATTCAGAATGCTATTATTTTCCCTTATAACCATGTTATAAGGGAAAATAATACAATCTACAGAACACCGATCCCAAGCCCGAACTTCTGTGAAGAAGTTCGGGTTTGGGTACCAAACATGCAGGATTTTTCTCACGCGAGTGCAAAACGCATTACAATGTTTTGCACTCGCGCGGAAAAATCGCGGGTGTTCCCGCAACGCACCCGCACATTTTTCCCGCAACGCCCGTGTGAACCCAGCCTTAGAGCGTTATCATAGCAGAGCAAGGAGAATGTCAGCGCAAGGAACTTAGACATACACCCGATGCGCATGCGCACTAACCACAAAGGAACGCCAGGATGAGCGCGTCCTCTGAGTGCTCACACGTGTCTTGAGCGCATGCGCACTTCCAACAGAGAGACGCCAAGATGCGCGCGCTTTTTTGTTTTAGCAGAACAATGAGGAAGGTCCCCTCTAAGATGTGCCCAACAGATTTCCATCAACGTTTTTATAAGTAGGCACTTCTTTTTGGCTTTATAATCATACCTATGGGAACGACACTGTTTGTAATATATGTAACAGGGTGGTGGCAAGTATATTCAGGTGTAAATGATCAGACCACAGGCTGGTGTGATATAGGTAATTAACATAATTGTTTTTTAATTTACATATTTAATTTGGTCATGTGACCTACTGGGAGGGTGTGTATATATACCTGGTTTTGTTCACATTATTTGTTGCTTGAAAAAGACCATGTCGGTCGAAACGTCGCATTGTGTTGGTGAATAAATCCTGTATAATTGAAGACAAGTGAGTGCTGCGGTTTTTTGATATATATACGACGCATTGAAGGGGGATCTTCAGACTGGCTCCCAACACTGCCGGCACCACCACCAGAAAGGTTCAATTTCTGCTATAAATTTTTCTTTTTTCTAAGACTCTAGAACTTGTCAGCAATCTCAAGCAAACCAAGTGTTTGAAGACACAAGCACAGCTAACCCATCATCTGCTGAACGTCTCTGGCTCTTCATCCAGAATGGACCCTCCCCATCCACTCACCACCATAGCCACTTGACTCTTCTAACTGATTGCAATATAGACTCCTCCATGTGGATAATATAGAATAGGATTGTCTTTGAAAATCTGTGGTGGATCTGCAGCAACATGTAGATTTTCACTTCTCTACATTGAAAGGTCAGTTTCCTGTCCGGAAAATTCTGTAGCATGTAGGTGAGATGTGCTGCTACTGTATTCTTTTGTGGACAGTGCGTATCTTCCATGGAGGCACACAACTGCTATGAGGTGAAAGGGCAGCGGAGTAACCAGATATCATAGGTCCCCATAGTAAAACTTAATAAAGGGAGTCTGTGACCAGAAAATTCACGGGTAAACCAGGCACAATGCCTTGTTCATTTTCACTTTCACTATCCGTTGCTTCATTCTAGGAAAAAAATACTTTCAATCCACATGCAAATGAGCAGTTAAGTGCATTGGGGGTGGTCCCAAGCTACTCTGTGCACCCTTGCTCCTTCTGCTTCCTCTTCCAGACCCTCCCTCTACTTCTTGATTGACAGGACCAGGTTCTTGCGTAGTCATCTTGCCTGGTCCTGAGAAGGAGAGGCCGGCAGGGGAAGCAGGAGGAGCAAGGGTGCAAAAAGTGGCACTTAACTGTGCATTTGCATATTGATCAAAAGCACTTTTTCTCCAGAGTGAAGCAACTGATCAATAAGCGAAAGGTATCATTACATCCAGCTGCCCTAGCCCTACAAGGCACTGTAGGTTCATCAGTGAATTTCCTGACAGACTCCCTTTAAATAAAAGAAATTTAACTCTACCTCACCCACTTTCCTGGAATAGTCTAAAAAGTACTACAAGTTTATAAATATGGCGTTCATTCTGAATGTGCGTAAGTGTGAATAAATCGCACTTACAGACACACGGGAATCTCCTGTGATGTTCAGAAGCAGTGTAGAAGCAGTTCTTTTATCAGGCTCATGATCAGCTAGCTCTGACACGCCCCCACATCCTCTCAAACATCTTTTGTATTTCTGCTACCAGAAACGGATCTTGCCTGACAATAGGCAGTAGACTGGAAATTAAGGTGGAAGTGAGACCCCTAGTGGCCATGGCATTACTGTTTTTTTTTTTAGGTGGATGCAGGCAGATTTTTTTAATGAAGTGATTCATTTGGTAGTTACACCATTCTCTATCAATTGAAATTGTGTGAAAGTACAGTGACTATTTAAAGTGTATGTCCACCTTTTTTTTTATATCCAAACAGTTTCACAATTCTGTGCAGAATTCTATACATCCTTGCAAATGCATTTTTAGTTTTTTTTCTAGTTTTGTTGGGCTGCATGAAGTATTTAAAACTTTTTAAATCTGGTTGTCCCATTAAAATATTCTACAGTTTTCAAACCAGCACTTGGATCTGAATATGTTTGCAACTGCAAGTAATTAAAAAGGTATTATAGCCACTTATGCCTTGAAAAGTATTTTTACCCCTTGAAATTATCCACATTTTTCATGTTACACCTACAAACTTAAAGGGGTTTTCCAAGATTTTGATACTGATGACCTATTCTCAGGGCCTCTCCTCAGGACAGGTCATCAGTATCTGATCAATAGGGGTCCAACACCAGGGATCCCCGACGATCAATTGTTCGAGATGGTACTGGTGCTCCTGTGAGCTCCACAGCCTTCTCTGCTCACCAAGCACAGTGCCGTACATTGTATAGCGGCTGTGCTTGGTATGTCGCTCAGCCCCATAGAAGTGAATGGGGCTAACTCTGCTTTAAACTTCTCCACAACTTTATCCCTGACCTGTCTGGTGTGTTCCTGGTCTTCATAATGTTGTTTGATCACTAATATTCTCTAACAAACCTCTGAGGCCTTCACAGAACAGCTGTAGCTATACTGACAATAAATTATACACAGGTGGACTCTATTTACTAACTAGGTGACTTCTGAAGGCTAGTGGTCACATTGAATTTTATTAAGGGGTATCAGAGGACAGGGGGCTGAAAACAAATGCATGTTACACTTTTCAGATTTTTATTTATTAAAAATTTTGAAAACCATGTATCATTTTCTTTTCACTTCATCATATCAACATGCTTATTAGGCTGCCCTCGCTCCTAATGTTTTTGAGGGTTAGCTCAGCAGCAGAGCCTCACCCCTAATGTTTTAGAGGGTCACCAGCAGGCCCTCGCCCATAATGTTTTAGATGGTCAGCTCAGCAGCAGACCTTCACCCCTAATTTTTTAGATGGTCAGATCAGCAGCAGGCACTCGCCCCTAATGTTTTAGATGGTCAGATCAGCAGCAGACCCTCACCCCTAATGTTTTAGAAGGTCAGATCAGCAGCAGACCCTCACCCCTAATGTTTTAGATGATCAGATCAACAGCAGACCCTCAACCCTAATGTTTTAGAAGGTCAGATCAACAGCAGACACTCATCCCTAATTATTTAGATGGTCAGATCAGCAGCAGGCCCTCGCCCCTAATGTTTTAGATGGTCAGCTGAACAGCAGACCCTCGCCCCTAATGTTTTAGAAGGTCAGATCAGCAGGAGACCCTCACCCCTAATGTTTTAGAAGGTCAGATCAGCAGGAGACCCTCACCCCTAATGTTTTTGAGGGTCAGATCAGCAGCAGACCTAATGTTTTAGATTGTCAGATCATCAGCAGCCCCTCGCCCCTAATGTTTTTGAGGGTCACCAGCAGGCCATCCATCATAATTTTCAAGGGTGTGTATGATGCCCTCCTTTATGTGTAATAAAGGGTATATTGGAGTGCCGGTTCCTTGTAATTTTTGGCAGCCCTTTCACTAAATATGCAGGAAAGAATGTTTCCTAACAATTTTTCCTCTAAAATCGGTTTTATCTTCGGTTTTAGGGTTATTATACTCAGTTTGTAAAAGTTGCGTACTACTTGGACAACATCGTTCCCAGCAGCGACCTGGGAGTCCAAGATGCATCCAGACATCCTCCCAATGCTGTTCCCGAACCATTTCAGTGGTGTTTCCATCAATTTCTGACCTTTTCCTATGAACCAGACACCCTCCCCTCTTTAGAGCAGGGGGTGCCTGGTTTTATAGCTCTAGTTCTCCCATTGACTTCCAGGGACTATTTAAAGTGTATGTCCACCTTTTTTTAAATATTCAAACTGTTTCACAATTCTGCGCAGAATTCTATACATCCTTGCAAATACATTTTTAGTTTTTGTTTCTAGTTTTGTTGGGCTGCATGAAGTATTTAAAACTTTTTAAAACTGGTTGTCCCATTAAAATATTCTACAGTTTTCAAACCAGCACTTGGATCTGAATATGTTTGCAACCGCAAGTAATTAAAAAGGTATTATTGCCACTTATGCCTTAAAAAGTATTTTTACCCCTTGAAATTATCCACATTTTTCATGTTACACCTACAAACTTAAAGGGGTTTTCCAAGATTTTGATACTGATGACCTATTCTCAGGACAGGTCATCAGTATTTGATCAATAAGGGGTCCAACACCAGGGATCCCCGACGATCAATTGTTCGAGATGGTACTGGTGCTCCTGTGAGCTCCACAGCCTTCTCTGCTCACCAAGCACAGCACCATACATTGTATAGCGGCTGTGCTTGGTATGGCGCTCAGCCCCATAGAAGTGAATAGGGCTAACTCTGCTTTACGTATGAGCACGTATGGGGTGTTACCGTGTTCGGCGGATAATGGGGAACAAAATGTGGGGTGCATTTTGTCCTGTTACTAGTGTTGATCGAGCTCGGGTGCTCGAGTAGAACACTTTGGGATGCTCAGGTGCTCGGCAGAGCACCCGAGCACAATGGAAGTCAATGGGAGAACCCGCGCATTAAACCAGGCACCCCCTGCTCTAAAGAGGGGAGGGTGTCTGGTTCATAGGAAAAGGTCAGAAATTGGTGGAAACACCACTGAAATGTACCAATAGTACCAATCAAACCGTCACCTCGTCCCGCAAAAAATGATACCCTATTTAAGACAATCGCCAAAAAAAAAGCTATGGCTCTCAGACTATAAAGACACTAAAACATCATTTATTATGGGTTTCAAAATGCTATTATTGTGTAAAACTTAAATAAATAAGAAAAAGTATACATATTAGGTATTGCCACGTCCGTAACGATCTTCTCTATAAAACTATCACATGACCTAACTCCTCAGATGAACGCTGTAAAAATAAATAAATGAAAACTGTTCCAAAACAGCCAATTTTTGGGTCACCTTGCCCCATAAAGTGTAATAATGAACGATCAAAAAATCCTATGTACCCAAAAATGGTACCAATAAAAACCTCAACACTTTCTGCAAAAAACGAGCCCCTGCACAAGACGATCGGCACAAAAATAAAAAACATATGGCGTTCAGAAAACCAATCCGGCACAATCTACCTTCCAAAAACCGTATGGCATTCCTTTCCTTCTGCGCCCTGCCGTGTGCCTGTACAGAAGTTTACGACCACATGTGGGGTGTTTCTGTAAACCGCGGAATCAGGGTAATAAATATTGAGTTTTGTTAACTGGCTGTTAACTGTCAAGGTGTCAATGTGTTAAAGAAAAAAAAATTATAAAATGGAAAATCTGCCAAAAAAGTGAAATTTAGAAATTTCATCTCCATTTTCCTTTAATTCTTGTGGAACGCCTAAAGGGTTAACAAAGTTTTTAAAATCAGTTTTGAGTAACTTGAGGGGTGTAGTTTCTACAATGGGGTCATTTATGGGGGTTTCCACTATGTAAGCTCCACAAAGTGACTTCAGACCTGAACTGGTCCTTAAAAAGTGGGTTTTGGAAATTTTCTTAAAAATTGTAAGAATGGCTTCTAAACTTCTAAGCCTTCTAACGTCCTAAAAAAATAAAATGACATTTCCAAAATGATGCAAACATAAAGTAGACATATGGGGAATGTTAAGTAATAAATATTTTATTAGGTATGACTTTCTGTTTTAGAAGCAGAGAAATTGAAATTTGGAAAATTGTGAATTTTTCCAAATTTTTGGTAAATTTGGGATTTTTTCATAAATAAAGGTGAAATATATTGACTCAAATATATGACTATCATGAAGTACAATATGTCACGAGAAAACAATCTCAGAATGGCGTGGATAAGTAAAAGTGTTCCAAAGCTATTACCACACGCATGTCAGATTTGTAAATTTTGACCTGGACACTGGGGCATCAATGACCCTTGGTCATGAAAGGGTTAAGGTGATATTAAGGCTGTGTCCTTAAGGAATTAAGGGGTTGAAGAGGCTTTCTTAAACTGTCCGAAAGTGTTAGAAAATGTCCCAGAAAGTGAATATTATTTTGTGTAATTACCTTTTACAATACATACAGTACCCCCTTCTTCCCCCACCGAACAGTAGAGATTTTGGGAGGGATCCAGAGTAGACCTAATGGCAGTGGAGAGGCTGTTTACTACAAGCCATAAGCCTTCTATGTACCACACCCCGCTGCCCCATCTCTGCTGCAGAATCATTTAGCCCTTGTTTTGCGCTACCCCGCTCCCCGCTCTCGGGATTGTTGTGGGTCCCTGTGGATAGGGGATAACCTGTCAATACCGGAATCCCTCTTTAAGTACTCTTGTCAAAGTAATATTTGGAGCTTGTAATAACTACAGGAAAACTGTGCAAGTTATTTGTAGAAGACGCGAGTTTTGTTAAAGTTTCCCATAAACAGTGAGCAATAGTTTCACTTCTAACCCCTTATTTGACTGTAAAATTAGATAAAAGATGAGTAAACCAAAGAGGAAGCATTTCCTTTGAATTCTTGTAATTAAATATAATAGAATGCAGAAGAACAGACAAAACACTGTCGATCTTGCATTTGCAACCATTCCAACTACTGCAATGCATCTAAAATAAAACAAGAAGCAACTCAGCAAATAGAATAAAGATATGACAAAATGTAATCAATATATAAATCCCAGAGAACCCTTTTACCTTATGCTATCTGTAGTGTTACATAGGACTGCAAAAATACCCAGGAGCCATTGTCTACTAAACTGAAAAATTTAGGAGACAAATTAAATTTTTAGTTGCCAAATTTAAAATACATATTTTTTTTTATTTTTTGGGGGGGGGGGGAAAGTGCATCTTATAAAGCGATAAATACAGTAAATTATAATAAAAAAAGAATTGGAGAAGATGAGACGCAGCTCACAGTAGTGAGCCAGCTCTACATATAATAGAATACAGCACCACATACCTCTTACTTCCTGTGAAATCTCCTGTCATGTAGACCTTCTCTTTCCTCTTCTCCTCCGTTTGCCCTAGAACGCCATGACTAATTCTTTCAGCCGCATCTCGTCTCTACAGAGTTTGTTACAAAGACACGTTAGATTTCTCATAATTGGGGTCATTTATCAAACTGGTGTAAAGTACAACTGGCTTAGTTGCCTATAGCAACCAATCAGATTCCACCTTTCATTTTCAAAAGGAGCTGTCTTAAATTAAAAGTGGAATCTGGTTGCTATGGGCAACTAAGCCAGTTCTACATTACACCAGTTTGATAAATAACCCCCAAATGTCCTTATAGTGTCTACAGCAATTATATTGTCCCCTAGAGTGGCCCCAGTAATAATAACATCCTATATTGGTAATAATGCCTGTATAATGTCCCTGAAAAATAATGTCCCCTAATATGTCCTTGTAATAGAAATGCCCCTATAGTTCCTACCCAATAGCAACATTGGATATATGGATACACCTTAATAAAATGGGAATGGTTGGTGATATTAACTTTCTGTTTGTGGCACATTAGTATATGTGAGGGGGAAAACTTTTCAAGATGGGTGGTGACCATGGCGGCCATTTTGAAGTCGGCCATTTTGAATCCAACTTTTGTTTTTTCAATAGGAAGAGGGTCATGTGACACATCAAACTTATTGGGAATTTCACACGAAAAACAATGGTGTGCTTGGTTTTAACGTAACTTTATTCTTTCATGAGTTATTTACAAGTTTCTCTTTGTTTACAGCCATTGACATGTCGCCGAGGTTAACACGTAAGGAGGGGATAGAAATTGTGTTGATGTCTGGTGAACACAGTAACCGGGTCATTGCAGCAGATTTCAATGCAAGACACCCTACGAGACCACCCATCTCCCATGCTACAGTTAGCAAACTGCTTGCTAAGTTTCGTGAAACTGGTTCAGTGTTGGATTTGCCAAAATGTGGACGCATGAAATCTGTCTCTAATGAAGAAACATCAGTGGCTGTCCTAGCTTCATTCAGCAAAAGCCCACAGTGTAGCACTCACCGCATGTCACTGGAGAGTGGCGTTAGTCGAACATCCCTTCGGCGGATGTTAGTTACTCACAAATGGCACCTTTACAAACTCCAGCTACTGCAGCATCTCAACGAGGATGACCCCAATCGGCGCACTGAATTTGCAGAATGGGCAAAACAAAAATTGGAACAGGACCCTCAGTTTACGCAGAAGATTTTGTTCAGTGATGAGGCAAACTTTTATGTGAATGGTGAAGTTAACAAACAAAACCACCGCTATTGGTCTGACACTACCCCACATTGGATAGATCCCTCCAAGACTGTTGGAACAAAAAAATTGATGGTATGGTGTGGTATATGGGGTACAAAGATAGTGGGGCCATTCTTCATCAATGGAAACCTCAAGGCCACTGGATATGCGAGCAGGTCCGAGCATTCCTAGATGAACAGTTTCCTGGAAAGTGGATTGGTCGTCGTGGGCCAGTTGAATGGCCCCCAAGGTCTTCCGACCTGACCCCCTTAGACTTTTATCTTTGGGGTCATCTGAAGGCAATTGTCTATGCTGTGAAGATACGAGATGTGCAGCACCTGAAACTACGGATACTGGAAGCCTGTGCTAGCATTTCTCCTGCGGTGATGCTATCAGTGTGTGAAGAGTGGGAGAAGAGGGTTGCATTGACAATCCAACACAATGGGCAGCACATTGAACACATTTTATAAGTGGTCAGAAACTTGTAAATAACTCATGAAAGAATAAAGTTACGTTAAAACCAAGCGCACCATTGTTTTTCTTGGGAAATTCCCAATAAGTTTGATGTGTCACATGACCCTCTTCCTATTGAAAAAACAAAAGTTGAATTCAAAATGGCCAACTTCAAAATGGCCGCCATGGTCACCACCCATCTTGAAAAGTTTCCCCCCTCACATATACTAATGTGCCACAAACAGGAAGTTAATATCACCAACCATTCCCATTTTATTAAGGTGTATCCATATAAATAGCCCACCCTGTAGTTTTCCCCACACTGCCCCCACAGTATTAATTTCTCCACACTTCCCCCACAGTATAAATTTCTCCACACTTCCCCCACAGTATTAATTCCCCCCCACGGTAGTAATTTCCCCCCACACTGCCCCCACAGTATTAATTGTCCCCCACACTGCCCCCACAGTATTAATTTCCCCCACGTAGTAGTTTACTCCCCATGTAGTAGTTTGCCCCCTACTGTCCCTTGAGTAATATTCTCCTGTGCCCCCCAGTAATCTCCCCCAAAGTTGGCACACGAAAAAAAATAATAATAAAAGCTAATACTTACCAGTGTCCCAGTCGGCGCTCACTCGTAGATGATAGGCAGGTGCGCTGCGCACACAAGTCAGTGTGCTGTGTCCGGGCACAGGCGCGCGATGACGTTATCACGCCCGCCTGCGCCAGAATTTTACTACCGCATAGGCTTCAGGCCTACTAGGCCTGAAGCCTATAGTGGTGATCAAGGGACAGGGAACCATGCGCTTCCGTGCCCCGCCGTAGTTTGTGGGCGTTTGGGTCGGCGCTGGGCCCCCCAGCGATGCCAGGCCCGGGGCTACAGACCCAAACACCCCAATTATAATCTGCCACTGGCTCTTCAGCAGACTTATGTGTCTCCATGCTTACAGATAGTGCTGAGTGAATCAAAGTAAATGAAGTGGAATTCGATCCGAATTCCAGGAAAAATTTGACTCGCCACGAATCTGAATTTCTTGACACTTCGTGGTAACGATTTGATTGCGGAGAGACCATCGCAGCCATCTTGGTTAAAGAAATGCGGTAATTCTCAGACACTGGCGTGTGACGTCATCACACTGGGCGGTCGTGGTTACATCGCCAGTTATGATGTCACCGCGCCCCGCCCGTCATCACGTCAACATGCGCATTTTCTTCAATCAAGATGGCTGCGACGGCCTCTCCACGATCAAATAGATAAGGTGATTATGTATATATATTTTTTAACCCCTGATTAACCTCTTGATAGGCTGAATGGGACTCTCTGATGCTGCAATCAGCGTTGAACACGGCATATGAGGGGGTTAAAAGACGAGGGCTGCTTACCATTGCCCGTCATTGCGCCCGCTCCATACAATGGAATGCGATTCTTTACAAACGAATCGAATTTCTTCTTGAAATTCGGCGAATCAACTTTTTGAAAACTACTTACAGACTAAAAACAAACCCTGGGCTGTCTGATCTTGCCGTTGCGTATTATTCTGCCCCCTTCCTCTGCTAAACTACAGACAATACAATGTGGACAGAAGGAATCCGGAACCTCATTGACAATAACATATATAATACAGAGCATAAAACAACTTTAAAGGGCTTCTGTCACCCCACAAAAGTTTTTTTTTTTTTTTTGGGATAGTTACATTCCTTATAGCGCGATATAGGAGAATATAATCTTATCACTTACTTTCATGCGGCCGTTTCTTTAGAAAACAAAGTTTTATAATATGTAAATCCGGTCTCTACCAGCAAGTAGGGCGGCTACTTGCTGGTAGCTGCAGCAGAAAACCGCCCCCTCGCCATGTTGATTGACAGGGCCAGCCGGGATCTCCTCCTCCGGCCGGCCCTGTCAGTATTTCAAAAATCGCGCGCCTCTGTTCATTCGGCGCAGGCGCTCTGAGATGAGGAGGCTCGTCTCCTTAGAACTCCCTCAGTGCGCCTGCGCCGATGACATCACCGAAAGAGAAGACGTCATCGGCGCAGGCGCACTGAGGGAGTTCTGAGGAGACGAGCCTCCTCATCTCAGAGCGCCTGCGCCGAATGAACAGAGGCACGCGATTTTTGAAATACTGACAGGGCTGGCCGGAGGAGGAGATCACGGCTGGCCCTGTCAATCAACACGGCGAGGGGGCGGTTTTCTGCTGCAGCTACCAGCAAGTAGCCGCCCTACTTGCTGGTAGAGACCGGATTTACATATTATAAAACTTCGTTTTCTAAAGAAACGGCCGCATGAAAGTAAGTGATAAGATTATATTCTCCTATATCGCGCTATAAGGAATGTAACTATCCAAAAAAAAAAAAAGAGTTTTGTGGGGTGACAGAAGCCCTTTAAGGATAAAAAAAACATACAGTCATCTATGAAGAAAATATCAGCAATACGTTTCCAAAAGGAAGAAAGGTTATTGAGTGATAATTGCTGTGGATGCCAAAACATTCACTGATGTCATAAAATGGAGTAAAGGTGAAGAATTAAGTGGCCAATAAAAGAAGCATTTCTCTTACTAATCATATCCTGTTTTAGTGTACTTCTCTTTTAAAGGGATTCTGTCACCAGGTTTGACCCCTGTCAGCTAAACATATGCTGATGTTCAGGGAGTCTTCACGATTCTTAATGTGGGCTTATAAATGTCATCTGTGGGCTTATTTAGCTAAAAAACAGGTTTTACTAACCTGTCAGTCAAACAAATAAGGTGCCCAAGGGGATGTTAATGGGTGCAAGATGCCCGCCGTACCCACCGCCGTTCGTGCCCAGCGCCGCCTTTCCGGACTTCTGCGCCGCCTCCTAATCCTCTGTGCAGCCTCTCGCTCTCCCTCCCTCCCCCCTCCTTCTGCTGTAAGATCTCGCGCATACAGGGGTTGAGCGAAGTGCCGGCGCATGCGCACTTCGCTGTAAGAAGCCAAATGGAGAAGTCCACTAGGGCGCATCAGGCAGAGCCCTGTGCGCAAGCGCGAGATCTTACAGCAGAAGGAGGGGGGAGGGAGGGAGGGAGAGCGAGAGGCGGCACAGAGGATTTTGAGGCGGTGCAGAAGTCCGGAAAGGCGGTGCTGGGCACGAACGGCGGTGGGTGCGGCGGGCATCTTGCACCCATTAACATCCCCTTGGGCACCTTATTTGTTTGACTGACAGGTTAGTAAAATTAGTGACAAAAGAAAAATATATTTGCCATTCAGCGGTGCAGTTATATGTTCTAAAGCCTTTTGTGGAGTGTATAAGTGGAAAAAAGAGAAATATATTTGCCGTTCAGCGGTGCAGTTATATGTTCTAAAGCCCATTTTGTTGTGTATTGG
This sequence comes from Bufo bufo, assembly GCF_905171765.1. NCBI lineage: Eukaryota > Metazoa > Chordata > Amphibia > Anura > Bufonidae > Bufo > Bufo bufo. Next base: position 117,943,634 of record NC_053398.1, on the reverse strand, counting down.
TGGCAAAACAAAAATATATTTTCTGTTCAGCAGTGCAGTTATATGTTCTAAAGCCCTTTTTTGCATGTACTGTATAAGTGGCACAAAAAAATGTATTTGCCGTTGTGTTGTGAAGTGAGAAAATTACAACTCCTTTTGGCGTGTATTAGTGGAAAAAACAAAGGGCTTATTAGCCGTTGTGTGTTGAAGTGAGAAAATTGCAGACTTCTTTGGGGTGTTTTAATTTCCTTTTTATTTATTTATCTGATCTAACAGTATGTCAGAGAAGTGCCAGGCCCTGTACAGGGGAGTGGCAGAGGCCTAAATGTTTCTGGCGCAGGCACAGATCGCAGCAGAGTAAGGGGGCGTGGCAGCAGGAGTCGCAGCCAGAGGCCTGAGCTCCCAGTTTCATCTAGCGGTCGTGTTTTGACCAGCAACCCAGCGGTTCTTGAATGGTTGACTCTGTTATCTCTGTTTTGGATCCACTCCTGTTTTTTTTGGCATTAGCAATACTGATGGGTTACTGACCAAATGCTGACCGAGTGAAGGCGTATGCTCAACAGACAGGATCCGTTTTTTGGGGGTTATTGTTCTGACGGATCAGAGGAAGGGCAAAATAATCAGTGACGTCAACACAAACTTACTGCTAACACGCTCTCCACTCTGTCGGGGGGCTCTACTTGTATAAGCGTTTAATAGAACAGGTTCTGTAGAAATCTATGTGGAATCAGCTGCCGACGGTGTAAAAGGAGTGTGCTTCTTCTTGATGCTAACATCGACCTGTAAGGCTGAGTTCATAGTTATTTGGTCAGTTTTGGCCCCGTGACTGCCCAAATAAGTGAAGTGTGCAGTGATTCTTAGAGTGACGCCTGTCATCTGCATGTCATATGGACTCACAGTATTATTTCACTACCACAGCAGACACCCTATGCGTGTTACTGCAAGGCACAGTGTTCTTCTCCAATATAAAGGCTCTCTGCAGCCGTTTTTTAACACGATTCGCAGCGAATAAATTCGGATCAAATAAAAATTTTCCGAAACCGGTCGAACCAGTTGAATTGAATTTTTGAGAAATTCACTCATCTCTAGTCACAGCCCTATAAAAGCCTTATCCCATGCAGTCTCCTCCATTGTCTTGTGAGCTGAGCATAGGGAGAGACGTGGCGAGCGATCATGCGCTAGGGACAGTGTTGCTGAAAACGACTGATAGAAGAATATTGTAGAGGGAAAGTGCAGGGAGCAAGCAGGGAGACTGCAGGGAGAAAGCAGGGAGAATGCAGGGAGAGTACAGAGAGAGTGCAGGGAGAATGCAGGGAGAGTAAAGAGAGAGTGCAGGGAGACTTATGCTGCGTCTGTTTTATTTATTCCTACATTTACTTATTACTACATCATAACCTATAACCCAGCGAAGCCACACAGAATTATATAATACCTACATAGATATAGTGTATAGCCAAATTATAAATTACAGACAACCATCCCATTGGTAAAAAGATCTCTTTATTAAATACAGATATGTAACAGACATGTAAAAAACATATACACAGGAGTCCCCACCATTTCAGTGGGACTAAAAAAGTGTAAGAGGGACAACTGGAATGAGACTAAATGTATAAAGTATATAAGGTGAGCACAAAAAAGATATTCTCCTGCTGACACATATATTACCTAATAAAGTGCTTAAATGGAACCTGTCACCAGTTTTATGGTGTCCTAACTAAGGGCAACATAAATAAGTGACTGATTCTCTTAGCAAAATGCTGGGTCACTTTCTTTAATTGACCCAGTCAATCTGCCAACATCTTGTATTGAAAAGCTCCAGCTCATAATGATGAGTCCTGAATATTCATGAGCTCCTGACTCTCCCCGCCCACCTGCTGCTGACTGACAGTTATTTTCCATATGAATCAGCAGCAGGTGGGCAGGGGAGTGGCTATAGCTGTTAATTAAATAAACGCTGGACTCAATGACATCACGCTGGACTCAAATCAGCTCATTAGCATGCGGCATGTGGCATCTTTGTGTGTATATTATGAGGTAACCGTCTGTCACACCAGTAAGTGAATACATCTAAGGCACTTTTTAGTAGTTAATGATTGTATATAATTAGTTAGATTATAATCAAATATACACATGACAGGTTCCCTTTAAGAGAGGAGAGACACAGGTAATTGTATCTCTACTACAGGTTGCACATGTATAAATATGAAAGTGCATCAATCATTATGAAGTCACACACAAGTATAATATAATGTTGAACCTGTGGCAGTAAAATCAGAAGGCGGCCATTTTGGGGAGAACCAAAAAACCTAAAACAGGCTTATTAATATATACACAGAGCGTCATCATGTCTCACATATGAGTAATAAAGTACTTAAGCAAGAGAAAGTGAAGGTAAACGGATCATATATGAATATCAAAAAATCGTAACACATTACAAAGTCACTCACAAGTATAGAAGGGTATATTTAGACTTGTAATAGTAAAAACATTAGATAGCCGTATAGGGGAGAGTGGATATGTATAAAAAGAGAAAAGAAGGATGCGTTTACCAAACACAACCTAAGTACAAAATGTACAACAGGTGGAAGAGAACCAGAGGCGCCAAAGATAATGGACTAAGAAGTTAATAATAAAAGTGATGGTAATCCTCTAGAAAACAACAATAATAATAATAGAGAAGGCAGCCCAAGCCAGTGTTAGCAAAGCTACACACTTAATAAACAAGTGAAGAAATAGATAAAGGATGAGCCGTGTGCGCCTGAAACGTCCAAAAAGGAAGTCTCAAGACGGCATTACCCTCACCCAAAAGATAAACAGAAAGACAAATAAACAAAATTAGGCGCCACTCTCAGTAATAGATATTATTATTGGTGTGAGTGGCCCATACGCAAGCCTCAGGTTAAATATTAACTCCCAGGTGCATACATTAGCAATATATTAGCGTACTGAATGTACTATATATTAGCAGTATTTTAAGAGATAACATAGCACGTATACTCTGAATTAAGTATTGAATTATAATATAAACTCATTAAGTGACACATTCAAATAAAAATCTAAATTAAAATCAAGGTTAAAAAACACCCTGATGCACTCAGAGAAATGCTGGGAGATGTGGTTCTCCCCATTATACCTCCTCCCTGCTTAGTGGGAGGGAAATGTGTTATTTAACTGGGACTGTATGTTAGAGGGGCTGAAGGGAGGGGAGGGGTGTCAGTTACATAGGACTGTATGTTATAGAAGACTATAGGAAAGATATACATATCTGTAAAGAATAAATCAAGGCAACTGGACTTACTGTAGATTTCTTGAAAACGTTTCACTCGTTCTTCCAACGAGCTTTCTCAATTCTGAGTGACTGTACAAGAATTCTCTGGGAATAAATATGTAACTGAATCAACATCTGGTAATTATACCCTTGATATACCAGTTCCCTTGATTTATTCTTTACAGATATACCATGACCTGGATAAATGAGAACCTTCACAGACATAAGAAAGATATGTTTTTTACATTGGACTGTATGTTATAGAAGATTGGAGGGAGATGACTGGTGTTATTTACATGGGACCTATTTTAGAAGACTGGAGGATAAGGAGTGATGTTATTTATATGGGACTATGTTTTGGAGGGGGGGAAGGAGGGGATTTAAGTTATTTACATGGGACTGTATGTTATAGAGAACTGTAAGGAAGATTAGTTATTTACATGGGACTGGAGGGAGAGGAATGGTGTTATTTACATGGGACTGCATGGTATAGCAGACTGTAAGGAAGATAGGTTATTTACATGGGACTGTATCATATAGAAGACTGGTGGGAGACCTGAGGGATAGCTGAAGGCCTAGGGAGCATTTTACCATCAGCTATGGACTTCATTGGGGGGAGAAAGCTGGCACTAAAGTGCCTAGGGCAGCATTAAATCTAAATATGGCCCTGGCTCCACAGCAGTAGCAGGATGTAGTGTCACACATCACACTGCTGGTCTGTGTAGGAGGAGGAGCGGTGCGGCCGGGAATCTGCTGTGCTCCTCCTTCTACACAGACCAGCAGAGCAATGTGTGACACTACATCCTGCTACTGCTGTGGAGCGCCAGCGGCTGAACTGTGATCATGAGCAACTAGGTGAGTGTATTTGTTTAACTTCCTGTGAAGGGGGCACATATCTAACCATTACTACTGTAAAGGGGGGACATATCTGACCATTACTACTGTGAGGCGGCACATATCTGACCATTACTACTGTGAGGGGGCACATATCTGACCATTACTACTGTGAGGGGGCATGTATCTGGACATAACTACTATGTACTGGCACAAAGGGGGAATAATTACTATGTGGGGGCATTAAGGGTACTGGGTGTGTACAGTATAGTTATGCTTTGAGCAGAGTTAGAGGCGTGACCTAGTATGAAAAGAATATTGAAATAGAAAATATATTGGGCGAGCACTCTAACATCAAACACACATTTATTATATAAAATTATATCAGACACTATAAAATCAATATAAAATCAATATGAAATCAATTAAATCACAATGTCCACAAAGGGGGCAACTACTGTGTGCCACTATGAGAGTCCGTAATACAAATGAAGATCTCTTTTACCAAGTGCATATACTGCTCTTTGTTTCCTTATGGAGCTTGGAAAGTTGATGTTATATCGACAAAAATAATCGCAATTGATGCAAGTAGTGTTGTTACTTTCGGGTAAGTTCTGATAGAATCCGAAGGGTCGTAATATCAATAGTGATCGTATTTAGTCAAATTGTAACAGATGGTAGTGTCGGCTATTCAGCCGCTTACCTCCTTCCTTCAGGAGTTATTCTGGCGTCTCCGCTGGTGTTACCGAGGGGCGAGAGGTGCGGGAAGCTCCGGCGTCTCGCGTCGCACTCCTCGATTAGATGTTCTCGAGGTCTGTATTGACAAACTCTCACGGAATCACGCTTACGGGATTTCTCTCTCACCCGGAACTGACGTCTCTGGTATGTCGAGCCAGAGCCCAGTTTTTCGAATTCTTTTATGATGATGTCTGCATGGCCATGCGACTGGAAATATTTCGACAGGTGTGTGGCGTTACCAGACGCGTTTCGGGATATGTCACTACCCCTTCCTCAGTGGTTGCGCTACACCTGTCTGCATCCATCTTATATACTAGGCAAAGGTGGAGTCAATACATGGAGACCGGATCTGAGATTTAGGATTCTATGTTTTTGATTTTTTTAAAGAAGAAAGAAACATTTATTGTGATTTATTTCTTGCAATTTTTCTTCTTTTATATGCTTTCTAGATCAGATACTGTAGTTTACTATATCAATAATAGATATCAGATCTTATTCGGAATTCAGTTTCTACAGTATCTGTCTTTAGTATGGTACTTCTTTCATGCGTTTTCTTTGCGATTTTTCTTTGTTTATTAACTTTTTCTATTTTATTATTTAAAACACAGAATTAAAATGTTATTCAAATATGTGGACAATTCAAGTTGATTTCAACATCAACATAAAACATGGTAGGAAATCAATACCATGTCATATCTTGATGGGTAAATACATCCAATCATTCAAATATCACAATCGCAGGCAACATTACATACACTTGAGGGTGAATTCAGAGATGTAATGTTGTCATCGATTGTGATATTTGAATGTAGAGCGCTTGCAAGGTATTGGAGAAGAAATAAAAGATTTCCATGTCACCGCACTGTTACTCTGTGGTCTTCCAGAAAGTTATGACACACTTGTGACTGCACAAGATGCACGTCCAGATAATGAGCTCACTCTGGAGTATGTTATGTATTTTCTTCTGTTTATGCCATTCTGGTCTTGATTTACTTCTATGTTTTTGGTCGTTGTCCTGTTGCAACACCCATCTTCTGTTGAGCTTCAGCTGGTGGACAGATGGCCTTAAGTTCTCCTGCAAAATGTCTTGATAAACCTGGGAATTCATTTTTCCTTCGATGATAGCAATCCGTCCAGGCCCTGACACAGCAAAGCAGCCCCAAACCATGATGCCCCCACCACCATACTTCACAGTTGGGATGAGGTTTTGATGTTGGTGTGCTGTGCCTCTTTTTCTCCACACATAGTGTTGTGTGTTTCTTCCAAACAACTCAACTTTGGTTTCATCTGTCCACAGAATATTTTGCCAGTACTGCTGTGGAACATCTAGGTGCTCTTGTGCAAACTGTAAACGTGCAGCAATGTTTTTTTGGACAGCAGTGGCTTCCTCTGTGGTATCCTCCCAAGAAATCCATCCTTGTTTAGTGTTTTACGTATCGTAGATTCGCTAACAGGGATGTTAGCATATGCCAGAGACTTTTGTAAGTCTTTAGCTGACACTCTAGGATTCTTATTCACCTCATTGAGCAGTCTGCGCTGTGCTCTTGCAGTCATCTTTACAGGACGGCCACTCCTAGGGAGAGTAGCAGCAGTGCTGAACTTTCTCCATTTATAGACAATTTGTTTTACCGTGTACTGATGAACAGCAAGGCTTTTGGAGATACTTTTATAACCCTTTCCAGCTTTATGCAAGTCAACAATTCTTAATCGTAGGTCTTCTGAGAGCTCTTTTGTGTGAGGCATCAGGCAATGCTTCTTGTGAAAAGCAAACCAAGAACTGGTGTGTGTTTTTTTTATAGGGCAGGGCAGCTGTAACCAACACCTCCAATCTCATCTCATTGATTGGACTCCAGTTGGCTGACACCTCACTCCAATTAGCTCTTGGAGATGTCATTAGTCTAGGGGTTCACATACTTTTTCCACCTGCACTGGGAATGTTTACATGGTGTGTTCAATAAAAACATGGTAACATTAAAAAAAATTTGTGTGTTATTAGTTTAAGCAGACTGTGCAGATTGTCTATTGTTGTGACTTAGATGAAGATCAGATCACATTTTATGACCAATTTGTGCAGAAATCCATATCATTCCAAAGGGTTCACATACTTTTTCTTGCAACTGTAACAGTCACGTGTCCAGAGCAGAATCTGCATTAAAGACACAGGATCTAATCATGAGCAATACTCATTTAAGGGTCCATTCATACGTCCGTAGAATGGTTCCGGATCCGTTCCACAACATTGCGGAACTAATCTGGACCTATTCATTCTCTATGGGGCCAGAAGAGATGCATTTCCGGAGAGCGGCCCCGATCTTCCGGTCCACGGCTCCTGAAAAAAATAGAACATGTTCTATTCTTTTCCGCAATTTGCGGATCTGCAATACACTATGGACGTGTGAATGGACTCTTAGGGCTCATGCACACGAACATTTTTTGCGTTCTGTACACGGGCCGTATTTTGATTCTGTATACGGTCCGTATACAGAACAATTCATTTCAATGGGTCCGCAAAAGATGCGGACAGCACTCTGTGTGCTGTCCGCATCCGTTGCTCCGTTCCGTGGCCATGCAAAAATTATGAGGCATGTCCTATTCTTGTCCGTTTTGCGGACAAGCATAGGCATTTTTATAATGGGCCTCCTGTTCCGTTCCACAAATTGCGGAAGGCACACGGGCGGCATCTGTTTTTTGCGGATGCAAAAAACGGCACGGTCGTGTGCATGAGCCCTTAAAGGGTTTCTGTCATGGGAAAAATCGTTATGTAGCTGACTGACATTAGCGATGTGCTAATACAGCAGTACATAACCGTGTGCTTTATAACTCCCTGCCTGCCGCTGTTCTCTTAAAATAAAGACTTTTATAATATGCTAATAAAGCCTCTAGGTGCTATGAGGGCGTTGCTGCAGCACCTAGAGGCTCGGTCAACTCGCTTTTGGCACGGCCACGTCCACTTGATTGATGTCCTTCTCCGCATCGTCCTCATAATCCCGCGCCTGCGCCGTCCTGTTTAGTATTCGGTGCAGGCGCAGTGAGTGAAGGACGCTCGGCTGCTGCCAGCTTCCTCACTGCGCCTGCGCCGATTACATCACAGGCTTTCCCGGCAGGCCTGCCTGGCAGCCGAGCGTCCTTAACTCACTGCGCCTGCGACGAATACTAAACGGGATGGTGCAGGCACAGGATTATGAAGACAATGAGGAGAAGGACGTCAATCAAGTGGACGTGGGCGTGCCAAAAGGCGAGTTGACGCCCTCATAGCACCTAGAGGCTTCATTAGCATATTATAAAAGTCTGTTTTTTAGGAGAACGGCGGCAGGCAGGGAGTTATAAAGCACACGGTTATGTACTTCTGTATTAGCACATCGCTAATCTCAGTCAGCTACATAACGCTATTTCTCATGACAGAAACCCTTTAAGGAGACACATCAGTGTTTTGTGTGCAAGAAAACAGGTCATGTGAAACCTGACTGCAGAGTTTGGGAGGCTAGAATGAAACAGCTAAAAAGGCAGAGTGATCAACAAAGAGTTAAAAGTGCTGTCAGTGAAGAAAGTAACACTCCAAGTACCGAAGCTGCATTTATTATTAATTTAAGTACATCAAACCATGCATGGTGCATAGACTCTGGAGCAACTAGTCATATGAAAAATGAGAGAAACTTCTTCTCTAACTAATGGTCAGTAGATGACTTCAGAAGGAGCAGGAGATGGCTATATTAATTGTCAGGTCTTCCAACACAAAGCGGAAGGATTCTAGTAGAGGATGTGCTGTATGTCCCTAGTCTTGAAAGCAATTTGTTGTCTGTGAAGAAGCTCATGGGACAGGGCAATGAAGTCACATTTAAGAATGACCACTGCATCATCTGAAAACAGGGGTACACACTGGCAGAAGGAAAAATTACAGATGAACTGTATCAACTAAAAAGCTAAGAAAGTGTGTGTGTGCTGCCGAACAAGAGCAGCACACGGATTGTGTTCACGTATGGCACAGGCGTCTTGCACATAGAGACCCAGAAGCAATAAGAAAGCTAGTTCAGGACAAGCTTATTGAAGGTGTTAAAATAGACCAATGCAATTCTAACTCATATTTACTGTTTTTCTTCTTTACTGTTTATCCCCATCTAAACATGTGCTCCATGGACAATGCTACTCAGTGTGTGTCCTGTGCAATGTATGCGTGCCTTGAAGAGCCATTCAAGGGTGAATACATTTGCACTAGATGCAATCACGTTGCATATTTGGAAGCCCAGAAGATCTAAATAAGCAGCTTAAAATAATTAGGGGCATTGCAGACCTGGAGAGAGGCTTAGACCTCACTGTGCAGGCACTGACTGGGGTCAGTGAAATGGAGGTGGGAGGAGGAGGACAAGATCAGGACTATCAGGTCAGCAGTAGGGTTAATGTAGGAAGAAGGGCTAGAGGGAAAAGTGCCAGGGAGGCTAGTCCTGAGCTGGAACGCCCTAGTAAATATGCCTGTTTGGCTGATATTTGGCATGAAAGCCCAGGGCCAGCAACACTGCAGCAGGGCATTTCTCCTAGCAACCAGGAGGATGCCCCCTGCAGGAAGAATGGAAAAAAGAGTGCAGCAAAGGTCAGGCAGATGCTGGTGGTAGGGGACTCTATTATTAGGTGGACAGACAGGGTCATCTGTCGCCGAGACCGTGAATGCCGAACAGTGTGTTGTCTTCCGGGTGCTCGGGTTCGGCATATTGCGGATCAGATTGCAGATTGCTAGTTGGGGCTGGGGAAGACCCTGTGGTCATGGTACACATTGGCACCAATGACAAAGTCAGGGGGAGATGGAAGGTCCTTAAAAATGATTTTAGGGAACTAGGAGAGAAGCTCAAGTCCAGGACCACCACGGTAGTGTTTTCAGAAATATTACAAGTGCCACGAGCGTCACCAGAGAGACAACGAGAGCTTAGGGAGTTAAATAAGTGGCTCAGAAGCTGGTGCAGGAAGGAAGGGTTTGGGTTCATGGAGAACTGGGCCGACTTCTCGGTCATTACAGGCTCTACAGTAGGGATAGGATGCACCTCAATGGGGAGGGTGCAACTGCCCTGGGGGAAAAAATGGTTAGATGGCTGGAGGAGCTTTCAAACTAGGATCTGGGGGGAGGGTGGGGGATCATACTAATAAGGGGGTAGAAAGTGTAGATAGAGAGTGGGATATAGGAGGGGACAGTGGGGATTTAGTGGGGGCTGGGGTTAGTGAGGAAAGTAGGGAGGAAAAATAGAACTGCTGGTAACAAGAACTTGTTACATAGAAACATCAACCAAGGTAACCCAAAAATCCCAGATATTCACTTTACAGGTAATAGTAAGTCTAGCTAGCAAAATGGGGGCGCTGGAGTCTATGGTACTAGAAGAACACATAGATGTAGTTGGTGTGGCTGAGACATTGTTGGACTCCTCACATGACTGAGCTGTAAATATTGAGGGTTTTACACTATTTAGGGAAGACAGGGTCAATAGAAAACCTGGTGGCGTGTGCCTGTATGTGAGGAGTGATCTGAAGACAAGTGTGAAAGAGGCAATTGTGGGAGAGGATGATGAGGATGTGGAAACCTTATGGGTGGAAGTTCAAAGGGATATAAACACTGAAAAAATAATACTTGGTGTAATCTATAGACCCCCTAAAATCACAGAGGAGATAGAAAAGCAACTGTATAACCAAATAGAGCGGGCTGCACAGGCTGGTACAGTGGTCATAATGGGAGATTTTAACTTCCCAGATATTGGCTGGGGTCATGATTCTGCCTCAATCGCAAAGGGGAGAAAATTCCTCAACTTGCTGCAGGACCACTTTATGGGCCAGTTTGCAGAAGCTCCCACTAGGGGCAATGATCTGTTGGATCTGGTAATTTCTAATGATGCAGAGCTTGTTGGAAATGTTACTGTTCGAGAAACACTAGGTAATAGTGACCACAATATAATTATATTCCCCCTAAACTATAAGAAGCAAACTCTGTGAGGAAGAGCAAAGACACAGAATTTGAAAAAGGCTAATTTCCCTGGGTTGAGGGCATAGACTGGGAGCAGCTACTGTCACATAATAATACTGAGGATAAATGGGGGAGCTTTAATTCCACATTGAGTAATTGCACTAAAACATTTATTCCTTTAGGTAACAAGTATAAACGGCTAAAATTAAATCCCCCATGGCTTATAGCTACTGTAAAAAGGGCAATAAAAGACAAAAAAGGACATTTAAAAATACAAATCTGAGGGGTCAGCTGTAGTGTTTGAAGATTACAAAGGGCTTAATAAAATCTGTAAAAAAGGAGATAAAATTAGCAAAAATACAAAACGAATAGCAGGTCACAAAAGAGAGCAAAACAAATCCCAAAAAATTATTTAAATATATAAATGCTAAAAAACCAAGGTCCGTGCAGGTAGGTCCCCTAAATAATGGTAAAGGAGGGGGGGGGGGGGGTAGTAACTGAAGATAAGGAAAAGGTAGAGTTACTAAATGTTTTTTTTTTAGCTCTATATATAAAAAAGAAGAGAAAGGAGCTGATATCTGTGGTGCTGGGCTGTTAGTACATCCAGTAATATACTCAACTGGCTAACTGTAGATATGGTCCAAGATAAGTTAAATAAGGTAAATGTGAACAAGTCTCCGGGTCCAGATGGATTACACCCACGAGTGCTTAAAAAGCTCAGTTCAGTCATTGCTGTGCCCCTGTTTATAATTTTTAAAGATTCTCTAGGTACTGGTACAGTGCCAAGTGATTGGCGCAAGGCAAATGAGGTGCCCATATTCGAAAAAGGATCTAGGTCCTTCACAGGTAATTATAGACCAGTTAGTTTAACTTCTGTTGTTGAAAAAATGTTTGAAGGATTCATAAGGGACTATATACAGGAGTATGTGACTGTAAATAATATGATAAGTGATGACAAGCATGGGTTTACCAAGGACAGAAGTTGTCAGACTAACCTGATTTGTTTTTATGAGGAGGTGAGTAGTAGCCTGGACAGAGAGCGGCTGTGGATGTGGTGTTTCTGGATTTTGCAAAGGCTTTTGATACTGTCCCTCATAGATGTTTAATAGGTAAAGTAAGGTCTATAGGCTTGGAAAGTATAGTTTGCAATTGGATTGAAAACTGGCTGAAGGACCGTGTCCAGAGAGTTGTGGTCAATGATTCCTATTCAGAATGGTTCCGGGTTATAAGTGGTGTACCCCAAGGTTCAGTGTTGGGCCCTCTATTATTTAATTAATTTATTAATGATATCGAGGACGGGATTAATAACACCATTTCTATTTTTGCAGATGACACCAAGCTATGTAGTACTGTACAGTCTATGGAAGATGTCCATAAACTACAAGCTTACTTCAACACTCTGAGTGATTAGGCATCAACTTAGCAAATGAGGTTCAATGTGTAAGTGTAAAGTTATGCATTTTGGTAGTAATAATCTCCGTGCTTCATATGTCCTAGGGGGAGTAACCCTGGGGGAGTCACTAGTAGAGAAGGATTTGGGTGTCCTTGTGGATGGTAGATTAAATAACAGCATACAATGTCAATCAGCTGCTTCTAAGGCCACCAGGATATTGCCATGCATTAAACGAGGCATGGACTCGCGGGGCAGGGATGTAATACTACCACTTTACAAAGCGTTGGTGCGGCCTCATCTGGAATATGCAGTTCAGTTCTGGGCACCAGTCCACAGAAAGGATGCACTACAGCTGGAAAAAGTACAGAGGAGAGCGATTAAACTGATAAGTGGCATGGAGGGTCTTAGTTATGAAGAAAGATTAAAATAATTGAATTTATTTAGTCTTGAGAAATGACGTCTAAGGGGGGACATAATTAACCAATACAAATATATGAATGGGCCATACAAAAAATACGGTGAAAAACTGTTCCATGTAAAATGCCCTCAAAAGACAAGAGGGCACTGCCTCCGACTGGAGAAGAAAAAGTTCAGTCTCCAGAAGAGTCAAAGCTTCTTTACTGTAAGAACTGTGAAGCTGTGGAATAGACTTCCTCAGGATGTGGTCACAGCAGGAACAGTGGACAGTTTTAAAAAGGGTTTAGACAAATTCTTAAAAGTAAACAACATTAATGCTTATGAAAACGTGTAGAAATCTGAGTCTCACTTCCTTCTGGGATTCGCGTCCCCACCTATCCCTTGGTTTACCTTGATCGACTTATGTCTTTTTTCAACCGTATCAACTATGTAACAATTAGATGAAAACTGCTGTAGAGGGAAGTGCATATATTGGGTATATACCGTATTTTTCGCCCCATAAGACGCACTTATGGAAGCGCTCATTAGTACCAGAGGACTCTGGTACTCACTGCTTCCTGGTCCTCCGCTGTTGGCTGTGCAGCGTGAGGGTGTTCTGTGACCTCACGCTGTGCACGCCGGTTCACAGCACAGCCGACAGCAGGATGAAGAGGAGAGCAATCTAGGTGAGGAGCAGCGGTGTCTGGAGCACGAGAGGTAAGTGTTTTTTTTATTTTGTGATCTGAGGCTGGGTGCTGCTGAATTATGGCTGGGGGCTGAGTACATATGGCTGGGGGCTGATTACATATGGCTGGGGGCTGAATACATATGGCTGGGGGCTGAATACATATAACTGGGGGCTGAGTACATATGGCTCTGGGCTGAGTACATATGGCTGGGGCTGATTATATGACTGGGGGCTGATTATATTACTGGAGGCTGATTACATATGGCTGGGGCTGATTACATATGGCTGGGGGCTGATCACATATGGATGGGGGCTGATATGAGGCATGGGGGTCTCATCTGAGGTCTGATTGGGGGTCTTCTTTATATTGGGCTCTGATCTGAGGTCTGATTGGGGGTCATTTACATTGGGGTCTGAGCTGAGGTCTGATCTGAGATCTTATTAACATTGGGGATCTGATTGGGGCTGTGAGCTGACGTCTGACTAACATTTGGGGGTCTGATTTCTGATCTGATCTGAGGTCTAATGAAAAATATTTTTTTCTTATTGTCCTCCTCTAAAACCTAGTTGCGTCTTATGGGCAATTGCGTCCTATAGGGCGAAAAATACGGTGTATATATATACCAGCCTAGTTATTATGCTCTCCCCAACCTTCTATTTAGGGATTGTTTGTGACATGGATGTGTGTGTGGTGCCATGGTGTATCTGGGGGCTGCTCTCATTTACACATTGGGCAGGAATTCCTTTGATTTCTTTGTGTGTACAGATCCTGAGCTAGCCTCAGGGGGACAATTAGCAGTTATCTGTTACAGTCTGAGGGCATGCATTCCTTCACACGCACATGATGATGTCATATCCCTGCGCCTTAGGTTGAGGAGGGGGAGGTGGGCTGCTATGGGCTTATATTAGCCCAAACCAGGACAAGGGCTCTCTCTCTATCGCGCGCGCTCTGTTGGGCTCATCACCACAAACATAGGAAGGACTTCACACATGGAAGAGTGGACATGAGTTGAACAGAGCAGCCCCTCCAAAAACAGAGACTATGAACATTGGCTGAGTATCATTAACCCCTGTACCCCTGTATTGCTTAACCCAATCATTTCTCTAAATCCCACTGCCAAATAACCCCTTCACTGCCTACAATCCCTGCATTTACCCCTACCAACACCATATCCCTTTAACTCCTGCCATCCTGTCAATCCCTGTATTGAATTTAACCCTTTCTACCCTGTAGGTACAGCGTGTAGTTAGATTTGGGAGGGTGCTGCTATAGTGTGTGTGTGAGTGTATAATTAGATAGATTTATTATAGTGCTGTTAGTGTATTACTGTGTGCGTCTATATGTATATATTTATATAACCATTGATATAAATATATATAGATATAGGATAAATAATTGACTGTAGACTTGTAATTTTTTAATAAATACTTTATTGTTCAAGCACAGTTTATAGTCTTTTGTCGCCGCCGTAATTCAGCGCACGCAGTTCAGGAAAAGGTAGAGTAACAGGTAGAATAAAGAATAAATAGGCAGCGTCAGCAATAGATATTTTACGTCTATTTATTAATATTAATTATTAATATTAATCCAAAATATTAATAATTAATATTACCTTTTTCAACTGCATTAAAGGGAAAATGTCCAGAAAACCTTTTCCTAAAAATAGTGCCACAACATCAGAGCAGCCACTTGACTCACACCAGGTAAGTAAATATATTTTCTCACTTTTATTGATGAATTTTCAAGGTATACAGTTGTTTATTTGCTTCATAGCAAAAAAGAAGTTCCTGAGAAACGTCAAGAATATCTCTCTGATGTAAGTAACAAGTTTGGGAAAAAGCCAAAGATTCGTGCAGACAATGGAACAGAATACACAAGTGAGAAGACGCAAACCATTTTAAAGAGAAATCGTTAATTTCTAACGATAATTTGTTTTCCCTTAGTCCTAACAGCAGCACAGATGGGGTTAACTGCCCCTGTGGACTGGTAGGACCGGCGGAATTTTAATGAGCCCAAAGAACCAATAAACGATCTTCAGCTCCCTGAAAGGGAGGAGATCACCCCCCAGCCCACCGTGTTTTTAACAAGCATAATGTATTTAGGGTGGGATATTTGTGTGCTGCTGTTAGGACTAAGGGAAAACAAATTATCGTTAGAAATTAACGATTCCCTTACGTCCTACCAGCAGCACAGATGGGGAGATAGCAAGAAGAATCCCCTAGGGAGGGTCCTCATGCCTGGCAGAACTAAGAACAGTCTGCCCAAAAGCCGAAAACTCTGCCATCCTAGCATCTATCCTATAATGGGAGATGAAGGTTGACTCAGAGCTCCAGGAGGCCGCCTTACAGATCAACTCTAAGGGGAGGAGTCTTCTCTCCGCAACCGAGGTGGAGACCGCCCTAGTAGAATGGGCTCTCACAAACTCAGGAGGATCTAAGGATTGGGAGACGAAAGCTTCCATAATGGCCTCCTTAATCCAGCGACTAATGATAGCTTTAGACGCTTTATGGCCTTTAGACTTACCGGCAAACAGGATAAGAAGATTCTCATCTATCCTGAACTCTCTAGATCTATCCACATAGATCTGGAGGCATCTTGAAATATCCAGCGGGTCTCTAGCTGGAGTATCAAAGGAGGAGGCTGTAAACAAAACTGGTAAAGAGATTACCTGATTGATGTTCTGGAAAGTAGGCACCTTAGGCATGAAGTAGGGTAAAAACTTCAGGAGTACTCTATCCTGTAGGAAAATAATGTACGGGTGAATTGCAGAGAAAGCCTGCAATTCAGAAATTCTTTTGGCTGAAGCTATAGCCAGAAGAAAGACCATCTTTAAAGTCAAAAATTTGAAATTTACCTCCTCCAAGGGCTCGAAGGGGGGAGATGCTAGCCCCCTGAGCACTACTGAAAGATCCCACTGGGGGATAGGTTTCAGTATAGTAGGCTTTAGTCTTTCAGCTCCCTTCAGGAAGCGTTTAATGAGTGGATCCCGAGAATGTGGCCTGTTGAGACAGGCCGAGATGGCATAAACCTGTACCTTCAAGGTAGCTGGAGATAGGCCTCTATCTAATCCATCTTGAAGAAATTGAAGTATCGCAGGAAGGGGCGGATCTGCGGACGCCACCTGTCTGGAATCACATTATGCCACGAAGATTCTCATGATCCTGGAGTAGGCCTTCTTTGTAGACTCTGCTCGAGAATGCGACAAAGTTCTCAGGACCGACTCGGAAAGCCCTTCTATGTTGGGAAGGGACTGATCAACCTCCAGGCTGTCAGGTTGAACCTGTGCAGATCTGGGCAGAGGTGAGTGTCCCACGACACCAGGGTCTGCTCCGGGGGGAGTCTCCAGTATTGTCCCCGACTCATCTGAATGAGCTGGGTAAACCAGGATCTTCTGGGCCAAAACGGTATGATGGCTATTACCGAGGCCTGATCCTGATGGATTTTCATCAATACCCTCGGTATCATGGAAAACGGAGGGAAGATGTAAGCCAGCCTGAACCTCTACGGTATTGACAGAGCATCTATCGCCAGGGGGTTGTCTTCCCTGTAGAGGGAACAGAACCTCAGCACCTTGGCGTTGAACCTGGTTGCCATGAGATCCACTTCTGGCATACCCCATCTGTGAACTAGCTGCCTGAAGATCTCCGGATGCAGAGACCACTCCATGGTCGGTAATCCTCGACTTAAGCGGTCCGCTATCATATTGAGGGAGCCTCGAATATGAACGGCAGATAAATGGGAAAGGTTCGTCTCTGCCCACCGAAGAATCACCCCGATCTCTGACAGAAGGGGCAATGATCTTGTGCCTCCCTGTTTGTTTATATAGAGAACTGCAGTCATATTGTCTGACTGGACTTTCACTGCTTTGCCCCGGATCTGAGGGGCAAAGTGAAGGAGGGCTAGCCGGATAGCTCGCATCTCGCGAAGATTGGAAGAAAGACGCCGCTCCAGAGGAGACCAAGATCCCTGTATTGGGGATCCGCCCAGGTGAGCGCCCCAGCCTACAAGGGACGCGTCTGTAGTCAATATGACCCAAGCTGGTTGGGTCATAGACTTCCCTGGTGGTAGCTGAAACCACCATCTGAGGGAATTCCGGGTTTGACCGGACAGGGAGCACAGGGAATCTAGCCCCGCAGGGCTGCCGTTCCATAGGTGTAAGACCTCCGACTGAAGAGGACGGAGGTGCCATAGCGCCCAAGGGACTGCATCCGCAGCCGCTGACATGAGCCCCAGCATCTTCATGAGAGTCCGGATAGAGACTCGACGAGGGACATAAAGGACCTTTGCTAGGTCCTGAATCCGCGCTCTCCTTTCTGGAGTCAACCGGAGGGACATCTCCACAGAGTCGACCACGAATCCTAAGTAATGGATTGAAGTCGATGGGCTCACATTCGACTTCTGCCAGTTGATAATCCAGCCTAGGCGGAAGAGAAAAGAGATTGCGACCTGAAGATGGTGGGTAAGGATCGGAACTGAAGAGGCTATAAAAAGCCAATCGTCCAGATAAGGAATAATAGTCAGTCCTTGAAGTCTCAAAGCTGCCACCACCGACACCACCACCTTGGTGAAGATAAGGGGGGCAGAAGAGATTCCGAAGGGAAGCGCGGCGAACTGAAAGTGCCTGCGAACCCCTGAAATCTGGACCGCGATCCTGAGGAGTTTCCGGGACGCGGAATGGATCGGAATATGAAGATACGCATCCTTGAGGTCCAGAGTAGCCATGACGTCCCCAGGGTTGAGGATATGGCTGACTGACCTTATGGTTTCCATGCGAAACCTTGTTTTCCTTATAAATCGATTGAGAAATCTCAAGTCGATGATCATCCGGAGCTCTCCCGTCTTTTTGGGAACCAGGAACACTGGTGAATAAATCCCTAGGCCCCTCTCCCCTGCCGCCACCTCCTCTAGGGCTCCCTTGGAAATATAGTCCTGAATGTAAGCTTCTAGGACCACTTGTTTGGCAGACCCGAAGTTTCGTGTGGCGATGAATCTCTCTGGGGGGAGAGAGATAAGATCTACCCGGTACCCGAGGGAAACTATGTCCTGGACCCAGGGGTCTGCAATCAACCGGCTCCAAGAGTCTTTGAAATGGGTAAGACGACCCCCCCACGGGAATCTGGGGGAGGGGTACGGGAAAATCTAGGGGAGATACTGCAGGGGCAGCAGGGCTTATCCAAGAGCCTCGAAGAGGCCCATAGTCAGGAGGGTTTTGCCTCCCTGGTGGGTTTACGGGAGCGTCTCGAATATTTACGAGATGGTCCCCCCCAATCTCTGTGCCTAGACTGCTGCCCTGGACGACCTCCGCCTTTCTTCTCCTGCCTGGGGCGTCCCCGAAAGGGCTGCTGGGGGAGGCTCTTCCCCTTTTTATCGGAGAGCCCCTCCATTATCTTGTCCAATTCGGACCCGAATAGCCTATCCGGTTCGAAGGGGAGCCCACAAAGATTGAACTTGGACGCGTTATCAGCGATCCAAGGTTTCAACCAGAGTGGTCTGCGGGCAGCCGAAACTAGGGCCATAGTTTTGGCGGCCAGCTTCAGCTGCATCTGGGTAGAATCGACCAGAAAGTCCATGGCCAGATTGGCCGACTTGAAGGCTGCCAGGATATCATCCCTTGATACGCTCTGATCAACGTCCGTCTGGATTCGGTTAAGCTTAGAGCGTAAATAGGTGGCTACCTCCGTGGCCGCAATAGAAGTTGATGCGGAGGCAGCAGCCGCCACGTAACTCCTCCTAAGGGTGCACTCTGCCCTCCGGTCTAGAGGGTCCTGCAGACTAGACCCATCGTCTGCAGGAACTAGAGTGCGCCGGGACAACTTGGCAATAGCCATGTCCACCTTGGGAATGGAACCCCACGATTCCACCAAGGGTTTAGCCATCGGGTACATCAGTTTGAATTTTCTAGTGAGAACTGGACCTTTCTCAGGCTTTCTCCATTCCGTGCGCATCACGGAGAGAAGGGTCTCATCCGCTCTAAAGACACGCTGTGTCCGTCCGGCGGGATCGGAGGACTCCCCCATGTCAACATCATGGTCCCCCGACCTGATGGACTTGAGTAACTTCTGCGTCTTTTCTGGAGGGAAAAAGCAAGAAGTAGATTCTTCTTCCTCAGAAGAAGAAGACCCCGGAGAACAGAGGGTAGGTCTTTCGACCGGTGCGACCACCTCCATGGGAGTCTGAGAGGGTCCTAGTAGCCTCTCATTCAGCAGCTGCACCACTCCCTTAATGGAGTCATCCACGTATGTCTTCGTCCACTGAAACATTTCTTGCATCGTGGGTTCCGTGGATGCCGTGCGACAACTCTCACATCTAGAGTACGGACAGCTGTCGTCTAAGGGGGTGTTACATTCGTAACACGCCAGATGCTTCCTCTTGGCCCCAGCTTTACGCTGATGCGGATCCTTAGGGGAAGCCATAGTCTGTAATTAGAAAGAACACAGGTCATAACACCTACAATTTTACCTGGAGGTGGTGAAACAAGACCTTATGGGGGCCCACCAGCACTAGCAGAAAATAGAGCTGTAAAAGAGGAAACCACAATCCCAAGCCAAGCAATACTAAATATCTCAAGGCACAGGGAACTCTGGAGCTAGCTTGTGAAAGCGACGCAACCGGAGCACTGACTGACAGGCTCTGGGCGCTTAAGAGGAGGCGGGGCCTCAATCGTAACTAGCCCAGAGGGATAACAGAGCCTAAACAGGCTCAGCAAGCCCTAAATGTCTGCCCCACCTAATCCTGGATCCCAGGGTGACATGGGGAGAAAGTTTTAATAAAAGTAGTGAGGTTTAAACCCTCACGGCATCGCTATGGAAAAACCGGAAGTGACGTAGCGCACCTAGTGCGCGTCACTTCCGGAGATGGCGGCGCCCATAGCGCCGCCACATGCGGCGAGAGAAGGACGGGATACCGCAGCACTCGAGTGGAAGAAGAGGGGAGGGGACACCCCCCTCCCCGACAGTACCCCAGCGGCACCCGACGGCCATAGCGCCGCTCACATGCGGCGAGGGAGGACGGGATACCACAGCTGGTTCAAAGAAGAGGGGAGGGGACACCCCTCACCCCGACGGTACCCCAGATAGAAACGCCGACCAGCCTATAATAAAGGCAATGAGAGGCCATGGAGGGCAAACTTTAGATCTAAAAAAATAGAGCCCCTAGCACTCTTCAGCTCCCAGAGGGGGAGCGACACCGCCAGTCCACCTGTCGAGAGGACAGAAAAAAACACGGTGGGCTAGGGGGTGATCTCCTCCCTTTCAGGGAGCTGAAGATCGTTTTTTGGTTCTTTGGGCTCATTAAAATTCCGCCGGTCCTACCAGTCCACAGGGGCAGTTAACCCCATCTGTGCTGCTGGTAGGACGTAAGGGAATGGAATCTTTTTCCAGACTACTGCACCATACAATCCCGAACAAAACATTGAAAGCAGGAGAAAAATGTTGTTTGATGCAGATCTACCAACAACATATTGGGCTGAAGGAATCATGACAGCTTACTATATTCAAAAAGTAAAGCTACTGAGTAAAGATACTGAGAAAACTCCAAATAAACCATAGAACAAAAAGCCCAAACTATACCACATAAGAATATTTAGAAGTAAGGCATTTGTATATGTTCCCAAAGAAAAACCTACCAAATGGGAATCCCATGCTAAGGAAGGTATCCTGGTAGGCTACAGTGAATCTGAAAAGGGCTACAGATTCCTTGACCCAAAGACCAACAAGATTACAATAAGTAGAGATGTAGTGAATGATGAGAGTCATGTTTCATGACGTCACACCAATAGTTCATCCTAAACAAGAACAACTTCAATCACAACCCAAAGGCAACCAGAAAGAACATACAGAAATCTGGTTAGAGTCTTCAACTGAAGAAACAACAGAAGTAGCAGATCAACCTCAAGTCAGAAGATCAGCTAGATCAAACAAAGGCATCCCGGCTCCATGGATATCTTACATGGTCAAGACACTTCCGGAGTCATAGCCACAGTCATGGGAAGAGATGCAAAGATTACCTACTCATGAAAGCTGCTGGATTAAAGCTGCTGATGAGGAAATGGAATCCCTTCATCAACTTCAAATACGGAAACTCACAAAGTTACAGACAAGCAGTGAGGGCACTATGGCATGAAGCAAACACGACTCGCCCAGATATCATAGCAACAGTTGATATTCTTTGCAGACACATAAGCAAACCACGTCAAAGATACTGGAACGCTGTTAAGAGAGTTCTTAGATATCTGAAAGCAACTCTACAAGTTTGGAAAAGAGAGAGAGCTGAGAGAGAAGAAAGACAGAAGCAGATATACTGAGATTCTGATCTTACTGAAAGCCATATTCATATTCCGTTGGCCTAGCAGTCCCTGCGGTCTAAATTTTTTTATTTGATTTAAACAAAAAGATCTTTATCCTCTCCTGCTCACTTCTACACATCAAATAAGTTAGTAAATAGCTCTACACAAGACTAATCTGATTGTACCATAAAACCTCCCCAAGTGTCCTCCAATGTTAGATTAATTTAATGGCAATGTATGAACATCATATATAATATACAGTATATATTAATGTGTATAGTATACCAATACTCCCCCACTTGAAATATTTCAGATCTGAATCGATGCACAGCAAAATACTCATTCTGGTTTATGTCTAAGTATCACTGCTAATTCTAAGTGTTTCTCGCTTTCTTTCATCCTCTTAAGATGTTTTCTCCCACTACGATACAATGCAAACAAAACACATATTAACAAACTGCATGAGTATGAATATTGAAGACATTGTTCGTAGTAAAAGGTGAGTGTAGGTATCACATGGGATGCTCCTCCAGAGCTCCAGAAATCCCTCAGTCATCCAATAGTAAGTACGCTAGGGGCACCACTGGGGAAGGAATACATTTACTGGGATGCAGGGAAGTTGGACTGAGCTGTACAAAGACCATATGGCCAATATACGTGGGAGATGCCATATTGCTTGCCCCAACAGCTGGTTGGCTGGGGTGTCGGGAGTCATATCCGCAGCCAATCAGATATTGATAACCTATCCTGAGGATGACCAACCTGTGATTATGCTAAATATTCCCGTATACATATTTATATATCATACATTGGTTATGTTGCATAACAATGGGATCCCCGTATACAGTAAATACCTTTATTTCATAGGGGTCTGGTATGAAACCTCAATACCTGTTCTCATACGGATTGATGATTTCATTACAGTAATTGTGATCTCGCTCATTTTACACAGGAAATACACTACAAAATGATTATTTATAGAGCATCCTGTTTACTCAGCTATCAAATACAATTGCAGTAGCTTATTTTAATAACTGATACAGGTCATTACACTCCTCAGGAAACCACACAGAGGCTCACTCGGGAGGTATGTAACCGATTGAAGCATATTTTCCATAAAGGATCGGCTTGCAGCTAAAAAGGATGATGAGAGTCATGACGGAAATAGCACTGAAAAATGGTTAATTGTGTCACCCTGACATTAATTGGCGCATACTGAGAATCAGACTCCCACCAATCTGATATTAGTGGCCTATTCTAAGGATGAACCATCAATATTCTGAACCTAGAAAATGGTTTTAACATGTCTTAGGTAAATGTATATAAGGAATATACCGCTGCATGTGTCTGGCCATCGGTCCCTGTAACCACTGTGGGGTTGCGCTCTGGTAGATAGGGTAGGCGGGCGCAGTACAGAGGCAAAATACAATTTCTCAACTCAAAACATCAGTGTTTATTCACACTTGAGGCAATTGCACAAAACAGCACGTAACTTTGCAGTCTTGGTATTAATTCACACACAATGGAAAGTTCATATAACACAAATCACCTTGCTGGCAGTTCTGCCTCCAGTAGTCCACAGCAGGCTTTAGGGGGTCTGTTTCCCCAGCATGCGGCTCTCAGCCCTCCAGCACGACACAAAGCCTCAGATCCCCAAAACAGAGATATCTCTGCTGAGCCCAGCTGCCTATTTAAGGACAGCCAGGTTCTGCCAAAACCCGGACCGGCACTTAAACTCTGGTCCGGTGTTTGACCTCACCTGGCTGGAAACCAGCCCAGCCGCACATGCTGGGAGGAAAATACCTGCCTTGCCAGAAACAACCCCTCACTGTGTCACACCACTTTCTACTAATGCCACCAGATGTAAGTCAGCTATCCTATAAGTTAATATCCAGCTCTTAAAATAAGCCTTGAGACATGACTTGGATATTAAATAAGCCAGCACCTCATCTGCAGACAGCTGTTTCAGGGTGATTGCCCCTCATCAGTGCAGAGCAGAGAGTACTGGCTTAACTGGATAGGAGGCCTGTGTCCGAGCAAGGGGGGAACTAACTCTCCTTAGGGAGAGAGCACCTTAATCAATGTGAGGAGACTTATAGGCCATACATGCTCCTCTGGAATCCTGGGAGGGAAGAAATGCAAATGAGCTCTTAACAAGTTTTGCCTCTAATGCCACCAGATGTTAGGCAGCTATCCTATGAGTCAATATCCAGCTCTTAAAATAAGCCTTGAGACATGACTTGGATATTAAATAAGCCAGCACATCATCTGGAGATAGCTGTTTCGGGTTGATTGCCCCTCATCAGTGCAGAGCAGAGAGTACTGGCTTAACTGGGTAGGAGGCCTGTGTCCGAGCAAGGGAGAGAGCACCTTAATCAGTGTGAGGAGACTTATAGGCCATACATGCTCCTCTGGAATTCTGTGAGGGAAGAAATGCAAATGAGCTCAGATGAGGTGCTGGCTTATTTAATATCCAAGTCATGTCTCAAGGCTTATTATAAGAGCTGGATATTGACTTATAGGATAGCTGCCTTACATCTGGTGGCTCATTTGCATTTCTTCCCTCCCAGAATTCCAGAGGAGCATGTATGGCCTATAAGTCTCCTCACACTAATTAAGGTGCTCTCTCCCTAAGGAGAGTTAGTTCCCCCCTTGCTTGGACACAGACCTCCTACCTAGTTTAGCCAGTACTCTCTGCTCTGCACTGATGAGGGGCAATCATCCCAAAACAGCTGTCTGCAGATGAGGTGGCGGCTTATTTAATATCCAAGTCATGTCTCAAGGCTTATTTTAAGAGCTGGATATTGACTTATAGGATAGCTGCCTTACATCTGTTGGCATTAGAGGCAAAGCTTGTTAAGAGCTCATTTGCATTTCTTACCTCCCAGAATTCCAGAGGAGCATGTATGGTCTATAAGTCTCCTCACACTGATTAAGGTGCTCTCTCCCTAAGGAGAGTTAGTTCCCCCCCTTGCACATTTATATAGAAAACCCAGGCTCCACCATTCACAATAGGTGATGTCACAGCTTATTATAGTCATCTTACATGGACCTGTCAATGAGGAAGGGGCTGGCAGAGGAAGCCTATTAATTTTGTGCATGGGTGAGCTGACTCCTTTTCTTTTTCTATTGTAATACAGCTGACATTTGCCCACATTGTCCAGGATCGGTAATAACTTTGGTCATTTAACCTAGCAGATGCTGTGATCAGTAGTGACCTTGGTATCTGAGAAGTTAGTCAGAGGGAGGAGGCTCACTCTGACCTCTGATCAGCATCGAATTTGCTGGGTGCTGATCAGTTGCCATAATAGTCTGGAGCCTTGTGAAGTCCTGCCATAGTAAACCGCCTGTTAATAGGAAGTACACAGAATTCCCATAAACTGCAGTGGTATACTATTGCAGTCTATGGTATTAGTGATCAAGTGATCGCATGTTCAAGTCCACTAGGAAGCCTAAAATTTTAATAAAGTTAAAAAAAAAGGAAAAAAAATATGCAAAATTCAAATCACACATTTTCCCAATTTTACATATAAAAAAATTTAACATTATTTGTTTGTCAACTTTGAAAATGTCCAAACAATTAAAATATAAAAGTATTTATCTCATACAGTGAACAGCATAATGTAAAAAATAAGTAAATATTGTTTAAAAATTGTTGAATAGCCTTTTTTTTGTCACCTTGTACCGGAAAAAAATAAAAAAAAGTCATAAAATAGTGGTATGCATCCCAAAATGCTACAAATAATTTTAAAAAGCTTTGTGTTTTAGACTATGACAAAGCGAAACTATTTTTTTTTCAAAGGTTTTTATTTTTTTAAGTAGTAAAACCTAATAAAAACTATATAAATATGGTATTGCCTTAATTATACTGACCTGCAGAATAAGCACGACATGTTATTTTTAGTGCACACTGAACACTGCAAAAACAAAACCCAGCAACGCTGCCCTGGTCCTGTCAATCAAGAGAAGAAGGGCATGAAAAGAGGTGGGCAAACGGAGCCTCTAGGAGCAGGTGCAACGCCCCCCTTCCTGCTCCTAGAGGCTAATTAGCATATTATAAAAGTTTGTTTTTCTCAATAACGGCGGCAGGCAGTGAGATGGCACAAATATAGTTATGTTCAGCTGACATTAGCACATCGCTAATGTCATCCAGCTTACATAGTAACATAGTAACATAGTACATAAGGCCGAAAAAAGACATTTGTCCATCCAGTTCGGCCTGTCATCCTACAAGTTGATCCAGAGGAAGGCAAAAAAAACCCTGTGAGGTAGAAGCCAATTTTCCTCACTTTAGGGGAATAAAAAATTCCTTCCCGACTCCAATCAGGCAATCAGAATAACTCCCTGGATCAACGACCCCTCTCTAGTAGCTATAGCCTGTAATATTATTACACTCCAGAAATACATCCAGGCCCCTCTTGAATTCCTTTATTGTACTCACCATCACCACCTCCTCAGGCAGAGAGTTCCATAGTCTCACTGCTCTTACCGTAAAAAACCCTTTTCTATGTTTGTGTACAAACCTTCTTTCCTCCAAACGCAGAGGATGTCCCCTCGTCACAGTCACAGTCCTGGGGATAAATAGATGATGGGATAGATCTCTGTACTGCCCCCTGATATATTTATACATAGTAATTAGATCTCCCCTCAGTCGTCTTTTTTCTAACGTGAATAACCCTAATTTTGATAATCTTTCAGGGTACTGTAGTTGCCCCATTCCAGTTATTACTTTAGTTGCCCTCCTCTGGACCCTCTCCAGCTCTGCTATGTCTGCCTTGTTTACAGGAGCCCAGAACTGTACACAGTACTCCATGTGTGGTCTGACCAGTGATTTGTAAAGTAGTAGGAATATGTTCTCATCACGCGCATCTATGCCCCTTTTGATGCAACCCATTATCCTATTGGCCTTGGCAGCAGCTGCCTGACACTGGTTTTTGCAGCTTAGTTTGCTGTTTATTAAAATTCCTAGATCCTTTTCCATGTCAGTGTTACCGAGTGTTTTACCATTTAGTATGTACGGGTGACTTGCATTATTCCTTCCCATGTGCATAACTTTACATTTCTCAGTGTTAAACCTCATCTGCCACTTATCTGCCCAAGCCTCCAATCTATCCAGATCCCTCTGTAGTAGTATACTGTCCTCTTCAGTGTTAATTACTTTACACAGTTTAGTGTCATCTGCGAAAATTGATATTTTACTATGCAAGCCTTCTACAAGATCATTATTAAATATATTTAAGAGAATAGGGCCCAATACTGACCCCTGAGGTACTCCACTAGTGACAGTGACCCAATCTGAGTATGTACCGTTAATAACCACCCTCTGTTTTCTATCATTGAGCCAGTTACTTACCCACCTACAGACGTTTTCTCCGAGTCCGAGCATTCTCATTTTATATACTAACCTTTTATGAGGTACAGTGTCAAATGCTTTGGAGAAGTCCAGATACACGACATCCATTGATTCGCCGCTGTCAAGTCTAGTACTTACCTCCTCATAGAAACTGATTAAATTAGTTTGACATGACCGATCCCTCACGAAGCCATGCTGATATGGCGTTATTTGCTTATTTCCCATAAGATGCTCTAACATAGCATCTCTCAGAAAACCTTCAAACAGTTTACCCACAACAGATGTTAAACTTACCGGCCTATAGTTTCCAGGCTCTGTTTTTGGACCCTTTTTGAATATTGGCACCACATTTGCCATGCGCCAATCCTGTGGGACATTCCCTGTCAGTACAGAGTCCGCAAATATCAGAAATAAGGGTCTGGCTATGACATTACTTAATTCCCTTAGGATACGGGGGTGTATGCCATCCGGTCCTGGCGATTTGTCTATTTTGATTTTTTTAAGTCGCTGTTGTACTTCTTCCTGGGTCAGACAGGACACTTTTAATGGCGAATTTATTTCAGCATTCAGCATTTCATCTGACAGTTTATTTTCCTCAGTGAATACATTGGAGAAAAAAATATTTAACAACTTTGCTTTCTCCTCGTCGCTCTCTGCGACTCCCCCCTCATTACTCTTTAAAGGGCCGACACCTTCAGATTTATACTTTTTAACATTTATATAATTGAAGAACATTTTAGGGTTAGTTTTACTCTGTTTGGCAATTAATCTCTCGGTCTCTAGTTTGGCCGCTTTTATTTGTTTTTTACATGTTCTGTTTTTTTCCTTATAGTTTTTCAGTGCTTCCGTGCTACCCTCCTGTTTTAGGGTTTTATATGCTTTCTTTTTGTCATTTATTGCTTTCTTTACAGTTCTGTTTATCCACATTGGTTTCTTTTTGTTCCTTAACCTTTTATTCCCATACGGTATGTACCTCTCACAATGAGATTTTAGGATGTTTTTAAAGATATCCCATTTTTTGGCTGTATTTTTATTTTTGAGGACTTTGTCCCAGTTAGTTAGGCCTATGGCCTCTCTTAGTTGGCTAAATTTAGCTTTTTTGAAGTTTGGTATTTTTGTTTCTCCCTGTAGAAACGCTCTTTTGAATGATAATTGGAAGGTTATTACTTTATGGTCACTATTTCCCAGGTGTCCCCCAACCTGCACGTCTGTTGTTCTGTCAGGTCTATTGGTTAATATTAAGTCCAGTATGGCCGTCCCTCTAGTCGGGTCCTGAACCAGTTGGGAGAGATAATGGTCTTTGGTTATTGCCAAGAATCTGTTTCCTTTATGAGATATACAAGTTTCAGTTTCCCAGTCTATATCTGGGTAGTTGAAGTCCCCCATAATAACCACCTCATTATGATTTGCCGCCTTGTCTATCTCGTTTAGTAGTAGATTTTCTGTGGACTCTGGTATATTAGGTGGTTTATAGTAGACTCCTATTAGTAATTTATTGTTGTTTTTAGCTCCATGTATCTCTACCCACAGTGACTCCACATGTTCATGTCCCTCACTTATATCTTCACGGAGTGTGGGCTTTAGACAAGATTTTACATAAAGGCAGACCCCTCCACCTCTCCGGTTTTGACGATCCTTTCTGAACAGACTGTAACCTTGTACATTAACTGCCCAGTCATAGCTATCATCCAGCCATGTCTCAGTTATTCCCACTATGTCATAGTCCTCCTCACACATCACTAATTCCAGTTCACCAGTTTTATTAGTCAGACTTCTGGCATTAGTATACATACATATGAGAGGTTTATGTATATTTTTTACCCTACACCTTTCCTTCTGAACTGTTCTTGTCCCTCCTTCCATTTCTCCCCCAGTCCCACTACCTTGCCCCCGGTCTCTATCTGCACTATCTTCCCCTTCTATAGTGTAATTACCCTCCCCCCCAGTCCCTAGTTTAAACACTCCTCCAACCTTCTAGCCATCTTCTTCCCCAACACAGCTGCTCCTTCCCCATTGAGGTGCAGCCCGTCCCTACGATAGAGGCTGTAGCCGACAGCGAAGTCGGCCCAGTTCTCCAGGAACCCAAACCCCTCCATCCTACACCAGTTCTTGAGCCACTTGTTAATTTCCCTAATCTCCCGCTGCCTTTCTTGTGTGGCCCGTGGTACCGGTAGTATTTCGGAAAATACTACCTTTGAGGTCCTTGCCCTAAGCTTTTGCCCTAAATCCCTGAAATCATTTTTAAGGACTCTCCACCTACCCCTAACTTTGTCATTGGTTCCGATATGGACCATGACCGCTGGATCTTCTCCAGCCCCTCCCAGTAATCTGTCAACCCGATCCGCGATATGTCGAACTCTAGCGCCAGGAAGACAGCACACTGTTCGGCGATCACGGTCTTTGTGACAGATTTCCCTATCTGTTCCCCTAATAATTGAGTCTCCCACTACCAGCACCTGTCTGGCCTGCCCTGCTCTCCTGGTCCCCTGCTTACCGCAGCTGACATTCCCCTGACTGGCAGAGGAAGTGTCCGGCTGCGGCAGTGCCGTCCCTGGACTGACATCCCCCTCAACTGCCAAACGTGCAAACTTGTTGGGGTGTGTCAGATCAGGGCTAGCCTCCCTGGCACTCTTCCCTCTACCCCGCTTTCTAAATGTTACCCAGCTAGCTACCTCACTTTCCTCAGCCTCCTCTCTGTCACCCTCTCCCTCATCTACCCCAAAGAGTGCTTGCTCGGTGAGAAGCAAACTTTTTTGCAAATTGTCAATGCCTCTCAGTGTTGCAACTTGCCCATTTAGAGACTCGATTAGCGATTCCAAACGGGTAATTTGCTCACATCTTGAACAAAGAAATTCACCCTGGAACGGCTGTTCCAGGACTGCATACATCATGCAAGATGTGCACTGGACTGCGTTGTCAATTGTGCAACACATACTAAATGGGGATTACACCACAAAAGAAAAAAATACAATACAATGTAGTAATAATATACAGGCTAATTGCAGTCCCCCTCCGAAGTCCCTGAATCTAAAGTCACTTAATCTTAAGTCACACACTTAATCAACCACGCGTCGCGGTCAAACTCGCGTTATATATCTGCTTATATTAATATAAATACAGCTCACTGCACCAGCCTGGTTTGCTTCCCCTCTGGAATCAAAAAGCTTAATACCCATTTTTCAAGTGACAGAAACTCTTTAAGAGTAATTACATTTTATAACAAGTTTGTGCATAAAGAAGATCTATCTATGCAATTATATGTTACTATTAGGGTTGTCCCGATACCGATACTAGTATCGGTATCGGGACCGATTCCGAGTTTTCTCGGCGGTACTCAGCCGCCGATACCCCGCCCCGATACATAAATAGAATACTATGGGCGTAACTAGGGGTGGGGCCCGGTGCAGTCACTGTACTCTTACACCGGGCCCCGCCGCTCACCAAAGTATTTATAAATGTGAATCCTTATCCTGTTATTAAGTTGAACTAACGCTGCCCTCTCCCATGTTCCCATGTTCCCCTGTATCCCCACAGCACTTACTTAAGCTTCCATAGCAGGCAGAGCGGACGGCACCAGTAACGTCACTCACTGACGTAGAGCGCCTGCTCCGCCCACTTTATGAATGAAGCAGGCGGAGCAGACGCGCGACGTCAGTGAGTGACGTTACTGGTGCCGTCCGCTCTGCCTGCTATGGAAGCTTAAGTAAGTGCTGTGGGGATACAGGGGAACATGGGAACATGGGAGAGGGCAGCGTTAGTTCAACTTAATAACAGGATAAGGATTCACGTTTATAAATACTTCGGTGAGCGGCGGGGCCCGGTGTATTGGGGGACACTGTTATGAGGGGGATCTGTGGATGACATATAGCAGTGTCATCCACAGATCCTCCCCATAACAGTTCCATCCACAGATCCCCTATAACAGCACCATCCACAGATCCCCCACCAAATAACAATGCCATCCTCAGATCCCCCCACCCCATAACAATGCCATCCACAGATATCCCACCCCATAGCAGTACCATCCACAGATCCCCATAACAGTGCCATCCACAGATCCCCCATAACAGTGCCATCCACAGATCCCCCATAACAGTGCCATCCACAGATCCCCCATAACAGTGCCATCCACAGATCCCCCATAACAGTGCCATCCACAGATCCCCCATAACAGTGCCATCCACAGATCCCCATAACAGTGCCATCCACAGATCCCCCATAACAGTGCCATCCACAGATCCCCCATAACAGTGCCATCCACAGATCCCCCATAACAGTGCCATCCACAGGTCCCCCATAACAGTGCCATCCACAGATCCCCCATAACAGTGCCATCCACAGATCCCCCATAACAGTGCCATCCACAGGTCCCCCATAACAGTGCCATCCACAGATCCCCCACATGACAGTGCGTCATCCACAGATCCACAGATCCCCCAAAACGGTCACATGACATTTAAAAAAAGTATCGGTATTCGGTATCGGTGACTACTTGAAAAAAAGTATCGGTACTTGTACTCGGTCCTAAAAAAGTGGTATCGGGACAACCCTAGTTACTATAGTGACAGAATATAGTGTAATGAAAGAGACACAAAATCCTGGTGTCTTAAATATCCTCCTGAGGCTACTTTCACACTAGCGTTCGGGTGTCCGCTCGTGCGCACCGTTTGAAGGGGCTCACGAGCGGCCCCGAACGCATCCGTCTGGCCCCAATGCATTCTCAGTGGAGGCGGATCCACTGAGAATGCATCCGCCTGCCAGCGCTCAGCCTCCGCTCCGCTCAGTGAGCGGACACCTGAACGCTGCTTGCAGCGTTCGGGTGTCCGCCTGGCCGTGCGGAGGCGAGCGGATCCGTCCAGACTTACAATGTAAGTCAATGGGGACGGATCCGCTTGAAGATGACACTATATGGCTCAATCTTCAAGCGGATCCGTTCCCCATTGACTTTCAATGTAAAGTCTGAACGGATCCGCTCAGACAACTTTCACACTTAGAAAATTTTCTAAGTTTTAATGCAGACGCATCCGTTCTGAACGGATGCGAACGTCTGCATTATCGGAGCGGATCCGTCTGATGAAACATCAGACGGATCCGCTCCGAACGCTAGTGTGAAAGTAGCCTCATTATGTATGTTATTATTGTAATCATTCTGAGGACAAAGGTACGCATTGTAATGTTCAGTGATTTCATTACTGCGGTTTGACTGCTTCAAAGGTTCAGTCTATCTATCTATCTATCTATCTATCCATCCAAACATCCATCTGCGCTAACCAATGCTACACTGGGTCCCCTGGACATCGTTGAGGTGCCATCACAGATTGCTGCTCTCCAGAAGGGATTGTAAGGTGTGGGAATTAAGTCCAGAGAGTCAGGGTCTGCAGTAAACCAGTGTGCTTCTTTACCAGAGGAACTCAAGTGCAAAACAATATAGGCAATGCACTGAGCTGGCTCTCTTTCTAAGAAGGTTGGTACCCTGACCATAGGGCTGGTGGCTCAGGATCTGTGGATCAGTCGCCCAGCTGGCTCCTTGGTCAAAGGGCTGGTGACCCAGGGTCCATGACAGAGTATCCCCATCTCAGCATCTTTTTCTGGTCACTCGCACAATCTTGCAGAGTCTTTCTTACTAAACACTGGTCCCTATTTTCTCTACTTTTATACATTTTCTAACTAGAACCTTCTAGTGGGGGGGTTAGGTAGAGAAGCACAGCCTAATAGTTGTTTGCAGTTCAAATCTTCCATAGACTTGTATTGTGCCTTAATAGAAGTCAATTGGAATGACTGAGCAGTTTTCAGTAATAAACAATAGTCTAACCAAGCTAAACAAGATGGTCAAAAGTTCAATGTCTGTTTTTTTCCCTCCTAAACAAAGCTCTGCATAGTCCCTTATAACAGCAACAGAAAATTACTAACTTTTCAGTGCACAGGCTGGACATTTCAAAAGTCTCTTAGCATAAATTGACTTTGCATTAACCCTTTCCACAATTCAGTGAATTCAGTGCAAATACAGTATAATAACGGTGCAAATGAACAATATAAAACAGCGCAAAAGGGCATAAATCACAGTGCAAGTATACCCTTCGAAGTGCACTAAAGTAGTGAGTTGATGGGTTTGCATAGCAGCAGTAGAAGCAAATGTCCACAAATGTCCTGATTCCAAAGTACACTAGCTCCAGGGCACTACATATCCATCCATCTGTCTATCTATCCATCCATCTGTCTATCTATCCATCCATCTATTATCGATCTATCTATCTAATCTATGTGTTAGGCCAGCTATCTATGTCCGTTGCTGCCCTGCTCTTCCCTGTTGGCATGATACCTGTTCTACTCTCCATGCTGCTGCCTCAATGCTTTTGCTTTGTGTTCTAGCCTCTGTCTCTTTAGGGCTTCCAAATCCTTCTCTAGAAAATGGTTGGAGGTTCCTGGGTATTTCCGGCACCCTCTCCAGGCAGAGGATGCCTGTGCTTTAGGTTCCATGGTGACCAGCAAAGTCTAGTTCTGTACCCACCAGTTTACCTTCTTTAACAACCATTGAAAACATTTCCAAGTGTTTGGTACTTTGGATAGAACTGGCAGATTTCCAAAATAAGACAGTCCAAGAATGTTACTCCGCTACAAGAATATGTTTGAGTCTATTAAAGTCTGTTTAAAATAATGTCACAGCTGTTCTTTGTTTGAAGACCAGCAAAAATAAGGTCCCATCTTTCTGTATAAGAAGAGAGATCAGGTGTCCCTACAGTATAAACTTAACAGTTAACTGATACAGAGGCATAGCTATGTAAAATCTATTACAAGAACTATGACGGTGCTGTCCCTACATCTATATAAAGGAAATTAAAACTGTAACACATTTTCATTCTAAGCCCAAAAGATCCCCATAAAGAAAGATGTGCACCTTCACCACATATTTCTTCAAAAACAAGAGGGCCTTGAATATTAGCTTTCAAAATTCTATGTCCTCACACAGTCCAGGAGAAAAACGAGTGACAGAGAACAAAATTCAATTATTTTCCCCTCCTGGTAACCTTTTCTCAGTATCCTACCCTCCATTTTTTTCCATTACTACATGGTACCTTGAACAAACTGCAACAGGTTACCCAACTTCTCCTAGTGATGGCCCTCACACACCTGCCATTTTTGATGCCGGTAAGAGTCATTTAGTTATTGGGATCTGCACATTCATCCCTGATGCCATTCTTTTGTTTTCCCATTGGCCAAATATACAAGAACTACTATCCATAGTTTACATCCAGCTTTACTCTTGTTCTACAATTTCTTCAGGGGGCATTGGTGGGATACTATATTTCCTTATGGAAAGCACCTAAATGGCTTGATCAGTCTTATAGACCAGGCAATGTTCCTCTGGTATTCTTGGAAGAGGTTATGCCTAAACATAGAGTGCCTAAACAGCACGAAGAGAGGCAGAGCTTGCTAAGAGCAAATTTCTATACCCTCTTCCCAGAATTTCAGAGTAGTGTTGCCTGGCCTATAAGACACACACCGGGCACATTACATAAGAAGATATAGTGTCCCCTAAATCCTGACATAGGCCTCTCATCCAGTTAAGCCAATATTCTCTGCTCTGCACTGATAAAGGGCAATCAACCTGAAACAGCTGTTTGCAGAGGAGATGCTGGCATAATTATGATCTAAGTCATTTCTCAAGGCCTGTTTAAAAGGTCAAACATGGACTTATAGGATAGCTACCTTACACCTGGTGGCATCAGAGGCAGAGCTTCCTAAGAACTCATTTGTAAACCCTCTACACAGAA
The DNA here is from genome assembly GCF_905171765.1 of Bufo bufo. NCBI lineage: Eukaryota > Metazoa > Chordata > Amphibia > Anura > Bufonidae > Bufo > Bufo bufo. The sequence goes on along the minus strand of NC_053398.1, from coordinate 117,908,987 downwards.
TTTAAGAGGAGCCTCTAAGACCTCTAAGACTCCTCATGCTGTTTATACTTTAGAGGACAGCAGCAAAGCTGGAGACAGAGAGACTTATTGCCAAAGAGAGCAAAACTAACCCTAAAGTCTTCTTCAATTATATAACTGATAAAAAGTTTAAACCTGAAAGCTAAGCATTAGTGAATCAATGCAGACTGAACCGGGTTCAGTCCGACTTTTCTATTTTTCAGGCAGAAGACGAACCCGAATCTTTTCTGGTTTGTTTTGGATGAATCCACTAAAACACAGTTTTAGTGCACATTTCGGTGGGAAAAAACACTAAGGAGGAAGAAGAAGGGTTCTCACATAACCCTGAGAGGAAGTGGGGGGCGGCTTGCCCTGATTGACTCCCAGGTTGACAGACAGCCTGGATGAGCCAATCAATGCTGCAGCAGGCTGCAGCAGTGTCCTAGCAGAATGCTATTCTGTGCTGGGGTGTAAAAGAAGATTGTTGGTGTTAAGGTGTCTGCCAGAAAAAATTATCTTAGGGAGTCAGGGACAGTAAGAAATCAATCAAGCTTGTATTCAATTGCCAGGGACAGTGAAGGGGTACAAACAAGAATTGTGTGTGTAGAATAGGGACAAGCAGGGGAACTAACAGCCAAGAGAGAGAAGACAAGAGCTGTTGCTGCTGTGCCTCCTAGCAGAACTGCAGCTACTGAAGTGCAGACCTCAAAAGCAGCTACATAAAAGGAAATACTTCGATTTTTTTTGTCCCCCGTATTCACAGAAATTATTTTACTTGTGGGCTTCCATTTAATTAAACAAAAAAATAAATAATATATATATATATATATATATATATATATATAATGACTGCACTATGAATACACAATGTATAGCAGCAATCTACCTATGAGTGTTAACATGAAATTAAGTGTCAAGCCTCAATCATCCATTTACGTTTATTTAATCTCCACGGGGTTGCAATGTATTTATTTTTTTAGGAGGATTCAATTTAACTAACCAGCATATATACGTGATTACTGCAGCAATGCACAAGGTATTGCAGCAAGCTACCTGTAAGTGTTAACGTGAAATAGAGCGTCAAGCCTCAATCATCTATTTTCATTTATTTAGTTTTTACACAGATGAAATTTATTTCTTGTATTTTTTTGGGGGGAGGAGTAAATTTAATTAAACAACATATAGGTGATAAGCACACCAATACATAGGCTAGGGCAGCAATCTACCTGAATTCCATTTCCACATGATTGTAATAAAAAAAAAATTGGGGGGGATTGTTCAATTTAATAAACCAGCATACATACGTGATTACTGCAGCAATACACAAAATTGAGCATCAATCCTCAATTGTCCATTTATGTTTATTCAGTTTCCACATGGTTGAAATTTCAGTAAATTTCTGTGAATGCCATTTGCACATGTTTGCAATTTAAATTTTTTTGGGGAGGGGGGTTCAATTTAATTAAAGGGGTTGTCTCACTTCAGCAAGTGATATTTATCATGTAGAGACAGTTAATACAAGGCACGTTCTAATGTATTGTTATTATCCATATTGCTTCCTTTGCTGGCTTGATTCATTTTTCCATCACATAATATACTGCTTGTTTCCATGGTTACGACCACCCTGCAATCCTGCAGTGGTGGTTGTGCTTTCACAATATACGAATGTAGTTGTCACGGATGATGTTGCAGATAGCTGGAACTTATAAATAAACATCCGACTGGCTTGATCCCAAACTAAGGAGCATATGGGTGAGCCCTATAAAACCCCAAGAGCTCTCCCTGACTGCTATGCCCATGCAAGGGTCTGAATGGTAGACGATTGCATGCCCACGTACCTAAGACTGTGTGACACCTGAAGACCCTATAATAGTGAGGGGACACGACCACCGGCTCCCTGCACTTAATACGGACGGAGTCAGGGTCATCTAGAATCAAGCCAGCAAGGAAACACAAATAAAGAAAAAGACATATCTTAGCAAACAGTAGCAGCAGCCTCCAGCAGTGAACACCTCATCCAGGAAGTAGTATAAACCGCAAAGTGAGGCAGTATGGGAGGGAATTTAAAGGGAGACAATTAGTCTAAATAGGTGACACCTGGGAGAAGGAAAGGAGATGACAAAGTGAAACCAAAACAAAGAACGTCATGCAAGAGGTAGAGAAGAACGTCTGCCAGACCTTCTCACAGAACTGGCGGTGACAGTAGTAGAGTTAACACATGCTTTATGAGACGTGTTATCTAAACCAAATGCGTTAAGCAAACACCTTCAATTGCTTTCAATGGCTTTTGTTTCAAGATAACGTGATGAGTTAAGAAATTTGAGTTAAGAGTTTGTGTGTTAACCCTGCTATATCTGTAGGAAAAGGCGCCGGTCTTTCTGGTGGCCAGGACCATGAGAGCGCACATAGGCTGGAGCCTTTTCCTATAGTGCACAAGCATGACCATCACTAATGGATTGCAGAGTGGCCGTAACCATGGAAACAAGAAGTGTATAATGTGATGTAAAAACTAATCAAGCTAGCAAAGGAAGCAATATGGATTATTATTATTATTATTATTTATTATTAAAGCGCCATTCATTCCATAGCGCTGTACATATGATGAGCGGTGCACATACATAATACAGACAATTGCACTAATCATAAACAAGACAAGTTACAAACTGGTACAGAAGGAGAGAGGGCCCTGCCCGTGAGGGCTTACAATCTACATATGAATAATAATAAATTAATTAACAAGTGCCTTGTATTAACTTTCTCTACATGATGAATGCCACTTAAGGAAGACAACCCCTTTAACAAGCATATATACGTGATTACTGCAGCAAACACATGGTATAGCAGCAATCTACCTGTGAGTGTTAACGTGAAATTGAGGGTCAAGCCTCAATCATCTATTTCTGTGAATTTCATTTCCACATGGTTGGAATTAAATTTTTTGGGGGGATTGTTCAATTTAATTAAACCAGCATATATATGATTACTACATTTTTGAATCCAGAGGGAAAAAAAGCAGTCTTTGTGTAGAGCTGCACTTATACAAGCAGTCCAACAATGTGAGATTGCGAGCGTTCGCGTGTTTGATTTCCAGTGTGTGTTTGTATTAAGTGTGTGACTTTAGATTAAGTGACTTCAGATTCAGGGACTTTAGGAGGGGACTACAGTAAGTTAGATTGTTATCACTGCACTGTATTGTATCTTTTTCTCTTTTCTTGCGTAATCCCCATTTAGTATGTGTTCCATTATTGACAGCGCAGTCCAATGCACATCTTGTCTTAATGTATGCAGTTCTGGAACAGCCATTTGAAGGTGCATATCTTTGTTCAAAATGTGAGCAAATTGCCCGTTTGGAATCACACATCGAGTATCTAACCGGGTTTCAACACTGAGAAGCGTTGACAATTTGGAAAAGAGTTTGCTGCTCATTGAGCAAGCACTCTATGGGGTAGATGTGGGGGAGGGTGGTAGCGAGGAGGCTCAGGAAAGTGAGGTAGCTAGCTGGGTAACAGTTAGAAAGCGGGGTAGAGGGAAGAGTGCCAGGGAGGCTAGCCCTGATCTGACACACCCCAACAAGTTTGCAAGGTTGGCAGATGAGGGGGATGTCAGTTCAGGGAGAGCACTGGTGCAGCCGGACACTTCCTCTGCCAGTCAGGGGAATGTCAGCTCGAGTAAGCAGGGGACCAGGAGAGCAGGTCAGGCCAGACAGATGCTGGTAGTGGAAAACTCAATTATTAGGGTTACAGATTGGGCAATCTGTCACAAAGACCGGGATCGTCAAACAGTGTGTTGTCTTCCTGGCGCTCGAGTTCGACACATGGCGGATCAGGTTGATAGATTACTGTGAGGGGCTGGAGAAGATCCAGCAGGCACGCTCCATATCGGAACCAGTGAAAAAGTTAGAGGTAGGTGGAGCATCCTTAAAAATGATTTTAGGGATTTAGGTCACAAGCTTAGGGAAAGGACCTCAAAGGTAGTGTTTTCCAAAATACTACCTGTACCACGAGCCGCACAAAAAAGGCAGTGGGAGATTAGGGAGGTTAACAAGTGGTTCAAGAACTGGTGTAGGAAAGAGGGGTTTGTGTTCCTGGAGAACTGGGCCGACATCTCTGTCGGCTACAGGCTCTATCGTAGGGATGGGCTGCACCTCAATAGGGAAGGGGCAGCTGTGTTGGGGGAGAAGATGGCTAGAAGGTTGGAGGAGTGTTTAAACTAGGGACTGGGGGGAGGGAAATTACGTTATAGGATGGGAAGATAGTGCAGATAGAGACTGGGGGCAAAGTAATAGGAATGGGGGAGGAATGCCAAGGGCCCCCCATAGAAAATCACTTAGGGGACAGTCACTGTCATTTTAATTAAAATTATAATGGTTCGTTCTATATGGCTATGTATTCTATATGGCTGGTGTTGTGTGTCCCCCCCCCCCTTTTGTGTGTTTCTCCCTTCTTGTGTTTTAGTGGTACTTACCAGCCTGGTCATCTTAAGGTCAACTGTGCTTGTCACGAGTGGTCATTTCTGGTCCTGTCCAGTTCTGAGGCGGGAAGATTCTGTGATGTTGATTGGTCCAGGAGGTAAATGGTGGGTAAATTCTCCTTTATATTGGAGTGCTCCGCTGGGGTCCGTACCTGTAAGAAAAAAGAAGACCTGGATCAGCGCCCCACCTGCCCTCCCTTAATTTTGTCTGTCGCAATGTTTATTAGTGGGAGTTTGTCGCCCATGCTGGGTGGACTGGTGGTTATGGTTTTCTGGAGTTTAATGGTTGATTGATTTGGAATGAATTTTAATTAATTTATGGTAATTATGGGCCACCATGGAAGGAGGGAATAGTTCAGAAGGAAAGGTGTAGGCCAAAAAATATACATAAACCTCTTAAATGTATGTATACTAATGCCAGAAGCCTGACTAATAAAACTAGTGAACTGGAATTAGTGATATGTGAGGAGAACTATGACATAGTGGGAATAAATGAGACATGGCTGGATGATAGCTATGATTGGGCGGTTAACATACAGGGTTACAGTCTGTTTATAAAGGATCGCAAAAACCGGAGAGGGGGAGGGGTCTGCCTTTATGTAAAGTCCTGTCTAAAGCCCACACTCCAGGAAGATATAAATGAGGGACATGAACATGTAGAGGCACTGTGGGTAGAAATACATGGAGGCAAAAACAATAATAAATTACTAATAGGAGTTTATTATAAACCACCTAATATACCAGAATCCACAGAAAATCTGCTACTAAACGAGATAGAAGAGGCGGCAAATCATAATGAGGTGGTTATTATGGGGGACTTCAGCTACCCAGATATAGACTAGGAAACTGAAACCTGTATATCTTATAAAGGAAATAGGTTCTTGGCAATAACCAAAGACAATTACCTTTCCCAACTGGTCCAGGAACCGACTAGAGGGACGGCCATACTGGACTTAGTATTAACCAATAGACTTGACAGAACAATAGATGTGCAGGTTGGGGGACACCTGGGAAATAGTAACCATAAAGTAATAACCTTCCAATTGTCATTCAAAAAAGTGTTTCTTTAGGGAGGAACAACAATACCAAACTTCAAAAAAGCTAAATTTAGCCAACTAAGAGAGGCCATGGGCCTAACTAACTGGGACAAAGTCCTCAAAAATAAAAATACAGCCACAAAATGGGATATTTTTAAAAGCATCCTAAAATCTAATTGTGAGAGGTACATACCTTATGGCAATAAAAGGTTAAGGAACAAGAAAAAAACAATGTGGATAAATAGAAATGTAAAGAAAGCAATAAATTACAAAAAGAAAGCTTTTAAATCACTAAAACAGGAGAGTTGCGAGGAAGCACTGAAAAACTATGAGGAAAAAAATTGAATATGTAAAAAACAAATAAAAGCAGCCAAACTAGAGACCGAAATACTCATCCACGGACAGTGCAGTGTCTTTCACAATGTCATCATCTCTTTCGACTTCTCCCACTTAGACTCTCCTCCTCTTCCTCTCCATTGTCAGCCATCAATAACGGAATGCGTGGCCAGGAAACAACTCTATGAGCCCAGCAATCCGATGGTGAACAAGCTTAATTACCACCAGGCCAAGTTGCTGGCGGTGCAGTTGCTTCCGTACCATTTAGCCGCAGCTGGTGCTTTTAGGGAGCTAATGGTGTGCACTCAGCCTCGCTGGAAGATTCCTAGCCGGCATTATTTCTCCCAAAAAGCCGTTCCTGCCTTGTACTTCATGTGGCAGACTACGTAGGCCGCTTACTGCGATTCTTACTATGCAGAAAGGTTCTTGTCACAGTGGACACCTGAAGCAGCTCTGATGGGCAATGATAGTACATGTCTTTCACGGCCCACTGGTTCAATGTTTTTTCCGGCAGTGGCGGGGCAGCAAACTGGCAAGGAGGCCAGGTTCTTTTGACCCCTCTTCGATTGTGTTGGCCTGGCTCCCACACCAGCCACTTATCTGCCTCCTTCTCCATGGACACGTTCCCAACAGCAGCAGGGCACAGGGTTGCACTAACACTCTTTCCTATCACATGTGTCAGATCAAGTATTTCCACGCCATGTTGGAAATGATTGGCTGACAATCACTTATGCATGTCATACGGGCAGGCATTCCGACCCTGTCAAGGCATAATTTTTGGAACGCTTGGTCCCCCGAGCACCCTTTTTTATTTTTATTTTTTATCCCATAACACCGTGTGTGTTCAAACATCATCTGCCCTTGATAAGTGACAATTTTTGTAAACTTTGATTAAGAAAAAGCATAACACATGCCAGCGCAATCTGTTTTTAAACACACTGTATGTTAACGCTGTCAAACGTGTGTTTACCCATAGCTATGTATGTCAGTCACTCAGACATCATTTACTATTGCAGTCATTGCATTACAGAGCTGACAAGTTTTCCTAAAAATGAGTCCTAGGAGGCAAGAGGGGATTATATACTAACTTTCAGGGCAATTGGACCAACTTTGGTTTGGCCCAAACTAATTTGGATCCAAACTGAGCCTTTTCAAAAATTCGGCAAACCAGACCAAAAAGAAGGAGAAGAAAGCAAATCTATTAAATATTTTTTCTCCACTGTATTCACTGAGAAAAATTAACTGTCAGATAAATTACCTATTAAAAGTGGCCTGTCTGACCCAGGAAGACGTGCAGCTGCGTCTTAAAATGATAGACAAACCACTGGGACCAGATGGCATACACCCCCGTATCTTAACAGAATTAAGTAATGTCATAGCCAGAACCTTATTTCTGATATTTAAAGGGGTTCTCCAGGAATTAAAAAAATGAAAATACTTAAATATTACTTTATTATAAATATATTCCCAAATACCTTTCATTAGTTATAATGGTTTATTTTGTCTGGGGAGCAATCATTAGGAGAAATAAAATGGCCGCCGTCCTATAAGTACACCTGTCCTAATCACACAGCAGGACAAGTTACTTCACAACACTGAGGTAAAGAGCTGCCTCGTCCTCTGCTTGTCAGGGATTATGATCCCGAATACAGCTGATAAGATCTTCAGCTAAATCTCTGTAGAAATGGAGTTCATGAGAAAACATAAAGTACAGAGAGGAGGTGGGGGTACTGAGTGAGCAGCAGCACTTGAATGCAGTCTCCATTACCACAGCCAACTTCATGTCTCCTCATGGACTCCATTCCTACAGAGATTCAGCTGAAGATCGTATCATCTGTATTCAGGATCATAATCCCTGACAAGCAGAGCAGAGAAGAGGATGAGGCAGCTCCCTTATTTCCAAATTAAGACAATCAAATAAATACCCTAAGGCTAAATGCACATGATCAGGATTGTGTGCGGATTTGCGTGCGGAAAATCCGTACCGTAGGTCATGTACATTGTATACTATGAGAATTTGAAATTCTCAATGCACATAATGCGGATTTTTTCGACGCGGATTTTAAAATCCGCAGCATGTCAATTTATTTTATTTTTCCTGACCGGATTTTCTTCATTCACTTAGTAAAATCCGCATGCAGAAAATCCGCCCCAAATCCGCATTCAAATCCACACCAATTGATGCAAATTGACTGCACGGATTTGCCTGCGAACACCTGCGGCTTTCAGTGCAGATTCTCCGCACATGAATCCTGAACGTGTGCATGTACCCTAAACTAGCATCAAACCCATCCCAAGCAGATTCAGAAATGTGTCCTCTGAGCAGCTAGTCAAGTTAGATAAGGATTTTGGTTCATGAGGGCATCCACGGCTGGAGTATCTAGAGCTTAGGCAACAGCTAGACGTACTAGTAGTCAGTGTAAGATCAGAGGTCAGTGTACCAGAGGACACTCCAGTGGACCCAAGCTCTGACCCTAAAGGTCCAGAAGAAGACAATTCCATCTGTAAGTGACTTTGGAGCCAACCCTTTGCCACCAGGGTCTGTTTTCTATACATTGAATCACAAATAGAGAAATAGACCTTATCTATGTTAACAGAAAATTATTTCCTTGGTGGTCTTGTAAAGTTCGGGAGGTGCTTCAAATGGGTCCTCCCTGATCGAGCAGTGACAGCCTCTAATGCCTTAGCTCAGGTTCTCCTCTCGGTTGTAGCTTGTCACACTTGCCCGGGCATTGATCCTCCTGCTGCTTCGGTGTCCCCAGAGCATCACACAGACCTGGTAGCTGTTCAGCTTCCCCTACTAGTCACAAACTGCCCGATAACTTCTGCCCACCTCCAACTCATTTGCAGAGGAAGATTTCCTTTCCTCCCAGGCTCTGTGGGTCACAGTCAACATATGTGGTTGTCTTCAGGTCACCAAAACTGCAGTTACCGTGTGAAAGAGTTGAAGTGAAGTGCACCCTTCTTACACAGAAGAATTGTATCCTTTCAGTTATGAGCTACCATTGACCCTGTTGCGATGGTGACTCCACCTAACTGAACTATTTAACTGTTATGTAACTGTTGTTATCCCTTTAAGTGCTATACATTATATCTTTCTGCAGTGGTGCACCTATGAATCAAGCCAGCAAAGGTGGCATTATGGATAATCACAATACATTAGTAAGTGCCTTGTATTCACTTTATTTACATGATAAATGCCATTTGCTGAATTGAGAAAACCCCTTTAAGTTACTGAGGTCCTTAAGATGTAAGGAGAACACATGGCAGAGAGAAAATACTTAGCAGTGCTTTGTGGACCTCATGTTACAAGTAGCAGAAATGTGATGCAGGAAATCTGCTGCAGGAAACAAAGCCAGCACTATTCCTGCATACTGTATATCTAGCTAGCAGTGAAGGTGATTGGTACTAGACATAAGGCTACCACATCTCTGGATATACAGTAGATAAGGTCTCAGAGCAGCTGAGTATTGCAGAGTAGCTGAAGCCGGAGCAGAGGGTTCGAAAGAAGGCATCTAACCCATACATCCTGGAAGCAGCCAAGGCCTATATAGCAGTCAGAGCTGTAACCTAGACCAACCAGCCTGCTGCTTGTAAGCAACCCTGTATGCAATACTGTGTATCATGGTACTGCCGCCTGTTAGAGACTGTGCAGATTGCATACCTCCCAACTTTTTAAACGTTTAAAAGAGGGGTCATTTTGGTTTATTGTGTGAAAGATTTATTTTCTCTGCATATTTAATATAGTTTTCTCCTAATAAATAGCACAAAAATTATCTAAATATAGAAATTTCTAAAATTCTAATTGCATCAAATACTGAAAACATATACAAAACGGGCTCTAATATACAGAGATATAGTAAATTCAGTAATGAAAGTTTATACCTCATATCAAAAACAAGGACATTTATGGAACAAAAAGGGACAGAGAGACTTGGGTCAAAAAGAGGTACTGTCCCTCCAAAAGAAGTACACTAGGGAAAAAAAGAAGTACACTAGGGAGATTATTCCTCCAAAAGAAGTACACTAGGGAGACTGTTCCTCCAAAAGAAGTACACTAGACAGACTGTCCCTCCAAAAGAAGTACACTAGACAGACTGTCCCTCCAAAAGAAGTACACTAGGGAGACTGTTCCTCCAAAAGAAGTACACTAGACAGACTGTCCCTCCAAAAGAAGTACACTAGACAGACTGTCCCTCCAAAAGAAGTACACTAGGGAGACTGTCCCTCCAAAAGAAGTACACTAGGGAGACTATTCCTCCAAAAGAAGTACACTAGGGAGACTGTCCCTCCAAAAGAAGTACACTAGGGAGACTATTCCTCCAAAAGAAGTACACTAGGGAGACTGTCCCTCCAAAAGAAGTACACTAGACAGACTGTCCCTCCAAAAGAAGTACACTAGGGAGGTCTGAGATTGTGTGGTACTGTGCCACATGAAGAAGAAGCCATGGTGAAATTGCACATACAAACATCTTCATTGCTGCCACTGAAGATATCAAAACCAAAGTGTTGATGCCCATGGAGCTGGGTGCAACAAAAGCCAAAGAGATGAGTGAGTTGTTGCCTCAAAAAATCAGTATGTTATACTTCTTTTTGCCACAGTGTGTCTAATTAACTTGTTGCCTCTAACTCTTAATAATATCACAGAAAAGTGAGGCGCTAAAACTAATAAACTTTATTAAAGCTATTAAAAACAAGGGATTGTGTCAACACGTATACACATACACACAAGATACTTGTTGCCTAATGTATCGACTCAATTTGTGATTATGAGGTCGAATACAAAGTGCAACAGTGAAACAATTGTTACAGGGTGGGAGGTAACTATGTCCTAGATTGGTTAGGCATGAAAGACCATTTGGTCAGTTTAAAGGGAACCTGTCACCTCCAAAACACATTTTAAACCGACATCATTACCTTACAGTAGCCCCCAGTGTGTTACTAATCACGTTTTTCATTCCTCCACTGGTTGTTGTATACTTTATAAAAATGCATGTCACCGGCATGATGTAAATTGATATGACGTTTGTGTTCTCGCTATCCTCAGAGTCAGCGTGAAGTCAAGGGGGCACGGCCTCCTTGCTTCAAGTCAAGGTAAGCCCGCCCCTTACCCGTCCTCCCTTTACTGTGATTGACATCCTGCTGTGAGGCTGGGATCATGCACGTCTCGCGCATGCGCGGTGCGCTCCTTGTCACTGCGCGATCCCGTCTCCGGCTCCCGCACCAATCTAGGACATAGTTACCTCCCACCCTGTAACAATTGTTTCACTGTTGCACTTTGTATTCGACCTCATAATCACAAATTGAGTCCATACATTAGGCAACAAGTGTCTTGTGTGTATATGTGTATACGTGTTGACACAATTCCTTGTTTTTAATAGCTTTAAAGGGATTCTGTCACCAGGTTTGACCCCTGTCAGCTAAACATATGCTGATGTTCAGGGCGTCTTCACGATTCCTAATGTGGGCTTATAAATGTCATCTGTGGGCTTATTTAGCTAAAAAACAGCTTTTACTAACCTGTCAGTCAAACAAATAAGGTGCCCAAGGGGATGTTAATGGGTGCAAGATGCCCGCCGCACCCACCGCCGTTCATGCCCAGCGCCGCCTTTCCGGACTTCTGCGCCGCCTCCTAATCCTCTGTGCCGCCTCTCGCTCTCCCTCCCTCCCCCCTCCTCCTGCTGTGAGATCTCGCGCATACAGGGGTTGAGCGAAGTGCCGGCGCATGCAAGAAGCCAAATGGAGAAGTCCGCACGGGCGCATCAGGCAGAGCCCTGTGCGCAAGCGCGAGATCTTATAGCAGAAGGAGGGGGGAGGGAGGGAGAGCTAGAGGCGGCACAGAGGATTAGGAGGCGGCGCAGAAGTCCGGAAAGGCGGCGCTGGGCACGAACGGCGGTGGGTGCGGCGGGCATCTTGCACCCATTAACATCCCCTTGGGCACCTTATTTGTTTTTTAGCTAAATAAGCCCACAGATGACATTTATAAGCCCATATTAGGAATCGTGAAGACGCCCTGAACATCAGCATATGTTTAGCTGACAGGGGTGAAACCTGGTGACAGAATCCCTTTAATAAAGTTTACTAGTTTTAGCGCCTCACTTTTCCGTCATATGAGCAGTTGTAGAGACGTCTACCTTACAAATTTTTATAGCAGTGATTTTTTTTCTCTAACTCAGCAGTTCTCAACCTAGGGGTCGCGACCCCTTTGGGGGTCGATCGGCCCTTTCCGGGGGGGTCGTCTGAGGCTTCTTATTAGGGCTGCACGATTGTAGCGTTACATTACCCTACTTCGTGAGTTTTCCCTACCTCCTGACTTCCCGTCGCACTGCTAATGACGTGAGGAGGCGTTCCTGAGTTTTGACGATCTGCGCATGCACAAACCGACAGTTTATGGAAAATCTCAGCGGAGTTCAGCTTCACACCGGGACACTACGCATGCGCCGGCCGGAGTTAGCCGCGCTTGCGCACTGGGCCGTAATATTTCCCTACTAAGGCTCTCCTGCGCATGCGCAGTGTCCCGGTGTAAAGCTGAACTCCGCTGAGATTTTCCATAAACTGTCGGTTTGCGCATGCGCAGATCGTCAAAACTCAGGAACGCCTCCTCACGTCAATAGCAGTGCGACAGGAAGTGAGGAGGTAGGGAAATCTCACGAGGTAGGGTAGTATAATGCTACAAATAGGAGAGAGATTGTTTCACACAGGAGTAACATACTTTACACGCAAAGACAGTTATGTGCGCAGTTTAGGACGCATGAGATCCCCCATAACTATGTCATACCCAGCCACGTCAGCGGCTCATATGGAAAAATGTAATGGTTGGGGGTCACCACAACATGAGGAACTGTATTAAGGGGTCACGGCTTTAGAAAGGTTGAGAACCACTGCTCTAACTCTTAATACTAGCTGTAACCACTAAGCCTGTTGCCTGTTAAAAAAATGTTATAACCATTAAGCTTGTAGTCACCAAACTCAGATTCTTTCCACCATCCTAGAGTGGGGAGCCATGCGATCCATACACACTTCAGAGCCTGGTCTGCAGCCCTTCTACATTTGTGTACCGCTGTCAGTACCCCCAGCGCTACTGCAGCACTTCTTCAGACTCCCTCTTCTTCTGCACATGTAGGAAAAACACTCTGCACGGCCCAGTCATAGATAAAGTTCCTTTTATTTATTGATTGATATTCAGGACAAGTAAAAGGTGATTGTTTTTGCGCTTATGACCTTCATTAGACCATCTGATTGCCCTTTAGTCACACTGTGTCAACACTACGGAGCACATAAGACATTGCTGTATTTCACAGATAAGCTTAGATTTATTGAAAATAAAAAGAACATTAACTGTGATTGGAAAGGGCAGAGGGATTTTACTGCACATGGATCTGGATTTGGAGCCTGCTTTAGCATCTCAGATTTGACCAAGGTTCATATTCCTCTGTCCACTGTAAATTCCCTTCTGCTTAGTCTTATCTGCGCCCATCTGCTGCAGTAGCCACTGCGGCAGGACTGTTCCAGTGCTTACCCCCAGCAGGAGCCCCTCCTCTTCATCTTCATATTTGTGGCACTAGTCAGCGTCACTGCTCTTCGCTCGATGAGGTGGGCATTTCCTCTTCTGTACTCTAACTGAATGAGACATTTGGGAGACGGAAAGTTTCTTCCTCCTCTCCTGAATGCAGAAGTGGCCTCACCACCAGGCATTTCTTCAGCGGGTGCTCTGGCCTCCACCTTGCAGGCATTAGGAACCCCAATCCATCACATGAAGTAGTCAACAACATGGCAGTGACCAGATTGATATGATTGCAACTGGATTTCTACACCTGATCTATTTCCTTTGAATGTCAGTTTATCATGACTTTAATGGCATATGGGAAAATAAAAATGTATAAAAGAACAAATTCTCTTTTTTGTCCATAGAGACCATATTCAGTACAGCTTTCGTTCCTTATGGTACTCTTGAAAAATTAAAGCTGTGCTGTGACGGGTTGCAATAAGACAGTTTCCCTTTTGGTCAGCTTTTATTATATCATTAAAAAGGCATTGTATCCTATCCAAGGTTGAGAATTTTTTATGCATTTATCTGAGCGTAGCTCCCCAGGTTCCACAACAGTACCATCTATCTATAGCATCTGTTTCAGGTCAGGGTACACTTGAAGCGGCTGCCGCCACTAGATAGCAGTAGTATTACGGTTTTTAAAACTCTGACTATCTAGATAAAAGCTGATAGGGGTTGTATATACTTCCTGTGACATGGCATGTTATTTACAGCCCGCCCATCACTGTTGCTTTTGACAGAGAGGAAATTCCTGAAGCAATGACTGTGTGATTCACTGCATTTTATGGCTCGAAATCTCTCAAACTCATCAGTGATTGTTTTATCCATGTAATGGTACTTATAGTGTCGCTATTCCTGTAGCCCTACTGCATTCCCACGGCACACAGGCAGGCACTCTCAAACCACATCAAATGCCAATATTTTATATGGCTTACAATAATAGCTTTTTACCACATTAATGAGGCTCTTTAAAGGGGTTGTCTCACTTCAGCAAATAGCATTTATCATGTAGAGTTAATACGAGGCACTTACTAATGTAATGTGATTGCCCATATTGCTTCCTTTGCTGGCTGGATTCATTTTCCCACCACATTATACACTGCTCGTTTCCAGGGGTTACGACCACCCTGCAATCCAGCAACGGTGGACATGCTTGCACACTATAGGAAAAAGCGCCAGCAGCAGAGAGGCCAGCTCATTTTCCTATAGTGTGCAAGCACGACCACCGCTACAGGACTGCAGGGTGGTCGTAACCCCTGGATATGAGCAGTGCATAATGTGATGGAAAAATGAATCAAGGCAGCAAAGGAGGCAACATGGACAATCACAATACATTAGTAAGTGCCTTGTATTAACTTTCTCTACATGATAAATGTCATTTGCTGAAGTGAGACAACCCCTTTAAGCCCTGAAAGGGTTATACTTAAAGGGTGACTGATACTTTCTTGAAAAAAAAACAAAGGAGCAGAAGCGTTGCTCTGCCCCTTCAGCTTTCATCGGCTCTGCTTGGCTTTTCAAACATGGAGGACTCTGTATACTTTCTATGGATCCAAACTCCACACACTTGAGAAGCCAAGTACAGTTGATGATAGTCGAAGGGGCAGAGCGCTCTGAGCAGTGATTCCGTGCCTTCATTTTTCAACTTTAGGAAAAATGAACAATTTGTAAAGGAATTGTTCAAAAAAATTTTTAAAAAACATGGCAATGCGCGGTCAGTAGAGTGTAAGGCATGGTGCACGATGAGCAGAGTGGGGGATCATTGTTGAAGCTGCTTAAAAAAAATATATACTTTTACGAAAAATCAATCAAAATGGCAGGTCAGCAAATCTGCTGACAGATGTTCTTTAAACACAGAATACAGCTAGTTTAGTGTCAGCAAGAGTTTAATGAGAACATAGCTAATTAGTTAGATTTAATTAGTTAGATTTAATTAATTGACAGAAAGAGGTCAGTTTTGTGTGTCGCATTGTAACTCAGGTAGGCTGCCAGCGATTTTCCGTGAGTGCTGTAGCAGCATTTAAAGCTATACCATGCAATTTTTTTTATTAATGTCTATCACGCTGTCACAGTGCGGTTCACGGTGACGTTTTCTGTGTAGGCTGGCTGCATGCGCCCTTGTGTACTGGCTGCAGGCCGAAATACTGTGCAGGCTGGTTGCTTGAGGCTGCGTGCTGGCTGCGGTGTCTGTGAACCGCCTGTGTATGTTTGCTCTCCCCGTCTCTGCGGTGTCACAGGAGGTTGTTTCCCTGTGATGCTTCTGATTGTCTGTGGTGCCGGGTTGATTGTGCTCTGGCGTACTGACTGCGGGTGTTTCCGTGGATTCCGGTTTCCAGGGGCAACGCCCGGTTCTGTATCTGTGTATCCTGTTGTTCTGAGCTCCTGTTCTGATGGGGTTCTCCCCCTGTCTGTTGTGCCGGGGTGTGGCTTTCCAGGTGCCTCATTACCTAGCTATATAGACCTGTGAGCTGTGGTTCTGGGGGTTAGTCTTTGTCAGTCTGTCCTGAGTCCTGTCTGTGGCTGCTAGGTTTAGCACCTCGCCTCTGTTCCTGGGGGTTTTCCATCTACCCTTCTGCGTGGTGTCGCCTGGTTTTGCATCAAGTGTCTGTGCTCCGGTTCTTGTTCTGTTATGGTGTTCATGTTATGTCCTGATCTGTTCTGTTCTTGCTATGTATCATGCTATGGTCTGTTATCATTAGTCTGTTCCGTGTATTTCCTAGCAGTGCGTAACTGCATCTGAGAGCCTAGCAGAGCTTATTTGTGTCTGGATAGCCTAGCAGAGCTGATCTGCGTCTGTTCCTGTTCATGCCTGTTCCTGTTATTGTTTGTCTGGCAGTCCTTACTGCTTCTAGTGTTCCGTTCATGCCTGTCCCTGTCCTGCCTTTGGAAGAGGTTTCCTGCGGTCCCCGGAGGGGGATTGCCCTTTCTCTGTTCTGTGCAGCTCTGCCTGGGGCCGCTTAGCTTCTACTGCTTGCGGCGCAGGTAACTGCTTCTGTCTATGTTCTAGCCTGCTCTATGCCTTGTATCTCTGATCTGTGGTTATCCATGTATTCTGTTGCTCCTGTCTGTGCCCGTATGTTTATGCTAACTGCCGGTTCCTATTTCAGGTACCTCCTGGTCTGCCTGGACCAGCTGCCATTGACTCGGTTTACTCTCCTGGAGTAGTCCCTGGCAACTACCTTCGGCCCAAGCCTATCCACACCATCTGAGGCTCTAGTGAATACCAGGTGTTGCTTAGCTACGCCCCTCCAGAATATTGCTAGTCAGTGGCACAGTGGGTCCACACCCGCTGTTCCGTGTAGTGCACCTGTGCGTATGTCTGTATACTTGGTCTGTTTTACCTGTAAACCGGTTGCCTGATGTCCCGGAGGTCTGCCTTGGACCCCCGTCACGTGACACACCCCAATGTACATCACATAACTCACAATTACAGGCACAACTCTTTTACAACATTAGTCCTGGTGCTGATAGTTTAAAACCTGACGTATTTTTTTCTGGATCACAGTTATCATGTTATATCCATACATACAGTGGTGTTTGAAAGTTTGTGAATGAGTCAAAACTATTAAACTTGGTCATTTATTCATTGAGGTAAATTATACAATATCACAAGTCTATGAGTGGCAAAAGTATGCAAAGCTTTAGGTTTACCAGATAATTTGAAAGGGAAATTAGAGCCAGGTGTTTTCAATAAATGGGATGACCTGTTTCATTTAAAGAACAAGGATCTATCAATGTCTGATCTTCACAATACATGTTTGTATCATGACACAAGCAAAGTAGATTTCTGAGGACCTCAGAAGAAGAGTTGTTGATGCTCAAAAGGCTGGAAAAGGGTAGAAAACCATCTCTAAAGAGCTTGGACTTTAACAATCCACATTCAAACAGGCTGTGTACAAATGGAGTAAATTCAAGACCATTCTTTCCCTCCCCAAGGGTGGTCGACCAACAAAGATTACACCAAGATGAAGGCGTGTAATAGTCCACTGGGTCAAAACGAAACCCGAGGTAACCTCTAATCAACTAAAGGCCTTTGAGAAGAGTCATGATTAGAGAAAGGAAAACACCTTATTCCAGCATAAAACCTCATCCCATTTGTAAAACCTGGTGGAGGTAGTATTGTGGTTTGGGCCTGTTTTGCTCCATCTGGGTCAAAGCGGCTTGCCATCATTGATGGAACAATGAATTTTTAATTATACCAGCAAATTCTAAAGAAAAATGTCAGGACATCCGTCCGTGAGCTGAAACCCAAGAGAACATGGGTCATGCAGCAAGACAATGACCCTAAGCACACTACAAGTTACTCCACCAAAGAAAAGTTAAATAAGAATCAAGTTAAAGTTTCAAAATGGCCAAGTCAAAGTTTTGAACTTAATCCAATAGAAACGTCAGGAAAAGACTTAAAGCGAGTATTTCATCAGAGAAAGGGGGTCACACCAGATACTGAAAGCAAAGGTTCACATACTTGGCCAGAGAGGTTGTTACAAAAGCAGTGACCCAGATCACTGCTAAATAGTTAATTTGGTGCTGAAAGAGTTAATGCTTTATGTTATGGTCTGTATGTGATCCCAAAAGATGTGTAGTATACCTTAGTTTATTATGCCCTAACTCATCAGATGGAGGCTAGCCCTGTCTTTTAAGAGGGAGGAGCTGTGTAGCTGGATTGCATCAGCAAGTTAAGTTTTGACTCTGCCTGGGAGAGAGGCAGATGGCTGTACAGAAAAGAGCAGTTTTTTCCAGGAAAAATACATGATTTCGCTGAAGTAAGTAGTTGCCAGAGAACAGCATTCTTGTCAGGACATTAGCCCTGAGGGAAAGAGAATAGATGTCCACAGACTGTCTAGGACCCAGATGAGTGCATGTCCTATGTGTGGATTGTTTGTAGCTTCTGGTGCCTACCACATTGCCTAGAGAATAATAATCTCAGGAACTACTCTTACCATCATTGCTGCCTATATGCAACTATTGGGAGAAGACTATACTTTGATATACTTTGGAACTGTGATTATTGCTGCTCTTTGTACTGCAACACTTATCATTCTCAATAAAAAAAAAACTGTTCCTTGCTAATTAAACTGGGCCTGGCTGTTGACTCCACCATACATCCGCCGGCTCCTGAATCCAAACTCCTGCATTGCACCTTGCCAAACATCTATTATCAAGCGTATCCCAACTACCACCAAGCAGGAGCCCCAATACCAGGGTGTGCCCTAAGGGAAGAAAGGGTGCACCCTTCATTCACTGCATTGCTGCCGGGAGCACCAAAGGGAGAACTGTCAACATGAACTGTTTACTACCCCTCTTAGGTCCACAACCACCACCCCCATCCTCTCTGCCCTGTGCCTCCCCTCTGGGTCACTGCACCAACATCTTGAAAAACTAACCACACATCTCCTGTGGATGTAGGCTTTCTTAAAACCTTCTGTCTCTTTATGTAACCCCAGACAGACTGGGTCAACTCTGTAGGGGCCATATCATCTTGGACTCCTTGTTCTTCTTTACGTTGAAGATAGTTCTTAATGACATTGGCTGGATGTTTGGGGTTGTTCTCCTACTGCCAAATAAATTTGGAGTCAATCAGATGCCTCCTTGATGTTATTGCATGATGTATAAATATCTGCCTGTGTTTCAAGTTGTTTGTCAAATATCATTGTCATATATGTCACTGTCTAGGGGAGTAACTATAATTAATTGGGCCCCATAATAAAATAAAATGAGCCCCCCAACTACCGGGAGAAAATTAAAACAGCAGCAATCTATATATATATATATATATATATAAAGAAGGACTTGCTGATTTTCCAAGGCTGCTATTCCAAGTGCTGATTTACAAGTGCATTGGAGATATTCAGGAGATACTCAGGAGGTAATCTGGAGGTGGATACAATCTAAACAAGTAAGATTTGTTTGTTTAAAATCTTTCCCCTCTTTGCAATGGCAGACCTGGTTCTGTGCAGGAATTGTTGTGCTTTTATTTCAGGTTCCACTCTTCAGAGGTTTGGATACTGTCTGATCTGTAGACAGCTCTCCATAATGCAGCAGGAAATTACCTTTTTGAAATATGAGATTTGTAAATTAACCATTAAACAAACTCAAGCTGAGAACATTGCAATGCCACTGCCACAGAGGCCCCCTAGAAATGGAAGATGGGTTACTGTAGGTTCTGGTAGACTGAGAGTTCTGGATAGAAGGCATGTCCCACAGTCTGTGGCTCTCCATAATTCATTTGCAGCACTTTCAGAGTGCAAGAGCAACATGGAGGATGGCTCAAGCACAGTGGCTGAGAAACAATCATCTCCCATGCCTAAAGTATGCAAGACTGCAGCCAAAGACAAAAAGGAGAAGGTGAGGATTGATAGTAAGCAGCTGTTGGTGGGCGATTCCATCATAAGAGGTGTGAAGTTTGAGGAGAATGGTGTTATTGAGATGTCTCCCTGGTGCTACTGCTAGCAGGGATAGACGACGGATCCTTAATATTGTTAGGCAAGCAAAGCAGGAAAGGGAAGTGGATGTTATTGTCCATCTTGGGACGAACAATCTGGCTTGCAATGAGGTTTCAAAGGTGAAAGAAGCTTTTCACACACTTGGAAAGGATATACGGGAGGTTGCATCAACTGTTTCATTCTCTGCAGTTTTGCCTGTGCAGAACCTTGAGCATGACAGGAAGATGCGCATTAAGGAATTCAATGTATGGCTTGGTGAATGGTGTCTGAACCAAGGGTTTGGCTTTGTGTCTCATGCTAGCTCTTGTTGGAATGGAAAAGAACTGTACAAGAAAGATGTTTTTCATCTTTCTCTCAAGGGAACGAATGTCCTCAGTGAACAGTTCCAAGTATTTGCTAAGGAGCATTTAAACTAGGAAAGGGGGGCAAAAGAGTGATAATCCAGCAGTCCAACTGCCCCCCGGAACAATGCCAGAAGATGCCAGTAGCACAAAGGTTAAGAAATTACAAGCTCAGATTCTTGTCAACAAATGCTCGCAGTTTATGGAATAAGATCAATGAAATTGAGGCTATAATGGCATCTGAGAATATAGATTTAGTGGCTGTTACTGAGACGTGGTTCAATGGGAGTAATGACTGGGATATAACAATACCAGGGTTCTCTCTATACAGGAAAGACAGAGAAGGCAAGAAGGGGGAGGGGTGGCCCTGTATGTGAAAGATACATAAAATCTAATTTGATACAAGTTAGCGAGAACAATTTTGAGTCAGTTTGGGTTACCTTGCAGCTTGATAATCATAAGGTAACTCGTGTAGGTGTGATATATAGACCACCTAGCCAAGTCAAAGAATTAGATGATCTACTAGTTGAGGAAATAGCTAAAATGACATTGAAGGGGGAAGTTATCATTATGGGAGACTTCAATCTTCCTGATGTAAACTGGAAAACCAAAATAGCTAGTTCTGCCAGGAGTGCAGATATTCTAAATTCCATACTGGGATTATCTCTACAGCAAGCAGTTGAGGAGCCAACCCGGAAGGAGGCCATTTTAGATTTAGTATTCACAAATGGGAATTTGGTATCTGATATTACTGTAGGGGAAAGCTTGGGATCTAGTGATCACCAGTCAGTGTGGTTTACTATAAGTACAGTGACTGAGTCACACCACACAAAAACTAAAGTTTTAGATTTTAGAAAAACAGACTTTTCTAAAATTAGATTAGTGGTATACGAGTCCCTATCAGATTGGAACAGTTTCATTGGAGTCCAGGAGAAATGGGACTACTTAAAAGTGGCACTATTGAAGGCAACAGAAAATTGCATTAGGCTTGTCAGTAAAAGTAAAAAAAGGAAGAGACCACTGTGGTACTCGGCAGAAGTGGCCAAAATCATTAAAAACAAAAAGATAGCATTTAGGAATTATAAAAAAAAAACGAGGATGTCAGGCAAATACCAAGGTTGATTTGAGCAATGTCTAAAAATGACACCCTGTGGAATCTATCAGAGCTCTACTTTCTAGTAGGTAGTCTACTGGTAAAAAACTTATCTTCAGAAAAAGATAGTGTACATTATGTAACTTTCCTCTGTACTTCCTTATATCCAGTCTACATTATCTAACTTTCTGACTTCCACTGATACATCACCTAAAGCAAGTACAAAGGTTAAACAACAAGAACATTCTTCTGCACCTAGTAAGAAATAGGGACCTTTGACCTTCTTCTACAATGAAAGGCTAATGAATGGGCAGAACCATTATCTGAAATATGGACCTACATATCAAGGGTGTAGCTACAGGGGCTTCAAAAGCTGCAGTCCCACTGCGGACGAGTGTTTGAGCTCCCTTTGTGACATAATAAGTGGTCATGGTAGGTCAGGGACCCTATTAGATATTTTTTAGAGATGAGCGAAGTTTTGAAAAATTCGATCGGGTCGATTCGCCGAACTTCGATAAGAAATTGGATTAGTTACAAATTAATTTGTCAATAATTACTGTAAATCAGGTATACCCGTATGTCACGGTGGCTGTGGAATGTATGGAGCGGACTGCTGCATTGAGCCGGCAACATATGCGGTAGGTGACACCCGTCCGGAATTACGGAAAGGCGATTAGGGTGAATAGGACAAGGGATCAAAAAATGAGGGGGTTAAAAGTTTTCACTGTAAAAGTAAAAAAAAAATATTAAAGGGGTCATTTATCAAACTGGTGTAAAGTAGAACTGGCTTAGTTGCCCATAGCAACCAATCAATTTCCACCTTTCATTTTCCAAAAGAGCTGTGAAAAATGAAAGGTGGAATCTGATTGGTTACTATAGGCAAGTAAGGCAGTTTTACTTTACACCAGTTTGATAAATGACCCCCTAATTTTACATATAAAAATATATAAACCAAAAAAAAACATTTTAGGTATCACCTCATTCGAAAATGTCTGAATTATTAAAATATTATTAAAAATTTAATGGGCGCCGATCACCGCAATGGAAAAAAAATTAAAAACACACGATTCACCGTTTACTTTTGTCAATTTTTCCCCCGAAAAAAAATGAATAACAGTGATCAAAGTCGTACGTACCACAAAAATGGTACCAACAAAATCTAAATTTTGTACCGCAAAAAATAAGCCCTCATATAGCTTATTATACTGACATATAAAAACGTTATGGCTGTCAGAAAATGTAGATTTTTTTTGTCAAAGATTTTTCTTTTTTTTAAAGTAGAAGTAGTAGTAGTAAGAAAAAGATTTTCAAGTTTGGTATCGCCGTATTTGTATTGAGCCACAGAATAAGGACATTATGGCATTTTTAGCGCACAGTGAACGCCGTGATGTCAAAACTCCAAAAACATTGGCGGAATTGTAGTTTTTTTTTTTGCAATGTAACCCTACAAATATTTTTTTTCCTATTTTCAAATAATGGACATGTTATATTGAATGGTGCCCTTAAATAGTATAACTTATTCCGCCAAAAATAATCCCCCATATAGTTATATGGAAAATTAAAAAAGTTATGGCTATTGGAACATTACATAGTAACATAGTATATAAGGCCGAAAAAAGACATTTGTCCATTCAGTTCGGCCTGTTTTCCTGCAAGTTGATTAAGAGGAAGGCAAAAAAATCCCTGCGAGGTAGAAGCCAATTCTGTCCACTTAAGGGGGAAAAAATTCCTTCCCGACTCCAATCAGGCAATCAGAATAACTCCCTGGATCAACGACCCCTCTCTAGTAGCTATAGCCTGTAATATTATTACACTCCAGAAATACATCCAGGCCCCTCTTGAATTCCTTTATTGTACTCCCCATCACCACCTCCTCAGGCAGAGAGCTCCATAGTCTCACTGCTCTTACCGTAAAGAATCCTCTTCTATGTTTGTGTACAAACCTTCTTTCCTCCAGACGCAGAGGATGTCCCCTTGTCCCCTTGTCTCCCTTAATGGGAGAGATATCTGAACTGACCCCTGATATGTTTATACATAGTAATTAGATCTTCCCTCAGTCGTCTTTTTTCTAAAGTGAATGACCCTAATGTTGATAATCTTTCAGAGTACTGTTGTCCACCCATTCCAGTTATTACTTTAGTTGCCCTCCTCTGGACCCTCTCCAGCTCTGCTATGTCTGCCTTGTTCACAGGAGCCCAGAACTGTACACAGTACTCCATGTGTGGTCTGACTAGCGATTTGTAAAGTGGTAGGACTATGTTCTCATCACGGGCATCTATGCCCCTTCTGATACAACCCATTATCTTATTGGCCTTGGAAGCAGCTGCCTGACACTGGTTTTTACAGCTTAGTTTGCTGTTCACTAAAATTCCTAGGTCCTTTTCCATGTCAGTGTTCCTGAGTGTTTTACCATTTAGTATGTATGGGTGTCTTGCATTATTCCTACCATTGTGCATAACCTTACATTTGTCAGGCTTAAACCTCATCTGCCACTTATCTGTCCAAGCCTCTAATCGTTCCAGATCCCTCTGTAGCAGTATACTGTCCTCTTCCGTGTCAATTACTTTACACAGTTTAGTGTCATCTGCAAAAAATTGATATTTTACTGACCCCTGAGGTACTCCACTAGTGACAGTGACCCAATCTGAGTGTGTACCATTAATAACCACCCTCTGTTTTCTATCACTGAGCCAGTTACTTACCCACATATAGACATTTTCTCCCAGTCCAAGCATTTTCATTTTATATACTAACCTTTTATGTGGTATAGTGTCAAATGCTTTGGAGAAGTTCAAATATACGACATCCATTGATTCGCCGCTGTCAAGTCTAGAACTTACCTCTTCATAGAAACTGATTAAATTAGTTTGACATGACTGATCCCTCATAAAGCCATGCTGATATTGCTTATTTTCCTTGAGGTACTCCAAGATAGCATCTCTTAGAAAACCTTCAGTTTACCCACGACAGATGTTAAAGGGTTTCTATCACTTAGTTTTCACATAATTAGCTTTCAGACACTAGCGATCTGCTAGTGTCTGCTCTACCGAACCATCCTAATATAATTGCTTTTGGGGCAGCCGTTTCGCTAAAAAAAAAACTTATATTGATATGCTAATGAGCCTCTAGGTGCTATGGGGGCGTCATTAGCACCTAGAGGCTCGGTCTACCTTCACAAAATACCGCCGCCCAGCGCGTCCCTCCAGCCCGCCCATCTCCTCCGGAATGCGATCCTCCCTGTGAGCGTATGTATTCGGCGCATGCGCAGTGAATGTCTGACCGCTTTCTGCACAGACATCTCCACTGCGCCTGTTCCTCGGAGCACTATGACATCATCGGCGCAGGCGCAGTGGAGATGTCTGAGCAGGGAAGCGGTCAGACATTCACTGCGCATGCGCCGAATACATTCGCTCACAGGGAGGATCGCATTCCGGAGGAGATGGGCGGGCTGGAGGGACGCGCTGGGCGGCGGCATTTTGTGAAGGTAGACCGAGCCTCTAGGTGCTAATGAGCCCTCCATAGCACCTAGAGGCTCATTAGCATATCAATGTAAGTTCTTTTTTTAGCGAAACGGCTGC
The DNA here is from genome assembly GCF_905171765.1 of Bufo bufo. Classification (NCBI taxonomy): domain Eukaryota; kingdom Metazoa; phylum Chordata; class Amphibia; order Anura; family Bufonidae; genus Bufo; species Bufo bufo. The sequence continues at coordinate 117,884,146 of NC_053398.1, read as the reverse complement.
CACAAAAGCAATTATATTACGATGGTTCGGTAGAGCAGACACTAGCGGATCGCTAGTGTCTGAAAGCTAATTATGTGAAAACGAAGTGGTAGAAACCCTTTAAACTTACCAGCCTATAGTTTCCAGGCTCTGTTTTTGGACCCTTTTTGAATATTGGCACTACATTTGCTATGCGTCAAATCCTATGAAACACTCCCTGTCAGCATAGAGTCCTTAAATATCAGAAATAAGGGTCTGACTATGACATTACTTAATTCTCTTAGGATACAGGGGTGTATGCCATCTGGTCCTGGCGATTTGTCAATTGTATTCTTTTTAAGACGCCGCTGTACTTCTTCCTGGGTCAGAAGACAGGGTACTTTTAATGGGGAATTAACTTTTACATTCTGCATTTCATCTGACAGTTTATTTTCTTCAGTGTATACAGTGGAGAAAAAAATATTTAATAGCTTTGCTTTCTCCTCATCGCTCTCTGCAACTCCCCCCTCATTACTCTGTAGAGGGCCAACACCTTCAGATTTATACTTTTTACAATTTATATAATTGAAAAACATTTTAGGGTTAGTTTTGCTCTCTTTGGCAAATAATCTCTCGGTACCTAGTTTGGCTGCTTTTGTTTTTTAAAGTCACTGCAAGGAGGAACGTTGTAAAGAAAATGATAAAATCATCAACTCCCTGTAGGACATAGGGCAGAGTGTATGTTTTATGGTATAGCAAACAGTAGCCAGACAAGCCGCCAACTTGTCAGCGCATCAAGCTGCTTGCACCAGTGAGTGTTACTATGACCATATACAGTCAGTGGTGTTGTACCTTTTAGCCGCATTGGCTTACTATAGGCTTATTAATCACCACTTATCAATATATTGCTTATTTTTGTTCCTCCCTGAAGAAACACTCTTTTGAATGATAATTGGAAGGTTATTACTTTATTGTTACTATTTCCCAGGAGTCTACTGACCTGCACATCTGTTGTTCTGTCCAGTCTATTGGTTAATACTAAGTCCAGTATGACCATCCCTCTAGTCGGTTCCTGGACCAGTTGCGAAAGGTAATTGTTTTTGGTTATTGCCAAGAACCTGTTTCCTTTATGAGATATACAAGTTTCAGTTTCCCAGTCTATATCTGGGTAGTTGAAGTCCCCCATAATAACCACCTCATTATGATTTTCCGCCTCGTCTATCTCGCTTAGTAGCAGATTTTCTGTGGACTCTGGTATATTAGGTGGTTTATAATAAACTCCTATTAGTAATTTATTGTTGTTTTTGCCTTCTCGGACTGTGGGCTTTAGACAGGACTTTACATAAAGGCAGACCCCTCCCCCTCTCTGGTTTTGGTGATCCTTTCTAAACAGACTGTAACCCTGTACATTAACCATCATAGCTATCATCCAGTCATGTCTCAGTTATTCCCACTATGTCATAGTCCTCCTCACACATCACTAATTCCAGTTCCCCAGTTTTATTAGTCAGGCTTCTGGCATTAGTATACATACATTTAAGAGGTTTATGTATATTTTGTACCGTACACTTTTCCTTCTAAGCTGTTCTAGTCCCTCCTTCCATTCCTCCCCCAGTCCCGTTACCTTTCCCCGGTCTCTATCTGCACTATCTTCCCAACCTATAACGTAATTACCCTCCCCCAGTCCCTAGTTTAAACACTCCTCTAACCTGCTAGCCATCTTCTCCCCCAACACAGCTGCCCCTTCCCCATTGGGGTGCAGCCCATCACTACGATAGAGCCTGTAGCCAACAGAGAAGTCGGCCCAGTTTCCCAGGAACCTAAACTCCTCTTTCCTACACCAGTTCTTGAGCCAGTTGTTAACCTCCCTAATCTCCTGCTGACTTTCTTGTGTGGCTCGTGGTACCGGTAGCATTTCGGAAAATACTACCTTTGAGGTCCTTGCCTTAAGCTTTTGACCGAAATCCCTAAAATCGTTTTTAAGTACGCTCCACTTACCTCTAACTTTGTCATTAGTTCCAATATGGACCATGACCGCTGGATCATGTCCAGCCCCTCCCAGTAATCTGTGAACCCGATCCGCGATGTGTCGAACTCGAGCGCCAGGAAGACAACACACTGTTCGACGATCCCAATCTTTGTGACAGATTGCCCTATCTGTACCCCTAAAAATGGAGTCTTCCACTACCAGCACCTGTCTGGCCTGCCCTGCTCTCCTGGTCCGCTGCTTACTGGAGCTGACATTCCCCTGACTGGCAGAGTCAGGGGAACTTCGTCTGGCTGCAGCTGTGCCCTCCCTGAACTGACATCCCCCTCATCTGCCAATCGTGCAAAATTGTTGGGGTGTGTCAAATCAGGGCTAGCCTCCCTGGAACTCTACCCTCTACCCCGCTTTCTAACTGTTACCCAGCTAGCTACCTCACTTTCCTGAGCCTCCTCGCTACCACCCACATCTACCCCATAGAATGCATGCTCAGTGAGCAGCAATCTCTTTTACAAATTGTCAACGCTTCTCAGTGTTGAAATTTGCCCGTTTAGATACTCGATGTGCGATTCCAAACGGGCAATGTGCTCACATTTTGAACAAAGATATGCACTTTCGAACGGCTGTTCCAGGATTACGCTAGAAAAGAGAAAAATACAATATAGTGCAGTGATAAGAATCTAACTTACTAAAGTCCCTGAATCTGAAGTCACGTAATCTAAAGTCACACACTTAATACAAACACACACTTGGACTCAAACACACGAACGCTCACAAACTCGCGTTATTTGACTACTTGTATAAATGCAGCTCTCAAACCAGCCTGCATTATTTTCCTTTGGATTCAAAGGGGGGAAAAAACGAAAATGCTAATCCAAAAATGGGCCCCATACCATATGCTCTGAAAACAATACAAATAATGAAGAACTTTTAAAAACAGACTGAGAATACATATAAATATACAGTTGCAAGAAAAAGTATGTGAACCCTTTGGAATGATATGGATTTCTGCACAAAATGGTCATAAAATGTGATCTGATCTTCATCTAAGTCACAACAATAGACAATCACAGTCTGCTTAAACTAATAACACCCAAAAATGTTACCATGTTTTTATTGAACACACACCATGTAAACATTCACAGTGCAGGTGGAAAAAGTATGTGAACCCTTGGATTTAATAACTGGTTGAACCTCCTTTGGCAGCAATAACTTCAACCAAACGTTTCCTGTAGTTGCAGATCGGACGTGCACAACGGTCAGGAGTAATTCTTGACCATTCCTCTTTACAGAACTGTTTCAGTTCAGCAATATTCTTGGGATGTCTGGTGTGAATCGCTTTCTTGAGGTCATGCCACAGCATCTCAATGGGGTTGAGGTCAGGACTCTGACTGGGCCACTCCAGAAGGCGTATTTTCTTCTGTTTAAGCCATTCTGTTGTTGATTTACTTCTATGCTTTGGGTCGTTGTCCTGTTGCAACACCCATCTTTTGTTGAGCTTCAGCTGGTTCATTTTTCCTTCGATGATAGCAATCCGTCCAGGCCCTGACGCAGCAAATCAGCCCCAAACCATGATGCCCCCACCACCATACTTCACAGTTGGGATGAGGTTTTGATGTTGGTGTGCTGTGCCTCTTTTTCTCCACACATAGTGTTGTGTGTTTCTTCCAAACAACTCAACTTTGGTTTCATCTGTCCACAGAATATTTCCCAGTACTGCTGTGGAACATCCAGGTGCTCTTGTGCAGATTGTAAACGTGCAGCAACTTTTATTTTTGGACAGCAGTGGCTTTCTCTGTGGTATCCTCCCATGAAATCCATTCTTGTTTAGTGTTTTACGTATCGTAGATTCGCTAACAGGGATGTTAGCATATGCCAGAAACTTTTGTAAGTATTTAGCTGACACTATAGAATTCTTCACCTCATTGAGCAGTCTGCGCTGTGCTCTTGCAGTCATCTTTACAGGACGGCCACTCCTAGGGAGACTAGCAACAGTGCTGAACTTTCTCCATTTATAGACAATTTGTCTTACCGTGGACTGATGAACAGCAAGGCTTTTGGAGATACTTTTATAACCCTTTCCAACTTTATGCAAATCAACAATTCTTAATCGTAGGTCTTCTGAGAGCTCTTTTGTGAGAGGCATCATTCACATCAGGCAATGCTTCTTGTGAAAAGCAAACTCAGAACTGGTGTGTGTTTTTTATAGGGCAGGGCAGCTGTAACCAACACCTCCAATCTCATCTCATTGATTGGACTCCAGTTGGCTGACACCTCACTGCAATTAGTTCTTGGAGATGTCATTAGTCTAGGGGTTCACATACTTTTTCCACCCGCACTGTGAATGTTTACATGGTGTGTTCAATACAAGGATGGTAACATTTAATTCTTTGTGTGTTATTAGTTTAAGCAGACTGTGATTGTCTATTGTTGTGACTTAGATGAAGATCAGATTACATTTTATGACCAATTTGTGCAGAAATCCATATCATTCCAAAGGGTTCACATACTTTTTCTTGCAACTGTATATATATATATATATATTTAAATACTAAACGGCTCTGTTCTGTCAAATGGAAAACTAATGAAAGAGCAGAAAGTATTTTTTAACACTGTAGACATGCATCCCTTTAAAAAAAAAAAGAATGATTTACATGTTTTAAGTGTAAAATCAAAAATGATACAAATATGTACTATGAACCGAATGGTATTTCGCTTTATACATGCATTACAGTTAATACCAGATGGGCTGAACATGGTGGATGGATCAAACATTGCTGCAGGATTATTGCCATGAGGGACAGGAGACTGATAGCTGCCATATAATATGTTACCCAAATAGGGGTTTGGCTGGTTAGGTGCGTGGCACAATTTGCAGATTATTGTTGTTGTGGCCTGCAATCTCCTGAATATGCCCCTTTTGTATGAGAATTACATAAAGGGGCCACATGTGGGCAATAGTTGACCACTATATACATTTTACCTAATAATTAAAGTTATACTTACCTTTAACCCTTGCATCCTGAAACTACATATGAAGAATACTTCGTGGTGCAGCAGGCGACAGGCAGTTGGATCTAACGAACTGATAAAAGAGGAGATAAAAATGGTGTATGGGGCATTCCTGAAGTGACACAAGAAGAAATCTGCAGTACCCGGGGGGAGCTGCAATCTAGTTTTTAGGTTAAGTGATGCTGATACTCAGTGACCGCATCTTAGTGTACTGCAGACACCTCGTGCGAGATACACAAGCGGCAGGGTGCAATATTAGAGGCAAACAAAGTGAACCTAGGGATAGGCTAATAATAGACAATACTGTTCCTCCGTATGCAACATATAGGGACACAGATTAAAGATCCCAGCTTGTAGGACAAATAGTCGGAAAGCGGAGATCTGAAAACAATCTGCTGAAACAATCCCACGATACGGATAGATACATATAGGGAGGCAGTGTCTATAGGCCAAGCAATTTATATCCCCAGCCGCAGAGTTCACCAGCACTTTAATTTTTAACCATTTTCTTTCTTCCCTATCTATACTAGCAGTTCAACAAGATGCAGACAGCTATATATTAGACTGCCCTTTAATACTGAGGCACAGTAATTCTATACAAAATTAGAGATTAACTGTGAATGTTTCAGCAATTACACAAGATGCAAACGGCGATATATAAGACTGCCCGTTAATACTGAGGCACAGAAATTCTATGTATAAACTAACATTAATGGGGATTGTGTCAGCAGTTCAACAAGATGCAGGCGGCTATATATTAGACCACCCTTTAATACTGAGGCACAGTAATTCTATCTATAAACTAACAGATTAATGGGGATTGTGGCAGCAGTTCAACAAGATGCACAGGGCGATTACACTCAGCCTGCAATGTCCCCCTGCAGTCTCCCTATGCTATCCCTATGTTCTCCCTACATTGTCTAAAAACTGTCCCTATGATCTCCCTACACTGTCCTTGCACTGTCCCTATCCAATATTCTACAATAAAACGCTTTCAGCAACACTGAAAACGCCTGAGCACTTGTCACGTCTTTCCCTAAGTTCAGCTTACAGTGAAATGACGGAGACTGCGCAGGATGAGGCTTTTTATAAGGCTGTGATATATGGCTATCTGATGATTGGCTAGGTGCACAGCGATATGGGTCCTATCGTGTTCCTGGGCTTCTTACTTTTGCTTTGTAACAGGTGCAGCAGCCATTTTAGAAACAATCTGATTCATTACCATGAAGAACGAGGAAATTCAGCTTTGTGGCGAATCAGATTTTTCCTAAACTTCTGATTGAATTCCACTTCGGATGCTTTGATTTCATCCCCGTCCCTCATGGCTAGCATGTATTTTCACATTGTGGTTGTTATATAGGTATGAAATTATAGCTAACTATTTGTAGGTTATATAAAAACTGAAAATCCAATATGATCAGTCATTCACCCAACATGGAGGAGCATGGCGACAAGCTGAAAAACACATTAGATGGTTGGCCGTTGGGAGCAATATCCATCTAATGTGTACCGTATAGGACCTTATCTCAGATTAGATTGTGTAAAATTTTAAGAGAAATTACTTCCATGCCAGTGTCTGAGCTGTACACAATGCTACCCCATAAATATGTAACCTGATTCTCCATTATCACTGATCACCTGGTTTATTATTGTACTATGTTTAATCCATCCACACTTCCAATTTCAGACTTTATATATTACAGTATAGTAATAGAAAACATGACCTACATATTTATCAGTACTTACTGTAGTAACAGATGACACCGTAGGAGAACGAGGGAACATGCATTTAAAGGAATATTCTTGTTTCAGAAAATAAAATTTTTGCACAATGAAAAGTTACACAATTTTCCAATGTAGTTTCTGTATCAATCTCTCACAATTTTCACAATCTCTGCTTTCAGTCATTCAGTAGCAATATATACAGTCGTGGCCAAAAGTTTTGAGAATGACATGAATATTAGTTTTCACAAAGTTTGCTGCTAAACTGCTTTTAGATCTTTGTTTTAGTTGTTTCTGTTATGTAGTGAAATATAATTACACACACTTCATACGTTTCAAAGGCTTTTATCGACAATTACATGACATTTATGCAAAGAGTCAGTATTTGCAGTGTTGGCCCTTCTTTTTCAGGACCTCTGCAATTCGACTGGGCATGCTCTCAATCAACTTCTGGGCCAATTCCTGACTGATAGCAACCCATTCTTTCATAATCACTTCTTGAAGTTTGTCAGAATTAGTGGGTTTTTGTTTGTCCACCCGCCTCTTGAGGATTGACCACAAGTTCTCAATGGGATTAAGATCTGGGAAGTTTCCAGGCCATGGACCCAAAATGTCAACGTTTTGGTCCCCGAGCCACTTAGTTATCACTTTTGCCTTATGGCACGGTGCTCCATCGTGCTGGAAAATGCATTGTTCTTCACCAAACTGTTGTTGGATTGTTGGAAGAAGTTGCTGTTGGAGGGTGTTTTGGTACCATTCCTTATTCATGGCTGTGTTTGTGGGCAAAATTGTGAATGAGTCCACTCCCTTGGATGAGAAGCAACACCACACATGGATGGTCTCAGGATGCTTTACTGTTGGCATGACACAGGACTGATGGTAGCGCTCACCTTTTCTTCTCCGGACAAGCCTTTTTCCAGATGCCCCAAACAATCGGAAAGAGGCTTCATCGGAGAATATGACTTTGCCCCAGTCCTCAGCAGTCCATTCACCATACTTTCTGCAGAAGATCAATCTGTCCCTGATGTTTTTTTTGGAGAGAAGTGGCTTCTTTGCTGCCCTTCTTGACACCAGGCCATCTTCCAAAAGTCTTCGCCTCACTGTGCGTGCAGATGCGCTCACACCTGCCTGCTGCCATTCCTGAGCAAGCTCTGCACTGGTGGCACTCCGATCCCGCAGCTAAATCCTCTTTAGGAGACGATCCTGGCACTTGCTGGACTTTCTTGGACGCCCTGAAGCCTTCTTAACAAGAATTGAACCTCTTTCCTTGAAGTTCTTGATGATCCTATAAATTGTTGATTGAGGTGCAATCTTAGTAGCCACAATATCCTTGCCTGTGAAGCCATTTTTATGCAACGCAATGATGGCTGCCCGCGTTTCTTTGCAGGTCACCATGCTTAACAATGGAAGAACAATGATTTCAAGCATCACCCTCCTTTTAACATGTCAAGTCTGCCATTTTAACCCAATCAGCCTGACATAATGATCTCCAGCCTTGTGCTCGTCAACATTCTCACCTGAGTTAACAAGACGATTACTGAAATGATCTCAGCAGGTCCTTTAATGACAGCAATGAAATGCAGTGGAAAGGTTTTTGGGATTAAGTTAATTTTCATGGCAAAGAAGGACTATGCAATTCATCTGATCACTCTTCATAACATTCTGGAGTATATGCAAATTGCTATTATAAAAACTTAAGCAGCAACTTTTCCAATTTCCAATATTTATCTAATTCTGAAAACTTTTGGCCACGACTGTAGATTAGTAATTCCATTCAGTGTTTGCTTCTCATCAGAGGTGTAATGTGAAACTCCCCGCCACCCGTGCATATTCTGTAACAGGGTTCCCAAACTATTTTATGTTATTTCTACTACCGGCCTCCTCATGCAGACAGCAGGAATTTTAGGGTTCCTTTAGACTCCAGGTCGTAGGTGCAACAATAACATCTGTACCCCCTATAGTTATACCCATGCTTCTCAGTCTTCAAAAACATCAGTACGATCTCAGTAATAGAGTGGACGTGTACATAAACACTTACAGGGGCATTCACATCTAAGGATACCATCTCAGAGTAAGATAGTAGATAAGTGGAATTATTATACTTGATAGAGTCTAAATACCGGGATTCACACCAATCTCTAGTAAGAGGGGACTCGATTTCCTTTGTGTGTTCGACTGCAATGGGTGACGAAGGGAGACCTCTACCTCTGAAACCACTTAGATGTCACAGTTGCTATTGATTGCAACATCTAAGGGGTTAAACAACCAAGATTGGAAATTCAGAGCAGCCAGGCACCCACTCCATTCAGTGGGTGGCCTGTGCCAGGCTAAACTTGCAGCACCTTTAAAAGGTGTATTATCAGGTTTAAGACCCATAAACAGGTGCAGGCACGGGTGCTTCATCACTCCCCTAGCTTCCACCAGACTTCTGTGTCCCAAGTTACATACCGTACTCTGGCTGCAAGGCCTCTTTCTGTGTTTTAGGGAGACTTTCCCTGCAGCGCTGCAGGGGTTAATTCCTTTTCTGATCATGTACACAGCTGCTGAGCTGCTTGATTAATGATCTAATCCACTCAACTATATAGCTGTGCTGCTGATCTAACCACCTTGCCTGAGCAATTGGTCTCTACAGATCTTGCTAGGTCTCTCCAGCTTCCTAGAGCTATAAAGAGCTATAATACATTTGTATGCCTGTGTACCGACTTCTGCCTGTTTCCTGGATCCTGAGCCTCTGCCCCCTGACCTGACCTATGCATGTTCACGTTTCTGATCTTATGTAACCTGCTCTGCTCTTTGGACTGTTTCGTCAATTCACACTCTGACCTCAGCCCGTTATTGTCTACGAGTTTGCCTGTTCCACTGGTGCCAGTAACTTGTGTGTCTGACCCCTGTGGGTCGGCAGCTAACCACCCGTGGTCTATTCCAAAAGATTGCGGTCTGGTTCCTCCCCTGCGGAAAAGGTCAGATCCAGGTCCACCAGGATAATGCTCTCAGGACTAGCCCAAAGTCAAACCAGTTGTTTGGCACAGTGATTCCACATCCATTGTGCGTAATAACATGATGCAGTGATAATTCTGGCTTTTTGCACAATAACAGCAAAATCGCGTAAAAATCTCATGCTACTTGTGAAATTACACCGGACATGTAGCATTATGGATTGTTTTTTGTCGTGTTTGTAGCAAAACTGTGTGATTTTGCTACAATAATTGAGATAATTGTGGAAAAATTACGTATTTTTGCCACGATTTTGCTGAACAATGGGAATGCACACTGATGGGAGTAATTTACATTACAAATATATCAGATTCAGCCACAAAATCTTCAGCAGTTATAACATCAAGGCTGATAATGCTCCAAAGCTCCTGAGAAAGACTGGAGAACATCAGAAACCTGCCAAACTTCTGACAGATGTTCTCCTCCTTCACTCCACCCTCCTCTCATTCTCATTAGACAAGCCTCCATAACCATCCATGTCTCTGCATGGTGGACTCCACCTCATGGAGTTTCTTCAGAGAACACACTGTCCCCTCAGGTCAGTCTGGACTGTGCATGTGAGTAGACATCTGTGCAGTGCAATCTTAAAATAAATCAGGCAGACTGTGGTTGGCAGAAAAAAACACCAGTTTTTTTGTGAATTGTCTATAAATTTAGGGACAGTGGGAACCAAGTACTAATATATCCACAGTCACATATACGATTGCAAAATCTTTATTACATGTACGAAAAATGGAAGGTAGTTTTATCATGCAAATAAACCAAAAAAAGCACAAAAGATGTTACTATCGTGCAAATAGTAATTTTTATTTTTGTTTTTTGGGGTGAAAAGAAAATTGGGAAAAATGGATGATAATTGATAATGAGATAATTAATTTTTTTTGTTTGTTTTGTTTTTTGTTAGAACTTTGAAATAACTATAGGGAAAGGGATAGGGGAGAAAGATGGATGATTGTCACGGGGCGCCAAAGGAGCACTCGGTCTCCCATCAGCCGCCGACCTGCTGCTTAGCTTCGGGAGCGAGGATCTGTGTTTGGCCTCATTCCCAGGGTGGCTTTGCTAGCTGGGAGGCTCCCTGCTCCTAGGTCTGCCTTGAGCGCCGAGCTGATCACTCGGTGCTCGACTTGTCTGTCTGTTGGTCATGTGACGCTGGCCACGTCACATGACCCTCAGACCCTACTATAAATACAGGCAGCCTGCTGGCCACAGGTTGGCTGTTAATTCTAGGTTCCTGGCTATTTGTTGGACTACTGAATACTCACCTGATCCTGTTCCCTGATGATTCTTTGCCTGCTCCTCCTGTACTGCGCATCCCTCCTGGTATTGTGACCTCGGCTCCCACCTGACTACTCTTTGCGGACTCCTCTACTCATCTGGTATTTGACCCCGGCTTCTCCTGACCATTCTTTGCTTAACCCTTTGTACTGCGTAGCTCTCTTGGTTCTGACCCGGTCCGTTCACATTCCGTTATTTGTCTTGTCTGTCTTCCCAGCACGTATCCTAAGTTAGGGACTGCCGTCTAGTTGTCCCCTGTCATTAGGACTTGCGAGGCAAGTAGGCAGGGCCAGGGGTGAGGGTGGAGCGCAGTGGTCACTATCCTTCCCCCTGTGTGTAGTGTACAGTCTTGTGAAAAAATTAGGACACCCTTTGAAAGCATGTGGTTTTTTGTAACATTTTTAATAAATGGTTATTTCATCTCCGTTTCAACAATACAGAGAGATTAAAGTAATCCGACTAAACAAAGAAAACTGAAGAAAAGTCTTTTCAAGATCTTCTGTAAATGTCATTCTACAAAAATGCCTATTCTAACTGAGGAAAAAGATAGGACACCCTTGCCCCTAATAGCGAGTGTTACCTCCTTTGGCTGAAATAACTGCAGTGAGACGGTTCTTGTAGCCATCTACCAGTCTTCGACATCGGTCTGAGGAAATTTTACCCCACTCCTCAATGCAGAACTTTTTCAGCTGTGAGATGTTTGAGGGGTTTCTTGCACGTACAGCCCTTTTCAAGTCACCCCACAGCATCTCAATGGGATTCAAATCTGGACTTTGACTTGGCCATTCCAGGACTCTCCATTTCTTCTTTTTCAGCCAATCTTTGGTTGATTTACTAGTATGTTTTGGGTCATTGTCATGTTGCATGGTCCAGTTCCGCTTCAGCTTTAATTTTCTAACTGATGGTCTCACATGTTCTTCAAGCACCTTCTGATACACAGTAGAATTCATCGTGGATTCTATGATGGTGAGCTGACCAGGTCCTGCTGCAGCAAAGCAGCCCCAAACCATGACACTTCCACCTCCATGCTTCACAGTTGGTATGAGGTTCTTTTCTTGGAATGCTGTGTTTGGTTTACGCCAAACATGTCCTCTGCTGTTGTGTCCAAATAATTCAATTTTGGACTCATCTGTCCAAAGAACATTATTCCAGAAGTCCTGGTCTTTGTCAACTTTATCGCTGGCAAATGTCAGTCTGGCCTCGATGTTTCTCTTGGAAAGCAAAGGTTTCCTCCTTGCACACCTCCCATGCAAGTTAAACTTGTACAGTCTCTTTCTGATTGTAGAGGCATGTACTTCTACATCAACAGTAGCCAGAGCCTGCTGTAGTTCTCGAGATGACACTTTAGGGTTTTTCGATACCTCTTTTAGCATCTTGCGGTCTGCTCTTGGGGTGAACTTGCTGGGGCGACCAGTCCTGGGCATGTTGGCAGTTGTTTTGAAAGCCCTCCACTTGTAGACTATCTTCCGGACAGTGGAATGGCTGATTTCAAAATCTTTTGAGATCTTTTTAAATCCCTTCCCAGACTCATAGGCTGCTACAATCTTTTTTCTGAAGTCCTCTGACAGCTCTTTTGCTCTCACCATGGTGCTCACTCTCACTTCAACAGTCAGGAGCACACCAAACTAAATGTCTGAGGTTTAAATAGGGCAAGCCTCATTCAACATGCAGAGTAACGATCTACTAATTATGTGCACCTGGTGTGATATACCTGTGTGAGATCTGAGCCAATTTAAGAGGGAATACATGTGAGGGTGTCCTATCTTTTTCCTCAGTTAGAATAGGCATTTTTGTAGAATGACATTTACAGAAGATCTTGAAAAGACTTTTCTTCAGTTTTCTTTGTTTAGTTGGATTACTTTAATCTCTCTGTATTGTTGAAACGGAGATGAAATAACCATTTATTAAAAATGTTACAAAAAACCACATGCTTTCAAAGGGTGTCCTAATTTTTTCACATGACTGTACGTGACCGTCACAATGATGATGGTGAAATTTTTTTAGTTTTGTCTTTTTTTGTGTGGTGATTATATGGAAGGGTAGGAGATGAAGATGGATAAGGGTAGGATGATCTTTTTTTTTTTGTCCAAGTGTCAGGTGAGTTCACAACTACAGCTAATGGCACTACTACACAGGATTAAAGGGGTAGTCCAGGCTTTTAATATTGATGACCTAATCTCAGGATAGGTTATCAATATCAGATCGGCAGGGGTCCGACACCCGGCACCCCTGCCGATCAGCTGCTGTCTATGGCAAAGCAGCAGCGAACAGGAAGAGAGATGGGAGACTGCACGCTCGCACTGCGCATGCTCCTTCCATAGAAACAGCTGATCGGTGGAGGTGTCGGGTATCAGATAGGTCAGGATAGGTCATCAATATTAAAAGCCTGGAGAATCCCTTTAAACATTACATAAATTGCAACACCTCAGATGTCTATTTAATTACCCGCAGATCCTGTAACATACAATATGTGGGGTGCACTTTGGATTCCCTAAAAACAGGATCCAAAGACATCTTTCTGATGCTGCTAAAACTGCTAAACAAAGATTGAAAAAATAAAAAATAAAACACTCCAGCATATTTCTGCCCTATTGCACCATATATTATATAGCAACAATGGAGATATTTTACACCTCGTGGTTCAGAGGTAGTGACAGCTTCTATTCGGGGTGTTGATGTCCGCTGTAAACTCTGTAATAAAGAGGCCCTATGGATTTCTAAACTAGATACACATGTGCCAAAAGGTCTGAATAGGAAGCAAGATTTTGTTTGACATTATTCGAATATTTGTATAATTCTGTTATTTGTTTTTAAAATACAAATGTTTTTTGTATCGTTATATGCTACACTAGGCGGTCGAGGGAGGGTTAATTCTACATCTGTTACTGGTTTCTTGATGATTCATTTATCTCAAGAAATAAAATATTTTTGACTCATTTGTTTGATTTGGTTATCCCTAGAGATGAGCAACGTTTTAAAACATTTGATTTGGCTTCATTTTTGAATTTAAGAAAGAAATTTGCTTTGTGACTAATTACTTAGTCACAAAGTGCATTTCTTTGTGAGTAGCGGCGCTGATCATCTGATGACCATTGGGGCTGTCAGGGGTTAATCTGTTAAAAAATAAATAAATATATACTCACCTTATTCATTTGCTCTCAAATAGTCCACCGCGGCCATCTTAATTGAAGATCCAGCGCGAAACCTTGCGCTGTGTATAATGAGGTCACCACGCTGGCCGGCATGGTGACGTCATATGTCACCGTGCACAACATTTCACAGGAGATCTTCAATCAAGATGGCCACGATGGACTCTTCGCGAACAAATGGATAAGGTATGATTCCTCCCCCACACTATTTTAAGGAAAATTGATTTGTTACCACAAAGCATCACAGCTAATAGAATTTTCCTTGAAATTCAGATCGAAGTCCACTTCATGAACTTCAATTCTCATAACAATAGTTATCTTTATCTACTTTTAGAACTTGTGTGAAAATCTGATGGCGTTTTAGGTCAAATTTTATGCAGAAATATAATAAATTCTAAAGAGTTCACAAACTTTCAAGCATCACTGTACAAAAATAATATAATGACATGGACCTCAGTTGATATAACAACCCTATAGACATTGAGTCCTAATATACTGCATACATCCAAGGTTAAAGGAGTTATCCAGGACTTAAAAAGACTTCAGAAGGTGGCCGAACCGTGGTGGGGGTTCATACTTACCTGGTCTCCGCCACTAGTTTCTGGCTCCATTGCTCCAGCTCTGTGATGCCTGCTGCAGCTAATTTCTGACCTCAGCGGTGACCTGTCACCCATCCGGCACATCATTGGGTCTTTTTAGATTGAGGGGGACCTCAGAATCATGTCCTCCGGTGGGCTCAAAGAAACCCCTTTCTGACACGGGGCAAGGTACAACTCACATACATCTTTCATCTCTTACCGCCAGTTTAGGCCTCATGCACACGACTGTATTTTCGGTGAGCATCTGTAATACCCCAGAGTGGAATTACCATCTATACACCCTGCTACTATCTTTTTTTTTTTTTTAAGGTTTTAATTTAAAATTTTCATAAAAATAAAAAATTAACTTTAAATAGGGGAACAACCCCCTCAACAAGGTACAACCTTGAACATCACATTCAATTGACAGGCAAAATAATAGGATTACATATAAACAAACTTGTCTACAAATGCAAAGATTATAATGTAATTCACATCAGTCATAGAGCAGCATCTTTGTCAGCCAAATATCCCAGATTTTCCCAGATTTTTCCGGTACGCCCCTAGCTTTGTATGTTAACTTGTATACTGATAATGTGGCATTGATAAGCTGGATCCAATGAGACAATGTTGGTTTCTTGGGGGGCTTCCAGTTTAGCAGAATTGACTTTCTCGCATAAAACATCAGCAACCTATAAAGGATTTTGGTATGTTTAGTTGGAATAATATCATTAACAAGCCCTAGCAGACTAACTTCAGGTGCCACAACTGCCAGGAGACCAAGACGAGCATCCAGATAGTCATGTACCTGCGTCCAGAATTCAGCAATAACCGGACACTCCCATACCATGTGCATTAGAGTCCCCCTGCCATTATCACACCTTGTACACGTATCTGAAGCAAGTTTATGCATGCGTACCAGTCTCACTGGGGTATAGTAGACTCTGTGTAACCATTTCATCTGAATCAGCTGATCCCGTGCACAAATCACCGTCCCCCTCCAAGAGGCCGACAGCTCCTTCCAATGTGGGAATATCAGCCCTCCACTTAAGAAAAGCTCTCGTCATCGGTGAAGGCCGGGAGGATAGAAGGAAAGCATAAATGGACAACACCATTTTAGTATGGTTTGCCCGTCTGGCAATTTTCTCTACTGCATTATATTCCAGCCTCAAAGGACCATCCCCAAACTGGGATTCGCAAGCATGTCTCAGTTGGAAAAATCTAAAAAGAGATGCTTGTGTCAGGTTATATTCAGTTTGCAAGGTTGAAAAGGTCTTAAAATACCCGTCTTCATACACTTGAGTCAGGTATTTGACGCCCTTCCGTGGCCAGAATTCAAAATCAAGCTGAGAAGTTAGTTCCACCAGCTTGGGACTTCCCCACAAGGGCATCACTGGGGACAATATATTGCTTTCCTCTCCATCCCCCCTCACCTCCGCAAAAGTATTCCATGCATTAATCACCCCCGCCATCAATGTAGTAAAATGTTTAACCGGGTACTTCCCTGCTCTATACACTAAGTTCGTCATAGCTTGATACGAGCCCATGAGAGCCGCCTCCAATACCACCGCCGGGTTATAAGGGTCTGCCTTTATCCACCAAGCAGCATAATTTAGTTGCGTCGCAATATAGTATAGATACATGTCCGGAAGTGCCAGTCCACCTCTCTCAGTAGTAGCCTTCAAAGTGTCCCTAGCTATGCGGGGAACTGAGTTATTCAAAAGAAAGGGCGTTAGCAGGCGATCTAAAGTCTGAAAATGAGATTTCTGTAAAGTTAAAGGGGCTGCTCTATATATGTACAGTAGCTTGGGGAGAAGGATCATTTTAAAAATATTGATGCATCCTATCAATGACAGTGGTAGCGCCTCCCAAGCTTTCAGTTTTTGCAAAACATATTTCACTACCGGGTTTATGTTTAAGTCTATGAACTGGGTGACATCTTTATGTATGACTATCCCCAGGTAGGTGAAGTTACTCACCACCTGAAGTGACGACAAGGGTGATACACTCTGAGAGGAAAGGTCATCAACTAAATATAACGCCGATTTGGCCCAATTGACCCGTAGCCCTGAAAAAGTTCCATATAAATCCACTATTTCTAGTAGAGCTTCCAAAGAATGCCCAACATCTCCCAAGTATATCAGCATATCATCTGCATAAAGAGAGATCTTTTCGGATATACCTGCAATGTCCCATCCTTGTATTCTACTGCTACCTGCTATATACACCGATAGCGGCTCCATTACTAAAGCAAACAGAAGGGGTGACAAAGGACACCCCTGTCTGGTGCCCCTTTTCAGCGCAAATGACTTGGACAAATATCCATTGACTCTTACCCTAGCCATCGGTTGCAAATATATCAAGTGCAACCACTGGAGGAAATTCTTAGGAACCCCCATTTTCTTTAGGACTTCCCACATAAATCCCCACTCCACGGAATCGAACGCCTTCTCGTTATCCAATGAAGCAATCGCTCTGCTGCCTGCATTATCATGTGTGATTTGTAAGTTTGTGAAGAGGCGCCTCAGGTTTATGTCCGTCGTTTTCCCGGGCATGAACCCAGATTGATCCATGCCTACTATCGATAAAATGACTGACGCCAATCTACTAGCCAGGGCCGGCTCCAGGTTCATGTGGGCCCTTGGGCGATAAATCCCAGTGGGCCCCCATGAGGCATTTTTTTACATTGACATGTCCCCCTGTGGCTCCTACACGGTATAATGACCCCCAGTGGCCCCTATACAGTATAATGACTACTAGTGGCCCTTCACACAGTATAATAAACCCCCAATTCCCCCCCCCCACTGTATAATGACCACCTGTGGCCCTGCATTCAGAATAATAACCCCCAGTCGCCCCCATTTAGAATAATGACCCCCAGTAGCCCCCACACTGGGGGAATACTGTATGGAGGGGGCTCTGGGGGTATTTATACTGAATGGAGGGTCATTGGTGATCATTACTAAATGGGGGACACTGGGGGTCATTATACTATGTAAAGGGCCCTCACAGTATAATGACCCCACAGTGACCCTCCATTCAGAATAATGACCCCCAGTCGCCCCCACACTGGGGGTTATACTGTATGGAGGGGGCACGAGGGGTTATTATATTTAATGGGGGATCTGGTGGTCATTATGCTAAATGGAGGGTCAATGGGGATCATTATACTAAATGGGGGGCACTGGGAGTCATTATACTGTGTAAGGGACCCTCACAGTGTGATGAATGACCCCCCAGTGGCCCCCTCACATACCTATCATTGCAGGGGAGCTGGTGGTCCTGTCAGTCACTAACCGCAGCTCCCTGCGCTCCTTCTCTCCTCCGCTGCAGCAGTGAGCCAGGCCTGGAGGAGAGAAGGAGCTGTGCAGTGATGGAGCTAGAACTGACTGGGCCCCACAGCGAAATTTAGTACGCCCCCCTCCCCCCAATGTGTGTTCACATTACGTTTTTCCTATCGGTTTGATGTATACACATGTGCAGCACTCCACGTTTTTGTATCCTGCAGAGTCAAGTAAAAAATGCATACGTTAACGTATATGTTTTTTTACCATGGAACTGTATGGTGAACGGACGCCACTGTACAGCATCAGTCTGAGGCATCTGTCAATGCATACATTTTCAGTATGCATTAAATGGATGGCAAAAATGTGATGTGAACCCAGCCCTAGTGTCAGAATAAGCCCCAGTACACATTGGAGCAGCATGGAGGAGAGGGGAGGCCGCCATGTACTGACAGAGCGCTACCTGGTCCTGGTGGTCAGGGATGAGGACTGTGTCTCCCAAGGATCATTTTCTACTGGAAAATACAGGGCACAGTATAATACACTAGAAACTATATAATATAAAGATATTAGCCCCACCCCCGAATAATCATACGATTAGGGGGTCATTTATTATATAGAAATACGTCTATATTAGGCGTATTTCTGACACAGATGTGGCGCAAAGGTCCTTAACACCGCAATCTGTATCTTTTCCCGCTCATGCCAGGTCTAAAAAAAGTGGTGTGGGCAGAAAGGGATACAGTTATGGCCATCCAGTTATTGGATACCACCGCCATATAGTGATAACACCGCCATATAGTGATAACACCGCCATACAAGGATAAAACCACCATACAGTGACCGGATAAAAGGGTATAAGAGGGCACAGTACAGGGAATGACTATGGGCACTGCACAGAGTATGGTAAGAGGGCACAATGCAGGGTATAAAGGGGCACAGTACGGGGTGGGGGGCACAGTCACATGACCCTGTGATGTTAGAAGGTCCTTATGGTGAATGCGGTTCAGATGCCACCATAATGAGAGGCAGAGGAGTGAGACAGGGGCCCGGGGCCCTGGATGGACAGGAGGGGTGGACACAGCAAGTAGGTTGAAGGGGCTCTGAGGGGGATTCATACAAGAAGTGGCAGGAGGTCTGTGCAGGGCAGCAATAGGAGATAGGAGGGTGGGACAGGAGCCCTGGATACATGAGGGAGGAAAGGAGACAGCAGGGGCTCCAAAAGGGTGATATAGGACAGGATATGGGGGGGGGGGGGGGGGGGCAGGTGTCATGGAGACAATCAGCTTAATAAAACAGTAACACAACTAAATAGAATGAAGCAGCAGCGTCCCCCCCTTTCCTTCTATCCCACAGAGAAGAGACAGTCACAGTGCAGACTCACAGACTGTCTTCACACTTCTCTGCTCCAGCTCCAGCCGTGCGGTCTCTCTCCAGTCTCCTCAGGCAGCACGTGTCCTGTGTAGAGGGGGCGTGTCCTGTGTAGAGGGGGCGTGTCCTGAGTCTCTGCAGCTCAGGGGGCCCACCAAAGGGGTACTGCGTATGTGAAAGGACAGCAGTGAGAGCTCCCATCTGTATTGATGGAAGTGCTCATAGCAGCTCAGTGGGCCCCCCCAGGAGCATTGGGCCCCGGCACTTGCCCGGGGATGCCGGGTTATGACGCCGGCCCTGCTACTAGCCAACACCTTAGCCAACAGCTTAGCGTCTGAATTTATCAATGATATGGACCTATATGATCCACACTGATCCGGGGGCTTCCCTGCTTTGTGTATGAACTCTATAGTAGCTTCATGGAACGATGTTGGCAGGGTCCCACCCTCCAGAGCGTACATAATTAGTTTACTGAGCCTCTGACTCACTTCCTCAATCTGGAAATTGTACCACTCCACAGGGAAGCCATCCGGACCAGGAGTCTTTCCTTTTGTCATAGATAATATGGCATGTTGGATTTCCTGCAGGACTATGGGTGTCATGGTCACACCTTCTTGCTGTTCTCCTTCGTTTGACATGTGCTGGCGGCCATCTTGGTTTCTGGGTTTCTTGTAGCCTTCCACCCTGCGGCTCCTCCTTCCCACTGGGAGGAGCTGGATGCCTAGCTCATATATATAGGAGGTCTGTGGCTTCAGTTCCTTGCTTGGTCCTCCTGTGTTCACATGCTTCTAAGACTGCTGCTGCTTCTGGTTCCTGATCCTGGCTTCGTCTGACTACCCTGCTGGTTCCTGATCCTGGCTTCGTCTGACTACCCTGCTGGTTCCTGATCCTGGCTTCGTCTGACTACCCTTCTGGTTCCTGACCCCTGGCCTCTCAAAGACTCTGCTTCGGTTTCACCATCCATTTGGACTTTTGCTTTACAGCTTTATTTTCAATAAAGCCTTCTTATTTTCACTTATCTCTTGTTGTACGTCTGGTTCATGGTTCCGTGACAATGGGGCCATCTAATAACTGCCTTTCTGAATGCGCTAGCTACATTACTGGGATAGTATCCAGAAAAAGTACTACCTCCTCTGTGGTTTTAGTAGTTTTAGAGGAATATAATGAGGCGTAGTAACTAGCAAATTGGTCACATAGTTCCTCTGGTGCAGTAAAAAGTACACCCTGCCTATCCCTAATAGCTGGTACTACTGTTAGTGGGACTTCTGTTTTGGCCAGGTACGCCAAAGGTCTCCTACTCTTATCCCCTTCAGAAAAAATGTTCGGTTTCTGAACCATGAGGCGCTTCTGGGTAAATTTAGTTAAGTATAAATTGTATTGTCTTTGAGCTAATAACCAAAGTGAATGATGCTCTGGCGTGGGGTCATCTACATATGCTTTTTCTGCAACATCTAATTTCACCCGCAAGGAAAGTAGTTCCGTCCTGTGTGTTGCTATTGCCGCTATTAATACCCCTCTCAAGACAGCCGTGCTTGCGTCCCATACCACCAGTGGATTGGAGGAGCCCTCGTTAACTTCCCAATATGATGAAATAGCTTCCCTGCACGCCACTCCCACAGGAAGGACGTCTAGCCACTTTGGATTTAACCGCCAAATAGAATGCGGCCTACTGCTTGGCAATGTAAGGATTATCTGCAAGGGGGCATGATCTGAGATACCCCTCGGCAGATACTCTGCAGCCCTCACCCATAAAAGCCCCTCCTGATTTGTGAAAGCCAGATCTATACGGGACAATGCATTGACAGAGGTCGAGTGACAGGAGTATTGCTTTGTATCAGGATATAAGTTCCTCCATATTTCCGTCAAGTAATGTGCTTGCGCCCAATATAGTAAAGCGGGGTTGTGCCTGGGACAAGGCCTAAGTCTATCAAGATTGCTATCTAGTGTGGCATTAAAATCACCCAATATGAACAAGGGAGCTGCAGGCAAAACAACTACTCTGGCCATGATTTGGTTAACCACTTCCCTCTCAAAAGGTGGGGGTATATAAATACCTACTATTAAGACGTCACAACCTCTAATGTTAGCCTGCAATAATACATATTTTCCTGCCGGATCAATGTGCACGGACATCAGCTGAAACGGAAGAGTCTTACTGACCGGTATGGAAAATCCTCTAGCGTAATTAGAATAGGTCGCATGATAAACAGATCCCACCCATGGTCCTGCTACTATCTTTAATTGCTAACCATAATGTCATCTGTGTATGGAATCCAAGTCCTTTGACACTGTGCATTGATAATGTTGCTATGAAACTGTTTTGTACATGTAATATGCCTGGTTTACCAGCAGGTGGCAGCGTATGTGGCAGACAGATCTGTATATAGAATGGAACTTACCATTCCATTCTCCCCCTTTTGGGCAGAAGTGGGCTAATCCTGCTTCCTACCAAGGGAGGGGCTGCAGGAAGTGTTTATTCAGTCTTAGTCATTCTAGTGTTGGATGCAGATGTGTGATGATATAGCAGCGAGGGGAGGCCCCCCCTCCTGCAGCAGGAGTCCCTCCAGAGGGAAGCAGCTCATAGAGCATCATGACTCCTTGTCAATTTACAGACAGAATATTGTGAGGGGGTCACCAGCCAAAGGCACTCCACTCTAGAGGTACCAGAACAGTCCTAAAGTCCAGCTTCCAGACTAAAGCCAATTTTAGCACAGAAGAGAGAGAAGGATAAAGCAGAATATCCCAGTTTGCCTGCCAGTTTATGATAAAACCTTCTGGAACCAAGAGAAAGCATGAATATTGTCTGGATGCAAGTTTATTTAAGTAAAGCTGTTGAACGTTATAAAGTCTCAAATAGACTTATTTCCCATCTAAACCATTACTCTCCCTTTTATTGCTTCTAAGCCTAGCCCTGGGGATTGACGTGAGCCCTGGGAGGTGGCATGTAGAACATCTAATTTTCTTTTTTTGCGGACTGTATGTGGACCTATTCATTTCAATGAATGAACGTGCTGCATCCATATGTCCGTTGCGCCATCCTGCAAAAAAAAAAAGAATATGTGTGGAACGCACAGAGCCATTATCTGTTTTTTGTGGATCCATGATTTGCAGACCACATAAACAGATACAGTCATGTGCATAAGGCCTTAATCAGATTTTTATTGAAATAATTGTAGGTGGATATGCTGTTACAGCTCACTGGTGGGGTATATTCAGATGCAGCAGATTTATTGCATTTCTACAAAGGTTCCATCCTTCTCAATCAGGTTTGCCGAAATCCAAGTGCTTGCCGCAACAAATCTGTCAAGTGTGAATTCACTCTTAAATTCTTGTGATTCACTGTAATTGCCTATGAAAAGATGTGGGCCAAAAAACTGGGAGAGTGTGTGACACTTCCATCATAGATATGAGATGCGAAAGTGGAAATAATGTCTGAAAATATATTTTTATCTTTGTTTAAGACAAGCAAAAAGAAACTGAATTTACCATTTTAATAATTAATTAGGGAACTTTTTAAATTCACTCACCTCAGGGCGCTGTTTAGAAAAAGGAAAAAAAAAAAATATACTTTATTAATTAATTTTGCATTTTACTAAGCAATTAGGCACCCAAAGTCCTGGGGACCTATGCACCTTAGAGTCAGTATATTCATACATCATGACTTCTCAGGGGTGTACAGATTCCACTGTACTGGAGCAATGGGGGCTGCAGCAAACACTATACAAACAGGAGCACATGTCGATCTCCCCATTCATTGCTCCAATTGTTCTGCTAGATTTATTCCTAGCTGGCAGCTCAGGGGGTGTACGCTTTCTCAGGGTGTATGTTCTTTCTGCTGCAGCTGGTAGCAGTTGAAGGATGGAACTGAGCATGTGTGTCATTAGTGACCTGGACAGAGAACTTAGAAAAAGGGCAAACAGCAGGTGGCTGTCATGGTACCTTCTGTGACAGAGATTAGAAGATCGGAGAGACTGACTGCACGTGAGGTTAACTGACAGTCTCTTGATTCTCAGTGTTGTAGTTTAGTAATGACCACACCTCTTGTCAGGTGCAGCCTGTGGTCATTACTGCATTCCCTACTTAGTTTGGTCTCACACTTCATACCATGCGGTTGATATTTTCTGCTGGGATTTGGAACAGTTGGTGTGTGGACCTTACCTGTGTTCCTGCTTATCCATTTTCTATAGGATAAGCTGTACTGCTCTTTGTATTTGGTTGTTCCCCTGTGCTTGTTGTTTCTAGGCCTCAGGGAGACGCTGGTTTGTTCACCTGGGAAGGAACCAGTAGTCTCATTCCCTGCCACTACCTAGGGCATTTCAGGGCTCCTAGGGTCTAGGTTCTGGCGTAAGTATCTTCCCACCTTCAGGGTCTATACATACTGACAGGAGTCAGGGACAGGTTTAATGGCTTCCTAGGAGGTGACCTTTTCCCTCTCCCTAGCCTTGAGGCCTAGTTCTGTGTCGATCCCCTCCCCTGTGTTCGTGACATTATCAACCGCCCTAAAACCGTCATTTTGTTCGGATCAGTGCAGCTATGGATCCTATGTCTGCACTGGTTGGACAGCTGCAGGGTCTGTCTTTGGAGGTAGCTCCGCGCGACCGTCTTGCAGATTTAGAGACACAGGCGGTTGGTTCCGGTGGTGGGTACCAGGCCTGCCCTGAACCTAAGGTTGCCCTCCCGGACAGATTTTCCAGGGGTAGTGACAATTTCCTTAGGTTCAGGGAGTCATGTAAATTGTACTTTAAGCTGCGTCCGTACTCTTCTGGGGATGAGTCAACAGTCACCCTGAGGACGTACTGTTGAATAATGTGGCTGCTTCCTTTAACACTTATGGTGGAGAGACACCTGTGGTTACGCCTTGTGACGAGGCTATGCAGTTAGGAGGAGCTACTCCTGGAACTGCTGGCAAGAGCTTTGGTCATATGAAGGGAGTCTGTTTTTGTTGTGCAAAGAAGGGACATTTAGTGAATATATGTCCATACGTTCATCGTCAAGGTGAAAACAAAAAATAAAAATGTAATCCCCAACTTGCTATTGGTGGTGTGGGTGGGGAGCCAGAAAACTTACTGTTTTCATTTACTGGTAGTACCCGATTTCTCCTGTCGGCCGAGGTGGCGCTAGACTCTAAAACTGTGGGAATTGAGGTGTTTATTGACAGTGGGACAGGAGTTAACCTAGTTGATGGTCAGTTTGTTTGTATGCATGGTTTGACAAAAAATGCATTAGACAAAAATATTTCGGTGTTTGCAATTCATTCTGCTTCACTCACTCATAAATGTTTATCACAAATGGTGCAGGACATCCGTTTAAAGGTGGGTGATTTTCATCAAGAATCCATGTCGTGTTTTGTGCTGGAGGGTCTGCCTGCTCCTGTGGTGCTAGGTTTACCATGGTTAAGTAAACATAATCCTACCATCGATTGGCAAGCTAGACAGATTCTTGATTGGCGTGATTAATGCATAGACAACTGTCTTAGCACATCGCTTTCTGTTGTAACCACTAGAGCTGTACCTCCCTTTATTTCTGATTTTGCTGATGTATTCTCTGAAAGTGGAGACCAGGAGTTACCCCCACATCAGGAGTATGATTGCCCTATCAACATTATTCCCTGAGCTAAATTGCCCAAATATCGATTGTATAATCTTTCTGAACCCGAAAAAGCAGCCATGCGAGAGTATATTACCGAGAGTTTGGCTAAGGGACATATTAGACCGTCCAAATCCCCAGTTGCTGCAGGGGTTTTCTTTGTTAAGAAAAAGGACGGAACTCTTAGGCCATGTCTGGATTTCCATGAGCTTAATCGCATTATTGTCTGTGATCCCTATACCCTTCCTTTGATCCCATATTTGTTCAATCAGATTGTAGGTGCCAAGGTGTTCTCTAAGTTGGATTTGAGGGGGGTATATAATCTGGTAAGGGTCAAGGAGGGGGACGAATGGAAGATGGCCTTTAATACTCCTGAAGGTAATTTTGAGAATTTGGTCATGCCTTTTGGGTTGACCAATGCTCCTGCTGTTTTTCAACATTTCATCAATTACATCTTTCATCATCTGGTAGGCAGGTTTGTGGTGATGTATCTGGATGATATTTTAATTTATTCCTCCGACATGGAGAAGCATCAGGATCACGTGAGACAGGTCTTACAGATCCTAAGGGAGAATAACTTGTATGCTAAGATGGAGAAGTGTGTATTTTCCGGAAGTGCAATTCCTGGGTTACCTACTCTCATCTTCGGGTTTTCGTATGGATCCGTAAAAAGACCGTGCTGTGTTGGACTGGGATCGACCCGAAAATCTGAAAGTGCTCCTGCGATTTTTGGGGTTCACCAACTACTACCGTAAATTTATCCTGAATTACTTGACTGTTGTTAAACCATTAACAGATATGACTAAGAAAGGTGTGGATTTCTCAGTCTGGTCTGATGAGGCATTACATGCCTTTTGAGTGGTAAAGGAATGTTTTACTTCTGCTCCTAAACTGGTGCAGTCGGATGTGTCACAGCCATTTATTGTGGAGGTTGACGCATCCGAGGTAGGGGTAGGAGCAGTCTTGTTGCAGGGTCCTTCACCTAGTAAATGGCGCCCATGTGCTTTCTTCTCTAAGAAACATTCTGCTGCTGAAAGAAATTATGATTTAGGCAATAGAGAATTGCTGGCCATTAAGTTGGATTTTGTGTGGCGTCATTGGTTGGAAGGAGCGGTTCATCCCATTACGGTAATTACCGATCACAAAAATCTGGCCTACCTGGAGTCGGCTAAACGTCTTAACCCAAGGCAGGCTAGATGGTCGTTGCTTTTTACCAGATTTAATTTCATTGTCACCTATCACCCTGGGATTAAGAACGTCAAGGCGGATGCCTTGTCGTATAGCTTTCCTGGGGGGGATGGGGTGATTCGGAAGATCCTGGTCCTATCTTGTCTGAAGGGGCAGTAATATCTGCTCTTTATCCCGACTTTAAGGCAGAGGCGTTGGAGGCCCAGGGAGATGCACCGGATTCTTGTCCTCCGGGAAAGTTGTTTTTTCCTTCGGAATTACGGCACAAGGTGTTCGACGAACATCACTGTTCAATTTTTACAGGACACCCTGGGAGCAGATCCACGGTCGATCTCATCTCTCGTAGATTCTGGTTGCCGGGGTTGCGTAAATGTGTGGAGGGCTATGTGTCAGCCTGTAGTACTTGTGCACGTGCTAAGGTGACACATACTCGGCCTTCAGGATCTCTACTTCCATTGTCCATCCCGTCCACACCTTGGACTCATTTGTCCATGGACTTTATGACAGATTTGCCGAATTCCTCAGGAAAAACTGTGATTCTGGTGGTTGTTGATAGAGATGGCCTTACGGTTCGCCCGGCGGTTGTTTCGCAGGGAACTTTGCTCGTTCACGATGTTCGCATGCGCCATATTCTTTTGAAATTGCGCCGAACTATGACCCATGACACATCCATCAGGTGGGACAGGACAGCCAATTGAGACGTTTCAGCACATGGGCACACCCCACCCTATAACAGAACCCGATCTGGCAGCCATTTTACATTCTGTGTTTTGCCAGTGTAGGGAGAGGTTGCTTTGTGGAGCAGGCAGAGACTGTTAGGGACACCAAATGCTAGCTAATAGGGCCACAAAAGTCTTTTTAAGGACTGGTATAGGTGTGCTATCGATAGGTGTGATATACTGAGGGGTGTGATATACTTATAATATAGAAATAAAGCGATGGATCCAGCATCGAAGTTAGAAAATATCGTGGGTTCCTTTATTCAGTATAGTACAAATCCATACAGTGACAGCATCACCTCAGTGTTCCAAATGAACGTCTATGCGTTTCGAACAAACATGTTCTTAGTCGTGACCGATCAGATATCCAACTGGCCATGTTTATATAGGCTAGCTGCTACCTCTCCTCCCACCTCCAGGTGAGAGCTAGAAGGAGCTGATTGCAGCACACCCAAGACATAGCCAATAGGAACAACTGAAATTAACATTGGTGCAAATTTAACATCTTTAAAACCAAGTGAGTGCACATGAGATATGTGCTATTCAGACTCCTAAATCAGGAATAACAAAATGTGCCAGTCTCCGAAAATTTAAGTGATAGACAGGACATTAATAAACACAAAACATATGCGAATTCCCGGAAAAAACGCATGGTCTGAATAGTGATTCACAATGTTAAAAACAGAAAAATGCAAATCAAGCATGGCGAAAGTATCCTCATAACTGCTGATCTGGATGAGACAACACAATGAGAATAAAATATAGATATGAAAAAACACACCAGGAATGGACCCAATCCTAATAGAGATACATGAGTTCCTTTCTTAAGTTCAAACCATTCGGATGTCTTGTTTTTCGTAGAATCCAAAGGGCTTCCCTTTGTATTAATCGCCTTTGGAAATCGTCCCCTCAACATAGAAATCGCCCCCTAACATAGAAAGTATATTATAGTGCATTTGTATTGTGTAGCAGTTGTGTGCGGTTCTGCTGCGATACCGCAGCTATATAGAGGGACAAACGCTATTGGAATAACTAATTGCAACTGGTGTGATACACCTGTTGCCCCCCAAAAAACTGATTGAGGGGTGTGGTATACTTATAATATACTTTCTAACATAGAAAGTTTATTATAGTGCATTTGTACTGTGCAGCAGTTGTGTGCGGTTCTGCTGCTGAAGCAGGTATATAGAGGGACAAGCGTTATTGGAACAACTATTTGCAATGGGTGTGATATACCTGTTGCCCCCCAAAAAACTGATTGAGGGGTGCGATATACCTTCTTCCACAAAATACTGACTAAGGGGTTTGATATACCTGCTTCCACAAAATAACGATTGAGGTGTGCGATATACCTGTTTACACCAAATATTGATTCAGGGGTTCTTTATACCTGTTTTCACAAAATACTGATTGAGGGGTGCAATATACCTGCTTTCACCAAATATTGATTGAGGCCTCCGATACTCTGGTTTCCACAAAATACTGATTGAGGGGTGCGATATACCTGCTTCCACCAAATATTGATTCAGGGGTTCTATATACCTGCTTCCACAAAATACTGATTGAGGGGTGTGATATACCTGCTTCCTCCAAATATTGATTCAGGGGTTCTATATACCTGCTTCCACAAAATACTGATTGAGGGGTGCGATATGCCTGGTTCCACAAAATAATGATTAAGGGGTTTGATATAGCTGCTTCCACAAAATACTGATTGAGGTGTGTGATATACCTGTTTCCACAAAATACTGATTGAGGGGTGCGATATACCTGCATCCACCAAATATTGATTCAGGTGTTCTATATACCTGTTTCCACAAAATGATGATTGAGGGGTGGGATATACCTGCTTCTACAAAATATTGATTAAGGGGGTTCTATATACCTGTTTCCACAAAATACTGATTGAGGGGTTGGATATACCTGCTTCCACAAAATACTGATTGAGGGGTGCAATATACCTGCTTCCACCAAATATTGATTCAGGGGTTCTATATACCTGTTTCCACAAAATACTTATTGAGGGGTGCGATATATCTGCTTCTACAAAATACTGACTAAGGGATTTTATATACCTGCTTCCATAAAATACTGATTCAGGGCTGCGATATACCAGCTTCCACCAAATACTGATTGAGGCCTGCGATATACCTGCTTCCACAAATACTGCTCTTCTCTAGGGACTTTGGCACAGGGTCATTTTGAAAATGACAGGCAGAGGAAGAGGCAGGCCGTTCAGCAGGGATCGTAGGGGTCGGACAGGTGCACCAGGCCAGAGCCTAATTGGGAAGTTGGAGAAGGTGCGTGCCATTGCGTCAAAGCACGCACCAGAGTTGGTTGAGTGGCTCACTCAGCCTTCCGCTTCTGCACCCTCCTCATCCTCTGTATCTGCACCTTCCTCACTCTCTGCTGTGTGCACCCCCAAAGACATCACCACCACCACCATAGCCCCTCCACTCGAGTCAGAGAAATTATTTTCCTATCCATTCCGAGACCTTACCGATGCACAGCCATTATTGGCATCGGATGAGGAAGAGGAGGTAGCAACAGCCGCCACCCAGCAGTCTGACGACAGTACCCAGATCAGCCCAAGGACGGTGGTCACCGCTGTTGCTGCCTACTCCGAGATCTCTAATGTCAGTGGTGGTGAAGGTGATGATGATGACGTGTCGATGGACGTCACGTGGGTGAACACAAGCGAGGAAGAGAAGGGGAGTTCAGAGGGAGAGACGGAGCAGCAGATAGGGAGGAGAAGGAGGAGAAGCAGGTAGAACTCACAATGCACAGAAGGCAAAAATTAAACTCGGAGCGAGCCATTCACCATGCACGGTCACATCTTGCGCTCCCAGGATGTCGGCACATTGCTCCACAGTGTGATTTATTTTTAACATGTCAGCTGCTGACAATAGTGTTGCCATCTGCAGCCTGTGCTGACAACGCATAAGTCGGGGTAAGCCCAACACTCACCTAGGGACGACCGCCTTAAGAAGGCATCTGGCCTCCCATCACCGAGCCCAGTGGGAGCAACGCCATTCAAACCCACAAAGCCACACTCCCGGCGCTCCACGTCCTGCCTCTTCTCCTTCTCCTCTCTCCTCCCATTTGTCCTCCACTCCACCTTCCACCGTGCCGTCGCGCGTTCATCTGGCACAAGGCAGGCTTCCGTGGCCCTAATGTTCGAGCATAAAAAGTTAATGACGCTGGATAACCCTCTTGCCCAACGGCTGACCGCTAGCTTGTCGGAACTGCTAGCCCGCCAACTACTGCCATATAAACTGGTGGACTCGGAGGCCTTTAGAAAATTTGTGGCCATTGGCACACCACAATGGAAGGTCCCCGGAAGGAAATATTTCTCCCAGAAGGGCATCCCAGAGCTATATGGCCACGTTCAGCGGCAATTGAATATATCTCTGACACACAGTGTCGGTGCCAAGATACATCTGACCACAGACACGTGGTCTAGCAGACACGGGCAGGGAAGGTACATAACTTTTACTTCCCACTGGGTGAACCTTCTGACAGCCGTCAAGCATGTAACCCGTGGCACCCGTGTGGATTTGGTGTTACTGCCACGGATTGCATGCAGGCCTGCCTCTTCTTCTCCTCGGCTGACTCCTCCTTTTCCACTGCTACCGCCTCTTCCACTGCACCCCCCAAGCTCCCAGAACCAATTCGACGTGCCAGGTGAGACGTTACCATGCTGTGCTGCGGCTGTTGTGCCTGGAAGCCAAGAGCCACACCGGTCCTGCACTCCTTTCAGCTCTGCGGTCACAGGCCGATCATTGGCTAACCCCGCTCAATTTGACAGTTGGTAAAGTGGTGTGCGACAATGGTTCCATTCTGCTGAGAGTGCTGAAACAGGGCAAAATGACACACGTGCTGTGCATCGCACATGTCCTGAACTTAGTCGTGCAGCAATTCGTTGCCAAATACCCCAGGGTCCAGGACATCTTGCAGCAGGCCAGGAAAACCTCTGGCCATTTTAGAAGATCTTACACGGCCATGGCTCACCTTGCTGATGTTCAGCGGCGACACCACCTGCCCGTCAGACGTCTGATTTGTGACTGCCCAACGTGCTGGAATTCCACCTTGTATATGCTTGATAGGCTGCTCCAGCAGCAACGTGCCGTTAACGACTACCTGTAAAAACTCGGCGGCAGGACAGGTCCTGGAGAGCTTGGTTTCTTTTCACCGCTAGTGGCTGCTCATGCGCGACGCATGCAGACTTCTGCGGCCATTTAATGAGATCACCAAACTGGTCAGTCGCAGCCAGAGCACTATCAGTGACATCGTACCTTACGCCTTCTTTCTGGAGCGTGCATTGCATTGTGTCATTGATCAAGCCGTCGAGGAGCAGGAGCTGGAAGATGAGAAAGTCGCAATGCTGGATGAATTACCAGGGGGGGGCTACTCCATCTGAGACAAGTCAGCAGGAGTCTGAAGAGGAGTCAGAGGAAGATAGTGCCTGGGGGGAGGAGGAGGAGCAGGCTTTGAGGGGGACTTTAAACTTTTCGGGGATCCCTTGGTAATGAGCACACCTCTTGTCAGGTGCAGCCCGTGGTCATTACTGCATTCCCCACTTAGTTTGGTCTCACACTTCATACCATGCGGTTGATATTCTCTGCTTGGATTTGGAAGAGTTGGTGTGTGGACCTTACCTGTGTTCCTGCTCATCCATTTTCTATAAGATAAGTTGTACTGCTCTTTGTATTTGGTTGTTCCCCTGTGCTTGTTGTTTCTAGGCTTCAGGGAGACGCTGGTTTGTTCCTTAGGAAGAACCCAGTAGTCACATTCTCTGCCACTGTCTAGGTTCCGGCGTATGTATTTTCCCACCTTCAGCTTCTATACATACTGACAGGAGTCAGGGCCAGGTTTAGGGGCTTCCTAGGAGGTAACCTTTTCCCTCTCCCTAGCCTTGAGGCCTAGTTCTGTGTCCCTCCCCTCCCCTGTATTCGTGACAGTGGCGCTACACAAATAGATTTCATTGAATAACTCAGTGACTATACTAAATATATAATTACATGCAATTAAAAAAGTATCTATCTAGAATACTGACATACTGTAGCACATCGGTATCCTGGATAAGCCATTTAAGGACCATCGTGTAATAACCATTGCAGAGAGCAGCAGAAAAGAACATGGCTATGCATTGCATCCAGAGTGGACTGATTTAAATGAAAAGTGTGCAATACTTCCTTTCCCCTATGGGGGTGCTGTAGGGAAATTAAGCCCTTGCTGCCAGGTTCCCAGTTATATTGCAAATGATTGATAAGGTGGGTACCATGTGTGAAGTGATATGACATCCGCAAATTTACAGTGTTTGGTTCGCTTTCATTTTAAAGAGTTTTTGAGGAGCCCTTACCATAAATAACTGTTCGCAGTATTTTTGGTATGGAATAGTTCTATATTTTTGATCCTGAAATTAGAAGTATTCTGATCCCTGACTAGGTCTGTAAATCCCATAGACCTTCACTGAAAGAACACAGGCATGTGTGGATTCTCATCTATGTTACAGTCACCATGAGGGTCGTGGGACCCAAATTTGGGACCTAATCTGTCAGACATTTTCGGTATATGTCAAGGATATGATCTAGATGTCTGTAGTTGGAATACCCCTTAAATGTTTACACCCAACTTAGGTTGCCCATGCTCCTTATTGATTTTGCTGCCAAGATCCATAGCTTTTTTCATGTTTCCATTGATCTCTGTAGTCATATGAGGACGTATTATCTGTGACATATAACTCATTGTTATTTACCATTTTTATTATTCACACTTTTATATTCTTCTACAGGACTGTACGATTACGGCGATACCAAATATGTATAGGAGTCTCCTATTCCACCAATGTTTTTTTTTTTTCAAGCTGTTCACTGTATGATTTAAATAACATGTTGCTTCTATTAGACAGGACTTTACTATTTTTGCAATACCATACATGTGTAATTATTTAACAAGTTTTTTATGCACCACTTGCTCCCTTAAAGGGCATCTGTCAGCAGTTTTGCATCTATGACACTGGCTGACCTGTTACATGTGCACTTGGCAGCTGAAGACGTCTGTGTTGGTCCCACGTTCATATGTGCCCACATTACTGCGAAAAATGATGTTTTATTATATGCAAATGAGCCTCTAGGAGCAATAGGGGCGTTACCATTACACCTAGAGGTTCAGCTCTCTCAACTGCCACCACCCTCTGCACTTTTATTGACAGGACCAGGCAGTGTAAATATGATCACACCTGGCCCTGACAGTAAAAGTGCAGTGGGTGCGGCAGGTGCAGAGAGAGCAGAGCCTCTAGGTGTAATGGTAACGCCCCCGTTGCTCCTAGACGCTCATTTGCACATATTAAACCATCATTTTTCTCAGCAATGTGGACACATATGAACATGGGACCAACACAGATGCCTTCAGCTGCCAAGCACACATGTAACAGGTCAGCCAGTGTCCTAGGGACAAAACTGCTGACAGATGATGCCCTTTAAGACCGTGGGAGGAAGTTTACATGTAAATGATAAGTTTCACAGAAAGAGAAAGTCAAGCATGGAAACCAGAGCTTTCATAATTTGGCCACATTTTAACGTATAGTAACTAAGATTGGACAGAGGCAGCTTTTATGGGCTGGAGTTTAGTTGTCCCACGTGGACGTGGCTGCGATCACTTGCATTCAGTTTTTCCTGACAATTTGTGCTGTTTTTTTTTTATTATGTTGGAAGGATTCCAGGTTCAGTTTGATTTATATCTGCAAAGTGTCTGTGAGCGGGAGATTACAGGAGCTGACATCACAGACGACAGGAACGGACATTGTCATAAAACATTTAACTACTGTTTTGTATCTTCTGTAAATTCAGGAAAATCAATTCTGGTTACGGCACTTCCTTGTCAGGGTGAGACGTGGCAAAAAAAAATAACACTGCAGTTACTCTACAGAGTCACCGCATGCCACAGGTTGTACCCTGTACATATTACATGTGCATTTTTCCTGAATTTATGGACTTTTGGGAAGGATTTTTCTGCAGATTTGTTGCAGATTTCAATTGTTTAATTGCAAAGGATGAAAACTGTAGCAAGTATGCGTTGCAATTAACCAACATAAAAAATAAAAAAAAACATTTGCTGTGTGCCCTGAATATAGTGCATACTTTTTCCCCTACATGTGAATATTAAACTGCAATATTTTATGGTAAGGTTTTCAATGTGGAATCCACGGCCTAAATTCTGAACATCTATTTTGAAAATCTATTTTGAACATCACGGTCAGGAAGCCCAAACCAGTCACTCCTGGTTTTTACCAATGGAGTCTTACATCATTGGGTGGAGTAAAAGAAGTATAAAAGAGGGACACGGGGGGAGGGGACCGATAAGTGTATTAACGGTCACATCACCCATCCAGTGTCCCTCACTTACCTACGCGTTTCTCCAAATGGCTTCGTCAGGGGAAGCGACTTCCCCTGACAAAGCCATTTGGCGAAACGCGTAGGATAAGTGAGGGACACTGGATGGGTGATGTGACCGTTATTACGTTTGTTTATAATTGAATGAGCTATTATATGTCGTTCCTGGTCTACCTGAGGCACTATTGTTATTTTATGGAAACCTGCTATAGTATCTTTTTCCTCCATTATCTGTTACTAACTTGGGGCAACAATTACACCTGTGGATTTATTTGTTTAATTGCATTTGTTGCTTCCCCTATATGTATTTACACTTATCGGTCCCCTCCCCCCTGTGTCCCTATTTTATACCTGTTTTACTCCACTAATGTTGTAAGACTCCATTATATGTGTTTTATTGTGTTGTTCTAATAAAATATATATTTTTTGCTTTCATATGGTCGCTTTTTCTTTGGTGATCTGCGTATACACATAGTGGTATAGGTTGTGATTTAATCAATATATGTGGCCCTCATAGGTCGTCTGTGTAGTTTTTTTTCTTGTATATGATAGGTTAGATTTGACACATTTCACATTACACGTTGCGGCCTTCTAGTAACATAACAAAAACGGCGCCGTACATTCTGTAGTGGCTGTGTTTGGTATTGCAGCCCAGGTCCATTGGGCCATGTGACTGATGAACATGATGTCACTGGCTTAGGAAGAGGCGCTGTTAAACAGCTGATCAGCGGGAGCGGGGCTGGGCCAACACAGAGGCTCGGGAGGCTCCAGCCTCAGGGCGCAGGCCAGTCTGGGCGGCAGGCAGGCCACTGACCACGTCGCTGCTGCTGCCGCGCCTGCAATGTGACGTTACAGAGTTACATTACCCTACTTCGTGAGATTTCCCTACCTAGTACCTCCAAACTTCCGGTCGCACTGCTATTGACGTGAGGAGGCGTTCCTGAGTTTTGACGATCTGCGCATGCGCAAACGGAGAGTTTATGGAAAATCTCAGCGGAGTTCAGCTGCAGACCGGGACACTGCGCATGCGCCGGAGAGCCTCAGTAGGGAAATATTACGGCCCAGTGCGCATGCGCGGCTAACTCCGGCCGGCGCATGCGCAGTGTCCCGGTGTGAAGCTGAACTCCGCTGAGATTTTCCATAAACTGTCCGTTTGCGCATGCACAGATCGCCAAAACTCAGGAACGCCTCCTCACGTCATTAGCAGTGCGAACGGAAGTTTGGAGGTAGGGAAATCTCACGAAGTAGGGTAATGTAACGTTACAGATAATATTCTTTCCCGTCTGATCTGAGGTCTGATGGGGTTCTGGATGGGGTAAAATTACAAGGAACGCCCCGAGGGGTGGGAAGGGGCGCGCACTTGGGCAGCTCAGCCTCTGTTGGTGGTGGACCTTGTCCCAGCCCTGAGCAGGAGTGACGGGAGTCGGACCCCTACCGATCAGAAATTGACCTATCCCTATCCCAAGGATGGGTCATCAGTATTGTTCTCCCAGAAAGCCCCTTACACTCCGCCGTAAAATAACAAGTCTTGAGCACTTTTTCTTAGATCTCTAAATTATGCTGCGCCTCTGTTATCCTTCCTGGAAATGTATGCATAAATTGACAAATGAGTGTTACCATACCCTTGCCTATGAACAAAAAATAAAATCAAACATCTCTGTTTCATGAAATATTCCAATAAATCCAGAAAATTGACCTAAATGGACTTTATTTGGTGGAATTACATGAATGCACAATAAGACTGTACAGGTCTCTTCGTCAGGACTATACGTCTTACAGAATTGTACAAGTGGTAAGTGTTTAGTATAAAACAATAGCAACAACGAGGGCGCAGTGTGTTAGAATGGAGGAGACATCACATGGAGGTGATTTGCCTGGTCACATGATCCTCCATCAGCGGCCATCTTATGGACAGGACCTCTGTAATGGACAGCACAGAAGATTTGGCTTATGAAAAATAGCTAAGGGCCCAGAATATCAACAAAGACGTGCTATATAGTCATCTTATATACACATTAGTCACAGGTGGCCGGAAAGTGGTCATCCCCTTTAGGAATACAAATTATCATTTGTAATAAATTAGTTAGATGCACAGGGTGGTTGATGCACCAATCAGGGTGCTCTCAGTTTTAACAGCGTCACCCCGCTGTTAAAGAAGGAGAAATATAGAAAAGAGATAACTGGGCACACCTAAGATATTTGTAACTATTATTTATTGATTAATTCTTAAAAAATATTTTTTAGAAATATTTGCAATAATTTGAGGATATAATATCACTACCACATTAATGAGCAACATACATATAGTAAATTATGTGTCTCAGTAATCGGATTGAGGCTAGAATGGGAACCACCAGTGATTAAGCAGCCCCACTCCAGTCTCCGTGTGGACAGAAAAGTATACCAAATAAATTACATAAATAAAACAGCAATATAGTAACGGAATAATATAATAGTATACTGATAAGAATAATAAAAGTTCAGCGGCAATGGAATAACGTCTGGTATTATAGAATAAAATCCAGGTAACGATATAAAATGGAAATTCGTTGGTCCTGAAAATTTCCAAATGTCCAAATATGCCAAAGATACCCACAGGTGGTGTTGTATAATGTATTGGCAATAATACAATCAGTTGGTATATTCAGTTGTTAGACCAGCGGCGTCCCGCTTACGGTCTGAAATCAATCCAACAGTTGAACAAATAGTGAAAAAGAGGAACAATCTTACCAATGCCGGAGGGTTCTCACAATTCAGAGAAACCTCTGCCGTCTGTCGAAACTTAGTCCCGGTTTTTGCTGCAGTCGGGTAGAACTCACGGTAGATGTTTGTAAATCACCTGTTCGCAGTCGAATCACTGCACGAGGTCCCGCTTGTTTGAGTCCTAATGAAGTATCCCAACCTTCCAGGTAGAGGTTTCAGATCGGCTGTGTTTAATGAGTCGGCTCTAGATTGTTCCGGTTGTGAAGTCGATGCGGTGCACTCGCATATGCTTGAATTTGGGGGGTCAGACCAGACGCGTTTCGGGGTTAGAGTGTCCCCTTCCTCAGTGGCTAAGGAATAGCCACTGAGGAAGGGGACACTCTAACCCCGAAACGCGTCTGGTCTGACCCCCCAAATTCAAGCATATGCGAGTGCACCGCATCGACTTCACAACCGGAACAATCTAGAGCCGACTCATTAAACACAGCCGATTGATTTCAGACCATAAGCGGGACGCCGCTGGTCTAACAACTGAATATACCAACTGATTGTATTATTGCCAATACATTATACAACACCACCTGTGGGTATCTTTGGCATATTTGGACATTTGGAAATTTTCAGGACCAACGAATTTCCATTTTATATCGTTACCTGGATTTTATTCTATAATACCAGACGTTATTCCATTGCCGCTGAACTTTTATTATTCTTATCAGTATACTATTATATTATTCCGTTACTATATTGCTGTTTTATTTATGTAATTTATTTGGTATACTTTTCTGTCCACACGGAGACTGGAGTGGGGCTGCTTAATCACTGGTGGTTTCCATTCTAGCCTCAATCCGATTACTGAGACACATAATTTACTATATGTATGTTGCTCATTAATGTGGTAGTGATATTATATCCTCAAATTATTGCAAATATTTCTAAAAAATATTTTTTAAGAATTAATCAATAAATAATAGTTACAAATATCTTAGGTGTGCCCAGTTATCTCTTTTCTACAAATTATCATTTAATAAAATTAATAAATAAACCTTCTGCTATAAAAAAAAAAAGGGTTTTTGCTTATTTGATCTCTTCCATGACTAAAAAGGTAGTAGGATCACTACATGTTGGTAACACAGGATCTGCATACGGAATACAAAATCCGTCCGGTCATCATCATTATTAGTGACGAGCGAATTTATCAAAAGTTCGATTTGGCTGCTTTGCTGAATTTCACAAAGAAACTCGCTTCGAGACTAATTATTTCATCACAAAGAGCATTTCTTTGTAATTAGCAGGCGCAGTGACGGGGAAAAGTGAGTGCGCCACCCCCGATCATTGAACCCCTCAGATGCCACATTCATCACTGATCGCAGCATCTGAGATAAACATTGAGGGCTTTCAGGGGTTAATCAAGGTCAGGGGGTGGAATTAAAAATACTCACCTTATCCATTCGATCGCGTAGCGGCTGCCGCTGCCATCTTGATTGATTGAAGACTCCGTGACACCATGCCAAATTTCGAGATTTCGTGTGGAATCGTCAATCAAGATGGCCGTGGTGGCAACTTCACGTGCAAATGGATGAGGTGAGTATGATTTTTTTTTCCCCATTTCAGGGAAAATAGATTAGTTCCCACGAAGCATGAGGAAATTCGGTGAATCAAATTTTCCATGAAATTTGGATCGAAGTCCACTTCGATTCGCACTAATCATTATCATTAAAGGGCATCTGTCAGCAGTTTTGTACCTATGACACCGGCTGACCTGTTACATGTGCGCTTGGCAGCTGAGGGCATCTGCGTTGGTCCCATGTTCATATGTGCCAGGTACAAATCTGCTGACAGATGCCCTTTAACCGTTGTGGTGCTGAGTCTGAGAGGGGCGCTAAATAAATAAAAATATCAGAGGAGCTTTATCTTCTCCTTACGCCTTTGTTTAGGTTTTAAAAAGTTGTAACACCAGATGTTGCGACTTTTTAAACTCCATTGCAACAAAATGTAATTGCAACTGGAATATTTACGAAAAGGGACATGGCAGGGGTGGTGCGTGTGTGGGGCCATTAGACAAGGAACAAATCATTCATGCCGGAAACTGGGGTAAACGATGATTGAAATCTAGGCCAGCTCGCAGATGGAGTAAGCGTCAGTCAGGCGCACGGACTGCCAGAGGAAGCACTTCCTTTGTGACAAAGCCTGCTCCTCATCATAAATTAAGCGCATCCACCAGTGCCGCAGGGCCAATGAGGACTGGCGCAACACATGGCGGTCTTGAGAAATCAGGGCCATAGCTTTTGAGACTCTAAGAGACACATACGAAAAATTCATATAGCTCAAAAAGTTGTTTGCATCACTTAGTTTTCCATACAGTGTTGTCTCCAGGAGTAGAGAAAATATATTCGCCACATTGTGTTCCCCGGACGTTTCGGTCTATAGTTAGACTTTTTTCATAGGGATCTTTAATTAACACATAGCATCTTAGGTTTGAACTGGTATACAATGTATGGAAAAATAGGAGTAAAAGAAAAGGGAGAACAATATAAGTGAGAGTCCAGAAGCAAAGGGTTAAGGCTGATACGTCTGAAGGAATTAGTTTTTCAGGTGTAGTTGTAAAGGCGAGGATAAGTGGAATGTAAGTAGAGAACTGTCATGGTGTGGAGTAAAGAAGATGTAAAAAGGGGTAGATAAGTAAGTATAAGGCCTCATGCACACGGTGCACATGGTGTGTTTTGCGGTCCGCAAATCGCGGATACTCAAAACACGGATGGCGTCTGTGCGCGTTCCGCAATTTGCGGAACGGCACAGACAGCCTTCAATATAAATGCCTATTCTTGTCCGCAAAGCGCGGACAAGAATAGGACATGTTATATTTTTTTAGCGGGGCCACGGAACGGAGCAACGGATGCGGACAGCACACAGAGTGCTGTCCGCATCTTTTGCGGCCCCATTGAAGTGAATGGGTCGGCATCCGAGCTGCCAAAACGGCGGTTCGGATGCGGACCAAAACAACGGCCATGTGCATGAGGCCTAAGAAGTAGATTTACGTTATTGGTGGCAGGAGGGCAAGGGCAGTCCTGGATGTAATGCTCGTCTGTCTAGGGAGTTCTATAAAATGGGCGATTGTAGGTAGCACTGGTGGGTGACGTCAGCGCTAGTGACATCATCACGCTGAGGTGGAGTGTGCGTGCTCATGCGCAATAGATGCCAGGCGATCGGTATAATACAACTATGCGTAAGAGAAGCGCGCATGGCAAGTAGGAGAAATGTGTGTGGTGAGAAACTGGCAGTATGGGCAGAGATAGAGAGAGATGCATGTGTGTAAGGCCTCATGCGCACGACAGTATTTTTTCACGGTCCGCAAAACGGGGTTTGTTCCGTGATCCGTTTCCGTTTTTGTTTCCGTGTGTCTTCCTTGATTTTTGGAGGATCACCAGACATGAAGGAAAGTGAAAAAAAATCGAAGTCAAGTTTGCCTTGCAAATGATAGGAAAAAAAACGAACGCGGACGACAATCTTGTGTGCCTCCGTGTTTTTTCATGGACCCATTGACTTGAATGGATCCGCGAACCGTTGTCCGTGAAAAAAATAGGACAGGTCCTATTTTTTTGACGGACTGGAAAATCACGGATCAATGGGTCCGCAGAAAATCACGGAAAACGGAACAACGGACACGGAACACAACAACGGTCGTGGGCATGAGGCCTAAGAAGGAAAGGGAGAGAAGATATAGAGCTGAAATGAGATGTCTGGTAGAAGAGAGACATGGAGGGGAGATCAACAATATCAACTAACAGTATGAATCAGTGGAAAAAGATGAGCAAAAAAATAATATTAATAATAATAAATGAAAAATGAAAGAGCATCCAATATTTTGAATTAGATATGGTGATGTAACTGCATAGAGGAAAATTAAGAGGCAAAGTAGTTATATGCGACAATGAATAGATAAATTATGAAAAGCACCAAAAAAAAAAAGAAGAAACAGAAAAACATGAACAAATAATTAGTGACCAAAAAAGTAATTAGGCACAATAAGGTAGAACATTAGTAAGGGAAACTGCAATCATGGAAGTGAGGGGGGGGGGGGGGAGACAGGTGGGAGGGGGGGGGGAGGGGGAAGGAAGACGGGGGGGGGGGGGGGGTTAGTTCTCACCCATGGTCGCCTAATCCCAACGTGTCTGAAATAAAAACAGAAAAATTCCATTATCATCATGATAAAAATAGAAAGTCACATTCTCTGTTTAGTCCTTTAGGTGCTAGAGTGTCCAATTTATGAATCCAATATGATTCTCGCCGTTGTAATTGTAAAATCCAATAACCTGGAAACGTAGCTGCGAGATTTGGCGTTTGTGTTGATGGAAATGTGCTGGTTTCGGCAAAAGTAATTGTTTTGTTGTAATCGTGGATTTTGTAGAAAACGTTGTCGTGGTAAAACGGAAATTAGTCCTATGTCAGCATGGACAAGTTTGTCCCTGATATTATGACTACGTTTATAACAGGTCAAAGGGGGACTCTGAAATTCCCATATGTGAGGATAGGGTTGTTGTAAGATTGACCAGCTATTTCGTATAATTTGGTGGATTTTGGGCATAATCGGATGATAGGTAGTAATACATGGAATTTGTGGGATGTCAGTTTTGGTACTGTTGGTTGCTCGAGTCTCTGAAATGTCATATCTAGTGAGTTGCGGTGGGTATCCCCTTTGGGTGAATTTGTTGCTCTTTTCGGTTAGTCTTGTTGTTAAAGGGATTCTGTCATCAGATTTAACCCTCTAACCTAAACATGAGGACTCCTGGTAGCGGCTTCGTTGAGCGAAGTGCGCATCAGGCCGGCACATGCGCACTTCGCTCAACGAAGCCGCTGCCAGGAGTCCGCACGGGCGCATCAGGCTGAGCCTAGTGCGCAGGCGCGGGATTTGGCAGAGGGACGGGGAGGATTGCGGAGGTGGCTCTATGAGCATATGTTTAGGTTAGAGGGTTAAATCTGATGACAGAATCCCTTTAAGGTGGTGGGATTGGTAACTATACGTTGTACTCTCATGAATTGCGAGTGTGGGAGTAATCTTTTGGTTGCGTTGGAGTGGCAGCTAGTGTAGTGCAATAGACTGTTTCTATCAGTTGGTTTGCTATATAGATCAAATTGTAAATGGCCATCAGGGTCCTTTTGTACCAGTGTGTCAAGAAAGCTAATTTCTAAAGTGTCCACATGTACAGTATAGTAAACCCTAGTTCAAGGTATACATTATTTAAAGGGAACCTGTCACCAGTTTTATGGTGTCCTAACTAAGGGCAACATAAATAAGTGACTGATTCTCTTAGCACAATGCTGGGTCACTTTCTTTAATTCACCCAGTCAATTTGCCAACATCTTGTATTGAAAAGCTCCAGCTGATAATGATGAGTCATGAATATTCATGACCTCCTGACTCTCCCCGCCCACCTGCTGCTGAATGACAGTTTGTTTCCATATGAACCAGCAGCAGGTGGGCAGGGGAGTGGCTATAGCTCTGATTTAAATATACGCTGGACTCAATGACATCACGCCGGACTCCAATCAGCTCATTAGCATGCGGCATGGGGCATCTTTGTGTGTATATTATGAGGTAACCATCTGTCACACCAGTAAGTGAATACATCTAAGGCACTTTTTAGTAGTTAATGATTGTATATAATTAGTTAGATTATAATCAAATATCACCACATGACAGGTTCCCTTTAAGTCATTGTAGAATGAAAGTATGCTGGATTCGGGGCCCTCCCAGAGACAAAAAACGTCTATAAATCTAAGCCAGATTTTAACATGATGGGTAAATAATGGATGAGTATATACTGTACATGGTTCTCTTCCAAATGAGTCATGTACAAATTAGCGCAGGGTGGCGCCACATTAGCCCCATCGCGGTCCCACGCTTTTGGCCATAGTATTGGTCCCCAAATAAGAAGTAGTTTTTGTGTAGGACAAGAGAGAGTAGTTGCAAACAAAATTCCTGTTGTAAAGTGGACAGGGTAGATTGAGATGAGAGTAAAGCAGTTGCGGCCTCTAGACCTTTGTTGTGTGAAATTAAAGTGTACAAACTGCTAACGTCCATCGTTACTAACAAGGTTCCTGAGTTAACAGGGATGTCCTGTAATTTTGTTATAAAATAATTAGTATCTAAGAGAAATGAGCATGAGGTATTGATCAGGGGTGTTAATATACGATCAAGGAATATGGAGAGTGGTGATAAAATAGAGTCTATGGAGGCCACGATGGGGCGGCCTGGTGGATTCTGTAGGTTTCTGTGAATTTTCAGGAGTATGTAAAATACAGGAATGACTGGATGTTGTTTAGTAAGGAATATTTTAGTTTCTCCATCTATTACATTTAGTGATTTGTAGTTTTCAAGTATTCTTGAGATTTTGTTAGCAATAGTAGGTGTCGGATCTGATCTGAGTGGTTCATATGTTTGCCGATCTGACAGATGAGATGTGAACAGAACCTCTTGTGGGTAAAATGGTCAAAATAGCAAATAGGGTAAAGGAGAAAGCATCTGAGAGTAATACTGTGCTTTTCTCTTGTGTGAGTTACCTTGAGTTAAAAGTTGCACTATGTTTTAGGCAGTAACCTTCATTCTGTTTTAAGACGACGTGATACTTATTTGGCAACCTACTCCTAGTTCCACACTTTACCATGCAGCTGTGTTCCTCCCAGTAATACATGCTGGGTGGGAGATCTGTGAATCCAGGATGCTGCTGCCTTCACTAGCTCTTATATACTAACAAAGCTGTACTGTTTTCCCCTTCTGTAGCCCATGAAGGATCTTTTCTTCATTGTGCTCCCAGACACTAATTCTGAGGAGTGTCTGATATGCCCCTCACCCCCCTGCTAAGTTTTCCTTGTGAGTTCCCTGCTCTTCATAGAGTACAACTTGTATGATCTGCCCTCCCTAAAAACTTGGATGCTTTCCCCTCTCCAAACACTGATCTACCATGTACAACCTCCTCCCCTTCTGTCTTCTATCTCTAACACTGATAGAAGGAAAATCACAGAGAGCCAACACAGCCAACAGCAGTGTCAGAATCAGCAGCACAGCCAGCTATGTGAAGGAGTTATATACACTCTAAGGCAGCAAAATTGTAGAAGTATTTTAATGAAGACTATTAGGAAGCAAATAAAGAATAAATAAAAAAAGTTCACTGCAAAGACATACAGAATCTTAAATTTCTTACTATTGAATTTGATTAAATAATAAAACGATTTAATCATTACATTTTTATGTAATTAAATTGACCTGGAGGAGTAAAAGATGTGGGAAGTCTGTGGCACAATCATATGAAGGTCATACATTGCAGGGTGTAATAGTATAACAGATGAAATGCAGTCTTGTCCCATCGTAAAGAACCATATAACCTCTTCAACATTGAAATTGCAAAACAGAGAAGGAAACGTTGTGGAATTATGGAAATCACAGGATTGATAGACATGGTAAAGGCCTTTTCATGGTGTTGCCCACGTGGTTTCCGCACCAATTTCTGACTATTATTACGTCCAAGAGAAAAGCGGGACTCATCGCTGAAGAGGATAGACCTCCATTCCAGCCTCCATTGCCATCTTGCTGTGCATCATGAAAGCCTTTGAGAGAGGTGGCATGAGGTCAATGGAATACCTGTAGCTGGACGTCTGTCTCTTAGCCCAATGTCATGCACCTTCTGATGGTTTGCGTAGACACTTTTTGCCACCCCAGGAATGTGTCATCCAATTTCACTGGCAGTACAGAATGAATCACTATGCATCATTCTCTC
The DNA here is from genome assembly GCF_905171765.1 of Bufo bufo. Taxonomy (NCBI): domain Eukaryota; kingdom Metazoa; phylum Chordata; class Amphibia; order Anura; family Bufonidae; genus Bufo; species Bufo bufo. Next base: position 117,839,454 of record NC_053398.1, on the reverse strand, counting down.
TCATCAGATGATCCATCCGTGCAGAGGTTTGCCTCTGCGCACCTCTTGCTGTCATTCCAGTTTGTCATTGTTCTCCCATCCACCAGGACACGCAACGGTGAACAGTGCTGACATCTCGGCCTAGATGTGTAGCGACCCGCTGCAGTGATAAACTGAGGTCTTTCAGTTGAAGGATTCTGTCCCTATCAGTTTTTTACAAGTGGTGATTACTGGCAGTCAACAAACAAGAGGCATCCCACAATCACCCCACACTACTTGATCCAATTTTTGAGGTTTCAGGTGGCTAAAAAGAACTTTGCTTTCATTCTGGCTTTTATGACCCTTCTACATGCCACAGATTAGAGCCAGGTGCTTAAAAATGTGATCATCTGCAGATCTTAGTGGCACCTGCTACTTCCTGGATTTGCTTAAAGGATAACTGTCATATTTTTTTTTATTTGCTAGTTTATTACAGCTAGGCATGTATACCTGAGTTAGTCTGTCAATGATTGCCAAAAGATCTGTAATTACCTTATAATAACAGCTTTCATTAATGTCTCCTGTCCCTTTCCACTGCTCCCTTAAAAGACCATTGCTATGGCTTGTCTGTCTCCGGCTAGGAAGACAGAGGGGCGGTCCTTCACACTGCATGCCTGCATTAGGCTTCAGAGTGAGGAGGCGTGTCTGTCAGTAATCCAATCTGATTGGGTGGCAGGGAGCTGCTGGATACAGCAAGTTTGTATGTGACCTGAGGGGATGCAGTTTTGGCCTCAGAGAACTGGCAAATGAGCCATCTTGAGAAGATCCTCATAATGTAGGATTCAAAACAGCTGTAACTAAGGGGAAAACTCAAGGAAAACAGTGGTAAGTGAAGAAACTAAAGATTGCTTTATACATAATGCTGCTGCAGCAGTAACATGTGCTAAAATTGATTTTTTTTGAAGAACATTATGACAGTCAGTGGCGTGCCCGGGGGGGGGGGGCAGGGGGGGGCGATGCGCCCCAGGTGCTGGCTCTGACGGGGTTGCCAGCAGGCCCAGAAGCAATGAGCGCTTCCATCAATACAGATGGAAGCGCTCATTGCTGAAGTGCTGACACACGTGACCCAGTCCCACATACTGCGGCGGGGCAGGGAGCAGAGCGCATAGTTCCCTGCCCCGCCGCCAATCACCGCCATAGGCTTCAGGCCTAGTAGGCCTGAAGCCTATGCGGTAGTGAAATCCCGGCGCAGGTGCGCGTGATAATGTCATCACGCGCGCCTGTGCCGGGACTCTGCAAGCAAGTGCAGGTAAGTATTTAGCTTTTAGGGTTTCTTTATTTATTTATTTATTTATTTTTTCTTTTATGTGCCAACTTTGGGGGACATGAGGGGGTCGGGGTGCACACAGGACACAGGACGTGTGGGGGCAAACTTTTATTTTATATTATAATGTGGCAACTTTGGAAGACATGAGGGGGCCGGGGTGCACACAGGACAGAGGACGTGTGGGGGAAAACTTTTACTTTATTTTATAATGTGGCAACTTTGGGGGACATACAAACCAATTGACGGCGGTCCGGCCATATGGATGCCACACGCACCTAGGCCTACTATGTACCTGGACTCTGCCATACGCACTCTAGTTACAGTAACCACGTTACTTATCAATTAGTGGTTAGAGGTAGCCAGCACCTCCCTCACATTTGCCTAGCATAAGCATAACTTCTTATGTGGCTATGAGGTCTCTCTTAGTGTAAATAGACTAAGCCTTTCCAGTCTGCCCTTGTCCACCTAGGTTCAGTAGTACATCACTGACACTGAGTGGTCTAGGAGGCAGCTATTAGTACTCACCCCCGTCCCCTGATGATTCTAGGGGTTGCCTGTAGTGCTATATATTTTCCGTGTATGTTCTATTTGAAGAAACGCGTAGGGACATAGGAACATACCCTTCTTTATCCACGGTTCCATTATTCATTGTAGTCTTACTAGATTAGGTGTTCTACACACCACCCTGGCAGGGTCTCATAGGGACCTTATACCAGGGTCAGGTTCCGGACGGGACCACCCCTTGCGGGGCACTGATCCCGTGTTAGGGCATTAGGGTCATAGTAGGCCAAGCAGGGTACAACAGGGACAGTTCACTCTCCCTGCGGACCCTGACCAGGATTGACCTAATCTATGAAGAATCCCTCCCCCGCATTTTGAACACCTTATCAACGTGCTGAGAAAAAATCCATTGTCCGGGTGTCTCCTGTGTCCGCTGGACACATGTATGGTCTGACCTCACACCGGTAAGATCTACCCTTATTTACCCTGACTGGGCATTACCTGTTCCCAATCGGGTTTCAGGACGCCCATGCTGGGGTGTTTCTCAGCACTTTTTGTGGCTCCTCTTGACACTTGGGGTCCACACAGCCCTATTAAGGGCCCGCCCTAGGGACTCCGTGTACCGCGACCCGCATTCCTGCGGCTCTCTAGTACCCAGGTCCCGACTGTGTTTGTTTGTCTTTGTTTGTTTGTAAGGGGATTATATATATACGTTTTAGTTATATCAATAAATACCATGTTTTAATTGTTACTGCCCCTTTGATTTTCCTAGGACATGAGGGGGGTGCACACAGGAGGACGTGGGGGAATATGGTGGGAAACTGTGGGGCACAGTGGGGGGGCAATTTATTATGGGAGGGAAGGCAATGTGGGGGACACTACTGTGTGGGGGGTAGTGTGGGGGACACTACTGTGTGGGGGACACTACTGTGTGGGGGGCAGCGTGGGGGACACTACTGTGTGGGGGACACTACTGTGTGGGGGGCAGCGTGGGGGGACAGTACTGTGTGGGGGGCAGCGTGGGGGACACTACTGTGTGGGGGGCAGCGTGGGGGACACTACTGTGTGGGGGACACTACTGTGTGTGGGGCAGAGTGGGGGACACTACTGTGTGGGGGACACTACTGTGTGGGGGACACTACTGTGTGGGGGGCAGCGTGGGGGCCTTTCTATTGGGGAGGCACTGTAGAGGCCAGTCGATTTTTTCTGGGGACACTATACAGGGATTATTACCTGGAGCACAATATAGGGTGTTATTATTACTGGGGGCCTCTAGGGGACATTATAACTGCTGTAGACACTATAGGGACATTTGGGATCATTTATCAAACTGGTGTAAAGTAGAACTGTCTTAGTTGCCCATAGCAACCAATCAGATTCCACCTTTCATATTTGACAGCTCTTTTGGAAATCCAGTTCTACTTTTCACCAGTTTGATAAATGACCCCAATCATGTCTATTAGGGTCACTATTTTTTCAGCAGTAAAGTACCTCGGGCATTGGGGGGCACAACGGGCACAGGTATTGGGGGCGGCAGCAGGATAACACTGTGGGGACACCAGGATGGGGAGGTTGATGGAAAAATTGAGAAATCTAACGTGTATGTGTTACAAACTCTGTAGAGACGAGATGCGGCTGAAAGAATTTCTCATGGGGGTCTAACGGAGGAGAAGAGGAAAGAGAAGGTCTACATGACAGGAGATATCCCTTGATGTAAGAGGTATGTGGTCAAGTATTGGGGGGGGGGGGGGGGCCAGAGAAATGACCCTCCCCGGGTGCCAAACACCCTGGGTACGCCACTGATGACAGTCATCCTTTAACCTTACGGTTTGTCCTTCTTGGTGTTGCAATTTCAAAGTTGAGGATTCTATACTGTATATGTATTAAATTTTAATAAAGGACTTGTTTTGACACTTTCCTTAAATTAATGCACTTATAATGTTTCCACTCTAATAGAATTAAGACATCAGACATAATTTGGAAAGCATGTCAGTACATGAGTATCTTGGGAAGTAGATCTGGTAATATTGCCTGCAGCATCCACCTGTTTATTCCACTATGATTCATGAAAGCAATCATCTCTAGACCCTTGGTCTATGTAAGCTAAAAAAAATAATTCTATAGGACCTGCAATCTTATAGCATGCAACCAAGCCCATTAAAGGGAATGTATACTCAAAACAATATATATTGTTAAAAAAAAAATTTTTTAAACTAATTTGATTTTAAAGTGTAAACTTTACACATTTTAAACTTACCACTAGAGCATTCACAATAGGCTGATGCTTCCTGTTTTCTGTGACTCACTTGTCAGCTTTGCTGTATAGATGGGACTGAATGAGCAGAGTCATCACATTGTCATTAATAGGCATCTAAGTTAATGAAGGCTCTTCCTGGTCTCTGGTACTTCATTACTGTCAGGAGACTGTAATAATTAGTTGATATTTCTCTGTCAATTAACTCCCATTTATTATAGCTGCCATAAAGCACACACCCTGCTGTACTGACTATACAGGCAATAGAGGAAATAAGTGTATGTGTCTGTATAATGTTGCTGCCCCAAACATTAAGAAAAAAAAAATTCATTAACCACTTAACAACTTGCACCATACATATATGGTGGAATTCTGGGATTTAAACATAGTGCCTGCTCAGAGGATGAACAGGCCCTATAACTGCCAGGTGTCTGTTGTTTTACACAGCAGATACCTGGAGGCAATGTCTATGATCGGCAATAATACCGATCATGGACATTAAACCCCTCAGATGCCGAGGTCAATTGCCACTACGGCATTTGAGAGGTCTTTACCGTGGACCTCTGCACTCCTAGGGTCTGAACAGTTCCCCTGTGGTGACATTGAGGGAGATGTTTACTTGCTTGGGCCTTCTGAATGCTCCGAGGCCTGCCACAGCAATATTCCTACGTGGCAGGGCTTCAGAGGAACATAATGAGTCTCCCATAGGCTCTAATGTTAAATCATTGCAGTCTATGGTAGAAGTGATCAAACAATCACATGTCCCTAGGCAGGGGGGTGGAAAAAGTTTGAAAAAGTAAAAATAAAAATAAAAAAAAATAAACCTATAAAAATTCAAATCACACCCTTTTCTCCATCTCAAAATAAAAATAAATGATAAAAAAAGAGAAAGCATAGGTTTCACAATGTACCAAAACGCCCATACTATTCAATATCAATTTATTTATCCCATACGGCGAACAGCGTAACAGGAAAAACAAAATCACAATTACTGATTCACCATTTTTTCATCTCATCACTTCCCCAAAAAATAGACTAAAGATGATCAAAAAGTCACACACAAGCATTCAAAGGCAGTACTCTAAGGGCTCTGTCTGGCCACTTGGTGCTTGAAGCAGCTCATTTGCATATAAGTAAAAACATGGATATCTTGGAAACATAAAACATAAAGGTATCGTTTCAATCAGCATGTCTGGTTTAATAGTGTTAATGATGCTGACAAATGCTCTTTAAAGGGTTAACTAATTAATAACTGCAACATTTTAACAAGGACAGATGCATCTTGAGAAGATCTGAGTTATAAATATCTCCCCCCACCTTTCACGACAGTTTATCAATAGGGAGAAGGGAGGACCAGAACGGCAATGCTGGAATGACAACCAATTCATCAGGTAAGTAATGCTTATTTTGTTATGTTATACCATCCCCTGTCTGTGCCCCAAATTTTCCTAATGTTGGACAACCCCTTTAGTTTACACTAACGAGCAAAAGGGCAACAATGTTTTGAACATCTGACTTTCAGTGTCCAGAGTCATTTTGTATGCTTCCAACTCTCATGGCGCTCACATGATGCAGTTTGGCAATTTTCTTGGCCGAGATGCTGCTGTCAATGAGCTAGATGATGCTGTTTCTCTTTTCTTGGGAAATCTTCTTCATGGCTGCTCTTCCGATTTGAACCAGTGACCTTTCGCTTGGAAATCAACCTAATAACACACTGAGCTATTAGAGAATGTGAGAACAGGTAGTGATTTGTAGTATACTAGAAGAAAAAGATTGTCCCACCGCCAGTTACATGATGAGAATCTGCAGAACTAATCATATGCTAAATAGCTGCAAGTCCAATTTATGTATGAGATAGCCAAGATGATTGTCTATAAAATGCTGGTAGCCGGGGCGTAACTACCATAGCCAGGGGCGTAGCTAAAAGCTCATGGGCCCTGGTGCAAGATTTCAGCTTGGGCCCCCCTTCCCTCAGTGCTTTGTGACCAGGGAGGCAAAAATTAAAGAATTGAAACGGCACCCCCCAACCCCCCTCATGCCAAATTCTTGACCTAACCCCTTCCCTGCAGCCAGAGGTGTAACTTGACCAGCATGCACTTTCCATAATACCGGTGTCTTCTTATGTGGCACAAGGGTCTTTGGGCCCCCTTAGGCTCCTGGGCCCGGTAGCGACTGCTACCTCTGCGCCCCCCTATAGCTATGCCCCTGACCATAGCGGCAGACCATGCGGCTGCTATGGAGCCCAGGGCAAGAGGGGGGCCAGTTGGGATTATCTCCTCTTCTACTTGGGGTGAAAACTTGGTCAGGACTCTACCCTCTAAATAAAACAACTTTTAGCAAATGAGGCAGTGGAAAAAATGGCCCAAGGGTCATTGAAAAGGGTTTAAAAGGGCAGAAACCCTTCTGTCCGGTGTGGGGGGCCTTGTTTGATCCTTGCTATGGGGCCCTTACTTCCCTATGTACGCCACTGGCTGGTAGTCTGATGTTCGAAGCTGTAGTGGATGGTGAGATATGGAAAAGGAAAGTCAAAGGTTCAAAAAGTTTGGCTCATCAGTGTATATTTATATTATTACATTAATATATAATGTTATTGAATAAATTGACCATGGGTTTTCTTAGCCAGACTTCTTTGTGTACTACAAGCAATCGCTATATAGAGTTCTTGCTTGGCATCTGACGCAATTCATGTTGTGTTTGATGACGTCATATCATTTGTCCTTTTAATATGAATGCGTTTCGCCAAATTAAAAATGACCGATACTACGTTTCGTTTTAAGCTATTGTGCATCATCCCTGTCAAGTGTAGGTTCACTGATATCATGGCGTTCAGTGGGATCGGCTAGTGAGTCATCACTTCTATGTTATTTGCTGGAGCCGCCTCTTAGCCTGTACATCTCCGTCTCTCACACAGTTGTGAGTCAGTCGTGGCTGTACCCTGCCATGAGAACGCAGTGTCACTATGAAGCACAGTCAGCAGCAGCATGCCCTGGGAAAATCACGTGCTCTTACCCCTTTTCACCCTTGCTGTCACAGATCTGTAACGTCAAATGAACTGATATTATTTTTGCAAATCTTTTAATATTCTATGCAAAATAAAACTCTAATTGCAAATATTACTACAAGTGAGTCTACAGATGTCTGGGATCTTCCTCCTTGCATCATGCCCCCATGAAATATCCTACTGTAGGGAGGATAGGTCTAATGACAATAACATTATATATTATATATACTGTATACATAGAGGTCTTGATGGCAGCTGTTGACAGATCTGATGGCAATCTCAGGACAACAGAGGATCAGAAATTTGGGACTCTTACATTCTCCACAGGGACAAGCAGTGCTGGAGATGTCTGGCATCTGCTCATCACTTCACTGTCAATAAACATATTGTATGAAAAGCAAAACTGGTGCTCAGACCTGCATATATTAAACTAAATATTCTTAGAGGTCACCATAGACATATAATAAACCAGGTAATTGATTATATATATTGTGACACAGTATGGGGAGGCAGGTATTTTCCTCCCAGTTAGCGGCCAGGTGGGGTCAAACACCTGGACTGGATATCATGTGCCGATCCGGGTTTTGGCAACACCTAGCTGCCTTTAAAAGACAGGTGGGTTCAGCAGAGGATATCTCTGTATTAGGATCTGAGGCTTGTGCCGGGCTTGGAGGGCTGAGACCCGTGTGAGGGGAAACAGGCCTCCTAAAGCCTACTCATTGACTCTTTCAGGCAGAACTGCCAGCAGGGTGTGAACTAACACCAAAACCACACGGTGATTTTTTGTGTTGATGTGACTTTTAGTTTATAACCTTTCCTAGAGTGTAAAAAAAACCTGAACTGTTTGATTTAAGAACTGGTTGGTGCCTCTATACTGCGTCCGCTTATCCTGTCTACCAGAGCGAATCCCCACAGTTGGTGGAGGATGCGTGCATACGCAGTGAGGCTGGAGTAAAAGCCGAAATATATTTTTTTTTCTCCTCCGGGCACGGATGTATGTCCTGGATTAAACCAGCTAAATTTCAACTCGTGTCACTCGGCAAAATGGAAGCTGTAATGAAGACTAACCTGCAACAGCGGGAGGGTAATAAGCAGCAGCAAGAAACAAACAAACCAGCTGCTGCTTCAACATGTGATGGCTCTACAGATGGCAGGAGCATCCCCGAGCGTTCACGAAGCCCGGAAAGCGGTTCGAAACGGCGATCCCCAAGATGGCACCCACGGATGATGTCGAAACCTACCTAGCAGTATTCGAGAAAGTGGCCGTGAGGGAGCATCTACCCCAAGACCAGTGGGCTGAGGTCGTCGCTCCGTCCCTGGCATCCGAGTCACAGCTGGTGAGATCAAGGGTGAGATTCTGGCGAGGCTGGGGGTGAATATGTTGGTCCTGGCCCAGCGGGTGCATCAGTGGGAGTTTAACCTGGCTGAGCCCGCGAGACCACGGTATTATGCTTTATTTCACCTTTTGCAAAAATGGCTACAACCGGAGTCCCACTGCTATGCTGGACCGTATTTTAGCTGATATGTTTGGAAGGCTTTGCCATACCCTCTTCAGCAGTGGATTAGCCAGGCGTCTCCTGTTAATGCCTTTGAGATGGTGGACCTGGTTGAACGATATGGGGCTACCAGGAAACTAAAGGGGGGCTCTTTCGGGAAGGGGGCATTTAAACCCCGACAATCCCCACCCCAGACCCGGAGACTGGAGCCGAAAAAGCCTGCCCGGGAGGTAAACACTACAGACCTGGCTCCGAGGATCTGTTAGCGGTGTCAGGAGCCTGGCCATGTAAGAGCTGACTGTCCCCATATGGTAGAGCCCATGGACACTAACTATGGCTACCGTCGGTCGCTATATGCCAGGAAGTTGTGTGCAATCGGTACCAGTGAGTCTCTAGATAATAATCACCTGTGCCAGGTGGAAGTGGGAGACACCCCAGCGGTGGCTCTGCTGGACTAGGGGAGTCTGGCTACCCTGGTGCGACCCCCTGAATTTACTGGCCAGAAAGTCGAAGTAATGTGAATACATGGTGACTTAAAAGACTACCCGACCGCTTTGATGTCTTTAACCACGGTTGTCAGCAGGAGGATTCATGAAGTGGGCATCACCACAAATATACACTATGAACTAATAATAGGAAGAGACTTACCGTGCTTCCCGAAACTGTGGCCAGCTATGAGACTTACCGGTCCCCAAGAGTCAGGGATAACCCCAGTGGATTGGCCTTGCTCAGGTGGGAGGCCAGAACCCTGGGAACCTGAGGCCGAAGGGCCAGTGGTAGGGGTGACCGCCACTTCGGTGGATAAGGGGGAAACAACCCCACTGAATGTGATGGATGGGGAGGTGGAGGACTTGCCGCCGGGCCCTGAATTAGCAGACTTGAATGTCTCCGGTGATAATTTCGGTACAGCACAACACCGGGACCCGACATTATCCCGAGCCTGGGTTAATGAGTTAATGATCGATGAAGAACCACAACAACCGGGGGTCGAGACGATATTTCCGTGTTTTGTGGTTCTCCATGATTTGCTGTATCGGGTCAACCAACTACGGGGTGAGAATGTTGAACAGTTGGTAGTGCCCAAGGCTTATCGCAAACTGGTACTAATCTAGCGCACCAACATGTTCTCGGGGGTCATCTGGGATTGCAGAAAACACAGGACCGTATACTACAGCGGTTTTACTGGCCCAGTGTGTTTATAGAGGTGGAAGAGTTTTGTAAGTCTTGCCCGACCTGCCAGATAACTAGCCCCCAGCCCCATTTCCACAGTCCCTTAGTACCTCTCCCGATCATCGAGGTCCCGTTTGAAAGAATCGCTATGGACCAGTACCAAAATCCGCTAGAGGGCACCAACACATTTTAGTCATCCTAGACTACGCTACCCGGTACCTGGAGGTGGTGCCACTGTGAACATACATCGGCCAAACTCAAAGATAAAGAGTTAATGGAGATGTTTTCCCACGTAGGACTACCCAAAGAGGTTTTGATGGACCAAGGGACCCCATTCATGTCCAAGGTCATGAGGGAACTGTGCCAATTGCTGCACATAAAACAGTTACAGATGTCTGTTTACCATCCGCAAACGGACGGGCTGGTAGAAAGGTTTAACCAAACCTTAAAAAATATGTTAAAAAGAGTGGTGTCCAAGGATGGAAGGGACTGGGACCTCCTCCTGCCCTATCTCATGTTCGCAGTGCGAGAGGTGCCCCAGACCTCTTCTGGGATCTTGCCCTTCGAACTGCTATATGGCAGACATCCTTGCAGGCTTTTGGACGTAGCCAAGGAGGCATGGGAATAACAGCCCATATAAAAGTGTTATTAAATATGTCACCCAGATACAAGAACGGATAGAGAACGTGTTGCCTCTGGTTCGGGAACATATGGAGGCAACTCAGTGAGCCCAGAGTTGAATCTATAACCGGCAGGCTCGAGTCCGGAGTTTTAACCTGGGTGATCGGGTTTTGGTTCTGGTACCGACAGTGGACAGTAAGTTCTTGGCTAGGTGGCAGGGGCCCTCTGAGGTAATAGAGAAAGTTGGAGATGTAAATTACAAGGTACACCAGCCAGGGCGGCGAAAGCCGGAGCAGGTCTACCATGTTAATCTACTAAAACCTTGGAAGGATAGGGAGACTTGCGCTGAGGACAGATCGCGATCGGTTTGTCTAGGGGAAGAGGTTTCGGTCCCTCTGTCTGCTGCAGGGGAAGAGGTTGCCACAATAAGAATTGCTGACAGCCTCTCTTCTAAACCAGCTCAGGAAGTCAGGGAGTTTGTTAGTCGGAACACGGATGTGTTCTCAGAACTCCCTGGACACACTTCTATAATCCAGCATGATATTGTCACCGAGCCCCAGGCAAAAGTCCAGTAAAAGCCGTACCGGGTGCCCGAGGCTCGGCGAAAAGCCATCTCGGAGAAGGTGCAGCTAATGCTGCGGCTGGATGTTATCGAGGAGTCTAAAAGTGAGTGGGCCAGCCCAATAGTTCTAATCAGGGGTGTTGCTAGGTTAAAACATTTGGGGCCTGGGCCCCTGATGTTTTGTCCCAGGCCCCAAACGTCCTGCCTGCCTGCTAGTTACAACTGTATTGCCATCCACAGGACGGTAATACAATTGAATCTAATGCGGTGGAAGAGCTGAAGGACCTGTAGTGACATCACAGGTCATGTGACCAGTAAAACAGTCAGTGGTTGAGAAGGACCTGCGATGATGTCACCATCATGTGACCAGTGCAGGATAGGGCGTCAGTGAAGAGGAGAAGAAGCTGAGGTGATGTCTGCTACATCAGGAGAGGTAAGTGAAGGGAGAGGCAAAGCAATGCTGGGAGTTGTGGTTATTTAACTGGGACTGTATGTTAGGGATGAAGGGAGGGATGTTATTTACATGGAACTGTGTTTTGGAGGTGGCTGGGGAGGGGGTCATGTTATTTACATGGGACTGTATGTTGATAGTGGCTGTAGGAGGGAGTGATGTTATTTACATAGGACTGTATGTTGGCGGGGGCTGGGGCAGGGTGATGTTATTTACATGGGACTGTATGTTGAAGGCGGCTGTGGTAAGGAATTATGTTATTTTCATGGGACTGTATGTTGGAGGGGGCTGGGGCAGGGGGATGTTATTTACATGGGACTGTATGCTGGAGGCGGCTGTGGGAAGGAGTGATGTTATTTACATGGGACTGTATGTCGGAGGGGGCTGGGGGAGGCAGTGATGTTATTTACCTGGGACAGTATGTTGATGGCGGCTGTGGGTGTGGGAGGGAGTGATATTATTTACATGGGACTGAATGTTACAGGGGTCTGAGGAACTGATGTTATTTACATGGGACTGAATGTTCAGGGGGCGATGTTATTTACGTGGGACTGTATGCTGAAGGTGGCTGGTGGTGGGGAATGATGTTATTTACATGGGACTGAATGTTGAGGGGGTTATGTTTACATGGGAATGCATGTTGAAGGAGTCTGGGGAGGGGGTGATATTTACTTGGGACTGTATGTTAAATGCGGCTGGGGAGGAGGTGATGTTATTTACATGGGACTGCATTTTGAAGGGGGCTGTAGATAGAGAGGGATGTTATATACATGGGACTGTATATTGGAGGGGGCTGGAGAGATGGTGTGATGTTATTTACATGGGACTGTATGGCGGAGGGAGGGAGGGAAATTGTGTTATTTAAATGGGACTGTATGTTGGAGGGGGTGAAGGGAGGGGAGTGATGTTATTTACATGGGACTGAATGCTGGAGGTGGGAATATAACAACAGGGGGCACTGCAAATCCAGGGGACATGATAGGCGTTCTCATTACTACTGGAGCTCTATATGATGGTACTTATAGATCCGCCTTATTTCTACTAAGAGTACTATGGGGGCCTTATTACTACTGAGGGGTCTTTAGAGAGCTTTATTACCACTGGGGGAACAAAAGGAGGGTGTTATTTGTACTGGGGGCTCTGTGAGGGTATTATTAATACTGGAGGGCTCTTCTACTAATGGGGGCACTCTTGGGGAGTATTATCACGGTTGGGGGCACTGTAGAGGGCAGTATTACTATGGGGGCACAAATTTTTCTTCAGGATAGTATCTGGGGGTATTGGGGGCACAGCGAGCAGCAGGATAACACTGTGGGGACTCCAGGTTGGGGGATGATGATAGAAATGTGAGAAAGCTAAGATGTCCTTGTGTCACAGTTTGCAGAGACGAGGCGGCTGAGAGAAGTTGTCCGGACCGAATGGAGAAGATGATGACAGAGAAGATCTACATCCGAGGAGACGTCACCTGGAGGCCCTGGATGTGACAGGTATGTTCTGCTGTATAGCAAGTACAGCAAAATCCGGTGTGTGGGGGGAGGGGGGACAACTTAGAGAACTGGGCCATATTCATTGGGGCTTGGGCCCCGGATCTTTTGAGACCCTAGCAACGCCCCTGGTTCTAATACCAAAGCCAGATGGGACATTACTGTTCTGTAAAGATTTTCGTAAATTAAATGAGATTTCTAAATTTGATGCGTATCCCAGGCCCCGGGTGGATGAGCTAATCGAGCAGTTAGGACAGGCAAGGTATTTCTCAGTCTTGGACCTCACAAAAGGGTACTGGCAAGTGCCCTTAACGGAAACGGCCAAAGAAAAAACTGCCTTCATCACCCCTGAGGGGCTGTATCAGTATAAGGTGTTACCCTTTGACCTTCATGGCGCCCCCGCCACGTTTCAACGACTAATGGACATTGTGCTTCGTCCCCATTGTAGGTACGCCTCGGCTTACCTGGACGATATTGTTATTCACAGTACCGACTGGGAGAGTCACCTGCCCAAGGTGCAGGCCGTAGTGAACTCCCTTCGGATGGCTGGACTAACCGCTAACCCAAAAAAATGTGCGATAGGGTTAGAGGAGACTAAATACCTGGGGTATGTCATTGGGCGTGGACTCATCAAACCCCAATTGAACAAAACAGAGGCGATAAGGAACTGGCCCGACCTGTCACCACTAGGCAAGTAAATCCAACAAAAAGAAGGTTACGGCAGCATCTCCAGTTGTTCCTTTATTACGTATTGCTACGAGTGTGTACACAAAAAGCCAGACAGCAACGTTTCGGCTACATGGTAGCCTTTATCAAGCATATAAACAAGTGATATTCTCAACAATAAATAGTGAAAACTAACTCCTCCCACCACAGAGAGGGACCAATCAAAGAGGTGTCACAACCCTCGATTGTATAATACACCAATCCAAGGTGACCCTCAGTTAGGTGCTACATTAATAACATATGTGCATGATTAAAACATCTGTGTTTACCTTATGCAGGGCGGTAATGTTCAGAGGTCCATAACAGCAGAAACCTGGATTCCATCTCGGCGTCTCCTGATTCCTATTGTGCATGTTAGTGATGTCATCACTATACTACCAAGTACGGGGGAGCGCGCACCAGCGCGTCAGTCATCCCAGTCACATGGAAGTCACATGATCGCAATGTATTCCCCACCTCCTCCGGCTAAAATAGTCCATAACGGAGCGCCATCCTCACCATGGGAACGCGTTCACCATATGAGACCAACAAGAGTCGCTCTGCAAGTGTGCACAGCTCCGATATGTGCAGTGCTGGGAATCAAAATAACATATCATGAAGCCCGCCCAGTATCACACCAGTGACAACTGGTCATCCAATATTTATCTATATGAAAATCAACTAGATCAAGGAGACTTGTACACATACATAAAGCCGTGGAGAAGAATTATGTGTTTTACCATTAACCAAGATGGCGCGTTTGTGCCTGATCTCTACTGGGCATGCACCGAATATTGAATACACCAAGGCAGTCTAGTGGTGTGGTGGCTGGAGAGCGTGCATGCGTGGGTAAGTGCCTATGACGCATGACGCACGCGTCTGCGGTAGCTTCCCTATTGGCGCAGCTCTGAGCAGGCGCAGAGTGATGTATACAACGCCGGGATGCCGCATGGAATGTGTTTCCTAACTGATTGGTATGTCTGTGCTATTTTTCCTTTGCCCCTCCCCCTGCATTTTTGATCATCATTTATTGTATGACATGGTCAGTTGTTTGTATATGAATAACGAGTATACACCGCAAGATTTGCACAGTATGTATAGTATGCATTATGATTGACATGTATGATCATGTCCTTATCTCATATTGTATTTTTTTCACTGCATTTACTTTATTGTTTCACTTTGTAACAAACCCACAAGGGGGATTGTGATCACATGATTTGTACCTTGATTGTTTCACCTATATATTTGCCATCATTTGCACTAGTTCTCTGCTTGAAAAAGGCTCTAGTACTGAGCCGAAACGTTGCACCGCATGGGTGATTAAAGGAATTATTTGTACATAATCTACTGGAGTGCCGCTCATTTTCTGGATTATTCACTGGGGTAAGAAGTCTATTCCCTTGGAACGTGCACCCGATTTTTCCAATATTTGCCAGTGCCGCCATTTTTCTCTGATATATATATATTCATACACTGACCAAAAATATAAACGCAACACTTTCGGTTTTGCTCCCATTTTGCATGAGCTGAACTCAAAGATCTGAAACATTTTCTACAGACACAAAAGACCCATTACTCTCAAATGTTGTTTACAAATCTGCTCAATGGGTGACATGCCCCATGGAGTATGCTGGCCATGCAAGAACTGGGATGTTTTCAGCTTCCAGGAATTGTGTACAGATCCTTGCAATATGGGGCCGTGCACTATCATGCTGCAACATGAGGTGATGGTCGTGGATGACTGGCACAACAATGGTCCTCAGGATCTCGTCACGGTATCTCTGTGCATTCAAAATGCCATCAATAAAATGCACGGGCCGTTTTTCTGCCAGACAGAATAAATCTAGTCTGTTATATCAGGCACCGGTGTATTGAAATCCTGGTTGATTCAGGCCTGATTCATCTTCATAAAGGTTAACCTCTCGACATTTTCTGTTGAAAGGCGAGTTCTCTTTGGGGTAACTATGCTCTCCGCCGCACTTAACACCCGCTCTTTGCGGCAGTTCTGGCCAGAAATCTTGTTTGGCTGCACAGTAGTTTAGGGGATCATGGATCTGGGGTGATAGGGTGCAGTCAAAGAATGCCACCACCTGCTGATTCAGGTTCTGCTCCATGTCCTGCTGCTGCTGGGTGGTTTCTTCAATAGGCGGGTGAAGAAAAGTGCTCATCAGAGACTGAAGACTCAAGTTGTTGCTGATGGAGCTGGCGCTGCTCCTGCTCCCCCCGTCTCCAGTAGGCATAGCAGTGGAGCAGGAGCGCAAGGGTCCCCCCAGTCAGACCTTTGTGAGCATGGTGTGATGGCACATGTAGGCAGCAAACAACTACATAGGATTTTCCTAAAGTAGTTGAGTTTTTCATTCCTCTCAGAAGGTGTAAAAAAGGCCCCCATTTTGGCCCGGTAGTGAGGGTTTAACATAGGGGAGAGCCAGTAGTCATCCCTCTGCCAAATGGCAGAGGGGATCACCATTCTGCCTTTGCAGGTAAAGGAGGGCATGTTTTTCATGGTAAGAGTGCATGCACAGTTTCCTGGCCATTTTCAAGACGTCTTTCTGTTGGGTGGAAGACTTTAGGAACTTGGTTACAACCAGTTCAAAGACGTGCGCCATGCATGGTGTAAAGGTCAGCCCTCCTTAAGGAAGCGCCAACAGAACATTCTTCCAATTATCGATGACCATGGTTCTGATCTTCAGTAGGTGAGGAGACAGCCAGGATTCAAATTCTTGTTGAAGGTGTGACTCCATTCGCCCAGGCTGGCCAGGTGCCGAACAGCGTGACACCGCCATGCTCTGCACTGGTGGTATGCTGGAGGCCCATTCTGAACTGTGCCTACAGTGGAGACTGAGGACAAGGTGGAGGATGTGAAGGCAGAGGAGGATGTTGCTACCGTAATCACAGCATGAGAACGTGGAAGCAGCATTGCCATCACCTGGCCAAGTTGCTGGTATGCCTGAGCCAGAACCTCATTTACCCAATGGGCCGTAAAGGACATATATTGTCCTTGAACATAGAGCTCCACACATCGGCGCTGCTGTGAACTGTACCAGACACCAACAGGCTCAAGGACTGGCCCACCTTCTGATGTACGTACGTATGCGGTGCCTGTTGCTGCTGACTGTCCTCAATAAACTCGTCCTCGCTGAAAAGTGGAGCAGAGTCGGTGGCATACATGACCTGCCTGGCAGAAGAGGCAGTAAAGGAAAGAGGCAGGTTCTGGACAGGTGGGGGCACAGTGCTTGTTCTTGGGCCATGATAAGTGTGGTGTCAGAGGAACCCACCGACTCCTGGCTGTGTGTGTCTGATGTTAGTTGAGATGATGTTGAAGACCAAGTCAACCATTCCAGGACAGTGGAATTGGTCGTCCAAACACCACCGCTGGATGACAGTGGCAACTCTGGCCAGTTGCTGCAGCTGCTGTGGACACCCCAATAACAGTAGAACGAGACGTGTTATTCACCCCAATTTGGGAATGAGGGCCCAATAGAATTGTTTATCTATTAAACAAGGTGCACACCATTTTAACAGTATAACAAGACAGGTTATTACCCCCAATTTGAGAATCAGGGTCCAATAGAATTGTTTTGTCTAGTAATCACTGTGGACACCATTTAATTAGATAGCTCTGCGCCCCACACCATGATTGATTCAAACTGTGCTGTCTCCTATGGATCCCTGCAACTTAAGATTACAGTCCCTGCACTGTCCCTTTCACACTGGAAATACAGTATTTTGTTTTTCTACAGATCATCAGCACCACTATACCTAGCACAACATCGCTTGCCACGTCCTTTCCGATGCTCAGCTCACAGTGAAATGGTGGAGACCATGCAAAATGAGGCTTTTAAAGGGCTGTGAGTGACATCATAGGAGATGGCTATTTGCAAATTGGTTGGCTGCATGGCATTATGGTTGATCTACCGTTCCCGGGCTTCTTCTTACTTTCACCTGACTGTGTATGAGTGTGCCCATGTATATGGTGAGTGCATATATGAGTGCCTCCATGTAAGTGGTGAGTGCGTGTATGAGTGCCTCCGTGTATGTGGTGAGTGCATGTATGAGTGCCTCCATGTAAGTGGTGAGTGTGTGTATGAGTGCCTCCATGTATGTGGTGAGTGCATGTATGAGTGCCTCCATGTAAGTGGTGAGTGCGTGTATGAGTGCCTCCATGTAAGTGGTGAGTGTGTGTATGAGTGCCTCCATGTATGTGGTGAGTGCATGTATGAGTGCCTCCATGTAAGTGGTGAGTGTGTGTATGAGTGCCTCCATGTATGTGGTGAGTGCATGTATGAGTGCCTCCATGTAAGTGGTGAGTGCGTGTATGAGTGCCTCCATGTAAGTGGTGAGTGCGTGTATGAGTGCCTCCATGTATGTGGTGAGTGCATGTATGAGTGCCTCCATGTAAGTGGTGAATGCGTGTATGAGTGCCTCCATGTATGTGGTGAATGCGTGTATGAGTGCCTCCATGTATGTGGTGAGTGCGTGTATGAGTGCCTCCATGTAAGTGGTGAGTGCGTGTATGAGTGCCTCCATGTATGTGGTGAGAGCGTGTATGAGTGCCTCCATGTATGTGGTGAGTGCGTGTATGAGTGCCTCCATGTAAGTGGTGAGTGCGTGTATGAGTGCCTCCATGTAAGTGGTGAGAGCGTGTATGTGTGTGTCCATGACAGAACTGTATAGGGCACCTGTGGCTGCAGTATGAAATGTACAGAGGCTAAAATACTTGCGGTTATGTAGAGGTAAATCAGACACGTCTATTGTAATTACAGTACAGGTTCAGGGTCCATTCACACGTCCATAGAATGGGTCCGCATCCGTTCCGCAAATTGCGGAACGGGTGCGGACCCATTCATTTTCTATGGGGACGGAATGGATGCGGAGAGCATACTATACATTTCCGGAGCGCGGCCCTGATCTTCTGAAAAAAAATAGAACAAGAATAGGCAGTTCTATGGGGGTGCCGGCCGGATGTATTGCGGATCCCCAATACACTAAGGACGTGTGAATGGACCCTTAAAGGGATTGAGTTAAATATAAACTCCGTCAGCAGGTGTAAATGTAAAAAAAAAAAACATAAAGTCATGCTTAAAATGACAGTAAAATAAATAAATAAAGAGTCACAAAATAGCCATATGAGTTGGGTTTGCACAGTAGAAGGGGTTTGCGAAGAAGTGGGGGTGGTGATGCTATACAAAAATTAGCTGTGGGGCCCAGTCAGTTCTAGCTACGCCTTGGCTTCTGTCTATACAACAGCTGACTGCAGCAGGAGCCTCTCCCCATGCATAATCTACAATAGGACACAAAGAATACTAAGCCTCACCCCTCAACTAAGCCTTGCCACTCCCAACCCCCACCCAGTAAGATCAGGAGGAAAGTAACCCCTGTGTTTTCTGTAGGGTTTCTATACGACTTGATAAGACTCGTCAGGCTACCAAATATTGCAAGCATGATTGTCTTCTGCTTACTTTTGTCATTCATTACTGGTTTAGCTTTAACTCCTGATTCTGCCCTGTCAAAAACACTGGGTGCATCACTACAGGGTGAATGTTCTTATCAATTATCTGCTTATACTATATGTAAAGACCAATAATACTTCTAAAGGGAATATTACAGTTGACCTAGTTGACCATGGCTACAAACATCATCACTGAACTAATTCAACGATAAGTCAATACAGTCCCATCTTAAACATCTGATCAGGTGGTAAAGGCCAAATTGTATCTGTAATCCGGGATGTAACATGAAAGTGGCTCAATGCACAGGCGGTCAGGATCAGATTATAGCTCAGGCGCACAGCCAGGGCCTCCACCACCAAGGGGGAAGTAGGGATCTCCACCAAAAACACTGACTGCAGCATTCTCTTCACTACTCCCCCACTGGCAGCAGCATTTTCCCCACTACTCCACTGACAGCAGCATTCTCCCCACTACTCCCCCACTGGCAGCAGCATTTTCCCCACTACTCCACTGGCAGCAGCATTCTCCCCACATGTACCATACTCTACATAGTCTGTGCAAATGCATATACACAAACTAGTCCCTATAGAAGCCATAACATGTGCTAAGATCTAGGAAATGTACAATGGTGGACAACAAATATATTTCTATTTAGAATAACCTCTATAAACAAAGATTTGGAAATTATCAATTTTTTGGGTCAGCTACCTTTACCTTAAAAAAAATTAAATTATGGGGAGCCCCCACCAGACCTGCCCCAGAGGCATAATAATACTGATGGCTTTCAATCAGTAGATGTGACATATTCTTCTCCCCTCTTGCCTATGAAAGGACCATCAGCATAAATTAAATGAGATATAGAAAATTATTAATGGTTTGTTTTGTGCTATAGAAGTGACTGTGTTGAGCTGACGGCAGCCATCTACCAGTCTCCCCATGTGGTGATGCAGTGACCTAGTTTAAGGTGGCACCAAAACTGCGCTGAATCCCATGAATCCCCTTTGAGGTGTCAACATGTATTGCTGCTCTCTGGAGGGGGTGGTAAGGCAAAGTGCACTCCAATGGGATATAAGTCCAGAGAGTCAGGGTTAAACCAGTGTACTTCTTTACTGGAGAAACTCAAGTGCAGAACAATATAGACAAGGCACTAAGCTGGATTCTCCAGTCTCCTCCCTGGCAGAAGATGGTTCCTTTCTGCGGAAAAGTCTGAGCCAGCTGTCCCTCTCTCTCTTAGAAGGCTGATACCCTGGCCAATGGGGTGGTCAACCTGAGTTTGCAGCTCAGTTGTCCTTTAGGAGATCTCTGTCTCAGCGTCTTCTTCTGGTCACTCATGCAGTCTTGCAGAGTCTCTCCTACTAAACACTGGTCTCTATGTGCAGTCACTCTTACTGCTCTTCTTTTATACAGTTGCTAACTAATCTAGAACCTAGTGAGGGGGTGTAGCTGGAGAAGCACAGCCGAACAGAAGCAATGTTGCAGCTCACAGCTGCCATCAACTTCTATTGTACCTCAATAAAAGTCAATAGAATAACTAAGCAGCTTCCAGATATAAACAGCCATCTGACAGAGCCAGACAAGATGGCCAAAGGTTTACTGTGTCTGTTTTTCCCCTCCAGAATTCAGTTCTAAATATTCTCTTAAAGGGACCCTATCATCAACTTTATGCTGACTGTACTGAGGGCAGTATAAAGTAGTGACAGAAATGCTGATTTCAGCGGTGTGTCACACATCAGCTAACAGTAAGTGGTTGCCGAGAACCAGCATCATAATCATTGCAGCACAGCCCTTGAAAAGAGTCACGGCCACCTGAGAAGAGTCCTGGTTATTCATGAATTCCTGCTCTCCTGCCCACCTGCTGATGACTGACAGTCTTCTACCTAGTTTTCTCCCTTTCTCTCTAGGAGAGAACTGCCAATCATCAGCAGGTGGGTGAGAGAGCAGGAGATTATGTATAACCAGGACTCTTCTCAGGTAGAGTTGACTCTTTCAAGGCCTGTGCTGCAATGGTTATGATGCTGGTTCTCAGCAACCACTTACTGTTAGCTGATGTGTGACACACCGCTGACATCAGCATTTCTATCACTACCTTATACTGCCCTCAGTACGGTCAGCATAAAGTTGATGACAGGATCCCTTTAAGCTAATGAGTACACCTTTATGAGCACTGAGCAAAACAGCAGCAAACTATTAGATGCCTTCTAGGAAAACATCCTGAAGCAGTGTCCAGAACACTTCCTACAGTATATACCCCTGGTGAAGGGCACTAAGAGAATGCACAGAGAGTCAAGCAAAAGGACATGAAAAACATAGTGCTACTAATTCTGTCAACCCAGCAAAATGTGACACTCCTCTGAATACTACAAACATCCTAGTCATATTTGTGCCATTTGGACTAGTGCCATCAAAGCTTGCCAGGCTCTGTTAGTCAATTATGTTACCACTACCTTCAACCTCCTAACTTGTTACGGCAGAGGGTGTGGAACCACTGAGTAAGCCAACAAATTTGGCTTAGGGCTAAACCTAAGGGTGTAATCCTGGCAGTCCCCAGTCGGACAGAGGGTTAGAGAACCGATGGATCACCAAGGGATCAGCCAAAAATATAGTGACATACCGAGGTCAGGGCAGGCAGTGTACCTGCAATCTGTAATCCAGTAAACAGTAAAACCTGCAATCCAGCAGTAGTGGTCGTGATTCACACTAAAGGTAAAGGCGCCGGCCTCTCTGGTGGCCGGGACCATGGGAGTGCACATAGGTATACATGCGCCGCAACTCCCGTCCCCTCTACCTCGTATCTGTGCTGCAGTGGTGGTCATAATCCCTGGATCTGAGCAGTGTACAGTGCTGTGAAAAAGTGAATCAAGCCAGCAAAGGAGGCAATATGGACAATCACAATACATTAGTAAGTGCCTTGTATTAACTTTCTCTACATGATACATTTCATTTGCCTTTAAAGTTTGCTGACCTATCCTAAGTATATATCAATATCAGTACAGAAAACCCATTGGACATGTGTAAATGTTGGAGGGAAGAGGATCAACACTACTTGTTATTGGACTAAGTTATCATTTCATGCTAGAAGATGTCAATTTTTGTAATGACCAACGTCACGCACAGGGAGGAAAACAGGGAAAGCCCTGCCCAAGGGAGAGGGAAAGGTGGTGACCCCTAACTCACCTTGCGGCTGGCACCTGACTGCCCTGACGTCCCTAGACGGGTTCCTCACCCGTGCGGCGATCACGTGCCTAAACCCTGGCTTTCCCTAATATGAGCCCTAGATAGTGAACAGGCCGGTGGGATCGCTAGTCCACACCACTATCACTAAGAGGGAAACACCAGGGAGAGGACAGACAAAACAGACAAACACATACACCCAGGTGGGCGACCACAATAAACCAAAAAGGTTCAACAGGGATCCGGAGGGTAGCGTTCTGGACCAACTACCAGCGAACGCAGCAACACAGCTCCAGAAGGTCAGATTAGATGTCCAGGCAGGAAGCTCTATCTCTGGCAACCAGAGAAGTGTGAGAGAGGAATATAAGGAGGTCTGGGAGTGCTGGACAAGGAACAGCTGAGGAGAAGGAGCTACGGATCCCTGAGTGAGCCAAAAGGGTTTGCAAAGCAAACCCAGAAAGCTACCATAAGGAAAACAGCCCTATCTTAAATAGAGCGTGCAGCCAACCGCTGCGACTTCCTGACCCCGGGTATAACGGAGTCAGGCGTGGTTCTCGATACCCTCGTGACAGTACCCCCCTCTGTACGAGGGGCCTCCGGACACTCAGGACCAGGTCTCTCAGGATGAGAGGCATGAAAAACCCGAACTAACCTGTCGGCGTTTACCTCAGACGCAGGAACCCACATTCTTTCCTCGGGACCGTAACCTCTCCAATGCACCAGATATTGAAGAGAGCGGCGGACCCGACGAGAATTAACAATTTTGGATATCTGAAATTCTAGATTACCATCCACGACAACAGGAGGGGGTGGCAGCGGTGATGGTTCTAGAGGTGGAACATATTTTTTGAGTAACGACTTATGAAAAACATTATGAATTTTAAAAGTCTGAGGTAACTCCAGGCGAAAAGCCACGTGGTTGATGATGGCTACAATTTTGTAAGGGCCAATAAACCTAGGACCCAGTTTCCAAGAGGGAACCTTCAATTTAATATTCCTAGTAGACAACCACACATAGTCATTCACTCCTAGGTCCGGACCTGGCGACCGTCTCTTATCAGCCATGCATTTGTATTTATATAAAAAAATTTATATAAAGAAATTTATATAAAAAAATTTATATAAAAAAGTACAGCGGCTCACCTCCTCCCTATATAGAAATGGTGCTCTCCCCCAGGTCCCACCCTCAGGACCAGTGAAAAATACAATGTAAATAACCAATGTGGGGGGGCACACTACAAAAGGGAAACACCAGGCAGTAGATAATGATACACTTTATTGTGCTAAAATATTAAGAACATACCCCTAAAATACACATTATGTGTATTTTAGGGGTATGTTCTTAATATTTTAGCACAATAAAGTGTATCATTATCTACTGCCTGGTGTTTCCCTTTTGTAGTGTGCCCCCCCCCCCCCCCCCATTGGTTATTTACAATGCATTTGTATTTACTTCCCATATTTTTCAAGTTAGCTTGCACCTTCTGCCATACCGATGAAAGAGATGACGAAAACCGTTCCTCTTCGGGAACCCCAGAAGACCCCCCCCTCTTTGAAAGTACAGAATTGGGGATGAAAACCATATGCACCAAGAAATGGTGACTTGCCAGTGGATTCCTGACGACGATTATTTATGGCAAACTCAGCTAACGGTAAATATGATGACCACAACTCTTGGTTTTCAGACACAAAACATCTTAGATATGTCTCAAGGTTTTGGTTGGTACGCTCAGTCTGTCCATTCGACTGAGGATGGAAAGCTGAGGAAAAGGACAAGTGTACCCCCAAACGGGAACAAAAAGCTTTTCAAAATTTAGAAATAAACTGGGTACCTCGATCCGAAACAACATCGGAGGGGACCCCGTGAAGCTTCACGATTTCACTGACGAATACCTGAGCAAGAGTCTTAGCATTAGGTAGTGCGGGTAACGCAATGAAGTGTACCATTTTAAGTGCACCTGTCCACTACTACCAAAATAACTGTTTTACCCGCAGACAAAGGTAAGTCAGTGATAAAATCCATTGCCAGATGTGTCCACGGTCTATTGGGAATGACGAGTGGTAATAGAGACCCTGCAGGACGTGTATGTGAAACTTTTGCGCGCGCACAGGTAGAACAGGAAGACACAAAATCCATTACATCCTGACGCAACCTTGGCCACCAAAAACGACGAGACAATAGTTCCAAGGTTGCTTTACTACCCGGGTGCCCAGCAAGTGCCGAATTATGATGTTCCTTTAATAATTCGAAACGTAAGTTCAACGGTACAAACAATTTCTCTGAGGGGCAAGAGACCGGGGCGTCCCCCTGGGCCTCTAACACCTTCCCCTCCAAAACAGAGTGTACCGCAGAAACAACCACTCCTCTTTGAAGAATGGGTACCGGATCACTCACATTACCCCCTCCAGGGAAACAACGAGATAGTGCATCAGCCTTGGTGTTCTTTGCCCCAGGACGATAGGTAATCACAAAGTTAAACCTGGTAAAAAATAGCGACCACCTAGCCTGTCTAGGGGTGAGACGCTTAGCTGATTCGAGGTACAGAAGATTTTTGTGGTCCGTAATCACAGTGACGGGGTGGACTGCCCCCTCTAAGAAGTGACGCCACTCCTCAAACGCAAGTTTAATAGCTAATAGTTCCCTATTGCCAATATCGTAGTTCTTTTCTGCTGCAGATAGTTTTTTAGAAAAGAAAGCACAAGGACGCCATTTGCCAGGAGACGGACCCTGAGACAGCACCGCCCCCACTCCCACCTCTGACGCATCGACTTCAACAATAAAAGGCTGAGAGACATCAGGTTGGACTAGTACAGGTGCTGAGGTAAACCTCTCTTTTAGAGAGGAAAAAGGAACTTTAGCGGCGTCAGACCATTTAGAAAAATCAGTCCCCTTCCTAGTCATGTCAGTAAGCGGTTTTACAATAAGTGAATAATTTTTAATGAATTTCCTATAGAAATTCGCGAAGTCCAAGAACCGTTGTAGTGCTTTGAGGTTCTCAGGAAGATCCCAATCTAAAATTGCCTGGACCTTCCTAGGATCCATACGGAAACCTGAAGCAGATAAAAAATAACCCAGGAATTGTATCTCCTGAACGGCGAAGACACATTTTTAAATTTTAGCATATAATTCATTCGTCCGTAGGACCTGCAGTACTTGTCTGACATGCACCTCATGTGTTTTCAGATCAGACGAATAAATTAAAATATCATCTAGGTATATTACCACAAACCTGCCGATTAGATGACTAAAAATGTCATTAACGAAATGTTGAAAGACGGCAGGAGCATTGGTCAGACCGAAAGGCATAACTAGATTTTCATAATGCCCCTCAGGGGTGTTAAACGCTGTCTTCCACTCATCCCCCTCCTTAATACGAATCAGATTGTAGGCCCCCCTAAGATCAAGTTTGGAGAACCACCTAGCACCCGCAATCTGATTAAACAGGTCAGGAATGAGAGGAAGAGGGTATGGGTCTCGGATGGTTATCTGATTTAATTCGCGAAAATCTAAGCAAGGACGCAGGCCCCCATCTTTCTTTTTAACGAAGAAAAACCCTGCAGCCACGGGTGAAGAAGAGGGTCTGATGTGTCCCTTAGCCAAGCTCTCGGAGATATATTCTTAATGGCTTGTCTCTCTGGACCCGAAAGATTATATAACCTGGTCTTGGGTAATTTTGCGCCGGGAATAAGGTTAACCGGGCAATCATAAGGACGATGAGGTGGTAACTTCTGACAACCCTTTTCAGAAAAAACATCCTCAAAGTCAGAAATAAATGTAGGTAGGGTAGTTATGGAGGCGACTAAGCAATTGCTATTTAAGCAATTTTCTCTGCACTGCTCACTCCACTCCAATATCTCCCTGGCCTGCCAATCCACCACTGGATTGTGCGCTACCAACCAGGGAAGACCCAGCACTACCGGAGTGGGAAGCCCCTCCAGAACATAACCTGAAAGCATCTCGTTATGGTGGTCCCCTACCCAAAGGTGTAAATTATGAACAATGTGGGTGAGGTTTCTCTGAGACAGGGGAGCCGAATCTATAGCGAATATGGGAATGGGTCTCTGTAAAGTACAGAGAGACAAACCCAAAGTGCGGGCAAAATGGGCATCTATCAAATTTACCCCTGCTCCACTGTCTAGAAAGAAAGAAATAGTCTCCGTCTTATCACCAAAAATAATAACCGCTGGCAACACAAATTGCGATGTACGTATGGAGGAAACGTATACCCCCCGGCTGACATCCTCCACACAGCCTGGGGTTAGTAGTTTTTCCGACGGTCTTTTGTTTCTGAGGAAAGAAGGACAGACATTAATGAAATGACCCCTCTCCCCACAAAAAAAACAAACCCCACGCCTACGGCGAGCCTCAGGAGGACGGACCTGACGAGTAGTTCTTCCTAGCTGCATAGGCTCGTCTAAGTCCGTACAGACTAACTGCTGCTTGGGAGGGGTTACCAATTGCTCCGGTTTTTTCAACCTGTCCCTAAGGCGTCTATCTATTCGGATAGAAAGGGACATAACCGCATCAAGGGAAAAGGGGGTCTCATATAATGCAAGCGCATCCTTAACCCTTTCGGATAACCCAGAGCAGAACTGACTCCTGAGAGCCGGGTCGTTCCATTGGGTATCCGTAGCCCATCTACGGAATTCAGAGCAATACTCCTCTACCGGCCGCTCTCCTTGTAAGAGTCTCCGTAATCTTGATTCAGCCAGTGCGACTCGGTCAGGGTCGTCATATATGAGACCCAAGGCCCCGAAAAACTCATTCACTGACCGAAGAGCCTGGGAATCAGTAGGTAAAGAGAACGCCCAGGACTGCGGATCCCCCTGCAGCAGGGAAATAACAACCCCCACCCGCTGATCTTCATTACCAGAAGAGTAAGGGCGCAGTTTAAAATATAACTTACAGGCCTCACGGAATGTCAAAAACATGTCCCTTCCCCCAGAAAATCTATCAGGGAGAGGGACCTTGGGTTCCGCAACAACCTGGTTACCAGTAGCAACCGCTGGGCTTGCAGTCAGTTGTAATTGCTGCTGTTGCTGGAGGACCGACGCCTTCAATCCTACCACCTCCAAAGACAGGCCATGAAATTGTTTGGACAGAGCAGCAATTTGATCCATACTGGATTCTAAGTAGGTAAAATAAAATTATATATTTTTTTACCTACACAA
The DNA here is from genome assembly GCF_905171765.1 of Bufo bufo. Taxonomy (NCBI): domain Eukaryota; kingdom Metazoa; phylum Chordata; class Amphibia; order Anura; family Bufonidae; genus Bufo; species Bufo bufo. The sequence goes on along the minus strand of NC_053398.1, from coordinate 117,812,128 downwards.
AATAAGGGCCAGAGATAATGTAATGACCGACGTCACGCACAGGGAGGAAAACAGGGAAAGCCCTGCCCAAGGGAGAGGGAAAGGTGGTGACCCCTAACTCACCTTGCGGCTGGCACCTGACTGCCCTGACGTCCCTAGACGGGTTCCTCACCCGTGCGGCGATCACGTGCCTAAACCCTGGCTTTCCCTAATATGAGCCCTAGATAGTGAACAGGCCGGTGGGATCGCTAGTCCACACCACTATCACTAAGAGGGAAACACCAGGGAGAGGACAGACAAAACAGACAAACACATACACCCAGGTGGGCGACCACAATAAACCAAAAAGGTCCAACAGGGATCCGGAGGGTAGCGTTCTGGACCAACTACCAGCGAACGCAGCAACACAGCTCCAGAAGGTCAGAATAGATGTCCAGGCAGGAAGCTCTATCTCTGGCAACCAGAGAAGTGTGAGAGAGGAATATAAGGAGGTTTGGGAGTGCTGGACAAGGAACAGCTGAGGAGAAGGAGCTACGGATCCCTGAGTGAGCCAAAAGGGTTTGCAAAGCAAACCCAGAAAGCTACCATAAGGAAAACAGCCCTATCTTAAATAGAGCGTGCAGCCAACCGCTGCGACTTCCTGATCCCGGGTATAACGGAGTCAGGCGTGGTTCTCGATACCCTCGTGACAATTTTAAAGATTATCTGTTCCCGTGTTTCACATTGCAAACTGCATATATTATTAAATGGATCGATTAGACCTGATGAGGCTGGCGCACTTACTTTTACAGTCCATGTCAGAATATATATAACCCTTTTTCTGCCACCTGATATTACAATGAGCATTTTATGAGTCTAACAAGTGAGTGTGAGCGCTCATAAATCCTGTAGAGAGATCAACAGTCCTATGCATTCATGGGCTAAACAAAATCTCCACACAGCTAGAGCCTAATTGACAAGCCCCTTTCAGTGTACCTCCTCCCCTGCTCCAGCTGAAATCTCACGCTGCTGTATATAAGTTGCTATCTCCCTGCCTCTACAGTAAAATGTAATTTCACACTGAAACTGCTGCTCAAAGACAGCTCTCGGACTGCAGTAGTCTGTAGCCTGTACTGGGAAGTATGAGATTTCAGCCACAGAAAGTGAGTGTCACGCCTTGCCCTGTGAATGTGCGGAGGTCTGTCAGACTGGCTGCACATGTCTGACTTCTCTGTTTGTTTTGGTTTTGGTTTGAGCTGGATCTACCTTCCCTCAGGTGTACTGGGTGTGATTGTTAGTGAGGCTGTTTATCCCTCCTTCCCCCAGTGGCCTGTGAAGGTTATAGTTCTTTCTTGTGAGCTCTGGATGTGTGGTGGATTGTCTTCTCCAGCTCTGCTCTAAGATAAGTCCTCTCTGTTATTTCCCTTTGTGTGTTTCATCTAGGCCTCTAGGGAGACGCTTGCTTCCTCCGGGTTTGAGGAAGTAGGTTGCCTCTTCCCTTTTCCCTTTTGCTTAGGATTTAATCAGGGTGTATAGGTTTAGGCACGAGGGCATGTGCATATCCACCCTAAGGGTATGCACATGGGCACAGCAGTTTAGGGAAAACTTTTAGGGATTGCTAGGAGGTGCCCCTTTTCTCCCTAGCTTTTGGGCCTAGTCATTTGTTCTGTTTGTTTTCCTGTGTTTGGTTATTTCCCCGCTTACCTACCTATCGTGACAGTGAGGAGGTATACTGACAGGAGCTTGTAAGGCAAGGTGAGTGGAGATGGAGTTACATTCCTGAGTACACCACACTCACAAACTGTTGCTCAATCAGGCTCAAGGCTTCCTTTCAAAAAGTTTATTCAGCCATTTTGACATGGATTTTAGAAGTAAGTACACCAGCCTCATCAGGTCAAAGCGATCTATTGAAAGAGATTTTCTGAAAAAGGGAAGGAAAGAGATAAATAATAAAAAAAAATGCTATACTTACCAGTTAAATCCCCCTCCTCTTGAGTAGTTAACGTGTGGTGATGGATTTATCAGGTACAAAAGTGATGTATAAAAGTAGGTTCACAGATCAAGCCATCAGGGAAAGTCTTTGACAGACTCACTGAGAAGAAGAAGCAAAAGTCTGCAGATGCAGTGAAACTTAAATGGGTTGACTCATCGCTAGGATATGCCCCCATTGTCTTATAGGTGCTGGTCCCACCACTGGGACCCGCAACTATATCGGGAATAGAACCCCGCAAAGTGGTGGCTGGACGGCCACCACCAAGCGCTCACCCCACAGAAGTGAATGGGAGCGCATCGCGCATGACTGGCCATCACTCCCATTCACTTCTATGAGCCTGATAGAATTAGCCAAGCCAGAGCTCAGCTATTTTTAGTGGCACAATAGAAAATGAATGGAGGGCAGCTGCGCATGCGAAGTGCGCCCTCCACCACTTTCGGGGCTCCGTTCTCGATATTCCGCACCTATAAGACAATAAGGGCATATCCTAGCGATATGCCCCCATTGTCTGTGCGGAGACAACCCCTTTAAAGCTGTAGATGAAAATTGTCCAAAATGTTTAATAAAGACCAATTGGTAAAATGATTTTCAGGACAATAAATGCCCCCAAAGGTGTCATACAGATAGTCGTACCACATTAAATAGTAACATTTACCTTACATCTACAGTACTTTATGTTTGCATAATGTTTTAAAATTTTCTAGAATGTTAAAAGGTTTATAACTTTATCAGTCATTTTTTTTTTTACATTTTCAAGAAAATTTTAGGGACTAATTGAGTTCTGAAGTGATTTTGAGGAGTCTATACAATAAATGACCCCATTTTAGAAATGGCATCCCTCAAACTATCCCAAACTGCACTTAGGAACTCTATTAACCATTTAGGTGTCCCACAGGAATTAACGCAAATAGAGGTGAAGTTTTAAAAAATTCCCATTTCAATCAATTTTTTCATGTAACACGTCAAAAGTTAACAGTAAAATGAACGTTAGCATCACCTTGATTCTGCAGTTTGTAAAAATCGGTCACATGCGACCCTAGTGTACAATCATCTCAAACACTGTCACCAGAAGGGAAGGAGCATCTTATAGATTTTTTGGCCTCAATTTTATTAGGATGTTTTTAGGTGTTGCAGAGGCCTTGAGTTACCAAAACATGTCATAGGTGCGGACCCATTCATTCTCTATGGGGACGGAATGGATGCGGAGAGCATACTATGTGCTCTCCACATCTGCATTTCCGGAGCGCGGCCCTGATCTTCTGGTCCGCGGCTCCGGAAAAAAAATAGAACAAGAATAGGCAGTTCTATGGGGGTGCTGGCCGGATGTATTGCGGATCCCCAATACACTAAGGACGTGTGAATGGACCCTTAAAGGGATTGAGTTAAATATAAACTCCGTCAGCAGGTGTAAATGTTTAAAAAACAACATAAAGTCATGCTTAAAATGACAGTAAAATAAATAAATAAAGAGTCACAAAATAACCATATGAGTTGGGTTTGCACAGTAGAAGGGGTTTGCGAAGAAGTGGGGGTGGTGGGGCTATACAAAAATTTGCTGTGGGGCCCAGTCAGTTCTAGCTACGCCTCGGCTTCTGTCTATACAACAGCTGACTGCAGCAGGAGCCTCTCCCCATGCATAATCTACAATAGGACACAAAGAATACTAAGCCTCACCCCTCAACTAAGCCTTGCCACTCCCAACCCCCACCCAGTAAGATCAGGAGGAAAGTAACCCCTGTGTTTTCTGTAGGGTTTCTATACGACTTGATAAGACTCGTCAGGCTACCAAATATTGCAAGCATGATTGTCTTCTGCTTACTTTTGTCATTCATTACTGGTTTAGCTTTAACTCCTGATTCTGCCCTGTCAAAAACACTGGGTGCATCACTACAGGGCGAATGTTCTTATCAATTATCTGCTTATACTATATGTAAAGACCAATAATACTTCTAAAGGGAATATTACAGTTGACCTAGTTGACCATGGCTACAAACATCATCACTGAACTAATTCAACGATAAGTCAATACAGTCCCATCTTAAACATCTGATCAGGTGGTAAAGGCCAAATTGTATCTGTAATCCGGGATGTAACATGAAAGTGGCTCAATGCACAGGCGGTCAGGATCAGATTATAGCTCAGGCGCACAGCCAGGGCCTCCACCACCAAGGGGGAAGTAGGGATCTCCACCAAAACAAGCCCAGCTTGGCTATTAACTCAGTCTCAACATCCCGAAAGCAAAGCTGGTGACACTGACTGCAGCATTCTTCTCACTACTCCCCCACTGGCAGCAGCATTTTCCCCACTACTCCACTGACAGCAGCATTCTCCCCACTACTCCCCCACTGGCAGCAGCATTTTCCCCAATACTCCACTGGCAGCAGCATTCTCCCCACATGTACCATACTCTACATCACGGGTGTCAAACACAAGGCCCGCGGGCCGAATCCGGCCCGCCAGACCTCGTCATGTGGCCCGCGCAGCCGCCGCCGGCCGCCAGCCTTCACCTTTTATTCTCGCTTTTTTTTTTTTTGACACAAGAAAGCCGCCTCTTCAGCGCATGCGCGGCAGCCTACAAGCCAGAGAACGTCTGCCCTCTAGCGGCCGTTCTATTGTACCGTATATCCTAATTGCTTGTGTAGAATGCAGGCATGCCTGCACCGCCTCCTTTATGAATGAAGCAGGCGGCGCAGGCAAGTGACGTCAGTGAGTGACGCGCCGGCCGCCCGTCCTGCCTGCTGGCATTATACACAAGCAATTAGGATATACGGTACAATTAGGAGTGAGGGGGGCATGTTTAATAACTTTTAATTCAATAATACATTTTATATTTGTATACTGGGGGGGGGGCGGCGGCGGAGGGGGGGGTTTACACAGAATCTGTGGATGGCACAGTTAAGGGGTGGGGGTCTGTGGATGGCACTGTTATGGGGTGGGGGGTCTGTGGATGGCACTGTTATGGGGTGGGGGGTTTGTGGATGGCACATATATAACACTGCCATCCACAGATCCCCCCCCTGTAACAGTGCCAGCCACAGATCCCCCCCCCTGTAACAGTGTCTGTCATCCACAGATCCCCCCATAAGTGTCTGTCATCCACAGATCCCCCCATAAGTGTCTGTCATCCACAGATCCCCCCATAAGTGTCCGTCATCCACAGATCCCCCCATAAGTGTCCGTCATCCACAGATCCCCCCATAAGTGTCCGTCATCCACAGATCCCCCCATAACAGTGTCCGTCATCCACAGATCCCCCCATAACAGTGTCCGTCATCCACAGATCCCCCCATTACAGTGTCCGTCATCCACAGATCCCCCCATAACAGTGTCCGTCATCCACAGATCCCCCCATAACAGTGTCCGTCATCCACAGATCCCCCCATAACAGTGTCCGTCATCCACAGATCCCCCCATAACAGTGTCCGTCATCCACAGATCCCCCCATAACAGTGTCCGTCATCCACAGATCCCCCCCATAACAGTGTCCGTCATCCACAGATCCCCCCCATAACAGTGTCCGTCATCCACAGATGTTTAAAAAAAAAAAATAAATTACTGTCTGTTACCAAAAATCATTTTTCAATAAATTGTACAATAATTGTACATTTGAATATCTACTTGCCATTATTCTGACTATGTTTCTGCTTTCAGAGCTAGTTATTACTTACATTATTACAAAAAACAGTAATAATTGAATGCAGTGACAATAATTTATGATAATAAAGAGTGGACACATAGTCCTACAGATACAACCGGCCCTTTGAGGGTGACCAAACTGCTGATGCGGCCCCCGATGAGTTTGACACCCCTGCTCTACATAGTCTGTGCAAATGCATATACACAAACTAGTCCCTATAGAAGCCATAACATGTGCTAAGATCTAGGAAAGTACAATGGTGGACAACAAATATATTTCTATTCAGAATAACCTCTATAAACAAAGATTTGGAAATTATAAATTTTTTGGGTCAGCTACCTTTACCTTAAAAAAATTTAATTATGGGAAGCCCCCACCAGACCTGCCCCAGAGGCATAATAATACTGATGGTTTTCAATCAGTAGATGTGACATATTCTTCCCCCCTCTTGCCTATGAAAGGACCATCAGCATAAATTAAATGAGATATAGAAAATTATTAATGGTTTGTTTTGTGCTATAGAAGTGACTGTGTTGAGCTGACGGCAGCCATCTACCAGTCTCCCCATGTGGTGATGCAGTGACCTAGTTTAAGGTGGCACCAAAACTGCACTGAATCCCCTGAATCCCCTTTGAGGTGTCAACATGTATTGCTGCTCTCTGGAGGGGGTGGTAAGGCAAAGTGCACTCCAATGGGATATAAGTCCAGAGAGTCAGGGTTAAACCAGTGTACTTCTTTACTGGAGGAACTCAAGTGCAGAACAATATAGACAAGGCACTAAGCTGGATTCTCCAGTCTCCTCCCTGGCAGAAGATGGTTCCTTTCTGCGGAAAAGTCTGAGCCAGCTGTCCCTCTCTCTCTTAGAAGGCTGATACCCTGGCCAATGGGGTGGTCAACCTGAGTTTGCAGCTCAGTTGTCCTTTAGGAGATCTCTGTCTCAGCGTCTTCTTCTGGTCACTCATGCAGTCTTGCAGAGTCTCTCCTACTAAACACTGGTCTCTATGTGCAGTCACTCTTACTGCTCTTCTTTTATACAGTTGCTAACTAATCTAGAACCTTCTAGTGAGGGGGTGTAGTGGAGAAGCACAGCCGAACAGAAGCAATGTTGCAGCTCACAGCTGCCATCAACTCCTATTGTACCTCAATAAAAGTCAATAGAATAACTAAGCAGCTTCCAGATATAAACAGCCATCTGACAGAGCCAGACAAGATGGCCAAAGGTTTACTGTGTCTGTTTTTTCCCTCCAGAATTCAGTTCTAAATATTCTCTTAAAGGGAACCTATCATCAACTTTATGCTGACTGTACTGAGGGCAGTATAAAGTAGTGACAGAAATGCTGATCTCAGCGGTGTGTCACACATCAGCTAACAGTAAGTGGTTGCCGAGAACCAGCATCATAATCATTGCAGCACAGCCCTTGAAAAGAGTCACGGCCACCTGAATAGAGTCCTGGTTATTCATGAATTCCTGCTCTCCTGCCCACCTGCTGATGACTGACAGTCTTCTACCAAGTTTTCTCCCTTTCTGTCTAGGAGAGAACTGCCAATCATCAGCAGATGGGTGAGAGAACAGGAGATTATGAATAACCAGGACTCTTCTCAGGTGGCCGTGACTCTTTCAAGGCCTGGGCTGCAATGGTTATGATGCTGGTTCTCTGCAACCACTTACTGTTAGCTGATGTGTGACACACCGCTGAGATCAGCATTTCTATTACTACTTTATACTGCCCTCAGTACGGTCAGCATAAAGTTGATGACAGGATCCCTTTAAGCTAATAGTGGGAAATTACTTGCTTCTCAGTACACAGTCTGCAAAGTCCTAAAGTCTCTCATTATTAACTGTCTGTGCATTAACCCTTTTCACGGTGCAGTGAAAAAAAAAGTGCAATAACAGTGCAAATGAACAAGAAATAGGACATAATTATGACAAGGCCAGCACTATGCATCACATGTGATAGTTAGAGGACCCTGTTAAATATTTAACATCTACTACACTATCTAAAGGAAGACCAATAGACACATTAACAAAGACTGCTTCTATGAAAGGAAGTAGAAGAAAATTGCATAAATGTAGCTAGTAATTAGAAGAGCCAGAGAAGAAATGAGAATGATTGATCCCAAGCAAATGTTCTGGCAAAATCATTCGTAATCAAATGGAACTATCTACTTTCTTCCTTGAGTACACACCTTTATTATGAGCACTGAGCAAAACAGCAGCAAACTATTAGATGCCTCCTAGGAAAATGTCCTGAAGCAGTGTCCAGAACACTCCCTACAGTATATACCCCTGGTGAAGGGCACTAAGAGAATGCACAGAGAGTCAAGCAAAAGGACATGAAAAACATAGTGCTACTACTAATTCTGTCAACCCAGCAAAATGTGACACTCCTCTGAATACTGTAAACATCCTAGTCATATTTGTGCCATTTGGACTAGTGCCATCAAAGCTTGCCAGGCTCTGTTAGTCAATTATGTTACCACTACCTTATTCTATTTGGAAAACTCTCCTATTCAACCTCCTAACTTGTTACGGCAGAGGGTGTGGAACCACTGAGTAAGCCAACAAATTTGGCTTAGGGCTAAACCTAAGGGCGTAATCCTGGCAGTCCCCTATACTGGCTTTTGGACTATGCTGCAGGAGAACCACCAGGTGCTACCTTCTGGAATAGTTTCTGTGTGGTTGACTGTCCCCTGGTATTCACCCCCAATACTGGGATTTTAACTTTGCTGCAGGAGAGCCAGGAGATACTACCATCTGGAATAGTTTCTGTTTGGTTGACAGTCGGACAGAGGGTTAGAGAACCGATGGATCACCAATGGATCAGCCAAAAATATAGTGACATACCGAGGTCAGGGCAGGCAGTGTACCTGTAATCTGTAATCCAGTAAACAGTAAAACCTGCAATCCAGCAGTAGTGGTCGTGATTCACACTAAAGGTAAAGGCTCCGGCCTCTCTGGTGGCCGGGACCATGGGAGTGCACATAGGTATACATGCGCCGCAACTCCCGTCCACTCTACCTCGTATCTGTGCTGCAGTGGTGGTCATAATCCCTGGATATGAGCAGTGTACAGTGCTGTGGAAAAGTGAATCAAGCCAGCAAAGGAGGCAATATGGACAATCACAATACATTAGTAAGTGCCTTGTATCAACTTCCTCTACATGATGCATTTCATTTGCCTTTAAAGTTTGCTGACCTATCCTAAGTATATATCAATATCAGTACAGAAAACCCATTGGACATGTGTAAATGTTGGAGGGAAGAGGATCAACACTACTTGTTATTGGACTAAGTTATCATTTCATGCTAGAAGATGTAAATTTTAAAGATGATCTGTTCCCGTATTTCACATTGCAAACTGCATATATTATTAAATGGATCGATTAGACCTGATGAGGCTGGCGCACTTACTTTTACAGTCCATGTCAGAATATATATAACCCTTTTTCTGCCACCTGATATTACAATGAGCATTTTATGAGTCTAACAAGTGAGTGTGAGCGCTCATAAATCCTGTAGAGAGATCAACAGTCCTATGCATTCATGGGCTAAACAAAATCTCCACACAGCTAGAGCCTAATTGACAAGCCCCTTTCAGTGTACCTCCTCCCCTGCTCCAGCTGAAATCTCACGCTGCTGTATATAAGTTGCAGTCTCCCTGCCTCTACAGTAAAATGTAATTTCACACTGAAACTGCTGCTCAAAGACAGCTCTCGGACTGCAGTAGTCTGTAGCCTGTACTGGGAAGTATGAGATTTCAGCCACAGAAAGTGAGTGTCACGCCTTGCCCTGTGAATGTGCGGAGGTCTGTCAGACTGGCTGCACATGTCTGACTTCTCTGTTTGTTTTGGTTTTGGTTTGAGCTGGATCTACCTTCCCTCAGGTGTACTGGGTGTGATTGTTAGTGAGGCTGTTTACCCCTCCTTCCCCCAGTGGCCTGTGCAGGTTATAGTTCTTTCTTGTGAGCTCTGGATGTGTGGTGGATTGTCTTCTCCAGCTCTGCTCTAAGATAAGTCCTCTCTGTTATTTCCCTTTGTGTGTTTCATCTAGGCCTCTAGGGAGACGCTTGCTTCCTCCGGGTTTGAGGAAGCAGGTTGCCTCTTTCCTTTTCCCTTTTGCTTATGATTTAATCAGGGTGTATAGGTTTAGGCATGAGTGCATGTGCATATCCACCCTAAGGGTATGCACATGGGCACAGCAGTTTAGGGAAAACTTTTAGGGATTGCTAGGAGGTGCCCCTTTTCTCCCTAGCTTTTGGGCCTAGTCATTTGTTCTGTTTGTTTTCCTGTGTTTGGTTATTTCCCCGCTTACCTACCTATCGTGACAGTGAGGAGGTATACTGACAGGAGCTTGTAAGGCAAGCTGAGTGGAGATGGAGTTACATTCCTGAGTACACCACACTCACAAACTGTTGCTCAATCAGGCTCAAGGCTTCCTTTCAAAAAGTTTATTCAGCCATTCTGACATGGATTTTTAGAAGTAAGTACACCAGCCTCATCAGGTCAAAGAGATCTATTGAAAGAGATTTTCTGAAAAAGGGAAGGAAAGAGATAAATAATAAAAAAAAATGCTATACTTACCAGTTAAATCCCCCTCCTCTTGAGTAGTTAACGTGTGGTGAGGGATTTATCAGGTACAAAAGTGATGTATAAAAGTAGGTTCACAGATCAAGCCATCAGGGAAAGTCTTTGACAGACTCACTGAGAAGAAGAAGCAAAAGTCTGCAGATGCGGTGAAACTTAAATGGGTTGACTCATCGCTAGGATATGCCCCCATTGTCTTATAGGTGCTGGTCCCACCACTGGGACCCGCAACTATATCGGGAATAGAACCCCGTAAAGTGGTGGCTGGACGGCCACCACCAAGCGCTCACCCTACAGAAGTGAATGGGAGCGCATCGCGCATGACTGGCCATCACTCCCATTCACTTCTATGAGCCTGATGGAATTAGCCAAGCCAGAGCTCAGCTATTTTTAGTGGCCCCATAGAAAATGAATGAAGGTCATGCGAAGTGCGCCCTCCACCACTTTCGGAGCTCCGTTCTCGATATTCCGCACCTATAAGACAATAAGGGCATATCCTAGCGATATGCCCCCATTGTCTGAGCGGAGACAACCCCTTTAAAGCTGTAGATGAAAATTGTCCAAAATGTTTAATAAAGACCAATTGGTAAAATGATTTTCAGGAAAATAAATGCCCCCAAAGGTGTCATACAGATAGTCGTACCACATTAAATAGTAACATTTACCTTACATCTACAGTACTTTATGTTTGCATAATGTTTTAAAATTTTCTAGAATGTTAAAAGGTTTAAGGAAAATATAATTTCGTTCCACAGTGACTGTGGAACGAAATTATATTTTCCTTAAACAAAATGATCCTTTGTTTGGTGTGCCCGTGGTGACCGGCATCTAGCCATATAGTTATATAGACTGGATATAATGCTGGATAAAGAGAATTGCAGGAAAAGACATATTCATTATGGAGGTCATGGGGTTACCATGACAATGATTAGACGCTTAGGCGCGTCATTTGTCAGGTGACCGGAAGTAGCGTCACTGAACACATGATCGTATAGTTGGACATGTGATGTATGAGAATTTCGTACTAACGCTTGCGCAGCCGCAGTCATATGCGGAAGACGCCGCTCATCATGGACACACCATGGATCAATGGCCCAAGTATGAACTCCTGGTAAGCCTTATATTAATTTACACTGTGGTGGTTATATTGAATTAATTGTATCATTATTTGTACCTGAGAGGAGGCGGATCTATTGGTGGTAGCACACCCACTGATTAATTGGTATGAATTAGTACCCTTATATATATGTAATATGAGTCACTTATAAACTTGTATGTAGCTTGAAAAAGACTGTTGTCGAAACGTTGCTGCTGTACATTTGGTGGATTAAAACACATTGAATTTGCTTTTGGAGTGCCGTGACCTTCTTCATCTTTGCTGGTATATTGGGGGTCTCTGAGGCCGAGACCTGACGCCACGAGCACCGCCGCAGAGTCTCTAGAATGTTTTCAAGTAAGTGGTGCTGTCCTATTAGACATTTTTTGTTGCCGTTCTGCCACAGCCACACGTCCTAGTGAACCAACTACCTCAGGTCCCAGTAGCCAGCAGAATTTACAGCGATATTTGGTGGGGCCCAATGCCGTTCTAAGGATGGTAAGGCCTGAGCAGGTACAGGCATTAGTCAATTGGGTGGCCGACAGTGGATCCAGCACGTTCACATTATCTCCCACCCAGTCTTCTGCAGAAAGCGCACAGATGGGCAATGAAAACCAAGCCCATCAGTCTGTCACATCACCCCCATGCATATCAGGAAAACTGTCTGAGCCTCAAGTTATGCAGCAGTCTCTTATGCTGTTTGAAGACTCTGCTGCCAGGGTTTCCCAAGGGCATCCACCTAGCCCTTCCCCAGGGGTGGAAGAGATAGAATGCACTAACGCACAACCACTTATTTTTCCTGATGATGAGGACATGGGAATACCACCTCAGCGCGTCTCTGATGATGACGAAACACAGGTGCCAACTGCTGCGTCTTTCTGCAGTGTGCAGACTGAACAGGAGGTCAGGGATCAAGACTAGGTGGAAGACGATGCAGGGGACGATGAGGTCCTAGACCCCACATGGAATGAAGGTCGTGCCACTGACTTTCACAGTTCGGAGGAAGTGGCAGTGGTGAGACCGAGCCAACAGCGTAGCAAAAGAGGGAGCAGTGGGCAAAATCAGAACAACCGCCGCCAAGAGACTCCGCCTGCTACTGACCGCCGCCATCTGGGACCGAGCACCCCAAAGGCAGCTTCAAGGAGTTCCCTGGCATGGCACTTTTTCAAACAATGTGCTGACGACAAGACCCGAGTGGTTTGCACGCTGTGCCATCAGAGCCTGAAGCGAGGCATTAACGTTCTGAACCTTAGCACAACCTGCATGACCAGGCACCTGCATGCAAAGCATGAACTGCAGTGGAGTAAAAACCTTAAAAACAAGGAAGTCACTCAGGCTCCCCCTGCTACCTCTTCTGCTGCTGCCGCCTCGGCCTCTTCTGCTGCTGCCGCCGCCTCGGCCTCTTCCTCCGTCTCTGGAGGAACGTTGGCACCTGCCGCCCAGCAAACATGGGATGTACCACCAACACCACCACCTGCGTCACCAAGCATCTCAACCATGTCACACGGCAGCGTTCAGCTCTCCATCTCACAAACATTTGAGAGAAAGCGTAAATTCCCACCTAGCCACCCTCGATCCCTGGCCCTGAATGCCAGCATTTCTAAACTACTAGCCTATGAAATGCTGTCATTTAGGCTGGTGGACACACACAGCTTCAAACAGCTCATGTCGCTTGCTGTCCCACAGTATGTTGTTCCCAGCCGGCACTACTTCTCCAAGAGAGCCGTGCCTTCCCTGCACAACCAAGTGTCCGATAAAATCAAGTGTGCACTGCGCAACGCCATCTGTGGCAAGGTCCACCTAACCACAGATACGTGGACCAGTAAGCACGGCCAGGGACGCTAACTGCACACTGGGTAAATGTAGTGACGGCTGGGCCCCAGGCGGAGAGCTGTTTGACGCACGTCCTTCCGCCGCCAAGGATCGCAGGGCAACATTCTTTGCCTCCTGTCTCCTCCTCCTCCTACTCAGCTTCCTCCTCCTCTACTTACACCTGCTCATCCAGTCAGCCACACACCTTCACCACCAACTTCAGCACAGCCCGGGGTAAACGTCAGCAGGCCGTTCTGAAACTCATATGTTTGGGGGACAGGCCCCACACCGCACAGAAGTTGTGGCGGGGTATAGAACAACAGACCGACGAGTGGTTGCTTCCGGTGAGCCTCAAGCCCGGCCTGGTGGTGTGCGATAATGGGCGAAATCTCGTTGCAGCTCTGGGACTAGCCGGTTTGACGCACATCCCTTGCCTGGCGCATGTGCTGAATTTGGTGGTGCAGAAGTTCATTCGCAACTACCTCGACATGTCAGAGCTGCTGCATAAAGTGCGGGCCGTCTGTTCACGCTTCCGGCGTTCACACCCTGCCGCTGCTTGCCTGTCTGCGCTACAGTGTAACTTCGGCCTTCCCGCTCACCGCCTCATATGCGACGTGCCCACCAGATGGAACTCCACCTTGCATATGCTGGACAGACTGTGCGAGCAGCAGCAGGCCATAGTGGAGTTTCAGCTGCAGCACGCACGGGTCAGTCGCACTGCGGATCAGCCCCACTTCACCACCAATGACTGGGCCTCCATGCGAGACCTGTGTGCCCTGTTGCGCTGTTTCGAGTACTCCACCAACATGGCCAGTGGCGATGACGCCGTTATCAGCGTTACAATACCACTTCTATGTCTCCTTGAGAAAACACTTAGGGCGATGATGGAAGAGGAGGTGGCCCAGGAGGAAGAGGAGGAAGAGGGGTCATTTTTAGCACTTTCAGGCCAGTCTCTTCGAAGTGACTTAGAGGGAGGTTTTTTGCAACAGCAGAGGCCAGGTACAAATGTGGCCAGACAGGGCCCACTACTGGAGGACGAGGAGGATGAGGATGAGGAGGAGGTAGAGGAGGATGAGGATGAAGCATGTTCACAGAGGGGTGGCACCCAAAGCAGCTCGGGCCCATCACTGGTGCGTGGCTGGGGGGAAACACAGGACGATGACGATACGCCTCCCACAGAGGACAGCTTGTCCTTACCTCTGGGCAGCCTGGCACACATGAGCGACTACATGCTGCAGTGCCTGCGCAATGACAGCAGAGTTGCCCACATTTTAACGTGTGCGGACTACTGGGTTGCCACCCTGCTGGATCCCCGGTACAAAGACAATGTACCCACCTTACTTCCTACACTGGAGCGTGATAGGAAGATGCGCGAGTACAAGCGCACGTTGGTAGACGCGCTACTGAGAGCATTCCCAAATGTCACAGGGGAACCAGTGGAAGCCCAAGGCGAAGGCAGAGGAGGAGCGCCAACGCAGCTGTGTCACGGCCAGCTCCTCTGAGGGCAGGGTTAGCATGGCAGAGATGTGGAAAAGTTTTGTCACCACGCCACAGCTAACTGCACCACCACCTGATACGGAACGTGTTAGCAGGAGGCAACATTTCACTAACATGGTGGAACAGTACCTGTGCACACCCCTCCACGTACTGACTGATGGTTCGGCCCCATTCAACTTCTGGGTCTCCAAATTGTCCACGTGGCCAGAGCTAGCCTTTTATGCCTCGGAGGTGCTGGCCTGCCCGGCGGCCAGCGTTTTTGTCTGAACGTGTATTCAGCACGGCAGGGGGCGTCATTACAGACAAACGCAGCCGCCTGTCTACAGCCAATGTGGACAAGCTGACGTTCATAAAAATGAACCAGGCATGGATCCCACAGGACCTGTCCATCCCTTGTGCAGATTAGATATTAACTACCTCCCCTTAACAATATATTATTCTACTCCAGGGCACTTCCTCATTCAATCCTATTTTTATTTTCATTTTACCATTATATTGCGGGGCAACCCAAAGTTGAATGAACCTCTCCTCTGCCTGGGTGCCGGGGCCTAAATGTGTGACAGTGGCCTGTTTCAGTGGTGGGTGACGTGAAGCCTGATTCTCTGCTATGACATGAAGACTTATTCTGTGCTGACATAAGGCCTGATTCTCTGTTACGGGACCTCTCTCCTCTGCCTGGGTGCCTGGGCCTAAATATGTGACAGTGGCCTGTTCCAGTGGTGGGTGACGTGAAGCCTGATTCTCTGCTATGACATGAAGACTGATTCTGTGCTGACATAAGGCCTGATTCTCTGTTACGGGACCTCTCTCCTCTGTCTGGGTGCCGGGGCCTAAATATGTGATAGTGGCCTGTTCCAGTGGTGGGTGACGTGAAGCCTGATTCTCTGCTATGACATGAAGACTGATTCTGTGCTGACATAAGGCCTGATTCTCTGTTACGGGACCTCTCTCCTCTGTCTGGGTGCCGGGGCCTAAATGTGTGACAGTGGCCTGTTCCAGTGGTGGGTGACGTGAAGCCTGATTCTCTGCTATGACATGAAGACTGATTCTGCGCTGACATAAGGCCAGATTCTCTGTTACAAGACCGCTCTCCTCTGTCTGGGTGCCGGGGCCTAAATGTGTGACAGTGGCCTGTTCCAGTGGTGGGTGATGTGAAGCCTGATTCTCTGCTATGACATGAAGACTGATTCTGTGCTGACATAAGGCCAGATTCTCTGTTACGGGACCTCTCTCCTCTGTCTGGATGCTGGGGCCTAAATATGTGACAGTGGCCTGTTCCAGTGGTGGGTGACGTGAAGCCTGATTCTCTGCTATGACATGAAGACTGATTCTGTGCTGACATAAGGCCAGATTCTCTGTTACGGGACCTCTCTCCTCTGTCTGGGTGCTGGGGCCTAAATATGTGACAGTGGCCTGTTCCAGTGGTGGGTGACGTGAAGCCTGATTCTCTGCTATGACATGAAGACTGATTCTGTGCTGACATAAGGCCTGATTCTCTGTTACGGGACCTCTCTCCTCTGTCTGGGTGCCGGGGCCTAAATGTGTGACAGTGGCCTGTTCCAGTGGTGGGTGACGTGAAGCCTGATTCTCTGCTATGACATGAAGACTGATTCTGCGCTGACATAAGGCCAGATTCTCTGTTACGGGACCTCTCTCCTCTGTCTGGGTGCCGGGGCCTAAATGTGTGACAGTGGCCTGTTCCAGTGGTGGGTGACGTGAAGCCTGATTCTCTGCTATGACATGAAGACTGATTCTGTGCTGACATGAGGCCAGATTCTCTGTTACGGGACCTCTCTCCTCTGCCCGGGTGCCTGGGCCTAAATATGTGACAGTGGCCTGTTCCAGTGGTGGGTGACGTGAAGCCTGATTCTCTGCTATGACATGAAGACTGATTCTGTGCTGACATAAGGCCAGATTCTCTGTTACGGGACCTCTCTCCTCTGTCTGGGTGCCGGGGCCTAAATATGTGACAGTGGCCTGTTCCAGTGGTGGGTGACGTGAAGCCTGATTCTCTGCTATGACATGAAGACTGATTCTGTGCTGACATAAGGCCAGATTCTCTGTTACGGGACCTCTCTCCTCTGTCTGGGTGCCGGGGCCTAAATATGTGACAGTGGCCTGTTCCAGTGGTGGGTGACGTGAAGCCTGATTCTCTGCTATGACATGAAGACTGATTCTGCGCTGACATAAGGCCAGATTCTCTGTTACGGGACCGCTCTCCTCTGTCTGGGTGCCGGGGCCTAAATGTGTGACAGTGGCCTGTTCCAGTGGTGGGTGACGTGAAGCCTGATTCTCTGCTATGACATGAAGACTGATTCTGTGCTGACATAAGGCCAGATTCTCTGTTACGGGACCTCTCTCCTCTGTCTGGGTGCCGGGGCCTAAATGTGTGACAGTGGCCTGTTCCAGTGGTGGGTGACGTGAAGCCTGATTCTCTGCTATGGCATGAAGACTGATTCTGTGCTGACATAAGGCCAGATTCTCTGTTACGGGACCTCTCTCCTCTGCCTGGGTGCCTGGGCCTAAATATGTGACAGTGGCCTGTTCCAGTGGTGGGTGACGTGAAGCCTGATTCTCTGCTATGACATGAAGACTGATTCTGCGCTGACATAAGGCCAGATTCTCTGTTACGGGACCGCTCTCCTCTGTCTGGGTGCCGGGGCCTAAATGTGTGACAGTGGCCTGTTCCAGTGGTGGGTGACGTGAAGCCTGATTCTCTGCTATGACATGAAGACTGATTCTGTGCTGACATAAGGCCAGATTCTCTGTTACGGGATCTCTCTCCTCTGTCTGGGTGCCGGGGCCTAAATGTGTGACAGTGGCCTGTTCCAGTGGTGGGTGACGTGAAGCCTGATTCTCTGCTATGGCATGAAGACTGATTCTGTGCTGACATAAGGCCAGATTCTCTGTTACGGGACCTCTCTCCTCTGCCTGGGTGCCTGGGCCTAAATATGTGACAGTGGCCTGTTCCAGTGGTGGGTGACGTGAAGCCTGATTCTCTGCTATGACATGAAGACTGATTCTGTGCTGACATAAGGCCAGATTCTCTGTTACGGGACCTCTCTCCTCTGTCTGGGTGCCGGGGCCTAAATATGTGACAGTGGCCTGTTCCAGTGGTGGGTGACGTGAAGCCTGATTCTCTGCTATGACATGAAGACTGATTCTGTGCTGACATAAGGCCTGATTCTCTGTTACGGGACCTCTCTCCTCTGTCTGGGTGCCGGGGCCTAAATGTGTGACAGTGGCCTGTTCCAGTGGTGGGTGACGTGAAGCCTGATTCTCTGCTATGACATGAAGACTGATTCTGCGCTGACATAAGGCCAGATTCTCTGTTACGGGACCTCTCTCCTCTGTCTGGGTGCCGGGGCCTAAATGTGTGACAGTGGCCTGTTCCAGTGGTGGGTGACGTGAAGCCTGATTCTCTTCTATGACATGAAGACTGATTCTGTGCTGACATAAGGCCAGATTCTCTGTTACGGGACCTCTCTCCTCTGCCCGGGTGCCTGGGCCTAAATATGTGACAGTGGCCTGTTCCAGTGGTGGGTGACGTGAAGCCTGATTCTCTGCTATGACATGAAGACTGATTCTGTGCTGACATAAGGCCAGATTCTCTGTTACGGGACCTCTCTCCTCTGTCTGGGTGCCGGGGCCTAAATATGTGACAGTGGCCTGTTCCAGTGGTGGGTGACGTGAAGCCTGATTCTCTGCTATGACATGAAGACTGATTCTGTGCTGACATAAGGCCAGATTCTCTGTTACGGGACCTCTCTCCTCTGTCTGGGTGCCGGGGCCTAAATATGTGACAGTGGCCTGTTCCAGTGGTGGGTGACGTGAAGCCTGATTCTCTGCTATGACATGAAGACTGATTCTGCGCTGACATAAGGCCAGATTCTCTGTTACGGGACCGCTCTCCTCTGTCTGGGTGCCAGGGCCTAAATGTGTGACAGTGGCCTGTTCCAGTGGTGGGTGACGTGAAGCCTGATTCTCTGCTATGGCATGAAGACTGATTCTGTGCTGACATAAGGCCAGATTCTCTGTTACGGGACCTCTCTCCTCTGCCTGGGTGCCTGGGCCTAAATATGTGACAGTGGCCTGTTCCAGTGGTGGGTGACGTGAAGCCTGATTCTCTGCTATGACATGAAGACTGATTCTGCGCTGACATAAGGCCAGATTCTCTGTTACGGGACCGCTCTCCTCTGTCTGGGTGCCGGGGCCTAAATGTGTGACAGTGGCCTGTTCCAGTGGTGGGTGACGTGAAGCCTGATTCTCTGCTATGACATGAAGACTGATTCTGTGCTGACATAAGGCCAGATTCTCTGTTACGGGATCTCTCTCCTCTGTCTGGGTGCCGGGGCCTAAATGTGTGACAGTGGCCTGTTCCAGTGGTGGGTGACGTGAAGCCTGATTCTCTGCTATGGCATGAAGACTGATTCTGTGCTGACATAAGGCCAGATTCTCTGTTACGGGACCTCTCTCCTCTGCCTGGGTGCCTGCGCCTAAATATGTGACAGTGGCCTGTTCCAGTGGTGGGTGACGTGAAGCCTGATTCTCTGCTATGACATGAAGACTGATTCTGTCCTGACATAAGGCCAGATTCTCTGTTACGGGACCTCTCTCCTCTGTCTGGGTGCCGGGGCCTAAATATGTGACAGTGGCCTGTTCCAGTGGTGGGTGACGTGAAGCCTGATTCTCTGCTATGACATGAAGACTGATTCTGTGCTGACATAAGGCCTGATTCTCTGTTACGGGACCTCTCTCCTCTGTCTGGGTGCCGGGGCCTAAATGTGTGACAGTGGCCTGTTCCAGTGGTGGGTGACGTGAAGCCTGATTCTCTGCTATGACATGAAGACTGATTCTGCGCTGACATAAGGCCAGATTCTCTGTTACGGGACCTCTTTCCTCTGTCTGGGTGCCGGGGCCTAAATGTGTGACAGTGGCCTGTTCCAGTGGTGGGTGACGTGAAGCCTGATTCTCTTCTATGACATGAAGACTGATTCTGTGCTGACATAAGGCCAGATTCTCTGTTACGGGACCTCTCTCCTCTGCCCGGGTGCCTGGGCCTAAATATGTGACAGTGGCCTGTTCCAGTGGTGGGTGACGTGAAGCCTGATTCTCTGCTATGACATGAAGACTGATTCTGTGCTGACATAAGGCCAGATTCTCTGTTACGGGACCTCTCTCCTCTGTCTGGGTGCCGGGGCCTAAATATGTGACAGTGGCCTGTTCCAGTGGTGGGTGACGTGAAGCCTGATTCTCTGCTATGACATGAAGACTGATTCTGTGCTGACATAAGGCCAGATTCTCTGTTACGGGACCTCTCTCCTCTGTCTGGGTGCCGGGGCCTAAATATGTGACAGTGGCCTGTTCCAGTGGTGGGTGACGTGAAGCCTGATTCTCTGCTATGACATGAAGACTGATTCTGCGCTGACATAAGGCCAGATTCTCTGTTACGGGACCGCTCTCCTCTGTCTGGGTGCCAGGGCCTAAATGTGTGACAGTGGCCTGTTCCAGTGGTGAGTGACGTGAAGCCTGATTCTCTGCTATGACATGAAGACTGATTCTGTGCTGACATAAGGCCAGATTCTCTGTTACGGGACCTCTCTCCTCTGTCTGGGTGCCGGGGCCTAAATGTGTGACAGTGGCCTGTTCCAGTGGTGGGTGACGTGAAGCCTGATTCTCTGCTATGACATGAAGACTGATTCTGTGCTGACATGAAGCCAGATTCTCTGCTATGGCATGAAGAGACTGATTCTCTGCTGACATGAAGCCAGATTCTTTGCTATGGCATGAAGAGACTGATTCTCTGCTGACGTGAAGCCAGATTCTCTGCTATGGGACCTCTGTCCAATTGATATTGGTTAATTTTTATTTTTTTTAATTTTTACTTTAATTCATTTCCCTATCCACATTTGTTTGCAGGGGATTTACCTACATGTTGCTGCCTTTTGCATCCCTCTAGCTCTTTCCTGGGCTGTTTTACAGCCTTTTTAGTGCCGAAAAGTTCGGGTCCCCATTGACTTCAATGGGGTTTGGGTTCGGGACGAAGTTCGGGTCGGGTTCGGATCCCGAACCCGAACATTTCCGGGAAGTTCGGCCGAACTTCTCGAAACCGAACATCCAGGTGTTCGCTCAACTTTATTTATAACTTTATCAGTCTTTTTTTTTTTTACATTTTCAAGAAAATTTTAGGGAATAATTGAGTTCTGAAGTGATTTTGAGGAGTCTATACAATAAAAAAAACAGAAAAGACCCCATTTTAGAAATGGCATCCCTCAAACTATCCCAAACTGCACTTAGGGACTCTATTAACCATTTAGGTGTCCCACAGGAATTAACGCAAATAGAGGTGAAGTTTTAAAAAATTTCCATTTCAATCAATTTTTTCATGTAACACGTCAAAAGTTAACAGTAAAATGAACGTTAGCATCACCTTGATTCTGCAGTTTGTAAAAATCGGTCATATGTGACCCTAGTGTACAATCATCTCAAACACTGTCACCAGAAGGGAAGGAGCATCTTATAGATTTTTTGGCCTCAATTTTATTAGGATGTTTTTAGGTGTTGCAGAGGCCTTGAGTTGCCAAAACATGTCATAGGTTATCCTCCCTAGTATAGCACATGTCATAGGTTATCCTCTCTAGTATAGCACATGTCATAGGTTATCCTCCCTAGTATAGCACATGTCATAGGTTATCCTCCCTAGTATAGCACATGTCATAGGTTATCCTCCCTAGTATAGAACATGTGATACGTAATCCTCCCTAGTATAGAACATGTGATACGTAATCCTCCCTAGTATAGCACATATGATACGTAATCCTCTGTAGGATTGTATATTTGGCTACATTTTCCTTTCTTGTCTTTTTAGTACAAGTCGATGATGTCAAGAATTGTTGGCGGAGCTGCAGGGACCAGTTCCTGCAAAGAGATGCAGCACCAGGGGCGTAGTGGTTCCGGGCCCCCAAAGAAAAGGCTGCATATGTTAAAGGAACAACTGATGTTCCTGCGTGAGGTCATGGAGCTGCGTCCGTAAGTTAATTCTAGACACTGATCCCTACATGTTTATCCATACACACTGTATGTAGACTATGTAGGTAATGTGATTGGTAACAATTGGTAAATTAGAAATGTCATAGTTGCCAATAGAAACCATTCCGATTCCTCCTTTCATTAGCCAAAGTAGGTGAACAACATGACAAGTTGGGATTTGTTGCTATGGACATCTATGACACTTCTAAATTCCCCAATGTTGCTAAATGACCCCATATGTTATATGTTGGTTAGTTCATGTAGTACTATGTGGTAAATGTATTTTGCTGATGATAGTAATATGTGATGAGAATATTTTTAATATAAAATAGTGTTCATATAGTAATGTACTATTTATTTATTTTTTTAAGAACAGAGGACAACCTAGAGGAGGAAGGGGATGAGTCGGCTCCGCAGCGTCAAGTGCCTATGAGGAGGACACTCCCTCTGGACCAGCGCAGACCGAGAGTGCCCCAGGACCCAGCACGGCACCATCCAGGCCTCCAGCTGCTTTCGGAGGCGATATCCCTCCCCCTTTGGCTCTACCCAGCCGGGCCAGAAGATGGGCCATGCCTCCTGCCGAATCTCTGATAAATACCCAGGTTCTGGAGTATTTATCTAGAGCCCAGCAGGAGGATCATTTAGACCTATTTACCCAGAGTCTGGCCCATTATTTGCGCCGGCTGCCTCCAGAACGATTACTGAGAACCAAATTGGCTTTCGGAATCGTTCTGGATGCAGCCACTCCCTCCAATGACCCTACGGAGATGTTTGTGGCCCTGGAAAATTGGCACCTCCATGGGCACATGTTTGGCCCCCGGGCAATGCCAATGTCCCAGGGCTCACAACCTCCACCACAGTTCCCTCCTCCAAGGGATCATTATTCGGCCATATGGGCCACAATATCAGGGGGAATCCTCATATGGGCAGCCTGTCCCCCACCTCCTCACAAGCTGGCCCATCGCAGTACTCGGGGCCCCCCTTCCCAACCAGCCTACCATGGCCCGTCCATGCCCCCGCCCCCCGCCATCTGGGCGTTTTTGTTAATTTGTGATTTATTTATGCTATTTTCTGAACATTTAAAAAAATATAAAGTCGAGTTGACTATTTTGTCTGTTATTTTCCTGATTTTTATTGTTACTTCTCTTTATTATATACAGTGCATAATGATATTTATGTAGCATCAACACATATACCACATTAATAATAGTACACTTTTACTATACATTAATATCACCCAAATACACTTAGAGGATAACTGTCATATTTTCACTCAAAATTCAATTTTCATATATGTTGTTGCTGCTGTGGTGATAATTCATAATCACTAATTGTTGTATTCACATATCACTTGTTTAATAAGATTCCGTCCATAGAAACTGCTCCTCACAAGACTTCTTTCTGACTATCTTCTCAAGATGGCCGCCGATGCCCTTACCCTGAGGCTAAGACCTCCCTAACTACCCAAAATTCATTCGGCTCATCTCGGGAACGAGCAGACTCACCCCAACCAATCGGCTTTCTCCAGACTTAAACACGCCCTCTTCCTCCTGAGTAGTGTTGATCATGAATATTCTAATTGTGAATTTTTATTGCGAATATTCTAATCGCAAATTTTTATTGTGAATATCGGCACTATCCTGTTCCGACGCAAGTGCACACGCAGCGATCGGGACTGACCACTACTACGTCCTCCGTCTTCTGTATATAGAACACCTAGCAACGCTGTTTTAGCCGCACCACTGAAATGCCCGGGTGAGGAAAGAACATGCTACAATTACTAGGTAATTCAATACCTATACAAAAGTATTGACTAGGGAACTAAGGTAAACTTAGGGTACTTTCACACTAGCGTTTTTGTTTTCCAGTATTGAGTTCCGTCCTAGGGGCTCAATACCGGAAAAAAACTGATCAGTTTTATCCGCATGCATTCTGAATGGAAAGCAATCCGTTCAGGATGCATCAGTTCCGTCCCTCTTACATTTTTTGGCCGGAGAAAATACCGCAGCATGCTGCAGTTTTCTCTCCGGCCAAAAATCCTGAACACTTGCCGGAGTGTCGGATCCGGCACTAATTTCCATTAAAATGCATTAATGCCGGATTCGGCCCCAAGTGTTCCGGCAAAACGGATCTGTTCTTTCCGTCCGCGCATGCGCAGACCATTAAATCTGTGAAAAAAATTAATACCAGATTAGTTTTTCCGGATGACAACTGGAAAGATGGATCCGGTATTGCAATGCATTTGGGAGACGGATCCGCATCCAGATCCGTCTAACAAATGAATCCGTTTGCATCCCGATTGCAACTAGAGATGTCGCAAACATAAAATTTTCTGTTCGCGAACGGCGAACGCGAATTTTCTCAAATGTTCGCAAACGGGCGAACCGCCATAGACTTCAATAGGCAGGCGATTTTAAATCCCACAGGGACTCTTCCTGGCCACAATAGTGATGGAAAAGTTGTTTCAAGGGGACTAACACCTGGACTGTGGCATGCCGGAGGGGGATCCATGGCAAAACTCCCATGGAAAATTACGTAGTTGAAGCAGAGTCGGGTTTTAATCCATAAAGGGCATAAATCACCTGACATTCCTAAATTGTTTGGAATAACGTGCTTTAAAAAATCAGGTATGATGTTGTATCGATCAGGTAGTGTAAGGGTTACGCCCGCTTCACAGTGACAGACCAAACTCTGACAGACCAAACTCCCCGTTTAACGCACCGCAAACAACCGCAAACAGTCCATTTGCACAACCGCAAACTCCCCATTTGCACAAGGTTGGATACCAAGCTAGCCATGTCCCGTTCCTTGTCCTCACTGACGTCATTGAAGGTCTCTTCCTCCACCCAGCCACGTACAACACCAAGACTCCCCGAAAGGTGACAACAAGCCCCCTGGGACGCCTGCTGTGGTTGGTCTTCCACCTCCTCAAAGCCACCTTCGTCCTCTGACTCCTCTTCTTCAGACTCCTCTCTCTGCGTTGCCGCAGGTCCAGCAATCGACGACGACAAGGCTGCTTCTGGTGGTGATGGTGACCACAACTCTTCCTCTTCATGCTCTTCTACGGCCTGATCCTGCACTCTTCGCAGGGCACGCTCCAGAAAAAACGCATATGGGATGAGGTCGATGATGTTGCCTTGGGTTTGACTGACCAGGTTTGTCACCTCCGCAAAAGGACGCATGAGCCTACAGCCATTGTGCATGAGCGTTCAGTAACGCGGCCAAAAAATACCCAGCTCCGCAGAGGCTGTCCTCTTTTTTTTTTATTAAAAAAATCTGTTCTTACCAGTTTAATCCCTGTTACGTCCCCTATCAGGAGACGTGTATCGAATAGATTTTAGACAACCGCAAAGAGTTGTCAATAGTTGACACACTCATGACATAAATTTTATTCCTCTATGCGTCAATCTTGGTGTAGTGATGACTGTGCTCGTGCGTACGTTTTGGGAGATTGCAAGTGATGGCGGTTTTTCAATGCCTATGGTCGTGCTGAGGTAGTTCAGTGACAGTTAAGTGACCCAGAAAACAATGATTCTGCACTGTGGGCCCATTGTTGGCCTAGTAGGCTTTAATGATCACCTTAGGGGATCACAAAGAAAATTAATGTTTTTTCTATGAAAAATTATCCAGCCGATCGCTTTTGGTCTGTTCACAATGAAGCAACGACCTTATCATCTGGGGTGTGCCAACATTGCCATTGCCAACACACTCATAGAGGTGATCGCTTCATTGTGATACGCAAGCCCCTTCACCACAACAAGGTAATGATCACGAAGGGGAATTGACACATGTATGTGCCTTTTTTTTTCTTTTGTTTTTGCAACCACAGTTCAGCACCAGAGGCCAGAAAAATTAGGCATGTACACATGCCTGAAAAATTAGGTATTGTTACTGTAGCAACGGCCGGAAAAATGTATGTTTTCCAGGTAGAAAGTGCACTAAAACATTGCGGCTTGAACCCTAGTTGGTGGCGGAGAAGTCACGCATGTCATCCGGCATGCAGAGATTAAATACAGCAGCATGTGGACCATTTTTAGCCCAAGGCATCTCATCAGGCCTTTTTTTGTCAAATGCATCCCCCACTGTCAGTCCCTTCGGGATCCATGCCTCATTCATCTTAATAAAGGTGAGGTAATCTAGACTTTTTTGACCTAGGCGACTTCTCTTGTCAGTGACAATGCCTCCTGCTGCACTGAAGGTCCTTTCTGACAGGACACTTGAAGCGGGGCAGGCCAGAAGTTCTATCACAAATTGGGATAGCTCAGGCCACAGGTCAAGCCTGCACACCCAGTAGTCAAGGGGTTCATCGCTCCTCAGAGTGTCGATATCTGCAGTTAAGGCGAGGTAGTCTGCTACCTGTCGGTTGAGGCATTCTCTGAGGGTGGACCCCGAAGGGCTGTGGCGATGTGTAGGAGTTAAAAAGCTCTGCATGTCCTCCATCAACAACACGTCTGTAAAGCGTCCTGTCCTTGCCGACGTGGTCGTGGTAGGAGGAGGATTACTTTCACCTCTTCCCCTGTTAGATTCCCGTTGTGCTGTGACATCACCCTTATACGCTGTGTAAAGCATACTTTTTAACTTGTTTTGTAACTGCTGCATCCTTTCCGACTTCCGATAATTCGGTAACATTTCAGCCACTTTCTGCTTATACCGGGGGTCTAGTAGTGTGGCCACCCAGTACAGGTCGTTCTCCTTCAGCCTTTTTATACGAGGGTCCCTCAACAGGCATGACAGCATGAAAGACCCCATTTGCACAAGGTTGGATGCCGAGCTACTCATGTCCCGTTCCTCGTCCTCACTGATCTCATTGAAGGTCTGTTCTTCCCCCCAGCCACGTACAACACCACGGGTACTAGATAGATGACAACGAGCACCCTGGGATGCCTGCTGTGGTTGGTCTTCCTCCTCCTCAAAGCCACATTCCTCCTCTGACTCCTCTTCCTCAGACTCCTCTTCCAGCGTTGCCGCAGGTCCAGCAAGCGATGCTGATAAGGCTGTTTCTGGTGGTGATGGTGACCACAACTCTTCCTCTTCCACGCTCACCTATGGCCTGATCCAGCACTCTTCACAGGGCACGCTCCAGGAAGAAAACAAATAGGATGATGTCGCTGATGGTGACTTCGGTGTGACTGATTAGGTTTGTCACCTCCTCAAAAGGACGCATGAGCCTACAGGCATTGCGCATGTGCGTCCAGTAACGTGGCAAATACCCAGCTCTGCAAAGGCTGTCCTAGCACCCCGGTCATACAAATACTCGTTGGCGGCTTTTTCTTGTTGGAGCAGGCGGTCGAACATTAGGTGTGTTGAATTCCAACGTGTCGGGCTGTCACAAATCAAGCGCCTCACTGGCATGTTGTTTTGCCGCTGAATATCTGAAAAGTGTGCCATGGCCGTGTAGGAACGCCTGAAATGGCCACACACCTTCCTGGCCTGCTTGAGGACGTCCTGTAAGACTGGGTACTTATGCACAAAGCGTTGTACGATCAGATTACACACATGTGCCATGCACGGCACATGTGTCAACTTGCCCAAATTCAATGCCGCCAACAAATTGCTTCCGTTGTCACACACCACTTTGCCGATCTCCAGTTGGTGCGGGGTCAGCCACTGATCCACCTGTGCGTTCAGGGCGGACAGGAGTGCTGGTCCGGTGTGACTCTCTGCTTTCAGGCAAGTCAACCCCAAGACGGCGTGACACTGTCGTATCCGAGATGTGGAATAGCCCCTTGGGAGATGGGGGGGGGTGCAGTTGATGTGGAGCAAGACGCAGCAGCAGAAGAGGACTCAGCCGAGGAGGTTAGCGAAGAGGATGGAGTAGGAGGAGTAGAGGAGGTGGCAGCAGGCCTGCCTGCAAGTCGTGGCGGTGTCACAAACTCTTCTGCAGAGCCACGCATTCCATGCTTGGCAGCCGTCAGCAGGTTTACCCAATGCGCAGTGTAGGTGATATACCTGCCCTGACCGTGCTTTGCAGACCAGGTATCAGTGGTCAGATGGACCCTTGGCCCAACACTGTGTGCCAGACATGCCATGACTTCCTTTTCCACAATAGAGTACAGGTTGGGGATTGCCTTTTGTGAAAAAAAAATTCGGCCGGGTACCTTCCACTGCGGTGTCCCAATAGCTACAAATTTTCAGAAGGTCTCAGACTCCACCAGCTTGTATGTTAAAAGCTGGCGGGCTAAGAGTTCCGACAAGCCAGCAGGCAAGGGGGTGACTCTGTGACATTGGCTTCTTACGCTCAAACATTTCCTTGACAGACACCTGACTGTGGGCAGATGAGCAGGAACTGCTGAAGGTGAGAGGCGGAGTGGCGGGTGGTTGAGAGGGGGCAAGGAGGACAGCATTGGTTGACGTGGCTGAAGATGCTGGACCAGGAGGAGGATGGTGGCTTTGAGTTTGTGTGCTGCTTATACTCATCATGTGTTGATCCCATAGGCGTTTGTGATGTGCGATCATGTGCCTTCGCAAAGCAGTTGTACCTAGGTGGGTGTTGGACTTCCCACGACTCAGTTTCTTTTGGCACAGGTTGCAAATGGCATCGCTGTTATCAGAGGCAGACACACAAAAAAAATGCCACACTGCTGAGCTCTGCAATGACGGCATTCTGGTGGTGGCAACAGCATGCGTTGATTGGCGTGCTGTCTGGCTGACCCCGGGTGCCGATACATGCTGTCTGACTGTGCCACTAGCTCCTTGCGACGACCTCCCCCTGCTTCCAACTCGTCTCCTCCTCCTCTCTGTCTCCCCATCTGAACTTTTCCCCTGTTCTTCTTCTCTTAGAGCGGGCACCCACGTGACATCCATAGACACATCGTCATCATCAACCGCTTCACTCTTATCTGACAACTCAGCAAAGGAAGCAGCAGCGGGTACAACATCATCATCATCACACCGTACGTCCATGTGTGTAATGCTGCCTGACTGAGACATATCCCTGTTATCTACATCCTCTGGCAATAATGGTTGCGCATCACTCATTTCTTCCAACTGATGTGTAAATAACTCCGGCGGCGGGCGAGTGGTAACTTGAGAGGTGCCCGAAGCTGAGTTGGAGGAGGATGGTGCGTCAAGGTTCCGAGCGGAAGCTGTAGAAGATTGGGTGTCCTGTGTTAGCCAGTCAACTATGTCCTTAGAACTTTTCGAGTTCAGGATACGTGGCCTCTGAACACTGGGCATTATTCTAGGGCCAAAGGAAATCACAGCACCATGACCACGACGGCCCCTGAGGGGTGGCCTGCCTCTGCCTGTCATTTTTTTTTAGATTAGTGGTACTATGCGTGCAAGGTACTGTGCCACCCGATATGAGTGGTGGGCAGTGCGCACAGTACAGTCTGTGTGGGCCTGACACACACTGGCAGGCAACTGCAATTCTATTAGAGACAAAATTGTTTTACTGTTTTAAATGCAAGCTACTGTGCCACCAGATATGAGTGGTGGGCACTGGCAGTGGGCACAGTACACGCAGTAAAAGCAGACTGATGTTCTAGCCCTAAAAAGGGCTTTTTGGACTGGAGTGGACACAGAACACTGGCCTAGCTAACGATTTCCCTATTAATTCAGCAGCAGCTGCACTCTCCCTGCTCTCACTAACACTGCAGCTTCAGAATGAATCTAAGATGGATGCTGTCCTTGCTTTTTGATAGGAAGTGGGAGGGTCTGGGAGGGAGGGTATGCTGATTGGCTGGAATGTGTCTGCTGACTGTGAGGTACAGGGTCAAAGTTTGCTCAATGATGACGTATAGGGGGCGGATCTAACATCGCATATGTTCGCCCGCCGCGGCGAACGCGAACAAGCGATGTTTGCCGGGAACTGTTCGCCTGCGAATAGTTCGGGACATCTCTAATTGCAACGGAACTGCCTGCCGGAATCCTCTGCTGCAAGGGTGAAAGTACCCTTAGTCAGACCAATCCAATTACATAGAAAAAAATATATATGACAGTTACCCTTTAACTATATAAACTTGTTTTCTCTATCACTTACACACACTAATATTAATGTGGTTTTAACCAATATCTAAAAATGTTGAAACTTTATTCAACATATTTTTCTTTATTATACATATATACATAACATGTTATCCAAAATATAATGTCCTTTAAGCACACGATAGTAAACACAATACAGATGGAGTTAAGCGCCATGACACATGTAATGATAGTTTTTATTACATCAGAATGAGGCCAACTACAACTTTATTAATGATGATGGGAAAACATGTATACATTTTTTGTGGCATTTTTAACCACCTCAGCCCCCAGTGCTTAAACACCCTGAAAGACCAGGCCACTTTTTACACTTCTGACCTACACTACTTTCACCGTTTATTGCTCGGTCATGCAACTTACCACCCAAATGAATTTTACCTCCTTTTCTTCTCACTAATAGAGCTTTCATTTGGTGGTATTTCTTTGCTGCTGACATTTTTACTTTTTTTGTTATTAATCGAAATTTAACGATTTTTTTGCAAAAAAATGACATTTTTCACTTTCAGGTGTAAAATTTTGCAAAAAAAACGACATCCATATAGAAATTTTGCTCTAAATTTATAGTTCTACATGTCTTTGATAAAAAAAAAATGTTTGGGTAAAAAAAAAATGGTTTGGGTAAAAGTTATAGCGTTTACAAACTATGGTACAAAAATGTGAATTTCCGCTTTTTGAAGCAGCTCTGACTTTCTGAGCACCTGTCATGTTTCCTGAGGTTCTACAATGCCCAGACAGTACAAACACCCCACAAATGACCCCATTTCTGAAAGTAGACACCCTAAGGTATTCACTGATGGGCATAGTGAGTTCATAGAACTTTTTATTTTTTGTCACAAGTTAGCGGAAAATGATGATTTTTTTTTTTTTTTTTTTTTTCTTACAAAGTCTCATATTCCACTAACTTGTGACAAAAAATAAAAAGTTCTATGAACTCACTATGCCCATCAGCGAATACCTTGGGGTCTCTTCTTTCCAAAATGGGGTCACTTGTGGGGTAGTTATACTGCCCTGGCATTCTAGGGGCCCAAATGTGTGGTAAGGAGTTTGAAATCAAATTCTGTAAAAATTGACCTGTGAAATCCGAAAGGTGCTCTTTGGAATATGGGCCCCTTTGCCCACCTAGGCTGCAAAAAAGTGTCACACATCTGGTATCTCCGTACTCAGGAGAAGGTGGGGAATGTGTTTTGGGGTGTCATTTTATATATACCCATGCTGGGTGAGAGAAATATCTTGGCAAAAGACAACTTTTCCCATTTTTTTATACAAAGTTGGCATTTGACCAAGATATTTATCTCACCCAGCATGGGTATATGTAAAAAGACACCCCAAAACACATTCCTCAACTTCTCCTGAGTACGGAGATACCAGATGTGTGACACTTTTTTGCAGCCTAGGTGGGCAAAGGGGCCCATATTCCAAAGAGCACCTTTCGGATTTCACAGGTCAATTTTTACAGAATTTGATTTCAAACTCCTTACCACACATTTGGGCCCCTAGAATGCCAGGGCAGTATAACTACCCCACAAGTGACCCCATTTTGGAAAGAAGAGACCCCAAGGTATTCGCTGATGGGCATAGTGAGTTCATGGAAGTTTTTATTTTTTGTCACAAGTTAGTGGAATATGAGACTTTGTATGAAAAAAAAAAAAAAAAAAAAAATCATCATTTTCCACTAACTTGTGACAAAAAATAAAAAATTCTAGGAACTAACCATGCCCCTCACGGAATACCTTGGGGTGTCTTCTTTCCAAAATGGGGTCACTTGTGGGGTAGTTATACTGCCCTGGCATTCTAGGGGCCCAAATGTGTGGTAAGGAGTTTGAAATCAAATTCAGTAAAAAATGACCTGTGAAATCCGAAAGGTGCTCTTTGGAATGTGGGCCCCTTTGCCCACCTAGGCTGCAAAAAAGTGTCACACATCTGGTATCTCCGTACTCAGGAGAAGTTGAGGAATGTGTTTTGGGGTGTCTTTTTACATATACCCATGCTGGGTGAGATAAATATCTTGGTCAAATGCCAACTTTGTATAAAAAAATGGGAAAAGTTGTCTTTTGCCAAGATATTTCTCTCACCCAGCATGGGTATATATAAAATGACACCCCAAAACACATTCCCCACCTTCTCCTGAGTACGGAGATACCAGATGTGTGACACTTTTTTGCAGCCTAGGTGGGCAAAGGGGCCCATATTCCAAAGAGCACCTTTCGGATTTCACAGGTCAATTTTTACAGAATTTGATTTCAAACTCCTTACCACACATTTGGGCCCCTAGAATGCCAGGGCAGTATAACTACCCCACAAGTGACCCCATTTTGGAAATAAGAGACCCCAAGGTATTCGCTGATGGGCATAGTGAGTTCATGGAAGTTTTTATTTTTTGTCACAAGTTAGTGGAATATGAGACTTTGTATGAAAAAAAAAAAAAAATCATCATTTTCCACTAACTTGTGACAAAAAATAAAAAATTCTAGGAACTCGCCATGCCCCTCACGGAATACCTTGGGGTGTCTTCTTTCCAAAATGGGGTCACTTGTGGGGTAGTTATACTGCCCTGGCATTCTAGGGGCCCAAATGTGTGGTAAGGAGTTTGAAATCAAATTCTGTAAAAATTGACCTGTGAAATCCGAAAGGTGCTCTTTGGAATATGGGCCCCTTTGCCCACCTAGGCTGCAAAAAAGTGTCACACATCTGGTATCTCCGTACTCAGGAGAAGGTGGGGAATGTGTTTTGGGGTGTCATTTTATATATACCCATGCTGGGTGAGAGAAATATCTTGGCAAAAGACAACTTTTCCCATTTTTTTATACAAAGTTGGCATTTGACCAAGATATTTATCTCACCCAGCATGGGTATATGTAAAAAGACACCCCAAAACACATTCCTCAACTTCTCCTGAGTACGGAGATACCAGATGTGTGACACTTTTTTGCAGCCTAGGTGGGCAAAGGGGCCCACATTCCAAAGAGCACCTTTCGGATTTCACAGGTCATTTTTTACTGAATTTGATTTCAAACTCCTTACCACACATTTGGGCCCCTAGAATGCCAGGGCAGTATAACTACCCCACAAGTGACCCCATTTTGGAAAGAAGAGACCCCAAGGTATTCGCTGATGGGCATAGTGAGTTCATGGAAGTTTTTATTTTTTGTCACAAGTTAGTGGAATATGAGACTTTGTATGAAAAAAAAAAAAAAAAAAAAAATCATCATTTTCCACTAACTTGTGACTAAAAATTAAAAATTCTAGGAACTTGCCATGCCCCTCACGGAATACCTTGGGGTGTCTTCTTTCCAAAATGGGGTCACTTGTGGGGTAGTTATACTGCCCTGGCATTTTACAGGGGCCCTAATGTGTGGTAAGTAGGTAAATGACCTGTGAAATCCGAAAGGTGCTCTTTGGAATGTGGGCCCCTTTGCCCACCTAGGCTGCAAAAAAGTGTCACACATCTGGTATCTCCGTACTCAGGAGAAGGTAGGGAATGTGTTTTGGGGTGTCATTTTACATATACCCATGCTGGGTGAGAGAAATATCTTGGCAAAGACAACTTTTCCCATTTTTTTTATACAAAGTTTGCATTTGACCAAGATATTTATCTCACCCAGCATGGGTATATGTAAAAAGACACCCCAAAACACATTCCTCAACTTCTCCTGAGTACGGAGATACCAGATGTGTGACACTTTTTTGCAGCCTAGGTGGGCAAAGGGGCCCAAATTCCTTTTAGCAGGGCATTTTTAGACATTTGGATACCAGACTTCTTCTCACGCTTTGGGGCCCCTAAAATGCCAGGGCAGTATAAATACCCCACATGTGACCCCATTTTGGAAAGAAGACACCCCAAGGTATTCAATGAGGGGCATGGCGAGTTCATTGAAAAAAATAAATTTTGGCACAAGTTAGCGGAAATTGATTTTTTTTGATTTTGTTCTCACAAAGTCTCCCTTTCCGCTAACTTGGGACAAAAATTTCAATCTTTCATGGACTCAATATGCCCCTCAGCGAATACCTTGGGGTGTCTTCTTTCCAAAATGGTGTTATTTGTGGGGTGTTTGTACTGCCCTGGCATTTGAGGGTCTCCGCAATCATTACATGTATGCCCAGCATTAGGAGTTTCTGCTATTCTCCTTATATTGAGCATACGGGTAATGAGATTTTTTTTTTCCGTTCAGCCTCTGGGCTGAAAGAAAAAAATGAACGGCACAGATTTCTTCATTCGCATCGATCAATGTGGATGAAAAAATCTCGGCCAAAAAAAGAAAAAAGGAGGGGAAAGGCGTCTGCCAGGACATAGGAGCTCCGCCCAACATCCATACCCACTTCAGCTCGTATGCCCTGGCAAACCAGATTTCTCCATTCACATCAATCGATGTGGATGAATAAATCATTGCCGGGATTTTTTTTTTTATATATACAAAGTGTTTGCCAAAGTATATGAACACCGCCACCTCCTCAGCTCATATGCCTTGGCAAACATATCTTTTACTGCAGAGGAGAAATCTCGTCTTGCAGCGCCGCATACACCGACTTGCGTGTAATCTGACAGCAGCGCAATGCTTCTGTCCGAATGCACATCAGTGCTGCAGCTGGTCGATCGGATGGTCCACCTGGAAGGTAAAAAAAACAAAACAAAAAAGAAAAAACCAGGCCGCAAAGCAATAACTTTATTAACTTTAGAACAGAACATATTAACTTTTTTAAACTTTTTTAACTTTTTTACTTACCGGTAATTTTTTTTTTGTTTTGTTTTTTTTACCTTTATAGAACAAACCTCTCCTTCCCCATGGGACAATGTGCAAAGCGCAAATCGCCCAAAGATGTGGCGAAGTACGTTATGCACTTTATCCCAGGTGAAAGGAGAGGTTTGCAGCAGCTGTGAGAGAAAGGGCCCTAATAGCCCTGTGTGCCTGTCCTGGTGAGATGTGATCCCTATGCTAGGTGTACCTGTGTGTGGTACTTCCGGAAACACTCTCCTAAGCATAGGGCAGGGTGGTCCGGACAGTCAGGACAGAAATAGCGGGTGTCACGCCTTATTCCACTCCTGCTACAGACACGACATTTTTTTCGGGGGTGGCGGTTGGGTTGAGGTACCAGCAACGACACTGGGGAAATGTCGCTCGTGTAGACGGCTAACTACACTGGTGGATGGGGCCACGGAACCTCCTGGGTAAAGGAGGTTCTCGATGATCTCTTCCTGGAATTTGAGGAAGGATCGTGTTCTCCCAGCCTTACTGTAGAGAACAAAACTATTGTAGAGCGCCAATTGAATTAAATATACAGACACCTTCTTATACCAGCGTCTGGTTCTGCGGGAAACTAAATAGGGAGCCAACATCTGGTCATTGAAGTCCACCCCTCCCATGAGCGCATTATAGTCGTGGACTGAGAGGGGCTTTTCAATGACACGGGTTGCCCTTTGAATTTGTATTGTCGTGTCTGCGTGAATGGAGGAGAGCATGTAAACGTCACGCTTGTCTCTCCATTTCACCGCGAGCAGTTCTTCGTTACACAAGGCAGCCCTCTCCCCCCTTGCAAGACGGGTGGTTACAAGCCGTTGGGGGAAGCCCACGCGACTAGTTCGCGCGGTGCCACAGGCGCAAATCCGTTCTAGAAACAAATGCCTAAAGAGGGCCACACTTGTGTAAAAATTGTCCACATAAAGATGGTACCCCTTGCCGAATAAGGGTGACACCAAGTCCCAGACTGTCTTCCCACTGCTCCCCAGGTAGTCAGGGCAACCGACCGGCTCCAGGGTCTGATCTTTTCCCTCATAGATCCGAAATTTGTGGGTATAGCCTGTGGCCCTTTCACAGAGCTTATACAATTTGACCCCATACCGGGCACGCTTGCTTGGGATGTACTGTTTGAAGCCAAGGCGCCCGGTAAAATGTATTAGGGACTCGTCTACGCAGATGTTTTGCTCAGGGGTATACAAATCTGCAAATTTCTGGTTGAAATGGTCTATGAGGGGCCGAATTTTGTGGAGCCGGTCAAAAGCTGGGTGGCCTCTGGGACGGGAGGTGGTGTTGTCGCTAAAGTGCAGGAAACGCAGGATGGCCTCAAATCGTGTCCTGGACATAGCAGCAGAGAACATGGGCATGTGATGAATTGGGTGCGTTGACCAATATGACCGCAATTCATGCTTTTTTGTCAGGCCCATGTTGAGGAGAAGGCCCAGAAAAATTTTAAGTTCGGAAACTTGGACTGGTTTCCACCGGAAAGGCTGGGCATAAAAGCTTCCCGGGTTTGCGGTTATAAATTGTGTGGCATATTGGTTGGTCTCTGCCACGACTAAGTCCAAGAGCTCCGCAGTCAAGAACAGCTCAAAAAATCCCAGGGCCGTACTGATCTGAGCCGTCTCAACCCGAACTCCAGACTGGGCGGTGAAAGGGGGAACTACTGGTGCGGCTGAAGTTGGTGACTGCCAATCAGGGTTTGCCAGCACCTCAGGGATTCTAGGGGCTCTACGGGCCTGTCTGTGCGGTGGCTGCGACGGGGTAACTAGTGCACGTGCCACCGTACCAGCTTCAACTGCCCTTCTGGTGCTCGCTACTTCACCATGTTGTACGGCAGTGCTGGTACTAGGTCCAGGAAGGGCTGCGCTGCTGGTGTATGCCTCACCACGTGATCCGGCAGCGACAGCCCCACTCTGCTGCTCTTGAAGCGGATCCTGCATAACCTGTGGTCTAGCGACACGGGGCCGGGTACGCCTGGTGCTGCCAGGGACCTCAACCTCCTCGTCCGAACTTTGGGTCAGAGAGCCACTGCTTTCTACAGGTTCATATTCTGACCCGCTAGATTCATCAGATGAGGGTTCCCACTCCTCATCCGACTGGGTCAGAATCCTGTAGGCCTCTTCAGAAGAATACCCCCTGTTTGACATTTGGACTACTAAATTTAGGGGTATTCCCTGAGACTACCCAAGAAAAAAAGCAAGCCTGTCTTACAAAGGGGAGGCTAGCGAAGTACCGGAGGCCGCTGCGGTTGATAAAAAATATCAAAACTGATTTTTTTATCGCCGCAGAGCGTGTAAAGTGAATGTGCAATGATCAAAAAAAAAAATTTTTTTGTCACTGCGGTGGGGCGGGCGTGGGTGAACGCACGTGTGGGCGACCGATCAGGCCTGATCGGGCAAACACTGCGTTTTGGGTGGAGGGCGAACTAAAGTGACACTAATACTATTATAGATCTGACCGTGATCAGTTTTGATCACTTACAGATACTATAAAAGTACAAATGCTGATTAGCGATACGCTAAACAGCGAATAAAAGTGACTGCGGTGCGGTGGGGTGGGCGCTAACTGACGCTAACTACCTAACCAAGGGGCCTAAACTATCCCTAAAACCTAACAGCCAATACTAGTGAAAAAAAAAAGTGTCAGTTTACACTGATCACTTTTTGTCTTTCACTAAGTGATTGACAGGGGGCGATCAAGGGGTTAATTTGGATGATGGGGGTGATGGATGGTGATCAGGGGCTAAGGGCAGTGTTTGGTGTGTACTCACAGTGATGTCTGCTTCTCTGCTGGATCCAACCGACGAAAAGGACCAGCAGAGAAGCAGAGAAGCCATATAACAGATCATATTTACTAATATGATCTGTTATCTGGCTTGTGATTCGATTTTTTAAAAATCAGCAACCTGCCAGCGACGATCATTGGCTGGCAGGTTGCTGATGAAATACTCCTCTAACTTTTGCCGGCCCGCGATGCGCATGCGCGGGCCGGCTGTGACCGAAATCTCGCGTCTCGCGAGATGACGCGCCGGCGCGTCCAGGAGGAATGAATCAACCACCTCCAGGACGCGTCTGTGCGTACAGCGGTCCGGAGGTGGTTAAACTGTCTATTTATTAAAATTAATTAAAAGTGCGCCTTTATGCATCCAAACCTCGCCTAGGAAAGGGATGCATGAGGTTGGTAGAAAGGGCAAACCCCTCGTCCCCTACAGCCACATAAGGCGCCGGTGGACCAGAGGAGCCAAGAAGGTTTGCTGGCTGTGGTACGTCCAGTTGGTTGGACTGAAGCCACCGACCCATTCTGGAAGCCCGGAAGATGCGAGCATCTGCAGTACTTCCATAGGACCCAATATCTACAATTATAAACCTGTAGTTTGTGTCAGCCACGGCCAACAAAACTACAGAGAAAACTGCTTATAATTATAGTATTCGCACAGCCGGCATCTCTTCTGTCTTCATCTGTGAGGAATAGGACCTTTGATGACGTCACTGCGTTCATCACCTGGTCCATCACATGATCCATCACCATGGTGATTGATCATGTGATGGACCATGTGATGAGCGTAGTGACTTTATCAAAGGTCCTATTCCTCACAGATGAAGACAGAAGAGATGCCCGCTGCGTGAACAAGTGGATTAAGGTGAGTTAATTTTTTTAAAAATTTTTTTTAACCCCTCCAGCCCTATTTTACTATGCATTCTGTATTCAGAATGCTATTATTTTCCCTTATAACCATGTTATAAGGGAAATAATAATGATCGGGTCCCCATCCTGATAGTCTCCTAGCAACCGTGCATGAAAAAGCAACGCATCCGCACTTGCTTGCGGATGCTTGCGATTTTCACGCAGCCCCATTCACTTCTATGGGGCCTGCGTTGCGTGAAAAACGCACAAAATAGAGCTTGCTGCGATTTTCACGCAACGCTCAAGTGATGCGTGAAAATCACCGCTCCTGTGAACAGCCCCATAGAAATGAATGGGTCCGGATTCAGTGCGAGTGCAATGCGTTCAACTCACGCATTGCACCCGCGCGGAAAACTCGCCCGTGTGAAAGAGGCTATAGAAGTGAAAGGGGCTTCAGTGAAAAACGCATTGCATCCGGTGCATCCAGTGCAATGCGTTTTTCACTGATGGTTGCTAAGAGATGTTGTTTGTAAACCTTCAGGTTTTTATGACTGAACTTGCTTGACAAATTGTGTGATTTTCACTGACCGCAGGGTAGTGTAATCCCTGCGCAGGTGTGCGTAATGACGTCATCGCGCGCGCCTGTGCCGGGACTCAGCAGCACAGTGCTGGGACTCTGCGAGCAAGTGCAGGTAAGTATTTAGCTTTTAGTTTTTTTTTTAAATTTATTTATTTTTTATTTTATGTGCCAACTTTGGGGGACATGAGGGGGCCGGGGTGCACATAGGACAGAGGACGTGTGGGGGAAAATATGGTGGGATACTGTGTGGGGGCAAATTTTAATTTTATTTTATAATGTGCCAACTTTGGGGGACATGAGGGGGATGCACACAGGGGGACGTGGGGGGGGGGGCATATGGTGGGATACTGTGTGGCACAGTGGGGGGCAAATTATTATGGGAGGGATGGCAATGTGGGGGACACTACTGTGTGGGGGCAGTGTGGGGGACACTACTGTGTGGGGGGCAGTATGGGGGACACTACTGTGTGGGGGCAGCGTGGGGGAAACTACTGTGTGCAGGACACTACTGTGTGGGGGCAGTGGGGGGGGACACTACCGTGTGGGGGGCAGTATGGGGGACACTACTGTGTGGGGGACGCGTGGGGGACACTACTGTGTGGGGGGCAGCGTGGGGGACACTACTGTGTGGGGGCAGTGTGGGGGACACTACTGTGTGGGGGCAGTGTGGGGGACACTACTGTGTGGGGGACACTACTGTGTGGGGGGCAGTGTGGGGGACACTACTGTGTGGGGGGCAGTGTGGGGGACACTACTGTGTGGGGGGCAGTGTGGAGGACATTACTGTGTGAGGGACACTACTGTGTGGGGGGACAGCGTGGGGGACACTACTGTGTGGGGGCGGCGTGGGGGACACTACTGTATGGGGGCAACGTGGGGGACACTACTGTGTGGGGGCAGCGTGGGGGACACTACTGTGTGGGGGCAGCGTGAGGAACACTACTGTGTGGGGGACACTACTGTGTGGGGGCAGTGTGGGGGAAACTACTGTGTGGGGGCAGCGTGGGGGAAACTACTGTGTGCAGGACACTACTGTGTGGGGGCAGTGGGGGGGACACTACCGTGTGGGGGGCAGTATGGGGGACACTACTGTGTGGGGGACGCGTGGGGGACACTACTGTGAGGGGGGGCAGCGTGGGGGACACTACTGTGTGGGGGCAGCGTGGGGGAAACTACTGTTTGCAGGACACTACTGTGTGGGGGCAGTGGGGGGGACACTACCGTGTGGGGGGCAGTATGGGGGACACTACTGTGTGGGGGACGCGTGGGGGACACTACTGTGTGGGGGGCAGCGTAGTGGACACTACTGTGTGGGGGCAGTGTGGGGGACACTACTGTGTGGGGGCAGTGTGGGGGACACTACTGTGTGGGGGACACTACTGTGTGGGGGGCAGCGTGGGGGACACTACTGTGTGGGGGGCAGTGTGGGGGACACTACTGTGTGGGGGGCAGTGTGGGGGAAACAACTGTGTGGGGGGCAGTGTGGGGGACATTACTGTGTGAGGGACACTACTGTGTGGGGGGACAGCGTGGGGGACACTACTGTGTGGGGGCGGCGTGGGGGACACTACTGTATGGGGGCAACGTGGGGGACACTACTGTGTGGGGGCAGCGTGGGGGACACTACTGTGTGGGGGCAGCGTGGGGGACACTACTGTGTGGGGGCAGCGTGAGGAACACTACTGTGTGGGGGACACTACTGTGTGGGGGACACTACTGTGTGGGGGCAGTGTGGGGGACACTACTGTGTGGGGGGACACTACTGTGTGGGGGCAGTGTGGGGGACACTACTGTGTGGGGGACACTACTGTGTGGGGGCAGTGTGGGGGACACTACTGTGTGGGGGACACTACTGTGTGGGAGGCAGCGTGGGGGACACTACTGTGTGGGGGGCAGTGTGGGGGACACTACTGTGTGGGGGGCAGTGTGGGGGACATTACTGCATGAGGGACACTACTGTGTGGGGGGACAGCGTGGGGGACACTACTGTGTGGGGGGCAGTGTGGGGGACAATACTGTGTGGGGGACATTACTGCATGAGGGACACTACTGTGTGGGGGGACAGCGTGGGGGACACTACTGTGTGGGGGCAACGTGGGGGACACTACTGTGTGGAGGCAGCGCGGGGGACACTACTGTGTGGGGGCAGCGTGGGGGACACTACTGTGTGGGGGGCAGTGTGGGGGACACTACTGTGTGGGGGACACTACTGTGTGGGAGGCAGCGTGGGGGACACTACTGTGTGGGGGGCAGTGTGGGGGACACTACTGTGTGGGGGGCAGTGTGGGGGACATTACTGCATGGGGGACACTACTGTGTGGGAGGCAGCGTGGGGGACACTACTGTGTGGGGGGCAGTGTGGGGGACACTACTGTGTGGGAGGCAGTGTGGGGGACATTACTGCATGAGGGACACTACTGTGTGGGGGGACAGCGTGGGGGACACTACTGTGTGGGGGCAACGTGGGGGACACTACTGTGTGGAGGCAGCGCGGGGGACACTACTGTGTGGGGGCAGCGTGGGGGACACTACTGTGTGGGGGGCAGCGTGGGGAACACTACTGTGTAGGGGACACTACTGTGTGGGGGCAGTGTGGGGGACACTACTGTGTGGGGGACACTACTGTGTGGGGGCAGTGTGGGGGACACTACTGTGTGGGGGCAGTGTGGGGGACACTACTGTGTGGGGGACACTACTGTGTGGGGGGCAGTGTGGGGGACACGACTGTGCGGGGGCAGTGTGTGGGACATTACTGTGTGGGGGACACTACTGTGTGGGGGGCAGCGTGGGGGACACTACTGTGTGGGGGACACTACTGTGTGGGGGCATCGTGGGGGACACTACTGTATGGGGGCAGCGTGGGGGGCACTACTGTGTGGGGGCAGTGTGGAGGACACTACTGTGTGGGGGCAATGTGGGGGACACTACTGTGTGGGGACACTACTGTGTGGGGGAAGCGTGGGGGACACTACTGTGTGGGGGAAGCGTGGGGGACACTACTGTGTGGGGGGCAGTGTGGGGGACACTACTGTGTGGGGGGCAGTGTGGGGGACACTACTGTGTAGGGGGCAGCGTGGGGGACACTACTGTGTGGGGGAAGCGTGGGGGACACTACTGTGTGGGGGGCAGTGTGGGGGACACTACTGTGTGGGGGAAAGTGTGGGGGACACTACTGTGTGGGGGAAGCGTGGGGGACACTACTGTGTGGGGGGCAGTGTGGGGGACACTACTGTGTAGGGGGCAGCGTGGGGGACACTACTGTGTGGGGAAAACTACTGTGTGGGGGGCAGTGTGGGGGACACTACTGTGTGGGGGGCAGTATGGGGGACACTATTGTGTGGGGGGCGGTGTGGGGGACACTACTGTGTGGGGGGCAGTGTGGGAGACACTACTGTGTGGGGGACACTACTGTGTGGGGGACACTACTGTGTGGGGGGCAGTGTGGGGGACACTACTGTGTGGGGGGCAGTGTGGGGGACATTACTGTGTGAGGGACACTACTGTGTGGGGGGCAGCATGGGGGACACTACTGTGTGGGGGAAACTACTGTGTGGGGGCAGTGTGGGGGGCAGTGTGGGGGACACTACTGTATGGGGGGCAGTGTGGGGGACACTACTGTGTGGGGGGCAGTGTGGGGGACACTACTGTGTGGGGGGCAGTGTGGGGGACATTACTGTGTGAGGGACACTACTGTGTGGGGGGACAGCGTGGGGGACACTACTGTGTGGGGGCGGCGTGGGGGACACTACTGTATGGGGGCAACGTGGGGGACACTACTGTGTGGGGGCAGCGTGGGGGACACTACTGTGTGGGGGCAGCGTGAGGAACACTACTGTGTGGGGGCAGCGTGAGGAACACTACTGTGTGGGGGACACTACTGTGTGGGGGCAGTGTGGGGGAAACTACTGTGTGGGGGACACTACTGTGTGGGGGACACTACTGTGTGGGGGCAGTGTGGGGGACACTACTGTGTGGGGGACACTACTGTGTGGGGGCAGTGTGGGGGACACTACTGTGTGGGGGACACTACTGTGTGGGAGGCAGCGTGGGGGACACTACTGTGTGGGGGGCAGTGTGGGGGACACTACTGTGTGGGGGGCAGTGTGGGGGACATTACTGCATGAGGGACACTACTGTGTGGGGGGACAGCGTGGGGGACACTACTGTGTGGGGGCAACGTGGGGGACACTACTGTGTGGAGGCAGCGCGGGGGACACTACTGTGTGGGGGCAGCGTGGGGGACACTACTGTGTGGGGGGCAGCGTGGGGAACACTACTGTGTGGGGGACACTACTGTGTGGGGGCAGTGTGGGGGACACTACTGTGTGGGGGCAGTGTGGGGGACACTACTGTGTGGGGGACACTACTGTGTGGGGGGCAGTGTGGGGGACACTACTGTGCGGGGGCAGTGTGTGGGACATTACTGTGTGGGGGACACTACTGTGTGGGGGGCAGCGTGGGGGACACTACTGTGTGGGGGACACTACTGTGTGGGGGCATCGTGGGGGACACTACTGTGTGGGGGTAGCGTGGGGGACACTACTGTATGGGGGCAGCATGGGGGACACTACTGTGTGGGGGCAGTGTGGGGGACACTACTGTGTGGGGACACTACTGTGTGGGGGAAGCGTGGGGGACACTACTGTGTGGGGGAAGCGTGGGGGACACTACTGTGTGGGGGGCAGTGTGGGGGACACTACTGTGTGGGGGCAATGTGGGGGACACTACTGTGTGGGGACACTACTGTGTGGGGGAAGCATGGGGGACACTACTGTGTGGGGGAAGCGTGGGGGACACTACTGTGTGGGGGGCAGTGTGGGGGACACTACTGTGTGGGGGGCAGTGTGGGGGACACTACTGTGTAGGGGGCAGCGTGGGGGACACTACTGTGTGGGGGAAGCGTGGGGGACACTACTGTGTGGGGGGCAGTGTGGGGGACACTACTGTGGGGGGGGAAGTGTGGGGGACACTACTGTGTGGGGGACACTACTGTGTGGGGGGCAGTATGGGGGACACTATTGTGTGGGGGGCGGTGTGGGGGACACTACTGTGTGGGGGGCAGTGTGGGAGACACTACTGTGTGGGGGACACTACTGTGTGGGGGACACTACTGTGTGGGGGGCAGTGTGGGGGACACTACTGTGTGGGGGGCAGTGTGGGGGACATTACTGTGTGAGGGACACTACTGTGTGGGGGGCAGCATGGGGGACACTACTGTGTGGGGGAAACTACTGTGTGGGGGCAGTGTGGGGGGCAGTGTGGGGGACACTACTGTATGGGGGGCAGTGTGGGGGACACTACTGTGTGGGGGGCAGTGTGGGGGACACTACTGTGTGGGGGGCAGTGTGGGGGACATTACTGTGTGAGGGACACTACTGTGTGGGGGGACAGCGTGGGGGACACTACTGTGTGGGGGACACTACTGTGTGGGGGCAACGTGGGGGACACTACTGTGTGGGGGCAGCGTGGGGGACACTACTGTGTGGGGGCAGCGTGAGGAACACTACTGTGTGGGGGCAGCGTGAGGAACACTACTGTGTGGGGGACACTACTGTGTGGGGGCAGTGTGGGGGAAACTACTGTGTGGGGGACACTACTGTGTGGGGGACACTACTGTGTGGGGGCAGTGTGGGGGACACTACTGTGTGGGGGACACTACTGTGTGGGGGCAGTGTGGGGGACACTACTGTGTGGGGGACACTACTGTGTGGGAGGCAGCGTGGGGGACACTACTGTGTGGGGGGCAGTGTGGGGGACACTACTGTGTGGGGGGCAGTGTGGGGGACATTACTGCATGAGGGACACTACTGTGTGGGGGGACAGCGTGGGGGACACTACTGTGTGGGGGCAACGTGGGGGACACTACTGTGTGGAGGCAGCGCGGGGGACACTACTGTGTGGGGGCAGCGTGGGGGACACTACTGTGTGGGGGGCAGCGTGGGGAACACTACTGTGTGGGGGACACTACTGTGTGGGGGCAGTGTGGGGGACACTACTGTGTGGGGGCAGTGTGGGGGACACTACTGTGTGGGGGACACTACTGTGTGGGGGGCAGTGTGGGGGACACTACTGTGCGGGGGCAGTGTGTGGGACATTACTGTGTG
This sequence comes from Bufo bufo, assembly GCF_905171765.1. Lineage (NCBI taxonomy): Eukaryota > Metazoa > Chordata > Amphibia > Anura > Bufonidae > Bufo > Bufo bufo. The sequence goes on along the minus strand of NC_053398.1, from coordinate 117,767,496 downwards.
GGGGACACTACTGTGTGGGGGGCAGCGTGGGGGACACTACTGTGTGGGGGACACTACTGTGTGGGGGCATCGTGGGGGACACTACTGTGTGGGGGTAGCGTGGGGGACACTACTGTATGGGGGCAGCATGGGGGACACTACTGTGTGGGGGCAGTGTGGGGGACACTACTGTGTGGGGACACTACTGTGTGGGGGAAGCGTGGGGGACACTACTGTGTGGGGGAAGCGTGGGGGACACTACTGTGTGGGGGGCAGTGTGGGGGACACTACTGTGTGGGGGCAATGTGGGGGACACTACTGTGTGGGGACACTACTGTGTGGGGGAAGCATGGGGGACACTACTGTGTGGGGGAAGCGTGGGGGACACTACTGTGTGGGGGGCAGTGTGGGGGACACTACTGTGTGGGGGGCAGTGTGGGGGACACTACTGTGTAGGGGGCAGCGTGGGGGACACTACTGTGTGGGGGAAGCGTGGGGGACACTACTGTGTGGGGGGCAGTGTGGGGGACACTACTGTGGGGGGGGAAGTGTGGGGGACACTACTGTGTGGGGGACACTACTGTGTGGGGGAAGAGTGGGGGACACTATTGTGTGGGGGGCAGTGTGGGGGACACTACTGTGTAGGGGGCAGCATGGGGGACACTACTGTGTGGGGGAAACTACTGTGTGGGGGGCAGTGTGGGGGACACTACTGTGTGGGGGGCAGTATGGGGGACACTATTGTGTGGGGGGCGGTGTGGGGGACACTACTGTGTGGGGGGCAGTGTAGGAGACACTACTGTGTGGGGGACACTACTGTGTGGGGGGCAGTGTGGGGGACACTACTGTGTGAGGGGCAGCATGGGGGACACTACTGTGTGGTGGAAACTACTGTGTGGGGGCAGTGTGGGAGACACTACTGTGTGGGGGGCAGTGTGGGGGACACTACTGTATGGGGGGCAGTGTGGGGGACACTACTGTATGGGGGGCAGTGTGGGGGACACTACTGTGTGGGGGGCAGTGTGGGGGACACTACTGTGTGGGGGCAGTGTGGGGGACACTACTGTGTGGGGGCAGTGTGGGGGACACTACTGTGTGGGGGCAGTGTGGGGGACACTACTGTGTGGGGGGCAGTGTGGGGGACACTACTGTGTGGGGGGCAGTGTGGGGGACACTACTGTGTGGGGGAAGCGTGGGGGACACTACTGTGTGGGGGCAGTGTGGGGGACACTACTGTGTGGGGGCAGTGTGGGGGACACTACTGTGTGGGGGCAGTACTGTGTTGGGGGCAGCATGGGGGCCTTTCTATTGGGGAGGCACTGTAGGGGCTATTCTATTATTTTTAGGGACACTATACAGGGATTATTACCTGGAGCACAATATGGGGTGTTATTATTACTGGGGGCACTCTAGGGGATATTATAGCTGCTGTAGACACTATAGGGACATTTGGGGTAATTTATCAAACTGGTGTAGAGCAGAACTGGCTTAGTTGCCCATAGCAACCAGATTCCACCTTTCATATTTGACAGCTCTTTTGGAAATCCAGTTCTACTTTACACCAGTTTGATAAATTACCCCAATTATGTCTATTAGGGTCACTATTTTCTCAGCAGGATAGTACCTGGGGCATTGGGGGGCACAATGGGCACAGGTATTGGGGGTGGCAGCAGGATGACACTGTGGGGACACCAGGACGGGGAGGTTGATGTAGAGACGAGATGCGGCTGAAAGAATTTGTCATGGCGGTCTGGGTCAAACGGAGGAGAAGAGGAAAGAGAAGGTCTACATGACAGGAGATGTCCCTGGATGTAAGAGGTAGGTGGTCAAGTATTGGGGGGGTGCCAGAGAAATGACCCGCCCCGGGTACCAAACACCCTGGGCACGCCACTGACTCCAACACGCTGCAGCGTTTACGCCTGGTGGGGACGTCACCTCACCGCTGACTGTCTAAAATTGCTACAGGCAACCTCCCAGGGCAATTGTCTGGGCAGTGCCAGCTGCAGTGTGACACAGGTGCCACCTCCCCACCGCACAGCTCTGTGCTGCCTCTCCTCACAGGTCTTATATACAGGACTGGTATGAGAAGGACAAGCACTGCCTCCTCCCCCTCCCCGCCCCCTGCCAGGATGCTGCTGCTGCTGCCGATGGACGGCCCCTCGCTGCATGTCACAGACACCTCCCCAGTTAGCCCCCTGCGCAGGAGCGCCCTCTGGCGGCCGTTGTCGACCAGCGAGCAGGGCAGGAGCTGGGACCGCTCTGCTCCAGTGCAGGTTGTGGCCGCCGCCGCCGCCTGATTCTGCGCACACTGAGCCCCAGAGTCGCTGTCATTCTGCCGCTGCACGCACCGCCCGCCCCGGTCCCGGCATGGCTTCTGGGGACCTGTACGAGGTACGCTCTGCTCCTCCGCTCCGCTTCTGCGGTCAGGGGTCGTATGGGAAGGGTGGAGGGTGCAAGCTGCGCCGGGGGAGGGGGGCTCGGGGCACTTTCCATGTGCAGGCCTTGGGAGGGGACGGCACCTCTGTCATTGGCGGGGGGTCTTCAGGCTTCCACAACCTGGTAAAGTCAGGGTGAGGTGAAGGTGGCAGGTCTGCGGCGCTGGCATGGCTAGAGGCGGGTGTGTGGCACTGCTTGGCACTGGTGCCAGGTGGTCTCCTATCCATGAGCATGACAGACCTGTGTGAATGTGCCTGAAGTAGTCCTGGCTGACTGCTGCAGAACCTCTTGGCTGTCCAACTTTATAAAGTCTCTGTATATTATAGCAGGGCTGGAAAGTGCTCAGCTCTCTCCATCTTTTCTCACCATGAATGACAGCCTGGAAGAGGTGCTGCAGCAGCTGAATCTACCTAATGCACTGCCTTAGAGCATGCTATTGATTGGCAGCTTGGAAGAGGTGCTGCAGCAGCTGAATCTCTACCTAATGCCCTGTATATAGTGAATGCACTGCCTTGGAGCATGCTGTTGATTGACAGCTTGAAAGAGGTGCTGCAGCAGCTGAATCTCTACCTAATGCTCTGTATATAGAGAGGATGCACTGCCTTACATCATGCTATTGATTGGCAGCATGGAAGAGGTGCTGCAGCAGCTGAATCTCTGCCTAATGCACTGTATAGAGAGGATGCACTGCCTTAGATCATGCTATTGATTGGCAGCTTGGAAGAGGTGCTGCAGCAGCTGAATCTCTACCTAATGCACTGTATAGAGTGGATGCACTGCCTTAGATCATGCTATTGACAGTTTAGAAGAGGTGCTGCAGCAGCTGAATCTCCACCTAAAGCACTGTATAGAGAGGATGCACTGCCTTAGATCATGCTATTGATTGGCAGCTTGGAAGAGGTGCTGCAGCAGCTGAATCTCTACCTAATGCACTGTATAGAGAGGATTCACTGCCTTAGGCCTCGCGCACACGACCGTTGTGTGTTTTGGGGTTCGCAAATCGCGGATCCGCAAAACACGGGTGGCGTACGTGCGCGTTCCGCAATTTGTGGAGCGGCACGGACAGCCTTTAATATAACTGCCTATTCTTGCGCGGACAAGAATAGGACAGGTTATTTTTTGGGGGCGGACCACGGAACGGAGCAACGGATGCGGACAGCGCACGGAGTGCTGTCCGCATCTTTTGTGGCCCCATTGAAGTGAATGGGTCCGCATCCGGGCCGACAAAAACTGCGGCTCGGATGCGCACCAAAACAACGGCCGTGTGCACGAGGCCTTATGGACAGCCTGGAAGAGGTGCTGCAGCAGCCAAATCTCTACTTATACAGGATCCACTGCCTTAGATCATTTTGTTGAATAGCAGCTTGGAAGAGGTGCTGCAGCAGCTGAGTGCAGGTCATAGAGTGGACAGCTGAAGGTTACACAGCCAGGTAAACGGAGGATAAGTTGGGGCTGCTATGGCTATGGCTGGCATCCCTGGGCACCAAGTGCTCGTCTATTCACATACAAGGCAGAGTAGGCCCCGTTCACATAAGTATAGACTAGTCTGACTGCTGCAGAACCTCTTGTCAATCTTTTTTTTCACTTTATAATGCCTTGCTTTGTCTCGTGTGTCTATTATCTTGAGTTTTCCATTTATTTTTGTGACACCTAGGCAATGCTCTTTCTTAAGTGGCAAAAGAGTTTCTGAAGCAACCATTTGAAGGAAGGAGGGGGCACCCAAGTCTAGTCAATGGGTGGGGGCGGCTGGCATGGCTGTAGGAGGTCTTGTATGGCACCTGGTTGGTCATGAGTGGTGGGCGATTATAAGTCAGGGGCCTGTCTTATGCCAGTGGTGCCAGATTCCATCATTTGTGGGCTGCAGTGGTTCTACCAGATGGTACTATGGCAGATGGCCTGGCAGAGATCACGCCGTCTCTGGTGAAGCTGGGAGGATGCCCATGTGTGTCACATTGTATATTTAATCTACGAGCAGGCTATGGATTGACGGCCGGTATGAGGTGCCGCAGCAGCCATTGACTCAGCTCCTGGCATCTGACCAGCCATGGTGACCTCATTCACGAGAACGTCCTAGGTGAGTCACCCAAGGCATCACTGTCCTGCGGTCACTCGCTAAGCCTATGGAGATCTTAGGGTGCCCAGTACATATCTGCCATAGCGGCTCTTACTGGTGGATGTAATGACGTTCTAGACGTCCCGTATGCTGAATAGACACCAGGGGTCTCTAGCCTCCCAGCATGACCTTACAGCCACGATGTGTGTAATAATAATAATATTCATCTTTTTAAATGTACTTTGAGGAACTTTTGTTGTGCTCTGCCTGATCTTCCTGGTTCATGTATAGGATGACAGAACTGCTGGGGCGAATAGCACTTACACAGGCAGAGCAGAAGGAGGGAAATGAGAGGATGGAACTATACATCACGGTGGTCACCTTCCATGGAAAGCAGGGTGACAACCCCTAAGGGCAATGTCATTAAAGTGGGATCTGTTATCAGAGTATGCTGACTGATTTAAAGGGGAGGTCCATTTTATAAAACACCTTGTCATATACCCTATTAGAGAATACTGAATTTAAGGGGTATTGTGCCATTATCAGCTGTCCACTGGGTAGGTCGTCACTACTAGATCAGTGCAGAGGGGGTCTGACCAGAAAGAGGAAACCTGGTCCAAGGCCATGAGTCACTTGAGTGGAGTTGAGCATGGACTCCATTATTCCACTCAAACTTCCCTTCCACGGTCTTATTGCTGAGGGGGTCAGGGACCAGATGTCCCATTCTGGTGACAGGTGTGGGTCCCAGTTATCTCCTATTCGGTGGACAGATGATAATTGCTTATGACTGGAATACCCCTTTAATGGAGGGGGTCTCCTGTGTAAGATATTCAAGGAGAGAGGTTCCAGAAATCGGGAGGACCTGTCCTGTCTTGCATTATACATATAACCATTGTTTTAAATGGGCATTGTGTAATGTTTAGTTTTTCCTCTGGGGGCGCTGCAGGTTTTCTCGTAGTGAGATGATCTGTTTGCGGGGGGCACTGTTGGATCAACGTATTGTCAAGGGAGCGCTCTAAGATGGCGTTCACCCTGCTGGTGTTCACCATATCCGGCATAGCCGGATAATGCCGGGAACCGCCAGATCCCTATTGAGTACAGTGGCATCCGACAGGTATCCAGCCGATTTCCGGCATAATGCCATAAGTCCTGTATGCACAACTTTTTGTCTGGCAGAAAGCTGGCATTATGCCGGAAAGCGGCCAGATCCCTGTACTCAGTGGGGATCCGGCGGTTCCCGGCTATGCCTGATATGGTGAACTCCAGCAGGCTGTTGTCCTCTGCCGGCACAGCTTGCCGGATTTCTAAGCGCTGATGTGAACGTCGCCTAACAAGTAGGGACTGTCCAATCTGGAGTCGCTTTTATTATTACCGCCTTAAATTTAGACCGCCTAAAAGTAGACCAGACGAGCAGAAGATGCGCCAAATTTATCACAGTGACACGCTGTGTGATAGATCTCGCAAGACATGTTAGATGCTTACACCACCTTTTTCTTGGTTGGTTTATTTTAGACCAATATTTTGCATCCTATATCTGTTGCACGGTGTGGACGCCATTTTTTGGGGCACAATTTGTGTCCAAATTCTGGGGCGTTTAGCTTAGTAAATCTCCTCTCCCTTGTCTCATATAGGGCTGCAACTATCGATCATATTAGTAATCAAGTGTTCTACCGATTTAATCCATCGATTAATCGAGGACTCTAATAAGAAAAAAATAATTAAAAGAATGTTTTCTATAAAAACTCATCAGCTACCCGTGCCATCAGTTCCCCCTCACCCGTGCCATCAGTTCCCCCTCACCCGTGCCATCAGTTCCCCCTCACCCGTGCCATCAGTTCCCCCTCACCCGTGCCATCAGTTCCCCCTCACCCGGTTCCACCAGCTCCCTATAGTGCCATGAGCTCCCCCCACGAGTGCCGCGAGTTCCTCCCCCCCACCAGTGCCGCGAGTTCCTCCCCCCCGCCAGTGCCGCAAGGGGGGGAGGAACCCCCCGCCAGTGCCGCGAGTTCCTCCCCCCCACCAGTGCCGCGAGTTCCTCCCCCCCACCAGTGCCGCGAGTTCCTCCCCCCCGCCAGTGCCGCAAGGGGGGGAGGAACCCCCCGCCAGTTCCTCCCCCCCGCCAGTGCCGCCAGTTCCTCCCCCCCGCCAGTGCCGCCAGTTCCTCCCCCCCGCCAGTGCCGCCAGTTCCTCCCCCCCGCCAGTGCCGCCAGTTCCTCCCCCCCGCCAGTGCCGCCAGTTCCTCCCCCCCGCCAGTGCCGCCAGTTTCTCCTCCCCCCCGCCAGTGCCGCCAGTTTCTCCTCCCCCCCGCCAGTGCCGCCAGTTTCTCCTCCCCCCCGCCAGTGCCGCCAGTTTCTCCTCCCCCCCGCCAGTGCCGCCAGTTTCTCCTCCCCCCCGCCAGTGCCGCCAGTTTCTCCTCCCCCCCGCCAGTGCCGCCAGTTTCTCCTCCCCCCCGCCAGTGCCGCCAGTTTCTCCTCCCCCCCGCCAGTGCCGCCAGTTTCTCCTCCCCCCCGCCAGTGCCGCCAGTTTCTCCTCCCCCCCGCCAGTGCCGCCAGTTTCTCCTCCCCCCCGCCAGTGCCGCCAGTTTCTCCTCCCCCCCGCCAGTGCCGCCAGTTTCTCCCCCCCCCCGCCAGTGCCGCCAGTTCCTCCTCCCCCCCGCCAGTGCCGCCAGTTTCTCCTCCCCCCCGCCAGTGCCGCCAGTTTCTCCTCCCCCCCGCCAGTGCCGCCAGTTTCTCCTCCCCCCCGCCAGTGCCGCCAGTTTCTCCCCCCCCCCGCCAGTGCCGCCAGTTTCTCCTCCCCCCCGCCAGTGCCGCCAGTTTCTCCTCCCCCCCGCCAGTGCCGCCAGTTTCTCCTCCCCCCCTGCCAGTGCCGCCAGTTTCTCCTCCCCCCCCCTCCCCCCCCTGCCAGTGCCGCCAGTTTCTCCTCCCCCCCCCTCCCCCCCTGCCAGTGCCGCCAGTTTCTCCTCCCCCCCCTCCCCCCCTGCCAGTGCCGCCAGTTTCTCCTCCCCCCCGCCAGTGCCGCCAGTTTCTCCTCCCCCCCTGCCAGTGCCGCCAGTTTCTCCTCCCCCCCCTCCCCCCCTGCCAGTGCCGCCAGTTTCTCCTCCCCCCCCTCCCCCCCTGCCAGTGCCGCCAGTTTCTCCTCCCCCCCCGCCAGTGCCGCCAGTTTCTCCTCCCCCCGCCAGTGCCGCCAGTTTCTCCTCCCCCCCGCCAGTGCCGCCAGTTTCTCCTCCCCCCCGCCAGTGCCGCCAGTTTCTCCTCCCCCCCGCCAGTGCCGCCAGTTTCTCCTCCCCCCCGCCAGTGCCGCCAGTTTCTCCTCCCCCCGCCAGTGCCGCCAGTTCCTCCCCCCCCCCCCCACCATCAGTCCCCAGCACAGCGCCAGTCAAATCAAATACTTACCTTTCCTGCTAGGACCGTCGACCCTCCACAGCCCTTCCATCCTCTTCTTCACGCGATGCAGTGGGACCTGACCATCACACAGCATCAGATCATAGTGTGATCTTACGTGCACTACATCCTGAAGTCTGGAGGACAGCGTAGTGCCGGCCGGCAGGAGACCACGGAGAGTGAGTAATAGCCAGCGCTTCACTCACGCTCCATGGTCATGTGGTACAAACGAATCCTCTGTGAAAAAATGTATCGAGGATTTTTTTGTGTCTAGTTAATCCTCATTCACACGTCAGTGTTTCACAGACATGTGCTGTACGTGTTCTCCACGGACAGCACACGTCCCCATTCATTTTAATGTGTGTATTCATACATCAGTGTTTTAGCACGGTCCGTGGATTCATGTTTTTAGCACGGATGCATGCTCTATTTTGTCCGTGTTCACTAATCTATCACGCCCATTATATTCTATGGGTCCGTGAAAAAAAACAGATGCCATCCGTGTAGCATCCGTGTTTCCCAGATCACTAAGAAGAGATGCTTTGAAAATTATTTTTCAGCTGTTCAGTGTCAGTGAAACACAAATGCAACACGGACAGCAAAAAACGGACATGCGGATCTTTCACGGACAGCTTCACGGATGCATCACTGACCACCTGCTCACGGATTTGAGCACGGACGTGTGAATGAGGCTTTACTCGATTGATTTGAGTAATCGTTTCATCCCTAGTCTCATGGTGACAACCCCGATCCCTATGAGCCAAAGTTTAGAGACGTTACAAAAAGCAGCTCTGGTGGATCCTTCTATTACACGGTGTCCAATCGGTTGAATGGCTACCCATGTAGTACTAGTACTACTCCCCCCCCCCATAGTGGGCACTGCAGGGGAAATGTATGTGTAGATAGGGATCTCCCTGGCGATAGCAGTCGATCTTTGAGGGCTTCTATCAAGATCATAGAAAGATGGCTGAATATAAATATTTTCTTTTGTGCCATAGCAAAAGTGAAAAAAAAACATACATTTTTTTTTATCAATAAAATAGTCTTTATTTTGGGAAAATTAAAAAAAAAATCTCCAAAAATTTGGTAGGAAGTTATCATGTCATGTAACCCATGAAGTGAACGCCTTTAAAAAATGCCCAAATTGTGGTTTTGTTCATCCACCTTGAAAAAATGGAATCAAAAAGTTGTATGTACCCCAAAATGGTACCAATGAAAGCTACAGGTTGTCCTGCAAAAAACAAGCTCTGTCACAGCTCCCCCGAAGGATAAATTTAAAAAGTTATGGTTATGGTGACAAAACTTTTCATTTTTTACACCCAACCTTCCCAAAACCATAACTTTTTTATTTTTCCATTCACATAGCCGTATTTATGCTTGTTTTTTACGGGGCGAGTTGTACTTTCTAATGGCATTATTTACACTTGCATACAATGTAGTGGGAAGCTGGAAAAAAAATCTAAATGTGACAGAATTCTAAAAACAAAAAACTCAATTCTGCCAGTTTTGTGAGGTTTTGTTTATACAGAGTTTCCTACTGTATGTAGTAAAACTCACCTGTTACCTTACATTCTCTGGGTCAGTGCGATTACAACGATACCCCAAAACTTAAAAAAAACTAATTTTTTTCTTTGCATCACCATATTCTTATCTGCATAACTATTTAATTATTTGTGTACACAGCTGTGTGATGCCTCATGTTTTGAGGGCAATCTGTACTTTCCATTGATACTGTTTTGGGATGTGTATGACTTTTTAATCACTTTTTATAAAATTTTTGGTGGAAGCTGAAACTACCAAAAAATGGCAAATCGGCCATTTTGACTTTTTTCAGTTTTTCTGTTTGCCATATAGGGTAAATATTTATATATTTTAATAGTACTGGTACTTTTGCATGTGGTGATACCCTTGATGTGTTTTTTTTTATTTAACTTTTATTTTATTTTTTTGTAGTTCCCCTAGGGAAGTATAGCTAGCAAGCAATCATTAGATTGCTTTTCTCAATATGAGAATTACACTATGTTCCTATGGAGCCCTGCCACAGGCAGGGGCTCCATAGAAACGAATGTGCAGCAGCCTCCTGTCACACAGGAGCTGCTGCACACCCCGGCTTCCCTGATCTTCGCCACTTCAAATGCCGTGGTCGCATTTGACCACAGGATCTGAAGGTTTAATAATCTACGATCGCCGTTAATGCCAGTCGTGGACATTAGCTCCGGGTGTCTGCTTTTTAAACATATTTAAAGTGCCGACCGCAGACGTGTGTGTATATGTATGTATATATATCAAAACGAAAAAAGTGAAGAGCAGCACACAAACAGCAAAATAGAGGTGCAAAAATCCTTCAAAAGACCGACGACCAAGGTCTTGTTAGTTATCTTCAGAAAAAAGAAGGCAGCACTTCAAAAATTCATGAAGAAAGCGGGTGATTTATTAACCCATGTGATAGCAACGTTTCAGCTCTCTCTATGGAGCCTTTGTCAAGCCAGGCTTTCTTCATGAATTTTTGAAGTGCTGCCTTCTTTTTTCTCAAGATAGATATATATATATACACGTTAGGTGGTCGGGAATGGTTTAAAGTCTGTTGTGCAAAAGTAGTAAAAAAAAAACTAGATTTATTTTGGTATTGCCATAATCGTACTATCCCACAGAATAAAAAGTCACCTGTTAATTATGTAACATTTATAAAGCAAAAAATTTTTTTAATATAATTTTATATTTATATATATTTTTTTTAAATACATATTTTTTTGAAATTTATTTATTTCTTTTAATCAGTGTTAATCAGGAAGTCATGTGTGCCCCAAAATGGTGGCATTGAAAAATACAACTCATCCCGCAATAAATCAAGCCCTAGTTACGCTACGCAGACAGAAGAATAAAAAAGTGTCCTGGCTCTTAGAATGTGACAATAGAAAAAATGGCTTCATCCTAAAGGCCCAAAATCGTCCGGTCCTGAAGGAGTTAATCCTGCTTTTCTTACTGTTAAGAGCACTAGTCTTCAGCTTCTTCTCGCCCCTCTGCTGTCTGCCATTACGTAACTTGGAGTTCCCAATCACATTGACAAATGTAGATTTGACATGTAAGGCTGAGTTCACACGGGCGAGATTTCCGCCCTGGTGCAATGCGGGAGGTGAACGCATTGCACCCGCACTGAATCCGGACCCATTCATTTCTATGGGGCTGTGCACATGAGCGGTGATTTTCACGCATCACTTATGCGTTGCGTGAAAATCGCAGCATGCGCTATATTGTGCGTTTATCACGCAACGCAGGCCCCATAGAAGTAAATGGGGCTGAGTGAAAATCGCAAGCATCCGCAAGCAAGTGCGGATACGGTGCGATTTTCACGCACGGTTGCTAGGAGACGATCGGGATGGAGACCCGATCATTATTATTTTCCCTTATAACATGGTTATAAGGGAAAATAATAGCATTCTGAATACAGAATGCATATTACAATAGCGCTGGAGGGGTTAAAAAAAATAAAAAATAATTTAACTCACCTTAATCCACTTGCTCGCGCAGCCGGCATCTCTTCTGTCTTCTTCTTTGCTGTGTACAGGAAAAGGACCTGTGGTGACGTCACTCCGGTCATCACATGGTCCATCACATGATCTTTTACCATGGTGATGGATCATGTAATGGACCATGTGATGACCGGAGTGACGTCACCACAGGTCCTTTTCCTGTACACAGCAAAGAAGAAGACAGAAGAGATGCCAGCTGCGCGAGCAAGTGGATTAAGGTGAGTTAAATAATTTTTTTAATTTTTTTTAACCCCTCCAGCGCTATTGTACTATGCATTCTGTATTTAAGAATGTATTATTTTCCCTTATAACATGGATATAAGGGAAAATAATAGCAATCTACACAACCCCGATCCCGAACTTCTGTGAAGAAGTTCGGGTTTGGGTACCAAACATGCCGTTTTTTCTCACGCGCGTGCAAAACGCATTACAATGTTTTGCACTCGCGCGGAAAAATCGCGCATGTTCCCGCAACGCCCGTGTGAACCCAGCCTAAGATTGATATTGTGCATACATTTTTTTTTTTATCTCCATCCAACCTCCGCAATAAATATGTTGGATTGCTGAAATACTATGCTTTCAAGATCTGACACCAAGGCACGAAAACCGTCCTGATTATTGTATTGCGAGGGCACGCGACAGCGTTTTTTCCGTTGGTTAGCACTTCTGTGAGAAGCGGCATGAAATAATGTGCGAGTTGTTATGGTTCTTCTGAGAGCGATACCTTAAATTACTGGAGATGTCGTTTATCCAGGCAGACGGGTTTAGAGGCTCGTAGATGGAAGTTCTCTGCGTAATGTGGACAAGAACTTTCTGTAGATTTCTCCTGTTCCTGAAGGTATCCTTCTTTGATTTCAGTCTGTATAAGAAATAACAGAGCTAGCTTTGTCATTCGGCTGTGTGCATTTTGATAAACCAGTCAAAATATGGTTTACTTTTAACCCCTTAGATACCGGAGGTTTTCGTTTACATAGAAGGGCTTGTTTTTTGCGGGACTAGTTGTACTTTCTAATGCCACTATTAATATGGCATACAATGTAGTGGGAAGCCGGGAAAAAAATACCAAATGGGGTTGAATTGGAAAAAAACCCACTATTCCTCCACCGTTTTACAGGTTTTGTCCCTACGGCATTTCCTTTACGGCTGTGCCTATTATTCTTTGGGTCAGTACGCTTACAGCGATACCACATATGTAAAGGTTTTATATGTCTAAATACTGTAAAAATAAATTAAAACTTTGAAAAATATATATATATATATATATATATATTTTAATAGTATGGGCGTTTTCAGACATAGTGAGGCCCATGATGTTTATTTTTATATTATATATGTATTTATTACATTATAAAATATAATAAATATTAAATATTTTTTATTCTTAGGAAAGGGGTGATTTAAAAATTTTTTTATTATTATTTTTTTATTTATATTTTCTTCTAAACTTTTTTTTATGGTTTTTGTAGCCAGCCTAGGAGGCTACAAATCTTCACAACTTTTTTTTTTTTTGTTCAATATCACCATACTGCAAATAGCAGCATAGTGATATGTGAATTTCTGATTTCTTATGTTGGCCTCTCACCTGTTGGCCGACATAGGAATTGCAGCTCTAATACACAGGGTCTCTTCAGAGAGAATCAGCCTATTAGAATAAATTACCGGCGTCCCCAATCACCGGACGGGGATGCCGGTATTAACCTGGAAGCGTGCGCTTTCGAGTTTTTTACTCTTTAGATGCCATGATCACACTTGATCACGACATCTAAAGGCTGTAATTAGGGATGAGCGAATCGACTTCGGATGAAACTTCCGAAGTCGATTCGCATAAAACTTTGTTAGAATACTGTACAGAGCGAGCGCTCCGTACAGTATTAGAATGTTTTGGCTCCGATGAGCTGAAGTTATTACTTCGAAGTCTCGCGAGACTTCGCTTAATAACTTCAGAAATTAATTTCTACTGTAGAAAACCTTTTACCGAACTCTGTTTCAGTACCAAGTGGTACCAGTATTCTAACAAAGTTTTATGCAAATCAACTTCAGATGTTTCATCCGAAGTCGATTCACTCATCCCTAGCTGTAATGATTAGCATTATTGCCTTTTGCAGTTATTAGCTGCGGGCATCTGCTGTTTGAAACAACAGAAACCCGCCAGCCATGTTTACACATCGCTCCAGCGCCGTACATGTACGGCGCTGGTAGCAAATGGGTTAAAACTGTTGTAGAAATTCCCCTCAAAATGATGTCCGTGAAAAGTTCTCTCTGACTTTGGAACGGTCTGTTCTTGTTTTGAAGACACACCTCAGAGCATCCATCGTAGTAAAATGATGGATGTCATGATGGAACCCAGTGGACTCCATTATAATTCAGTGGGATTCGTTGGAGTTAGAGATGAGCAAAATAAATCTATTGAATCGGAAGTCCTCCTGAATTTTCCCCAAAAATCGGATTTCTTGAGGTTTGATTTGTGCAAATAAGAGACTGAGAGACTAATGTATGTACGTGACGTTCTGCTTGGAAAGAGACGTGCAGTTCAGCTTTCCTTCCAAAAAGTAAAGAAAGCTAAGTATCTCGGAACACCAACAGTAAAGTAGTGTTCTAAGTCAATGCTCAACCTTTTAAACAGGACTTGAAGCATAACCGATACTAGTGAACTGCCATTTACTTTATTGATTTTGCATCTATTAATGTAAAAAGTGTCACTGAATATGGCTTTTGGCAGTGAGCTGTCTGTCTACACAGTACTGAACAATGTAGATGTTCCCCGCTTACTACCCTGCCCTCATATTTTTGACCAGTCATATGTGAAGGGGAAGTCACAAATTATGGCGCTCTTTAAAGGGTTTCTGTCATGAGAAATAACGTTATGTAGCTGACTGACATTATAGATGGGCTGATGTCAGCAGTACATAACAGTGTGCTTTATAACTCCCTGCCTGCCGCCGTTCTCTTAAAATTTGCTAATGAAGCCTCTAGGTGCTATTAGGGCGTTGCTTCAGCACCTAGAGGCTCGGTCTACGCACCCTTTGTCACGCCCAGGTCCAGTTGATTGCCTTTCGAGCTCTCTTCATCGTCCCGTAAATCTCGCGCCTGTGCCGTCCCATTTAGTATTCGGCGCAGTGAGTGAAGGACGCGCTCCTGCGGCTGGCTTCCTCGTACGAAAAAAAACACAAGGAGACGTTTTACTGTATGGGGGCCACAAGGAGACGTTTTACTGTATGGGGGGCCACAAGGAGACATTATACTGTATGGGGGCAGCCACAAGAAGACGTTATACTGTATGGGGCAGCCACAAGGAGACGTTACACTGTATGGGGCAGCCACAAGGAGACGTTATACTGTATGGGGGGGGCCACAAGGAGACGTTATACTGTATGGGGGCAGCCACAAGGACACGTTATACTGTATGGGGGGCAGCCACAAGGAGACGTTATACTGTATGGGGGCAGCCACAAGGAGACGTTATACTGTATGGGGGCAGCCACAAGGAGACATTACACTGTATGGGGGCAGCCACAAGGAGACGTTATACTGTATGGGGGCAGCCACAAGGAGACATTACACTGTATGGGGGCAGCCACAAGGAGACGTTATACTGTATGGGGGCAGCCACAAGGAGACGTTATACTGTATGGGGGCAGCCACAAGGAGACATTATACTGTATGGGGGCAGCCACAAGGAGACGTTATACTGTATGGGGGCAGCCACAAGGAGACGTTATACTGTATGGGGGCAGCCACAAGGAGACATTACACTGTATGGGGGCAGCCACAAGGAGACATTACACTGTATGGGGGCAGCCACAAGGAGACGTTATACTGTATGGGGGCCACAAGGAGCGCAGCCGCAAGGAGACATTACATACAGTATGGGGGCAGCTGCGCCTGCAGCAGCCACAAAAGGAGACATTACTTAGTTAGAGTATGGGGCTGGGGGGCAGCAGCTGCCCCCCCATGTCTTATGGCCACTTGTGTGACTGTGACTTGTCACCTGCCTGCCAGGCTGCCACCACCATAATTCCTTCTTGTTGGTCATGCTCATCATGTCATGGGGGAGCCGGGAGGTACTGGAGGGAGTCGAGGGACTCATGATGGCTCACTGCAGAGCATGCAGCCACTGGCAGGCATGAAGGACTGAGTGGGCTGTGGGCCAAGACATATAACTGGGGTAATAGGCAGAGTGGACTGGAATGACATTACAAACCTTTTACCACTCGCTGCTGTAGTATGTATGTACTGCGCTGCTCTAGTCTCAGCCTGGGGGCGTCACATGATTCTGACGTTAGACGTCGGTCGGTGGGCGGAGACAGTCACAGCACATTCAGAGCAAGCAGGAGGAGCCGCTGGTAGATATAGATAATGATGGGGGAGGGCAGCGACGCGGCGGACTCAGTTTTTAAAGCTATGACGTCACGAAATATACCGCGGTATTAGGAAACGGCGATATCGCCGTTTTTTTTAATATCGCGGTATATGAAAAAAACGGTATATCGCCCAACCCTAGGCCTGCGTTGCGTGAAAAACACACAAAATAGAGCATGCTGCGATTTTCGAACAACGCACAAGTGATGTGTGAAAATCACCGCTCATGTGCACAGCCCCATAGAAATGAATGGGTCCGGATTCAGTGCGGGTGCATATCGTTCACCTCGCGCTATGCACCCGCGCGAAAATCTCGCCCGTGTGAAAGGGGCCTTACAATTTAAAGTCTGCCACATGGACTGCCTGGAGTGGAAATAGGTCAGTGCCTCTTAATGGAGTCGGCCACTTTCTGGCTACTATTGATCATTATTATACGCACTTATATAGCACTACTATATTCCGCAGCGCTTCACAGACATTAGCATCACGCTGTCCCTAATGGGGCTCACAATCTAAGGATCATTGTGTTTGTAAGATGACTATGTGGCACTTACTAATATATTCTTTGTTTATATTCTGCACCATTTTCTATATTTCAGAAGGTATTCTCCCTTGTTGGCCAAGTCTTTTGTGCTGTCCACTAGGGATCGATCGATATTAATTTTTTTTTTTTTTGCGCCGATACCGATAACCTGAGAACTTCAGGCCGATAACTTATACCGATATTCTGTGCATTTTCATTTTTGAAAAAAAAAAAATATTCTGTTACGGCGTTCACCACATAGGAGATTTTTTAAAAAATATATTTTAATAGTTTGGACTTTTCAGACGTGACGATATGTGATATGTTTATTTATTTATTGTTTATATATTTTATATGTAAAATTGGAAAAGGGTGTGATTTATACTTAATATCTTGGTGTTTTTTGTTTTTTTACTTTTTATTTAATAACTATTTCCCCCCTTAGGGGCTAGAACCTGGGATCTTTTAATACCTTGTCCTATTCACCTTAATAGATCTCTATTAGGGTGAATAGGACTTCACACTCTCCCTGCTGCCCTGTGCATAGTGCACACAGCAGCAGGAATGTTACCATGGCATCCAGGTCTTCAGTAGCGTCCTGGCTGCCATGGTAACCTATCGGGGTCCCAGGATTACATTGCTGGGGCTCCGATCAGAAGCTGCCACTGCCACCAATGAAGAGGAGGGGACCCTGTGGCCACTGCCACCAATGATTTTAATACTGGGGGGGGAGGTTGGGAGGGCGCACTGCACCACCAATGATTTTAATACTGGGGGGTGGGGGGCGCACTGCGCCACCAATGATTTTAATACTGGGGGGGGAGGGCGCACTGCACCACCAATGTTTTTAACCACCTCCGCCCCCATGGCTTAAACACCCTGAAAGACCTGGCCACTTTTTACACTTCTGACCTACACTACTTTCACCATTTATTGCTCGGTCATGCAACTTACCACCCAAATGAATTTTACCTCCTTTTCTTCTCACTAATAGAGCTTTCATTTGGTGGTATTTCATTGCTGCTGACATTTTTACTTTTTTTGTTATTAATCGAAATTTAACGATTTTTTTGCAAAAAAATGACATTTTTCACTTTCAGTTGTACAATTTTGCAAAAAAAAACGAGATCCATATATAAATTTTGCTCTAAATTTATTGTTCTACATGTCTTTGATAAAAAAAAAATGTTTGGGTAAAAAAAAAAATGGTTTGGGTAAAAGTTATAGCGTTTACAAACTATGGTGCAAAAATGTGAATTTCCGCTTTTTGAAGCAGCTCTGACTTTCTGAGCACCTGTCATGTTTCCTGAGGTTCTACAATGGCCAGACAGTACAAACACCCCACAAATGACCCCATTTCGGAAAGTAGACACCCTAAGGTATTCGTTGATGGGCATAGTGAGTTCATAGAACTTTTTATTTTTTGTAACAAGTTAGCGGAAAATGATGATTTTTTTTTTTTTTTTCTTACAAAGTCTCATATTCCACTAACTTGTGACAAAAAATAAAAGCTTCCATGAACTCACTATGCCCATCAGCGAATACCTTGGGATGTCTTCTTTCCAAAATGGGGTCACTTGTGGGGTAGTTATACTGCCCTGGCATTCTAGGGGCCCAAATGTGTGGTAAGGAGTTTGAAATCAAATTCTGTAAAAAATGGCTGGTGAAATCCGAAAGGTGCTCTTTGGAATGTGGGCCCCTTTGCCCACCTAGGCTGCAAAAAAGTGTCACACATGTGGTATCTCCGTATTCAGGAGAAGTTGGGGAATGTGTTTTGGGGTGTCATTTTACATATACCCATGCTGGGTGAGAGAAATATCTTGGCAAAAGACAACTTTGTATAAAAAAAATTGTAAAAGTTGTCTTTTGCCAAGATATTTATCTCACCCAGCATGGGTATATGTAAAATGACACCCCAAAACACATTCCCCAACTTCTCCTGAGTACGGCGATACCAGATGTGTGACACTTTTTTGCAGCCTAGATGCTCAAAGGTGCCCAAATTCCTTTTAGGAGGGCATTTTTAGACATTTAGATACCAGACTTCTTCTCACGCTTTGGGGCCCCTAGAATGCCAGGGCAGTATAAATACCCCACATGTGACCCCATTTTGGAAAGAAGACACCCCAAGGTATTCAATGAGGGGCATGGCGAGTTCATAGAAAATTTTTTACAAGTTAGCGGAAATTGTTATTTTTTATTTTTTTCTCACAAAGTCTCCCTTTCCGCTAACTTGGGACAAAAATTTCAATCTTTCATGGACTCAATATGCCCCTCACGGAATACCTTGGGGTGTCTTCTTTCCGAAATGGGGTCACATGTGGGGTATTTATACTGCCCTGGCATTCTAGGGGCCCTAAAGCGTGAGAAAAAATATTCCACTAACTTGGGCCAAAAAAATGTCTGAATGGAGCCTTACAGAGGGGTGATCAATGACGGGGGGTGATCAATGACAGGGGGGGTGATCAATGACAGGGGGGTGATCAGAGAGTCTATATGGGGTGATCACCCCCCTGTCATTGATCACCCCCCTGTAAGGCTCCATTCAGACGTCCGTATGCGTTTTGCTGATCCGATCCATGTATCCGTGGATCCGTAAAAATCATACGGACATCTGAATGCAGCCTGACAGGGGGGTGATCAATGACAGGAGGTGATCAGGGAGTCTATATGGGGTGATCACCACAGTCATTGATCACGCCCCTGTAAGGCTCCATTCAGACGTCCGTATGCGTTTTGCGGATCTGATCCATCTATCAGTGGATCCGTAAAAATCATGCGGACATCTGAATGGAGCTTTACAGGGAGGTGATCAATGACAGGGGGGTAATCAATGACAGGGGGGTGATCAGGGAGTCTATATGGGGTGATCACCACAGTCATTGATCACGCCCCTGTAAGGCTCCATTCAGACGTCCGTATGCGTTTTGCGGATCCGATCCATCGGGAGTCTATATGGGGTGATCAGGGGTGATCAAGGGTGAATAAGGGGTTAATAAGTGACAGGGGGGGGGGTGTAGTGTAGTGGTGCTTGGTGCAACATATTACTAAGCTACCTGTGTCCTCTGGTGGTCGATCCAAACAAAGGGGACCACCAGAGGACCAGGTAGCAGGTATATTAGACTCTGTTATCAAAACAGCGTCTAATATACCTGTTAGGGGTTAAAAAAAACACATCCCCAGCCTGCCAGCGAACGATCGCCGCTGGCAGGCTGGAGATCAACTCTCTTACCTTCCGTTCCTGTGAGCGTGCGCGCTGTGTGCGCGCGTTCACAGGAAATCTCGCGTCTCGCGAGATGATGCGTATATGCGTGACTGTGCGCAGCGCTGCCACCTCCGGAACGCGAATCTGCGTTAGGCGGTCCGGAGGTGGTTAATACTGGGGAGGGCGCACTGCGCCACCAACGATAATTGACTTTTAATACAAGAGGCTGGTGTGGCGGCGCAGAATCACATAGCTGGCACCCTCCCTCTGACAGGGAGCTGCGATCAGCGGCAGCAGTTTACCCCTCGGGTGCGGCACCTGAGGGGTTAACTGCCGCTGATCGCAGCTTCCTGTCATATAGGCTGGGCACCGCCTCATGTATTTGTATTAGATGTTAATTACATTGGTGGCGCAGTGCGCTGGTCCCTTCTCCTCCCGTCTCTCCTCATTGGCAGCACGACACAGGGGGGAGGGAGAGAGTGACTCCTTCTCCCCTGTGCTGCTGAGGGAACATGAGCGCGCTGACAGCAGCACGCTCATGTTCTGTGATAGCGTGCTGGACGCATTATCTGCGTTATCGGCAAGGTTAGATGCCTATACCGATAACTTTGAAAATCATGAATATCAGCCAATAATATCGGTAACTTCAATAATCGGTCGATCCCTACTGTCCACAGGGAGGCCCTGTCCATAAAATGGCTGCTGATGGAGGGTCATTTGACCAGGCAAATCGGACAAATCTACTACATTCATGTATACTACACATGCACTGAACTCCCAGCAGCGAAAGTACAGGTGGCAGATGTGGTGTACTTGAGTGCAGAAGGCTGATTGACAAGTTATTTTTGCCTGGTCACATGACCCTCCATCAGCGGCCATCTTATGGACAAGTCTTCTGTGTGGACTACACAGAAGATTTGCCCAGCAAGGGGACATGACTTATGAAATATAGCGCACAGCACAGAAAATCAGCAAAGGCTATTTTAGTAAGTGTCATATAGTCACCTTATATACACATTGGTCAAAAGTAGCCAGAAAGTGGCCGACCCCTTTAATAAATTTGGCGGAATTCTGCGCAGGCGGACTCTATACTAAGAGTAGAGTCTTGGTATATCTCCCCCATTCTGTTTTGCATAACCTCGTCCTTATCACGTTCTAACTCTCGTGTCCTTGTGTCTCTCTTATTCCACTTCTACCTCCCAGGTCCATATGTTCTATGATACATATTCTCATTCTTCTGAACGCTTCTCCACAAATCTTCTACCACCATACGTTCTTTCTTGTTCTAGAGTTGTCCCTCATCTCCAGGCGTACTCCTCTTATTGCAGAACTACCCCTAGGACAAGATTAGGATAAACTCCATTCAGACTCCTCCTCCCAGAGTTGTCTTCTTCTGCCTATCACCTCCACACTTTTTCTTTTTCCTCATCCACACGATACCCCTCACCCCTGTCATGTATTTTCTCTCTTCTCATCTAGAACGTT
The DNA here is from genome assembly GCF_905171765.1 of Bufo bufo. Lineage (NCBI taxonomy): Eukaryota > Metazoa > Chordata > Amphibia > Anura > Bufonidae > Bufo > Bufo bufo. The sequence continues at coordinate 117,746,546 of NC_053398.1, read as the reverse complement.
CCCTACATCTGCTCTCAGTGCCATTGTTCAGTTTCACATCCATGTACCTTATACCATGTTCCATATTACGGGGTCCTGCCCAGGATGCGACACCCTGGTACAATATCCACATTTTCTAATAGAAGACTGGTGAGATGTTTAAAAAATGCTGCAAAAGAAATGTTGATTGTTTGCTTGGTAGCCATGGGCAACTCTACTCAACTACTCTAGTGTGTATTATACGGGACTTATTATTCTAAGAACCTTTGCATTTTTTTAAGGATAGAAGGGAACCTGTCATTTTCTTTGGGACCACTAAACCATCAGCATGCCTTTATGCAACTAGGGTTTCAGCTTTGTAAAGAAGCCCCTCGTTTTGCAATTAGTTGGAAAAAAAAGTTAGGCTACATTCACTTTAATGGCCGTTTTCAGAATCATTGAAATCTATTGTCCCATTCCCATGGCAGTTTTTTAATGGCCAGTGAATAATGGATGTCCAAAAATAGGGCTTCTCATATTTTTGTTTTTTTTCACTGCCTCCGGTTGGGCTCTTTAGACAGTAGCACACACATTTAATGGCCGTTAAAAACAAATACATTATGTAAAATACATACTCGCCACAGGCACACCACGAACACTTGCTCTGCACTGGAGGCAGCAGGACCTGATGTTTCCAGCATTGTGACGTCACATGATCACGCTGGGAGCGTCAGGTCCTGATGTCTCCAGTGCGAAGCAAGTGTTCCCAGCCGTGTCTGCACTCTCACCAGTGGGTGAGCTAAAGGAAACGTTTTATAATACTGGGACCACAAACGGGCCAATTTATTATACTGTTAATACAAAGGGGGCCATCTTTCTATATTGGGGGCACTATTGGGGTCATTATACTAAGGGCACTGCAGGGGTTGAGGTATAAACTTATGCGTAACATCCGTTAGTAGATAGATGGACAGAAAATGGATGCAAAATGGCCATGAATAACTGACAGGTTATCCACACCAGTTATTTTTTTTTTCTGTCGTGTGAACTGACTGGAGAAGAGTCCAGGACTCCTGTCCAACTTCATTGGATGCATGCGCATATGAAGCCAAGGACAGTATACCTTCCTTCAATGCACATGCGCCAGTGCTGCATCTACAATCTTTCTTTTCTAATCCCAAAAGCCACAAGGTAAACCCCAATTGCATTGCGGCATACTGGTGGTTTAATGGCGCCAAAGCAAGTACGGTAGCAGGTTCCCTTTAATACTCCAGTCTCTGTCGCGTATGCACTGTGGGTTTCAGTAGTTTATTGGTCATAATATGTATCTTGGACAACATGATGAGTACCAGTGTGAAGTTCTCGAAAAATACGGACCTTGAGAGGAACACAGTGTTAATTTACGGTGTAAACAAGTTACAATTGCTTTTTTCATGATGAAAATGTCATGTTTGTCCTCCAATTTCTATCTAAAAAATTATTAACAGTAACATTACAATATGTGTCATGGTTTTGCTTGGTTATCTTTCTCCAGAGGATGACTAATTAAGTTTTGCAAAAACATTCAAGGTTTTGACCATTGACTTCTATGTTTTCTTATTTTCTTTTCCGTTTTATGCTTTTTATTTCCTATTTGCGTGTATTTAACCTTGAAAATTATAATCAAATCTAGAGGTCTCTCCTCTTGTTTGTGGCTTCGTCTTGTCACTTCCTTCATTTTTGAGACTTCCTTATCTCTTCTACCAGTACTTTTTACATAACAATTCAAGCCGTTTCTGTTTTGTATCTTGACTTAGTTGCTGCTAATCTTTTAAGCTCCGTTCGGGGATCCGGCACATAGCAGCCTGCTGGATCTCACATGATCTGGCATTGCCGGATCTTTACTGCTGGATTACCATTGACTGCAGTGGTAGGTCTGAGGCCTGATTTGTGGCATAAATGCATGCAACTTTTTTTGTCCAGCCGGCAATTGCGCCGGATCAGGCAGCCAGAACTCCGGAAGGGGCCTTACTTGTTTATATGAGTTTTTGTCTTTTGAAAACAAAAAATGTCTTCTCGGTACTGACCACACTTTCACTTACCATTAGGGCCCATTCACACGGCCGTATGAACTTGTCCCCACCTGTTCCGCACTGCTGTCCGCATCCACAGCTCCATTCCGCTGCCCCGCAAAAAATATAGAGCATGTCCTATTCCTGTCCGCAATAGGCATTTACTATGAGAGTGGTGGCAATGTGCGGTCCGCAATTTGCAGAACGCACACGGTCCGGTACCTGTGTCTGCTGATCCGCAATTTGCGGACCGCAAAACACATACTGCCGTCTGAATGAGCCCTTAGTATAGGGGAAAACAAAATATTCGACATCTTAGGGACCAATGAAGATGCCCATACACATTACATTTCTCTTGGTGGATCCTGACAATAACATAATGGGGGAATTTATGAAGTCCAAGTCTGCTTTGGCATAATTTGCACCAAATTTCTTAAACATTGAATATTGTTTGATAAATTTGCTGCATATTTAGAAAGAATAGTAAGATTACAACCTTTCCATAGCAGCAGGAGTGGTATAAAATTACAACATTTTAGCAAAAAAATTTAATGTGCCAGAATTCTGGCACCAAAGGAATGATGAATTCTTCCCAACATTCCCTAAATAGCAGCTGTTGGCAGAAAGGAGGAGCAGGTATGTTGTGTTTCAAGATTTCTGATCTTTTGTTCTCCCTCTTCACATTGACATCAACGTTCACACTCAGCCAAGAGAACCTGTTTATGGGGAAATTGGTGGGAGATAGCAGTCAGCCGGTTTTGACAACCACTAAGTGAAGGCCAGGGTTACGATGCAGTTTAAATGTTTCAGAGACCCAGCAGGTGGCATTTTAGACCTAGATATCTAGAAGACAACTCAAAAAGTTGAGGACTAGCAGCAATTTTCTAGGAGCGTTGACTACTTGGACCTGACCCATCAGCTTTTTATGACGTTGGCTTCCAGAGCTAGGCACACCCACCTATTCAAACAGGGCTCAGTCACCAAATAGTAAGGGGCAGGTGAAAACCCAAACATGTGAACACCAAATAGATATAACAAAGCACACTGCCAATATGGTAAAAACACATATCTTTAATTAATAATTCATGTTAAAACACATATGTACTACTCCTCTATATACACAAAAGCTACTCCGCCGCCAGGATCCCGACACGTGCAGTGAGCAGAGGTGGATGCACCTTGACTTCAAGCCTTCACTCCACATGCCCAGGAGATGCTTAGGACCTTTGTCAGCTGAGGTCATGATCCCGGCCACAAAACAAGGTCTTTTGCGTCTGCGCAAGATTTCACACTGCCAGGAGCTGACATCAGGAAGCCAGAGGAGGTCTGTGAGCACAAGTGGGGTGGGTCAGACTCCATGACGCGCCTCATCCAAAGATACGCCCCAGTGATGTCAGGTATTTTAAAGGTGGATTTAGTTTAGTAGGCCAGTTCTGATGACAGGTTCACTTTACTAAAAACACCAATCAATATTGTCAGCAACGTAATAAACAATAGTAAAGAATGAATACAAACCAAAGGGATGGCACACAAAAACACCCCACACGTGTCGCTTCCTCAGAGGTCCTATGGTCCTATTCCAGAGCTACCGTAGGTGTTAAGTTTTAGACGGGAAGATTGAGCTGATGGAGGTCATTGTTGTCAATTAGGTCAAGATGTCTGGTCATGAAGAGAAAATCACCTTTGAGCACCTGTTCACACCTTCTGACCTTTTTAGCTTGCACTATGAAGTTGGTGGATCTAGCACTCTTCACTTTGAAGAGTGTGATTTAATAAATGTCCCATCTCTTATGCCCTCGCATAGCACGTTTCTGGGGCAAACACATTCCTAAAATGCAGGACTGTGGAGTCAGTGTTGGGTGGAGTCTAGAAACATTCCAACTCCATCATAAAGTTGTGAAATACTTTATAATTAGCATTGTATAATTAGCTTTATAGATGCTTTGTTTGTTGCATATCAAAGGCATAGAAAGTTAAGAAACCTTAAAGGGGTTGTCTCACTTCAGTAAATGGCATTTATCATGTAGAGAAAGTTAATACAAGGCACTTACTAATGTAATGTGATTGTCCATATTGCCTCCTTTGCTGGCTTGATTCATTTTTCCATCACATTATACACAGCTCATTTGTGTTTGTTTGATCCCTTAGAAAAATCTGGCTGCTTTGTTAAAAACTGTTTACCAGACACCACCCATGGTTAGGTGTGGTTCTGTTTCTAGAAGAAAGCAGTTACAGAAGTCACCAGCCATAGGGTATCTTCACACTGGTGCAGGCTTAAACGGAAAATCTGTGCACCAGAAACGGCATGCGTTACCTATGGACTTTATGTGGTTTTGCCGCAGATCTCGCTATCGGGTTGCAAAGGGTGAAATCAGCCCAGCAGGTCAATTTCCGCAGGGGAGAAAAAAGCAAAGTCTACAAGAGCTTTGTCTAATCTCATAGACTTTGCTGATACTGTATTATGCAGCGTTTTTTCTGCATGAAAATCCATGCGGAAAAACATTGCATAATACGCTTGCAGGTAACAGAGGTGCCGGTACCCTTAGGGGGCTGTCTTCTGCACGAATCTCCATGCGGATTTCTGTGCATTTCCACACTACAGACTGCATTCGTTACTTGTGGTTTTTGGTGCAGATTTGATGCGGTTTTCCCGCGAATCTCACTCTTGCATTGAAAAGGGTGAAATCCGCACAAAAGGACCGCGCAAAGAAATGACACGCTGGAGATTTCTGACTCCACACAGCAGGTCAATTTCAGCATAGAATGAAAAAGCAAAGCGTCCATGAGATTTTTGAAATCCCATACACTTTGCTGGTACTGTAATACGTTGCAGATTTTTCGGATGAGAATTCCTGCAGAAAAACCGCACATAGACTGTAACATGTAGGTAGCCTTAGGCCTTATACACATCGGGCATCGGCCGTGTGCTCTCCGTATTACGGATGTGGACACATTTACTTGAATGGGTCCACAATCTGCCAGATATGGTGCGGAGCAGAGGCACGGAATGGAAACACTATGGATCGCTTCTGTGGGCTTTCTGTTCGTGCCTCTGCATCACAAAAAAATTGTGCATGTCCTATTTTTTTGTGGTGCGAATAAATGGCGCGGCCATTTAGGGGAATGGGTCCGCAGACGGTGGCCACACGGATGGTGCCCGTGCATTGTGCACCGCTATTTAGGCTTAGGCTAATTTCACACAGTGTTTTGGTCAGTGATTTTTCATCGGTGATTGTGAGCCAAAACCAGGATCAGAGCCTACACAGAGGTAAGGCAAATGGAAAGTTCTGCTCCTGTTCTCTGGTTTTGTTTTGCATCTGGAAGTGACTGATCAAACATGGACTGTGTGAAAACTGCCTTACCCTAGGTTATGGCCGAACTGTCAGGTTCCTAAAAGGATATCAAGGACAGATATGACTTTTAATTCACTCCTGGTTTTGGCTTCTAAAACTGCGTCAGAAATCCTGACCATGTGGCTGTATCTCGAGTCATCCAGGAGCAACATACCGTTGGCTTCACTTGCAAGTCGGACCTTTCCAGGGTCCAGAAATAAGAACTTCTATCAGCACCAATGAAAAACATTCCAAAAAGTTAGACCTGAATGACAAATATTTGTCCTGGATGCATACACTGCGTGCAGAATTATTAGGCAAATGAGTATTTTGACCACATCATCCTCTTTATGCATGTTGTCTTACTCCAAGCTGTATAGGCTCGAAAGCCTACTACCAATTAAGCATATTAGGTGAAGTGCATCTCTGTAATGAGAAGGGGTGTGGTCTAATGACATCAACACCCTATATTAGGTGTGCATAATTATTAGGCAACTTCCTTTCCTTTGGCAAAATGGGTCAAAAGAAGGACTTGACAGGCTCAGAAACGTCAAAAATAGTGAGATATCTTGCAGAGGGATGCAGCACTCTTAAAATTGCAAAGCTTCTGAAGCGTGATCATCGAACAATCAAGCGTTTCATTCAAAATAGTCAACAGGGTCGCAAGAAGCGTGTGGAAAAACCAAGGCGCAAAATAACTGCCCATGAACTGAGAAAAGTCAAGCGTGCAGCTGCCAAGATGCCACTTGCCACCAGTTTGGCCATATTTCAGAGCTGCAACATCACTGGAGTGCCCAAAAGCACAAGGTGTGCAATACTCAGAGACATGGCCAAGGTAAGAAAGGCTGAAAGACGACCACCACTGAACAAGACACACAAGCTGAAACGTCAAGACTGGGCCAAGAAATATCTCAAGACTGATTTTTCTAAGGTTTTATGGACTGATGAAATGAGAGTGAGTCTTGATGGGCCAGATGGATGGGCCCGTGGCTGGATTGGTAAAGGGCAGAGAGCTCCAGTCCGACTCAGACGCCAGCAAGGTGGAGGTGGAGTACTGGTTTGGGCTGGTATCATCAAAGATGAGCTTGTGGGGCCTTTTCGGGTTGAGGATGGAGTCAAGCTCAACTCCCAGTCCTACTGCCAGTTTCTGGAAGACACCTTCTTCAAGCAGTGGTACAGGAAGAAGTCTGCATCCTTCAAGAAAAACATGATTTTCATGCAGGACAATGCTTCATCACACGCATCCAAGTACTCCACAGCGTGGCTGGCAAGAAAGGGTATAAAAGAAGAAAATCTAATGACATGGCCTCCTTGTTCACCTGATCTGAACCCCATTGAGAACCTGTGGTCCATCATCAAATGTGAGATTTACAAGGAGGGAAAACAGTACACCTCTCTGAACAGTGTCTGGGAGGCTGTGGTTGCTGCTGCACGCAATGTTGATGGTGAACAGATCAAAACACTGACAGAATCCATGGATGGCAGGCTTTTGAGTCTCCTTGCAAAGAAAGGTGGCTATATTGGTCACTGATTTGTTTTTGTTTTGTTTTTGAATGTCAGAAATGTATATTTGTGAATGTTGAGATGTTATATTGGTTTCACTGGTAAAAATAAATAATTGAAATGGGTATATATTTGTTTTTTGCTAAGTTGCCTAATAATTATGCACAGTAATAGTCACCTGCACACACAGATATCCCCCTAAAATAGCTAAAACTAAAAACAAACTAAAAACTACTTCCAAAAATATTCAGCTTTGATATCAATGAGTTTTTTGGGTTCATTGAGAACATGGTTGTTGTTCAATAATAAAATTAATCCTCAAAAATACAACTTGCCTAATAATTCTGCACTCCCTGTATGTACAGCCATGGCCGTAAGTGGTGGCACCCCTTTTTTTTCCAGAAAATAAAGTATTTCTCCCAGAAAATTATTGCAATTGCACATGTTTTGTTATACACATGTTTATTTAAAAAAAAAAAAAGAGAGAAAAAAGGCAAATTGGACATAATTTCACACAAAACTCCAAAAATGGGCTGGACAAAGTTGTTGCAACCTTTTCAAAATTGTGGGTAAACAACTTTGTTTCAAGCTTGTGATGCTCGTTCACAGATACCTATGGCAAGTAACAGGTGTGAGCAATATAATAATCACACCTGAAACCAGATAAAAATGGTAGAAGTTGACTCAATCTTTGCATTGTGTGTCTGTATGTGCCACACTAAGGATGGAGAACAGAAAGAGAAGAAGAGAACTGTCTGAAGACTTGAAAAACAAATTGTGGAAAGATATGAACAATCTCAAGGTTACAGGTCCATCTCCAGAGATCTTAATGTTCCTTTGTCCACGGTGTGCAACATAATCAAGAAGTTTACAACCCATGGCAATGTATCTAATCTAACCTGGGCGTGGACGTAAGAAAAAAATTGATGAAAGGTTGCAACGCAGGATAGTCTGGATGGATGAAGTTCCAAAGAAATTCAAGCTATCCTGTAGGCTCGGGCAACAGGGTCAGCACGAACTATCCATCGACATTTGAATAAAATAAAACTCTATGGCAGGAGACCCAGGAGGACCCCACTGCTGACACAGAAACCTAAAAAAGCTAGAATGTAGTTTGTCAAAATGTCCATGAGTAAGCCAAAATCCTTCTGGGAAAAAGTCTTGTACACAGATGAGACCAAGATAGAGCTTTTTGATAAAGCACATCATTCTACAGTTTACTGAAAACAGAATGAGGCCTACAAAGAAAAGAACACAGTACCTACAGTAAAATATGGTGCAGGTTCAAAGATGTTTTGGGGTTGTTTTGCTGCCTCTGGCACTGGGTGCCTTGACTGTGTGCAAGGCATCATAAAATCTGAAGATTACTAAAGGATTTTGGGTCACAATGTAGGGCCCAGTATCTTAAAGATGGCTTTGCTTCCTAGGTCATGGGTCTTCCAGCAGGACAATGACTCTGAACATACTTTAAGAAGCCCCAGAAATGAATGGGAACAAAGCACTGGAGAGTTCTGAAAAGGCCAGCAATGAGTCCAGATCTAAATCCCATTGAACACGTGTGGAGAGATCTTAAAATTGCTGGTGGGAGAAGGCACTCTTCAAATATGAGAGACCTAGAGCAGTTTGCAAAAGAAGAGTGGTCCTGAATTCCAGTGTAAAGTTGTAAGGAGCTTGTTAATGGTTATAGGCAGTGATTGATTTCAGTTATTTCTTCCAAAGGGCGTTCCACCAAATATTAAGTTGAGGGTGGCAGTAAATTTGTCCGGCCCATTTTTGGAGTTTTGCATGAAATGATATAATTTTTGGCTTTTTTTTCCTGTTTTTTTTTTTTTTTTTTGTGTTGTTCCAATACTCACACAGGAAATAAACGTGTATAGCAAAACATGTTTAATTGCACTAATTTTCTGGGAGAAATACTTCATTTTCTGGAAACATTTTAGGGTTGCCACCACTTACGTCAATGACTGTGTATTATCCAGAATTGTTTATTTTCCTGACCCTTCCAGCTCATCACCCAGATTGTGTTCAAACATTTCATTTCCCTTAAAGGGGTTATGCCATGATTGACCCCCCTTCCCCCTTGCATTAATTAGATCCGGCAGGCTGTACAGGCAGAGAACAACCTCCTGGAGTTCACCAGATCTGGCCTTGCCAAACACTGCTGCTCACCGCCGGACCCCATGGACAATAATGGGATATGGCGGAGATACCGAAGGTTTCTGGCATGAGTGCCGGGTTTCAGCCAGACAGAACTGGTGCATGCAGAGGTTTTTGTATGGCTCAAACCCGGAAACCGCCTGGTTCCCGTTACGGTCAATGAGGTCCAGCAGTGAGCAGCAATATCTGGCTAGGCCAGATCTGGTGAACTTCAGCAGGCTATTCTCTGCCTGACCAGCCTGCTGGATCCGATAGACGCAAATGTGAGACTAGTCTAAGTCGCACATGAAGAGAATCTGCTCCACACATCATCACATCAGATTCCTTCCCCCGTGGTAGGCATGGGCTGTTGTTTTTTTAAGTTTTTGGCACTTTTATGGACAACTTCCTCCAAAACGTTGGCCATCAGGATCTCTTTCAATTCTTATCTGTTTTATCTGTTCGTAGAACTGTGAATTTTGCTGTTACTCTGTCTTACCTCACATTTTGATTTAGTAAATAAAGAATAATTATTCCTCCATCAAATAATTATTCTGGAATCTCTTTTCTTAGAACTCTGCAATGTGTCATTCCTCTGTTTTTCCCACCAGAAAATACCTTGACAACTGAGCATTGTGTCCCCGTGCGCTCTCATACTGTCCAGTCAGTGCTGACGACGTCAGTGTGTAGGGGCACACCCCTGTGACAAGGAGAATGGTAACGCCTAGTGGTCAGTTCATTCATAAACTGCCAGGAGACATAACAGAGGAACGGCACAATGCAGAGTTCTAACGAGATGCTCCAGGATTGTTATTACATGGGGGATAAAAGTATGTTCTAAACCAGACATGTCTGGAGAGGTGACAGGTCTTCTGTCAGAAGGTCTATGCTTACCGGACAACTCCCAGCACTTGGTAGGATACCTAGAAATATATGCACAGTTAAAGGGGTAGATAGAGGATAACTATTAGATCAGTGAGGGTCCTACTGCTGTGGCCCTTACGAATCACAAGAACGGGGCACCGTACCCCCTGCAGCCTCTTGAAATGAACGGCGAGGCCAGTCACTATCTTTGGAACTCCAATAGAAATTAATGGAGCGGCCGTGTATAGGGGATAACTTGAAACAACCGGAGTACCCCTTTAACCTTGTTTCCATTCATATCTGTTTTATTATAGAGAAAAAGAACTTTATTCTAATATGCAAATTAGTTATCAAGTTCCCTGAGGGCGGTGCCAATCCCAGGAATTGCAAACCCTGTGCCCTGGTTGACATCCCCATCATGTCACTGGTATCTCCATAGAAATCTCAAAGTCTGGATTGATCATCTTAAGAATGTAGTCATTGGGAGAGGTTTCATTGTGTATGATATTCCTCATATGGAGAATTTCACCCAGAGCTACTGCAGGTAAAATGGTTATGGTTTCCTCTCCCGGTCGCCCCCATACATCGGGCGACTAGATGGCAAACCTGCTGGATAGCTATTGGGAATAAGTGTCTGTCATCCAGCAGGTGTAGAAAAGAACGTTATAGTTTCATCTGATTTCCTTACACTATTTGAGGTCCTCTTACAAGGGCCGATACTGGGGCAATAACTGTTGCCGATTGGCGATATAAAGTAAATCTGGAGAGGCGGCTAATCTGCAGGATAACTATTTGGGAATACTCGTCTGTCATCCGGCAGGTGTGGAAAAGAAATAAAATGTCAATAGTTTCATCCGGTTTCCTTACACTATTTGAGGTCCTCTTACATGGGCCGATGCTGGGGCAATAACGAGTACCGATTGGCGATATACAAGTAAATCAGCACTCGTTTAAAGTGCCTTTTAAATGGCTTGATTCAAAATAAAAGGGGGCTGATTGATCCTATTACTATTTTTTGTCCCCCGTTCTCATTGCATATTGTCGGAAGCCCATCCCCTGCTCATATAGAGGTCTGTCCAGCCTAGCCAGGCATCTGGATAGCTCCTTCTATAAAGCAAGATGCTTGCCATTCCTGACGCTCAAATCCTGACAGCAGCTGTGGATGGTCACTTCAGGGGAATGGTAGTATGGCACGGTGCCCATTCAAATTACTGGGCAATCATGTAATACAAGTTGACTACCAATCTTTGCAGGGCTAATTGAAGAGGGCCCCAGCATTAAGGGGTATTCCAGTATCAGGAACTTATCTTCTTTCAACTGGATAAGGGGGTAACTGTTAGGTCAGTAGGAGTCCAACTGTCTCCAGCAGTCCCATAGAGTTTATATAGAGTAGTGGTGCACATGCTCACTCATCGCTCCATTCAGACGGGAGACACGTGACCCCCTCTTTTCATGGATAATGGATGAATTCTTCATACCGGAATGCCCCTTTTAATAGGTCTTCTGAAATAAGACCCAGTGATTAGGCTTCAATGTCCAGAACTACTAACTTGCAAAAGGTAGAACATGTATGTAGAACATGACATATATAAGACACAACTGGAGTATAATTTGACATCTTGATGTGATGATCTTAAAGGCTATGTACACCTTTGGGGGCTCATTTTTTTAAATTGGTCTTTATTAAAAATATTCAGCTTTTCTGTCACAAAGAGTTAACTGTTTGTCTAGAAGTGTGAATGGTACTTTGACTTTGTTCCGGTCATCTAATAACCCTTACCTCTAAATTACTAAATGGTCATAAATGCTTATTTAAGCCACATTCTTCAGAAAGGCTAGTTTCATACTAGCGGCAGGAGACTACGGTAGGCTGTTCCGGCGGGTGAACAGCCTGTCGGATCCGTTCTGCCGCTAGTTCACGTGTGCCCCCAGACTTGAGTATAATGGGGGCGGGGAAGTACTACTGCATGTAGTACTTTTAGTCTGGCTGCCTCTCGGCTTGTGCTGCCATGCTGCCGGTGGAACTCCGCCCCCGCCCGCATTATAGTCGATGGGGACGGAGCGGCAGGCACACGTGAACTAGCGGCAGGACGGATCCGACAGGCTGTTCACCTGCCGGAGTCCCCTGCCGCTAGTTTGAAAGTACCCTAAGATAAGAATTGAACATTAATGAGTGTTTATAAGCTCAGAGATAAGGAGCCTTTAGCTGAGCTGCCTGACAGGAGACAGTAAAAATACAGAGCCTGCTACTAGAGAATCTCAAGGCTGTACAGAGAAGCGGGCACAACAATTTTGCTAAAGACCCATTGAAAAAAAAAAGATTTTTAGCCAAAAAAGTAGTACAATGCAATAATAATTTTAAAAAATGCCCACAAAGGTGTTTGTCAGATAATTTACTGCTTTCTCACTATGATTGGTGTCTTCTGAGGTAGTCTAAACTTAATGAAAAGAAACTGACTGCTCCTGGTCATTGAAGGGTTTGTCCTTGGAATGCCATGGGAATGCAACCACTTGCACTGTGCAAAATGGTCCAGGGCTACAATCTCTGGACCGTTTGTGGATGTCAAGTACCACTGTGAAGGGATAGTAGAAGGTTTAAAGGCTATGTACACTTTTGGAGGCATTTTTGGTTTATGATTGCATTTTACTCATTGTTGGCAAAAAAAATAAAACATTTGCAATTGGCCTTTATTACAAATATTGAGCTGTTCTGTCACAAACTGTTTTTCCAATTGTGTGACTGGTACTTTCACTTTGTGCCAACCATCTAATAAACCTTATCTCTAAACTACTAAGAGGTCATAAACACTTTTTTACGCAATATTCTTATCAGTGAGATAAGAACTGAGGTATAATGAGTATTTTTAATGTCAGAGCAGAGATAAGGAGCCCGTCAGCTCCCCAACTGACAGAAAAGAGAGAAAATCCATAGGCTGCTTCTACAGCATCTCAGCTCTGTACAGAGAAAAGAGATCCATATTTTTAATAAAGACCAATTGGAAAAATGATTTTTAGCTCAAAGTGAGTACAATGCAATAATAAAACAAATTGCCCCAAAAGGTGTACATAGCCTTTAAGGTGTCTGAGCTGCATACATAGTTCTTCAGGCTTCAGAGTTTAAAACCATACCATATCCATACCTACACCCATTGACTGTCTGCAGAAAGCTTTTTCTGGGGATTTGCAGTGTGTTCAAGTCCAACAAGGTTTTTGACTGTGTCCAATGACCACCAGCAGAGCTGTTAATGGAAATAAGGACACCTGGGCACTAACAGATGGGGACCATGGTGTAATTGGGAAATTCTAGCAGGACTATTTTAGTCCTTCTGAAAAGCAGAGGTGTCCTTTGTTAGTTGGCTGCTGTCCTCCCATCAATGTTGCTGAACTCTCTGTTATGACTATAGCACTTAATAAATGTCTGTCTACATGTTCTACATTGATACATACAGTTGGATTCTGTTAATTGCAGTCTATGATGTTAAAGCGTCCATCCCTCTGCTACTTTTATTGATTTTCTGTCTTGGTTGAATGGTCTGAGCCTTTTTAAAAACAATGAAGGTATGGAAATGGAATACAATGAATCAGCGTGCGACAGGAAGAAGCACAATTGTGTAGCTGCCATTTAGCACAGTATAACATGAGATCTACACTATATGGACAATAATATCTGGGCACCTACACATTATCCCCCTACAGGAGCATTTATGACCTATAGGCATTAATATGGAGTTGGTTTCCCCTTTGTAGCAAGAGCAGCTTACATTCTTCAGGGAAGGCTTTCTACAAGATTTTGGAGGGTGTCTGTGGGAAATTTTGCCCATTCAACGAGAAGAGTGTTTGTGAGGTCGGACACTGATGTTAGAGGAGAGGACCTAGTTCACAATCTCCTTTCTAGTTCATCCCAAACATGCTCAATTGGGTTGAGGTGAGGACTAGTCCCCCATCAGACTTGGATCAGACCCCCAATCAGCCTCAGATCAGACCCCATCAGACCTCAGATCAGATGTTACAAAACAAAAAAAACGTAAACTTGCCTGCATGCACTACGTTCTGATGCTGTGTGCGGTCAGGACACAGTGCACAGCAGGACCCAGAAGACCTCCCTGTCCCTCCTGCATGCTGATGACCACTTCCATAATGGAAACGGTAATTGGCATTTGGACTATAAGATGCTCTTTTCCTCCTCTTTTGGGGGAAAATTTTGTTTTATAGTCCGAAAGATACGGTAGTTACTAAGGCCAGTCTCGGACAAGTGAGGGGACTGCAGGAACACGTTTCATCTGGGATCGTGATTTCCCGGCCTGAACTCTGTGGGACCTGATGGCATTATAATGATTGCTAATGCTGTGTGTTCATGCCCAACATCCACTGTAATGAATTATACTGACCTCAGTATAAATTATTACAGCTGAGGTCGGGCAGGGACACACAGCATTAGCAATCATGGTAGTGCCACCAGGTCCCGATGCAAGAACAAAATTCAGGCTGGGAAATCACGCTCCCACATGGAGTTTGTTCCTGCAGTCCCATCGCCTGTCTGAGACTTGCCTAAAACAGACGTCTCAGGAGAGGTTACAGTCCTCTTTAACAGTAGGGAATACTGTATCCTTGCCAAAACTATTGCGCCACTGCCAGGCCAGTAACACGTGCCAGTCGATGATATACAAGTTGATCCGTTCATGTTTAAAGGTCTTTACAATGTTTCGTCCTCCCCCCCCCCCCCCCCCCATTTAGTTTTTGCATTCCTATGTGCCCGCATTGCTGAGAAAAATTATGTTTTATTATATGCAAATGAGCCTCTAGGAGCAACGGGGGCGTTGCCGTTACACCTAGAGGCTCTGCTTTTCCTGCAACTGCCGCGCCCTCTGCACTTTGATTGACAGGGCCAGGCAGTGTAAACATCATTATGTCTGGTCCCGTCAATCAAAAGTGAAGAGGGCGCAGCAGTTGCAGAGAGAGCAGAGCCTCTAGGTGTAAAGGCAACGCCCCCGTTGCTCCTAGAGGCTCATTTGCATATATTAAAACTGCCTTTTTCTCAGCAATGCGGGCACATATGAACATGGGACCAACACAGACGTCTTCAGCTGCCAAGCGCACATGTAACCGGTCAGCCAGGGTCATAGGTACAAATCTGATGACAGATGCCCTTTCATGTCACCCATTATGTAAATCTTACTTTGAGAATAGATAAGTTGGGTTTAAGAATCGGTCTGGCCGGAAGCCTTGGCAGAGAAGCTTGCAGCTGGTACAAATCCTGTCGGAATCAGAGCAGTTACATCCTGTGCCAGATTATAAGAGCGAGTTCTAGGATTGTAAGTGATCATCCTGCTTTCCAAGAGAGTCCACGAAAGCAAAGACATTAAATCATCTTTGCTTCTGCCAGCAGTCTGTAGGTAGCCTGGCAGCGGCCCATTGCCCATGTGTCTGCGCGGCTCCATGCTTCTACCTTGGTTTCTCCTTTTATTAGTGTCACTTTGTCAGAAATTCTTTCATCTGTTCCTGGGAGAGCCGGGAGACTTGTCGCTTTTCATCAGTAGCGTTAATAATCTGATTATTCTGTAAAATGGATTAAAGTCACTAATGTTACAGGCTCTCGGCTATCTCTGAGCAAGTTTGTGTGATTCATTTTTCCATCACATTATACACTGCAATCCAGCAGCAGTGGTCGTGCTTGCACAGGATAGGAAAAAGCTGCGGCCTCTGTGGTGGCCAGGACCATGGGAGCGCGCATGCGCAGCAGCTCTCATCCTGGTCACCTCTTACCTGCGCTGCAGCGGTGGCCATAACCCCTGGAAACGAGCAGTGTATAATGTGATGGAAAAATGAATCCAGCCAGCAAAGGAGGCAATATGGTCAATCACATTACATTAGTAAGTGCCTTGTATTAACTTTCTGTACATGATAAATGCCACTTGCTAAAGTGACACAACCCCTTTAACATCACTTGCAAATTTAAGTCATTGAGTTGCTTTCTGTTAAGCTGCAAAAAAAATTGCTATAACTGTAATACAGGGATGCTGACCTTGCAGGCCTCCAGCTGTTGCAAAACTACAACTCCCAGCATGCCCTAATAGCTGTAGGCTATCCAGGCATACTGGGAGTTGTAGTTTTGCAACAGCTGGAGGGCCACAGGTTGGGTATCCCTGTTGTAATACAGAATTGACTAAATCTATCTCTTAGAAAGCTGAGTGACAATCAACATGGCTTCTTTTCTACGTCCCTGATCAGCAAATCTGCCTATCTGTATGGCAGTATAGAAGTAGCAGATGCATCACTAAGTAAGGAGGCAAATATGCCTTCAAGAAATCTGGGCAGTAGTAGGTGACTACTTTTGTCGTAATTTTTGTTGCACAGCTTTTCAGAAACTATGTAAGTCTACTTTCACTTTTCCAAAACGGATCAGTTTTGCCCTAATGCATTCTGAATGGTGTCCGTCTGACGAAACTGAGCCAAACAATGTAAGTCAATAAGGACGGATCCGTTTTCTATGACACAATCTGGCACAATAGAAAATCCGTCCTCCATTGACTTTCAATGGTGTTCAAGACGGATCCGCACCAAACGCGAGTGATAAAGTAGCCTAAACTGAACAAAAATATAAACGCAACACTTTCGGTTTTGCTCCCATCTTGCATGAGATGAACTCAAAGATCTGAAACATTTTCTACATACACAAAAGACCCATTACTCTCAAATATTGTTCACAAATCTGTCTAAATCTGTGTTAGTGAGCACTTCTCTTTTGCCGAGATAATCCATCCCACCTCACAGGTGTGGCATATTAAGGTGCTGATTAGACAGCATGAATATTGCACAGGTGTGCTTTAGACTGCCCACAATAAAAGGCCACTCTGAAATGTGCACAGTTTTGCCTTACTCTGGGGGTGGGGGGTCATAAAACTAGTCAGTATCTGGTGTGGCCACCATTTGCCTCAGTGAAACACATCTCTGTCACATAGAGTTGATCAGGTTGTTGATTGTGACGCCGTGTTTCGCGGCCGAGAGCGGTCCGTGGTAACCCGGCCGGGATTCCTATCGATCATATGAGTGTATCACTGTACAGCAGCGGCGGCATGAAGCGCACAGCGTCATAGCAACCAATGACGCCGTGCGCTCCTGCTGTCAGCAGGAATCCCGGCCGGGTTACCACGGACCGCTCTCGGCCTCGAAACACGGCCGTGTGCATTCGGCCTTAGATAGATTTGTGAACAATATTTGAGAGTAATGGGTCTTTTGTGTCTGTAGAAAATGTTTCAGATCTTTGAGTTCAGCTCATGCAAAATGGGAGCAAAACCGAAAGTGTTGCGTTTATATTTTTGTTCAGTGTATTTCTGTAGGTGACCATACTCCTTAGGTAACCTGTGGATTACGCACGGTTTTTCTGAGCGGATTCCCGTGGGGAAAAAATGGCAGCATAATAAGGTACCACCGAAATGTATGAACCTCTTGTACACTTTCCATTTTTTTTCTTCTGTGAGAAAATTGACCTGAGATGCGGATTTTGAAATCTATAGCATGTCAATTGTTTTTTAGATGTTTTTTGTGCAGATTTTACCCTTTTCAATGGAAGGGTGAGATCTGCATCAGAATCGCTTCAAATCCACAACGAATTCAGCAGGTAACACATGCAGATTTGGTGCAGAAATGCACCGTGCAGAGTTTGTGCAGCACAGCCCGCACCCATGTGCGGATAGCCTTAGATTGCTGTCGGCCTTGTTCAGCCAGCAAGGTGTTCCTGCCTCCCCTGTGTACACGAGCATGCCTGTGTTCTCTCTCAGCAGCTGCAGATGGCTCTAGCGGCAATTGATCCTCTGACAGATCCGGCATGCTGAAACCTAACATGTCTGTCCCTGCAACATCTGCCATCTGTGGGATTTGAGTTTATACTAGTGCTAAACCGTTCCACCAGGCTGTTTCAGTAGAGGACTAATGCCGGATCCCTGCAGGGTCCCATTATAGTCAAAGGGCTCTGGCAGGGAAAGGTAGTCCCCGGCAACGCTTGATATGATGAACTCCGGCAGGCTGTTCCATCTACCGGAACTTTTTATTGCATTGTTGGTAGATCTCCCAAAATTGGTGGGTTTGAACAAGGTATGACCAGCTTTAGAAATATATAACTAATAGAAGACACAAGTGTTCTAATCTTGATACCTAAAATAATTCACAAGCTTTCCGGTCCTCAGACCCGTTGATGCACGGCTCCTTTATTACAGCTCTTACTGCGTCGCCGCACCCGCTGTACGTAGATGGCTGATCTGGGGACGCATGCTTCCACTCTCGACACTTTTCATACGCACAGTTGTACATCAGGACATCATCGCTCTCTGTTTATACTGCTGTCTATTCTCATAAAATTTTAATTTGTTTGTTAATGTATAATCTGTGCAGGGTTCTCAACCTTTGTTCCAGTATTCTTTCCATTAAAATCTGCTATTTCTTTTTTTTATTTTTTACATATTTTTATTTGTAATTTATTTTAATCACGTTTTTTTAAAATTTATTTATTTTACAATAAAATGCACCAAAGTCAACAGAAAATGTCACCAGCTATGGTAGTCTGGGGTAGTGAAGGGGTTATATTTTTATTCCCCGGTGGTTTATGCCCACTTAATGGTCACCTCAGGGTTCCACAGTATGACTTGTCTCTCACCCTGACAGGAGGAAGTAGGACATCAAATTTGGCCTTCATTCCTGCCCTCCACTTATCATAAGGATAGGACAGAGAGTTGCTCTGCCTAATTATTTAATGGGTTACCTGCTGAAAATTGCCCCACAAATAAGTTTCATATAAAAAAAGCTGTTAGCCATTATTTTAAAGTACTTTGCATTGTTTCCGCCCAACATGTCTTTTCATCTTCATTTCCTTTTGTGTCCCTCCCAGCACACCTGTTAATTTGTGCTATTGCAGGATGGTGTCGCATGACGTATTTATTTCTCTGTTTTCGCCCTGCAACTCCCAAAACTGCATGCACTGCATACAGCTTTTACTATTCCCTGTTGTACATCACCACCTGTCTTCTTCCCCCACTGGTAGCTATAAATATAGTCCTCAATAGATTCCCTAATCAGTCTCCTTCCCCCTCTTGCAGCTTCAAATATAGTCCCCAGTAAGTTTCCCTGCAGATCGTTAGATCATAATTGTACCATGGAGTCTCGAGCAGTAAAAAAAAATACTACATACTTGCTCACAAGTCAGTCCTCAGAACCATTTTTCTTAGCTTTGCTGTGCACTGCTTTTTTTTTGATATGTACAATAAATGTAATATTTACTGGTGGGATAGCCCCTGTTACAAAGCGGATGTGGATCCACTCTGTCTACTGAAAATATTTTACTTGGAGCGTTATATATGTAGCCTTTTTCCTAGATCTTTACCCATTAACTTGTATACAGGGAAAACACCAGGCTGCTACCTTTGTTCAGTAGATTGCTGACCTACGGGGGGTTAAGAGACATCGGCGCGAACACCGAGGGGTTAGGCTTAACCGTAGTCAGGGGCAAGCCTGAAGTTAGGGCAGGCAGAGTTCGTACAATCCATAGTCAGCCCAAGGCTCAGGGTCAGTGTGAAGATTTAGGTAATGGTCAGGAGTCTGTACACAGGCAAACAACATAGCGGCACACCTTTGCAGGATGCTAGAGTACTAGAACCTATTGCTCAGGCACCCTCTCATAGGGGAAAGTGTCTAAAATGCCGTAAGGTGGGGGAGATTAAGGTCCACATGCTGACCCGTTAAAAACTGGAGAGAGTACACGAACACCCCCTGCAGGCAGTGAGAGTCAGAGTTGGCATGAAGCAGGCCTCAGCCTGCGTGAGGAGGACGGAGCAGTGCTACCCCAGCAGTCATGCTTACTGGTGAGCACAGGATGCCGGGGGAGCAGGCAACCAGTTGAGTGCTCCGGCAGCCGTGTCTGAGAGGGAGATGGCAGTCGGCATGATGTTATTGCTGATCAGTGTATTTTATAATGTGTTAGCACACTGTATCATAGATTTATATTAGTACAGAACCCATTTAATGTCATCTTTTCTAGATTTTAAATCCCACAATTTCTGCTGTATTACTATTTATGGTTGTTACGGTTTTATTATATAAAAAAACACACGTAAAATTGCAAGAAACATTGAAAATACATCTGTGCATTTTTCATCTTTTGGCAGGTTTGAGATTGTGTTAGTTTAAAATGACTGTAAAAGAGAGGGAAAAACGGCACATAAAATGCATCCGCTCAATAAAATGCAACATTCTTGCTGGATATTAAATGAGTCAAATGACGCAAAAATTTAAGCAATTATGGGAATATTCTAAATAGAAATTTAGCAAAAAGCGATAAAAAATTACAAAAAATAAAACTTAAAAGATATATTGAGATTAGTTTAATTTAGCATCTGTAGTCTAGAACGTCTGCGTTACTCATCTCATCTGGTTCCAGCAACACATCCCAGCGGACTACCATGGCTTTTGTCAGTGGCCTCCTTGGTGGCCCTGATCTCAGTCGTGTCCTCCCTGTTTCTCTGCTTAGACAGTGGTGTTGCATTGCCAGGTGCTTGACGATGATTTCAGCCTCGGTATCCTATTTAAAGGGCAATTGGCCTCCAGTGCCTTGCCTGCTATTGTTTCTGCTTCTGACTTTTGACCCCGACCTTCCTCTTGTTCTTGAGTTTATCTCCTGGTTTGCCCTTTGGCTTGTTCAGCTAGTAGCTCTTGTTCTACTCTTGGCTCTGACCTTTTGGCTTCGCACCTGACTATGTTCTCTTCTCTTCATTGGGCTTTTCGTACCCTGATGGCTCTTCTGATCCCGATGCATGCTCTTCTGCATTCCTGACGCATGCGTGTCCACAGCTCCATTCAATTCTATGGGATAACTGGAGATAGCGGAGTACCAGCGCTCGGCTATCTCCGGCAGTCTCATAGGGTTAAATGGAGTGGCAGCATCCGTGTATGACCACTGCTGCATTCAAACCATGGAGCGTTCTCGAGATTGGTGGGGGCACACTGCCAATCAGACACTTTCCACCTATCCTGTGGATAGGGGATACATTTTCTTCATGGGACAGCCCCTATAAGGGCTATGTACACCTTTTGGGTACATTTTTTTTAATGATTGCGTTTTACTCATTTTGGGCTGAATTTTTTTTTCAATGGGTCTTTATTAAAAATATTCAGCTGTTCTATCACAAACAGTTAACTGTTTGCCTAGATGTGAATCGTACTTTCACTTTGTGCCTGTCATCTAATAAACCTTATGTCTAAATTACTAACCCTTCATAAACACTTATTTAAATGTCCCTTTAGACAGGACAATTTAGCAGGCAATTGTCGGGAAGGAAGCGCTTCACTCATTCATTGGGTAATTGGCGGCACCTTCAGACCGTCAGATAATCACTTATGAGTGTTCCTATGAACGCTCGCTAGCGATTATCTAACGGATTCTTTGCCAGTGTAAAGGGCCCTTAAGCCACATTCATATCGGTAAGATAAGAATTGAGCTATAATGAGTGTTGATAAATTTAGAGATCAGGAGCTGTCAGCTGATGGAAAAGAGTGAAGACAGACAGCAGGCGACTAGAGAATCTCAAGGCTGTACAGAGAAAATGGCTCAAAATTTACCAATTGAAAAAAAATATTTTTAGCTCAAAATGAGTACAATGCAATAATAAAAAAAAAATAATGTTCCTCAAGGGTGTATAGTCTGTTTTAGGTTTTGTCCTTTCAGGAATCAGAAGAGAACAAATCATGGAAGTTACAGCTGTGCCCCCCTCTTCCACTCTAGTAGTAAAAATGATGTCTCCCACTCTACCCTCCAAATGGCCAGTCTCTAGTAGCAACTCCCCATTTCCCTAGTAGTCATAGCAGTTCCTTTTTACTTCCTAGTAGTCACAGCAGGCCACCCCAGATGTTGCTAGCGGGGTTGTAAACTGTGAAGTCCAGAGAAGGGTCTTCCTTGTGCCGTCTTCCTTCCGCTTTTGTCTCGGAGATCATTGGATTTCCATGGTCAGAGGGATGTCAGTTGAAACCAATGCAAATTCGCTGGATAGGCTGTTACTGATGTTGCTGATACACTTATCACAAGAGTATTACTTTCATTCTGCAGTAGATTATTATTATTATTATTATTTTTTAACTTGAGGGCCTCAAGTTTTAAGCAGGGTCAGACATAGCCAAAGTGCAATCTGTGTAGCTGCACTGAGGCCCTGATGGTTAGAGGGCCCACTACCACCTTAAAAGTAGCTGACTAGTTATTAGATTGCACGTAAGGACCTGTGAAATCATTAGCTTGAAATTACTGGTGGATTGTTAGAGATTTAAAGGGGTTCTCCGGGAATTAAGAAAATGAAAATACATAAATATTACTTTATTATTAATATATTCCCAAATACGTTTTATTAGTTATAATAGCTCGTTTTGTCTAGGGAGCAACGATTAGGAGAAACAAAACACTGAGGTAAAGAGCTGCCTCATCCTCCTCTCTGCTCTGACTGTCGGCGATTATGATCCTGAATACAGTTTAATAAGATATTTAGCTAAATCTTTATGGGAATGGAGTTCATCAGGAGACATGAAGTACAGAGAGGACGGACAGGACAGACTGTGGTAATGGAGACTGCATACAAGTGCTGCTGCTCATTAGCCACATCTGCTCATGAACTCCATTCCTACAGAGATTCAGCTGAATATCTTATCATCTGTATTCAGGATCATAATCCCTGACAAGTGGAGAGGAGGATGAGGCAGCTCTTTACCTCAGTGTTGTAAAGTAAGGCCTCTTTCACACTTGCGTTGTCCGGATCCGGCGTGTACTCCACTTGCCGGAATTACACGCCGGATCCGGAAAAACGCAAGTGTACTGAAAGCATTTGAAGACGGAACCGTCTTCCAAATGCGTTCAGTGTTACTATGGCACCCAGGACGCTATTAAAGTCCTGGTTGCCATAGTAGGAGCGGGGGAGCGGTATACTTACAGTCCGTGCGGCTCCCGGGGCGCTCCAGAGTGACGTCAGAGCGCCCCATGCGCATGGATGACGTGATCCATGTGATCACATGATCCATGCGCTTGGGGCGCCCTGACATCACTCTGAAGCGCCCCGGGAGCCGCACGGACGGTAAGTATACTGCTCCCCACTACACTTTACCATGGCTGCCAGGACTTTAGCGTCCCGGCAGCCATGGTAACCACTCTGAAAAAGCTAAATGTCGGCTCCGGCAATGCGCCGAAACGACGTTTAGCTTAAGGCCGGATCCGGATCAATGCCTTTCAATGGGCATTAATTCCGGATCCGGCCTTGCGGCAAGTGTTCCGGATTTTTGGCCGGAGCAAAAAGCGCAGCATGCTGCGGTATTTTCTCCGGCCAAAAAACGTTCCGTTCCGGAACTGAAGACATCCTGATGCATCCTGAACGGATTTCTCTCCATTCAGAATGCATTAGGATAATCCTGATCAGGATTCTTCCGGCATAGAGCCCCGACGACGGAACTCTATGCCGGAAGACAAGAACGCAAGTGTGAAAGAGCCCTAACTTCTCACTGCTGTGTGATTAGGACAGGTTCTGTGTGTACTAATAGGACAGCGGCCATTTTGTTTCTCCTAATCATTGCTCCCTAGAGAAAACAAGCCATTATAACTAATGAAAGGTATTTGGGAATATATTTATAATGAAGTAATATTTAAGTGTTTTCATTTTTTTAATTCCCAGAGAACCCCTTTTAGGATTTAGGGTACTTTTACACTAGCGTTTTTCTTTTCCGGCCTAGAGTTCCGTCCCATTGAGCAGGCACCTCGGCTAACTGCACGGCACCCCATCGACCCCCACAGCCCCCTGGATCTCACAGGCTGGAAGCTGTATGGGTGATACACACAGTATATTAAAAAATTACGTTTCAAGTAAAAATAAACAAAAACGTCATTTTCCCCAAATAAAGTAAAAAAAAATTGGTAAAAGATAGGGGGAAAAAATATATATACATATTAGGTATCGCCGTGTCCGTATCGACCGGCTCTATAAACATATCACATGACCTAACCCCTCAGATGAACACCGTAAAAAAAAAAAAAAAAAGAAACTGTGCTAAATAAACCATTTTTTGTCACCTTACATCACAAAAAGTGTAATAGCAAGCGATCAAAAAGTCACACGCACCCCGAAATAGTGCCAATAAAACCGTCATCTCATCCCGCTAAAATCATACCCTACCCAAGGTAATCGCCCAAAAACTGAAAAAATTATGGCTCTCAGACTATGGAAACACTAAAACATGATTTTTTTTTTGCTTCAAAAATGAAATCATTGTGTAAAACTTACATAAATAAAAAAAAAAAAGTATACATATTAGGTATCGCTGCGTCCGTGACAACCTGGTCTATAAAAATATCACATAATCTAGCCTGTCGGATGAATGTTGTAAATAACAAAAAAAAAAAAAACGGTGCCAAAACAGCTATTTCTTGTTATCTTGCCTCACAAAAAGTGTAATATAGAGCAACCAAAAATCATATGTACCCTAAACTAGTACCAACAATACTGCCACCCTATCCCGTAGTTTCTAAAATGGGGCCACTTTTTTGGAGTTTCTACTCTAGGGGTGCATCAGGGAGGCTTCAAATGGGACATGGTGTCAAAAAAACCAGTCCAGCAAAACCTGCCTTCCAAAAACCGTATGGCATTCCTTTCCTTCTGCGCCCTGCCGTGTGCCCGTACAGCGGTTTACGACCACATATGGGGTGTTTCTGTAAACTACAGAATCAGGGCCATAAAAATTGAGTTTGGTTTGGCTGTTAACCCTTGCTTTGTAACCGGAAAAAAATTATTAAAATGGAAAATCTGCCAAAAAAGTGAAATTTTGAAATTGTATCTCTATTTTCCAATTATTCTTGTGGAACACCTAAAGGGTTAACAAAGTTTGTAAAATCAGTTTTGAATACCTTGAGCGGTGTAGTTTATAGAATGGGGTCTTTTTGGGCGGTTTCTATTATGTAAGCCTCGCAAAGTGACTTCAGACTAGAGTTGTTGCGATACCAAATTTTTGATTCGGTTTCGATACCATGAAAAAGTATTGCGATACTCGATACCATTCGATACCACGCGAAAAAAATAAACAAAAAAAGCCACGTGCATTCCTCATTTTTAAAAATGGCGAATCGCGCAGTTTTTATTTTATTTTTTCTGTTCCGGCATTCACCACCTAGATTTTTTTTTTATATTTTAATAGTTTGGACTTTTCTGATGTGGCGATGTAATATGTTTATTTATATATTTTATATGTGAAATTGGGAAAAGGGGGGTGATTTATACTTCATATTTTAGTGTTTTGTTTTTTTTTCACTTTTTATTTAATAACTATTTCCCCCCTTAGGGGCTAGAACCTGGGATCTTTCATCCCTTTTCCTATTCACCCTGATAGATCTCTATCAGGGTGAATAGGACTCCACACTGTCCCTGCTGCTCTGTGCTTTGTGCACACAGCATCAGGGATGTTACCATGGCAACCAGGGCTTCTGTAGCGTCCTGGCTGCCATGGTAACCGATCGGAGCCCCAGGCTTACACAGCTGGGGCTCCGATCAGAAGCTGCCACTGCACCACCAATGAGGGGGAGTGGAGAGGTCCCTGTGGCCACTGCCACCAATGATTTTAATACTGGAGGGTTGAGAGGGGCCGGCGCACTGTGCCACCAATGATTTTAATGGGATGGGGGGATTGAGGGGGGGGGCACACTGCACCACCAATGATTTTACCCCTTTATACAGGAGGCGGGTACTAGCAGATCAGCGGCAGTTAACTGCCGCTGATCGCAGCTCCCTGTCAGGGGCAGGGTGCCGGCAATGCGATTCTGCTGCCGGCACCCGCCTCCTGTATGTGTTAAAGACTGACTACTGTATATGAGTCCAGACTTTCACTATTAGGCCACACAGAGCGGCGTCCAGCGATGTCTCAGCACTCACCATTTAGTCCTGGGCGCCGCTCCGTTCGCCCGCAGTGCCCCATTACTGTCTCCTCTCCTGCTCCACATGCTGCTGATTACTATCGGAGCGATGGGAGGAGACATCAGCTTCACTAGTGGGCGTTCCTTCTCCCTGGCTGTAGCGCTGTCCAATCGCAGCGCAGGGAAAAGGAACGCCCACTAGTGAAGCTGATGTCTCCTCCCATCGCTCCGATAGTAATCCTATCATTGGTGGCGCAGTGCGCCCGCCCCTCCTCCGCCCCTCTCTTCTCATTGCCGCCCCTCCTCCACCCCCTCTCTTCTCATTGCCGCCCCTCTCTTCTCATTGCCGCCCCTCCTCCGCCCCTCTCTTCTCATTGGTGGCAGCGGCAGCAGCACAGGGGGAGGGAGGACAGCTTCCTTCTCCCCGTGCTGCTGAGAGAGAACATGAGCGCGCCGATAGCAGCGCGCTCATGTTCAGAGATACTAGACTGCGCAGAAGCGCAGCCCAGTATCGATAAAACGGAAATCCCGGTATCGTATCGATACCGGGACAAAAGTATCGATTGGGTATCGAAATTTCGATACCCGCAACAACCCTACTTCAGACCTGAACTCGTCCCTCAAAATTGGGTTTTTGAAAATTTCAGAAATATTTCAAGATTTGCTTCTAAAATTCTAAGCCTTGTAACATCCCCAAAAAATAAAATATCATTCCCAAAATGATCCAAACATGAAGTAGACATATGGGGAATGTAAAGTAATAACTATTTTTGGAGGTATTGCTATGTATTATAGAAGTAGAGAAATTGAAACTTGGAAATTTGCAATTTTTTACAAATTTGGGGTAAATTTGGTATTTTTTAATAAATAAAAATGAATATTTTTTTTTACTTCATTTTACCAGTGTCATGAAGTACAATATGTGACGAAAAAACAATCTCAGAACGGCCTGGATAAGTCAAAGCGTTTTAAAGTTATCACCACTTAAATTGACACTGGTCAGATTTGCAAAAAATGGCCTGGTCCTTAAGGTGAAATAGGGCATAAAGAAATAATACAAACGGATCCGTTCAGAACGTATGCAGACGGTTGTATTATCTGAACAGATCCGTCTGTGCAGATCCATGACGGATCTGCACCAAACACGAGTATGAAAGTAGCCTTATCTAATCTATTCTAAATCCACCTTTATGGGTCTGGTACACGGCCCGAGAATCCACCAGATTATCGCTAATGAACTTTCATAGGAATGCAAAAGATAATTTGTGAGGACACAAAAATCCTTTGTAAACACGCTCTTCTGCTGGCAAACGACGAGTCTGTATGGGGACAAGCGATGGCATTAGCGATCGCTCCTCCCCATACTCTGGAGGAGATTTTTGCATGTAAATGTCTCCTCCACTGACGGAGCAGTTGATTTGCTTCCCAACAATCTCCTGCTGTATCGTCTCATCTCAAGGGACCTTTATGAGAAGATGGTATGCAATGGAGCTCTTGACAAGCTCTGCCTCTAATGCCACCAGATATAAGGTAGCTATCCTATAAGTCCGTGTTATACCTTTTAAACAGGCCTTGAGACATGACTCGGATATTAAATAAGCGAGCACCTCATCTGCAGACACCTGTTTCGTGGTGATTGCCCCTCATCAGTGCAGAGCAGAAAGTATTGGCTTAACTGGGTGAGAGGCCCGGGTCAGGATTCTGGGGATACTATATCTCCTTATGGAGAGTGCCTAAACGATGGGAGGAGTCTTATATGACCAGGCAACGCTCCCCTGTACTCAACACTCTACTGTACCTCACATCTGGTGGCATTAATGGGGTATTCTCAGTTCAGCAAGTGGCATTTATCATGAAGAGAAAGTTAATACAAGGCACCTACTAATGTATTGGGATTGTCCATATTGCTTCCTTTGCTGGATTCATTTTTCCATCACATTATACACTCCTCGCTTCCATGGTTACAACTACCTTGCAATCCTGCAGTGGTGGCCATGGCCATGCTTGCACCGTACTCCAGGGAGCCTCACATTACACTTTTTTATTTTTTTGTATACCCAGTTAAGTGTCTTTTATCTTTGCTTATACATACTAGTGCTGCTGGGTTTGACATTCATACTAGGCACAGTGTCCTGTGGGCTTGCATATTAATTTTTACATGCTATTCGTATTATTTACAATGTCAGTTTGTTACCCCCTGGAGGCAATCGTGTGCTTATTTTTCTGTTTACTTTATATATAAAAAAAATAACGATTTGATACATATGCAAATCACCTGAGATGAGTCCTGTCC
The DNA here is from genome assembly GCF_905171765.1 of Bufo bufo. Classification (NCBI taxonomy): domain Eukaryota; kingdom Metazoa; phylum Chordata; class Amphibia; order Anura; family Bufonidae; genus Bufo; species Bufo bufo. The sequence continues at coordinate 117,718,496 of NC_053398.1, read as the reverse complement.
CTGAGATGAGACAAGGACAGGACTCAGGTTAATTTTCATATGTATCAAATAGTTTTTTTCACACAATAAAAGCACACAGAGCTATGGTGACTGGATATTGCGGATGTGCTAGCGGCCATCTAGCAGCCCATGTCCTCAGCTCTATACACAAAATCCCGGTGACAGGTTCCCTTTAAGGACATGTCTAATATACATGGTTCCACATAGCACTAGGTTATCAGTCATGCCCTGGTTCTTCTTTCATTAAAGGCTTGTCTTTTTTTTTCTTTTGGTGACTGTGACCAAGGTCAATAACAGGACCAATACTTCAGTCTACAGTCACTGATTTCATGCACCGCCATTGAATTCTTTGCTTTACCTATATGTGGATCTGTTTTGAAACTTTGGACAACCAATAAAATATTGTCTCTTAGCTGTGCCACATAGCAACATGACCATGGAATAGTATGCAGACCCGACACAGATCTGCACTTTTGCTGAAGTTTTCACTCTGGCCACTGGGCCTAATAATTTTCTGACGCTTCCTGTTCTGTAGAGATCACTTCTCAGTAGTCTTGTCATAAGCAGCATGGGCAGAATTACAATGACAGATATTTTATATCTGTATTATACTGTATATGTGAATTTACAGTAGGTGATGGCCACAGCTTATCTACTCCCCCTCCCCGCACAATGAATTGAGCTCTCTACTGTTCTACAGAGTATTGTTTTGTAAGGTCTTTGTGGCTGCTGTGAAGGACATTTCTAAATGCTGTTAGCAGTTGGGGCAACATGACCGTCCCATAATCATGTACCGAAAGTAGTATAAAAATACAATAAAAAACAAATAAGTATCAGTATCTGGTTTAAATTATCAAAAGAAATACAGGGAGTGCAGAATTATTAGGCAAATGAGTATTTTGACCACATCATCCTCTTTATGCATGTTGTCTTACTCCAAGCTGTATAGGCTCGAAAGCCTACTACCAATTAAGCATATTAGGTGATGTGCATCTCTGTAATGAGAAGGGGTGTGGTCTAATGACATCAACACCCTATATTAGGTGTGCATAATTATTAGGCAACTTCCTTTCCTTTGGCAAAATGGGTCAAAAGAAGGACTTGACAGGCTCAAAAAAGTCAAAAATAGTGAGATATCTTGCAGAGGGATGCAGCACTCTTAAAATTGCAAAGCTTCTGAAGCGTGATCATCGAACAATCAAGCGTTTCATTCAAAATAGTCAACAGGGTCGCAAGAAGCGTGTGGAAAAACCAAGGCGCAAAATAACTGCCCATGAACTGAGAAAAGTCAAGCGTGCAGCTGCCAAGATGCCACTTGCAACCAGTTTGGCCATATTTCAGAGCTGCAACATCACTGGAGTGCCCAAAAGCACAAGGTGTGCAATACTCAGAGACATGGCCAAGGTAAGAAAGGCTGAAAGACGACCACCACTGAACAAGACACACAAGCTGAAACGTCAAGACTGGGCCAAGAAATATCTCAAGACTGATTTTTCTAAGGTTTTATGGACTGATGAAATGAGAGCGAGTCTTGATGGGCCAGATGGATGGGCCCGTGGCTGGATTGGTAAAGGGCAGAGAGCTCCAGTCCGACTCAGACGCCAGCAAGGTGGAGGTGGAGTACTGGTTTGGGCTGGTATCATCAAAGATGAGCTTGTGGGGCCTTTTCGGGTTGAGGATGGAGTCAAGCTCAACTCCCAGTCCTACTGCCAGTTTCTGGAAGACACCTTCTTCAAGCGGTGGTACAGGAAGAAGTCTGCATCCTTCAAGAAAAACATGATTTTCATGCAGGACAATGCTCCATCACACGCGTCCAAGTACTCCACAGCGTGGCTGGCAAGAAAGGGTATAAAAGAAGAAAATCTAATGACATGGCCTCCTTGTTCACCTGATCTGAACCCCATTGAGAACCTGTGGTCCATCATCAAATGTGAGATTTACAAGGAGGGAAAACAGTACACCTCTCTGAACAGTGTCTGGGAGGCTGTGGTTGCTGCTGCACGCAATGTTGATGGTGAACAGATCAAAACACTGACAGAATCCATGGATGGCAGGCTTTTGAGTGTCCTTGCAAAGAAAGGTGGCTATATTGGTCACTGATTTGTTTTTGTTTTGTTTTTGAATGTCAGAAATGTATATTTGTGAATGTTGAGATGTTATATTGGTTTCACTGGTAAAAATAAATAATTGAAATGGGTATATATTTGTTTTTTGTTAAGTTGCCTAATAATTATGCACAGTAATAGTGACCTGCACACACAGATATCCCCCTAAAATAGCTAAAACTAAAAACAAACTAAAAACTACTTCCAAAAATATTCAGCTTTGATATTAATGAGTTTTTTGGGTTCATTGAGAACATGGTTGTTGTTCAATAATAAAATTAATCCTCAAAAATACAACTTGCCCAATAATTCTGCACTCCCTGTATAGGCAATGCATCCCCTGAAGGGGTTGTGCCTGTAAACTGATTAGTATACATGGGCATCTTAAAGGTGTTCCCCATTCAACATCCCAATTTTACATGGTACTTACCCTCCCTCATTCCGCCAATGCCGCCGTCTCCACTGCACTAACACAGGCTTCGGGTCCCGACTATATGTAGGTTGCTTTCCTGTTCAGATACATTTATTCAAATGCAGCTGAAGAGGAAAAGAATCGGCCACAACTGGGAGGAAGAGCCCCCAGCGTTTGTCAGCACTTAGGTTTACTTTTGTGGGCAGAGCGGGGTAAATCGGTATTACCAAGATATGCCAAAACATTATGATCAGTAGAGATCCAACCTCTGAACCCTAGCAAAACATGATAACCCCCCGGTCACCTTCTATACAGCAAACCGCAGCTCAGCTCCATTCAAGTTGTGAGACAAGTCAGAAGATGGCATTTATGGAGCCCTTTGAGCATAGACCGCCACCATTTCTCAGTATGAAGAGACAACAGCTTTCTATAAAGCTCTTAAACCCCCAAGATGTCTCCAGATTTCTGAATCAACACTTTTCTGCTTGTTGGAGATGGCACAATAACACTGTTTGTATAGGATAGTGTAATAGCTTCACTACATTGTCCCTGTCACCTTAGTACCCTTCTGCTGGTGGAATCTTGTTGGCTTCAGGACCTCAGCATTATAAGGAGCTTTTTTCAGGCCTTTACTGTTCTACAGATGAATGCAGTCTTTCCCCCCTCACGTACGGAACTCTTTTCCTATTGACTTGCCCGCTTGTTGTAGGACACATCTTATTTGTTTCTATTTTCAGTCTTGGAATTGAAGAACCATAGAGACAGTTAATTAAAAATCGCAACACACAAGGCTTACTTAACGAGAGAAGGCTTCTTCAGGAAAAAAATAATTGTTCCTGAGAGAAGCTTGGAGGGTTTATGCCATTACTGATGTAAAATATAAAAATCAGACATCATACAGCACATGACAACCTCTTTCGAACAAAGCTAGAACCAGCCCTGTACCTCACATGGATCCAGAGATCTCCATATTCAATGCTCCAATTACTCTTCTACATCCTAATCTGCTAGATCCTCTTCAGCCTGGCAGCTCAGGGGCGAGTCCTTTCTCCTATAGCTCTTTCCCTGTAACTGCCACAGCTTCTTACAGAAGATATGGCTGGTGGCAGTTGAAGATCGAGCACGTGCGACCACCTCAGCGAGGTGGACAAGAAATAAGGAAAAGAACAAACAGCAGGTGACGCTATACAGATATGTTTTATTGAATTGCTCAGTGGCTATATTAAACTTGGTGCTGGTTTGAAAAATGTAGAATGTGTTTCAAGCGACAACCCCTTTAAGACTTTAAATGTAAGAGAACTACATTGGCCAATAGGTGAATCGCAATGTCCATGACAAGCGTCCTTACAAGTAATGATGTGTTATAACCAGAGCCAGACTAGGTCAATAGCCATGCATCGATTTCTTTGGAGACCACCGGTCCCCAAGAGCAGAGAGCTTCTTGGTCCTGGCAATGTGCCTTCCTCATCTGCTACCTAAACAGACCCTAATGGGGTATCTAACTCGAACAGCCCCCTATAAACTGTTATCAATTGGGAATATATTTTCTTTCCAGTTGAATATGGGAGATTCTGTATGATGACCTCAATTTGCATGTTATAATTAGCTCTGTATCAATAATTATTTTTAATGTCTCTCTCCCGCAGTGTTAATTTCCAAATAATTGCAATGATAGCTTTGTTAAGTGTAGTCATTATTATTGTTTGCTCATTCGTCTCACCAGTTACATCTCTGCTAGAATACAAGGCGTTTGCACCCCCTATCAAAATTGTGGTGAAGTGAGCCCAGGCATAGGAGGGAGAGCAAGGGTTTTTGCAAAAAAATATTATTTATATAGCCCCATAACATTTTTGCTAATGCCCTTTCCTTGTGTGAGAAGCAAGCTGCTATGTAGGCAATTACAAGTGTCCTCTTGAGTAGCAGGCCCTAGACCTGTGATGGCACTCCAGCTGTGATAAAACTACAACTTCCAAGATGTACACTTGCTCGGCTGTTCTCAGAACTCCATAGAAATGAATGGAGCATGCTGGGAGTCGTAGTTTCACCACAGCTGGAGTGCCGGAAGTTAGCCATCACTGCCCTAGACAGTTGTAGTCCTTGTTTCCCTGGTCTCCCACCTTGCTCTCCCTTTTAAAATTGTATCCCTGTATCACCTGCTCTTGTCTGCTTTTTCTGGTTATACTCACCAGAGTAGAGGACAGGCAAGCAAGAACGTCTCCAGAGCTTCCTATGCATGCGAGGGAGCAGTCCTGTGTAGAAGGGATGGCCTGGCAGGAGCCGGATACGACAACTTTCAGGCTAGGGCACATGTCCGGGAGCCGTCCTATTCACTTCAATAGAGAAACATATCCCGACCAAGCCAAGAACAGTGAGAGAACTCCAGAGGCGATCTGCACGAGAGTGGCCACCTCTGCTGGTCCACAGTGGTGGATGCAACTAATGGAAATGAAGGAGAGGACCTAGGGTGGATTACAGTGGATATAGAAGAAATAGTGCAGAATTACAAAATCAAGTTGTCGGCATAAATGATTGTTGATCTTTGAGTGGGGGTGACCTTTAATTATTGTCCCCCGGTAGGTTTTAGTTGGCAGATATCTGCCATCTGAGAATTGAATCCTCTGGGTGGTGTTATTATCTGGCAGACTCTTTGTTTTCCACAGAGATGAGATGTTCCAGAGGTATCTGGTATGAGCTTCTCCTTACTATTTCTATTAATACAGCGTGGATGCTTAAACAAACTAAAGATGTATGTTAATGAGGACATTAGGCGCGAATCATTTGGACAATAGCTATATAATGTCTATGGCAGCTTGGCGTTGTCTCAGTAGGACAACCTCTATTACTGTAGGTTCCCCCCTCGATGAGCCAGAGTGGAACACGTGGCTCACATTCTGACGGACAAATTCAAAAAGTATTATTTTATTTTTTTATGCAAATTACATTTTCCTCTCAAGTAGTGAACCCTGCTGTTTATCCTTCTGGTCCATCTTCTCCTGCATTCAGTGGTGGACTGACATGCTCACTAGCTTGTAGCTTCTACTCTTTTCAATGCTGGTGTACTGATCTCATAACTGAAGAAGCTCAAACACCTTTTCAGTCAATCATCCCTACATCTAAATTCATAGATGTATATAGCGAAGGAAATTGTGGGGGCATTGCATACCATAGTTATCTCTGGGGGTATATTGTATGCAGGGATGGAAGGGGTTAACAATTAAGAGCTAATTGCAATGCCTCCTGAGAGATGCAGGTGCTTTGCAGCTCACTCGCAGAAAAGGAGGAAAGTCTTGCAGGTGAGTAAAAAAGTTTTAGAGTGTTTTAAATTTGAGTTATTTACTACATACTAAAAGCACTGAAATATTATTAATGGCCGTTTTAGCCATTTAGAGTATTTCTGGTATAAAAATAAAATTTTCATAATTTTTTGCTTCCATGTTTCCTCCTTGGTGCTGGTCTGTGCTGTTGGCTGAGGGTTCTGTACAGCATCAGTCTCCTTCCCCCACTGACAGCTGATGATATAGTCCCTTCTCTCATTCCCTGCAGAAGGAGTCTTCTCACCTCTACTACCACTCGAGAGACTCTGTTTCTAACAAGCAGGCAGAAAGCTGCTTCTGTTTGCTGCTCTGCAGTGAACAGAGGCTCTCCGATCTCCCGACAGACTCTGTTCTTTATGCTCCAGTGGTGATGTACTGACCCAAAATCTGACGGCTGCAGCCAAACACTGGCTGTAATGGCTCTTTCACACGAGCGGATGTCATGCGGGTAAGTCTACTTTCACACTGGCGTTTTGTCTTTCCGTTTGTGAGATCCGTTCAGGGCTCTCACAAGCGGTCCAAAACGGATCAGTTTTGCCCTAATGCATTCTGAATGGAAAAGGATCAGTTTGCCTCCGTTCCGCCTCAATTCCGCTTTGGAGGCGGACACCAAAATGCTGCTTGCAGCGTTTTGGTTTCCGTCTGATGAAACTGAGCCAAACGGATCACAATGTAAGTCAATGGGGACGGATCCGTTTTCACTGACACAATCTGGCACAATAGAAAACTGATCCGTCCTCCATTGACTTTCAATGGTGTTCAAGACGAATCCGTCTTTGCTATGTTAAAGATAATACAAACGGATCCGTCCATGACAGATCCCCCCCCCCCAAACGCGAGTGTGAAAGTAGCCTTATCCGCTGCGTGAAAGAGAGCCAAGCCCAGCTCCGGACAGCAGAGACACGGAGCATTAACATGATTGATAATGCTCTTTGCCTCACTGTGATCTTTTTACTGCAAAATCCTGGTGACGACTGTATCTCACTGTGATTTTGTAGTAAAAAGGTCACAGAGAGGCACAGAGCATTATTAACCACTTCACATCCGCCCATGGGATATAAACGTCCTGTGGGTGAATGTTTATCTCTGAATGGACGTTCTGGAACGTCAGCGACAGCAGGGCAACCCAGAGGGAAGGCAGGGACAGTTCCCAGGTGTCCCTGCCTTCTAGATCGCTGTATACACGCTATGCGCTTCCTGTCCCGGCCCGGTGGTCATGTGACCCCCAGGGCCAGGAGAGTGCAGGAGCTGTTGGGTCTTCCACAGACCTCTATCAGCCCTGCACTGAGGCTGTATTGCGCTGTACAGCCTCTCTGGGGGGTGTATTTCCCCAGTAACTGGGGCTACTATGTCAGCCACAGTTACAGGAGAAATCAATAGTGAAAAAAAAAAGTGAAGTTAAATGTCCCCCAGAGGTCTTGTATGACCTTATGGGGGACACAAAGTGTAAAATAAAAAAAATAAAACAATAAAGTGTTTAAAAAAAAAAAACAAGTTTCACATGAAAAAATATATATATTCCAGAATTTAGTAATAATTATTTTTTTTTAAATAGAAAAAAATAAATGAAAAAGACATATTTGGTATTGCCATGTCTGTAACAATCGGCTCTATAAATATATCATATGATCCACCCCGTCCGATAAACACCATAAAAAAAACTGTAAAAAAAAAGCCATTTTTGTCACCTTACATCACAAAAAGTGCAACACCAAGTGATCAAAAAGACGTATGTCCCACAAAATGGTACCAATAAAACAGTCACCTCATCCCACAAAAAATGAGCCCCTACGTAAGAAAATCTCTCAAAAAAATAAAAAAAAACTATAGCTCTCAGAACATGGAGACATTAAAACATAATTTTTTGGGTTTAAAAAATGCTATTATGTTAAAGTGAAATAAATAAAAAGAAAGTATACATATTGGGTATCGCCACATCCGTAACAGCCAGCTGTATAAAAATATCACATGACCTAACCCCTCCGGTGAACACCGGAAAAAAAATAAAAATAAAAACAGTGCCAAAAAAGCCATTTTGGGTCTCCTAACATCACAATAAAGTGCAACACCAAGCGATCAAAAAGGCGTATGCCCCCAAGATAGTAGCAATCAAACCGTCACCTCATCCTTCAAAAAATGATGCCCTAACTAAGACAAAGTCAAAAAATAAAAAAGCTATGGCTCTCAGAATATGGACACACTAAAACATCATTTTTTTTGTTTCAAAAATGCTACTATTGTGTAAAACTTAAATTAATGAGAAAAAGTATATATATTAGGTATTGCCACGTCCGTAAAGATCTGCTCTATAAAAATGTCACATGACCTAACCCCTCAGGTGAACGCTGTAAAAATAAATGAATAAAAACTGTGCTAAAACAACCAATTTTTTGGTCACCTTGCCCCATAAAGTGTAATAATGAATGATCAAAAAATCATATGTACCCAAAAATGGTGCCAATAAAAACGTCAACTCTTCCTGCTAAAAACGAGCCCCTGCACAAGACGATCGGCAGAAAAATTAAAAAAATATGGCGTTCAGAAAATGGAGACACACAAACATCATTTTTTTTCCCCAAAAATTATTTTTGTAAAACTGAAACAAACAAAGAAAGTAGACATATTTGATATCATTGCATCCGTAACAACCTGCTCTATAAAAATAGCACATGATCTACCCTGTCAGATGAATGTTGTAAAAAAAAAAAACAGTGCCAAAACAGCAATTTTTTGGTGACCTTGCCTCATAAAAAATGTAATATAGAGCAATTAAAAATTATATGTAACCCAAAATAGTACCAATAAAACTGGCACCTTATCCCCTAGTTTCCAAAATGGGGTAACTTTTTGGGAGTTTCTACTGTAATGGTGCATCAGGGGGGCTTCAAATGGGACATGGCATCTAAAAACCAGTTCATCTAAATCTGCCTTCCAAAAACCATTCAGTGTTCAATTTCTCCCCTTCTGCGCCCTGCCATGTGCCCGTACAGCAGTTTACAAACACAAATGGGGTGTTTCTGTAAACTGCAGAATCAGGGTAATAAATATTGAGTTTTGTTTGGCTGTTAACCCTCGATGTGTTAAAGAAGAAAATTGATTAAATTAGAAAATCTGCCAAAAAAGTGAAATTTAGAAATGTCATCTCCATTTTCCTTTAATTCTTGTGGAACACCTAAAGGGTTAACTAAGTTTTTAAACTCCGTTTTGAGTAACTTCAGGGGTGTAGTCTCTACATTGGGGTCATTTTTGGGTGGTTTCTATTATGTAAGCCCCACAAAGTGACTTCAGACCTGAACTGGTCCTTAAAAAGTTAGTTTTGGAAATTTTCTTAAAAATTTTAAGAATTGCTTCTAAAATTCTAAGCCTTCTAACGTCCGAAAAAAATAAAATGACATTTTTCCCCAAATCATGCCAACATAAAGTAGACATATGGGGAATGTTAAGTAATAAATATTTTATGAGGTATCACTTTCTGTTTTAAAAGCAGAGAAATGTAAATTTAGAAAATTGTGAATTTTTTCGATATTTTTGGTAAATTTTGGATATTTTATTAATAAAGGTGAAATATATCGACTCAAATTTACCACTGTCATGAAGTACAATGTGTCATGAGAAAACATTCTCAGAATGGCTTGGATAAGTAAAAGTGTACCGAAGTTATTACCACTTAAAGTGACACATGTCAGATTTGCAAAATTAGGCTATGTCAGGAAGGGGAAAATGCCCTGGATGTGAAGTGGTTAATCATGTTAAGCAAAGCTAGAGATGAGGACATCTCTGGTTCCACGTGAGGTACAGGGCTGGTTCTAGCTTTGTTAGAGATTGCCATATACTATATGTTTGATTTTCATTCTTTACATTAATCATTGGATAATTCTTTTGAGCACAAGCAAAAAAAGGTATAAGTTCACATTAGGAGTTAAAAAAGGAGTGTCTTTGCGATGTTATTCCTCAGTATCCTGTGTGGATTATCACAAAAGTCGATGCTCTAATCTCCTAGAGAACAGAAGCAATAGCCCGACATAGTGAAGTACTGCCAACTGAGTTTAAATACAAGGATTTATTCTACTCACAAGATCTATAAAACACCAATCCTAGAAAATGTGCACCTCCTCTCATCAAACGCCCGACCCGGGTTTCGCCTCCGCTTCGTCAGGGCCACCTGTGGACTCATCTAGATTGCTTCTTTTTCAAGGTAATGTGGGCGTTACCACAACCTCGATTCTCATGATTATAACATGGCAAAATTCCCCATATCCGTTATAAAATTCCAATACAAACATATTCACATACATAAAAACACATGCTGCATTTAAAAAACATTTTTCTGACATAACTTTAAAATCCATGAAAATACCTCTGTCTCTGTCACGGCAAGTGGGGACAAGAGGAACACCAAGTAAACAAACAACAGATAAACAGACTAGGCCTTAAAGCTAGGGAGGAGGGAATGGTAACCTCCTAACAATCCCTGAGCCTCTCCCTGACTGCTGACCATATGAGCAATGTAGCAAGAAGACCTGCACTTCGCATAGATTTCAATCAGTGAATAAATGTATTGGTCACATATTATGGCATAGTGACGCGTTTAAGCACCAATGCGCTTTCTTCAGACTATGCACAAACCTCTCACATCGGTTCTTTTAAATAGACAAATGAAATACAGAGGAACTGACGTCATCAGCAAGGCTCCTCCCCCTCAGTGACGACAATAGGCAATATAATGAAAAGTATACATATCCAATTCATTTGGTTATTCAATTCCGCTAGAAAAAAAAAGGGGAAATACATTTATAAATTGTATACTTAGTTATTACAAATAATAAACAGGATACATCAAAGAAAAAAAGATACATTGTATTCACGGTTTAGGCCCCTGGGTTCCATCGTTTGCAAACCATGGATCCAGTACGCCTCTCTCTTTAGTAGCAATTTATTTCTGTCACCCCAACGACGGAGTAACGAAACACCCTCAATAATTTGATAAGGCAGTTGTGCGATATTGTGTTTTTGTTTGTGAAAATGGAGGGGTACTGGGAGTAGTAAATTACCTTTTCTGATAGTAGACTTGTTTCTGATAGTAGGTTTCCCCCACATATAACAATCCACAGGGACACTTGAGAATGTAAATCACAAATCTACTATCACATGTAAATGTTCCTTGTATCTGAATATTTTCACCTGAATGTGGGTGAGAAAAACATGAGCCCTTGATGACACTGGAGCAATTTACACAATTGAGGCAGGGAAATGTACCTTGTCTAGGAGAAGACAATGTACTTTGTCTTATTTCTGTTCTGCTACTTCCTACATCAGCCAGAACTATTTTATCTCTGATGTTATCGGCACTTTTATAACACATCATAGGAGGTCTCTGAAAATCTGTGGGTAGGATTTAGATAAAATGTGCCAATGTTTATTAACAATAGTCCTCAGGCGTTGGGTCCATGGGTGGTATTTACCACTAAAGGGATCGGTGGTTCTTTTTTTTATTTTTAACCACCTGTGTATTGTCTACCCTATCCCTCTGTACCTTCAATAACTCCAAGGGGTAACCTCTCTCTAAATTTACTAGTCATATCATCTAATCTTTTTTGACATGTATCCATGTTACTAACAATACGTTTCACCCTTTGGTATTGAGAATAGGGAATAGATTGTTTTATGGATGCTGATTACTACTAGAGAAAGTAAGCAAACTATTTTGGTCAGTACTTTTAGTGAATAAATCTGTCTGTACCTTACCATCTGTCCCCTTTATCACCCAGGTATCCAAAAATGAAATCGTATCCATGTCATGGTGTACTGTAAATTTCAGCTCCTCCCAGATGGAATTCAAATACGTAGTGAACTCCGTGAGGGATCGAACGTCTCCATCGATAAAACGACGCCAGAATATACAGTGCTGCTGATACAGTAAATTAAAATAGATGAACTGGCTCTCAAATTGCACCATATATGTATTTGCGTATGGCGGTGCGACGTTCGATCCTATCGCGGTCCCACGACACTGCTGATAAAAGGAGTCCTGAAACAAAAAATAATTTTGCTCAAGTACTATTCTCAAAAGTTTCCGAAAAAAATCTTTCTCAGTTTTTTTTTTATAAACGCTAGTGTCTAAGAGACCTGCGACTGCTCTAATACCCTTCTCATGTATGATCGATGTATAAAGGCTGCACACATCAAGAGTGACCAGTATGCAGCCATCATCCACCTGAAGTGAGCCAATCTCTGACAGAAAGTGGCCGGTATCACGTATATATGACGGTGCTTGTTGGGTTAAAGGTGTTACTACCTTCTCAAGAAGAATAGCAGGAAAAGAGAGAATGGAGTCTGTAGATGCCACAATGGGGCGACCAGGAGGTTTAGTGAGTGACTTGTGCACTTTCGGCAAAGTATAAAAAACAGGGGTAATCGGGTATTGATTAATAAGAAAGTCACCCAATTTGGCATCTACAACTCCATTCTCTTTAGCTTCATCGACCACTTTCTGTAGGATCTCTTTAATACGGTAAACAGGGTCATTTTGTAATATTTGGTAGGTACTGCTGTCCTGTAATTGTTGCAGGAATTCAGCGACATGGATAAAGAATACTAAGACTACAATAGCCCCCCCCCCCCCGTCAGCGGGTTTAAATATTAAAGATTTTTCATCTAACAAGTGATCAAGGGCATGCTTCTCTTCCACAGGTAAATTATGCTGTATATAAAACATTCCTTGTTTGCAACAATGTATCCACATCTCGCTGCACTAAATTAACAAAAGTCTCAATCGGATGGTGTGTTTTCGGTGGTGTGTAGTTACTCCTCACTTTCAAATTGTTTCACAGTCAATGCGTTAGTAGAGGAGAGATCATCCACCTGATCCACATTCAACTGAGAGACGCTTTCATCGCCACGAAAGTGAGCTCTCAGATGTAAATTACGAAAAAAACAAGCAAGTCCTGATGGTAAACGAACTCATACGCTGGAACCTAAGCCCTGCTGACACTGAATCAAACCCTAACTTAGGGATCGGGGAATGAGACAGCCAGTACCTTCCACCGTGAAGGGACCAGCGTCTCCCTGAGACCTAGAAGCAACACACGCACAAAGGGGAGGACAGGAGGACTTAGCTTGAGACGAGCGGGAAGTAGAGGATCCACAAACAACCAGTATAGAACTCCAGAAGGAAAATATCATCCGCAAAGTCAGCAGTAAGAGAAGGACTTAAATAGATCCTCTTCGACATCTAACGAGCAGAACCTGTGGAGAGGGTGGGATTCTGCCCACAACAACAAACAGAAGGGAAACACAGAAAGACCTGTCAGATAGACTCACGTGCTGCAAGTCTATCCGATCTCCTCAGATTTCTCACAGGGCAGGCAGTCACAGTCTCCTCCTCCTTTTAGCCATATGGTTGACACCCATTCATCTTCTACTCCATTATTCTCTCCTACACCACAAAATTTTTACCTACACCCCCCCCGTCATCTCCACTTATCGTTCACCACACCAGCGTCAATATGGACTTTAGTTCTTACATTTTGCTACATTTATCCCCTTCTAATAGATATTCAAATATACATAACCCCACATAAAATATACATAAGCCCATTTTCTTTTTTCATTGCATAAAATAACCCACATTATGATATCTATCTTGCAAGTGAGAAAATTTCACACCAACTTCCCCGTATTGTTGCCAAAGGTTTATATTTACAGTCACAGATTCACAATTCTTGAATGTGCTGCATATCAATGGCAAACCCATATTTTATTTATCTATTATACAGGCCTTTATATCAAATTCAACATTCAAACCATCAGGGCACAAAGTCCCCCCTTTATAGATTTATTCTACTTCTTCTTTTCTATTTATTCTATTCAATAGATTCCCCCCCCCCCTCCCCCCTCTCCAGTTATTATGGACCTGTTCAAGTCCAATAAACCTCAAACCTTCTGGGTTTCTGTTATGTATATTTTTTTTTATGTGCAGAGACACTGTGTGTATCTAATCCTTTTTTTAAAATATTTCGGATATGTTCTTGAATTCTGACTTCCAGTTTCCTAGTAGTCCGTCCTACATACTGGGGGCCACATGGACACTCCAGCATGCAGACAACGCCCAGATGTTCACACGAAAGTTCTCCCATTATTTTAGGAGTGGTACCGTTGCTCCTAGAAACCACTGGTTTTTTTTTGCACTGTGTATTTTCTTTCAGACGATTCTTACATGGTAAGCAAAAAACGGCACATTGTGAAACGATGTTTATTAGTTTTACCAGATTGTGTGAATATAAAACTATGTACAAGTCTATTCTTTAGATTAGGTGCTTTTTTTTGAAAATAACTAGGATTTTTGGGGATAATATCTCCTAATATGGGTCATTTTTAAGGACAGACCAATTATTTTTCACAGCTTCCTTTATTTGCCGCGCATTATTGTTGAATTGTGTAAGCGAAAGTCTTTTTCTTCCTTCTATTCATTTGCTGCATTTTTTCCCCAACCACCTTCTGTAAAACTCTCTCTAGTTCTTTCTTCCTTATAGCTTTTTTCCAAAAAAAGTTTTTTTTTTATCATGCTAGTATACTCTGCTCCTCATAGTCATGCAAATTAGTGCAGTTTTCTATATACTGTCTTAGACTGTCTCTTAGGGATATTCTTAATCCAGGGTTTGTAATGACAACTGGTCGTGGAAATATATGCATTTGTGTCTGTAGGTTTAAAATATGTTTTTGTTTTTAATCTCCCTTCATCAACAAAAAATGGTAAGGTCCAAAAAAATCTACGCACTTGCTGCTCACATTTCCTGTAAACAGCAAGTTCCATTCGTTCGTATTGATATAACACAAAACTTCTTCTAGTCCCTCACAATCTCCTTTCCAAATCAGCAGGCAATCATCAATATATCTTTTCCACATAACCAATTCTCCTTTTCTATCTTTCTTACCCAACCTTGGTTTTATAAATTCCTCTTCCCATGAGCCCATAAATAGGTTGGCGAAACTGGGGGCGAATTTCGTAAATAGGTTGGCGAAACTGGGGGCGAATTTCGCCCCCATCGCTGTCCCGGTGCACTGCAAGTACCAGCAACCATCAAACCCCAAAAAATGACATAAACTAAATTCTAAACATTCTACTATAATTGTCCCCTGTTCAATTGTCATTTCTTGATCTTTATCAAGACAGTCTTTAACCACCTCAGGACCGCCGTACGCAGGATTGCGTCTTTGCGGCGGCCCTGCTCTTCTGGGTGGACGCGCCGGTGCGTCCTCTCGCGAGACGCGAGATTTCCTGTGAACGCGCGCACACAGGCGCGCGCGCTCACAGGAACGGAAGGTAAGAGAGTTGATCTCCAGCCTGCCAGCGGCGATCGTTCGCTGGCAGGCTGGAGATGTGTTTTTTTTAACCCCTAACAGGTATATTAGACGCTGTTTTGATAACAGCGTCTAATATACCTGCTACCTGGTCCTCTGGTGGTCCCCTTTGTTTGGATCGACCACCAGAGGACACAGGTAGCTCAGTAAAGTCCCACCAAGCACCACTACACTACACTACACCCCCCCCCCCGTCACTTATTAACCCCTTATTAGCCCCTGATCACCCCATATAGACTCCCTGATCACCCCCCTGTCATTGATTACACCCCTGTCATTGATCAACCCCCTGTAAAGCTCCATTCAGATGTCCGCATGATTTTTACGGATCCACTGATGGATGGATCGGATCTGCAAAACGCATACGGGCGTCTGAATGAAGCCTTACAGGGGCGTGATCAATGACTGTGGTGATCACCCCATATAGACTCCCTGATCACCCCCCTGTCATTGATTACCCCCCTGTCATTGATTACCCCCCTGTAAAGCTCCATTCAGATGTCCGCATGATTTTTACGGATGCACTGATAGATGGATCGGATCCGCAAAATGCATCCGGACGTCTGAATGAAGCCTTACAGGGGCATGATCAATGACTGTGGTTATCACCCCATATAGACTCCCTGATCACCCCCCTGTCATTGATCACCCCCCTGTAAAGCTCCATTCAGATGTCCGCATGATTTTTACGGATGCACTGATAGATGGATCGGATCCGCAAAACGCATCCGGACGTCTGAATGAAGCCTTACAGGGGCGTGATCAATGACTGTGGTGATCACCCCATATAGACTCCCTGATCACCCCCCTGTCATTGATTACACCCCTGTCATTGATCACCCCCCTGTAAAGCTCCATTCAGATGTCCGCATGATTTTTACGGATGCACTGATAGATGGATCGGATCCGCAAAACGCATCCGGACGTCTGAATGAAGCCTTACAGGGGCGTGATCAATGACTGTGGTGATCACCCCATATAGACTCCCTGATCACCCCCCTGTCATTGATCACCCCCCTGTAAAGCTCCATTCAGATGTCCGCATGATTTTTACGGATGCACTGATAGATGGATCGGATCCGCAAAATGCATCCGGACGTCTGAATGAAGCCTTACAGGGGCATGATCAATGACTGTGGTGATCACCCCATATAGACTCCCTGATCACCCCCCTGTCATTGATCACCCCCCTGTAAAGCTCCATTCAGATGTCCGCATGATTTTTACGGATGCACTGATAGATGGATCGGATCCGCAAAACGCATCCGGACGTCTGAATGAAGCCTTACAGGGGCGTGATCAATGACTGTGGTGATCACCCCATATAGACTCCCTGATCACCCCCCTGTCATTGATTACACCCCTGTCATTGATCACCCCCCTGTAAAGCTCCATTCAGATGTCCGCATGATTTTTACGGATGCACTGATAGATGGATCGGATCCGCAAAACGCATCCGGACGTCTGAATGAAGCCTTACAGGGGCGTGATCAATGACTGTGGTGATCACCCCATATAGACTCCCTGATCACCCCCCTGTCATTGATCACCCCCCTGTAAAGCTCCATTCAGATGTCCGCATGATTTTTACGGATGCACTGATAGATGGATCGGATCCGCAAAACGCATCCGGACGTCTGAATGAAGCCTTACAGGGGCGTGATCAATGACTGTGGTGATCACCCCATATAGACTCCCTGATCACCCCCCTGTCATTGATTACACCCCTGTCATTGATCACCCCCCTGTAAAGCTCCATTCAGACGTCCGCATGATTTTTACGGATCCACTGATAGATGGATCGGATCCGCAAAACGCATCCGGACGTCTGAATGAAGCCTTACAGGGGCATGATCAATGACTGTGGTGATCACCCCATATAGACTCCCTGATCACCCCCCTGTCATTGATTACCCCCCTGTAAAGCTCCATTCAGATGTCCGCATGATTTTTACGGATGCACTGATAGATGGATCGGATCCGCAAAACGCATACGGACGTCTGAATGAAGCCTTACAGGGGCATGATCAATGACTGTGGTTATCACCCCATATAGACTCCCTGATCACCCCCCTGTCATTGATCAACCCCCTGTCATTGATCACCCCCCCCTGTCATTGATCACCCCCCTGTCATTGATCACCCCTCTGTAAGGCTCCATTCAGACATTTTTTTGGCCCAAGTTAGCGGAATTTTTATTTATTTTTCTTACAAAGTCTCATATTCCACTAACTTGTGTCAAAAAATAAAATCTCACATGAACTCACCATACCCCTCACGGAATCCAAATGCGTAAAATTTTTTAGACATGTATATTCCAGACTTCTTCTCACGCTTTAGGGCCCCTAGAATGCCAGGGCAGTATAAATACGCCACATGTGACCCCATTTCGGAAAGAAGACACCCCCAGGTATTCCGTGAGGGGCATATTGAGTCCATGAAAGATTGAAATTTTTGTCCCAAGTTAGCGGAACGGGAGACTTTGTGAGAAAAAAATAAAAAATATCAATTTCCGCTAACTTGTGCCAAAAAAAAAAAATTTCTATGAACTCGCCATGCCCCTCATTGAATACCTTGGGGTGTCTTCTTTCCAAAATGGGGTCACATGTGGGGTATTTATACTGCCCTGGCATTCTAGGGGCCCCAAAGCGTGAGAAGAAGTCTGGTATCCAAATGTCTAAAAATGCCCTCATAAAATGAATGTGGGCCCCTTTGCGCATCTAGGCTGCAAAAAAGTGTCACACATGTGGTATCGCCGTACTCAGGAGAAGTTGGGGAATGTGTTTTGGGGTGTCATTTTACATATACCCATGCTGGGTGAGAGAAATATCTTGGTCAAATGCCAACTTTGTATAAAAAAATGGGAAAAGTTGTCTTTTGCCAAGATATTTCTCTCACCCAGCAAGGGTATATGTAAAATGACACCCCAAAACACATTCCCCAACTTCTCCTGAATACGGCGATACCACATGTGTGACACTTTTTTGCAGCCTAGGTGGGCAAAGGGGCCCATATTCCAAAGAGCACCTTTAGGATTTCACAGGTCATTTACCTACCTAACACACATTAGGGCCCCTGGAAAATGCCAGGGCAGTATAACTACCACACAAGTGACCCCATTTTGGAAAGAAGACACCCCAAGGTATTCCGTGAGGGGCATGGCGAGTTCCTAGAATTTTTTATTTTTTGTCACAAGTTAGTGGAAAATGCTGATTTTTTTTTTTTTTTTTTATACAAAGTCTCATATTCCACTAACTTGTGACAAAAAATAAAAACTTCCATGAACTCACTATGCCCATCAGCGAATACCTTGGGGTCTCTTCTTTCCAAAATGGGGTCACTTGTGGGGTAGTTATACTGCCCTGGCATTCTAGGGGCCCAAATGTGTGGTAAGGAGTTTGAAATCAAATTCTGTAAAAAATGACAAGTGAAATCCGAAAGGTGCTCTTTGGAATATGGGCCCCTTTGCCCACCTAGGCTGCAAAAAAGTGTCACACATCTGGTATCTCCGTACTCAGGAGAAGGTGGGGAATGTGTTTTGGGGTGTCATTTTATATATACCCATGCTGGGTGAGAGAAATATCTTGGCAAACGACAACTTTTCCCATTTTTTTATACAAAGTTGGCATTTGACCAAGATATTTATCTCACCCAGCATGGGTATATGTAAAAAGACACCCCAAAACACATTCCTCAACTTCTCCTGAATACAGAGATACCAGATGTGTGACACTTTTTTGCAGCCTAGGTGGGCAAAGGGGCCCATATGCCAAAGAGCACCTTTCGGATTTCACAGGTCAATTTTTACAGAATTTGATTTCAAACTCCTTACCACACATTTGGGCCCCTAGAATGCCAGGGCAGTATAACTACCCCACAAGTGACCCCATTTTGGAAAGAAGAGACCCCAAGGTATTCGCTGATGGGCATAGTGAGTTCATGGAAGTTTTTATTTTTTGTCACAAGTTAGTGGAATATGAGACTTTGTATGAAAAAAAAAAAAAAAAAAAAATAATCATTTTCCACTAACTTGTGACAAAAAATAAAAAATTCTAGGAACTCGCCATGCCCCTCACGGAATACCTTGGGGTGTCTTCTTTCCAAAATGGGGTCACTTGTGGGGTAGTTATACTGCCCTGGCATTCTAGGGGCCCAAATGTGTGGTAAGGAGTTTGAAATCAAATTCAGTAAAAAATGACCTGTGAAATCCGAAAGGTGCTCTTTGGAATGTGGGCCCCTTTGCCCACCTAGGCTGCAAAAAAGTGTCACACATCTGGTATCTCCGTACTCAGGAGAAGGTGGGGAATGTGTTTTGGGGTGTCATTTTATATATACCCATGCTGGGTGAGAGAAATATCTTGGCAAAAGACAACTTTTCCCATTTTTTTATACAAAGTTGTCATTTGACCAAGATATTTATCTCACCCAGCATGGGTATATGTAAAAAGACACCCCAAAACACATTCCTCAACTTCTCCTGAGTACGGGGATACCAGATGTGTGACACTTTTTTGCAGCCTAGGTGGGCAAAGGGGCCCATATTCCAAAGAGCACCTTTCGGATTTCACTTGTCATTTTTTACTGAATTTGATTTCAAACTCCTTACCACACATTTGGGCCCCTAGAATGCCAGGGCAGTATAACTACCCCACAAGTGACCCCATTTTGGAAAGAAGAGACCCCAAGGTATTCGCTGATGGGCATAGTGAGTTCATAGAACTTTTTAATTTTTGTCACAAGTTAGTGGAATATGAGACTTTGTAAGAAAAAAAAAAAAAAAAAAAAAAATCATCATTTTCCGCTAACTTGTGACAAAAAATAAAAAGTTCTATGTACTCACTATGCCCATCAGCGAATACCTTAGGGTGTGTACTTTCAGAAATGGGGTCATTTGTGGGGTGTTTGTACTGTCTGGGCATTGTAGAACCTCAGGAAACATGACAGGTGCTCAGAAAGTCAGAGCTGCTGCAAAAAGCGGAAATTCACATTTTTGTACCATAGTTTGTAAACGCTATAACTTTTACCCAAACCATTTTTTTTCTACCCAAACATTTTTTTTTTTATCAAAGACATGTAGAACTATAAATTTAGAGCAAAATTTCTATATGGATGTCGTTTTTTTTGCAAAATTTTACAACTGAAAGTGAAAAATGTCATTTTTTTGCAAAAAAATCGTTAAATTTCGATTAATAACAAAAAAAGTAAAAATGTCAGCAGCAATGAAATACCACCAAATGAAAGCTCTATTAGTGAGAAGAAAAGGAGGTAAAATTCATTTGGGTGGTAAGTTGCATGACCGAGCAATAAACGGTGAAAGTAGTGTAGGTCAGAAGTGTAAAAAGTGGCCTGGTCTTTCAGGGTGTTTAAGCACTGGGGGCTGAGGTGGTTAATAGCTAGCATTCATACCCTTGTCTTTGGGGATAGCAGTATACAGAGATGCAACATCCACAGTGGCCAGTATCATATCTTCTGTATATTTGCCCAAACCCTTTATGCGTTTTAACACCTCTCCTGTATCTTTAAGAAAAGAAGTAGTTTTGCTCACATATTTTTTCAGGAAAAAATCAACCTATTCAGTTAGCCGGCTAGTCAGGGAATTGATCCCAGATACAATAGGCCTAGGGGGGGGGGGATCCATAACATTTTTATGAACTTGAAGCAAAAAGTAGATCCCTGGCATAACTGGGTATTTAATCTGAAGAAATTCAAACTTTTACATTCAAAATACCAATTTCCTTACTCTTAATCAATAATATATCCATTTGTTTTTTATATTCCAGGGTAGGATCCTTCCTCAATCTCTTATACATGGTTTCATCCTGCAGTAGTTTATAGATGACTTTCATCGTATCTTGTTTTATCGAGGACCACTACCCCCCCCTCCCTTATCAGCCGGCTTGATCACGATATGTTCATTTTTCTCTAGCGATTTTAAAGCCTTCCTTTCTTCATGGGTTAAATTATAATGAACCAATAGATTCTCAACCATGACCCCATATTAGGAGATATTATCCCCAAAAATCCTGCAGTTATTTTCAAAAAAGCACCTAATCTGAAGAAGAAAAAAAAGCACCCAATCGGGCGTAAAACTAATAAACATTGTTTCACAAGGTGCCGTTTTTTGCTTACCATGTAAGAATCGTCTGAAAGAAAATACACAGTGCAAAAAAGAGACAGTGGTTTCTAGGAGCAACGGTACCACTCCTAAAATAATGGGAGAACTTTCGTGTGAACATCTGAGCGTTGTCTACATGCTGGAGTGTCCATGTGGCCCCCAGTATGTATGACAGACTACTAGGAAACTGAAAGTCAGAATTCAAGAACATATCCGAAATATAAAAAAAAGGATTAGATACACACAATGTCTCTGCACATAAAAAAAAAATAAATACATAACAAAAACCCAGAAGGTTTGAGGTTTATTGGACTTGAACACGTCCATAATAACTGGAGAGGGGGGGGGGGGGTCCATTGCTTAGAATAAATAGAAAAGAAGTAGAATGGATCTATAAATGGGGGACTTTGTGCCCTGATGGTTTGAATGTTGAATTTGATATAAAGGCCTGTATAATAGATAAATAAAATATGGGTTTTCCATTGAAATGCAGCACATTCAAGAATTGTAAATATAAACCTTTGGCAACAATACGGGGAAGTTGGTGTGAAATTTTCTCACTTGAAAGATAGATATCATAATGTGGGTTATTTTATGCAATGAAAAAAGAAAATGGGGTTATGTATATTTTATGTGGGGTTATGTATATTTGGATATCTATTAGAAGGGGATAAGTCTAGCAAAATGTAAAAACTAGAGTCCATATTGACGCTGGTGTGGTGAACGATAAGTGGAGCTGAGATGACGGTTGGGGGGGGGGGGGGTGTAGGTAAAATTTATGTGTTGTAGGAGAGAATAATGGAGTAGAAGATGAATGGGTGTAATCAACCATATGGCTAAAAAGAGGAGGAGACGGGTATTTTCATGGATTTTAAAGTTATGTCAGAATTGTTTTTTAAAATGCAGCATGTGTTTTTATGTACCGTATGTGAATATGTTTGTATTGGAATTTTATAATGGATATGGGGAATTTTGCTATGTTATAATCATGTGAATCGAGGTTGTGGTAACGCCCACATTACCTTGAAAAAAGAGCAATCTAGATGAGTCCACAGGTGGCCCTGACGAAGCGGTGGCGAAACCCGGGTCGGGCGTTTGATGAGAGGAGGTGCACGTTTTCTAGGATTGTTGTTTTATAGATCTTGTGAGTAGAATAAATCCTTTATTTAAACGCAGTTGGCAGTACTTCACTATGTCGGGCTATTTCCTCTGTTATCTAGGAGATTAGAGCGGCGACTTTTGTGATAATCAACTTATACCTATTCTGAGCAGCGCGGTTGTCTCTTTTTGTTTGGTTTTCAGTTATTTGTGAAAGGTGCCCACCTCACAACAAAGACCGCAGCGCAACTAGTGAACATTGATTGAGGACTGCAATTTTGTTGCAGATTGCGTGTTAGTCCTTTTTGGTTTGTTTTCGTGTTTTTTTGTTTGTTTTTCTTTTAGTTAGGATTGGGTTTATTTGTCACTGTATTTTATCTTTTGAGCCCATTCCCTTTATTCTGGCTCACGGTCAAGACCCCCACCATGTCTCTATGAAACAGAGGGAGTTCTCTTATCTCTTTTTAGGAACTCCTATACAAGCAAATGGAGAGCGCACCATGCATGCATGGCCACCTCTCTACCTCTATCGGACTGCGGGAAACAGCTCAGCTATTTTCGGAACTCCCATAGAATTGAATGGAGGATGGCCGTGCTTGCGCCGTGCACTTTTCTTCACTTTGGGTGGCCCGTTCTGGAGATAGTAATGGATTCCAAAGGTGGGACCCACCCCTATCTGACATTGGTGGTATATCCTAGTCATATGCCACCAATGTCTGAGATGAGACAACCCCTTTAAACCTGTCCACCCTCTAATGATGATGTGATTACTCTGCTCATTCTCTCCCAGTCTGTACAGCAAAGGTGACAAGTGACCTACAGGTTATGTCAGTCAGTATGACTGCTAGATTTCTAACGTGATGTCATATTAATTGTCATTTTCTTTACCAGGTTGAGAGGATTGTGGACAAGAGGAAGAACAAGAAAGGCAAATGGGAATACCTGATACGATGGAAAGGATATGGCAGTAGTGAAGACACCTGGGAGCCGGAGCATCACCTTCTGCACTGCGAGGAGTTTATTGATGAATTTAATGGACTCCACCTAACCAGAGACAGACGAGCCAAAACTGGTAATAAACAGGCGGTGGCATCAAAGCTCTTGCGAGGGACTACTGTGGACAAAATGCCACACAGATCAACAGATTCAGGAAGATCCAGGGGGGCATCACAAAAAAGGAGGAGGATACATTCATTTCAGAAACAGAAGAAGGTGTGTTCTCCCAAGTATTCTCCCGGGGACAGGTCTACAAAGACATTAACATACAGAACTACTCCTAGTGGGCTGCAGATTATGCCACTGACCAAACCCTTGGAGAATGGGAACCCCACTAATCACACAGAGGGCAAGCACTTTGAGAATGGCACCGAGCAAGAAAAAAATTACCTTGAAGATGACAAAGGGACACAAGTTTTGCCAAGCTGCCTGGAGGTCTGTGACTCGCCCATAGTCAACGGAATCGGTATGTATTGTTATAGCGATGATATGTTTTATACAATGGTCCGAATTGTGTCTGCAGTAATAGGGACAGTCACAAGTATTGAGAAACTGCGCTCAGTATATCATATTAACCCCTTTGTTGCAGTGTAGTTGTAGGATGCATATATTTAGATAATTGAATTATAACCATTTTACTGTATTTTGGTTCCATGTTAAATTAGCATCTGTTTACCTTTTATATCGTTACTATGTTACACAGTGGGGGGATTAGGATCCTCAGCTGACTTCCGTAACCGCTTAGGTGCTCCCTGTACTGATGTAGTGGGAATCTAAGTTATTCCCTACGCCGATTGCAGAAATGTAACCCCTCAGATGCCATGGTCAATTGCGACCACAGCAGCTGAGGCAGCTTTCACCGGGAGCGTTGCACTTCTGGGTCCCGAACGACTTCCCCGCGCCAAGACTGGGGAAGCCGCTCGTTTTCTGTAATGGCTTTGACCTCTTTGAAGGAACCAAGGCTATATACAGCTGCAAGTGGCAGGGCTTCATAGGAAAATAGTGAATCTCCCATACGTTGCAGTTCAAATTATTTGCAGTGTAAAGGAGAAGCGATCTGGATTGCATATTTAAGTCTCCTAAGGGGACTTAAAAAGGAAAAAGTGAAAAAAAGCTTTAAAAAAAAATCTATAATTCAAATCATCCCCCTTTTCCATAATAAAAATAAAAAATAAATCTTTTGCACAGCCACGTCCCAAAATGCCATACTATTAAAATATAAATGTATTTTGTTCCCGGTTCTCGGGTGATGGTTGTATTTTAAATTTCCAATATCAATAAAATACATATTTTAGTTCCATTTGTATCCATCCCATATGGTGAACGCCATAACAGAAAAAAAATTCAAAATGGCCAGTGACAACATTTTTTTCATTGCTTCACCTGCCAAAAAAAAATTACATAAAAAGTGATCAAAAATTCAAACACACTCAAAAATTATATCAATAAAACGTACAGATCACCCTGCAAAAATGCGCCCCCATACAGTTCCATAGATTATAAAAAGTTATGGTCAGAAGAATATGGCAATGCAAACAAAAAAATTATTATTTTTTCAAAGTTTTTATTTATTTTCAGAAATAAAAACACGAAGAAAAATTATATAGCTGTGGTATCGTTGCTATCATACTCACCTGCAGCATGAAGCTGACAGGTCAGTTTTTTACTGCGTAGGGAACGGTGTAAAAACAAAACCCATAAAACTGTGGCGGAATTGCATTATTATTTTTTTTATCAAGTTCCATTTGGATCTCTTTTTGCAATTTCTCTCTCCACAGTATTATGTAATATTGAATGGTTCCACTAGAAAGTACAACTTGTCCAGGCCTTCATATGGCTATGCGAATGGAAAAATAAAAAAGTTATGGCTCAGAGAAAATGAAAACACAAAAAAAGAAAATTGCCCAGGGCTGGAAGAGTTAAAGCTGGGGTAATACACAATATAATTTTTTGGCTGAAACCTACCATTCATATTGTTTCCAACCTGTCCACCACCTATGGCCAAAGGACAGTAGAAGCTGAAAGACGCCCCACATGCTTCTCTAGCCCTGTATGACGGCTGTCAGCTCTAGTCACTACTTACCAGGAAATGCATTTATTTTTCAATTACAAAGCCAAATATCGGGTTTTAAGGAACCAGTTACCATTTGCAGAATCCATTGAAGTGCTGGGGGAATTCCTTGCTACGTGACTGTGCGTTGGTGTTTACAGACCAAACACAAGGAGAGAAAAGACTTCCCCGGTCACAATTACATTTTTGATTTAATTATGCCGTTGAAGCAGGAGAGCAAACGAATCCATCGAGAGAATCTGCTTCTGCCTGCGGAAAATACCTGAAAATCAATGCAAAATGACTGAGGCTGCTGGCGGCCGCGGCTTCAGGAGCTTCGGAGATAATCACTGCTTATTTGTACTTCACAAGCCATTCATTTGGACAAACAGCTCGTAAACCCCAAACACCAGGCGACGTAAAGTAATGTGGAAATGAGGCGGTAAATGACGGCAGATGTCTTGTTTGGTTGTGTAGGGAATTTGTAAAATAACATCAGTTTGCTTCCTCCATCTTGATTTCCAGTATGTCGCCCTCGTGTCAGAGCTTTTAATTCCTTACTGCTTCGGTGCCTCCTGGAAGGGGCATTTGGAGATCCAGCTTGTAGACAGTATTTACAGCAATGCTTTCTGGGTACATGTAGTAGTGAAGACTAAATAATACCTGTAAATATATGACCCTGATATGTGGGGTGCACAGAATATTGTGAGGTTCTTTGGCGAGCACACAGCCATGCTGACCTGCCAGCCATGGTCAGTGCCCTTATCACAGACCACATAAGTGCCAGACGTAAAATCCCCGTAAGAGGTACCAGCCAGTGCAGCATAGCCCTCATTAACAAGTCTGCTGCAGAGCCCCCATGTCCGGTGCCGGCCGCAGAGCCCCCCATGTCCGGTGCCGGCCGCAGAGCCCCCCATGTCCGGTGCCGGCCGCAGAGCCCCCCATGTCCGGTGCCGGCCGCAGAGCCCCCCATGTCCGGTGCCGGCCGCAGAGCCCCCCATGTCCGGTGCCGGCCGCAGAGCCCCCCATGTCCGGTGCCGGCCGCAGAGCCCCCCATGTCCGGTGCCGGCCGCAGAGCCCCCCATGTCCGGTGCCGGCCGCAGAGCCCCCCATGTCCGGTGCCGGCCGCAGAGCCCCCCATGTCCGGTGCCGGCCGCAGAGCCCCCCATGTCCGGTGCCGGCCGCAGAGCCCCCCATGTCCGGTGCCGGCCGCAGAGCCCCCCATGTCCGGTGCCGGCCGCAGAGCCCCCCATGTCCGGTGCCGGCCGCAGAGCCCCCCATGTCCGGTGCCGGCCGCAGAGCCCCCCATGTCCGGTGCCGGCCGCAGAGCCCCCCATGTCCGGTGCCGGCCGCAGAGCCCCCCATGTCCGGTGCCGGCCTGAGAGCTCCCCCTGTGCGGTGCCAGCAATCATTGGGCATCTTTCTACTTCTTCACAAAATATATTTTTAAATATACTTACAGATGAAACATTGACAAATGGAGGACTGACCCCGCACAGCCCGCTCAAGAGGAAACTAGACTTGGAGAAGGACTGCATGTTTGATAAGAGACTGAGGTACAGCGTCCGTCAGAATGAAAGTAGCTGCCGATTCCGCGACATAGTCGTCAGGAAGGAAGATGGCTTCACTCACATCCTTCTGTCCAGTCAGACGTCTGACAACAACTCCCTGACACCTGACGTAAGAAGCGCATTCATTTTTATTATGTGTGTGATTTACATGTTGTTCGGATTTTTATGGGGTTTGTTTACATTAGACACAGTCCATTTTGGGAAACTAATAGTTGTGGTTCAACTAGATACAGGAGTTTTGTATTTTTCAACTTTAGAGGGATATCACTAGGGTATCCTATTAAAGGGTTGCGTTGCGTCACCTCACACATTGGTAGCTACAATGACAGATAACATCTCTGTATACATAACACAGAATCCACCATTCACAATCAGTGGCAGCCACAGGTTATCTACTCCCCCTCCCTGCAGAATGACCTCTGCACAGGTCCCAGAGCATGCTCCCTTAGAACCAGTGTGTCGTATCCAGACTACAGGTTCCTATGGTCCGTATGGCTGCTGTAAAGTACAGGTGAAACTCCAAAAAATTGGAATATCGTGCAAAGTTCATTTATTTCAGTAATGCAACTTAAAAGGTGAAACTAACATATGAGATAGACTCATTACATGCACAGCGAGATATTTCAAGTCTTTATTTGTTATAATTTGGATGATTATGGCTTACAACTTATGAAACCCCAAAGTCACAGGGGGTATGGATTAATTAGCTGACTAGAGTGCGACACTTTGAGCCGAGAATATTAAACCTTTTCACAAAATTCTAATTTTAAGCTGCATTAATGCAATTCCTTTTAATTTGCATTACTGAAAATAAATGGACTTTTGCGCGATATTCTAATTTTTCTAGTTTCACCTGTATATCTCTATATGCTGTTAACAGCAGCTCAGGCAAGATAGCCACCCCCGTAATCATGTAGATAAAATAAATAAAATTTTACAATCCTAAAATAAAAACTAATTTTAATTACTAAAATAAAGTATAGGAGATACACTCCCTTTGATGATAGGAATTCAGTATGTGGTGGTGTCTGCTCTTTAATGTAAAGTTGATACGTATAGGGAGTTTAATAGGAAATGTAAACTGCCAACTAACCAACCCTACTCGCTTTTCCCCGATCCTGGTTCATATGCCTGTATACCCCATCCCTTGTTGGATGAGACCAACTTGACATGGACACCCGCTTACTAAGGAACCTGTCGTAGCTTCGGGGGCAGCCTCTTTGTACCATTGACCCTTTATATCTGACCTCATAGCTCTGACAATGGGACCACTTGCTCTCACGACGTACATACTGCCGAGCGTCTTGTTTAATCCTCCAGTAACATATTTCTTATACTACACTATTAGAACATTTTGACTTTTATAGAGTTTTTTTTTTTTGTTTTTTTTTGCCTCTTATTATCTCGTGATTGCTTATATCTAATAGAACGAAATCTTTTTATATCCAGTGGGACTGAATGTTCTGTGCAGATCTTGATGTGTGTTTATTATTTGCTTTTTCATTATGGTGGCAAGTTCAATTATGATTCTGTTCCAGACTTTAATTGGCAAATATAAATGTTAAAAAGGGTTATCCCATGATTAATGTAAAAAATTAAAATCAGACATCATATAATACATGACCACATCTCTCTAACAAAGCTAGAACCAGCCCTGTACCTCACACGGATCCAGAGATCTCCCCATTCATTGCTCCAATTGTTCTGCTAGATATATTTCTGTCCTTTCTCGGAGGGCGTGTCCCGTCTGCTTCAGCTAGTGGCGGTTGAAGGATGGAGCTGAGCATGTGCTTCCGTCTCAGTGAGCAGGACAAAGAAATTAGTAAAAAAGCAAACAGCAGGTGGCGTTATAGAGAGAGATTTCATTGAATAACTCAGTAGCTATACAAAATGTTTAATTACATGCAATTACAGAAGTATTCAGATCCAGGCGCTGGTTTGAAAATTTTAGAATATTATTAGTGGGACAACCCCTTTAAAGAAGTTGTGCTATTAAGCTATAAAAGTGCCATGAGGAGTGTAGCATCACTGCAGGAAGGACCCTTCGCACCCATATAATATGAGAATACCTTTTGAGTTTGTGATCAGGAACGTGGTGTTTGTAAAGCGCTCTGTCAGCGGCCTCTCTCGTATCACTCTGCTAATGTAATTACGGTGTCACCTACATGGCAGTTTACAGTACAGCAGCCTCGTCCTTCCCTTACTTTATTAGATCGTTTCTGGATGATCAACATCTTCATGTAGAGAGTCCTGAGAAATGGAAATGAACACAAGGGCCTGTGTGCCGTAGAGGCTGCCATGAGGGTGGCAGGTGACCATTGGAGGTGAAGGGCCCTGATTTATCAAAACTGGTGTCAAGGAAAACTGGCATAGCTGCCCATAGCAACCAATTACATTCCAGCTTTCATTTTCCAAAGGAGCCCTGAAAAATGAATGGTGGAATCTAATTGGTTGCTGTGGGCAACTAAGCCAGTTCTGCTTTACACCACTTTTGATAAATCTCTCCCTAAAGGGTTAATTCCAGGCTGGTCTAGATCCCATTTTAGTAGATGTTGGGAATTTGCGGGGGGTTGTGGTCTCCAAGAATGAGACCACAACCCGCCATCCCCTCCGCTATGGGGCTTCTTGTACTCTGTATGTGCGGTAAAGTTTTTGTTATCCTGGTACCGAGTTGTTTGGTTATTTGGGCTTTAGCAAAAAATATCCCAATACCAGATTGCCAGTAAATCGCTTGATGATCCAGCGGTTGTCATGGGTTGGCTTCACAGTTGACCATTCTATGTATATGACATTACTTAAAGGGGTTTCAGACATCATACAGCACATGACAACCTCTTTCTAACAAAGCTAGAACCAGCCCTGTACCTCACATGGATCCAGACATCTCCCCATTCACTGCTCCAATTAGCTCTGCCGCAGCTTATAACAGAACATACGGCTGGTGACCATTGAAGATTTAAACTAAGAATATTCGAGACTGACAAAAAAATAAGGAAAAGAACAAACAGCAGGTGGTGCTATACAGATACATTCTATTGAATAACTCAGTGGCTATGCAAAATTTTTAATTACATGCATTTACAGTAGTGTTCAGATACAGGTGCTGGTTTGAAAACTGTAGACTATGCGCCCTTCAAATGGGTTCTTCAGCCTTCCTGACAACCAGTCCTTAAGACTTACGGTCTTACTCGCCAATACTGCGTTGCTTCCATGTTCAGAAACGTGCGCTGAACACATGGGAGAGAACGGCACTTCATATTTGCCAACCATGTAGGGCGAGGTGGCCTTTTGTACGTATGTAGGGTGTTAATGAGTGAGAGCGATGGTCCTTACAACGTGACAGTGGGACCAGAAAACCCCTTTAGGAAGTCAGTTCTTCTAGTTGGTCTTTATTTTGGGGGGCTACAGTCTGGAGATGCATGCAGTAACCTTTTATTTGTGTCCTCCAGATTATGAAAGAGGTCCGACGGGCTTTGTGCAATGCTTCAACTGACGACAGTAAGCTCCTGCTGCTCAGCGCTGTTGGCAGTGTTTTCTGCAGCGGTCTGGATTATTCCTACCTTATCGGGAAGTTATCTACAGACAGAAGAAAAGAAAGCTCAAGAATCGCAGAAGCTATAAGGTATCTTCTCTGTCCCAAGACCTCTCACCGTTAGTCCTCTGTCCATCCAGAACATCAACTGTGAGGGATTCCAAAAGAGGGCACGACCTAAAAAAATGAGCTATACACGGAGTTGTTGTTTTAACTTGTCTTACTCAAACTAATTACCGCTTCTTATGTTTCCTCAGGGATTTTGTAAAGGCATTCATCCAGTTCAAGAAACCAATAGTGGTGGCCATCAATGGCCCAGCCCTTGGCCTGGGGGCGTCCATCTTACCTCTATGTGATATAGTGTGGGCGAGTGAAAAGGCCTGGTTTCAGACTCCATATGCTACTATCCGCCTGACTCCTGCTGGGTGTTCCTCGTACACTTTTCCTCAGATACTTGGCGTAGCTCTGGTGAGTTCCTCATAACTCAGACTGAATTGCTTTTACCACAAGTTGAGGAAACTAAAAAAATAATAGTTATTTATAATTAGCAAAAAATATATAAAAATAAACCCCAGCCTTAAAGGGAACTAGTAAAAAGATCACTTTTGAGGGGCATGGCAAGCTCATAGATTTATTTATTTTTGTCACAAGTTAGCGGACATAGATTTTTTTTTTGTTTTTTTGTTTTTTCTTACAAAGTCTCATATTCCACTAACTTGTGACAAAAAAATAAAATCTCACATGAACTCACCATACCCTTCACGGAATCCAAATGCGTAAAAAATTTTAGACATTTATATTCCAGACTTCTTCTCACACTTTAGGGCCCCTAAAATGCCAGGGCAGTATAAATACCCCACATGTGACACCATTTTGTAAAGAAGACACCCCAAGGTATTTCGTGAGGGGCATGGCGAGTTCATGTAAAAAAAAAAAATTGTCACAAGTTAGTGGAATATGAGACTTTGTAAGAGAAAAAAAAAAAAAATCATTTTCCGCTAACTTGGGCCAAAAGAAAAAAATTCTAGGAACTCGCCATGCCCCTCACGGAATACCTTGGGGTGTCTTCTTTCCAAAATGGGGTCACTTGTGGGGAATTTATACTGCCCTGGTATTTTAGGGGCCCTGAAGCGTGAGAAGAAGTTTGGAATCCAAATGCGTAAAAAATGCCCTGTGAAATCGTAAAGATTCTCATTGGAATTTGGGCCCCTTTGCGCACATAGGCTGCAAAAAAGTGTCACACGTGGTATCGCCGTACTCAGGAGAAGTAGGGCAATGTGTTTTGGGGTGTATTTTTACATATACCCATACTGTGTGAGATAAATATCTCTGTAAAAGACAACTTTTCCCATTTTTTTTTTTTATACAAAGTTGTCATTTTACAGAGATATTTCTCTCACCCAGCATGGGTATATGTAAAAATACACCCCAAAACACATTGCCCTACTTCTCCTGAGATCGGCGATACCACGTGTGACACTTTTGCAGCCTAGGTGCGCAAAGGGGCCGAAAGTCCAACGAGTACCTTTAGGCTTTACAGGGTTGCTAACAATTTAGCCCCGCCCAAAATGCCAGAACAGTAAACACACCCCACAAATGACCCCATTTCGGAAAGTAGACACCCCAAGGTATTCGCTGAGGGGCATATTGAGTCCATGAAAGATTTAACTTTTTGTCACAAGTTAGCGGAAAGGGAGACTTTGTGAGAAAAAAAAAAAAAAAAAACAATTTCCGCTAACTTGTGCCAAAAAAAAAAAAAACTTCTATGAACTCGCCATGCCCCTCACGGAATACCTTGGGGTGTCTTCTTTCCAAAATGGGGTCACATGTGGGGTATTTATACTGCCCTGGCATTTTAGGGGCCCTAAAGCGTGAGAAGAAGTCTGGAATCCAAATGCCTTCCTAAAAGATTCTCATTGGAATTTGGGCCCCTTTGCACACCTAGGCTGCAAAAAAGTGTCACACATGTGGTATCGCCGTACTCAGGAGAAGTTGGGCAATGTGTTTTGGGGTGTCTTTTTACATATACCCATGCTGGGTGAGAGAAATATCTCTCTAAAATGACAACTTTGTATAAAAAAAAATGGGAAAAGTTGACTTTTAGAGAGATATTTCTCTCACCCAGCATGGGTATATGTAAAAATACACCCCAAAACACATTGCCCTACTTCTTCTGAGTACGGCGATACCACATGTGTGACACTTTTTTGCAGCCTAGGTGCCCAAAGGGGCCCAAATTCTAAAGAGCACCTTTAGGATATCACAGGGCATTTTTTAGGCATTTGGATTCCAGACTTCTTCTCACGCTTTAGGTCCCCTAAAATGCCAGGGCAGTATAAATACCCCACAAGTGACCCCATTTTGGAAAGAAGACACCCCAAGGTATTTTTATTTATTTACAAATTTATTTGTAAGAAAAAAAAATAATAATCATAATTTTCCGCTAACTTGTGACAAAAAATAAAAACTTATATGAACTCACTATGCCCATCAGCGAATACCTTAGGGTCTCTACTTTCCGAAATGGGGTCATTTGTGGTGTATTTCTACTGTCTGGGCATTGTAGAACTTCAGGAAACATGACTGGTGCTCAGAAAGTCAGAGCTGCTTCAAAATGCGGAAATTCACAATTTTTTACCATAGTTTGTAAACGCTATAACTTTTGCGCAAACCAATAAATATACACTTATTGTATTTTTTTATCAAACAAATATGTAGAACAATAAATTTAGAGAAAAAATTATATAGAAATGTAGTTTTATTTTAAAAAATTTTGCAACTGAAAGTGAAAAATTAAATTTTTTTGCAAAAAATTCGGCCAATTTTGATTAATAACAAAAAAAGTTAAAATATCAGCAGCAATGAAATACCACCAAATGAAAGCTCTATTAGTGAGAAGAAAAGGAGGTAAAATTAATTTGGGTGGTAAGTTGTATGACCGAGCAATAAATCGTGAAAGTAGTGTAGTGCAGAATTGTAAAAAGTGGTCTGGTCATTAAGGGGGTTTAAGCTAGGGGGGCTGAGGTGGTTAAAAAATCCTGGAAAACCCTTTCAAGTATAGATAGTGTCAAGGAAAATTAAAAATATCACCAAAAATTGCTCTGGAAACCCGCAATTTTACAAGACTTTTGTTGCATTCTTTGTTTTAGCCAGTTTTTTAAAATATCTCAGCCATAGTTAATGTTGTTCAGTATGGGAGGGGGGGGGGGGGGGGGGTTAAAGTTTAGGGTCCCTATTAAAGGGAATGGTAAAGGCATGGTGAAGGATAAGAATCTGACAATAGACCTGACCTACAATATTTTGTGCTCTGAGAAGTTGTCACCGGCCCTCCTCCACATACCAGTGGCCTGTATTTGGCTGGATTTTGAATTTGGTGGCGATTATTAGAAATGTAGATACAGCCATATCTTAATGGAAGCGAGGAATGTAATCTCTTGTTTGCATATGTTATATGCATGTCGTCAGAGACTAATCATGAAAGTTTTGTTCTTCAGGCAAATGAAATGCTGTTCTGTGGAAGGAAGCTGACCGCACAAGAGGCATGTAGCAGAGGGCTGGTGTCCCAGGTGTTCTGGCCCACAACATTCAGTCAGGAGGTCATGCTCCGAGTGAAAGAAATGGCTGCCTGCAGTGCTGTGGTAAGATGGTTACGGCGAAAGTCAGGCAGGACCAAGCAGTCATCTTTCTGTGGGATCGTCTTGCATTTCCCCAACTGCTGGGGCTGGAGAAGAATTGGTCATGATGGAGTTCAACATGCCCAGTCTTTTGCTCTCTCGGGGCATAAGTCGCTACCAGAGAGGCCTAGTAGCAGCTTATTTCCTTCTCCTCACTGCAGACACGTGTGTGTCGATGATCAAAGTGTCCCTTCTTCCACCCAATCTGAACATGGAGAGGGAGCATGCCGAGCTGACTGTGTTTTGCCTCAGTGTGCACCCCGTGAGATCGAATGGAAGAAGGGCTTACAATCTACAAGGTATGGAGGAAGGACACAGTAGGTGAGGGTATCATCCCATGTTCATATGTCTCCGCATTGCTGAGAAAAATGATGTGTTAATATATGCAAATGAGCTTCTAGGAGCAACGAGGGCGTTACCATTACTCCTAGAGGCTCTGCTGTCTCTGTAACTGACTTTAAGGTGTGATGACAGTTTCACTGCCTGGCCCTGTCAATCAAAGTGCAGATGGCGCAGAAGTTGCAGAGAGAGCAGATCCTCTAGGTGTAATGGCAAGTCCCCCGTTGCTTCTAGAAGCTCATTTGCATATATTAACATAATTTTTTTCAGCAATTCGGGCACATATATGAACATGGGATGATACCCTCACCTACTGTGTCCTTCCTCCATACCTTGTAGATTTAAATCTGTGTTAGTGAACACCTCTCCTTTCCCGAGATAATCCATCCCACCTCACAGGTGTGGCATATCAAGACTGCCCACAATAAAAGGTCACTCTGAAATGTGCACAGTTTTGCCTTACTGGGGGGAAGTCAGAAAACCACTCAGTATCTGGTGTGGCCACCATTTGCCTCACGCAGTGCAACACATCTCCGTCATATACAGTTGATCAGGTTGTTGGTCCACTCCTCTTCAGTAGCTGTGCGAAGTTGCAGAATATTGGCAGGAACTGGAACACAATGTCGTATACGCCGATCCAGAGCGTCCCAATCATGCTCAATGGGTGACATGTCCGGTGAGTATGCTGGCCATGCAAGAACTGGGATGTTTTCAGCTTCCAGGAATTGTGTACAGATCCTTGCAATATGGGGCCGTGCATTATCATGCTGTAACATGAGGTGATGGTCGTGGATGAATGGCACAACAATGGGCCTCAGGATCTCGTCACGGTATCTCTGTGCATTCAAAATTCCATCCATAAAATGCACCTGTGTTCGTTGTCCATAACATACGCCTGCCCATACCATAACCCCACTGCCACCATGGGCCACTCCATCCACAACGTTGACATCAGCAAACCGCTCACCCACACAATGCCACACACCCTGTCTGCCCTCTGCCCAGAACAGTGAAAACCGGGA
The DNA here is from genome assembly GCF_905171765.1 of Bufo bufo. NCBI lineage: Eukaryota > Metazoa > Chordata > Amphibia > Anura > Bufonidae > Bufo > Bufo bufo. Next base: position 117,682,908 of record NC_053398.1, on the reverse strand, counting down.
CTCATCCGTGAACAGAACGCCTCTCCAACGTGCCAGACGCCATCGAATGTGAGCATTTGCCCACTCAAGTCAGTTACGACGACGAACTCCAGTCAGGTCCAGACCCCGATGAGGACGACGAGCATGCAGAGGAGCTTCCCTGAGACGGTTTCTGACAGTTTGTGCAGAAATTTTTTGGTTATGCAAACCGATGGTTGCTGCAGCTGTCCGGGTGGCTGCTCTCAGACGATCATGGAGGTGAACATGCTGGATGTGGAGGTCCTGGGCTGGTGTGGTTACACGTGGTCTGCGGTTGTGAGGCCGGTTAGATGTACTGCCAAATTCTCTGAAACGCCCTTGGAGACGGCTTATGGTAGAGAAATGAACATTCATTGCACGGGCAACAGCTCTGGTAGACATTCCTGCAGTCAGCATGCCAATTGCACGCTCCCTCAAACGTTGCGACATCTGTGGCATTGTGCTATGTGATCAAACTGCACATTTCAGAGTGTTCTTTTATTGTGGGCAGTCTAAGGCACACCTGTGCAATATTCAGCTTTTTGATATCCCACACCTGTGAGGTGGGATGGATTATCTCGGCAAAGGAGAAGTGCTCACTAACACAGATTTAGACAGATTTGGGAACAATATTTGAGATATTGTTTTGTGTCTGTAGAAAATGTTTCAGATCTTTGAGTTCAGCTCATGCAAAATGGGAGCAAAACTGAAAGTGTTGCGTTTATATTTTTGTTTAGTATATATAAAAAAAGGACGTATGTATGTTCCGTGATCACTCAAAAACGCAACCATCGATTTCAACGAAACTTGGTATACACATTCCTTGCTACCGGGAAAGAAATCTTGTGGGGGTCTCAGCTCTCTACGATGTACCGTTCCTGAGATATTCCCAAAAAATGACCTGCATTAGCAATACAAGCCTGCAAGTCTTTCTATTCCTATGCCAACTGACATACACACGGTCACATGTCCGTTATCAGCCAATAGAAGCTCGCAGGCCCTTAGTCTCCACATACACACAGTTTTACTCCAGGTTTCCATAACAACCCAGCCAACCCAAGTCGCACGACACATAGGGCACAACTACACTGCTACATGCATCCATCTTGGTTGGATTTTTTTTGTGACTGTCGTGTCGCAGTCGCATAGCCTATCATTATAAAAATTGTTGAGTCAAAATGTCGCACAACACATGTCGTCGTGTAGCCCTAGCCTTAAAGGGGCAGGGCCCTGTGGAGGTCACTGTTAAAGGGACGGGCACCGTGTAGGTCACTGTTAAAGGGTTTGGCACTTAGTCTCCACATACACACAGTTTTACTCCAGGTTTCTATAACAACCCAGCCATTTTTCTTCACTGCTGTAGGTCCGTTTTAGGCTAGGGCTACACGACGACAATAAGTCGCACGACTACACTGCTACATATATCGCACGACAATTTTTATAATGATAGTCTATGGTGTTGCACTGCGACATGCTGCGACTGCGACAGATGGATGGATTTTTTGCAACTGTCGTGTCGCTGTCGCAGCATGTCAAATGTCGCAATGTGACACCATAGCCTATCGTTATAAAAATTGTTGAGACAAAATGTTGCGCGACACATCTCGTAGTGTAGACTAGCCTTAAAGGGGCAGGGCGCTGTGGGGGTCACTGTTAGAGGCGTTCACTGTGGATGTTACGGTTAAGGAGCAGGCCGCTGTGGAGGTCACTGTTAAGCGGACAGGGGACACTATTAAAGGGGCAACTGCTGTGGAGATCACTGTTAAGGCAGCAGGGTACTGTGGAGGTCACTGTTATAGGGGGCGGGCCCCTGAGGAGGTCACTGTCAAGGGAGTGGGGTGCTGTGAAACTCATTGTTAAAGGGGCGGGCTGCTGTGAAGGTCAAAGTTAAGGGGATTGGCTGCAGTTAACCACCTCAGGACCGCCGTACGCAGGATTGCGTCTTTGCGGCGGTCCTGTTGTTCTGGGTGGACGCGCCGGTGCGTCCTCTCGCGAGACGTGAGATTTCCTGTGAACGCGCGCACACAGGCGCGCGCGTTCACAGGATCGGAAGGTAAGCGAGTGGATCTCCAGCCTGCCAGCGGCGATCGTTCGCTGGCAGGCTGGAGATGTGATTTTTTTAACCCCTAACAGGTATATTAGACGCTGTTTTGATAACAGCGTCTAATATACCTGCTACCTGGTCCTCTGGTGGTCCCCTTTGTTTGGATCGACCACCAGAGGACACAGGCAGCTCAGTAATATGTTGCACCAAGCACCACTACACTACACCCCCCCCCCCCCCCCCGTCACTTATTAACCCCTTATTAGCCCTTGATCACCCCTGATCACCCCATATAGACTCCCTGATCACCCCCCTGTCATTGATTACCCCCCTGTCATTGATCACCCCCCTGTAAAGCTCCATTCAGATGTCCGCATGATTTTTACGGATCCACTGATAGACTGATCGGATCCGTAAAAATCATACGGACGTCTGAATGCAGCCTTACAGGGGAGTGATAAATGACGGAGGTGATCACCCCATATAGACTCCCTGATCACCCCCCTGTCATTGATCACCCCCCTGTAAAGCTCCATTCAGATGTCCGCATGATTTTTACGGATAGACTGATCGGATCCGTAAAAATCATACGGACGTCTGAATGCAGCCTTACAGGGGAGTGATCAATGACTGTGGTGATCACCCCATATAGACTCCCTGATCACCCCCCTGTCATTGATTACCCCCCTGTCATTGATCACCCCCCTGTAAAGCTCCATTCAGATGTCCGCATGATTTTTACGGATCCACTGATAGACTGATCGGATCCGTAAAAATCATACGGACGTCTGAATGCAGCCTTACAGGGGAGTGATCAATGACTGTGGTGATCACCCCATATAGACTCCCTGATCACCCCCCTGTCATTGATTACCCCTCTGTCATTGATCACCCCCCTGTAAAGCTCCATTCAGATGTCCGCATGATTTTTACGGATCCACTGATAGACTGATCGGATCCGTAAAAATCATACGGACGTCTGAATGGAGCCTTACAGGGGAGTGATCAATGACTGTGGTGATCACCCCATATAGACTCCCTGATCACCCCCCTGTCATTGATTACCCCCCTGTCATTGATCACCCCCCTGTAAAGCTCCATTCAGATGTCCGCATGATTTTTACGGATCCACTGATAGACTGATCGGATCCGTAAAAATCATACGGACGTCTGAATGCAGCCTTACAGGGGAGTGATCAATGACTGTGGTGATCACCCCATATAGACTCCCTGATCACCCCCCTGTCATTGATTACCCCTCTGTCATTGATCACCCCCCTGTAAAGCTCCATTCAGATGTCCGCATGATTTTTACGGATCCACTGATAGACTGATCGGATCCGTAAAAATCATACGGACGTCTGAATGCAGCCTTACAGGGGGGTGATCAATGACAGTTGGGTGATCACCCCATATAGACTCCCTGATCACCCCCCCTGTCATTGATCACCCCCCCTGTCATTGATCACCCCCCCTGTCATTGATCACCCCCCCTGTCATTGATCACCCCCCCTGTCATTGATCACCCCCCTGTCATTGATCCCCCCCCCCCTCTGTAAGGCTGCATTCAGTCTTTTTTTTGGCCCAAGTTAGCGGAATTTTTTTTTTTTTCTTACAAAGTCACATATTCCACTAACTTGTGACAAAAAATAAAATCTCACATGAACTCACCATACCCCTCACGGAATCCAAATGCGTAAAATTTTTTAGACATTTATATTCCAGACTTCTTCTCACGCTTTAGGGCCCCTAGAATGCCAGGGCAGTATAAATACCCCACATGTGACCCCATTTCGGAAAGAAGACACCCCCAGGTATTCCGTGAGGGGCATATTGAGTCCATGAAAGATTGAAATTTTTGTCCCAAGTTAGCGGAACGGGAGACTTTGTGAGAAAAAAATAAAAAATATCAATTTCCGCTAACTTGTGCCAAAAAAAAAAAAAATTCTATGAACTCGCCATGCCCCTCATTGAATACCTTGGGGTGTCTTCTTTCCAAAATGGGGTCACATGTGGGGTATTTATACTGCCCTGGCATTCTAGGGGCCCCAAAGCGTGAGAAGAAGTCTGGTATCCAAATGTCTAAAAATGCCCTCCTAAAAGGAATTTGGGCCCCTTTGCGCATCTAGGCTGCAAAAAAGTGTCACACATCTGGTATCGCCGTACTCAGGAGAAGTTGGGGAATGTGTTTTGGGGTGTCATTTTACATATACCCATGCTGGGTGAGATAAATATCTTGGTCAAATGCCAACTTTGTATAAAAAAATGGAAAAAGTTGTCTTTTGCCAAGATATTTCTCTCACCCAGCATGGGTATATGTAAAAAGACACCCCAAAACACATTCCCCAACTTCTTCTGAATACGGCGATGCCACATGTGTGACACTTTTTTGCAGCCTAGGTGGGCAAAGGGGCCCACATTCCAAAGAGCACCTTTCGGATTTCACTGGTCATTTACCTACTTACCACACATTAGGGCCCCTGGAAAATGCCAGGGCAGTATAACTACCCCACAAGTGACCCCATTTTGGAAAGAAGACACCCCAAGGTATTCCGTGAGGGGCATGGCGAGTTCCTAGAATTTTTTATTTTTTGTCACAAGTTAGTGGAAAATGATTGATTTTTTTTTTTTTTTTTTTTTTTTCATACAAAGTCTCATATTCCACTAACTTGTGACAAAAAATAAAAACTTCCATGAACTCACTATGCCCATCAGCGAATACCCTGGGGTCTCTTCTTTCCAAAATGGGGTCACTTGTGGGGTAGTTATACTGCCCTGGCATTCTAGGGGCCCAAATGTGTGGTAAGGAGTTTGAAATCAAATTCTGTAAAAAATGACGAGTGAAATCCGAAAGGTGCTCTTTGGAATATGGGCCCCTTTGCCCACCTAGGCTGCAAAAAAGTGTCACACATCTGGTATCTCCGTACTCAGGAGAAGGTGGAGAATGTGTTTTGGGGTGTCATTTTACATATACCCATGCTGGGTGAGAGAAATATCTTGGCAAAAGACAACTTTTCCCATTTTTTTATACAAAGTTGGCATTTGACCAAGATATTTATCTCACCCAGCATGGGTATATGTAAAAAGACACCCCAAAACACATTCCCCAACGTCTCCTGAATACGGCGATACCAGATGTGTGACACTTTTTTGCAGCCTAGGTGGGCAAAGGGGCCCACATTCCAAAGAGCACCTTTCGGATTTCACTCGTCATTTTTTACAGAATTTGATTTCAAACTCCTTACCACACATTTGGGCCCCTAGAATGCCAGGGCAGTATAACTACCCCACAAGTGACCCCATTTTGGAAAGAAGAGACCCCAAGGTATTTCGTGATGGGCATAGTGAGTTCATGGAAGTTTTTATTTTTTGTCACAAGTTAGTGGAATATGAGACTTTGTAAGAAAAAAAAAAAAAAAGAAAAAAATCATCATTTTCCGCTAACTTGTGACAAAAAATAAAAAGTTCTATGAACTCACTATGCCCATCAGCGAATACCTTAGGGTGTGTATTTTCCGAAATGGGGTCATTTGTGGGGTGTTTGTACTGTCTGGCCATTGTAGAACCTCAGGAAACATGACAGGTGCTCAGAAAGTCAGACCTGCTTCAAAAAGCGGAAATTCACATTTTTGTACCATAGTTTGTAAACGCTATAACTTTTACCCAAACCATTTTTTTTTACCCAAACATTTTTTTTTAATCAAAGACATGTAGAACAATAAATTTAGAGCAAAATTTCTATATGGATGTCGTTTTTTTTGCAAAATTTTACAACTGAAAGTGAAAAATGTCATTTTTTTGCAAAAAAATCGTTAAATTTCGATTAATAACAAAAAAAGTAAAAATGTCAGCAGCAATGAAATACCACCAAATGAAAGCTCTATTAGTGAGAAGAAAAGGAGGTAAAATTCATTTGGGTGGTAAGTTGCATGACCGAGCAATAAACGGTGAAAGTAGTGTAGGTCAGAAGTGTAAAAAGTGGCCTGGTCTTTCAGGGTGTTTAAGCACTGGGGGCTGAGGTGGTTAAGGTCAAAGTTAAGGGGATTGGCTGCAGTTAAGGTCAAAGTTAAGGGGATGGGCTGCTGTGGAGGTCCTATTTTAAAGTGGCGGGGCACTGTGCGGGGGGGTCAGTGTTATGGGGAGGGGGACTGTGGAGTTCACTGTTAAAGGGGTGGGGTGCTGTAGAGATCACTGTTATGGGGGTTACTATCTATATCTTTTAACGACACACAAACATCAAATGAAATAGAAGCCGGGTCCTGCTGCCAGTAAATAATAATAATGGGACCAACACAGATGCCTTCAGTTGCCAAGTGCACATGTAACAGGTCAGCCAGTGTCATAGGTACAAATCTGCTGACAGATGCCCTTTAAAGTTAAATTCTAATTAGCTTGATAAGAGTTTAGCTATTGGGTGTTTATGAGCTGTCAGGAGTCCGGAGATGAGAGTTACAGATCCGGCCTACAGAGCAGCTGTCTGGTGTATTTGCTGTAAAGTGAAATGCACTTGTTTGCAAAAGCACTGAAAATGGAAGCTGCAGAGGAAAAACAGTTTACAGAGGTGATTGACAGAGATAACAAGAGTCAGATCCTCAGCAGTAATCCGGGAAAACCCATTTCAGTCTGCAGCTATATTCACAATTCTTCTAGTTATAAACAGCTAATCAGCAAGGGTGCTGGGAGTCAGACGTCCACCCATCTGATTATGATGACTTCTCCTGAGGACAGGCCATCAGTATCCTAAAACTGGAATATCCCTTTAAGAGCTTAAATCCCCAAGCATTCCTTGCTAGTTTAAAGGCTATGTATACCTTTTTGGAGGAATTTTTTTTATAATTGTATTATACTCAATATGAGGTAAAAATATACATTTTTTAATTGGTCTTTATTAAAAATATGAAGTCGTTTTCTCTGTACAGAGCTGAGATGCTCTATTAGCAGGATCCGTATTTTGTCTCTCTTCTGTCAGGCAGGGAGCTGAAGGGCTCCTTATCTCTGCTCTCTGACATTATAAACACTCATTATAGCTCAGTTCTTATCTTACTGATAAGAATGTGGCTTAAATAAGTGTTTATGACCTCTTAGTAATTTAGAGTTAAGGGTTATTAAATGACTGGCAAAAAGTAAAAGTACAATTCACACAGCTAGATACACAGTTAGTCCTTTGCGATAGGAGGGCTCAATATTTTTAATAAAGACCAATAAAAAAGATTTTTAGCCCAAAATGGGTAAAATTCAATCATAAAAAAATACCACCAAAGGTGCTTTTAGGCCTCTTGCACACGAACGTATTTGTTCCGTGGCTGTATTGCGGCCGCATACGGAGTTTCCGCAATACACGCGTCACCAGCCGTGTGCATTCTTCAAGAGAATGGGTCCACAAATCCAGAGATGCGGTGCGGAACAGAACCCCATTGAAGCACTACGGAGTGCTTCCGTGGGGTTCTGTTCCGTGCTTCCGTTCCGCAAAAAAATAGAACTTGTTCTGTCTTTTTGCGGAACGGACGGATCACGGACCCATTCAAGTTGAATGGGTCTGGATCCGTCCCAGCCGCCGCACGGACATTGCCCGTGCATTGGGGACCCCAAATTGCGGTCCCCAATGCAATTGCGGTCCCCAATGCACGGAACGGAAGCAATACGTTCGTGTGCAAGAGGCCTTAATGTCTGTGTACAGCTAGTTCAGCCATTGTGCATTGTGGAAAGTGTTCTCTTTACACCTTACACTCTATAGCAGGCATGCTCAACCTGCGGCCCTCCAGCTGTTGCAAAACTACAACTCCCAGCATGCCCGAACAGCCTACAGCTACCAGCCTCTAGCAGGGCATTGTGGGAGTTGTAGTTTTACAACAGCTGGAGGGCCGCAGGTTGAGCATGCCTGCTCTATAGTAATCAACGGGGACATCTCCGTCAACAGACGTCTTGACTGTTTCCAATAGCAGCCGGCAGTATGACAGGCGAGTGTGACCATTTGAAATGTTCCCGTCTGAGCAGACTACACCTTATATAAGTGACATGTTTCATCAAGCACCATTGACTGGACCATAGGCTTTTGGGCTGCTAAGGGGTTGTCTGTGTCATGAATGAGGTGGACTTCTGAATTGTTGGCCTCTCATAGGAAGCTCAAACTCAGGTTACTCAAGTATAAAAGTGACATCATTACGTTATATCAAAATGGAGCCCCCCTTTATTTTACAGGTATTAGAGGAATCCAAATGTCTAGTGAGAAGCTTCCTCAAATCCGTGCTGGAGGATGTGAACGAGCGAGAGTGTCAGATGTTGAAACAGCTCTGGAGCTCCCCCAAGGGCCTGGACTCTCTGTTCAGCTACTTACAGGACAAAATCTATGAAGTCTGATTCCAGCAGCAAGTCAGACTGGAGAAAAGTTTTTTTTCTTCCGTCTTCGCGCCTGCCGTAACCTTGAATGATGTCTGGGACACTGTTGTGAAAGTTCCCAGAATTATGCAATGAGGTATTCCAAGGAATCTGTCCTACTGCTTCCACCTGATTCTTTAATTTTTCTCGTTACATTAAGTGGTATCGGCTGTTGAAACCATACACAATGTACTTGATGATGAAACTTCCATCCCTGCAAAAAAAAAAAAGTAACATTCCATCTGCCACAAAGCACCTTCTTTTCAGCAGAATTTCTTACTGTGATGATGACGCAAACATTCGAAAACTTAGTTGAAGTAATAATGTGAGAATTGCACTTTGTATCTATTTTGGTTGTTTTTTTGTTTTTTAATTATTCCTTCCTTGTACTTACATATTGGATGATTTGTGTGTATAGTTGGGTTTTCTCTTTGTTTTCCTGTTTGGTCGTGTAGCCTGATAATTTATTGAATTTATGTTTGGAACGGGTAGAGATGGAAGTTTTTTTTGCCACTTCTGCCCATCTGATAAGTAATAATAATAATATTACAGATAATAATGCAAGACGCATTGACCTATGTTGTGCCACCAAAAACAGGACTGAAAGGGAGTCATGTTACATGAAGTGGCATGGTCGCCTTTTACTTGAGTAGTGAGGAAAAACAAAATGGTGTTTTTGTGTTTATTAAAGGAGAACACCGCCCAAAGCTTAAGGATGTATGTTTAGGTTATAATAAGGGAATACGTTACTGGTGGATCTGTGTTGTTGTTTTTTTACAGTATGGCAGGTTGTTTTCCCAGCATGTGAAGTCACATTTTGCCCTCTTCTGTTCTTCTGAAGGTACCCACAGACCAGCCTACAACCCGTGGTTCTCCAGCTGCTTCGAAATTCCATGCTGGAAGTTGTAGCTGGAGAGCTACAAGCTGGAGGTGGTTCCACGAAGAGGAAAAGTTATGGCCAGATATATTCACATAATAAGGTTGTGCAGATAAGCAGAAGAAAACTGTTAAATCTCCTTCCATGGTATCACCTTCCCAGGTGGCATCTGGTAATACAACGGGAGGCTGGTACTGGACAAAAAAGAAGACACCCTGTAGAAGTATAAGATACTTGTAGATTTTATTTAAGGTTACAATTGCTTTATTGGCCAAAACACATGACAATACATAAAATTAAATGGGATGGCCCATCCGGGACATTGATGGCATATCGCAATGTCGGAAAGGGACCCGTTTCTATCTAAAGAACAGGACCCCCCAAAGTGAAGGAGAGCACACCGAACATCCATGATGTGCTCTCCATTCATGGCTATCGGAGTTCCAAAAAATATCTGGACGAGCTGCTCTGCTATTTTCGGGAGTCCCACAGTAGTGCATGGAGAGTGGGCGCACATGCGCAACTGCTCATTTTTGGAGGGGGTCCATTTCTGGGGATAGATTTGGGTCTGAGAGATGGGACCCACACCTATCTGGTATTGATGGCATATCCTAGAGATATGACATCAATGTCCGAGATGGGAATACCGCTTTAAATGTGATGATCATGTCTACTGGTAAGTTTATTTCGTGAAGACTATTGGTCCAGTACCAGTTTCATAGTTAATGGTTCTCCGATCCAACCAGTTCAACCACAGTCCACTTCTCCTCTGGTGCCATAAGATAGTCTCAGCCCTTACCTTTGTGTAAAATAGAGATGGACCAGGTTAGATGTTTCACCGATGATTTTCCCAAAAATGGAGCTGTCTCACTGCCCTCCCCTCTCTTGCTTGTATGTGCAACCATCTGTGTTGTCCCTTGTCATGAATGGGGACCCTTAACCACATCACCACGACCTACTTGAAGGAAGCAAGGCGCGGCATGCTAGTGAAGAGAGCAAATTGTGAAAGGAGATGTCTGGCCAATCAAGGTTCAGAATGGCATACACGGCTGAAGTAAGCAACCTGGTCTCCTGTCATATTTTTTTTGTTAAATGTGTGGGGCAAGTAGTAATTTTTCAATATACTTTCTTTATTGGTTTTGCATTTTTTAGGAAAAAAACTGACCCTGAGTTTGATATTTGGCAGTGAGCTGCCTGCCTTCACGGTTTAGTTCAGGACTGAATAGTGAAGATGTCCCTCGCTCATGAAAAAATGTTCATTATCACTTGACCTACACATTTAACAAAAAATGTGTTCTGCATATCCTCATAAAGAAATATAGTAACAGAGCATCTTTGCTGTAATTCTCAGTGAACATATGGACGCACCCATTATAGACCAGATTGTCTACTTTGGCTGCAAGGGCTGAAGCGGACCTAAAGGGGTTTTATGCATATTTATTATGGCATATCTACTAAGTCTGATCGTTTGGGGATCAAAAGAACTGGGGCTCCTAGTCCCTGGATCTGGCTATGCATGCAGCATACACATGCATCCATAAGTCGATCAGAGAGAACGCCTTCAAACATACACCTGAGGTATCGCCAGATCTGAAGAATTGTAAAAACACTGAACTCCAGACAATGTAAAATATTTTAGGTGGTGGTCCTGTCGAAGTGGACCTGACACTTGGTGGCATCCCTCTTGTCATCTGCACAGGTACCCATGGAATCTTGCCAGCATCTCAGCTCTTCGCAGTGTGCTGGCGCCATCTAAGCTGCCTCTTACCAGCCGTCCTTAGGATCTGCTCACATGCTCAGGATTAATGAGGATTTTGGTGTGGTTTCTGCACCTAAATAATCACAATCCACCCCATTCTCAAGGAAAACATTCCGCAACACTGAGAAAAGAACGTTCTTCTCATGGAAAAGCCACAGACTTGCCCCGTGGAAAGGGACTAAACCCTGTACAGATCTGCCAGAACAGCCACTGCACTTCCACGGCAGATATCACAGTGCCAGCCTTGGATCCCTTTGTAAATATATGTTGGCTTTACCATAGGCAAATCTAACGTGTGTGAACATACCCTTAAACCCCATGGTAGTAAATTTTGAATTCAACAACTCTGCTCTACTTTTCTAGAAGGAATGTGGTGTGAGATCAAATTTTTTTTTTATTGGAGAAAAAGCGTTTTTTTGTTATTAAATCAATTGCTTTTTTTTACAAAGTTTTTGAATGCAGCCGATGGGATTTGAAAATCCTTGAAGTGTTTATTTTTGCTGTTTTTTGCTCTATCGCAGTGGTCTTTGTTCGTCCTGTTGAGCCATTTCACTTGTACTTGGGGGTTATATAAACCCTTTGGCAGATGCAAGAACTTCCTAAAGATTTGTGATGCAGAATATTAATAATGCAAGAGTTTAAAGGGTAAACCCTATGGACACCTTTGGGACATTTTACTCATTTTGGGGAAAGAATAATTTTTTCAGTTGGTCTTTATGAAAAATGTTCAGCCGTTTCTGAGATACAAGGGTTAAAAATCTTTTTTTTTTTTTTTTTTTTGCAAGCGGTCAGTCTGTTTTCTTTGAATCCCATCAGCTGACGGTTCATGTGTAGCTCTTATATCTTGACCTCATAAACGCTCATTATCGCTCAATTCTTATCCAACTGATAAGAATGTGGCTAAATTGTTTGAGGTACACATGAGCCGTCAGATGAGGAGATTTGAAGAAAACAGACTGTGACAGCTTGCAAACACACTGATTGTTAACCCTTGTATCTCTGAAATGGCTGAACATTTTTAATAAATGATTTTTAGCCTAAAATGAGTACAATTCAATCGTAAAAAAAATGTCCCTGTTGGTGTACATAGCCTTTAAAAATGTTTTCTTTTTTTTTAGAGCATACTTGAAAAATTAGTCCTTTAAGGGGTAATATTAATATAATCATATGGGTTAAAATGACATGTCATTACTCACCTTACCTATCCGCTGCCGTTGATGCTGCCCCGATCCCTGCTGTTATCCACTTCCTGGTCCCGGACTCCACACATATTGTAAAAAATGTCTTGGACCGCCTGTTCAGTCAATGACCAGCTGCAGTGAGCAGTCCAAGCCATTTTAGATCGGGACCAGGAAGTGGAGAGTAGCGGGGACTGGAGCAGTATCGGAATTATTTTTATTTTATTTTTTTTAACCTATTACACACCCTTTATTAGTAAGAAAATATTCTCCTGGAAAATGCCTTTAAGTTAATATGTTAAAAATGCCCTAATTTTGTTCAGTTGCAAAGCCTGATTGCATCAAAAAGGACTTCCAAAGTGCCATTCAGGGGATGTAAAATAGGGAGGTAAGTAAACAAAGGACTTGATAGGCGTTGCTTAGGAGCAAACCCTCAATTTTTATTATTTTTTTTTTTTTTGCTGTATGATAATACTTTTTGGGACACATCTGTCCCTTCATCAGGTTAGTTGCAACTGACCTGATGAAGGGACCGCTGGGGTCCTGAAAAACATTGTCATACATCTCATAAAGAGTTCATCATCCATCTCCACTCAGAGTTTTGCTCCTAAGCAGTACCGCTTTCTAGTCCTTTTTCTACTTACTCCAATTGTTCACGTTCCAAACCTATCCTTGGATCCGGCAGGGCAGCACACAGCAGCCAGCGGACCCCCATATGCAGCGATGCCCTGAGCACAACCACTGGAAGTGAGTAGCTCTTGCCATAGTTTCTTCTTGTCCTTCGATGGTCCTGCCTTTCATGCGCTTCTTCTCTCTTCGAGCCTTGTGAGATATCTTGGCCGTTCATCATTCAAGGGAACCGCATGACCTATTTTCCTGCTGCTCAGAGTATTAAAAATAGGATGACTCCTTTTCTGAGGAGTCAGGAGGGCAGGGCGCAGTTCTTATTACTCCCTAACTGGCACTTTGGGAGGGCATTTAGTTGAGCAGAACTTTACCCACAAGTCTCTTATTTCTTGAGGATGCAAAATGGCTGCCTCCCTTTTATTGGTTATCAATAAATACGCTGATGGAGTGTAATATTAAAGTGTGGTCCTGAGAAAATACCCTTCCTGCCTCTTTAAAATGTAGACTAAACCCTAGAGATCCAATCTGGGCAGAGTTTTACATTGAGAGGCCTCATGATACAAGCTGATGTCTTGTCTTCGATATATAGACCATGGTGATGCAATGAAGAAATTCTCTAGTTTTTTGTGAGAAAGCAATCAAGCTAGAATTTATTTAGAAATAGACCTCACGGTATAATTTTGTAGTACTGTATTTTTGTAGTGTCTTGCCTACAAGGAAAAAAAAATAAAGTGAAAAATACACCTATTCCTTAGGTTTATTCTGCTCTGTTGTGCTACTATGCACTAGTGATGTCAGGAATGTATATTCAGCTGCCTTTGAAATAGATGTGACAAGTCCTTTTCACTTTACAAATACATGTTTAAGTAGTTCTCTTGTCAGTTCTTCCGGGTTAAATGGGAATTCCACCTTAAAGTGGATCTCCAACTTTTTAACACAATGCAGTTCTTTTTTAGATCCATCCTTCTTTGACGATAAAGACAACTTGAAATCTCCTACAGAGTTAAAGGGGTTTTCCATGTGTTTTTAACTAATGACCTATCCTCTGGTCTGATCGGTGGGGGTATGATTCCCAGGACCCCCACTGATCAGCTGTTTGAGAACAGCGCCATCCATTGTATAGTGGTTGTGCTTGGTATTGCAGCTCAGTCCCTTTCACTTCAGTGGGGCTGAGCTGCACATAGGCCATGTGGCCGATTAACGTGATGTCACATGGCCTAGGAAAAGCCTGAGAAGACAACGAGCATCACTGCCTTTAACAGCTGATCGGTGGGGGTCCCGGGTGTCCGACCCCGACAGATCAGATACTGATGACCTATCCAGAGGCTAGGTAATCCGTAAAAAAAAAAAAAAAAACACTTAGAAAATCTCTTTAAATGACAAAATTCTGACTTCCACTAGTGGGAGCTACTGAGCTCAGTGTATAACTGTATGCAGGCAGCTAGAATAATTTTCCCTATTTTAAAGAGGTCGTCCAACATCCTAAAATGAAATAAAAACTATTAGAATGCTATACAATTATTATTCAAGTAATACTTTACCGATCCATTGCTGCTCCCGTTCTGAGGCTTCTTTTTTCCGCATCCAGTCTCTGTTCTTCCCTCTCCAGTGATGGTGTGTTGTCACGGACATGACCACTGCTGCCAATCACCATTTGTAGCCGTGACGAGTCGGCATCACAAAGGTCACCACTGCGGCCAGTGATCGGCTGCAGTGGTCACAAGTCTGTGTCAAAATGTCACCACTGCAGAACAGGGACCAGTGGGGTACTCGGGAAGTGTTGGAACGGTAGCTATAGAGAGTCAATAAGGTGTTAATTCATTTATTATTTTATAGCAGTCTGAGCAGTTTTTATGAAAATTTCAGATGGCTGTCCACCCCTTCAAATTCTGTGTATGCAGGGGGTTTGGAGCTCTGCTTCAGAAAAATGGGTCTTCAGTTAGAAAGGAACACAAAGGTGGACATGCCAGGAACTTTACTCCATTTACGTACCTGTTGCTGTACCTTTTGGTCTGGGGAATTTGCACTGTAGTTAAGAAGAAGCTGGTCAGTGGACTACATCTTTTTTTAGGTCCATGAATGACCATTGTTGAGGTCCTTTTCTGAGGGCCTTCACCACGCAAGTAGGTGTTTTTGGTTCCCAGCAGCGTTTTACAATGATTGTCACTTGTCTTTCCTATGCAATAAACTGCTTAATAAGTTCCAGATATGAGATGACATTCCTCCCAGTCTACAGTAGGTTTGGGGGGTACAGACCAAGTGGGGTCTTGAAGTAACCATCTCTGCAGTTCTTAGAGGTTTTCCATATAGTAAGATACATAACATGATCTATTCTCTTTAGAAACTCAGTTTCCAAAGTTCTATGTTCTCCTTTCATAATCCAATCTCCTATAACTGGACACCGAAATTTGCCACCATCCTCCATGTGGGTCTCCTGTAGCATCGGTGTATGGGACGTGGTGTGTATTCATATACATTCATCTGTATAGCAGCTTATATGCACGCATTAATCTCTTTGTTACTTGGTTGTTTTAAGGAAATGTACAAGAAAAATTATAGGGGTTATCCAGAAATTTGATATTGATGGCCTATCCTCAGGAGTATCCATCATCCATATCCGATTTGTCAGGGGTCTCATCAGCTGTTCGAATATTCTACTCCAGGAAAACCCCTTTAAAATCCAACCTGTAGGATCCTTGCTTACCCCCATGGGCACCATGAGGTAGTTCCAGGGACAGACTTTTTCCCAAAATCTGAAGTAAAGCACTTTGAAGTAGTTGATCCGATTCTATTTATTCTGACAGTCACTCATTTCAGGAGACCCTGGTAGGAGATCTAATTTCCGATATATGCATCGTGCCATGTGCTGTTTTATCTTATCTCGCTGTTATTTCACAAGTAACGGAATGAATGAAGCCCATCGAGGATGGCTCCCGATTCCTCTCAAATGAGAAGATCTATCAATATAAATTTGTGATTCTCTTCTTCGGTCAAGTGGCTTAAAGGGTTTGTCCAGGATTTTGATATTGAAGACCTATCCTCAGAACAGGTCATCAATATCTGATCTGTGGGGCCAACTCTCCGCATCACTGCCGATCAGCTGTTTGAAGCGGCCATGGTGCAGAGGAGAGCGCTGCTGCCTCCTCCAAGCTTACCAAGCACAGCGCTGTACATTGTTTAGTGGCTGTGACTGGTATTGCAACTCAGATCCATTCACTTGAATGGGCCTGAGCTGCTACTAGGCCACGTGACCGATGGACGTGACGCCACTGGCCTAGGAACAGCCCATAGCACCCACTGTAGCTCCGTGACCTCTTCAAACAGCCAATTGACGGGTGTGCCAGAATCGGAGCCCCACTGATCAGATATTGATGATCTATCCTGAGGACAGGACATCAATACTAAACTCTTGGACAACCCCTGTAAGGGTAGTCTTCCCTATGCTTTCGGCTATAACTACTTTGCATGAGAGAAGACCAGTGTTGAACAACTGCCTAGGCGACTACCCCGACAACTGCGCATTTTCCTGACTACATCTCCCATCTGCCGAAAGGTATGGCCAAATATGTACTTAGCTAGGCCTACCTTAAAAAATTCGACTTAAATTTACCTTACATGTGAGAGTTTGTGGAAAAGCTGAACGACAACCAATATGACCGCCATTAGATCCCACAAGGAACGGCCAATTTGGCTGACAGTGTGATCATAGCCTTGTCGTTTTTTGGTACCTGTGGAATTAAAGGGGTTGTCCAGGACTGGAAAAAGATGGCTGCCTTCTTTCAAAAACAGCACCACACCTGTTCACAGGTTGTGTGTGGTATTACGGCTCTGCCCCATTCACTTCAATAGAAATGTGCTGTCATACGAGACACAGCCCATGGACCATGCAGCCATGCTTTTCTACTCCTGGACAACCCCTTTAAAATGAATCTATGAAACAGATCAAGGGGGCAGATTTATCAAAACTGGTGTAAAGTAGTACTGGCTTAGTTGCCCATAGCAACCCATCAGATTCTGCCTTTCATTTTCCAAAGGAGCTCTGAAAAATGAAAGGTTGAATCTGGTTGCTATTGGCAACTAACCCAGTTCTACTTTACACCAGTTTTGATAAATTTCCAGGTGTTTTACATTGCATACTGTGGCATGGAGACAGGAACACCGTGGCACTGACTTCCAATCACAGCGCAGCTTTCATTTTTCCAAAGCGGTTTAAGAAATGGAAGCTCCACTGGGATTGGCCAGTCGTCCTGTTTTGATGAATGAGGACCATGTATATTAAATTCATAAAAGGCCTCATAGCAACCAATCAGAGTGCACCTTTCATCTTCCCAGTGCAGTTCAGAATATGGAAGCTGGCCTCTGATTGGCTAATATAGAACAGGACAACGCTCTGTGTTCTCACATTGCAGTCGTATTTCTGGGGCGCTTTTGCTGTGATTTCTCAAAAAATTACTGCAAAAAAAAAAAAAATCTGAACACGAGGCTCATGTTCCAGATCAAAAAGTCTAGTAAAAGCCCCAGGAGGGTTTCGAAGGAAAAGTAGTGCCCTCCATGGTGGCGGAATTTTTTTTTTTCCTGATTTCAGAATTGTAAACTCTTTACCTCAGAAATCTTGTTACTTTCGGTTTGCAGATTGTGCGGATCGCGTGTGACCGACCTGTCTGTCCGCTCCATGCGTATAACTAGATTAGATATTTGAGGCTTTTTAGAGGCCTTTGGTCATTTCAGTTGTACCAATAGTGGGGGAAAAATTATTTTTCAAAAACGGCCGATTAGTTGTGTTTTGTGCAACTGTCATTGTTTCAATGTTAAAAATATATTTATTTGGAGTACGATTTTGAAAGCAGAATGTATTAATATTTTCCAATCAATGTCCATGGAGTGTTGTGTTTTATTGCCGTCTGTATGCCTTTAATCAGAGGGAAAAGTCCAGCCTAAAGGGCTTCTCCGGGATTAGAATAACATGGCCGCACACAGCCCCATTCGCTTCATTGGCACCGGGCTGCAATGCCAGACGCAACCTGCAGATAGGTGCGGTGCATGTTTTTCTAATCCTGATCAACCCCTTTAAAAGTCGTTTGTCAGCAGCACATCGTCCTGTATAACCAGCCGGCAATATGCAAAGGGAACGGGGGAGGGGGGGGGGGCAAACAATTGTAATAATCATGGTTTGCATCGGGCCAAGCAAAAGGCACTTTAAACAAATACTTGCATATCATTCATTGGCCCTCGTTTAGTGTTAGGCGACCCTTAAAGTTGCAGAGAGAGCAGAACCTCTAGGTGTAACGGTAACGCCCCCGTTGCTCCTAGAAGCTCATTTGCATATATTAAAACATCCTTTTTCTCAGCAATGCGGTCACATATGAACATGGGACCAACACAGATGCCTTCAGCTGCCAAGTGCACATGTAACAGGTCAGCCGGTGTCCTAGGGACAAATCTACTGACAGATGCCCTTTAAGTGGCCATACACAGGAGATAACTGCCGCCTGACCGCTGCCTCTCCCGATCCTTCCGTGTGTATGCCGAGTATGAATATGTTGTGAATGGGGAGAGAGCAAGGATCAGGCAGAATCCAACCTGCCCCATCCTTATTCCCCCCCTCCCTAACATCAGCCATCCGGAGGCCACCACATTAGATGTCAGCTAAACCTGCGGGTTCGGCCAGTGCTCATCTTGTGCTTTGGTTTGGCTGCTTATTATACATTTTTCATCATTTTTAATTTAATCCTGAGAAAAAACAAAGGCGCTAGGGGCAGTAGAAAAGAAACACTTGAGACGTACAATATAACACATTATGGTAGTGTGTCATGTATAACGGGATAATTGCAGCTTCAGAGCAGGGAGATCATTCATATTGCGCTCATTACATTTTATGAAAAAAAAAAAAGAAAACTTCATTAGAAAGATTTTAAATTGCAAATCCATCAATTTCCTCATAAAGACGTCATCTTGAGAACAAGACCGGTTTATGCAGCACCGTCCTAATCATCCATTTCCCCAGATATGTCATAATTCCTCCCAACCCATCCAGCCCCATCCGTCTATTTAATATCTTCAATCTAAAAAAAAACACAAAAAGACTCAGGAAATCTGTGAAGATTATGGAGAAATCATTAATCGGACATTTCATCGAGAAGCTTTTCACATAGTGGAAAAAAAAACAATTGAAATTATTTTAAGCGATATTCCTACAGAGAGCATCAAACCTACAATTATTCATAGAAAAATAAGAATAAAATAACTTTTTAGTAATCTATCGGAGTAAAACGAGCGGATAGTGTGTAGTGCAGGTGTTAGCAAGTGAAACTACAAGTCCCAGCATACACACCGGCTCAGCTGCTCTCATAACTCTTAGGCCCCTTTCACACGAGCGAGTTTTCCGCGCGGATGCGTTGCGGGAGGTGAACGCATTGCATCCGCACAGAATCCTGACCCATTCATTTCTATGGGGCTGTTCACATGAGCGGTGATTTTCATGCATCACTTGTGCGTTGCGTGAAAATCGCAGCATGCTCCTCTTTGTGCGTTTTTCACGTAACGCAGGCCCCATAGAAATGAATGGGGTTGCATGAAAATCGCAAGCAAGTGCGGATGCGGTGCGATTTTCACGCATGGTTGCTAGGAAACGATCGGGATGGAGACCCGATCATTATTATTTTCCCTTATAACATGGTTATAAGGGAAAATAATAGCATTCTGAATACAGAATGCATAGTAAAATAGCGCTGGAGGGGTTAAAAAAAATTAAAAAATGATTTAACTCACCTTAGTCCACTTGATCGCGTAGCCCGGCATCTCTTCTGTCTCTTTTGTTGAATAGGACCTGTGGTGAGCATTCATTATAGGTCAAGGACCTTTGATGACGTCACTCCGGTCATCACATGGTACGTCACATGATCTTTTACCATGGTGAACACCGATCCCAAGCCCGAACTTCTGTGAAGAAGTTCGGGTTTGGGTACCAAACATGCGCGATTTTTCTCACGCGAGTGCAAAACGCATTACAATGTTTTGCACTCGCGTGGAAAAAATGCGGGTGTTCCCGGAACGCACCCGCACATTTTCCCGCAACGCCCGTGTGAAAGAGGCCTTAAAGAAAAAAAATTTAGCATTCTGGGAGTTGTAGTTTCAAAACAGCTGGAGGTTGCTGTTCCCTGATGTAGTGTATGACAAAACTTGTGAAAACCATCAACAAGCAGGCCATACCTTATGTCAAGATATTCCTGTTAATTAGACAGATTTGCAGCAAATTTTGTATGTTAATGAGCTGGTGAGACTGAGTGACTGATTACTAAACCATTGTACATTCCATAAACGGAATGGAAAAACACTGAACCCAACATAAGATCCGTAAATGGCAGCGGTCCTGCTTGCTTGTTGCTTCTGTAGAGCAGAAGACTTTTGTATATAAAAAAAGTGATAGCAGTAAGAACGGACGCATGGATATAACTTATAAGGAGTTTTGTCACTTCAGCAAATGGCATTTATCATGTAGAGAAAGTTAATACCAGGCACTTACTAATGTATTGTGATTGTCCATATTGCTTCCTTCCTTTGCTGGCTGGATTCATTTTTTGATCACATTATACACTGCTCATTTCCATGGTTACGACCACCGTGCAATCCATCAGTGGTGGACGTGCTCTACTTGTTAAATGCCATTTGCTGAAGTGAGAAAACCCCTTTAAGTTCAGGTTGGGGAAACATGGAGGCAAATGACACCACTCCGCCTCAACCTTATGTGATTAAACTAAATAACAACACTGACAACTTTTAATGGAATAGAAATGGCCGAAGTGCTTTATTAAGGGTAACCAAAATTAAAACCAATAAATAATTTAATTAATTAATAATTAAAACCAAAACAATAAATACCAATTTAAAACCATCCATATATAGACCAAGATCCACTCTGCATCAGCTGAGCGATACAGCCCCTCTAATAAAGCACAGCGACAAAATAGCTTAAAATTAAGGGAGGGCGGGCGCTGTCCAGATCCGCGTCGACTGCCATGAGGTAGCGCCGAACCTGCAAATATAAAGGGGACGAAATTCCCGCCGTGCGGGCAGGAACAAATCAGAGAGCTGGAAATCTCCTCCAGCAACAGGTCAGTAACCAATTAGGAGCTCAGCTTCAGTTGCCATCCAAATTCTTCAATGTAAACAGAACCAGCTCCAACCGGATTCAGCTTCTTACACACCTTGACTGAGGTAATTTTACCTGGAAAATAAGGGGGGGGGGGGTAGAGAGAGCAAGAGCTACCTAATATAAATGCAATAAAAAAAAGGGGGGTTATTGCCCCCATGTGTCCCCCAAGCTAATCGCTCTGGTGGGCCCGTACATTCTAAAAAAAAAAAGGAGAGGAGAGGATTAACCGGATTTTTTGGACTATAAGACACACCGAAAGACACACAGGTTTTAGAGGAGGAAAATTAAGAAAAATATTTTTTTAGTTTTTTTTTTACTAAATGGTGTGCTAAAATATGTAATAAGATAACAGATGGGGGATATTCTGCTGACTCACTGTTTATGGGGGGCTATGCCGCTGACACTGTTATGGGAGATATCAGCCGCTGACTCACTGTTAGGATGAGGGATCTGCTGCTCACCCACTGTATTGGGGGACACTGTAGGGGCCTCTTTATTAGGAAACACAGTATTGGGCTTATAACAGTTATGGGGTACTCTTTCCATTGAACTTTTACCTGAGCCAGCAGGCAGTCACGTGGGGAGGCACGTACGGACAGAGCAAGCACATTAGGAAAGCCTGCATCGCCCACATCTCCTCCAGCACCAGCGCACCGCATCTCCCGCCGAAGGAGAGACCGGAGAACTCGATGCGGACAGTCAGGTCAGTAAGCAGACTTGTGTACATCACAGCCTGCGATATCTACGATCACGGTATGGCAGTGTCAGGCTACATTGGGACTATAAGATGCACTGCTGGTTTTCCCCCACTTTTGAGGGGATAAAAGTGCGTCTTATAGTCTGAAAAATACAGTTAAAAAAATAATAATTATATCTTAAAGATCCCTCACTGTTCCCTTTCTGATGCTTCCCAGGTCCCATCCCGGTTTCTACTTCCCAGTGCCTCTCGCACAGGAAATGTGACTACTCGCTTTTTTAAGCCATTCTGCCGTTCCGCGGCCGCACAAAAAAGATAGAACGTGGCCTGTTCTTATCCACAATTACGGACAAGAATAGGCATTTCTATCATAGGGCCAGCGGTGTGCATTTCTCAAAATGCGGAACGCACGCGGCCGGTGTTTGTGTTTTGCGGACTGCTGTATATCAAATATGGAAAGACTATATAACGAAGGTTCATGGCTAGAGATGAGCTAATTTATTAAAATTTGGTTAGTCTGATTCTTCCAAATGGACCCTGTGATTCAATTCTGGTCCGAAATGATTCTACCCAAATCGAAAGTACTTTGAATTCCTGGAAAAGTCTCTCCTACTTTCACTCTCTCTCCCACACTCTAATTCTTTCACCCTCTCTACTAGAGGGTCAATTCACTCATCTCTATTCATGGCACAACTCCGGGTTCATCCACTACTTCTCAGAAAATGACCTAGCCACATTCTAATCTCTGTTTTAGGGCTCATGCACACGAACGAGTGCCGGCCAGCCCCTGCTGCGAACCGCGAATTGCAATGCACAGGTACTGCCTGTAGGGTCGCCACATGCGGATCATGGACCCATCAACTTGAATGGGGTCCGCGATCCACATCCGGCGGTCTGCAACGTAAAAACTACTTTTTTGTAGTGCGGAGGCACGGAGAGAAAGCTTATGGAAGCACTCCGTAGTGCTTCCGTGGGATTCCGTGCCTCCGTTCCGAACCAACCTTCCAAATTGCAGTCCCATTTAAGTGAATGGGTCCGCATCCGTGATACAGGGTGCACACGGCTGTGGGCATGAGCCCTTAAACTTAGGTGCTATATTTTCTATTTTCGCAATAGGCCCTGGGTGTGCTACCCACTAGGCTGATAGCATTTCCATTTTTTATTCAGCTTACTTTTCGGTTGTGCTGTGTAGCCTGGGTCAGAGACAGCAGAGTCATCAGGGCATGACGGAGAAGTTAATGTTATGACAAATGTATTGTACTGCATAAAGATTAGATTAGGTGAGATAGTAAGACTATACTCACAGATAAGACTGTATACAGCCCTGCGTTATCTATTATTGTGGCAAAGACTCAAAAATGTCCCTGGTTCACCACTGCATTACACAGAAGCCCCACTGATTTCAATTGGTGCAGGGTAATTATATATTTCTCGTGTGGCTACCCTGGGTGATAACAGTGGTTGATGTGGTGGTCCCAGCAGCAGGACGCCCAGTGAATAGATCATCATTTAGGGGCTAATGCATTGAGTCGACATATACACTCACCTAAAGAATTATTAGGAACACCATACCAATACGGTGTTGGACCCCCTTTTGCCTTCAGAACTGCCTTAATTCTACGTGGCATTGATTCAACAAGGTGCTGATAGCATTCTTTAGAAATGTTGGCCCATATTGATAGGATAGCATCTTGCAGTTGATGGAGATTTGAGGGATGCACATCCAGGGCACGAAGCTCCCGTTCCACCACATCCCAAAGATGCTCTATTGGGTTGAGATCTGGTGACTGTGGGGGCCATTATAGTACAGTGAACTCATTGTCATGTTCAAGAAACCAATTTGAAATGATTCGAGCTTTGTGACATGGTGCATTATCCTGCTGGAAGTAGCCATCAGAGGATGGATACATGTTCTCATTCTGTTTACGCCAAATTCGGACTCTACCATTTGAATGTCTCAACAGAAATCGAGACTCATCAGACCAGGCAACATTTTGGTGAGCTCGTGCAAATTGTAGCCTCTTTTTCCTATTTGTAGTGGAGATGAGTGGTACCCGGTGGGCTCTTCTGCTGTTGTAGCCCATCCACCTCAAGGTTGTGCGTGTTGTGGCTTCGCAAATGCTTTGCTGCATACCTCGGTTGTAACGAGTGGTTATTTCAGTCAACGTTGCTCTTCTATCAGCTTGAATCAGTCGGCCCATTCTCCTCTGACCTCTAGCATCCACAAGGCATTTTTGCCCACAGGACTGCCGCATACTGGATGTTTTTCCCTTTTCACACCATTCTTTGTAAACCCTAGAAATGGTTGTGCGTGAAAATCCCAGTAACTGAGCAGATTGTGAAATACTCAGACCGGCCCGTCTGGCACCAACAACCATGCCACGCTCAAAATTGCTTAAATCACCTTTCTTTCCCATTCTGACATTCAGTTTGGAGTTCAGGAGATTGTCTTGACCAGGACCACATCCCTAAATGCATTGAAGCAACTGCCATGTGATTGGTTGACTAGATAATTGCATTAATGAGAAATAGAACAGGTGTTCCTAATAATTCTTTAGGTGAGTGTATATCTGGATATTTTTATTGTTTGTTTGTAATTATGTTTTCTAGGATAAAAATCCACACAAAGTTTGAATACAACTAAAGGGAACCTATCACCATGAAAATGCAGTGCAATCTGCAGGCAGCATGTTATGGAGCAGGAGGAGCTGAGCAGATTGATATATAGTTTTGTGGGAGAAGATTCAGTATAACTTGTATTTCATTCATTTAAATTCCTGTTCATTCTGGGCTTTGAAGTCCAGGAGGTGGTCCTATCAGAGACTGACTGCCTTCTCTGTTTGACTGTGTATACCGAGATAGCTGTGCATCACTGATAGGACCGCCCCCTAGATTTCCAAGCCCAGAATGAGCAGGAATTTAAATGAATGAAATACAAGTTGTACTGAATCTTTTCCCAAAAAACTATATATCAATCTGCTCAGCTCTTCCTGTTCTATAACATGCTGCCTGCACCTCAGATGTGTTCAACATAATAGGATCCCTTTAAGATCATATACCACTTTAGCACACCAATGTCATACTTACAATGATCCATAATGCTGGTCAAAGTTCTCCTACTGATGTCCTACAAAAATGTATAAGGCCTCATGCACATGACCGTATGAGTTTTGAGGTCCACAAACTGTGGATACCAGACGTTTTCTTTTTCCCCTCTATAGAATGTCATATCCTTATCCGCAAAACGGACAAGTATATGACCTGTTCAGGGCAGGAGCTCCGTACAGTAATAGAATGTATTGGCTCCGATGAGCCGAAGTTATTACTTCGTGAAGTCTCGCGAGACTTTGGGTAACTTCAGAAATTAATTTCTACTGTTAAAAACCTTGGAAATTGTTTTTTACAGTATAAATCAATTTCTGAAGTTATTATACGAAGTCTCACGAGACTTCACGAAGTAATAACTTCGGCTCATCGGAGCCAATACATTCTATTACTGTACGGAGCTCCTGCTCTGTACAGTATTAGAACGAAGTTTTATGCGAATCGACTTTGGATGCTTCATCCGAAGTCGATTCGCTCATCCCTAGTGATAAGTGTCTGCCGAGAGAGACCGAGCTTCTGAGAATTTTCCGATTTCAGATCATCTGGATATTTCAAATGTCTCAACGTCCTTTGTTGTGAACGATGCAACACATGAAAATACAGCAGTCAGCCATAACATTACAACCACTGACTGTTGAAGGGAAAAACATGGATTTTCTCATGACAATGGCACCTGGCAAGGGCTTAGATATATGAGGCAGCAAGTGAAGATTCAGTTCTTAAAATTTTCATATTGTAAGCAGGAATAAAGGGCAAGTGTAGGGACCTGAGTGACTTTGATAAGGGTCAGACTGTGAAGGGGTCAGGGTATCTCTTATAGAGTGTTTCCAATCTTCAGTTGTTGACTACCAAAAATGATCCAAGGAAAACAACCTATGAACTGGTAAATGAGGTCATAAGCATCCAGGGCGAGCAAAAACTAGCCTGTCCGGTCTCATAGAAGAGCTGCTGAAGCCACAGACCATACCAACGCTGACTCCTCTCCACTGCCAAAAGTGGCTACAATGTGCAGGTGAGCATCAGAACAGGACCTTGAAGGAAAGTGGTCCGGTCTGATAAATGACAATTTCTTTTACATCATGTAGACAGCAGAGCATGTGCTTACCTGGGGACATGATGTCACCAAGATTTACTATGGGAAGAAGACAAGTCAGTGGAGGCACTGTGATGCTCTGGGCAATGTTCTTATTGGAAAACCTTGGGTCCTTCAATGTTTCAAGTGGATGTACCTTTATTGCATACCACCGATCTAAACACTATTGTGGACCAAGTATTTACCTTTATGGCAATGGCAAAAATGTTCAGAAGTGGTTTGAGGAACATGGCAAAGGGTTCAAGGCGTTCATCACAAATTTCCCAGATCACGATCAACCTGAACATATTGGCGCTACATACTGTACAGCCGGACTGTATCAGATCTTGTGGAGTCCATGCCTTCACAGGTCAGAGCTGTTTTTGTCGGCATGAGTGGGACCTACATTATATTAGGATGGTTTAATGTTATAGGTGGTCAGTGTTTGCCAAGCATAATGATGGCGCTACAAGGGCCAATGTCATGGTTGCAATCTGCAAGACCTCTGACCACACTTACTTTAATTCCACTAACTGTTCTCTCCATATCTACCACTCCATGCCTTGGTTCTCATTTGCCTACCTATGCCATCCTTAGCAACATTATAATATAAGACCAACAATCTTCTGTGACGCACAGTTTAATACATTAAATCTAACACTTGAAATGCAGGCATACAGGAGAGGAATAGGTATAATAATTGGTTTATAGCACCTTATAAGAGATCATATCATCACAAAATCAAGTACAGTCTACAGGTGGCATGTTATAGAGCAGGAGGAGCTGAGAAGATTAATATATAGCCTAATTGGTAGAATGGTAGTCTTAAAGGGGTTATCCAATGTCTAAACCATTCCCCTTCAATGCCCGGGTCCCTCATATAGATAATACTTAACCCGTTTCCCGGCACTAGCGTTGCTCCTGATCTCCGCTTGGCCGCCGCTGCATCTCCCCCTCACGCTTATCAGCTCCCACCTTCAACACTGTATGCTAGTTTTACAACCTATATAGCGATCCTTAGCTGAGCCCCGGGACAGTGACTATCATCTCTATCATCCCCGTACCACGATTTATTAGTGCCATTCACCGGACAGAATATCTTTCATCTCCAGATATTGAATGTATGTCTGTTTATTTGCATGATACTCCTAGATGATCAGCAGCGAAATGTGTGATGGGATTGAGCAATAGGGTCATACAGGGCAATTTATGATAAGGTCAGATTCTGGGGAAGGTCGTCCTTCTCAGCACAGTGCCCCCTAATAGGGAAATAAAAGGAACAGATATCATCCCGTTTTATGACTCTTCTTTTTTACAACACTTTAAGGAACCCATACCGGCTCCAGCAGATACCAGACCAACACCCTACAGTACCCAGGATGTAGTAGGACTAACTGTTTCTTTTGATTTACCATTTCTTTGGGTGTGTGAGTACCACCGTGTACCCTATTTTTGATATTCTTTTATTATCTAAAAGGGAACCATTTTGTTATTGTAAAGTATTTCCTTATTTATTTTTGAATAAACGTAAAGTTTTAAGACTCCCATTCTACCAATTAGGCAATCACCTTTCATATATCCATGTGAGGTTTTGTGTTTGCTGACCAGATTGATATATAGTTTTGTGGGAAAACATTCATCAAAACTTGTAATTTATATATGAAGTCTATAAACACCATTTTATTTATCATTGTGTTTTACTAATTTTGGGCAAAATAAAAAAATTTCTATGGATTTTTATTAAATATTTTAGCAGTTTTTGTCCTAGATGGTTACATTTTAGCCTAGCTGCAGAGCATGTTAGTTTGTTTTACATTAAATCCCATAATGTTGTTCTGATGGCTATGTATAGAAGCTCTGAACTCCTGACAGCTCATAAACACTCATTATAGCAAAATTGTTTTTAATAATTAGTGTTGAGCGAACTTGTGTTTTAAGTTCGGCGTCTAAAGTTTGGCTTCGGGTTATCGAAGAATCCCGTTATGGATTCTAAATTCTGTTACGGTCCATAACGCGATTCTTCGATAACCCAAACCCAAACTTTAGACGCTGAACTTAAAGCTCAACACTATTTATAATGAATGTTTATAAGCTGTCAGGAATTCAGTGATATCAGAACAGCAACATAATGGGACTAGGTGTAAAACTGAAACTACTATGCTCTGCAGACTGAAATGTAACAACAAAAAAGGTGAAAATGAATAATAAAGACCAATTGAAAAAAAGTTTTTTTTTGCCCAACATAAGTAAAGTGCAATAAAATAAAATGCCCATGAAGTTGTTCACAGTTATTAAAGGGGTTCTCCTTTTAATATTGATCACCTATTCTCAGGATAGGTCATCAATGTCAGATCGGCACCCGGCACCCCCAATGATCAGCTGTATGAAGAGAAGGCAAGCGTCGTGCATGCGTGACGTCTCCTGTCTCTCTTCCTGCTCGCCACTGCCATGTCTATGGCAAACAGGAAGAGAGACAGGAGACGGCACACACGCACAGCGTGTGCCTTCTTTTCATACAGTTGATCGGCGGGGGTTCCGAGTGTCGGACCCCCACCGATCTGATATTGATGACCTATCCTGAGGATAGGTTATCAATATTAAAAGCCTGGAAAGCCCCTTTAAACTTTTGCTCTTTCTGCCTCCATGCACAGCTATCAGTGACGGTCAGCTATCTCTGTATGCACACACAGGAAATTCGATCAATCACTGATAAGACATCCCTTTGTATAACTAAAGTCAGAAATATAAGGGATTTGGAATGTACAAGATTTAATGAATGGTTTCCCACAAAACTATACATCAGTATGCTCAGCTCCTCCTGCTCTACAACATGCTGCCTGCAAGATTGCACTGCATTTTGTGTTGACAGGATCTCTTTAAGATGAAGATGCCTGAAAATGCACCATATCAAGAGCATGCTGCATTGATGACAAAAACACACAATGCAAAAAAATCTAAAAAGCCTATAATGAAATTCAGAATCCACCATATACTTTAGAGTACCATCTGGACACGTAAGAAAGCAAAAATGGGCACAAAAATAATGCAGTGAAAATTCATTCAAAATGTCTAAAGCACCGACAAACAGACTTGTTGTGAAAACCGCTTAAGGTGCTATTCAGACGAGCATATGCCACGTATATTATCTGCCCGTATATTATGGGCCCGACTGCAGGTTTAACTGACCTGACCTCACAGCATCATAGGTTTCTATAATTCTGAGAGTTTAGGTCCGTTAAAGCCTCAGTTGGGCCATCACACACCTGAGTGTTATGGAGGCAGTGTTAAAAAAAGATCCGATACTATGGAGATTCAGCTGATCTGTCGTTGCCCTGCTCCAGAGTCTAAAGTGTGATCAGATTTATCTAATATAGTATTTATGGAATAAGCAAAACAATGAAAGACACAGATGGCTTTGACAGCACTACCTCATTTCTTATTCCGTTCTCCTTTTCTTCCACACACGTTCCTATGGGAGAAAGACCTCTATTGTCTCTATTTCAGATGAGTTCATGTTGAACGTTTAATTACTAGTACTCAATAATACCCTTGTGGGTGTTAAGTCTACACCTGCCATAAGGGTACTGTCGCTGGCATCTCGAGGAACTCATCAATACTTCTTATGTAATTACATCCAAACCTCCAAAGCCCAGTGAAGAATAACTTTATCGAAGACGAGATTTTATTTCATTTATGTTCATTCCGGAGATGATAAGAGTTCAGTGTATTTGTGTTTCAGATCTTGAGGAGGTTTAAGATTACAATGGGCTCCGATCTCTAATTCTGAGTTGTCCCGGAGAATAACATCTGAGAATCCAATTTCAGTACACAATTATCTAAATAACTATGGCTAATTGCAGGTGGAGTTGACTCTCTCCGGAGTCCTCTTTCAGGCACCTTGCTGTTTTGCTTGTATCCAACTAAATAATAGGCAAAAACTCCCACCGGGAAATTCTTTTAAAGCGTTTTTAGAAATATAAGAACAGATCTATAAAAACAGAAGGCATTGGGGGAGGGGGAGTAAATTACAGCAGACTCTTCTCCATAGGGTGGTTGGTTTATCTCTGGATGGATGGATTGTGGTTTAGCTTT
This sequence comes from Bufo bufo, assembly GCF_905171765.1. NCBI lineage: Eukaryota > Metazoa > Chordata > Amphibia > Anura > Bufonidae > Bufo > Bufo bufo. Next base: position 117,652,933 of record NC_053398.1, on the reverse strand, counting down.
TATAGTAGTCTAACCATTGTATGACTTGAAAGGTCACCTCCATCAATGTTTTATACTACTCTATATGTTTGAGATGACCAATGGCACAAGATTCACCACCTATTTTTAGTTCAATCTGGTCAATGTGATGAATGGTTCTCCATCGCTTGGTCTGGCTTGGTTTGCTTTTTATGCCCCTTGAAGTAATACCAAAGGGAGGACCTGGCTCCCCATTAGGGAACTCTACGATAACAGAGGGGAAGTTCTCCCGTTCAAGACTTTTAGCTTTTAGCCAAAGGACCCTGTATATTTAGCAAAAAAAAAAGATTGATAAAGAAAGCAGCCCCTTTAAAAAGGGGTTTTCAGGCCTTGAAAATGTTGAGGAAACAAATCTTTGCCTGGTGTAAAATAATAAAACAAAGTCATATCCTCCTTGGCTGCCACTGGTATCCGCTTCCTGGTCTCTCGACACACAGGATATGCCCACTCTGTGACCCACCTCAGCCACTGATTGACTGAGTGGTAATTTCCAGTGTGTCAAAGAACCAGGAATCAGAGACCGGTGGGGGCCAGGCAGCATCAGAACAGGAGCGGCAGAGGATCAGTAAGGTTTGACTTGTTTTATTATTTTACACCATGTGGAATGTAGCTGGACTACCCCTTTAAACTGATACCTAACCTACATAGTCCTTTTGTGACCTCTATAGTCTAGTTTTCCTTACTCCTCACTATTAAACTTGGAAGGCAAAAATATTGTCCCCCAAGTGTTGAAATTACATGATTATGCCCTGCAGGCTGTAACCTAACCCCACATAGAAATTAGAGGGGTTCTCTAGGATTTTTATATTCATGACCTATCCTCTGGATCGACACTTCTGCTCCACAGCTTCCTCACAGCCCCATTCCTTTGAATAGGAGTAAGCTCCGCCTAGGGAATGTAACCAATGAACGTGGTGTCACATAGCGGAGATAGGAAGAGGCTGTGGTACTCACGGAGAGCCGTGGCTTCCTCATAAAGCTGATCGGCTGAGAGTCGGACCCCCACTGATCTGAAATTGATGACCTATCCTAAAGATAGGCAATCAATATGAAAATCCCAAAAAGTCCCTTTAAAGAGGACCTTTCACTACTGTAGAAACTAAAAACTAACTATATCAGTGGGCAGAGCGGCGCCCAGGGGTCCCCCTGCACTTACTAGTATGTCTGGGCGCCGCTCCGTTCGCCCGGTATAGGCTCCAGTGTCTGCGCTCCCTCTGACTGATTTCTTGTATGAGGCGTGTCCCTTGCTGCAGCGCTGGCCAATCGCAGCGCACAGCTCATAGCCAGACATACTAGTAAGTGCAGGGGGACCCCTGGGCGCCGCTCTGCCCACTGATAGAGTTAGTTTTTAGTTTCTACAGTAGTGAAAGGTCCTCTTTAACATACAGTTGCAAGAAAAAGTATGTGAACCCTTTGGAATGATATGGATTTCTGCACAAATTAGTCATAAAATGTGATCTGATCTTCATCTAAGTCACAACAATAGACAATCCTAGTCTGCTTAAACTAATAACACACAAAGAATTAAATGTTACTATGTTTTTATTTAACACACCATGTAAACATTCACAGTGCAGGTGGAAAAAGTATGTGAACCCCTAGACTAATGACATCTCTAAGAGCTAATTGGAGTGAGGTGTCAGACAGCTGGAGTCCAATCAATGAGATGAGATTGGAGGTGTTGGTTACAGCTGCCCTGCCCTATAAAAAACACACACCAGTTCTGGGTTTGCTTTTCACAAGAAGCATTGCCTGCTGTGAATAATGCCTCACACAATAGAGCTCTCAGAAGACCTACGATTAAGAATTGTTGACTTGCATAAAGCTGGAAAGGGTTATAAAAGTATCTCTGAAAGCCTTGCTGTTCATCAGTCCATGGTAAGACAAATTGTCTATAAATGGAGAAAGTTCAGCACTGCTGCTACTCTCCGTAGGAGTGGCCGTCCTGTAAAGATGCCTGCAAGAGCACAGCACAGACTGCTCAATGAGGTGAAGAAGAATCCTAGAGTGTCAGCTAAAGACTTACAAAAGTCTCTGGCATATGCTAACATCCCTGTTAGCGAATCTACGATACGTAAAACACTAAACGAGAATGGATTTCATGGGAGGATACCACAGAGGAAGCCACTGCTGTCCAAAAAAAACATTGCTGCACGTTTACAGTTTGCACAAGAGCACCTGGATGTTCCACAGCAGTACTGGCAAAATATTCTGTGGACAGATGAAACCAAAGTTGAGTTGTTTGGAAGAAACAGACAACAGTATGTGTGGAGAAAAAGAGGCACAGCACACCAACATCAAAACCTCATCCCAACTGTAAAGTATGGTGGTGGGGGCATCATGGTTTGGGGCTGCTTTGCTGCGTCAGGGCCTGGACGGATTGCTATCATCGAAGGAAAAATGAATTCCCAAGTTTATCAAGACATTTTTGAATGAGAACTTAAGGCCATCTGTCCACCAGCTGACGCTTAACAGAAGACTGGTGTTGCAATAGGACAATGACCCAAAGCATAGAAGTAAATCAACAACAGAATGGCCTAAACAGAAGGAAATACGCCTTCTGGAGTGGCCCAGTCAGAGTCCTGCCCTCAACCCGATTGAGATGCTGTGGCATGACCTCAAGAAAGCGATTCACACCAGACATCCCAAGAATATTGCTGAACTGAAACAGTTCTGTAAAGAGGAATGGTCAAGAATTACTCCTGACCGTTGTGCACGTCTGATCTGCAACTACAGGAAACATTTGGTTGAAGTTATTGCTGCCAAAGGAGGTTCAACCAGTTATTAAATCCAAGGGTTCACATACTTTTTCCACCTACACTGTGAATGTTTACATGGTGTGTTCAATAAAAACATGGTAACATTTAATTCTTTGTGTGTTATTAGTTTAAGCAGACGGTGATTGTCTATTGTTGTGACTTAGATGAAGATCAGATCACATTTTATGACCAATTTGTGCCGAAATCCATATCATTCCAAGGGGTTCACATACTTTTTCTTGCAACTGTATATCTAGTGTGTCTCTCAGTCCACATACCAACAATAGATCAGCAAGCAGCACCTTGTTGCAAATTCAAGCTTTATGCAACCAAACAGCAACATCTAATCTACAACCTGCTATCACCATGTATGGTCCATGGACATATCTCATCTTCAGCTTTGCTCTGCTCTGTATATCATGCTGTGCTGCCATAGATATTGTCCTTCCTACGTACAACCAACCACATCCCGGTAAGTTGACCACTGATATATTCTTAAAATGTTTCTCTGAGGATTATAGCTTCATGGAAGACCAAGCAACCAGTTGAAGACTAAATAGCTCTTCAGCTAGCTTCAAATCCAGCTAGACACCTCAAGAAACTGATTCACCAAGTCCTCCGGTAAGTTCTAACAAAAGTTCTTTGTCATTTCTCATATTACATACCTTCCAGAACTTTTCATCTACACTAGTGTTCCTATTTGGGCCTGCCCCCATTCCACCAAACCTTGGGTAAACCACATCAGAAGTAATACAGCAATCTCCATTTCCCTGTACCACCACTCCAGAGTTTAATACTTCCATTGAAATTAATGAACTGCTTGTGTAACGCAAGGAAAGACCGGGTCCTCCAGAGGACAAAGCTCTCTTTGTAGCCACTTTCTGCTCTGGTTAAAGCATCTGATGCAAAGTAAAATTTTCACGATGTATAGTTAAAGGGGTTATCCCATGAATAATGTAAAAAAAAAATGAAAATCAGACATAATCTAGTACAAGACAACCTCTTTCTAACAAAGCTAGATCCAGCCTTGTTTCTCACATGAATCCAGAGATCGCCCCATTCATTGCTCCAATTGTCCTGCTACATTTACCGTAGTTCAAGCTGGCAGCTCAGAAGATGTCCTTTCTCAGGGGTGTGTCCTTTCTGCTGCAGCTTGAGACAGTTGAAGGATGGAACCGAAGATGTGCTTCTGTCTAAGTGAGCAGGACAGAGAAATTAACAGCAAACAGCAGGTGGCGCTATACAGATCGATTTCATTGAATAACTCAGTAGCTAAAGTAAATGTTTAATTACATGCAATTACAAAAGTATTCAGATCCAGGTGCTGGTTTAAAAACTGCAGAATATTTTTTGTGGGACATCCCCTTTAACATACCTGGTGCCCTCTTTTCAATATTGCCATCGTCATTCATCCCAGACTGCTCTTTGTCTATGTAAAATGTCCACCAGATTCTCAGACTGCTTCCATAGTCTGAAACACTCCTTCCTTTTCTCGAATGGACCTGTGGTGATGAAGGCATCCTCCATCTTCTTCTGCAGATACTGTGTCCTGAGAGCAGAGGGGAGTGTCTCAGACTACAGACGCATCTGGGGCATAGGATAGTCTGAGTACCTGGTGGCCAGTTTACATACGTGAAGAGCGGGCAGGGAATGGAACAACCTTTAAAACACTGAAAAGAAGGGCACCAAGTATGTTAAAGGGGTTATCCAGGTATAAATGTTTCCCTTTCCCTGTGCTTCCTCTGCCAGGCCCTGCAACGTACTAGTGCAGGGATCAGGAGAGTGGTCATGTATGCCTTCTGTGCAGACTGCATTTCCTCTGACATCACGATCAGGCCTCCCAAGATCCCCTGTCTGAATGGTCGTGATGTCAGACCCATGTGTTCTTGGAATGAGGTGGTCAACTGTCTCACACGCGGGGTAGCCGGAGTCCACTGCTTGTCATTTTAAAGCTGTACACTGTTATCATTCCTCAGTCTTTAGGTTTATCAGACAGCATCCAGGATCTTCCATCCCAATCGTCATCATGTGTCTACAGTCGTGGCCAAAAGTTTTGAGAATGACACAAATCTTAGTTTTCACAAAGTTTGCTGCTAAACTGCTTTTAGATCTTTGTTTCAGTTGTTTCTGTGATGTAGTGAAATATAATTACACGCACTTCATACGTTTCAAAGGCTTTTATCGACAATTACATGACATTTATGCAAAGAGTCAGTATTTGCAGTGTTGGCCCTTCTTTTTCAGGACCTCTACAATCCGACTGGGCATGCTCTCAATCAACTTCTAGGCCAATTCCTGACTGATAGCAACCCATTCTTTCATAATCACTTCTTGGAGTTTGTCAGAATTAGTGGGTTTTTGTTTGTCCACAAGTTGACCACAAGTTCTCAATGGGATTAAGATCTGGGGAGTTTCCAGGCCATGGACCCAAAATGTCAACATTTTGGTCCCCGAGCCACTTAGTTATCACTTTTGCCTTATGGCACGGTGCTCCATCGTGCTGGAAAATGCATTGTTCTTCACCAAACTGTTGTTGGATTGTTGGAAGAAGTTGCTGTTGGAGGGTGTTTTGGTACCATTCTTTATTCATGGCTGTGTTTTTGGGCAAAATTGTGAGTGAGCCCACTCCCTTGGATGAGAAGCAACCCCACACATGAATGGTCTCAGGATGCTTTACTGTTGGCATGACACAGGACTGATAGTAGCGCTCACCTTTTCTTCTCCGGACAAGCCTTTTTCCAGATGCCCCAAACAATCGGAAAGAGGCTTCATCGGAGAATATGACTTTGCCCCAGTCCTCAGCAGTCCATTCACCATACTTTCTGCAGAAGATCAATCTGTCCCTGATGTTTTTTTTGGAGAGAAGTGACTTCTTTGCTGCCCTTCTTGACACCAGGCCATCTTCCAAAAGTCTTCGCCTCACTGTGCGTGCAGATGCGCTCACACCTGCCTGCTGCTATTCCTGAGCAAGCTCTGCACTGGTGGCACTCCGATCCCGCAGCTGAATCCTCTTTAGGAGACGATCCTGGCGCTTGCTGGACTTTCTTGGACGCCCTGAAGCCTTCTTAACAAGAATTGAACCTCTTTCCTTGAAGTTCTTGATGATCCTATAAATTGTTGATTGAGGTGCAATCTTAGTAGTCACAATATCCTTGCCTGTGAAGCCATTTTTATGCAACGCAATGATGGCTGCACGCGTTTCTTTGCAGGTCACCATGGTTAACAATGGAAGAACAATGATTTCAAGCATCACCCTCCTTTTAACATGTCAAGTCTGCCATTTTAACCCAATCAGCCTGACATAATGATCTCCAGCCTTGTGCTCGTCAACATTCTCACCTGAGTTAACAAGACGATTACTGAAATGATCTCAGCAGGTCCTTTAATGACAGCAATGAAATGCAGTGGAAAGGTTTTTTGGGATTAAGTTAATTTTCATGGCAAAGAAGGACTATGCAATTCATCTGATCACTCTTCATAACATTCTGGAGTACATGCAAATTGCTATTATAAAAACTTAAGCAGCAACTTTTCCAATATTTATGTAATTCTCAAAACTTTTGGCCACGACTGTATTTAATGATCATCATGTATCCAACCAATATCACATATCTCTCATCATGCCCTCGTTTCCCACTGCTCCTTGCCTTAGTGCCTGCTTTGCAAGCATATGTATTCACCTTGGGTTTTTTAATATATTTATTCCTTTAAAAAAAACTTTTTTCTTTATTATTGTATATATCTTTACTTTTTTTTTTTTGTATAATTTATTCCTATACTGAGTTGTACCCATTATCAGTTGATTTATTCATTTAATTATGTATTATCATGCATCTATACAGACATTACTAATTCGGAATCTTTTTTATTTGTTCATTTCATTTGTGCATTTTTTATTTGTTCATGTATTTATGTAATTATTTCATGATTTATTTGCTCATTTATTCATAAATCTATTTATCTATCACCAATCCCACTGGTCGATACAGTTATACATATATTTTTTCTAATCATGTTTCAACTATATATTTTTCTAATCACGCTTATTTTTAATTCACATATATATATACCGTAATCTAATTTATTATCCGATCTGTTTCCAGATCACCATTATCCATGTCCTCTTTATATATGTATGTGTGTATATATATATATATATATATATATATATATATATATACACACACACACATTTATAATTTTTTTTTTATATATATATATATTTTTTTTTAAACTTTCAATTTTTATTGATTTTTCAACATAAGAAAATCAGACAGTAAATATGTCATTTGCATAAGCCAGAACAATGTTAAGATTTGCAAGTACAACTTTGACATTTATATTGTGATGTTACACATTTAAGCCAACAAAAGAATACCAGCTAATAAATGTCACTTGTATAATCCAGCAACTATCACTTAATATATGTTAAGCATATTGATGACATATACAACAAATTGTAACATAGTCAATTCAAGAACAAGACTAATAGATTGAATCCAGAACTTGTGATCCATTTCTAAGATATATTTTATTCTATACTTTAGTGTACCGCTATATATGCTTACCCTATACCGTAATCCATCCACCGTCCTCCATCCACCGCTCTCTCCCGCTATGTATGTATACCACAGTATCAGTCCCTACAGAGCTACAGAGTGAATCTTAACTGCAAACGGGCATGAGCTCCACAATTCCCATCTTTTGTGAGCCCTTAAGCGTTCAGAGTAAGAATCTGCATATATATATTCATGTTGCATATACTGGTTAACTAGTGAGATCACATCAGGCACCTGAGGAGTAATGGGCAGCTTCCATGAGGTTGCAATAAGCTTCCTTGCAGCTGAGAGAATGCCCATCATAACCGGTCTATGGGAGTGAGGTAAATCTCCTATTCCGATGGATAACACAGCTAATGGAGGGTCGAGGGGGATCTGGAAGCCCGCCACTGTCGAGATAAGGTCAAAAATCTTCCTCCAAAAAGGGAGAATAATAGGGCATGACCACCACATATGTGATAAGCTTCCCTTTTCCCCACAATTCCTCCAGCAGTTTGAACTATATTCAGGATCCATGTGTGCTATGCGGGCCGGCGTCAAGTACCATCTAAGTTGTATTTTCCTATTTTGTTCAATGTGATTAATACATTTGGCAGTAGCTATCGTCCAGTGGAAAGCATCCCTCCACTCCCCGACCGACCAAGAGCTTTCAAATTCTTCTTCCCATTTCACCATAAAGTTAAGCTTTGTTTCTAAAGTAGGGTCAAGTGCATGATATGCAGTAGCAAGGCCTTTCCCCTGACCTGTCGTACCAGTAAAGTATTTACCAAAAGGGGTCGTTTCATTCATTGAAATAGTGGGAAGTCTCGTTCTGTGCAGCATATGCCTAACTTGTAGGTACTGATAAAAACAAGTGTTAGGTATACCATAATTCTGATGTAAGGTCTCAAATGTTTTCATAGTATCACCTTCATACAACTGATCCAGACGTGTGATACCTGCCTTCTCCCATTTATCTAAGGAGAGATCAGGGACCCCATATGTAAGCGCAACCAGTGGGATCTCAGATCTCTTAGGTGTGAAAAGCAACCCTTTCTCTATATAATTGGACCAGGTCCAAACTGCCGCTTGCATAGTCAAGAGAGGGGGTGTAGATTTAGGCGCTTCAAGGGAAAGGGCGGCAAGAAAGCCTGGGAGAGAACCCAGTTTTGTGTAGGTGGATTCTAATTCATGCCATCTCTGTAGCGAGGAAGGCGCCCACCACTCTTTAGTCTGCTCAATGAGGTTCGCCTTATAATAACGAATGAGGTCTGGGACTCCAAGGCCCCCTTCTCTCAGTTTTGGGTATAGGGCTCGACGGTCCACCCTAGGTGCTTTGTTACCCCATATAAATTTTATAAGGTCCGACTGCAATATTTTTAATATTTTTTGTGGAATGATAAGAGGAATACATCTAAGTTTATAGAGGATCTTAGGAAGAATCATCATTTTGACCGCATTAATTCTGGCCAGCCATGACATAAACAGTTTAGAATACTCGGCATAGTCTGTTAGTAATTCTTTTCTCAGGGAGTCGAGATTGCTTCTCACCAAATTTTGTATACGAGGTGTTAATAGTATGCCCAGGTAAACTATGCCATCCTCTGCCCACTGAAATGGAGCCCTCGCCAGAATTTCCCTTTTGAGAGGTTCTTGGATCGCAAATGGGAGAATATGCGATTTTGTAACATTAAGTTTATAGAAGGAGGCTTGAGCATATTCATTTAAGACTTCCATAACGTTTGGGAGAGATATCTCTGGGTTCATAAGTGATAACAGGACATCATCTGCGTATAATCCTATTTTGTGTGATGTATTACCCACATGTATACCTAAAATACCTGGGTCCAAGCGGATTCTTTCTGCCAGGGGCTCCATCACTAGCGCAAAAACCAACGGTGACAACGGGCAGCCTTGTCTGGTACCGTTCGTTATATCAAAGCTTTTGGAATAAAAGCCAGATGCTAAAACTCGAGCTGATGGCAGAGAATATAGATTTAAGATAGCCGATAGAATAGGTCCCCGGAACCCAAAATGATTTAACACCTCCGTCAGAAACCCCCAGTGCACCCTATCGAAAGCTTTTTCAGCGTCAAGCGATATAAATATTGTGGGTGCACTGGAGGAATCCGCTATTTGGAGCAGATCAATTACTCTACGAGTTCCATCCCTACATTGGCGGCCAGGGATGAAACCAACTTGGTCAGTGGACACTAATTTAGGAAGAAGGGGCTGTAACCTTAGGGCCAGTAGTTTAGAGAATAATTTTAAGTCATTATTTAATAAAGATATGGGTCGGAAATTTGCTGGAGTATCATGAGGTTTCCCTGGTTTAGGGATTGTTGTGATAATAGCACATAACATCTCTTTGGGTATAGCACCCGGAAGCAGAAATGTATTAAAAAGCCGCGTAATGTATGGTAACAAGTTTACTTTAAAGGATTTATAATAGTCCCCCGAAAAGCCATCTGGGCCTGGAGCTTTGTGCAGTTTTAATGATTTAATAGCTATATCTACTTCTCGTTCTGAAAAGGGGGCATTGAGTAATTCCAAATCTTGGGAGGCAATACTTGGGAGAGATACTGATTTTAAGAAATTCTGTATGGTATGTGAGGTAGGTTGTGGGGTGCCATCGTCATTTTTCAAATTATAAAGGGAACTATAGTAATCCGCAAACGCATCCGCAATATCAATCGGGTGTGTAGTCATCTTTCCATTATTTTGCTTCATTGAGTCTATACGGGAGGCTACTTCCCTTTTTTTCAGCCTGCGGGCTAGCATAGCTCCGGCTCTATCTCCTAAGTGATACCATTTTGCCTTTGACCTGGTTAGGGCCTTTTCAAATTTGCAAAGCAAGAGAGAGCGTAATTGAAAGCGCAAGTCTGTGATTTGGGCTGATAGTGTATCTGTAGGTGTCTCCTTAAATCGCATTTCTGCCTCCACTATTTGAGCTAAAATATCTTGCATCCGTTTATCTCTTTGCTTTTTAAGTTTGGACGCAGTCTGAATGAAAAGGCCTCTCATGAAACTTTTATGGGCGCACCATAATGTGGAGACACTAATATCTGGCGTGTCATTAAGAACAAAATATTCGTCCAAAGCTTTAGAGAATATTTGGTGCCGATTCTCATCCCTCAGCAAAAATGAGTTAAGGCGCCAAAGCGGTGGGTTAGGATTAGGATAATTATCTGAGATGTGTAGGTGGATTGGAGCGTGATCGGACCATGTGATATTACCTATTGCTGTGTGAGAGGTTTTATGAAGGTCTTTGGAAATAAGGAAATAGTCGATTCTAGATTGGGAGATATGAACCTGGGACATAAAGGTATAATCCCTTTCTGTCGCATGTTGGTACCTCCATATATCATGTAGGGGAGTAGTTTTGAGAAGCTTACCCAACGCAGGCCGATGACCCCCCGTTTTCTTGGAACAATCCATCAAAGGATCAATGGGCAGGTTAAAATCCCCTCCTAGAATGATGGAACCCCTGGCAAAATTCAGCAACTTCTTAAAGAACCTCGTAAGGAAAGAAATTTGGTGAGAATTAGGTACATAGACATTAGCTATGGTGTATTCAGCATGATTGATAGAGCAAAGGAGAATAATATATCGTCCCGCCTGATCAATAATAGTTTGATGTGCTTTAAATTGGACCGAACGCCTAACTCCTATAAGAACCCCAGCTTTTTTAGCTTCTGCTGATGCAAAATAAAGATGCGGGTAGTGCCTATTTGAACACTTACCAACATCTTTGGTCAGCAAATGAGTTTCTTGAGCTAGCACTATATCACACTTAGTCTTATTCGCATCATTCCACAGTGCAGAGCGCTTGTAGGGGAATTTAGCCCCTTTACATTTATAGACATTAGGTGTAGTACCATTGTGGGTTTGTGGGGACAAGTGAGTACTTAGCGTTAAACTGGAGAGAACGGCGGATTTCAGACGGTGAGACGGACACAGCAGATTCGGGATCACATTGATTCTGGAAGAAACAACAGAAGTTAACGAGATCACAAAGTGAAACTAGGCAAACATGCCTATATTGGTACAAAAACCAAAGGAAAGCGCCCATGAGTTTTCAGGAGCGCAAAGGTTTTCAAATTAAACAGAAAGATCCTGACAGGATCACCTTAGTTTATAAGAACCATGAGTGATTTTGAGGTTAGAGTATTCAGAAAAGATAATAGATTTGGCATAGCAACTACAACAGTAGAAGTGTTACCCATTCCAGCTCACTTTATAGACAGAAAAGAAGGAATATTAGGCAGTTTATGTAAGGGTTAATGAAAGATCGAATATAGAATAGAAGGACGTAGATGTCCCAGTTTAGGATACATGAGAGTTCCCACATCATAAGAAAATTTTTATATTAGAAAATATTCATGTTATCTCCTCATCGGGTTGTTTAGGGGACAACCGATCATTCTTTCTTTTATTACTTTTCCCATGCCTGCCAGCTTGTGCAGTGGACCACGGGATCGGGGCTGGTATTACTGGAAAAGCCTGTAGATTTTGGACACTGCACCAATCTTCAATGGAGATCATGGGGTCTCCCAGTGCTGATAAAAGTTCCGTAAGGTCCTCATATCGACGGATAGAGAATCTTTTCCCCGCCACCGTGGTAGAGAGTCCAAACGGGAACATCCAGCGGTATAATATTTTCCTATTTCGCAGCAAATCTGTGAGAGGTTTCAGTTGTTTCCTTTTGTGCAGAGTTATAGGGGCAAGGTCTTGGAATGGCACAAGTTGGTGATCTTCAAAAGACCAAGAGGGGGATACCCTAGCCTTCCCCAGCATATCTTCCTTGACTCTGAAGTCCAGAAATCTACAAATAATGTCCCTGGGGGGATCATTAGGGTTAGGTCTTGGTCTTAGTGCTCTGTGTGCTCTCTCAATTTCAATGGAGAGGGGGTAGTGGTCTCCTAATAAAGATATGGCAATCTGTTTCACCGTTGAAAGTAGAGATTCTGCAGTATACGTTTCAGGAAGGCCACGGATTCTTAAATTATTGCGCCTATTACGATTATCTTGGTCCTCCATTTGGATGTATATCTGGTTCAGATGATCTTGACATGTTTGAAAATGAGTGGCAACTTCTCTGGAATGATTGCAGAGTTCTGCTGTGGTGTCCTCTAAACTATCCACACGGTGACCAATATGGCGTAGGTCTTGTTTAATTTCTTGTAAATTCTGTGCTAGAGGCGACAGAGCATTGGTAAGGGTTTGCTGAAAAAAGTCCCTTGATAAAGGGAGATCCGTCTGTGCTGCAGCTTGTGGTTCATCCTGCAGTGTGTCACTTAAGGATAAAGGTTGATTCACATGAGCAGATGTTTCAGCATTTGCAGACGCTTTTGTAATAAATTTCTCTATATTGCCTTTGCCATGCGGAGTTTTCTGAGGCATGTTAGCATCCCTAGAAACAGGTTGGCCGTATTTAACCATTGCAAGATAGGTGGTTTAAGTCCTTTAGAAGCTGGAGAAATCACTTAAAGATGCTATGCCTTTGCGTGCAGCATTTCCTCACATAAGCTATAAAGGTGTCCAGACAGGATAGATCATAATTAATGATCTGAAAACATTGAGCCTATGGCTCTAATACGTAGGATAGATAGACCCCCTCTCAACAGGTAAAAGGAGGGACGTTTGAAAACATTAGGACTCAGTCCTCACAGTAAATCGATCCAGAGATAACTGGGGAGACCAGATGCTTTATGTGCTAGTGGCACTTCACCTTTAATGGCGCTGGGTCCTCTAGTATGAATTGAAAAGACACAGTACCTTCAATATGCAAAGCCTGAGGGGCAATGAACAGCAGGCCTCCTTTCACCTCAGAGGGCCTCAGCTCCGATCAATGCAGAGTAGGTCTCTAATCCTCCACCGGAGATGCTCCCTGTTAAGATGGCGCCGTACTTCAGGCGGCTCTGCCACGCGCTGCTAACGTTCGGCACAACGGGACTCTCACTCCACACTGCGCAGGCTTCTTATTTGCAGCGGGATCCCATCCAGGGAAGCTCCGGTCTTTACCTCTCCCTGTAGTTATTCGCTGGGAGGTATGTAAAATCTATGTCCCGGCCTGTGTGTTAGATCCGGGTGCCGCCTGTTAACTAGGCCCCGATCACATCTCCGGTTCACCAGCACCTAGAGAGCTCCAGGTAGGGTCAAATCGCAGCTGGCAGGTTAAAGCCTTCCAAAATGAGGGATTTGTGGCAGTATAGGGCAGTTTCCTGACAGGATGGTGGTGGATGCAGGGTCAAGTGGACAGAGCTCCCTCACCACACGTCTCTTCCTGTCCGCGGCAAGCCACGCCCCCCCCCATATATATATATATTTTTTATCATGATCATATCTGCAGTGATTTTACACAGCCATTATGGCACATGTTCTATTTTCAATTCCCTTGTTTAGTCTTGAAAAAGGAGCCCTAGAGGTCTAAAACGCGTTGTCCACTCCTATTCCTTCATCTACCCAATGGTCGTGTGTGTCATTGCGCCGTTAGATGCCTATCCGGGATCAGGCCTTTATAGTCTAATCGTCCAGCACTTATCTTAAACACTTCTGTTCCTCGCACCTGCTGGCATTTGCATGAGAGGAAGTTTTAAAGGGAACCTGTCCTCAACTTTATGCTGACCTCACTGAGGGCCACATAAAATAGTGACAGAAATGCTGATCTCAGCGGTGTGTCACTCATGAGCTAAAAGTAAGTGGTTGCCGAGAACCAGCATCATAATCATTACAGCCCAGGCCTTGAAAAGAGTCCAATCTACCTGAGAAGAGTCCTGGTTATTCATGACTTCCTGCTGATGACTGACAGTCTTCTACCTAGTTTTCTCCCTTTCTCTCTAGGAGAGAACTGCCAATCATTAGTAGATGGGTGAGAGAGCAGGAGATTATGTATAACCAGGACTCTTCTCAGGTAGATTGGACTCTTTTCCAGGCCCAGTCTGCAATGATTGTGATGTTGGTTCTCAGCAACCACTTACTTTTAAATGACCTACCGCTGAAATCAGCTCACCTGTCTCTACTTTATGCTACCATATGTATGGGCAGCATAAAGTTGATGACTGGTTCCCTTTAAGGCACTGGCAGCACTGACCCACCATATCAGACATTTTGCATTTACTAGAGTTGTGCCTTTTTGCCCAACCCCAATAGCTGAGTAGTTCTGTATCTGTAGGACTCCTACAAACCCTACATACTCGCCCTATGAGCGCCATATTTTTCTTTTGCTGTTTGCACTGGGAGGAAACTGCAAAGGGAAGATGAAGGGTGTAGTGTGCAGTTTTCAGCCCAAGGAAGGTTACAGTAGGCATTTACATTTCTGGCTGATCTTGCAGCACACAGATCTATGGGAAGTGTTGTGGCTGCAGGTCATCTACGCCCATAACCTGCAAGTTTTGGTTGTAAACAATAAAGGCAGCGGGAGCATGGAGGTTGAAGTGAAGATTGAAGTTGACGGGTACGCTAATATGCTCTGTAGGAGACTAGACAAGGTTTACACAATGAAATGAATTTTTTTTAGGATTCTGCACAACCCCTTTAACTGTATGTATAGTGTTATATTTACTTTGAACCGGAGGTTCACTTTAAGACATAAGGGGTCTGGATAAGACCCCCATCTGTTAATACAGAATTCCAAATTTAGGAAATAGCTCCTTTTAGGTCACCAATGAAATGAAATCTGTCTGTGCGTTATGAGTGGGTGAGGTTGCTGTAGGAACAGAGGACTGAAGTGTGACAGAGCTATGTTCTACAATGACGCAGAGCCCTCTCTTTTTACTATTCGCCATTTATCGTTATTTAGGCTTTTCTTTTGTTTTACTTCAAGCACTAGACATAACGTCTGAGACTCCCATCTCTGACTGCTGCAAAATTGGAAATTGGGCCTGAAAACAAAGAGGTGTAATTAGAAATAAGACTATTTAAGAGGAAAAGGTAGATGTCAAATCAGAGTCATTACAGAGGTTAGAAAAACGGATTTGTTTCCCCCCAGAAATTGTACCACTCATGTCAGTTTCTGGTATTTTAGCTTCACTGAAGTGAATAGGGATGAGTTGCTGCAGACGCCGACCATAGAGAAAAAGGGCTGCCAACTTTAAAGGAAACATGTCAGCCTATTTTTGCCCTTCAAACCAAGCGGAATACCTTTATGGTATTGTATATCAAGGTTTTAATAGTTTCTTCCCCTTTAATTCCTTTTATCATAGTTTAGTAAACTCTTTATGCACCTAAGTTGTGTTAAAGGCTATGTTCACAATTGGGGGCAATTTTTTTTTTAGCTGAAAATCATTTTTTTCAATTAGTCTTTATAAAAATTATGGAGCCCTTTTTTCTGTACAGAGCTGAGATGCTCTAGTGGCAGCCTTTGAATTTTCTCTCTTTTCCATCAGACCAGGAGCTGACTGACTCCTTATCTCCGCTCTCTGACATTATAAACACTCATTATAGCTCAGTTTTCATCTTACTGATAAGAATGTGGCTTAAATAAGTGTTTATGACCTCTTAGTAGCTTAGAGATAAGGGTTATAAGAAGACGGGCACAAAGTGAAAGTATCAGTCACACAGCTAGAAAAACTTATCTCTTTGAGACAGAACGCCTCTGAAGGTGTACATAGCCTTTATAAGGGGTCGTCTCGTCTCAGCAAATGGCATTCATCATGTAAACAAACTAATGTACTGTGATTGTCCATATTGCTTCCTTTGCTGGATAGGCTCATTTTTCCATAGCATTATACACTGCTTGTTTCCAGGGGTTACGACCACCTTTCAATCCAGCATCGGTGCCATGCTTGCACACTATAGGAAAACATGCCAGCCTATGTGTGCTCCTATGGTCCCGGCCACCAGAGCGTTTTTTCTATAGTGTGCAAGCACGGTCACAGATGCCGGATTGCAGGGTGGTCATAACCATGGAAATGAGAAGTATATAATATGATGGAAAAATGAGTCCAGCCAGCAAAGTAAGCAATATGGTCAATAACAATACATTAGTAAGTGCCTGGTATTAACTTTCTCTACATGATAAATGCCACTTGCTGCAGTGAGACAACCCATTTAAGCCTATTTTTTCCTGAACCTCAGATTTCATGATAATACAGGTATCATCATGTGGTTCCTGATGGTGTTCTTATCTTCTTTTTCTGAATTCTGAATACACTAGGAATGATCTTTATTCCCTGCCCCCACCATATGCTAATGAACCATTTCAAGTCACGGAGGCTGGTACTTACTGCCTTGAAGTCAAGCTAACCCCACCCCACCCCATCTCCTTTGACTGATGTCTTCAGCGCTGGGAATCTGTCTGCACCAAAAATCTGTCTTAAAAAGTGGAATCAATTGGCAACACGGTCACCAGGGTCGCGTGGCCTAATATACACCATATTGCGCCACAATTCTGGTGTAAAAATTTCTCTGAAATTAAGCCAACCAATAGTTGGTGGAGAGTCAGAGAAAAGTGTCTCTCCCTGCACCACATTTATCCTCCAGCCTGAGCCCCTGTGATAAATCTGGGGATTTATCGTTTTATCTGTAAAGTTTTGACTCCTTTCATTTCTCAGCGTATTTTCTCTGAATAGAATGATAGAAATATGTAAAAACTCTCTCTAAAAAAAACCAAGAAAGCAGTTTTATTTTGGCCGTTCAATAAATACAAAGCGTTCTTGGTGCGGTTTCAGTATAGCAGTTCACTGATTGTTTGGCAAGTGAGGGGCGTCTGTCACAGTTCCACCTTAGTGGCATCTAACAGCTTCTCTTTAACCCTTTCTGATCTTGCACGGCTTTCCGATCTGTTGTCCTCATACTGAAAGATAAAAGAAAAACGAAAATCATAGTTGGTACTAAACTAATGATAGGCTACTTTCACACTGGTTGGCTACCAAAATAAATTTTTGCAGCGTTGTTTTTTTGGATACATACTATAGGGTTTTTTAATGCTTTAAAATACACAATAAAAAAAATAATAAAAGCATCTTGCACAATATGATAAATAAGTAGGCGGACATACTGTACATGGCCACCACTAGAGGGAACAAGATAAGTGTTCATTTATTTAGACCAGCGTTTTAGACGCCAGTCTTAATATCCCCTAAAGCTGGCGGTGGATCCGCCAGAGTCATGAAGAGGTGCTGTCCTTTAAATAACTTGGGCGGATCCAAAGCCGCATCTAAATGTTAGACAGCTTCCGAACTTACATTTAGACCTTTTTCTACACCTGAAACAGGCATACAATATAAACAAATGCCCCAATTTATTATGATAAATAACTTTGATGTTCATAGCAAATACAGTTTGAAAACACATCTCGGTCCACCTACCACGACTAGGTGACCTCAATCCAGTCAGAAACCTACTCTATTTAATACCTGTCTGCTGCTTTTAATTAGGTGACACATAAAGCTGAGTTTTCTCTTCCTCTTATTGGATGCTTAAAGAGTAACAACTAGAAATACAGCATATGTGCAAGGTCTGCTCTCCTAAATGTAGATTCCCCCTGGCATACAGACAGGTATTAAATGGAGTAGGTTCCTGCCTGGATGGAGGTCACCTTGCCGAGGTAGGTGGGCACAGATGTGTTGTGATCAAAATATATTTGCTAAGAATCTCAGATTTTATCACATTAAAATGGAGCTTTAGTTTATCTATAAATTTGTATTGTGTACTATGAGAGTGATTATATAAAAACAGCAAAGCAGCGCTCACCTGCATGCAACAACTTGGGAGGCACGGACACAGCCTGGACTCGGCTGTTCGAACTGCAGAAATAAGATGATGATAGTCCAGCTTCTAAAAAGTTGTGCTTTATTTCATACGGTAAAAAAGTTCCATACACAAGACCGCTTGCCTGTCTTGTGTATGGAACTTTTATACCGTATGAAATAAAGCACAACTTTTTAGAAGCTGGACTATCATCATCTTATTTCTGCACTGTGAGAGTGATGTTACATTCTTTTTAATAGTTTGTTTTAGAGAAATACTTTCTTAAGTTTGATCTTGGTTAAACAGTAGAAACATTTAAAAATGTTAGTTAAAGGGCATCTGTCAGCAGCTTTGTCCCTATGACACTGGCTGACCTGTTACATGTGCACTTGGCAGCTGAAGGCATCTGTGTTGGTCCCATGTTCCTATGTGCCCTCATTGCTGAGAAAAAGAATGTTTTCGTATATGCAAATGAGCTTCTAGGATCAACGGGGGCGTTGCCGTTACACCTACAGGCTCTGCTCTCTCTGCAACTGCTGCGCCCCCTGCACTTTGATTTAGCGGACCAGACAGTGTAAGTGCGTTTACAACTGGCCCTGTCAATCAAAGTGGAGAGGACGCGGCAGTTGCAGAGAGAGCAGAGCCTGTAGGTGTAATGGCAACGCCCCGTTGCTCTTAGAGGCTCATTTCCATATAATAAAACATCAATTTTCACAGCAATGCGGTCACATATGAACATGGGACCAACACAAGTGCCTTCAGCTGCCAACTGCACATGTAACAGGTCAGCCGGTGTCCTGGGTACAAATCTGCTGACAGATGCCCTTTAAAAGGGAACCCCCACACATCTGATATTGATAACATAGCCTTTAAAAAGTTCATAAATATCTAGAACCCAGAAAACCTTTATAAAGTTACAAATTGACACCAAAGTAAATTATAAATACGGGTTCACTAATTTGTGACAATTGTTTTGATCAATAGCAACTGCGGCATCTTAGTGGTTAGACAAAGGGAGGGGCCTACCTCTGCTAGCACATCGCCCCTCAAAGTGATTAGGAGGTGCCAATGGGTTGTGTGGCTGCTGGGGACCAGTACACAACTACTGCAGTGCTTTATGACCGGGCTCAAACATGGTCAAGTCCCTGGTGGAACTGGAAAAAAAAAGTGAACTAAGATATTTAAAAATGCTAAAGAAAAAAAATAAAAAGTTGATTTGAATGTTTTATTTTTTTGTGCTCTTTCTGAGTCTTAAAAAGAATCAAAAGTGATCAAAAAAATTGCATGTACCCAATATGGTACCAATGAAAGCATCTACTCATCCAGCTAAAAAGCAACCCCCACACAGCTCCAGAGACGGAAAAATAAATTCACGGCTCTTGGAAGGAACTGTATGTGAAAAATGAAAAAAAAAAAAAAAAACGGTTCCATTATGGTTTAAAAAGAACAAAGGTGTCCTGGGGAAGGACATTTTTCTTCGCACACGGCTCTCACCTCTTTCCTTAGGCACTTTCTCATCTCTCGGTCAAAATCATTGCACTGTCCAAAATATTTCATAAATTTGTTCTGAAAGTATAAAGGAAACCCTTTAATCCCTGAGACATTCATGGTAATACAGAGATCTGAGAATTTCCACAGAATTGCAGGTATACCTACTGCATCTTAATAACGAGTACAACTCTGCTACATCTGCCATGTCAAACAGACTCAAAATATTAAAAGTAATGCAAGAAAGACTAACGGACTAACGTCCTACTTTGTAGAAGTTGAGTTGTCCTTTATGTAAATAAGTGTCTCGTACTAATGTTTTATAGCAACCAATCAGACTATCAAATTTTGGGGGCATTTTTTTATTTTTTTTTAACTCGTTTTATTGAACAATTGAATAAAATAAAGTAAAAAGAGACAATACAAAATTGGTGCACATAGTGACATTGCATAGTACATACAAAGTATAAAAGGTACATTGCTTAGCGTGGCAGTGTCTGATCATGGTCACATGCTTAAGGCTCCATTGACACGGCGACCCGGATCCGGAAATGCGGACCCGCACTTCTGGGTCCGCAATTCCAATCCCAAAAAAAAAAATCAAACATGTCCTATTCTTGACCGCAATTGTGGACAAGAATAGGCATTTTCTATTAAGTGCCGGCGATGTGCGGCCCGCAAAATGCGGAACGCACATTGCCGGTGTCTGTGTTTTGTGGATCCGCAAAACACACACGGATGTGTGACTGGACCCTTATAGTCACAAAGAATATAAGTAGAAGGGGAGAAAAAAAAGAAAAATGAGAATGAGACATCGGCCCCATGCACACGACCGTATGTGTTTTGCGGTCCGCAAAAAGAAAAACGGGTGACGTCATCCGCTTTTTTTGCGGATCCGTTATTTTTGCCGATGCATTGTAATAATGCCTATCCTTGTCAGCAAACTAGAAAAAAATAGGACATGCACTATTTTTTTTTGCAGGGGTACGGAACGGAACGGACATACTGATGCGGACAGCACACTTTTTGCAGACCCATTGAAATGAATGAGCAATCAGCAAAAAAAAACGGAACGGACAAGGAAACAAAATACGGCCGTGTGCATGAGGCCATCAGGAGTGATTGTATTCAGAAGATAATGTACTGGATATTGCGTAAGCGGAGACGCACACCATAACCCCCACACTTTGTCAAATTGAGGCTCACACTTCCTATGTTTGTAGACAATATAGTCATATGTAATTATGACATTTATTAATGTCTTCCGTTGAGTGATTGATGGACTTCTCTCTCTCACCCATCGTAAGGCGATGGCTTTTCTTGCCAGAAATAGTGATTCTCACAAGAATATTCTGATACAATGGGAGTAAACGGCGTCATCTAAGATACCAAATAAGCATATCTTGGGGCGAGCAATAATTGGTAGATTAGTCAGCTCAGCCAGAAATTGGGAGACCTCCATCCAGAATGTTCTAATATGGGGACAAGTGCCAAAAATCCGCACCATCTCTGGCACAGCGGTGACACCTGGTATGGGACAATCTACCCATTTTGTGTAGTCTAACTGGCGAGAGGTAGCTCTGATGTATATTACATAATTACACAGTATTTCAGAGATGTCCTCTTCTGACAGATCAGGAACCACTGTTTTCCACCTAGCCAACACAGGCAGTTGTGTTAATTGGATTCGAGTGTTGATCAGGTGGGTGTATATAGTAGAGATGAGCCCCCCGGGACCCTGAGACCTCAGAACTCCAATAAGGGGATAGTTAGATGGAGCCAGGGAATTGGGCATTGAGTGCATGTCCGGCTTGCAGATGACGGTACAATGCAGTGCGGGTCAGTTGACATTGCGACTGAAAGTGACTAAATGGATAAACTACATTATTCTGATATACATCCTTAACCCTTTCGATGTACGACACTGGAGCGATGTGCAAACATGGCGCCCGCTCGCACGTGCAGCGGGCATCATGGCCGGCAGATCTCTGCTGTTTCATACAGCAGAGACCTGCGGCTAAGTACCGTGACCGGCCATAATGCCGATTTCAGTAATTTAATGCTTTAGATGCCGTGTGGCCAAATGGGGCATCGATACTTGCGCTGAACACCTTCAGCCTCGCTGATGAGAGGCTGAAAGTGTTTAGGCTGCAATTCTTATTTTGGCCACCAGATGGCAGGCCAGGATAAGAAATGAGCAAAATTGACTTTCAATGGCAAATATTAAATCCCTGAAAGAACAAAATGAAAAATAAAAAAAACATAATTATTAAGCTCATATATGAGCCACAAAATGATCAAAAAATAAATAAAAATGTTAAAAATATATATAAAAAAAAAATATTTATATATAAGTTTAAATCACCCCCCTTTCCGTATAATTCAAAAATAAATACCTAAACAACAAGAAGTATAAACCTCATGGGTATCACCGCGACAGAAAACACCCATATTATTAAAATAGAAAAAAAAAATTCCAATATGGCGAATGGCATAATGGAAAAAAGGGTCAAAATGGCCGATTTGCCATTTTTTCATTGCTACTCTTACCCAATTTTTTTTTATAAAATGTGATCAAAAAGTCACGCACACTCCAAAATGGTATCAATAAAAAGTACAGATTGTTCCGCAAAAAATGAGCCCCTTAACAGCTCAGTAGACATAAGTATAAAAAAGTTATTGGGGTCAGAATATGGTGATGTTAAAAAAAGGATTTTTTTTTAATCAGTTTGAATTTATTTTTACACTATTTACACATGAAAAACCTATACATATGGGGTATCGTTGTAATCGTACTGACCCAGAGAATGAAGGGCATGGGTCAGTTTCAATCAGGTTTATGCGACCTGCTACTGATAGGGGGAGTGATCTCCAAATTCGGAACTTATCTTTGCAATAATTTAGAAGGGGTTGTACATTCATAGAATGGAAAGTGTCAGAGTCCTTGGATATGACAATACCTAGGTATTTAAAATAATGAACTATGGGCAGCTCCTGAATAGTTGGCTGCCAATCTGTACCATATAGTGGGGAAAAAGGAGGATTTCGACCAATTTATGCACAGACCTGAGTATCGACCAAAATCATTAATGAGCGTCATGGCTCGGGGTAATGTATCCTCTATATTTGACATAAACAATACCAGATCGTCAGCGTAGAGTCCGACCCGGTCTTCCCCATCTCCCACGGCTATGCCCTGGTATATACCATCTTGTCTTAGGCTAATTGCAAGAGGTTCGATAGCCAGGGCGAACAATAAGGGGGATAGTGGGCATCCCTGTCAAGTTCCCCTTCCCAGAGTGAAAAAGAGAGAGGAGAAACCATTAACTGATACATTGGATCTAGGGCTCCCATAAAGAATGGACACCCATTTGATAAAAACTGGCCCAAAACCAAATCGCTTAATAGTACCCAACAGGTAAGGCCATTCAACTCGAGTCGAACGCCTTAGCTGCATCCAAGGACGCCATAGCCCACCGCTGTTGTTGTCTAGTACCTATCTGCATCCGCCTAATGTACTCAGATGTGGATTTACCCGGCATGAATCCAGATTGATCCGCATGTATAATACTGAGGATGCATTTATTTAACCTCACGGCTAAGGCTACTTTCACACTCGCGTTTGGTGCGGATCCGTCATGGATGTGCACAAACGCATCCGTTCAGATAATACTGTACAACCGCATGCATCAGTTCAGAACGGATCCGTTTGTATTATCTTTAACATAGCCAAAACGGATCCGTCTTGAACACCATATTGTGTCAGTGAAAACGGATCCGTCCCCATTGACTTACATTGTGTGCCAGGACGGATCCGTTTCATCAGATGGACACCAAAACGCTGCAAGCAGTATTTTGGTGTCCGCCTCCAAAGCGGAATGGAGACGGAACGGAGGCAAACTGATGGATTCTGAGCGGATCCTTTTCCATTCAGAATGCATTAGGGCAAAACTGATCCGTTTTGGACCGCTTGTGAGAGCCCTGAACGGATCTCACAAACGGAAACCAAAACGCCAGTGTGAAAGTAGACCAATATCTTAGCTAATATTTGGTAATCAAGATTAAGCAGCGAGATCGGCCGATATGAGCCACAATCCAATGGGTTCTTGTCAGGTTTAAGGATGACCACAATTGTGGCCTCATACAAGGATGGTGGTGATGCGCCAGTGGAGAAGGCCGCTGTATACATTTTCCCCAGGGGTTCCAGAAGCAGGTCTGAGTATTTAGTGTACACTTCTAATGGAAGGTAATCTGGGCCTAGTGCCTTCCCATTAGCCAAAGAGGACACCGCAAGAGCAATCTCCTCTCTAGAAACGGGACAATCCAGCAGAGCCGAATCAGCAGGGGACAGCTGAGGAATCGTTAGATCCGAGAGGTAGAGATGATCTACTTCCTCATTAGTAGTACGTATTTGAGATCGGTAGAGGTCATGGTAAAACTCCTGAAAGCAGTGGGCTATCGCTGCCGCCTCCAGCAATGCGGTACCATCTGAAGATTGAGTACGCAAAACTGCTGGAGACCTCTGGTTCTGATGCACCAGATGTGCCAACAGCTTACTGGATTGGTTACCCAATTCAAAGTAAGTCTGACTAGTAAAGAAGAGTTTACGTTGTGCTTTTTGCTTTAAGAGATTAAGGTATTGGCGGCCCTTAGAGAGCCATTCCTGTCTACTAGATTCTGTGGGATTGGCAACGTAAGCTGCTTCGAGTCCAGTGCATTCCCCTGCCAGCTCATTCTCCGGACCGGCTGAAGCCCGTTTAATGGGTTCTTTTGAGAACCCATTAATATGGGAAACTTTTGAAAGCATATCTCAGAGGCTCTGAGATATGCTTTCAAAAGTTTCCCATATTAATGGGTTCTCAAAAGATTCATGATCGGCTAAAAATATAGAGAGTTGTTCAGGTATCCGATCATTGGGTGTCAGGAGTGTCAACCAAAAGGGGTGTACTCTCAAAGAGTGACCGGTCCATTGAAGTAGATACAGTGGAGGCATTATTTTTTATTATAGCATAGTACTCATTTTAAACTAAAATAATTTTTTCTATTGGTCTTTATTAAAAATGTTGAGCCCCTTTCTTTGTACAGCCTTGAGATTCTCTAGTAGGAGGATCTGTGTTTACTGTGTTCTGTCAGGCAGCTCAGCTGATGGCTCCTTATCTCCGCTCTCTGACCTCCTAAACACTCATTATAGCTCGATTCTTATCTTACTGATGACAATGTGGCTTAAATATGTGTTTTTGAGCTATTAGTAATTTAGAGGTAAGCGTTATTAGATGACTGGCAGAAAGTGAAAGTATGATTCTCACAGCTGGGCAGACGTTACCCCTCTGTGATAAAACTGCTCAATATTTTTAATAAAGACCCAACATGAGTAAAATGCACTCGAAAAAAATTGCCCCCAAAAGTGTACCTAGCCTTTAAGTTAGGATAGATAGATAGATCCCTCCAGTTCTGCAGATCCGGTTGTTAAAATTACAGCCGGCCGGATCGAAGAACCGTGTGACCGGCTGAATCCCGATCCAGTGCTCTGGCAGCGGCAGCTGGAGATGAGCGCTTCCATTCCATAGTTTAGCTCCTTAGGCTTTTTAAAAGTTGGGTGGTATGTGTGTGTAGTGTATGGCTACATGCACACGACCCTTGTGTGTTTTGTAACCATAAAAATTTTGTAACCATAAAAATTGCGGATCTACAAAACACAGATAGATAGATAGATAGATAGATAGATAGATAGATAGATAATAGATAGATAGATAGATAGATAGATAGATAGATATGAGAGATAGATAGATTGAGAGATAGATAGATAGATAATAGATAGATAGATAGATAGATAGATAGATAGATAATGGATAGATAGATAGATAATAGATAGATAGACAGATAGATTACGATGTCCTTTTACTCACTGTTCTCTGTATGGCGCACTTACGTCTAGGTGACATTTCTTCAGCAGATTAATGAGCACGTTGCATTCGTCGGTGTGCAGGTGCGGAGACAGGTCTGGATGCATCTTACAAGAAGCGGTGACAGTGTGGTTAAGGCGCAGGAAAAAAATGAAATGCAATGAAACATAAAGACGATTATTAACGATGCAGAGTCATCGATCACTAGTGCGGATTTACTAACCCTCTCCGATATATTCACAGTCTAAGGCCTCATGCACATGGCCGTTGGGAGGCCGTTCCGTGCATTGGGGACCGCAATTTGCGGTCCCCAATGCACGGGCAACATCCATGCGGCGGCCGAGACGGATCGAGACCGATTCGACTTGAATGGGTCCGTGATCTGTCCGCACCATAAAAAATTAAAACATGTTCTATTTTTTTGCAGTGCGGAGGCACGGACAGAAACACCAGGGAAGCACTTCTCCGTAGGGCTTCCGTGCCTCCGTTCCGCACCACAGCTCCGGATTCAAGTGAATGGGTCCGTATCCGTGATTCGGGGAGCACGCGGCCGATGCCCACATATTGCGGACCCACTGTTTGCGGGCTGCAATACGGCCACGGCCGGGCAATGGCCGTGTGCATGAGGCCTAACAGTCTAATACGGCCTCTGTTCAGACAGACAATCATAAACGTGTTCTGGGCGGTGAACACGGACAAGTTTTTACATGTACTATAGACGGAGCGTGCGTGCGGGCTGTATTTTCTGCAGACGGGAACAGAGCGTGCTGTGATCTCAGCCCGTATGGAGGAGGACATGTGAGGAGAACCCGGACAGAAGGCTACGTGCACACTGTGCGGATTACGGATTGCGGATTTTTGTGTGGAAATACCGCAGCGCAATACAGTACCAGCAAAGTAAAGCGTTGGAGATGCTGTATGTTATTCTTTTTTTTTTTTTCAGGCACATGAAAACAGATTGCGCCAAAATAACCACAAGAACTGAACAAATTTGCAGAAAACTCTTAAAGGGATATTCCCATCTCAGACATTGGTGCCGTGTCGCTAGGATATGCCCTCAAAGTCTGATAGATGTAGGTGCCACCTTTTGGACCCGCACCTATCTCTAGAAGGAGGGCAGAGCATGCGCGGCCGCCCTCAATTCATTTCTATGGGAGCGCAGAAAATAGCCGAGCACTAGCATTTCCGTCAGCCCCTTAGAAGTGAATGGAGGGCGGTCCGCTCTCCTTCTCTTTATGGGCTCCGTTCTAGAGATAGGTGCGGGTCCCAGAGGTGGCACCTACACCTATCAGACATTGAGGGCATATCCTAGCGACATGGCACCAATGTCTGAGATGGGAATACCCCTTTAAGCATAACTGAAGGCAAATCTTCCGTTTTTCACTGTCAGAACTCGCCCGTGAGATAAGTTTGAGGCTGCCTGCACACGTTGCCGATTATGCGCAGTCTTTTGTGCGGAAGCCCTGCAATCCTGCACTGTGGCTTACACTGTTGGCTTCTGATCAGTACTACTGTGCGTGCGCTGATACTGTAAACTACAGAGAAGGTGCAGGATTACAGTGCCAGGCAAGATCCCTTGCCATGCACACGAACGCTGTTTGTTTCCGTGTCAGTTCCGTTTTTGTTTTTTTGCGGATAGGATGTGGATCCATTCATTTTAATGAGTCCGCAAAAAATGCGGACAGCACACCGTGTCCTGTCCGCATCAGTATGTCCGTTCCGTAGCCCCGCAAAAAAAAATTGCGGACCGCAAAACACATACGGTCGTGTGCATGTAGCCAAAGGGTGGGGCAACTGAGCCACAACATCAGAGCTGAGTGCGCCAAAGACCTAATCTGCATAATAATAAAAACTTTCATTGCACATGAACGGCACAACTGATTTACAATGGAAATGTATGCTCTTACTCAGCAGGATCGACCCTACCAGACACTTGACTGGTTTAATGGAGTTAATCCTGCTGACATGTCCTCTTTAAAGGGTCAGAGACAAAGCAAAGCTTTTGTTCAGTGGTTTAATGGGGTTGGTCCTGCAGGCAGGTCCTCTTTGAAAGTTTCAGAAAACTTTTGATATGTCATAGAAACAGATCAAAACTTTTGATCGGTGGGGGTTTGAGTGCTGAGACCCCCACCGATCGCTAGAACAAGAGAGAAACGCCCCCATAAAGCACTCTCTCCTCGCTGCAGGGCTCAATAGAAAGTCTATGTACCTGTCTAGCTTCCTGCAGTGAGGAGAGAAGTCTCAGCACTCAGAGTGATCAGTGGGGGTCTCAACACTCAGCCCCCCACCCTCCTAATCAAAACTTTAGCTAAGTCTATGACATTTCCAAATTTTTCTGAAATCTTTGTGACTCTTTAAGGCCTCATGCACGCGGCCCGTATTGCAGCCCGCAAACAGCGTGTCCGCAATATTCGGGCACCGACCGTGTGCTCACCGCATCACGGATGTGGACCCATTCACTTGAACGGATCCGCAATCCAGAAGGTGCGGTGCGGAACGGAAGCACTCCGTGCTCTACTTTTTTTGCGGTGCGGCAGCCGCATGGATGGTGCCCGTACACTGGGGACCACAAATTTCAGCCCCCAATGCACGGAACGGTGGGGCAGCGGCTGTGTGCATGAGGCCTAAAGTGAACTCTAGATATTTATCATATATCAGGTCGTGGGGGTCCGACACCCAGCACCCCTGACGATCAGCTGTTGTCAGCATTGTGTAACTACACTCCAACGGATGTGAAACTACAACTCCCAGCATGCATACTTGCTCTCCCAGCAGTGAATGGAGCATGCTGGGGATTGTAGTTTCCCAAAAGTTGGATTGGCAGAGGCTGCTGACCCCTGGCGTACATGCATTTGGGGCCAAGGACGGGGTGGCTTCTGCTGACACGCCACAGAAACTCCTATGAAGAAAGACACCCGGGCACAGCTTTATTACCCATGGGTGTAAGATCAGACCTACCCCCAAATCCTACAGAGGAGCAGCCCTGGGTACAGTGACGTCATCAGGCTGTGGTACTACAGCAGGCATGACCTTGCAGAAGAGTGCAGGGCATGACCTCACTGCGCAGAAACAGGGCACCAGCAGCGGCTGTAGAACAACAAGTATCACAATACCTGCCTGTGGGCACTGAGGCATGCTGGCACTTGTAGTTCCACACCAGCTAGAAACCTACAGGCAAGCACGCAAGAAGCCACAAGCGCCATAACCTACCTTTACAATGGCCGCAGTACAGTAGAGTAGACATACACCCTTCTACCCACTTTACCCACTCTTTTTTTTTTTTTACATAACACCTTAAAATCTATATTCTGATTGGCTGGAACCCCTGCCCGTTATCACACAAGCAGCCAATGAAACTAAGAGTAATGCTTAAGAGGCGGGGCAACTTAAGCGACCAATGACGGAAATCTAGACGATAAGGGGCGGAGCGACGCCGATAGCCAATGAATGGAATATGTATAGTGTGAGGGGCGGGGTGACGCTTGGTCCTAGAAACCAGACGCTGTGGCGTTGTGATGGGGTGGGGGGTCGCTCAGGGATGACGTCAACAGGAAGCGACGCAGAGCCGGAGTATGATTGGTCCGTTTGAAGACACGGGTTGTTAGCGCCATAGCTCCGACGGGCCGGCCGGGAGCGGCAAGAAACCGAAGCGGCAAAGGTGATACTATAAAGGGAGCGGCAGTCGTGTGTGTTGTATGGTCACCGCTGTGGTGAGGGGTGAATGGAATGTTTACTTTTTTTTTTTTTGTAGTGTAAACTTTATTAAACAAAAAAGCGTACAAGGACATCTGCGGGTAATACCGTGCTTTAGTCAGCCTGTTGTGTGTCTGCAGTGAGTGGCGCGGTGCCTGGCGGCGGGTCCAAGGGCATGAGTGCCATTAGTGGGGCAATCCTGTCAAAAGGACGACGTCCGATCAGAGGGGTCTGTGTGTAGGTTTAACCCCTTTGGCACAGCACAGAGCTTTCTGACGTCCCAACCAGCGATCTGTGGAGGCTTAAATTTTTACTGCGTTTCAGAAATCTCTAAGCCGTGTCAAAGGGGTTTGCAATAGAATCTGTCAGGGGGACTGTACCAAGACCGACATTTCTGATGCTACGCTGCGTCTAGTCTTCACTAACGTGAGATGTGCCACATTTATTAAAGGGGTTGTCCACATTCGGTGGTGACCCTGTCAATCGCCGGACCTGCGGAGGGAGGCATGCTTACCTGCTCCCCGCCACTGGGTTTTGGCTCCTTTAGTCCCCTGCTGTCACTGACCCGCTGAGGTCCCACCTATCCTCATATACTTTGACGGGGGTCAGTCAGTGCTGTGTCCCTCGTGCGTCACGTGACACATGGACATGGCGCGTGGGGGATACGTTACCACTGCAGTGGCACAAGTGATCGTCTCAATGGCAGCGGGGGAGCAGTCGTGGGGAGCACTCTTCTTCCCTCTGCAGGTCCAGCGAAATTAGGGAGGGAGGCCAAAAAGGCTCCTGAATATGGACAGCCTCCTTAAGAAGCCAGTTTTCTAGCCCAAGTCATCTCAAAGGGCATCTGTCCGCAGATTTGTCCCTATGACACCGGCTGACCTGTTACATGTGCACTTGGCAGCTGAAGACATCTGTGTTGGTCCCATGGTCATATGTGCCGCATTGCTGAGAAAAATTGTGTTTTAATATATGGAAATGAGCCTCTAGGAGCAACGGGGGCGTTACCATTACACCTAGAGGTTCTGCTCTCGCTGCCACTGCCGCGTCCTCTGCACTTTGATTGGCAGAGCCAGGCGGTGTACATGGCATAACGCTTGGCCCTGTCAATTAAAGTGCAGAGGGCGCAGCAGTTGCAGAGAGAGCAGAGCCTCTAGGAGTAATGGCAACGCCCCCGTTGCTCCTAGAAGCTCATTTGCATATTTCGCTAATTTTTCTCAGCAATGCGGACACATATGAACATGGGACCAACACAGATGCCTTCAGCTGCCAAGCGCACAAGTAACAGGTCAGCCGGTGTCCTAGGTACAAAACTGCTGACAGATGCCCTTTAAAGGGAGGCAGGGAGAGCAGGAGCTCATGGATTTCATTGAGTGGACTCATTAGACCAGGGACCAGCGTTCAGCCTACAGCAGGGCATGGTGGGAGTTGTAGTTTTATAACAGCTGGAGAGCCGCAGGTTGGCCATCCCTGCATAAGACTGTCGGTTATCTCCCCCGTTCCTCCCGTACATATGCGATTTCAGCCGTGCGTGGATATGTAGTGGGGAGAAAGCTTCTGTCAGACGGCTAACAAACCGATCGGGTGGTTGAATCCAACATGCCCGATCTTTATGTCCCCCAACAATGTCCTATCTGAGGCGGAGTAATTCGTGAGGTTTGTGTCGCCCTCGGTCGTCTCTGCGCTGTCTTCATCCTTTTCCCTTTGCCTTTTCTCCAGCATTTCTACTATGGACGAATGGATTGCCGAGTTTATAAAACGGATAGTTTCTCGAATGCGTTTTGCTGAAGTCATGCCTGTGCTGAAGACATGGGGGGTTTTAGCAGAGAAGGATCTCCAGCCGCTGATTCTGCTGAGGTCGAAGGACATTCTAGCGATGGAAGTTGTCCGTCTCTGTGAGGTAACCCGCAATGAGGTCGCGTGCTCGTCTGCATGCATTAGTCGGGAGTCTTCAGCTGCCTGTCCCGATCCCTATATACACATGTACAGCCAACTCTGAGAGGGGGAGAAAGCCATGGGAACAAAAGGATTGGGCATGTTGAAATCCAGTACGCTGCTGCAGCCAATGACTGGCCTCTGCGGGTGACGTGTCCCATAGCAGCACATCACTGCTGGGTCGTGTGTCTCTTGAGAAACGTCCCCACTGACTCCAGTCATAGGCTGCGGCAGGTGACCCTCTCCATTCGGGAGACAAGTGAAAAGAGGCGGGGAGCAGGCGAGTATGAAGTTGTCGCACAGATCTCGCAGGCTAGGGTGGAAATCAGAAAAATAAAAAGCTGGAATTCTCCTTTAAGTTAAAAGAGTTTTCCGAAACTCTGGAAGTCATCAGTATCTGATCTGTGGGGGTCCGACACCCTGGACCCCCGCTGATCAGCTGTTTGAGAAGGCATTGGCGCTCCCGTGAGAGCTGCAGCTGCCTTGTAGCTCACGAAGCACAGCGCCGTACATTGTATAGCGGCTGTACTCGGCCCCATTCACCTCAATGGAGCTGAGCTGCACTTAGGTCATGTGACCATTAAACGTGATGTCACAGGCGTTGGAAAAGCTGAGAGAAGGCATCAACGCTACTGCAAGCTACAATGCCTTCTCAAACAGCTGATCGACATGGGTCCAGTGTGTCGGAACCCCACCGATCAGATACTGATGACCTATCCTGAAGATAGGCCATCATTATTAGGCCTCATTCATACATATGTGGATTTTCACGGACCACGGTCTGTGAAAACTCGTCCTGCTGGGTGCAGGGCTTCATTGGTTGCTATGATACCGTGCGCATCGTGCCGCCACCGCTGTACAGTAATACACTTGTACCATCTATACGAGTGTATTGCTGCACAGCGGCGGCGGCACGAAGCCCATGGCATCAAAGCAACCAATGACGCCCTGCACTCGGCAGGCCGGGTTTTCACGGACCGTGGTCCGTGAAAATCCACATGTGTGTGTGAATGAGGCCTTAAAGTCTCGGAAAACCCGTTTAATGGCAGTTAAAGGGGTTATCCCTAATATAAAAAAAGAAAATCGGACATCGTACAGCACATGACAACCTCTTTCTAACTAAGCTAGAACCAGCCTGTACCTCACATGGATCCAGAGATCTCCCCATTCACTGCTCTGCTAGATTTATATCAAGCTGACAGCTCAGGGGGAGTGTCTCTTCTGCTGCAGCCCATTGTGTCTCAGCTCTGCCTATCACAGCTCTGTGGGCGTGTCTCAGCTCTGCCTATCACAGCTCAGGAGGCGTGTCTCAGCTCTGCCTATCACAGCTCTGTGGGTGTGTCTCAGCTCATCCTATCACAGCTCAGGAGGCAGTTGAAGGATGAAACTGAGCATGTGCGGCCTTCTCAGTGAGCAGGACAAAGAAAGTAGAAAAAAACAAACAGCAGGTGGCGCTCTACAGATAGATTTTATTGAATAACTCAGTGGCTATGCTAAATTTTTTATTACATGCAATTACAAAAGTATTCAGATCCAGGTCACTGTATGCTCTTCATTAGTGGATTGGGCCTTCACCTTCATTTTTCTAGCACAGGTCAGAATATGAGAACTGATCCAATTGAGGACTGTGAGCCACACTTCATTCTTGCATGTCACAGACAGCCCTGTTTTTGAGGTGACCTTTATCTTACACTTAATTATTGCAGTGTTTTGTAATGTCCTTTTTTTTTTTATTTCACAGAGTAAAAAGGCCACAATGGATCATGCCGCAGATCTGGATATTATCTGTAAGTCAAATGCTCCCATTTTTTGTCAGTAGCATTTAGTTGCACCAGTAGCAGTTCCCTCTATACAGTTATCGAGACTTTTATATTGAAAGCCTTTCTTCAGGATAGGTCATGCGTATCTGATTGGTGAGGATCCGACACCCAGGACCCCTGCCGATCAGCTGTCTTAGAAGGCAGCGCCACTATCAGTAGTCTGGCGTTCATCGGTCACATGGCCTAGTTGCAGCTGAGCCCCATGGAAGTGAATGGGGCTGAGCTGCAATACCAATCAAAGCTGCTATACAATGTACGGCGCTGGGCTTGGTGAGCTAAGCCAAGGCTGTAGTGCTACTGCAAGCGCTGGTGCCATCTCAGACAGCTGATCAGCAGGAAGTCTGGGCGTCGGACCCCACTGATCAGATACTGGTGACCTTAACGGCTATGTACACCTTTGGCGGACACTCTTATCAGTAAGATAAGGATTGAGCTTCAAAGGGGTTGTCTAATCATGGACAATGGGGACATATCGCTAGGATATGCCCCCACTGTCTTATAGGTGTGGGTCCCACCTCTGGGGCCTGCACCTATATCGAGAACAGAGCCCCGAAAGGTGGTGGCTAGAGGACTCCGGCCACCACTACGCTGGCTCCCCATAGAAGTGAATGGGAGCGTAGCGCACGTGCGCGGCCCCCGCTCCCATTCATTTCTATGGGGCCGACGGAAATAGCTGAGCCAGCGCTCGGCTATTTTTGCCGGCCCCATAGAAAATGAATGGAGGGTGGCTGCACATGCGCAGCCCCTGAGGAAGCCGGATTGCTCCGGCGACACGCGTTGGGCGCTTTTCATGTTTCCAGGTCCACTGCACCAGCTGGATATGTAGGTTTTGGCTCTTGATATTTGACCTTATGTTGGTCTATCTGTATCTTCAATTTTAGTGGTCTTACCTTACCTTACATTTGCTATATGTGTCTTATTGTATTGTTTTATATGCTGGTTGATAACGCATACATTCATATGCGATAGCTCAGTGGACCTGTGTGTGTCGGTTTCATATATTCTATTGCATACCGCACTTTGTTCTATGTTGTATACAATTTTTTAATGCGTGTGTGTTGTTGTGTCCAATAAACTTTATATATATTTCTATATCCTTCATGGTTGGATGTGCATTCATGGGGTGGCCCTTTTTGACTCTCTCTTTGGGTCAGATGACTTGTCATATGTAGCTTTTCCACCCTTTGCACTCCTTTTAGTATTTGGTGTGCCCCCTGTCTCTTTAAACTCCTTAACTTGCGGGACTCCATTCTCGATATAGGTGCGGGTCCCACCGCTAGCGATATGCCCCCATTGTCCATGATGAGACAACCTTTTTAATGTGTGTTTATAACGTCACAGAGCAGAGCTAAGGGGCCTGTCAGCTCCCTTCCTGTAAGATCCTGTTACTAGAGCATCTCAGCTCTGTACAGAGAAAAGGACTCCATATTTTTAATAAAGACCAATTGATAAAATAATTTTTACCTCCTAATGAGTACAATACAATCATATAAAAAATTGCCCCCTAAAGGTGTACATAGCCTTTATCTTCTAAAACCCTTTAGT
Source organism: Bufo bufo (assembly GCF_905171765.1). Lineage (NCBI taxonomy): Eukaryota > Metazoa > Chordata > Amphibia > Anura > Bufonidae > Bufo > Bufo bufo. The sequence continues at coordinate 117,618,545 of NC_053398.1, read as the reverse complement.
CAAATACAGGAGACTATGTGCTATAGCCTCTACAGCAGAACAAGCTGTTGACTTGTCAGTGTTATTGCATAGATCTAAGATTGGAAAATTGATTGTAAGATTGTCCAAGATTAGAAAAACATGGATGCTTCCAAAAAACAGCGGAGTGTCCTTGGGCTGTCTCTGGTGTTACAGCTTCACTCCATAGTAGTGAATAGGTCTAAGCTTCAGTACCCCATGCAACCAAGAGTTGGGTGAGGTCCAGTTTTTGGAAAAATTAGCCATAATTAGTTAAATCCTTGACAACCTCTTGACTAAAAGAATTTGGTGTGGCACTCCTGTGTTGCTGTTCATTCTTCAGTCCATGGCGTAGTATACATTTAACCTCGTACTCTATAGCTCATATGTTGACTGTTTCCATTCTTTGTTCCTTCTTGAACAGATTACCATTCTAACTCAAAAAAGAAATCTTGGGAGGTGTATCAGATGTCTAAGCCATCAGGTAACGCTCCATTTGTTTTCAGCTACAAATATACGTTGTGCATTAAAGGGGTTCTGCAGTTTGTTTAAACTGATGATCGGCGAGGGTCCGACACCTGGGACCCCCGCCGATCAGCTGTTTGAGAAGGCAGCGGCTCTCCAGGAGCGCCGCAGCCTTCTCACTGTTTACCGCCGGCCCAGTGACGTCACGACTAGTATCAACTAGCATGGGCGGGGCTAAGCTCTGTTCACTTGAATAGAGCTTAGCCCCGCCCAGGTCACTGATACTAGTCGTGACATTACTGGGCCTGTGGGAAACGGTGAGAAGGCCACGGCGCCCCTGGAGCACCGCTGCCTTCTTAAACAGCTGATCGGCGGGGGTCCCAGGTGTCGGACCCCCGCCGATCAGATGCTGATGATCTGAGGATAGATCATCCGTTTAAACAAACTACAGAACCCCTTTAAGTACTGCAATTTTTAACAAGATTTGCGCAAATCATTAGTACAAGTAAGGCCTCATGCACACGACCATTGTTTTGATCCACATCCGAGCCACCGTTCGGATGCCGACCCATTCACTTCAATGGGGCCGCAAAAGATGCGGACAGCACTCCGTGTGCTGTCTGCATCCGTTGCTCCGTTCCGTGGCCCCGCTAAAAAAAATATAACATGTCCTATTCTTGTCCGCGCTTTGCGGACAAGAATAGGCATTTATATTAAAGGCTGTCCGTGCCGTAGAGATGAAATGATAAAGAATTAAAAAGAAAGACATGAAAAATAATATATTGCAAGACCCTAAGGTAAGATCAAAGCAAGCGGTACCAGCCCAGTGCAGAGGCTCGGACCCCATCAGCTTTTTGAAGGGGTAACTCAGTTCCCAGTGCTTTTGGTGGCTTGTTTGTTCTGAATAAATATACTGTATGTGCAGGTGTTTATTTGTGCCTTCTACATTTTTCTTTAATCCTTCATGTGCTATGTGGTGACTTCCATTTTTGGGATAATGTAGGTTTTAAAGGAGCTGGTCGCTCTGTGGCTAATGTTAAGAAATGTAGGGCCCTTTTGTACAGGCCGATAGAGCAGGTAATGATTGAGAATCAACAGCAATCATTGCCTCTGTATGGGAATGAACAATCCTTACTACGATCCTTGATCCCCATAGGTCTCTTTCACACGGGCGAGTTTTTCGCGCGGGTGCAATGTGTGAGGTAAACGCATTGCACCCGCACTGATTCCGGACCCATTCATTTCTATGGGGCTGTGCACATGAGCAGTGATTTTCTCGCATCACTCGTGCGTTGCGTGAAAATCGCAGCAATCTCTATATTGTGTGTTTTTCACGCAACCCAGGCCCCATAGAAGTGAATGGGGCTGCGTGAAAATCGCAAGCAAGTGCGGATGCGGTGCGATTTTGACGCATGGTTGCTAGGTGATGATCGGGATGGGGACCCTATGGCCTCTTTCCATGTGCTGGACCATGTGACAGACCATGTGATGAGCGCAGTGACGTCACCAAAGGTCCTTTTCGCCCAGGTCCTCAAAGAAGAAGAAAGAAGACAAGCCGGGCTGCGCGAATAAGTGGATGAGGTGAGTTTATTTTTTTTTTTATTTTTTTTTTTTTTACCCCTCTATCCCTAATTTACTTAGCATTCTGTATTAAGAATGCTATTATTTACACAACACCTAACCCGGGTTCGGGTCTGGGTACCAAACATGCCGATTTTTCTCACGCGCGTGCAAAACGCATTAAAACGCTTTGCACTCGCGCTGAAAAATCGCGCATTTAGCCGCGACGCACCCGCATCCTATCCGTCCTTCACACGAGACGCCCGTGTGAAAGAGGCCATAGGGTTTGTGTTTTCTGCAGCACATCCCTGTTTACACAGATCCATGTGCTGCCAGCAAATGAGGATTTTTGGTGCCACATGAAGGCCTTTGCTGTTTGGGTGACCGCCACACGCTTACACGGGCCAATTATCAGGATCAAACCATCACTAATACACCCTTTCTGTGGTATTTTCAATACTCCTTGTTCGGTAAAACTTTCCTCCTGTCCGCCAGACGGTCCCATCCATGGAACATGGGGCATAGGACCAGACACGTCATTCATTGAAACACACGGGGGGGAGTTTTCTCAAAACTGGCTTAGTTGCCGATAGCAAACAATCGAATCCCATCTTTCATTTTCCAAAGGATTTCTGAAAAATGAAAGGTGGAATCTGATTGTTAATGGCCGGGCAGCACCTTCAATACTGTGCGGCCATTAACAATGCAGACTTCCTATACAGTGGGGTCTTCATTAGTTAAATAAGAGGCAGCTGCGGCCTAATCGGTAGCGTGGTACTTGACCGCCGCCGGAAACAGCTCACTACCACACCATGTGGTCATACCCGAAGGCCCTTTTTACATGAGCGAATTTTCCGTCCGGGTGCGATGCGTGAAGCAAACACATAGCATCCGGACTGAACCCTGACCCATTCATTTTAATGGGTCTGCACTTTTTTTTTTTTTTTTTAACGCATCATTTCTGCATTCAGGAAAAATCGCAGCGTGTTCTATATTGCGCGTCTTTCAGATTCCTAGCTCCATAGAAGTGAACAGGGCTTGCGTGAAAAACTGAAGGCATCCGGATGTAATGCAGTTTTCACTGATGTTTGCTGGGAGATGTGGATTGCTATTTTTTAAGTGTTTTTTTAATTTATTTTTTCACGTGCATGAAAAACTGAACGCAATTGCAGACAAAACGGACTGAACTTGCGTGCAAAACCATCAGTTTTTTTCCTGAACAGATCCGGACACAATCCGTATGGTTCGTGTCAGAGAGGCCTAAGGCGAACCAGAACCTGTGGTGAAAGGCCATTAGCTGGAAAACACTACAGTGAATAAGAGGGTGACCGGACGGACCCAGCAGCGTCACCTTAAAACTGTTCACTCTTGCGCTCTTACTATTTCTCTTTTCTTCACAGATTCAGACAAAAGTCTTGACGATGTCTCGAAATTCAGAGTGCAATTCAAAAAGGGCATCCATTCAGTTCTTAAAAATGTAAGAGTCTCTGTGTAAAACAATCGTCAGTCAATTGTCCCCAGAGAACTGTCCTTGTTAGGCCCCTTTCACACTGGCGAGATTTCCGCGCGGGTGCAATGCGTGAGGTGAACGCATTGCACCCGCACTGAATCCGGACCCATTCATTTCTATGGGGCTGTGCACATGAGCAGTGATTTTTCGCGCATCACTTGTGCGTTGCGTGAAAATCGCAGCATGCTCCTCTTTGTGCGTTTTTCACGTAATGCAGGCCCCATAGAAATGAATGGGGTTGCATGAAAATCGCAAGCAAGTGCGGATGCGGTGCGATTTTCACGCACGGTTGCTAGGTGACAATCGGGATGGGGACCCGATCATTATTATTTTCCCTTATAACATGGTTATAAGGGAAAATAATAGCCTTCGGAATACAGAATGCAAAGTAAAATAGCGCTGGAGGGGTTAAAAAAATAATAATAATAATTTAACTCCCCTTAATCCACTTGCTCGCACAGCCCAGCTTCTCTTCTGTCTTCTTCTTTGCTGTGCACAGGAAAAGGACCTGTGGTGACGTCACTCCGGTCATCACATGGTCCATCACATGATCCATCACCATGGTAAAAGATCATGTGATGACCGGAGTGACGTCACCACAGGTCCTTTTCCTGTACACAGCAAAGAAGAAGACAGAAGAGAAGCCGGGCTGCGCGAGCAAGTGGATTAAGGTGAGTTAAATTATTTTTTTATTTTTTTTTAACCCCTCCAGCGCTATTGTACTATGCTTTCTGTATTAAGAATGTATTATTTTCCCTTATAACATGGTTATAAGGGAAAATAATACAATCTACACAACCCAGATCCCAAACGCGAAAAATCGTGCATGTTCCCGCAACGCACCCGCACCTTTTCCCGCAACGCCCGTGTGAAACCAGCCTTAGATGGTCATTGGAAATAGCCAAGGACGACAGGTACATGCATAGGAGACAAGCCCGTTATTGGGGTGTCTCATCTGGACATTTACGGCATCTCCGCACCTCTGGGACCTGCCCTTATCTCAAGAACGGAAACCTGTCTCGTGCTGCTGGGGATGGAGACTTGGTGGTGAATTCATGGCGGCTCTCTCCATTTACATTTATAAGGACCTCTAGAAATGGCGGAGTAAATGTCCCGGGCTATTTTCGGAAGTCCTATAGAAGTGAATGAGGAAAGCCGCGCATGCGCAGCCAACTCTCTGTACCCTGTGACACAAGACAGGTCCGTGTCTCAGCGATCTAGGACTTGCTCCTAACGGACATTTATGGCATATCCTGTGGATATGCACTGAGGGGGACATTTATTAAGACTGGCGTTTTCTCACACTGGTCTCAAGCCCCCCTGCACCACTTTGTCCGGAAGGCAGTGCGACAGACTTAAAGGGGTTGTCTCACTTCATCAAATAACATTTATTATGTAGAGAAAGTTCATACAGGGCACTTACTAATGTATTGTGATTGTCTATATTACTTTCTTTGCTGGCTAGATTCATTTTTCCATTGCATTATACACCGCTTCCATGGTTATGACCACCCTGCAATCCATCATTGGTGGTCGTGCTTGCACATTATAGGAAAATACACTGGCCTCCCACAGTCCTGGGCACCAGAGAGGTCGGCGCTTTTTCTGTAATATACAAGCACGACCACCACCGATGGATTGCAGGGTGGTCGAACCATGGAAACGAGTAGTGTATAATGCAATGGAAAAATGAATCCAGCCAGCAAAGGAGGCAATATGGACAATCCCAATACATTAGTAAGTGCTTTGTATTATCTTCTTCTACATAATAAATGCTATTTGCTGAAGTGAGACCACCCCTTTAACTCTATGCCAGCCCTCTTGGTGGCATCAATTTGAGCCATTTTCCATGCCAGAAAAATGATGTGGAGAATGACAGTGGTGAGCCCGCCCATACCACGACCTCCTTTTCTCGCCACTTGCGGCGTGAGTGGGGAAAAATGTGCAAGTTTTGCCGCACGTAAGCCATGCTCTAAGACTTGCGTCACCTTTAAACCACCTTTGGCGTGATCAATGCCCCCCTAAATGTCTATATAAGACAGTCCCTTTAATTGTCCATGTTATTGGATGACCTATGGCACAAAATCATGCCCATGGATACCAGACTTGTGACAAGTTTCTCTGTAATTTCCCATTCAGGAACTCAATCATTATTTCCCTCCTCTCCTTGCTTCCAGGTAACCATACACTTCAGAGAGTTTGAAGGCTCCTTGTGGATCCGAATTGCTTGGGGGAGGGATTGCATGAAGCCTAATCAGTACAGGCCAACCTTCGTGGTGTACCAGACCCAGGCTCCATACGCTTTTATCACAGGCTGCGCAAAATCCCAGTGGCCGGTGCTTTCTCAGGTAACTGCTTGGATGCGCCCATGAAGAATAGTCTCCCAGTGTAAGACCACGTTCACATTGTCTTTATTCTGCCCCTTGCTGTAAACAGCGCTATTCTTTGTTCATCCAGGGCCTTTTATTGGCTACAGGATACAGGCAGATCCAGGAGATGGAACTGAAAAGCCGCTGCTTGAAATCCCTTCAGGACATAGTATTCAAGAGATTTAGTCAGGTGAGTCCTGCCGAATGTAGTAGCTCTAAAACGGATCTGTCTGTTTCTGTACAATCGCTAGAAAAAGTAAGTGAACCCTTTGGCATGACTTGGATTAGTGCATTGACTACTAATAAGGGCTCATTCACACGACCATATGCCCTCCGATACATACGGTCCGGGAGCATGGTGCGCATCCGGCTGCCCGCGAGGCTATTGTCCCGCACTCATAATATCATATGAGTGCGGGACAATAGTCCCACAGACGGCCCGATGCGCACAGCATCCTAGTAACCTAGGATGCTGTGCGCTCCCGTGCGCACGATGTATGCCGCTCCGGGACATATGGCCAGCTCACGGACCGTATTTCTCGGAGGGCATACGGTCGTGTGCATGAGCCCTAAAATGTGGTCTGATTGCTATCGAAGTCACAATCTGACTAAGCTAATAGCGCCCATGGCTGTACCATTCATGTCTTTTATTCTCTACAGCGCAGGGAGAAAAAAAGTAAGTGAATTTACTAACTTGTAAATTCCCATTTAGCAGCAATCCCACCCACGAAATGTTTCCTGTCGCTGCAAATCAGATCTGCACAACATTAAGGAGGTGTATTGGACCATTCCTCCCTGCAGATGTGTTTCAGTTGATGATCACAAGATGTTCAAGCCCAAAAGGAGCCCCAAATCCTGCTGCTCCCACCACCCTGCTTGACATTTTGGTATTGGCGTGCACTGCTGCATTAGTGCTAATAAGTCCTCCTTTGTCTCATCTGCCCATGGACCATTTCCCCAGTAGTATCGTAGAACAGCGAGGCGTTTTCAGGCAGCAATGTTCCTTCGTGGTGTCCTTCCATGAACGCCCTTCTTGCTTGGTGTTTGTGTAATAGTAGACGCCTACACAGAGGTTCGTACAGTTTGTAGAGTCTTCTGGAGGACTTTTGCTGATACGCTTGAGTTCTTTCTCAATCCTCAGGACCCCTCGTTGTGCTGTTTGAGTAGTATTAGCAGGACACCCACTCCTAGGAAGAGTAGCAGTCCCAAGTTTTCTCCATTTGTGGATGATTTGTCTATCCGTGGACTGATGTTCATCCACGTCTTTAGCAATACTTGTGTAGTCTTTACATCTTCATGTGTCTCTGTAACACGCCTTGTGAAAGACATGGTTCACTGTAACCAGTCTTTCTCAATAACTAGGCTTTGTGTGCCTTTATTTAAACCTGGTAAACCGAAATTTTTAATATCATCTCCTTAAAGGGTTTGTCGCCAGAATTAGCCCTATTAAACTGTCCGACATCAGCGATGTGCCAATGTCGGCAGACCCTAACTCTCCTATTCTCATGCTTATGGATGCGCCCCTTACTGCACAATTTTAACTTTTGATATGCAAATTAGCCTCTAGGAGCAGGGGGGAGGGGCGTTGCTCCTGCTCCTAGAGGCTCCGTTCTCTCACCTCGTGTGACGCCCTGCCGTCCTCTATTGACATGACCAGGCAGCGTTTATCTCCTCCTGCCGGCCCTGTGTGCTGGCTAAACAACCCTGCGCAGGGCGTGACATGAGGTGGGAGAACGGACCCACCACCCGTCTTGTAAACAGATACGTGTTGATTCTGAGACAACCCCTTTAAAGAGGACCTTTCATCGGTCCAGACATTGTGAGATAACTATCAGGCTCTGTAGAGCGGCGCCCCGGATAATAGTAAGTGCAGTGAGATATCGGGGCGCCGCTCTACAGAGCCTGATAGTTATCTTACAATGTTTGGACCGATGAAAGGTCCTCTTTAAGTAAACCTTAGGTATTAGCAGCATATCTGCCACGCCTTATGTCGTTAGATGTGTTTCTGAAACCCGTTTTGGCTTTTCCTCTTTTCAGGCCTGGTTCTAAACGCCTTCAGCAGGTGGGAAAGATCCTCAGGAAATCCTGACCTTGTAGCACTGTATCATGAACAGCTGTTTGATAAGGTAAACTCCAGTATATGGATTTCTTTCCCACCTACTGTAAAACTTTAGAATCACTTCTGAGAAAAGATATATATATAATGTTTTCCCGCAGACATACACCTTGTTAGCTCATGAACTGCTGATTTCATTGTGTCACCTGCAGCCTTTTGGCCCTGATTTATGAAGACCGCCAAGTGTTCCACCGATAGACTTGATAGATCCTGCAGGCGTTTAGTTTATAACAAGTCGCAGACCTCATCATAGATGACATGCCTCCATCGGCGGTCCATGCACCAGACTGATATCTACCACAGTTCACTTTCTGGTGTAAATAAGGATAAATGGGCTGGTGTCCATAGCCCTGCTCTCGCCACGCTCCCTTTTTTTGAATCCTGGCAAGGGCAGCGTACAAATGCCATTTTTGACATTTAAAGAAGACCTTTCACCAGTCCTGACATTACCATATAAATACCTGGCAGGGTAGGGCATACTGATGGCATATGATCTAGGTTATTATTGTTCTATGCGCTGCTCCGTTCCCCCCGCTGTGCCCCCCGTTCTGTTTTCCCGCCCTGTATGTAAATCCATACCATTGGTACAGGGAGGGGGAGACGCCCCTTGAGAAACACGACCGTCTCCTCCTCCCTGTACTGATGGTACGGATTCACATACAGGACGGAAAACCAGAACCTTGTACACCGAACCTGAAAACACAAGTTCACTCATCCCTAATGGTAATGTCAGGACTGGTGAAAGGTCCTCTTCAAAAAGTTGCAAAACCCGGCTATCTAACACAAGGAAACTTTTGTGGGTGGGGGGACTTATCACCCCCCCCCACCACCACCCCCCACCCCATTTGTTTTCCCATGACAATACATGCAGTTCTGAGTCTTACTGGGTTCACTGTTATCATAGGGTCATTCTGTGGCTACAAGTCACCAGTCCCATCAATGTCCACTCATACACTGGTAGCTGCCACTGTTCTAGGCAGATAGACGTGGACATAGTCAGCATTGTTCGACAAGATTTAAAGAGGTTGTCCAGTCCCAAAATCTAAATTATTTTTATGTGCTCCCAACACCCCTCACTATGCATACATATGCCCCCAATACCTGTTTTTCATGTCCTAGCTCCCCCCCCTGAAGACATCAGATTATCCTGGCAGATCTGTTTACTTTCTCCCCTTCTTGTTTTGTTGAATACATAACTTTATTGACACACAATCCTGGCTGCACTGCAGAGATGAGTCACAGGCCACGCCCCCCACTCTGCTCTGTCTGCAGCAGCTCCTCCATCTATAACTCCTGTGTCTTTCTGCAGAGACCGGAATCTACTTCTCACTCAGTGTCTAAATCCCATCACTGACCTAACATGTGTATCTAATCCTATCCTGTGTGATACAGCCTGCTGAGCTGTGTATCTAATCCCATCACTGCCCGTCCACAGGCTCTGCCCTCACATGTGTATCTAATCCTATCCTGTGTGATACAGCCTGCTGAGCTGTGTATCTAATCCCATTACTGCCCGTCCACAGGCTCTGCCCTCACATGTGTATCTAATCCTATCGTGTGTGATACAGCCTGCTGAGCTGTGTATCTAATCCCATCACTGACCGTCCACAGGCTCTGCCCTCACATGTGTATCTAATCCTATCCTGTGTAATACAGCCTGCTGAGCTGTGTATCTAATCCCATCACTGACTGTCCACAGGCTCTGCCCTCACATGTGTATCTAATCCTATCCTGTGTGATACAGCCTGCTGAGCTGTGTATCTAATCCCATCACTGACCGTCCACAGGCTCTGCCCTCAATTGTGTATCTAATCCTATCCTGTGTGATACAGCCTGCTGAGCTGTGTATCTAAACCTTTATGCACACGACCGTATCCATTTTGCGATCCACATTTTTTGCAGTCCCATTGAGTTCCATGGATTTGAGGTCCTCATTTTGAACACCATCGGACATGTTCTGTCTTTACTGGAACTGACATAAGGATGTAAAATACACACTGCTGACGCCCCTGTGCTTTCCACATCCGTGTGTCAGTTCTGCGAAAGATAGAACATGTCCTATTCTGGCCCACATAATGCAGATCTAAAACCCATAGAACTCAATGGGACTGCAAAAAAAAAATGTGAATCGCACACGGACAGTAACCTTATTTAGTGGATCCGCGACTTGCAGACCGCAAAACGGATACGGTTCTGTGCACGAGCCCTATCACTTATACAGCGCCCCCATAACGGTGACGTCCACAGCGCCCCCATAACGGTGACGTCCACAGCGCCCCCATAACGGTGACGTCCACAGCGCCCCCATAACGGTGACGTCCACAGCGCCCCCATAACGGTGACGTCCACAGCGCCCCCATAACGGTGACGTCCAGTGCCCTCTGTTTGCCATCCAAAGTGCCCCCAGGGACATGCACAGCATAGCGATCAGCCTCTGTGACTGATCGCTATGCTGTCACTCCTGCACAGCGCTTACATCGCGCTGTGCAGGAGTTAGTACAGGCTTCACATAGAAGCCTGTACTCTGCAGAGAGCGGCCGGCAATCCCACGCATGCGCACTATGGTTCAGCATAGTGCGCTTGCGTTGTAAGTGAAGACGGACGGGCGGAGCTTTCTTTTGCAGGAGGCGGTGACGACATTCATGACGATCCGTCTCCTGCACAAGAAAGGAAGAGAAGAAGACTGAGACTCACCGGAAGACAAGAAAGCCCGACAGGAGCAGTCACGTGACCGGGCGGCGGATCTTGGAACCGGCTGCGCTGTGGAAGGTAAGTATGTGCTCAATAATCTTTCCTCTGCAGGTTAGCTTTTAATCCAAAAAAACAGGTTAAGCCCGGAGAACCCCTTTAAATCCTAATACACTGAGCATTCATGGTGCTGCTGCAATTTTGAGTGGTTTTAGAAATCTTTGTCTCTACCATTGTGGTCAGGAGGTCTGTGTGTTGCATGTGCAGTGTATCATCCTCATGATTTTTTTTTTTCTCTTTTTCTTTCCATACAGCCGTTTCAATCGTATCAGTCAAAATCAATTCCCGAAAAAAGCTACAAAACTCCCTCAATAGGTAAGAACTCGTCAAATATGTAACTCTATACACACACATGTCGGAATGGGGTTCGTTCAAGCAGAAAAGGACAATTCTGTTTTGAAGAACTCCTGGTCGGGGGTGGGCGGCTGATTCTGGGGGGTCTTACTTTGGCTACAATTGAGCTAGAGCTAGAATCTTTGTCTTGATTTAAAGCCAAGAATGCAGCTCTAGTCATGATCTTGCCTGAATTAGAGCAGGTTGGAGTGAGAGCAGCATATACTATTCTTGCAGCTTGTGGGGAGGGGGGGGGGGGAGCAGGCAATGTGGAGGACAGGAGGAGGCGCACAGACCTTCCTCCAGTTCCTCCATGTTATCTCCCTCTGTATCAATACCTGCTCAGCCACTACTGTGTGAGTAATTAGCTGGTAAGCTCTCAGATGCTGCGGTCACTGTTGACGGTGGCAGCTAAGTGGTTTTACAGCAAAAAATAAATAAATCAAAAGGGAACATTTCTCCAGTATACAATGTTATTGATCAAAGTAAATAAAAAGATCTGTAACGACCCATACTATAAACGTAACCCATTATTTACCAGTGCCGTCATATCCTAGTGATGGCGCGATCGGTGTGGGTGCAAATTCTTGGACCAAGATCCTGCAGCCCTTTTATAGTTTTCCCTACAGAGCTAAGTAGATGCAAAGCGGTCAGCCCTCCAGCCCCTTCATTGTCAGGATTGGTAGGGGTGCAATGGTCAACCCCCCATGACTGTAAAGCAATAGGAAGTGGTCTAACCCCCCTCAAAAAAAAAAAAAAATTTATTTTGTCTTGACTCTAGGGTTCACTGTTAAAGAAGCACTCCAGCAAACAAAATGCCTGTGTATATAGTGCAGCATAGACTATTATAATAATACTGTAGAAACTGTTGTTTATTACCTGTTTTAGCTAATGTGCCATTTATATGTTGTCTGTCACCTTTGTCTTCTCAAACCCCCCCCCCCCCCCAGTATTGTTCCCCCTAATGCAGCATGCATTTGCCATGATGCATCTGCCTTTGCAGAGACAGAGGAGCAGGGTCTCGTCACACATTGCACTTACTCTGCTCTGACTCCTATGTAAGGGCAGTAAGTTCTAGATCAGTGACAATCAGGAACTTCTGGCCCCACTGCAGAGTGCTTGTGTATTCTGTGTGATGCAGTTTCAGCCCATTTCCCCTACCTTCTGCTTGAGACAAGTCTTATAGGAGGTAGGATAGAGCAGAATGAAGCTGCATCTCTTAGAAATACACTGGAGGTTCTGCACACAGTGCACACAGATGCTATAGACAGTGGGGAGTTTTGTAACCCTGCTGCTAATTATTTTACAGACTGGCCTATTAGATCTCTGCTTAGAGCAAGCACTCTACAGTATGCATGGAGGGACATATGGTTTGAGCAATAGCTACAACCAAGTCCTCAATTGCCATCACTATACAAGACAATATATATGCTATTAGGTCAAATGTGCTTAGGGCCCTCTTCTCTTCGTCATTCATTCATTTGAATGGGCACCGTGTAATGCTACATTTCCTCTACAGTGGGCAATGAGGGGAAACGCCTGGCTGTATTTAGAGGAGGGACAATCACTCTAAATCCTGGACTTTCACAATTTCCCATTAAAAATATATATATATTAGTGCTCAAAACCTTTCACCTTCGTCTGTACAGCCCTTGTGCTCTTATGTTTAGCTCTGTCATGGAGATTGTATTGTGTGTCGTAATGTACTTTTCTTTTCTTCTTACCAGTGGATTCAAGAGTAGCTTATGAAAATATTAAGGAAAAGGAGCGGATACGTCAGGTGACCTTTGAAACATTTGGAGATGGCCCTCTTCCAAAGCTGGAATATGCATCATATAAGGTATGCATTTACAATGGCGTCTGGAGTAGAATTGCCTCTGTTGAAACCGGAAGACCGCAACCAACACCTCAAAGTTAAAGGGCTTGTCCAGAGGGACTAAATTCTTAGTAAAGTGCTCAGAGCAGTGTGGGGGTGAAGAGTGAATACCCACCGATTTCCCCCACCACTGCTGTTCCAGTGCTTACTGGGTTCCCACTGGCCGGTCTGGGCTACCCACTACATGGCAGGAAATAACTGCCCAGGCAGTCGCTGGCCGCAGCAGTGACCCACCTCAGCCAGTGATTGGTCAAGCGGTCGTCTTCTGCCATTTTTTGTATAAAGAAAGTGAGACCAGGGAGTACACAGTAAGGATTGGAAAAACGGCAAGTTAACCCCTTAACGACCCAGGACGAGAATACTCGTCCTCAATCGCCGGCACTTAGCGCTAGAGGGCGAGCGTTCTCGTCCTGCAGTCGTTCCTCCCTCCGCGTGCGGTCCCCCGATCAGCAGCAGAGATCTGGCGGTTACTGACAGCCAGATCCCTGCTGCATCCACCAGCATCGGCGATAACGCAGATGCCGGTGGATTTAACCCCTCATATCCCGCGGTCAGCGCTGACCGCGGCATATGGGAGGTTTGCGCTCCCTCACCTCATACATCGGATCCCTGCGCTGCTGTGGCGGGGACTCGATGGTTGCCATGGCAGCCCCAAGCCATTCCAAGGTTTGGGGCCTGTCATGTACGGAAGCCTAAGAGGCCGAGCCCCCAGGCTGGGTCTCCTAGGCAACTGTTAGCGTCTTACAGTGTAAGACACTAACCGTTCAATACAGCACAATACAGATGTATTGTGCTGTATTGAAACAAGGCTCAGACCCTGTCCCATAGTGGGACAAAAAAGAAAGTGAAAAAAAAAAAAGTTAATAAAATTAGTTTTCCAAAAAAAATTACAAGTTTGAAGTAAAAAAAAAAAAAGCGTCCTTTTCCAAAAATAAAGTAAAAAAATAGGGAAAAGACATATTGGGTATCGTCGCGTCCGTATCGACCAGCTCTATAAACATATCACATGACCTACCCCCTCAGATGAAAACCGTAAAAAATAAAAACTGTGCTAAATAAACCATTTTTTTGTCACCTTACATCACAAAAAGTGTAATAGCAAGCAATCAAAAAGTCATATGCACCCCAAAATAGTGCCAATCAAACCGTCATCTCATCTCGCAAAAAATGAGACCCTACCTAAGATAATCACCCAAAAACTGAAAAAAATATGGCTCTCAGAATATGGATATTGTGTAAAACTTACATAAATAAAAAAAATTGTATACATATTAGGTATCGCCGCATCCGTGACAACCTGCTCTATAAAAATACCACATGATCTAACCTGTCAGATGAATGTTGTAAATAACAAAAAATGATTAAACTGTGCTATTTCTTGTTACCGGGCCTCACAAAAAGTGTAATATAGAGCAACCAAAAATCATATGTACCCTAAACTAGTACCAACAAAACTTCCACCCTATCCCGTAGTTTCTAAAATGGGGCCACTTTTATGGAGTTTCTACTCTAGGGGTGCATCAGGGGGGCTTCAAATGGGACATGGTGTCAAAAAACCAGTCCAGCAAAATCTGCCTTCCAAAAACCGTATGGCATTCCTTTCCTTCTGCGCCCTCCCGTGTGCCCGTACAGCAGTTTACAACCACATTTGTGGTGTTTCTGTAAACTACAGAATCAGGGCCATAAATATTGAGTTTGGTTTGGCTGTTAACCCTTGCTTTGTAACTAGAAAAAAATTATTAAAATGGAAAATCTGCCAAAAAAGTGAAATTTTGAAATTGTATCTCTATTTTCCATTAATTCTTGTAGAACACCTAAAGGGTTAACAACGTTTGTAAAATCAGTTTTGAATACCTTGAGGGGTGTAGTTTATAGAATGGGGTCATTTTTGGGTGGTTTCTATTATGTAAGCTTCACAAAGTGACTTCAGACCTGAACTGGTCCTTAAAAAGTTGGTTTTTGAAAATTTCGGAGAGAAATTTCAAGATTTACTTCTAAACTTCAAAGCCTTGTAACATCCCCAAAAATAAAATGTCATTCCCAAAATGATCCAAACATGAAGTAGACATATGGGGAATGTAAAGTAATAACTATTTTTGTAGGTTTTAATATGTATTCTAGAAGTAGAGAAATTGAAACTTGGAAATTTGCAAATATTTCCAAATTTTTGGCAAATTCGGTATTTTAAAATAAAAAAAAAAATTAATTTTTTTGACTCCATTTTACCAGTGTCATGAAGTACAATATGTGACACAAAAACAATCTCAGAATGGTCTGGATAAGTAAAAGCATTTTAAAGTGACACTGGTCAGATTTGCAAAAAATGGCCTGGTCCTGAAGGTGAAAATGAGCCCAGTCCTTAAGGGGTTAAATGTTGTTGTGGTGTTTTGTTTTTTTTTTCCTTCCATTCTGAGCAGTCTACTAAAAATAATTTGCACCCTCCCCCGAACGACCCCTTTTAACATCTGATTTTCTGCCATTATAGAAACCTTTTCTTTAAAAAATGTATTTTGGTGACATTTGTGGTGTGTTTTTTTTTGTTTTGTTTTGTTATTCACCAACTCATTGGTGAATTATAGCTCGGAATGTACTGTATTCAACATGTGGCAAATTTTAATTCTGACCCGGAATTTTACCACAAGACCTCTTATCTAAGATCTAACAGGTCTGAATCATCACTCTTTCTTTTTTTGTATAATTGTCTTTTTATTGAAGAAAAAGGTACAATAATAAAAGTGCACTTTTACAATTTTTTTCATGTAAACAATTGACTATCAGGAATTTTAAATGGATAAAATAGCAGGAATGACAATACAAATACAGCATCATATTGCTAATCCTATCAACTCCACACAAATGACAGCAAGCCATAATAAGTCCCGAAAACCGGGTAGATTAACCTCACATTCTAAAATGATAATATATACTATAAGGACGAAAATAGGAAACAAGACAAGACACAAAAGGATAAACATACAAAAAGGGGAAGAGAGTATTAGTCGCTCTTATCAAAGAAAGTATCCCAAGGTTGCCAAATGAATCATCACTCTTTCTTAAAGGTGTTGTCTCACAGCAAATGGCATTTATCATGTAGAGAAATATAATACAAGGCACTTACTAATGTATTGTGATTGTCCATGTTGCCTCCTTTGCTGGCTGGATTCATTTTTCCATCACATTATACACGGCTCGTTTCCATGGTTATGACCACCCTGCAATCCATTAGTAGTGGTCGTTCTTGCACACTATAGGAAAAAACACCAACCTACGTGTGCTCCCACTGTCCTGGCCACCAGAGAGGCCGGCACTTTAGGAAAAAGTGCCGGTCTATCTGGTGGCCAGGATGGTGGGAGCACACGTAGGTTGGTGCTTTTTCCTGTAGTGTGCAAGAACGACCACTACTAATGAATTGCAGGGTGGTCATAACCATGGAAACGAGCCGTGTATAATGTGATGGAAGAATGAATCCAGGAAGCAACATGGACAATCCCAATACATTAGTAAGCGCCTTGTATTAACTCTCTCTACATGACAAGCGCCATTTGCTGAAACTTAATCTCTCTTTTTTCTTTTTAAACAGCTGGAGACCTCATTCAATGGGGAAGCTGGTATTGCCAATAAAATCGAACCCCTCCGTTGTCTTGTCAAGTTCACCAGTCCTCATCTTCTGGAATCCCTCCGAAGCCTTGCCCCATCAGGTAACCTGGATAAAATGAATTGTCTGTTTTGAGTGTGTGTATATATATTCACAATGTATTTTTATGTCGTCTCTGTTCACAGGACTAGCGGAAGCTCCTATTTCGAGCTTATTGTCATGTATACCCCATAGAGGCAGGAATGTATTTAAGATCTCGGAGAAGAAGCAACCAGGTAGCAGCCAACCTGTCAGTTAATGACTTCTCCATATCCACGGCTGCGTCCGGAGTGTGTACACGTCCATCCACGTCTCTACTCTGCTGAGCACCTTACAGACAACACGCTAGCGCTGAAACGCCTGTGACCAGAGATTCATCTGTGCTCGTCCTGCCCTGATCTCTGACCCGCCTCGTGCCCCACGCCCCAGATTCTTTCCTTGACTGAGAGGAATTGGATGGG
Source organism: Bufo bufo (assembly GCF_905171765.1). Classification (NCBI taxonomy): domain Eukaryota; kingdom Metazoa; phylum Chordata; class Amphibia; order Anura; family Bufonidae; genus Bufo; species Bufo bufo. The sequence goes on along the minus strand of NC_053398.1, from coordinate 117,601,476 downwards.
TCGCCAGGGGGGATTTCTAGCAAGCTGAAAACCTCCCTGCGAGATATGAAGTACCGCTGATAACCAGAACTGGCCGCACATAGTGACCGCGAATAGACTGGAAATTATGTATATAGAAAAACAATGCGGTTTCAGGGCGACCTCCTGCCGCTTGTGTTTACTGCCATTTTAATGTATATATTTGGCATTAAATGAAACTATTTTTTAGCCTCTCCTGCAGCGCATACGCCATCTTTATTTATTTTTTTCCTGTGAAATCCTTTTGATTCTTTTTGTAGACAGATTTTATTTTGCAAGGCATTTAATGTAGTATTGACGCACTCTGTTCACACTAGCCTCATGTGCGCTTGGCAGCTGAAGGCATCTGTGTTGGTCCCGTGTTCATATGTGTCCGCATTACTGAGAAAGATGACGTTTTCATATATGCAAATGAGCCACTAGGAGCAACGGGGGGGTTACCATTACACCTAGAGGCTCTGCTCTCTCTGCAACTGCCTCGCCGTGCACTTGGATTGACAGGACCAGGCAGTGTAAATGTCATCACACCTGGACCTGTCAATCACAGTGCAGAGGGCGCGGCAGTTGCAGAGAGAGCAGAGCCGCTAGGTGTAATGGTAACGCCCCCGTTGCTCCTAGAGGCTCATTTGCATATATTAAAACATCATCTTTCTCAGCAATGCGGGCACATATGGACACGGGACCAACATAGATGCCTTCAGCTGCCAAGTGCACATGTAACAGGTCAGCCGGTGTCATAGGTACAAAGCTGCTGACAGATGCCCTTTAATGGGGTCCATCAGGGTTCTGATATTTTTACGACAAAAAACAGCACTGATGTCAGAGTATCTCGATCCATTGATGCAAGTGTGAACAGAGCCATATAGATGATGATGAAGTGGGACTTCTTCACTGTTGTCACCTTGGGCTTCTCTAGACGCTTTCTTTCAGGCTTGCCTACCTTCATGGGAACAAAAATGGCGACTGTGTCATACCCTGAGATAGGACGCGTCCACCGGAGACCTAATGGTCATAGTAGGGCAACCCTTTAACTAGTTACTGCGGAAGCAGCGGCAGAGTCACACTATGATTTTGTACATGATTGTTGTATTTTACACATTTTATTTATAATGAATTGCATATTTTATGTAACGTCTTTATTGCAGTGGTGGTCACCATGTGAATGCTGGTCAATCTCACTGGGATTTCTCCTGGGATAGTTTGCATTTCATACATCAATTGGGTGTTTTAGTTAAAGGCTTTGTTAGGGCTTAAAGATTTTTAATAAAATTTCATATTCATTTTTATTTTTTTTTTGTTAGTGCACATACTAGTTTGAGTATTGCATTCATGGCTTCAGATGTCATGAATGAATGAATAATCTCCATTCTCACGGGACTGCCGATCTTGTGATCGGTGGGGGCAAGGCATCCTAGTGGCTGGCAGATCATGAAAAGATTTGCAGGCTGGGTGAATAAGCTCTGTGGTCCGGTGGCGGCAGCAGCTGAGCGCCCGAGGTTGGAGACCATTACAGTAAGTGAATACTTAAAGAAGTTACTCTGCAGGATAGATGATGAATGTGTGACCAGAACTGAGGTCTCCGAGTTCCCTGTGTGAACGGAGCAGTAGTGTGCACTCGTAACCACATCCATTGACTTCTATGGGACTGACAGAGATGGCCGAGGCAGTTGCATAGACCACGAATGGAGTGGTGGTTATGCCTGCACACTACTGCTTCTTGGGGGGATCCTGTTTTTGTGATTGATGGGGGGGGAAGGGAATCGAGTGATTGGACCCCAGCAGTCAACCGTTTATTACCTGTTCTGTGACTAGGTGATAGATGTTTGTGGCCAACCCCTTTTAATTATCCTATGTCTGTAATGGTCTCCAACATTTGGCTCTCCGGCTGCTGCCTCTCCATGTGAGGGGGGCCATAGTCTCGCATAATGTTAATAAAAGGGTTTCTGTAACTTGGTATAACCTTGATGTAGTGCATCATATACAATTCTCCATCTAGTCTGCTCTATGGACAAGTGCTGGGATAGCCCGTCATCTGCCGTCCCTGTACATGTGCGCGCATCCATAGAGCCCCCTCTACGTCCAGGTGGACTGTCTACATATATTACCGTCACGATTTTGTATTGCTGGGTTTCTTTGTGTTGCTCTTCTTGTAACCATGAGATACTATCTGTATATAACACTAAAGCCTCTATTTTACAATACACCCTGAATTGTACCAAATGAATGAGTGTGCGTGTACATTTTTATATGTTGTGTCCACAACATGCTATATCTTCATGTGTTTCTACCTGTTAACTTGGTATTATCTTATAATTAAAGATTTTATTTATGAACTGTAGACCTCCGCATCAAGTCTCAGGGGTTGGCAAATAAGTGGTATGTACAGTCATGGCCGTAAATGTTAAATTTTTCTAGAAAATGAAGTATTTCTCACAGAAAAGTATTGCAGTAACACATGTTCTGCTATACACATGTTTATTCCCTTTGTGTGTATTGCAACAAAAGCAAATTGGACACCATGTCACACCAAACTCCAAAAATGGGCTGGACTTAATATTTGGTTGCACACCCTTTGGGGAAAAAAAAAACTGAAATCAGTCGCTTCCTATAACCATCAATAAGCTTCTGACTAGTGTTGAGCGAACTTGTGTTTTAAGTTCAGCGTCTAAAGTTCGGGTTATCGAAGAATCGCGTTATGGATTCCGCTACCACGGACCATAACTTGGTCCGTGGTAGCAGAATCCATAACGCGATTCTTTGATAACCCGAACTTTAGACGCCGAACTTAAAACACAAGTTCGCTAAACACTACTTCTGACACCTCTCACCCCTTGAATTTCGGACCACTCTTCCTTAGCAAACTGCTCCAGGTCTCTCTTATTGGAAGGGCGCCTTTTCCCAACAGCAATTTTAAGATCTCTCCACAGGTGTTCAGTGGGATTTAGATCTGGACTCATTTCTGGCCACTTCAGAACTCTCCAGAGCTTTGTTGCCATCCATTTCTGGGTGCTTTTTGACGTATATTTGGGGTCATTGTCCTGATGGAAGACCCAAGATCTCGGACGCAAACCCAGCTTTCTGACACTGGGCTCTACAGTGCGACCCAAAATCCGTTGGTAATCCTCAGATTTCATGATGCCTTGCACACATTGAAGGCACCCAGTGCCAGAGGCAGCAAAACAACCCCAAAACATCAATGAACCTCCACCATATTTCACTGTAGGTACTGTGTTCTTTTCTTTGTAGGCCTCATTCTGTTTTCGGTAAACAGTAGAATGAAGTGCTTTACCAAAAAGCTCTATCTTGGTCTCATCTGTCCACAAGACGTTTTCCCAGAAGGATTTTGGCTTACTCAAGTTCATTTTTGCAAAATGTAGTCTTGCTTTTTTATATCTCTGTGTCAGCAGTGGGGTCCTCCTGGGTCTCCTACCATAGCATTTCATTTAATTTAAATGTTGACGGATAGTTCGTGCGGACACTGATGCTCCCTGAGCCTGCAGGACAGCTTTAAATATCTTTGGAACTTGTTTGGGGCTGCTCATCCACCATCCGGACTGTCCTGCGTTGACACCTTTCATCAATTTTTCTCTTCCGTCCACGCCCAGGGAGATTAGCTACAGTGCCATGGGTGGCAAACGTCTTGATAATGTTGCGCACTGTGGACAAAGGCAAATCTAGATCTCTGGAGATGGACCTGTAGCCTTGAGATTGGTGATATTTTTCCACAGTTTTGGTTCTCAAGTCCTCAGACAGTTCTCTTCTCCTCTTTCTGTTGTCCATGCTTAGTGTGGCGCCCACAGACACACAATGCAAAGACTAAGGCTGGGTTCACACAGGCGTTGCGGGAAAATGTGCGGGTGCGGTGCGGGAACACCCGCGATTTTTCCGCGCGAGTGCAAAACATTGTAATCGCGCATGTTTGGTACCTAAACCCGAACTTCTTCACAGAAGTTCGGGCTTGGGATCGGTGTTCTGTAGATTGTATTATTTCCCCTTATAACATAGTTATAAGGGGAAATAATAGCATTCTGAATACAGAATGCATAGTAAACTAGCGCTGGAGGGGTTAAAAATAATAATAATAATTTAACTCACCTTATTCCACTTGATCGCGTAGCCCGGCATCTCCTTCTGTCTCCTTTGCTGAACAGGACCTGTGGTGAGCATTAATTACAGGTGAAGGACCTTTGGTGACGTCACTCTGGTCATCACATGATCCATCACCATGGTAAAAGATCATGTGATGACCGGAGTGACATCACCAAAGGTCCTTTACCTGTAATTAATGCTCACCACAGGTCCTGTTCAGCAAAGGAGACAGAAGGAGATGCCGGGCTACGCGATCAAGTGGACTAAGGTGAGTTAAATTATTATTAATTTTAACCCCTCCAGCGCTAGTTTACTATGCACTCTGTATTCAGAATGTTATAAGGGAAAATAATAATGATCGGGTCTCCATCCCGATCGTCTCCTAGCAACCGTGCGTGAAAATCGCACCGCATCCGCACTTGCTTGCGGATGCTTGCGATTTTCACGCAACCCCAATCACTTCTATGGGGCCTGCGTTGCGTGAAAAACACAGAATATAGAGCATGCTGCGATTTTCACGCAACGCACAAGTGATGCGTGAAAATCACCGCTCATCTGAACAGCCCCATTGAAATTAATGGGTCGGGATTCAGTGCGGGTGCAATACGTTCACCTACCGCATTGCACCCGCGCGGAAATCTCGCCCGTGTGAACGCAGCCTAAGTGAACTTCTTTTCTTTTTATCTGCTTTCAGGTGTGAATTTTTAGATTGCCCGCACCTGTTACTTGCCCCAGGTGAGTTTAAACAACCATCACATGCTTGAAACAATCTTATTTATCCACAATTTTGAAAGGGTGCCAATAATTTTGTCCAGCCCATTTTTGGAGTTTGGTGACATTATGTCCAATTTGCTTTTTTTTTTTTTTTTTTTTTTTTTTTTTTTTTTTTCCCCTCCCTTTTTGGGGGTTTTGTTCCAATACACACAAAGGGAATAAACATGTGTTACTGCAATACTTTTCTGTGAGAAAAATTTCAGGGGTGCCAACATTTACGGCCATGACTGTATCTAGGAAGCCTGGGAACGCAAATATATCCTTTTCACACTTAGACACGTTCTTGTAGAGGATGGTCTCTCCTCACATGGCATTTTTCTAGTATACACCACCCATTACTGATCTGATGATGGCAGAGACCCCTACCAATCCTGACAACAAGGGGACATGTATGGCTGATTTACTGCTGCAGTTACTTCAAAGATTTGGTCTCTCAACTACTGACTGTGAAGAGTGGTCAGATACCACCATCTCTTTAAGGCCTCTTGCACACGAACGTGTGCAACCCATGGCCGTACTCTAATGCATGAACACCCACTGTGAGGCAGCAGCAGTGGATCGCGGAACCATTCACTTTAATGGGTCCGCGATCCGGCTGTTTCGCAAAAAGATAGAACATGTCCTATCTTTTTGCAGAACGGAAGTACCGGACGAAACCCCACGGAAGCACTCTGTAGGGTTCCGTGCTTCCATTCCGCATCTCCGGATTTGTGGACCCATTGAAGTGAATGGGTTCGCATCTGTGATGCGGAATGCACAAGGAAGGTTGCCCGTGTATTGCGGATCCGCAAATGCGGCCACGGAGCGCACACGTTCGTGTGAAAGAGGCCTAAGGCGCGTGATTAAAGGGGTTGTCCCATCAGGGATATGCCATAAATGTCCAACACGTCCATCCAGAAGTGGAGAGGTGGTCAGGCATGTGCAGCTCTCTCCGTTTACTGCGGTAGCACTTGCAGAGTCAGCCTATTGAAGTGAATAGAGAGCCATGTGTGAGCGGACACCTCTCCATTCCCCTAACAGGACCCCGTTCTGGAGACATCAGTCACCACTTTTAGTACATTTTAAATAAAGAAGCCCCACCACTCGCATAAGGCCTCATGCACATGACCGTTGTTTTGGTCTGCATCCGAGCCGCAGTTTTTGCGGCTCGGATGCTGACCCATTCACTTCAATGGGCCGTTCCGTGGTCCGCAAAAAAAACGCACACGGACGCCATCCGTGTTTTGCGGATCCGCACTTTGCAGGCCGCAAAACATACAACGGTCGTGTGCATGAGGCCTAAGTCTGAAACAGGCTGTTTACTCAGCACCACATTCTCTGTGTTCAGGGCAGTACATGGGTAGGTTACTCATCCAGCTGCCATGTTATTGGATTTGCAACAGCGTCGTCTTCTCTTTTATTGGCTAGATGAATCATTCTGAACGCTGCCTCCTATGGAACAGCCAATGAGAAGAAAGAAAATTGCTTGTCTTAAAGCAGGGATGCTCAACCTGCGGCCCTCCAGCTGTTGCAAAACTACAACTCCCAGCATACTCGGACAGCCTACAGCAGGGCATTGTGGGAATTGTAGTTTTACAACAGCTGAAGGGCTGCAGGTTGAGCATGCCTGTCTTAAAGGACCTTTAAATGGGCTGAGAATCCTCCAGATAAATGCTAACGAGCGTTCATAGGAATGCTTGTTAGCGATTATCTGGCAGTGTAAAGGTGCCAGCGCAGGCATCTTCAGCTCTCTCTATTTACTTCAATAGCACTTGCAGAGTCGGTGATGATCTGGCGGTGTAAAGGTGCCGCCGAATACCCGATGAATGAGTGAAACGCTCGTTTATTGGGTAAAAGATCATTTGTGCAGACACAGAAATTGTTGTTTGCCGGCAGCAGATCGTGCTGTGTAATCGCGCTCTGCTGCAGAGAAGCAACGCGTCCGTATGGGGAAGAGTGACGGCATTAGCGTTCACACTGTGGAGGAGAAAAAGGCACAATCTATAACATGCAATTTTTCCTGAACCCAAAGATGACGCGTGAAACGTTAGACCCACTGAAAACAATGGGTCAGGATTTTAGTCCAGATGCTATGCGTTTGCTACACGGAAAACTCCCTCCTGTGGAAGAGGCCGAATAGTGAACTAAAAGCTGTACGTCAACCAGTAGGTTGTGTAAAGTTCGTTTCTAGCCATGCACCAAATTTATCATCTAGCGCACGGATGTCAAGCTCATCGCCCTCCAGAAAAACTACAACGCCCAGCATGCCCTGATAGCTGGAGGATGTCCAGGCATGATGGGAGTTTTGCAACAGCTGGAGGGCCATGACTTTGACATCCCTGATCTACTATGACCCACTGCAATAGACTGAGACTTCTTCAGACTGCCTAAGGCGACTTTAGCACTTGCGTTGTTGTTTTTCGGTATTGAAATCCGGCAGGCAGCCATTGAATTTCAATGAGTTTAGTACCGAATCCGTTTTTGTTTTTTTTCCAGTTTTGATTTCACACAACCTCATCCTAATGGAATGGATGCATCCTGATGTGCAAAATCAAAACAAATCCGTTTAAGGGTCCATTCACACGTCCGAAATTCTGTTCCGCATTTTGCGGAACGGAATTGCGGACCCATTCATTTCTATGGGGCCGCACAATGTGCTGCCCGGATCCGGAATTGTGGATCCGCACTTCCGGGTCCGCAATTCCGTTCCCGAAAAAAAATAGAACATGTCCTATTCTTGTCCGCAATTGCGGACGAGTTTAAGCATTTTCTATTAAGTGCCAGCGATGTGCGGTCCGCAAAATGCGAATGGACCCTAATTCTGGTATTGAGATCCTCTGCTGGATCTCAAAACCGGAAATAACAACACAAGTGAGAAAGTAGCCTATTTCTGCAAGTCCAATTGTAAAGATGCCTCTTCTTGTCCGCAAAAACGGACAACAATAGGATATTAGATCACCTGCGGTCTCTTGTGAAAGGGTACACTCCCACAGTATTCAAGATAACACAACCAAAAGGAGTGCATAACACACCACTATAGAGTAGTAGAAAATCAAGTTTTATTAATGTATCAATAAAAGATGGACATGATTTACAACATATATCAATAAAAAAAAGCAGGGACTAAACACAGTCATGCACCACCCTGCTATCAGCCCTATTCCAGTGAAAATGATGCGTATACCCCTAATGATCAGTGCAAGATGGAATCAATATCCTGATAAAGGTGATCAATCAGAGCGGTATAAAATAAGTATACAGTTTACAAATACAAGCGTGCCCCCTATGAGTAACGGCAACACTACCAAGGCCCAGAACAAATAGGTCTAACAGCCGAGAGGTGCACAAAATAGTGGGGCAACATACCAGTATTAGAAGGGGCTGACACCAGGGCGGAGGTGCTCCTCGACGCGTGTTTCGTGTATAGTTCGCTTCCTCCTGAGAAAGCTGGCGTTCTCAGCAACATCTTCCTGGTCCGGAGAAGGGCGGTCAAATGCGACCCGTCATCAATCTCCGTCCGCTGAACGAATTCGTCTGTTATTTCAAGATGGAGGGCATCCACCTCCTCAGAGACCTCCTGCTTCGGGGAGACTGGATGGTGAAACTCGATCTCAAGGACGCGTACCTCACCGTCCCTGTAGCGGAGTCCTCCAGAGACCTTCTTCGCTTCCGATGGAAAGGAGAGATTTGGCGTTTCACTTGCCTTCCTTTCGGCCTCTCTTCAGCCCCATGGTGCTTCACCAAACTCATGCGCCCGGCGATGGCATGGCTCCGCAGTCGAGGAGTCCGGTTAATTTCCTACCTGGACGACATCCTCCTGTTAGCTCAAGATCCGGCTACCCTTCTCCAACATTTGGATTTAACTATATCTCTACTGTTCCGCCTAGGTTTTCTCATCAATCACGAGAAATCGGTTCTGGTCCCGGCCCAGACCATGGAGTTCCTCGGGTTTTCGGTGGATTCAGTGGCGGAGACCCTCAGTTTCCCAACAACAAAGATTTGTGCGATTCGCAAAGAATTACGCAGGACTCTGGCCATGCCCCAATTTTCCCTTCGGCATTTAGCCTGGATCATCGGCCTTCTTTCTTCATCCATTCAAGCGGTATTCCCGGCTCCGCTCCATTACCGAGCTCTACAACGCCTGAAGACTGCCCACCTCCATGCGGGGGCCTCCTATGCGGACCTGATCTCCTTGGACTCAGAGACCAGGGACGAGATAAATTAGTGGATCCACAATCTCGCGGCTTGGAACGGAAAGGCTATTTGCGGCCCTCGCCCAGATTTCACAGTGGATTCGGACGCCAGCCTACTCGGCTGGGGAGCACAATGCAACGGAGTGTCCACCGGAGGGCGTTGGTCGGAGGACGAATCATCACTCCACATCAACGCTCTGGAGCTTCTGGCAGGCTCGTTTGCCATTCGCATGATTTTATGAAAGACACGGAGGCGAGTATTGCCCACCCTTTTCTTCTTTTCTCCCTCCCTTTTGACATAGTTGGGATTATTTGCTGTTTTTCAGTTGCTTCTACTGATATTAGGTATATATTATGTATATTATTATTTTTAGCGTCGACAGAATCATGACCCCTGTGGGAGTATAACATCCTCTTCATGTACTTTATGTTTTCGCAGGATGAATAGTCGATCTACTAGATCATGAGAACATGCGTTTTTTTTGTTCCGTTCCAATGTCGGTCTCCGAGTTCCTTCAGTTCGGTTGGTGTTCCCGTGTTAAGGCAGAGTTATGTGTGGCATCCGCCAAGAAAGAGGAGGATTACCTAGCTCATGGACACTATATAGGGGCTCTAAAGGGGAGGTCCTGTTGCTATGGAGATATGTTAATCTCAGAAAGTTTTTTCTTTGCTGCTGTGGTTGTCAGTAAAGAGAGATTAAGCAATACTCGCCTCCGTGTCTTTCATAAAATCATGACTTTACGTCATAGACTAGGAAAATCATGCAATTCTCTTATCATGGCAGATGCAATGACTAACGGCTACCACAAGATGTCGCACTCTACCAGCATGTAATGATCCCACTCCACATGGGTGCCTTGGAAGGGAGCAAGCGTTGCTACGTGTGAGCAAGACCTGTCTGACCTGTGATGTGATGCACTTTAAATACTACTGGTAAGGGTGACACGTTTTTCCCTCTGGGTGTACAGGTTTTACTGGTGTCCCCTTCCCCCCTCCCATTTCCTTCTATGTACTTGGTGCACAATGCATTTGGCTTACGATCCAACTTAACTGGGATTTGCCACATGCTGTTAATAACTCTAGGAAGCCGTGGCACACCTCCGCTTCTGGTTTTTAAAGTATCATTCATAGGACGCCTTCACACGCTGCAGATCTTGTTGCAGAATTTTCCGTGACTGAAAATCAGTTCCATTCATTTGAACGGGGTGGTTAGCCTGTGGATTTCCGCAATCCCCATTCAAGTGAATGGAACCGATTTTCAGTTGCGGAATTTTCCGCAACAAAATCCGCAACGTGTGAAGGCGCCCTTAATCTGCTTAGTTCTCCGTCAGCAGTAACAATAAAACCACCTTCCTAAGGCTACTTTCACATTTGCGTTGTTGTTTTCCGGTATTGAGATCCGGCAGAGGAAAAGCTGAAGGAAAATCATCAGGTTTTGGGCTCATGCACACGAACGTATTTTCTTTCCGTGTCTTTTTTTTTTTCAAACCGTATGCAGAACCATTCACTTCAATGGGTCCGCAAAAAAAACAACAAAGTTACTCCATGTGCGTTCCGTTTCCGTATGTCCATATTTCCGTTCCGCAAACAAATAGATGTCCTATTATTGTCTGCATTACGGACAAGGATAGCGCTGTTCTATTAGGGGTCAGCTGTTCCGTTCCGCAAAATACAGGAATAGACATGGACGTCATCCGTATTTTTGCAGATCAGTTTTTTGCGGACCGCAAAATGCATACGGTCATGTGCATGAGGCCTTTCACTGATAGAACCTGGAAAACATAAGACTCATCTGAAGGAGGCCTCATCACAGCCTTCATTTAAACAGAAAGCAGTTTGTATGAGATCTGGCGACGGATCCGCTACGCGCAGAGGTGTACAAGGACATCTCGCTCTGGTGTATTGCTTTGCAGGAGGGTAAACCGGCACCTCTTGAGAACGCCTATGAGAAGATACTGTTGCCATGACAACGATGAAGTCACCGTCTCTTTAGCCAAGTGTGACTTTTTTTTAATGAGCAGGAATAGACATTTGAAGTGATTAGCTCGGTGACGAGGATAACATGGCCACAGAATGCTAAAAATGTAAAAAAAAAAAAAAAAAGGGGTTAAATCCCCACTAAAGTCAACAGTGATTTGAGGTGAAACGATGAAATCTTTTGCTACAAATCTGTAATATGGGGCCTTTAGGTTACTATGGAGTTGGAGCCATAATGCACTAATGTGCATATCCCATAAAAATCATGAATGCAACTAAGCTCTTAGGCCCCACCATATCCTTTATGCGGTCCGCCGAGTGCATGCAGCCATTTTATTTTTATCCCTGTAGAAATGTCCTATATTTGTCTGTAAAAGAGACTCGAATAGGACAGGGGAAAGGGCAAATCAATGCGGACGGCACATCGCATCTTTTGGGGTCCCATTGAATGGGTCCACATCTGCAAAAAAGGAGCTGTGAAAAATAAAAGGTGGAATCTGATTGGTTGCTATGGGCAACTAAGCCAGTTCTATGTTACAGCAGGTTGATAAATGACCCCAATATTATTTTTTACTGGTCTCCGCGGGATGGAAAGGCATAGTATTCTGTGCTTTTCCCCAATCTTATACATTAAGCGTAGGGGGAAAACGTGATGCAAACCAAAGATGACACATGCTGTATGTAGTATATATTATGAAGTATGTTTGTATGTGTAATGTACCTGTGATATAAAATATATACATGTTCAGGGAGAAGATTTACTTCACAGCCATTCTAGGGGGAACCCAATTTTTGGGTTTTGGTGGGAAGTTTCTGTTGGTTGCACCAGTCCTCAGAGTATGGAAAGCTGCAGCGCACTGTGATACAGGTAGGAGTGCAGTCATTATAGCCTGGTGTGTACGTCATATAACGGTATATGACCCATTTACTGACTGCAGTTGTCTTTATTGTTGGTCCATTTTTAATCACAGATGAAGTGGCAGGAACCAGCAGGTCGGCCTCGTGTGTGGCCCCTAGTGCAAGCTGCACAAAATGGGACCCGTGTTGCCCATAGCAACCAACCAGCGTTCAGCTCTCACTTTCCGGCCTACACTAGAAAATCGTGAATGTGCTTGGTTGCTATGGGCAACCTGGGTATTTTTTTGTATTGTTTGCCCTCATTTTCATGCATGAGGGCTATATTCCAGTTTATATGCAGGTTACACATCCAGCTGGACACATGGCTAGCCTCTATTGCATGTATGTGGTTAGCCTGTAATTCACATTGCGTGGCTCGATTCATTTTAGTTTTTTCTATGAAAATATTTAATGCTTTGTTCACATCATATTTGGGCTGATGTTTTAATGCATGCTGCAAAAAACAAGATATATATATATATATATATATATATATATATTAGTGGGGACTCGCTCTGGTAGGCAGGGTGAGCGGTCGCAGAACAGAGGCACCAAAAACAGATCTTGATCAAACTGCAGGGTTTTATTTACACAAGCAGGTTTAACAGCTCAGTAACCAACTTCACCTTAGTTGAAAGTCCTGGTGTTCATTCACACCATGCTGCAGTTTCTGCATAAAGAGTCCAAGTCCAGGCGTGTGTTCACACTTTGCCAACAGGTCCACACCAAAGGTTGAGTCCAGGATTTAGTCAACCTGTGTTCCCCCAAACAGGTCGCAAGCATTCATCCAGGCACAGGACTTCCCCCTGCTGCTGTCCAGCTGGCTTTTAACCACCTCCCGACCGCCTAACGCAGGGATGTGTCCTGCGGGCGGCCGGGTTATTCCTCCTGGACGCATCGGCGCGTCATCTCGCGAGACGCGAGATTTCCTGTGAACGCGCGCTCACAGGAGTGTGCGTTCACAGAATCGCAAGGTAAACGAGTTGATCTACAGCCTGCCATCGGCGATCATTCGCTGGCAGGCTGTAGATGCGATTTTTTTAACATCAGAAAGGTATATTAGACGTTGTTTTGTTAACAGCGTCTAATATACCTGCTACCTGGTCCTCTGGTGGTCCCTTTTGCTTGGATCGACCACCAGAGGACACAGGCAGCTCTGTAAGTAGCACCAAGCACCACACTACACTACCCCCCCCCTGTCACTTATTAACCCCTGATCACCCCATATAGACTCCCTGATCACCCCCCTGTCATTGATCACCCCCCTGTAAGGCTCCATTCAGACGTCCGTATGTGTTTTGCGGATCCGTAAAACACGGACACCGGCAATGTGCTTTCCGCATTTTGCCAGAACTATATAGAAAATGCCTTTTCTTGTCCGCAATTGACAAGAATAGGACATGTTCTATATTTTTGCGGAACGGAAGTGCGGACCCGGAAGTGCAGATCCGCAATTCCGGATCCGAGCGGGACAAAGTCTGTCCCTATAGAAATGAATGGGTCCGCAATAACGTTCCGCAAAATGCGGAACAGAATTGCGGACGTGTGAATGGGGCTTAAGGGTCACTTATCACCGCCAGTTAGCCACTTGTTAGGTAGTTAGTGCCCACCGCACCGCAGTCACTGATTAGTCGCTGATTAGCGTCATCGCTGTCGCTAATCAGCACTAGTACTATATAGTATCTGTAAGTGATCAAGACTGATCTCAATCAGATCTATATCAGTACATTAGGGTCACCTTAGGCTCTACAAAAAACGCAGTGTTCGCCCGATCAGGCCTGATCTTGAGCGCACACTTGCGTTCAGTCCGCCCCACCGCAGTGACAGAAATGTTTTTTTTCTGATCACTGCAAAAACACCGTAAAATCGCTGCGGCGCTATAAAGATCACTTTTCAGCTTGTTGAATCTTTATTAGCGATCGCAGCTTTTCTTTTTTTGCACATTTTTTGGCAGAGATTTTTTCATCCACATTGATCGATGCAAATGAAGAAATCTGTGCCGTTCATTTTTTCTTTCAGCCCAGAGGCTGAATGGAAAAAAAATATCTCATTACCCGTATGCTCAATATAAGGCCTCATGCACACGACCGTGCAGTTTTTTGCGGTTCGCAAACCGCGGATGCGCAAAAAACGGAAGGCGCCCGTGTTGACTTCCGCAATTTGCGGAGCGGAACTGGCGCCGGCAATATAAATGCCTATTCTTGTCCGCAAAGGGCGGACAAGAATAGGACATGTTATATTTTTTAAGCGGGGCCGCGGAACAGAGCCACGGATGCGGACAACACGCGGAGTGCTGTCCGCATCTTTGGCGGCCCCATTGAGATGAATGGGTCCGCATCCGAGCCTCCAAAACGGCGGCTCGGATGCAGACCCAAACAACGGTAGTGTGCATGAGGCCTAAGGAGAATAGCAGAAACTCCTAATGCTGGCCATACATGTAATGATTGCGGAGACCCTCAAATGCCAGGGCAGTACAAACACCCCACAAATGACCCCATTTTGGAAAGAAGACACCCCAAGGTATTCGCTGAGGGGCATATTGAGTCCATGAAAGATTGAACTTTTTGTCACAAGTTAGCAGAAAGGGAGACTTGGTGAGAAAAAACAAAAAAAAATCATTTTCCGCTAACTTGTGCCCAAAAAAAAAATCTTCTATGAACTCGCCATGCCCCTCACGGAATACCTTGGGGTGTCTTCTTTCCAAAATGGGGTCACATGTGGGGTATTTATACTGCCCTGGCATTTTAGGGGCCCTAAAGCGTGAGAAGAAGTCTGGAATCCAAATGCCTAAAAATGCCCTCCTAAAAGGTACTCGTTGGACTTTTGGCCCCAGCATCTTGGCTGCAAAAAAGTGTCACACATGTGGTATCGCCGTACTCAGAAGAAGTAGGGCAATGTGTTTTGGGGTTTCTTTTTACATATACCCATGCTGGGTGAGAGAAATATCTCTGTAAATTGACAACTTTGTATAAAAAAATGGGAAAAGTTGTCATTTACAGAGATATTTCTCTCACCCAGCATGGGTATATGTAAAAATACATCCCAAAACACATTGCCCTACTTCTCACATTGCCCGCACCTGGTTTTGGCTCACAATCACTGATGGAAATCACTGACCGAACACTGACGTGCAAAGGCACACCTGTGCAATATTTATGCTGTCTAATCAGCACCTTGATATGCCACACCTGTGAGGTGGGATGTATTATCTCGGCAAAGGAGAAGCGCTTACTAACACAGATTTAGGGCTCATGCACACGACCGTGCCGTTTTTTGCGGTCCGCAAATTGCTGGATGCCACCCGTGTGCCTTGCGGAACGGAACAGGAGGCCCATTATAGAGATGCCTATTTTTGTCCGCAAAACCGACGAGAATAGGACATGTCTCATAATTTTTGCGGGGTCACGGAATGGAGCAACGGACAGCACACAGAGTGCTGTCCGCATCTTTTGCAGACCCATTGAAATGAATTGTTCCGTATAAGGACCGTATACGGAATCAAAATACGGTCCGTATACGGAAGGCAAAAAATTTTTGTGTGCATGAGCCCTTAGACAGATTTGTGAACAATATTTGAGAGTAATGGGTCTTTTGTGTCTGTAGAAAATGTTTCAGATCTTTGAGTTCAGCTCATGCAAAATGGGAGCAAAACCGAAAGTGTTGCGTTTATATTTTTGTTCAGTGTATATATAAATAGAGGTAGTTGTATTACAGCTCTTTGTAATGGAGATTTAAAAGGGTCATCAGTATCTAAAGGTTGGGGGCCGACACCTGGGAGCCCCGCCGATCAGCTGGTTGAGAAGGCACAGTAGCGCCGCTTTATCTAGGCCATGAGACGTTACGTTCGTTGGTCACGTTCATTGACCTAGGGGCGCAGCTCAGCCCCATAGAAACATAGACTGTGTCAGCAGATAAGAACCATTTGGCCCATCTAGTCTGCCCAATATACTGAATACTATGGATAGCCCCTGGCCCTATCTTATATGAAGGATGGCCTTATGCCTATCCCATGCATGCTTAAACTCCTTCACTGTATTTGCAGCTACCACTTCTGCAGGAAGGCTATTCCATGCATCCACTACTCTCTCAGTAAAGTAATACTTCCTGATATTACTTCTAAACCTTTACCCCTATAATTTAAAACTATGTCCTCTTGTATCAGTTTTTCTTCTTTTAAATATCCTCTCCTCTTTTACCTTGTTGATTCCCTTTATGTATTTAGCAGTTTCTATCATATCCCCTCTGTCTCGTCTTTCTTCCAAGCTATACATGTTAAGGTCCTTTAATCTTTCCTGGTAAGTTTTATCCTGCAATCCATGTACCAGTTTAGTAGCTCTTCTCTGAACTCTCTCCAAAGTATCAATATCCTTCTGGAGATATGGTCTCCAGTACTGAGCACAATACTCCAGATGAGGTCTCACTAGTGCTCTGTAGAGCGGCATGAGCGCCTCCCTCTTTCTACTGGTAATGCCTCTCCCTATACACCCAAGCATTCTGCTAGCATTTCCTGCTGCTCTATGACATTGTCTGCCTACCTTTAAGTCTTCTGAGATAATGACCCCTAAATCCCTTTCCTCAGACACTGAGGTTAGGACTGTATCACTGATTGTATATTCTGCTCTTGGGTTTTTACGCCCCAGGTGCATTATCTTGCACTTATCAACATTCAATTTTAGTTCCCAGATTTTTGACCATTCCTCTAGTTTTCCTAAATCCTTTTCCATTTGGTGTATCCCTCCAGGAACATCAACCCTGTTACAAATCTTTGTGTCATCAGCAAAAAGACACACCTTACCATCGAGGCCTTCTGCAATTTCGCTGATAAAGATATTAAACAATATGGGTCCCAGAACAGATCCCTGAGGTACCGCACTGGTAACAATACTATGGTCTGAATATACTCCATTGACTACAACCCTCTGTTGTCTGTCCCTCAGCCACTGCCTAATCCATTCAACAATATGGGAGTCCAAGCACAAAGACTGCAATTTATTGATAAGCCTTCTATGTGGGACAGTATCAAAAGCCTTACTAAAGTCTAGATAAGCGATGTCTACTGCACCTCCGCCATCTATTATTTTAGTCACCCAATCAAAAAAAATCAATAAGATTAGTTTGACATGATCTCCCTGAAGTAAACCCATGCTGTTTTTCATCTTTCAATCCATGGGATTTTAGATGTTCCACAATCCTCTCCTTAACCCCTTAGGGACACAGCCTTATTTCACCTTAAGGACCAGGCCATTTTTTGCAAATCTGACCAGTGTCACTTTAAGTGGTGATAACTTTAAAACGCTTTGACTTATCCAGGCCGTTCTGAGATAGTTTTTTCGTCACATATTGTACTTCATGACACTGGTAAAATGAAGTAAACATTTTCAATTTCTCTACTTCTATAATACATAATAATACCTCCAAACATAGTTATTACTTTACATTCCCTATATGTCTACTTCATTTTTGCATCATTTTGGGAATGATATTTTATATTTTGGGGATGTTACAAGGCTTAGGCCTCTTTCACACTTGCGTTGTTGGGATCCGGCATGCACTTCCGTTGCCGGAGGTGCCTGCCGGATCCGGAAAAACGCAAGTGTACTGAAAGCATTTGAAGACGGAACCGTCTTCCAAATGCTTTCAGTGTTACTATGGCAGCCAGGACGCTATTAAAGTCCTGGTTGCCATAGTAGGAGCGGGGAGCGGGGGAGCGGTATACTTACAGTCCGTGCGGCTCCCGGGGCGCTCCAGAATGACGTCAGAGCGCCCCATGCGCATGGATCACGTGATCCATGCGCTTGGGGCGCCCTGACGTCACTCTGGAGCGCCCGGGGAGCCGCACGGAAGGTAAGTATACCGCTCCCCCGCTCCCCACTACACTTACCATGGCTGTCAGGACTTTAGCGTCCCGGCAGCCATGGTAACCACTCTGAAAAAGCTAAATGTCGGCTCCGGCAATGCGCCGAAACGACGTTTAGCTTAAGGCCGGATCCGGATCAATGCCTTCCAATGGGCATTAATTCCGGATCCGGCCTTGCGGCAAGTGTTCCGGATTTTTGGCCGGAGCAAAAAGCGCAGCATGCTGCGGTATTTTCTCCGGCCAACAAACGTTCCGTACCGGAACTGAAGACATCCTGATGCATCCTGAACGGATTACTCTCCATTCAGAATGCATTAGGATAATCCTGATCAGGATTCTTCCGGCATAGAGCCCCGACGACGGAACTCTATGCCGGAAGACAAGAACGCAGGTGTGAAAGAGCCCTTAGAAGTTTGGAAGCAAATCTTGAAATTTTTCAGAAATTTTCAAAAACCCAATTTTTAGGGACCAGTTCAGGTCTGAAGTCACTTTGTGAGGCTTATATAATAGAAACCACCCAAAAATGATTTTACAAATTTTGTTAACCCTTTAGGTGTTGCACAAGAGTTATTGGCAAATGGGTATGAAATTTGAAAATTTATTTTTTTTGCCACATTTTCCATTTTAACCAATTTTTTCCACTAACAAAGCAAGGGTTAACAGCCAAACAAGACTGTATCTTTATTGCCCTGACTCTGCCGTTTACAGAAACACCCCATATGTGGCCGTAAACTACTGTACGGGCACACAGTAGGGCGTAGAGGGAAAGGTGCGCCTTATGGCTCTTGGAAGCCAGATTTTGCTGGACTGGTTTTTTGACACCATGTCCCATTTGAAGCCCCCCTGATGCACCCCTAGAGTAGAAACTCCAAAAAAGTGACCCCATTTTAGAAACTACGGGATAGGGTGGCAGTTTTGTTGGTACTAGTTTAGGGTACATATGATTTTTGATTGCTCTATATATTACACTTTTTGTGCGGCAAGGTAACAAGAAACAGCTTTTTTGGCACCGTTTTTTTTTTTT
Source organism: Bufo bufo (assembly GCF_905171765.1). Lineage (NCBI taxonomy): Eukaryota > Metazoa > Chordata > Amphibia > Anura > Bufonidae > Bufo > Bufo bufo. The sequence goes on along the minus strand of NC_053398.1, from coordinate 117,582,668 downwards.
GTTATTTACAACATTCATCTGACAGGTTAGATCATATGGTAATTTTATAGAGCAGGTTGTCACGGATGCGGCGATACCTAATATGTATACCATTTTTTTTATTTATGTAAGTTTTACACAATGATTTCATTTTTGAAACAATAAAAATCATGTTTTAGTGTTTCCATAGTCTAACATGCCGTACCGATACGTCATGTGTCCTTAAGGGGTTAAATATGGTTTCCATTTATTCCCCTAATATTGATGTCAGGCTTACTCGCTTATAGTTGCCCGATTCCTCCCTACTACCTTTCTTGTGAATGGGCACAACATTTGCTAATTTCCAATCTTCTCGGACGACTCCTGTTGCCAGTGATTGGTCAAATAAATCTGTTAATGGTTTTGCTAGTTCACCGCTGAGCTCTTTTAATAGCTTTGGGTGTATCCCATCAGGCCCCTGTGACTTATTTGTATTAATTTTAGACAGCTGACTTAGAACCTCTTCCTCTGTAAAGACACATGCATCAAAAGATTCATTAGTCTTCTTTCCTAACTGAGGTCCTTTTCCTTCATTTTCCTTTGTAAAAACTGAACAGAAATATTCATTGAGGCGGTCAGCTAGTTCTTTATCTTCTTCCATATACCTTCCTTCTTTTGTTTTTAATTTTGTAATTCCTTGTTTTAGTTTCCTTTTTTCATTTATGTATCTGAAGAATGCCTTATCGCCTTTTTTTCCATGACTGAGCTAATTTCTCTTCTGCCTGTGCTTTGGAAGCTCTTAGAACTTGTTTGGCCTCTCTCTGCCTAATCTTATAAATTTGCCTGTCATCCTCGTTTTTTTTTTTTTTATAATTACTAAATGCTATCTTTTTGTTTTTAATGATTTTGGCCACTTCTGCTGAGTACCACAGTGGTCTCTTCCTTTTTTTGCTTTTACTGACAAGCCTAATGCAATTTTCTTTTGCCTTCAATAGTGCCACTTTTAAGTAGTCCCATTTCTCCTGGACTCCAATGAAACTGTTCCAATCTGATAGGGACTCGTATACCACTAATCTAATTTTAGAAAAGTACGTTACCTGTTTCCTGGCCCTGGCTCCCTGGTCCTTCTCCACAAGGCAAGTGATGCTCCACTGGGCTCCTTTGATGTAAACATCCGGTTTGACATCATCACTGACCGTGGTGGTGACCGGATCCCCTTTCGTTGCGGCAACAGCCAATCCCCGGTGGAGACTAGCAGGGGCGTAGCTAGAAATGCATGGGCCCCATAGCAAAAAAAAATTATGCCCCCCCCCCCTCTGTGCCATCCACAGATCCCCCTCCCCTAAATAGTGCCATCCACAGATCCCCCTCCCCTAAATAGTGCCATCCACAGATCCCCCTCCCCTAAATAGTGCCATCCACAGATCCCCCTCCCCTAAATAGTGCCATCCACAGATCCCCCTCCCCTAAATAGTGCCATCAACAGATCCCCCCCTCCCCTAAATAGTGCCATCCACAGATCCCCCCTCCCCTAAATAGTGCCATCCACAGATCCCCCCTCCCCTAAATAGTGCCATCCACAGATCCCCCCTCCCCTAAATAGTGCCATCAACAGATCCCCCCTCCCCTAAATAGTGCCATCCACAGATCCCTCTCCCCTAAATAGTGCCATCCACAGATCCCTCTCCCCTAAATAGTGCCATCCACAGATCCCTCTCCCCTAAATAGTGCCATCCACAGATCCCCCCTCCCCTAAATAGTGCCATCCACAGTGCCATCCACACTCCCCTAAATAGTGCCATACACAGATCCCCCTCCCCTGAACAGTGCCATCCACAGTATCAGGTGCCTCTCTCTCCCCCCCCCCATGTGCCAGTATCAGGTGCCAAACCCCCCCCCCCCCCCCCATGTGCCAGTATCAGGTCAGGTGCCAACCCCCCTCCCCCCATGTGCCAGTATCAAGTGCCCCCCCCACGCTCCCCCCATGGCAGTAACAGTCGGGTATTAAAAAAAAAAAAAAATAAACACTTCTACTTACCTCCATGTCAGCGATGCGATGCAGCCTCTTCCTGTGTCCCTCCCTGTATTGTGTCCCGCCCTGTATGTCCATATATGGAGTCACTGCTTGTATTTCAGAAAAGGTTTCTGCTGGGATTCGAACCCACGACCTTCTGTATCAGAGGCAGAGCACCTACCCTCAAGACCATAACAGCTGCCTTGCTGCTGACTGAAAAATTATGAGACTTCTACTGTTATAGCTGGCTAAGTGTACATCTATACACATAGCTGCTCATATATAGAGATATAGCAGAGCTGAGTGTGCTGGGATAGCTGTCATATAGAGATATAGCTGTGCTGGGTGTGTTGGGGCAGCTGTCATGTGTATAGATGTACACTTAGCCAGCTATAACAGTAGAAGTGTCAAATTTTTTCAGTCAGTTGCAATGCCTTCTTTATGGCTGTGAGGGTTAATGCTTTGCCTCTGATACACTGATACATTGGAGGTTGTGGGTTCGAATCCCAGACACATCAGGAGACTTTAGTATATACAGTAAGATTAGAGCACATTAGCGAGGGAACATTAAGACTGCTGCTGTGAAGGGGCCCTGAACAGTAAGACATCGATATTTAACTAACTTGAAAATAAACTGTCGGGGCCCGAAGCAGCTGCTTCCCCGGTAGTTACGCCACCTCCTGGCTGCCTGTGTGTAGTGTCTGTGTGTGTTAATAAAAAAAAAAAAAAAAAAAAATTGAATGCGGTCGGACGGGCCCCCTAGTGGCGTAGGGCCCCATAGCCACTGCTATGGTTGCTATGGCGATCCCTACGCCACTGGAGACTAGATTCACTTGCATCATGTGACCATTTGTTATGACGTAAGGGGAGCCGGTCACCGCTGCTGCCAATCCAGATATTCACCTCTAAGGATTCCAGGGGAGCATCGCAGGCCTGGTGGAGAAGGACCAGGGAGCCAGCACTAGGAAGCAGGTAAGTAGGGTCCAGCAGTGGCGTAGGGATCGCCATAGCAACCATAGCAGTGGCTATGGGGCCCTACGCCACTAGGGGGCCCGTCCGACCGCATTCAATTTTTTTTTTTTTTTTTTTTTATTAACACACACAGACACTACACACAGGCAGCCAGGAGGTGGCGTAACTACCGGGGAAGCAGCTGCTTCGGGCCCCGACAGTTTATTTTCAAGTTAGTTAAATATCGATGTCTTACTGTTCAGGGCCCCTTCACAGCAGCAGTCTTAATGTTCCCTCGCTAATGTGCTCTAATCTTACTGTATATACTAAAGTCTCCTGATGTGTCTGGGATTCGAACCCACAACCTCCAATGTATCAGTGTATCAGAGGCAAAGCATTAACCCTCACAGCCATAAAGAAGGCATTGCAACTGACTGAAAAAATTTGACACTTCTACTGTTATAGCTGGCTAAGTGTACATCTATACACATGACAGCTGCCCCAACACACCCAGCACAGCTATATCTCTATATGACAGCTATCCCAGCACACTCAGCTCTGCTATATCTCTATATATGAGCAGCTATGTGTATAGATGTACACTTAGCCAGCTATAACAGTAGAAGTCTCATAATTTTTCAGTCAGCAGCAAGGCAGCTGTTATGGTCTTGAGGGTAGGTGCTCTGCCTCTGCTACAGAAGGTCGTGGGTTCGAATCCCAGCAGAAACCTTTTCTGAAATACAAGCAGTGACTCCATATATGGACATACAGGGCGGGACACAATACAGGGAGGGACACAGGAAGAGGCTGCATCGCATCGCTGACATGGAGGTAAGTAGAAGTGTTTATTTTTTTTTTTTTTTAATACCCGACTGTTACTGCCATGGGGGGAGCGTGGGGGGGGCACTTGATACTGGCACATGGGGGGAGGGGGGTTGGCACCTGACCTGATACTGGCACATGGGGGGGGGGGGGGGGTTTGGCACCTGATACTGGCACATGGGGGGGGGGAGAGAGAGGCACCTGATACTGTGGATGGCACTGTTCAGGGGAGGGGGATCTGTGTATGGCACTATTTAGGGGAGTGTGGATGGCACTGTGGATGGCACTATTTAGGGGAGGGGGGATCTGTGGATGGCACTATTTAGGGGAGAGGGATCTGTGGATGGCACTATTTAGGGGAGAGGGATCTGTGGATGGCACTATTTAGGGGAGAGGGATCTGTGGATGGCACTATTTAGGGGAGGGGGGATCTGTTGATGGCACTATTTAGGGGAGGGGGGATCTGTGGATGGCACTATTTAGGGGAGGGGGGATCTGTGGATGGCACTATTTAGGGGAGGGGGGATCTGTGGATGGCACTATTTAGGGGAGGGGGGGATCTGTTGATGGCACTATTTAGGGGAGGGGGATCTGTGGATGGCACTATTTAGGGGAGGGGGATCTGTGGATGGCACTATTTAGGGGAGGGGGATCTGTGGATGGCACTATTTAGGGGAGGGGGATCTGTGGATGGCACTATTTAGGGGAGGGGGATCTGTGGATGGCACAGAGGGGGGGGGGGCCATAATTTTTTTTTGCTATGGGGCCCATGCATTTCTAGCTACGCCCCTGGGGTCCAGTAACGTGGGGGGCTTTGACTACCCCCCCTCCCCCCCCCCCCCCCCCCCCGGATTCTTGCACAACCTCTTTAGGCAGACCATACACATAGCATTGCATTTCATGCAGTCATGTATTACATAGTTATAGTCCTCCATCAAAGGCGCCGCAGATCTCGGCTCTGGCTAATAGAAGGGTGTCCCAGGCGCCGAAGGGTATACTGTTGCCATACAAGATACAACCCAAGCACAAGAGCGGTGATGTTTCTGAAAACTAAAAGTGGACATGAGGCAACCCCTTTAATGGCTTTTCCCACCAATAACATTGATGGCATATTGATTAGCCATAAATGTCTGATAGGTGCGGGTGTAACTGCTGTGATCCTCTTGAACAGGGCTGGCCAACATGTGGCTCTCCAGCTGTTGTAAAACTACAACTCCCACCATGCCCTGCTGTAAGCTAATAGCTGTAGGCAGACTGGGTATGCTGGGCATTAATACAGAAATAGGTTACAAAGGAATGGCGTAAAGCAACGGTATAGCGAAAAAAGCCCCTCACAAGAGCTTAACTCAGAAACAACTAGAGAACCTATAAAAGGACACTGAGAGCTACTAAGCTATAAAAATATTATTTTATTGGATATATAATTTAAAACATACAAAAGAGATGACAGACAAATGCAAAAAATGCAGTACAATCCTGGGAAAGTTTGTAAAGCAAATCCACAGGAAGACTGCACACCCCGACGCGCGTTTTGATTTGAAACCTTCCTCTGGGGGAAGGTTTCAAATCGAAACGCGCGTCGGGGGGTGCAGTCTTCCTGTGGATTTGCTACCTTTAACATACGATATGTGACCTCATTTTTTCTCTCCGCTTGTCTGATGCATTTCTTTGCGGTTTTGGCCTCTTGAACAAACATTCACCATGTTTTTCTGCCATTTTGTGTAGCTTGCACATGCACTTTATTACCCGCTGCATTTGGTTGAATAGATATATATATATATATATATATATATATATATATATTGAAAGACCCACACTGGAGAGTTGCCATCCTCTTTTCTGCTCATATTGCAGCTTGCACTTGCACTTTATACTTGATGATAGTACCTGCACTCTCATTATACACTTTCAATATATATCTTATATGGCAGTTTTCTTACTTATAGGCTTAGGTCACTTGCCTCATTACATTGTTGTACTTTACAAACTTTCCCAGGATTGTACTGCACTTTTTGCATTTGTCTGTCATCTCTTTTGTATGTTTTAAATTATATATCCAATAAAATAATATTTTTATAGCTTAGTAGTTCTCAGTGTCCTTGTATGCTGGGCATTGTAGTTTTGCAACAGCTGGAGAGCCGCAGGTTGGCCATCCCTGCTCTAGAACTGTGGGGCCATGGCTTTTTATGGACCATATGAGGAGGAGATAACTATTCGATCAGCAGGGGTCCCCACCACTCTAATAATTATCCCCTATCCTGTGTATAGTGGAGAACGTCAAATTACCTGAATACCCCTTTAACCATCTCTCATTTAGGCTGGGTGCACGTACATCAGTTGTTATATGCTGGAGCTGGACACACCTGATGTCTCTGTACCCAGCCTTTGTGCACTTCGTCTAGCATGGGAGACATCCGATTGTCAAAACTAATGCACCAGGTCCCAGAAATGATAAAAAAAAATACGGAATTAGTTTCCCTTTGATGTTTCTGTACTACGCCAGAGGGAAAGGTAGAGGACCAGCGGATAGTGGAGGCAAGTATTAGGCCTGCTTGGTTATAACGGATAACGGTCTCTTTACTGAGGATGATGGGTGTCACAGTGCATGTAGTAGGCACAGTTCTGAGGTATTTCACAAGGAAGTAGTTCTCAAAAAAGGCTTTGTCTAGGTCTGTGATGGCTAACCTCTGGCACTCCAGCTGTGGTAAAACTATGATTCCCAAGATGTACATCTGCTTGGCTGTTCTCAGAACTCCACAGAAATGAATGGAGCTTGCTGAGAGTCTTAGTTTCACCACAGCTGGAGTGCCAGAGGTTAGCCATCACTGGTCTAGGCCTAGGGTATGGGCAGTGTGATTGTCCCCTCTAAGTCTCTCTGCTAATATATTATGCAATCTTCCCAAAGGGAAGTCCCAGTATGGCAGGCGCCAGAAGCAATTACCCCTCACCATGAGCAGTAAAGTCCCCATTATCTTTACTGTATTGTGCATGCTTTACCCAGTCCTAAACCTTCTACAAATGTCTATTCTTCTCTCTTAAAGGGTTTCTGTGACCTGAAACATGGGTATTAAGCTGGCTGACATTAGTGATGTGCTAATGTCAGCTGAACATAACTATATTAGTGCCATCTCACTGCCTGTCGCCGTTATTGAGAAAAACAAACTCTTATAATATGCTAATTAGCCTCTAGGAGCAGAGGGGGCGTGGGCCCTGCTCCTAGAGGCTCCGTTCTCCCACCTCTGGCCACGCCCTGCTACACTAGATTGACAGGGGCAGGCATCGTTGGTCTCCTACCTCCGGCCCTGTATGCAGTGTAAATCTGGCGCCGTTCAGTATTCGGTGCAGGCGCACTGATGAAGCTGGCAGCCGGCGAGCGTCCTTCACTCACTGTGCTAGCAGCGTGAGATTTACACTGCAGACAGGGCCAGAGGTAGGAGACCAATGATGCCTGCCCCTGTCAATCTAGTGTAGCAGGGCGTGGCCAGAGGTGGGAGAACGGAGCCTCTAGGAGCAGGAACAACACCCCCCCCCCCCCCCACCTCACCTAGAGGCTAATTAGCATATTATAAAAGTTCGTTTTTCTCAATGAAGGCTGCAGGCAGTGAGATCGCACTAATATAGTTATGTTCTGCTGACATTAGCACATCGCTAATGTCATCCAGCTTAATACCCATTTTTCAGGTGACAGAAACCCTTTAAAGGACTGCATATGGACTGGTATTTGTTTTTCTATCGTCCTTTGGAGTCATTGGAGAAAAATGAGCCTCAAAAACCAGAGTTCAGCGACTCATGACAGGTCCAATTTTTAGGGATCTGTTCATTTCTGTTCTTCAGTTTCTTCTTGACATATGTAAGATGTGAACTCATTCTTGCACAAGAAGTGTGTGATTAAAGGTTTTTGTGAATACCTGGGAGAGCCTAAGTATCTTGAGTTTAATATGTCTGATTATTTTGTAGACAGATGCCTCTGGATTACCCCAACAGCACCAAACACAAGGATAAGAACCATCAAACATATGCTATAAAAAAAAGGTAAGAAAAAAGACAAACGGTTGCAGCAGTATCCACACATGCATTTTGGGAACAGGTAAGGGGAAGTTCACATAATTGTTTCATTTTCCAATCCATCAGAAAAACTGGGAAAAAAAAAACAGGATCCCCAGCATCAGTTATGCACATTAGGCATCCGTTTGAGCAATTTCCATCTTAGATGCTTTTTTTTTCCAGATGCAAAAAAAAGCACCGCATGCAGTGCTTTTTTTCCCCGTCTAAAAAACAATGGATCTCAGACAAAAATGGCTCAAACGGATGCCAAATGGGCATAACACTACTTTTACATCTGCGTTGTGCTGTCCGGTTTTGAGATCCGGCACACGGTCTCAACTGGCTGCATCCGTTCAGAATAGATCTGCAGCGTTCCACTACATGTGTGTGGGCTCTGCTTAAAAGCACTTTTTACCCTAAAAATTGTATTATGCTATGTTATGTGACTTTGTACTAACTTATCTGCAAAATCCCTGTTACCAGGCAGATTAGGTGTAATTTTTACATCCCACCACTAGATGGGGATAACACTTAGGTTCTATATATACCTAGGTCAGGTCTAGTTAGTGAGTTGAAGGAGAGAGTGTAGGGAGATGAAAATGTAGAGTGAAGACTTCACACCACAGATTAGTGAGTGGAGCCAACTTCGCTATGTGGTAGTACCAAGGTGTGAGGGGGCAGAAGAGCGTTTTCCTTCTGTGGCCGGACTATATACTTGCATCCCTGACCAGTAGGAGAGAGTTTGCCTCCCTGGAATGGAAACAAGCATCAGAAAGATTCATCGGTGATATCAGCCGTTATTTAAGGCTACAGACACCTTTGCGCATGGTGGAGGACTCATAGCTTCTGGCAGCCACACCATAATTCTGGGAAACAGATTAGCTGCCTGTCCCAATATTCAGCTTGAAGGGAAAGGACAAGGTATAGGACTGAGCACATCAACAGGAATAAGGTACTCCATAACCACAGCCTGAATCAAAGCCTAAGAAAGCCTAGGAACAGTGGATTTGCAGATTATCTCTAATATCAACAAGAGACTGTATTTTGTACTGCTGCAGCCAAAGTCAACATCAGTAAAAGTTGTGAGTTGCACCTTACCACTGTCTACCTCATTATTACCACTATTGGTTGTACCACCATTAACGGTACTGGCATCACAACAAAAACCATCAAGGGACTCAGCCGCAACAAGCACCCTAAGCACCCCTAACATCAAGGGCACCTCAACCACCATCTTGGCTGATGCTTCCCTACCATAGAGCGTGCCCCGGAGGATTTCGTGCTGTCCACCTCAACATTGTTGAGGTAGAACCACAAGATTGTAGGTAGAACCACAAGAAGGCTGGGTAAGCTAGTATTGGGTGGGGAGTCTCTCCCTACATAAACACCCTAAAGCTATACCCTCTGCCCAGGGACGGCCCCTAATGGTGGGTACTCCCTGTCCTCGACCCTTGGCTACCAGCTCCTATTATACCCTAGATTTGTGTCAGCTGGTGAATTTGAGCCTAGAAGTGGACTCCTACATAGACAGACAGACAAGACAAACACAGAAGTGCCCTATGTATACAGCCCTGATGATGTGTAAACAACAAGAGGTACACGGTGCACTTGACAAATAGCTAAAAGACACCCTATTATGATAGTATATTTGATATCACAAACAAAATTATAAAGCAAACCCCAACGTGTTTCCCCCACGGTGTGGGATCATCAGGGGGTAAATGAATCTATATATTTGAATAGATGTTAGAACAAAAACAGAACGGACGGGGACCCATGTTATAATGAGGCCTCCGTGAGGCGGGTGTAACACCCGCCTCACCCGCCTTTTTGTTCTACCATCACCTGAGCCCTGGTGCCTGAGGGGGCCTAAGACTCGGCCTTTAAACAATAGAAAAAATGTGGCAAGTGTGGTATAAAGAAGCTTTTGTGACTTCACCGCCACCTATCTCAAGTAAACTAGACCGTATAATCTGGGGAAAGCTGGAGGTGTGTAAACCAGAGCTATTTCAGTTACAGTTATTTGCCGATTGTTTCAAGGTTATATAATAATAAAAGGCTTTTATGACCACAATCAGGATCTAAAAATACTTTTTACGAACGTTTTCCAGAGATGATAATCTATTTTAGGACTCGTTCTTTTAAAATTTGCCTTTGTGTTTGATCCTTATCGTGTGCAAATTAGAGGTGAATGAATATATGGCATATCTTGTGGATAACTTTTTACTTGTTGTTTTGTTATAATTAGTTGTTTGAAAGGACCTTGAGCTCCTCTGCAATCACCGTTTTTTTGCCGCATAGTTTACGTCTAATCAATTACTTAGCAGAACCGTTTAGCAGATGAAAGGCATTTATTTTACATAGACTCCAATGTAAAAAAAATATATACAGTATACTGTATATTTATTGTGTGTATGTGCGTATATATATATATATATATATATATATATATTACATTGTATATATAATACACACCATATTTTTCACCCTATAAGACACAACTAGGTTTTAGAGGAGAAAAATAAGAAAAAAATATATTTTTTATCAGACTCCAGATCAGACCTCCAATGTTAATCATACCTCAGATCCGAAAAAAAAAAAAAATCAACTCACCGGCGCTGACAGAAGAAAACCAGGGAACCATACGTTAATCATACCTCAGATCCGACAAAAAAAAAAATCAACGTGCGGCGCTGACAGAAGAAAACCAGGGAACGGTGAGTACAGAGCCAGCACAAGGAGCACTGTATTCACCGCTCCCCGGTCCTACTGTACTAATGAGCACTTCCATAATGTCCTCAATAGTATTCACCCTATAAGGCGCAGTGACATTTTTCTCCCACTTTTTTTTTCGTGGGTGGAGGGGCCGTGCAAAAAATAAGGTGTGTGTGTATATATATATATATATGTGTATATATATATATACAGTGGGGGAAATAATTATTTGACCCCTCACTGATTTTGTAAGTTTGTCCAGTGACAAAGAAATGAAAAGTCTCAGAACAGTATCATTTCAATGGTAGGTTTATTGTAACAGTGGCAGATAGCACATCAAAAGGAAAATCGAAAAAATAACTTTAAATAAAAGATAGCAACTGATTTGCATTTCATTGAGTGAAATAAGTATTTGAACCCTCTAACAAAAAAAGACTTAATACTTGGTGGAAAAACCCTTGTTTGCAAGCACAGAGGTCAAACGTTTCTTGTAATTGATGACCAAGTTTGCGCACATTTTAGGAGGAATGTTGGTCCACTCCTCTTTGCAGATCATCTCTAAATCCCTAAGGTTTCGAGGCTGTCTCTGTGCAACTCTGAGCTTGAGCTCCCTCCATAGGTTTTCGATTGGATTAAGGTCCGGAGACTGACTAGGCCACTCCATGACCTTAATGTGCTTCTTCTTGAGCCACTCCTTTGTTGCCTTTGCTGTATGTTTTGGGTCATTGTCGTGCTGGAACACCCATCCACGACCCATTTTCAGTTTCCTGGCAGAGGGAAGGAGGTTGTCGCTCAGGATTTCACGATACATGGCTCCGTCCATTTTCCCGTTTATGCGAATAAGTTGTCCTGTGCCCTTAGCAGAAAAACACCCCCAAAGCAAAATGTTTCCACCCCCATGCTTGACGGTGGGGACGGTGTTTTGGGGGTCATAGGCAGCATTTTTCTTCCTCCAAACACAGCGAGTTGAGTTAATGCCAAAGAGCTCTATTTTGGTCTCATCAGACCACAGCACCTTCTCCCAGTCACTCTCTGAATCATTCAGGTGTTCATTGGCAAACTTCAGACGGGCCTGCACATGTGCCTTCCTGAGCAGGGGGACCTTGCGAGCCCTGCAGGATTTTAATCCATTGCGGTGTAATGTGTTTCCAATGGTTTTCTTGGTGACTGTGGTCCCTGCTAATTTGAGGTCATTAACTAACTCCTCCCGTGTAGTTCTAGGATGCTTTTTCACCTTTCTCAGAACCATTGACACCCCACGAGGTGAGATCTTGCGTGGAGCCCCAGAGCGAGGTCGATTGATGGTCATTTTGTGCTCCTTCCATTTTCGAACAATCGCACCAACAGTTGTCACCTTCTCTCCCAGCTTCTTGCTAATGGTTTTGTAGCCCATTCCAGCCTTGTGCAGGTCTACAATTTTGTCTCTGACATCCTTGGACAGCTCTTTGGTCTTTCCCATGTTGGAGAGTTTGGAGTCTGCTTGATTGATTGATTCTGTGGACAGGTGTCTTTTATACAGGTGACTAGTTAAGACAGGTGACTAATTGAGTAGAAGTGTCTAACCACTCTGTGGGAGCCAGAACTCTTAATGAAATAATACTTATTTCACTCAATGAAATGCAAATCAGTTGCTATCTTTTATTTAAAGTTATTTTTTCGATTTTCCTTTTGATGTGCTATCTGCCACTGTTACAATAAACCTACCATTGAAATGATACTGTTCTGAGACTTTTCATTTCTTTGTCATTGGACAAACTTACAAAATCAGTGAGGGGTCAAATAATTATTTCCCCCACTGTATATATAATTTTTTTTTACATTGAAGTCTGTGAAAAACATTCATTTCTATGTGGCCGCAAAAAAATGCAGACCGCACACGGATGTCATCTGTGAACTGTCCGCATCAATGCAGCTGTGTTGCAAATTCTAGAACATGTCGTATTCGTGTCCATTTTGAGGACAAGAATAGGCATTTTGCAGATCTGCATTCTGCAGAGAGCAAAACAGATATGGTCATGTGAATGTGGCCCAAGGAAGGAATAAAGTACTATTATAGTTTTATCTATTATACCTCTTTATGTGTCATTTAAAGGGGTTCTCAAGGCTTTGGTGAAAATCCTCCTGTGTGCTGACTTGTAGAGGGAAGATAGTCTGCTCAGCACTTACCCCTCCATGGAGGCACCGTTTCTGCTGTGTCTCACATGACCACTGGGAATGGTTGCGGGCTCTTCTGCTTATTTCCTTACAGGATGTGTTCCTCAGTCTTCCAGAATGTTATGAAGAGTGATCAGATGAATTGCATAGTCCTTCTTTGCCATGAAAATTAACTTAATCCCCAAAAAAACTTTCCACTGCATTTCATTGCTGTCATTAAAGGACCTGCTGAGATCATTTCAGTAATCGTCTTGTTAACTCAGGTGAGAATGTTGACGAGCACAAGGCTGGAGATCATTATGTCAGGCTGATTGGGTTAAAATGGCAGACTTGACATGTTAAAAGGAGGGTGATGCTTGAAATCATTGTTCTTCCATTGTTAACCATGGTGACCTGCAAAGAAACGCGTGCAGCCATCATTGCGTTGCATAAAAATGGCTTCACAGGCAAGGATATTGTGGCTACTAAGATTGCACCTCAATCAACAATTTATAGGATCAACAAGAACTTCAAGGAAAGAGGTTCAATTCTTGTTAAGAAGGCTTCAGGGCGTCCAAGAAAGTTCAGCAAGCGCCAGGATCGTCTCCTAAGGAGGATTCAGCTGCGGGATCGGAGTGCCACCAGTGCAGAGCTTGCTCAGGAATGGCAGCAGGCAGGTGTGAGCGCATCTGCACGCACAGTGAGGCGAAGACTTTTGTAAGATGGCCTGGTGTCAAGAAGGGCAGCAAAGAAGCCACTTCTCTCCAAAAAAAACATCAGGGACAGATTGATCTTCTGCAGAAAGTATGGTGAATGGACTGCTGAGGACTGGGGCAAAGTCATATTCTCCGATGAAGCCTCTAGCGCATCGCACACCCCACCGTTGATCAACTTCGGGCGGTTGATCAGCGATTTTTATTTTTTTATTTTATTTTTTCAAATTTTTTGCCCTTTTTTTAGTTAGTCTATTTTTATTTTTGTCTGTTAGGTTTAGGGTAAGTTCACGAACAACCGTGCCCCCACACACACGCACACCAAATAAAGTTTATCACGCACGCACACACACACTCCCCTATGGCCCGCCGGATGTTTTCGGCCGAGGAGGCATACGCCCAGCTTGCCTCTGACTCCGAGAGTCCCAGTGAGGAGGAGGATGACCCCACTTTCCTTTTGTCATCCGCCTCCTCATCATCATCTAGTGATGATGATGAGACCCCAAGGCGGCGGAGACGCCGCCAGGCGGAGCAAGGGGACCGCCATGCTAGGGACCCTGTTGCCCACCCTAGTACGAGCAGCTCTGGGGCTCGTACTAGTTTTCCAGCCCACCAGTTAAGTCCACCGGAGCCCCCTGCCGGTGAAGTTGTCTGGTATACCCCAGAGCGTTATGAGCCTGTGATTCCGGATTTTGTAGGCCAACCAGGAATCCAGATTTCCACAGTGGGCTTCACTGAATATGACTACTTTAGATTCCCGTATTCAACCCCCAGAATGTCCCCCCACCCTGGACGTTAGCGGGAAACTTGTGTGGGACCTTATGCACCCACTGCTAGATAATGGTTACCACCTGTACGTGGATAACTTTTTTACTAGTAACCCCTTGTTCCAGTCCCTCGCCGCCAGATCCACGTCCGCTTGTGGGACCGTGCGGAAAAATCAACGTGGCCTCCCTACCTACCCCCTCCAGGTACCTATACCCAGGGGTGCGACCCGTGCCCTTACCAGTGGAAACCTGTTGCTGGTCAGATATAAGGACAAGAGGGATGTCCTTGTACTGTCCACAATTCATGGTAACGGCATCACTCCTGTCCCTGTGCGAGGTACCGCGGCAACGGTCCTTAAGCCCGATTGTATCGTCGACTACAATCGGTATATGGGAGGGTTTGATCTCTCTGATCAAGTCCTCAAGCCATATAATGCCATGCGCAAAACCCAGGCATGGTACAAAAAAGTTGCGGTCTACTTGGTACAGGTTGCCTTGTACAACTCTTTTGTGCTGTCCCAGAGCGCTGGCAACACAGGGACATTCCTTCAGTTCTATGAGGCAGTCCTCAAGGACCTGATCTTTTCTGACCGGGAAAGAGCAGGCCGGAGTACCTCGGGAACTGGAGGTGCCCGGATCGTTTCTGGCCCAGGTGTGGTCCCCCATACTGGAAAGAAGGGACAGACCCAAAAGAAATGCAGTGTGTGTCGCAGGAGGGGGATATGAAAGGACACCACCACTCAGTGTGACACGTGCCCCGATCATCCGGGCCTCTGCATTATTGGTTGCTTCAGGGAGTACCACACTTCCATGGAGTACTAAATTTATATCCCAATTTAGCCACTGACAATCGGATAAACTATGGTTCTCAGACTTGAGACACTAAAACAAAATATTTTCAAAAATATTATTTAGTAAAACTAAAATAAATAAAAAAGTAGACCAATTAGGTATCGCCGCGTCCGTAAAAATCTGCTCTATAAAAATACCCCATGACCTAACCCCTCAGATGAACATAGTGCAAAAAAGAGTTTTTTTTTGTCACCTTACATCACAAAAATTGTAATAGCAAGCGATCAAAAAGTCATATGCCCCCCCAAAATAGTGCCAATAAAACCGTCCTCTCATCCCGCAAAAGAGATAATCTGCTAAAAACTAAAACAAATTTTTTATCTTAGACTATGGAGATACTAAAATTATTATTTTTTGTTTATAAAAAAAAAATATAGTGTAAAACATAAATAAATTTGAATAAAAGTAGACATATTAGGTATCACCGCGTCCATAAGAATCTTCTCTATAAAAATACCCCATGACCTAACCCCTCAGATGAACACGCTCAAAAAAATAAAATAAAAACGGTGCCAAAACAGCAATTTTTGGGCAAATTTTCCATTTTAATCAGTTTTTTTCCAATAACAAAGCAAGCAATATTTATTACCCTGATTCTGCTGCAGTTTAGAGAAACACCCCATATGTGGTCGTAAACTGCTGTATGACCAAATGGCAGGGCGCAGAAGGAAAGGAACGCCGTATGGTTTCTGGAAGGCAGATTCTGATGGCCTTTTTTTTTGGCACCATGTCCCATTTGAAGCCCCCCTGATGCACCCCTAGAGTAGAAACTCTATAAAAGCGACCCCATCTAAGAAACTACACCCCTCAAGGTATTCAAAACTGATTTTACAAACTTTATTAACCCTTTAGGTGTTCCTCAACAGTTTATGGCAAATGGAGATGAAATTTCAGAATTTCTATTTTTGGTAACCTTGTCTCACAAAAATGTAATATAGATAAACCAAAAATCATATGTACCCTAAAAATAGTCCCAACAAAACTGCCACCTTATCCCGTAGTTTCCAAAATAGGGTCACTTTTATGGAGTTTCTACTCTAGGGGTGCATCAAGGGGGCTTCAAATGGGACATGGTGTAAATAAACCAGTCCAGCAAAATCTGCCTTCCAAAAACCATACGGCGCACCTTTCCCTGTGTGCCCATACAGTAGTTTACGGTCACATATGGGGTGTTTCTGAAAACTACAGAATCGGGGCAATAAATATAGCATTTTGTTTGGCTGTTAACCCTTACTTTGTTACTGGAAAAAATTTATTAAAATGGAAAATTTGCCAAAAAATCTAAATTTTGAAATTTTATCTCCATTTGCCATTAACTCTTGTGGGAACACCTAAAGGGTTAACGACGTTTGAGGGGTGTAGTTTCTAGAATGGGGTCATTTTTGGGTGGTTTTTATTATGTAAGCCTCACAAAGTGACTTCAGACCTGAACTGGTCCCTAAAAAATGGGTTTTTGAAAATTTCGGAAAAATTTCAAGATTTGCTTCTAAACTTCTAAGCCTTGTAACGTCCCCAAAAAATAAAATGTCATTCCCAAAATGAATGATCCAAACATGAAGTAGACATATGGGGAATGTAAAGTAATAACTATTTTTGGAGGTATTACTATGTATAATAGAAGTAGAGAAATTAAAACTTGGGAATTTGAAATTTTTTCCCAAATTTTGGTAAATTTTGTATTTTTTTTATAAAGAAAAATGAAAATTTCTTTACTTCATTTTACCAGTGTCATGAAGTACAATATGTGACGAAAAAACAATCTCAGAATGGCCTGGATAAGTCAAAGCGTTTTAAAGTTATCACCACTAAAGGGGTTAATCATGGGATAACCCCTTTAAGAAAGTCTGCCATATATAATATCCTATGCCTCCTCTATACATTATAATTAACATTGCAAACTCCTGCCAATGCTGGGAGTTAAATCGTGAGTATAAGAATGCAAGGAGGCTTCCTTTGATCCCAATTTTTTTTTTTCCGGTGAGGCACATCAATCTGTATACGTAGTATTGCAATGTGTGTGTTGGCACACTGGTGACTGACAGTGGGGAATCTAGTGGGGGGTCCGCTTGTCACCTGTCCCTTACCAGCTCATCAGTGGCAAAGAACCAGAACCCAAGTACAATAATAAACCCTACGTTGAAGTTTCCAAATTCTAGAGTAACATTCAGAAGGCATTTTATAGAATCAGGCTTCACCACTTCACAGCGTAGTCTGACCAATATTACAGTAAGGAGCCTCTTTGGATGGTTGTGGTGGGAGAATTTTATATCTGGTTGCAGTGGTTTCTTGCCGTGTTATTAGGAAAGCCCCAAGAGCTCACGAGACAAGCCATTATATTAACTTCTGAGCTTTTTGTGCAGAATACCTCAATTCATAAGGGGTTTTCATCTGTGAGCATAAGCCTATCATTCATTCATTCATTCATTCATTTGCCACCTCCTCTCCGAACCATCACAGTGAGCTGCAATGCATTACTGGGTACCAACTACACAGTGGGGTGCCATTCAATATTTGGCACCCCCATTAAAGGGCTTGTCCAGCTTTATATTTTTTTTTTATTTCCACCCCAGCCTGCTATACCTTTGGAAAAATCCATACTCATCTGCACCCCACCACTCCATTCCGACTCCCTTCACCGGTCTTCTGGTTTGGTGTTATGGCGACACCATAGGTAAGACCGCTATCCTTCTCCAGATTTGACCACAAAGTTGTTAGTCGGGATCCTTATTGATTTACTTTTCATGGCCAAATATTGGCATAAAACCACTGTGTGCAATGGTTTGGTTGAGCAAAATGGTCCAAGTTTAGTTTTCCCATGGTTTGGGATGAGCCCCTTAGCCTCGTATAAGGGGAATCCTAAAGGAATTGGGTAGAATAATTAAAGCACGGCCGCATTCTTCCATTGCATGTGATCCGGTAGCTCAACCCCAATTACTTCAACATAGCTGAACTGCACCCGGACAGAGGTGGCAGTGTTTCTGGACAACAGGAACTCTCCAGACACAACTGGTACCCTGTGCAGAACCTGTTCAAGGAACACTAAGACACACTATACAAATATTTTCAGTGACTGTCACGGGTGAAGTTTGCAGATAGCTGGAACTTATGAATAAACGAGCGACTGGCTTGATCCCAAACTAAGGAGCTTATAGGTGAGCCCTATAAAACCCTAAGAGCTCTCCCTGACTGCTATGCACATGCAAGGGTCTCGATGGTAGACGATTGCATGCCCACGTACCTAAGTCTGTGTGACACCTGAAAACCCTATAATAGTGAGGGGACACGACCACCGGCTCCCTGCACTTAATACGGACGGAGTCAGGGTCACCTAGAATCAAGCCAGCAAGGAAACACAATAAAGTAAAGGACTTATCTGAGCAAACAGCAGTAGCAGCCTCCAGCAGTGAACACTTCATCCAGGAAGTAGTATAAACCGCAAAGTGAGGCAGTATGGGAGGGAATATAAAGGAAGACGATTAGTCTAAATAAGTGACACCTGACAGAAGGAAAGGAGATGAGAAAGTGAAACCAAAACAAAGAACATCATACAAGAGGTAGAGAAGAACGTCTGCCAGACCTTCTCACAGAACTGGCGGTGACAGTGACACAGTGGTTCCTTTAAAGGGGTTGTCCGAGTTATGAAAAAAAAATATATAGCACTGTAAATCTGATGGACAGCAGAACTCCTCTATCAGCTCCTTTGCCCAGCATTTGTCTCCTCACTGCCTGCAGCTACTCAGTAAAGCATTCAGCCCTGAGTCTGTGCTGCTGAAGGGGTTAAGAATCCAGGGAGAGAGCAATAAGCAGCAGCCGGCAGTGCAGGGGAGAGTGGCCAGCACAGTGATGTCAGGTGTACAGACACATAACTGCTCTCTCAGGCTTGTGTACGAAGCATTATCAGAGCAGGGAGAGAAACTGACATCACAGGTCATGTGACCCTCAGTGAAATCTGAGAAAGGAGCAACTACAGATGCAGTAAGTGCATGGTAAAGCTGTTACATTTGATTAGTTAGAAACATACAAAGAACAAAAAAATAACTCGGACAACCCCTTTAACCACCTGCTGAATGCCCATTGACTATATACATCTGGGCGGTCAGCAGGCATCTCTGCACGATCAGTGTGCCTGGTCAGGAAGGGGGGTAAGTGGCCTGGTCTTTAAGTGATTACATTCTAGCGTGTGGACTTCCAACACTGTAGTAAGAGTTTGGAGTAGAAACTTTCTTCTTTCTTTTTCGGCTGTACCCACTGAAAGGTCCCAAAATACGAGGACAACAGCCGTATAAATGAGAACTTGGAACCAGTAGTTACCTCTGTTTCTCTAGTCTTAATATTTAAGGGGGAATTTTTCAGTGTTGCAGACGTCTACATTGCCGTAATTTGTGCCAAATTCATTAACTGTTGCACCACGTTTGCTAAATCTGTCGCAGTTGGTAAATCTGGCTCAACAGGCTAACACCCCGTCCACGTTCGCACCCTTTTTTTCAAGACTAGAACGGTGTAAAATGAAAAAAGGTCACAATTCTTTTGGGCAAATAAGCCCAAAAGGGTGCAAAGCTCTATTGTGCAAGTTTTTGAAGCCAGAATTCTGGAACGCGGGACTCTTTTAGGTCAGGTTCACATTGCTGCTATTTTCCTATTGTTCTGCTCCGTTAGAGGAGCAGAACAACGAATATAACGAAAGGTGCTGGATAGTGCTCCTAACTGACCCTACTAGTGCTGAACAGACTCCATTGATTACAATCAAATCCTGTTTTTTTTTATCGGACTAAAAAAAAAGTCCTGCATGCATTACTTTTTTGTCTGATCTTTTTAAAGAAATCTGCAACAGACACCCAACACAGATGTGATGTGAACTCACCCTGAGTGTTTATCAATTTTTCTATGTACTTTTACTAAAATTCAGCCATTTGGGCCAAAGTCTCATGCTCATCCATATAACTTATGGGCCACACATGTAGGTCTTCAGGAAGGAGCCACTTACTAGATTTTTAATAGTCGATTACATAATGTTTTATGTTCATATTCCTAAATGTTAAGTCTTCCAAATTTTGAATAGGCTTGGCAGCAGCCTCCTGGCTTTGGGAGCAGAAACACAATCATCAGACTGCTGCTCTACTTTAGTTCTTTTATATCTTACGTTCCCAGGTTCTACCCCGTTTTATGAGTAGATTACATGGATTAGACGTGCCCCATGTCCATAGTTCCCCATAGTTGTAGTTGTTTTTCCCAGTACACCCATTCAACAGAAAGTGGTGCCACCAAATCAAAACATCCCCACAGGGTTCAGCAGATGCTTCTTAAAAAACCCTCATTTAGAAACGCTGAAAGAATCGCGTGTCGTTCCCCACCTCTTCCAACCAGAATTATTGTTTTTATGTTTAGTCCATGGCTCAAACCACCAGCTGAGGCTGTTTCACAAAGCATTGCCAAGACATTCATGTCAAGCGGAAGACTCGGCGGTTAGAGGAAATCCCAACCACAGCCTTGATTAGCAGTTATCTGATTACCATGTGCTTCTCCTCTGCAGCCAACTGGGTGGTCTACAAGAACCAAGTTTTTTCCTTCTACTCCAGCCAATGTTAGCATGGATCCAAAATAAAGAGGGCACATGAATGACCGACAGAGTGAACACGCTGGTTTATAGTCTTGTGCTCTTTTTAGTTAGTAATAAACTCAGGTTCCTGTTCTACAATAATCTCTGATTGAGTCCATTATACATAGCTCTACGTTGACGTGGTGCACACTCTTTTGATGGTCTGCCTAGACTTGCTTATATTATATTAAATTCCTGTGGTGGCCTCTGTGGAAAGCAGAAGTTTGCAACAGCTAAAAGGCAGAGATGAGCAAACAGAAGGCATTCTTGCTATCTACTAGTCCTGGATCATCCCTTAAAGGGCATCTGTCAGCAGTTTTGTATCTATGACCTGGCTGACCTGTTGCACTTGGCAGCTGAAAGCATCTGTGTTGGTCCAATAAAGTATGTGCCCGCATTACTGATAAAAATGTTTTAATATATGCAAATGAGCCTCTAGGAGCAATGATGGCGTTGCTGTTACTCCTAGAGGCTCAGCTCTCTCTGCAACTGCCGTGCCTTCTGCTCTTTGACAGATTCAGGCGTGATGATGTTTACACTGCCTGGTCCTGTCAATCAAAGTGCAGAGGGAGCAGAGCCTCTAGGTTTAATAGCAACGCCCTGTTGCTCCTAGAATGCCGTACAGGATAAATACTGCTATAGTTTATGGCTCTTTTGGGATGCAGCAATGCTAATTATCTTTTATTTTTTATTGTTTGTTTATTTTTAATATGTGGAAAGGGGATGAGTTTGAATTTGTACCCTTTTTTATTTAAATTTTTATATTTATTTTTTTACAGTTTTTTAAGCAAACCTTAGTGGACTTGAACATGCAATCATCTGATCCCTTCTCCCATGAACAATGAGCCTACAGGAGATTCATTGTGTTCCTATTGAGCCCTGCCACAGCAACCAAATTACTCCATTGAACTGAATGCGAGGGATCTGCTTAAGCCCCAGGAATGCAGCATTCCTAGTGTTTCACTGTTCAGATGCTGTGGTTGAAATTTACCATGGAATCTGGGGAGTTAAATGTCCACGATCGTCTTTATCGCTGGCAGCGGGCATCCAGCAGCTATAGCACACAATCGGCGGCTGAGCAGGCGTCATGTTTAATGACCGGACTTCTTCTGTACATGTACAGTGGAGTTCATGAAGGAGTTAAATAAGTTGCCTGGTCGTTAAAATTTTTTATTTAAAAAAAGGCTCAGAATGGCTAAATAGAAACATAGAATGTGTCGGCAGATAAGAACCATTTGGCCCATCTAGTCTGCCCAATATACTGAATACTATGGATAGCCCCTGGCCCTATCTTATATGAAGGATGGCCTTATGCCTATCCCATGCATGCTTAAACTCCTTCACTGTATTTGCAGCTACCACTTCTGCAGGAAGGCTATTCCATGCATCCACTACTCTCTCAGTAAAGTAATACTTCCTGATATTACTTTTAAACCTTTGCCCCTCTAATTTAAAACTATGTCCTCTTGTAGCAGTTTTTCTTCTTTTAAATATTCTCTCCTCTTTTACCTTGTTGATTCCCTTTATGTATTTCAAAGTTTCTATCATATCCCCTCTGTCTCGTCTTTCTTCCAAGCTATACATGTTAAGGTCCTTTAATCTTTCCTGGTAAGTTTTGTCCTGCAATCCATGTACTAGTTTAGTAGCTCTTCTCTGAACTCTCTCCAAAGTATCAATATCCTTCTGGAGATATGGTCTCCAGTACTGAGCACAATACTCCAAATGAGGTCTCACTAGTGCTCTGTAGAGCGGCATGAGCGCCTCCCTCTTTCTACTGGTAATGCCTCTCCCTATACACCCAAGCATTCTGCTAGCATTTCCTGCTGCTCTATGACATTGTCTGCCTACCTTTAAGTCTTCTGAAAAAATGACCCTTAAATCCCTTTCCTCAGATACTGAGGTTAGGACTGTATCATGACCACCTCACCAATCTCCACAATGTTCCAGTGCAAGTGCTTTCTGTGTCATTTGCTGCTCTCTACTTCTTGGTCCCTCTTGATGTGGATATGTGACCAATTACTAGTACCTAGGTCAAAACCAAATAATTGATAGCTGGTATCAAATAATATCGCTTGGTCACATACAGTCAGGTCCATAAATATTGGGACATCTACACAATTCTAACATTTTTGGCTCTATACACCACCACAATGGATTTGAAATGAAACAAACAAGATGTGCTGTAACTGCAGACTGTCAGCTTTAATTTGAGGGTATTTACATCCAAATCAGGTGAACGGTTTAGGAATTACAACAGTTTGCATATGTGTCTCCCACTTGATAAGGGACCAAAAGTAATGGGACATAATAATGATCATAAATCAAACTTTCACTTTTTAATACTTGGTTGCAAATCCTTGGTTGCAGTCAATTAAAGCCTGAAGTCTGGAACGCATAGACATCACCAGACGCTGGGTTTCATCCCTGGTGATGCTCTGCCAGGCCTCTACTGCAGCTGTCTTCAGTTCCTGCTTGTTCTTGGGGCATTTTCCCTTCAGTTTTGTCTTCAGCAAGTGAAATGCATGCTCAATCGGATTCAGGTCAGGTGATTGACTTGACCATTGGATAACATTCCACTTCTTTCCCTTAAAAAACTCTTTGGTTGCATTTGCAGTATGCTTTGGGTCATTGTCCATCTGCACTGTGAAGCGCCGTCCAATGAGTTCTGAAGCAATACAGTTGTATCTATCTGGCAGGCAGGACATTCGGGGCCTGGGACAAAGCATCAGGGGCCCAGGCCTCGAATGTTTTAACCTAGCAACGCCCCTGATATATTTATACATAGTTATTAGATCTCCCCTGAGTCGTCTTTTTTCTAAGCTGAATAACCCTAATCTTGATAATTTTTCTGGGTCCTGTAGTCCACCTATTCCAGTTATTGCTTTAGTTGCCTCCTCTGAGCCCTCTTCAGCTTTGCAATGTCTGTCTTGGGCCCATAACTGTGCAGAATACTTCACGTGTGGTCTGACTAGTGATGTGTAAAGGTTTCATATAGTTCATAAGCTGTTTCCCTTTTAATACTCAACACCACTTGTCCAATGTCAAGCCATTAACAACCTCTGGCCTAGGTCCGTTATTCTTTCCTAGCACTCTTTTCTGGCTCACATTTGTTCACTGCTTTGCCAAGAGCAGGATGAAATTCATCTGTTTGTACTGTAAAAGTGTCAAGTCTTTCTGCCAGTTATGAAAATTATGCCCTGTTTTTGAGTCGGGGCTATTGGTTGTTGGCATCTGGAGGTTGGGATTTTTGAGCAACCACAAAACAAGCATGGCTCTTGACTAGGTTTGAAGCCCAGACAGATGAAGATGTCATTACAATTTCCACACGTCATAATGTGCCTCAGTTTGTCCCATTTTTATTAATCGAAAGATTAATCAATGGCAGTGAAGTCTCGTTTATGCCACCACATTAGAATAGCCATGACTAAATGGAAAAGATGAAGTCTTCTATTGAGACAGTTTGACCTACCATAGTCGTGGCCTAGGTTCTCATAGAATTTTATCTAGGGAATTGAAAGAATCTGAAAGATTTTTCTATGGAAAAAAAGTAACTAAAGCAATAAAATTCTGAAGAATTTTTAAAGCTATGGGATTATTAGGAAAGGCAACACATTATTCTGGTAATAACCTTTCGACAACTGCGATATCTCGAGAATTTTGTTTGTTGTCTACTCATCATCACTGTCATTTCAACAAAATTATGACTATTACTTAAAAAATTTATTTCTAAATTAAGACACCATAAAAAAAGAAAGAAAGAAAATGAGCCTGAGGTTTTGTGTTTGGCATAAGAATATTGTAGAGATTCAGTTTGGTCACAAACCCTTTTCAGTAGTCAAGATAATGTGCCATAAAGGTACAAACTCATAAAGTTGTCGGTGAAACCCGTACATAAAAACTCCAACCATACTATGTTCTTCTCCAGTTCGTTAAAAAAGATCTTTATCTTTTGGCCTCTACAGACTATGCCCCTTTTATCTAATTTGTCACATTAGTGATTGTGGTTTTGGTGACACATTGGTGGAGATTTGTCACCTCCTTGCAACTTCCTTTTGGCATAGAAAAGGACCAAACCTTGTGTTGGAAACATGCGACAAAAATGTTGTCGCAAGTGGCGTTTTTCGCTACTTTCTGAAAAGGCTGTGTGGCAAGGGTGTGGAGTGGGCAGGGCCCAGCAGGTCCGCCACATTTATCTTCATTTGTGCCTTTTTCCAGGCGCAAATGAAAATAGAAATCTACAGCAGCTCTAAGCTGCCGTAGATTTCAATCTGGTGCACGGAGAGCCGGAACATGCATTTAATTTATGGTCAGGTCTCTTCCTTGCCATGAGGCCAGTTTCACACTCGCATTTATTTTTTTCCGGCAGGGGATCCGTACTACAGTGTACACACATGTGCTGCTGGCCCCATCCACTATAATGGGGACCAGCGGAGATTCGGCCACAACATGGTAAATATGCCAAGAGGCGGCCAGAGAAATACCTCTGTATGATAAAATGAATGGGGCCGGGCGGACTTCTGGCAGCACATGTGTGTACAATTAGGGATCGACCGATTATCGGTTTGGCCGATATTGAGGATTTTGAACATTATCGGTATCGGCATCTATTTTGCCGATATACCGATAACGTATTGGGAACACAGAACTCGCTGCTCTCAGCGCTCTCCGTGTTCCCTCAGCAGCACAGGGGAGAAGGAAGCAGTGTCTCATCCCCCTGTGCTGCTGCTGCCGCTGCCGCCAATGAGAGGAAGAAGTACAAGAGAAGGGGAGGGGCTGTGGCCGCTGCGCCACCAATGAAGATAAGCCTTTCATTCATTCATATACAGGAGGCGGGAGCTGGCTGCAGAATCACATAGCCGCCTCCCGACCTCTATGAGCAATAGCTGCGATCTGCGGTAGTTAACCCTTTAGGTGCCGCGGATCGCCGCTACCGCTCATAGAGGTCGGGAGCCGGCTATGTGATTCTGCAGCCAGCTCCCGCCTCCTGTATATGAATGATTGAGAGACTTATCTTCATTGGTGGCGCAGTGCGCCCCCTCCCCCGAGCCCCCCAGTATTAATCATTGGTGGCGCAGTGCGCCCCCCACCCCATCCCAATAGTAAAAACATTGGTGGCGCAGTGCGCCCCCCCCACCAAGTATTAATCATTGGTGGCAGTGGCCACAGGATCCCCTCTCCCCTCCTCCTCCGATCGGAGCCCCAGCAGTGTAATCCTGGGGCTCCGATCGGTTACCATGGCAGCCAGGACGCTACAGAAGCCCTGGCTGCCATGTTCAGCTCCCTGCTGCTGTGTGCACAAAGCACAGAGCAGCAGGGACAGTGTGAGCTCCTATTCACCCTAATAGAGATCTATCAGGGTGAATAGGACAAGGGTTCTAGTCCCTAAGGGGGCTAAAAGTTAGTAAAAAAAAAACACACACAAAAATATTAAGTATAAATAAAAAAGATTTACAAAAAAAAAATACACGTTAACAATAAACATATTAATTTTCAGCAGATTTGTGTAGGAAATATTTTTTTCTCAAAAATGAAAATTCCCAGAATATCGGTATAAATTATCGGCCTGAAAGTTCACAAATTATCGGTATCGGCCCTAAAAAATCAATATCGGTCGATCCCTAGTACAATATAGTACGGATCCGGCAGGCTGTTCCCATGCTGGAACAGCCTGCCGGAAAAGATAAATGCCAGTGTGAAACTGGCCTAAATTAGTCGCACCCTCTGTCAGCACAAGAGATTTCAAACATTGGTGTAATGAACCAATTTTTTTTTATTAATCTCTCTAATTGTACTTTGAGTTGGTGGTCAAGTTTGGTCAACAGAAACAATGTTGCAGTTCTAGGCTGCCATAGACTAGTATTGGGCCTGAATACCAGTCAGTGGGAATGACCAAGCATTTTTTAGTCATAAACAACAGCCTGACAGAGCTAAACCAGACAGTCAAAAGTTCACCATGTCTGGCTTTTCCCTCCAAAACTCAGCGTCCCTTATGACAGCTGTGGAAGACTGCTAGCTTCTCAGTGCACAGGCTGGAAATTCCTTAAGTCTCTTAGTGTGAACTGGCTGTGCATTAACCCTTTCCACACTTCAGTGCAAGTGAACAGGATGGATTATATAAAATGCAATTCAACAGTATAAAACAGTATAAGTGCAGACAACGGCATAGATCCCAGTGCAAATGACCCCTTCAAAGTGTAGTAAAGTAGTGACTTGCTGGCTTCGCATAGCAGCAGAGTGGGCAAATATCTACAAATATCCAGTATCCTTTCTCCAGGGGACTACACTCACATGTTATTCATTTTGCTAGCATGAGATAAACCTGTGAAGTCATATAAAATCATAGACCTCAAGAGATAAACATGAAGACAGTCTCGTTTTGTTTTTTTGCCTTCAATACTCTCACAGATTTTCCTTTTATCTCATGAACTTTTTAATAACTTTTCTCAGTTTTTTTCACATTCCAACCGAACGGAAAAAGCCACCTATTGTGCATGGCACAATCGCAAGCGTGATTACGTAGGCTCTATTTTTAACAGGCAAGATAGCTGTTACAATCCAAGATATATAGCGCTGGAGCTTCAATGCGCGTTCCAGGCGTCTCTTGTGTACATCTGGAGGGCTTCAGAAGTCCTGAGAGAGGCCAAAACTTCTCAGTCCTCGGAGCAGAAGAACGTCATTTTGGATAACACGCTGACTTATAAATCAGAGACGGCTGTGTTAACCCATATTTGTTTTAATTGCGGAATATTCATTTCAGCTTTAGATCAATGTACAACTTAATTCCAGCAGACGCTTAAGAGCCGCAAGGCTCTTTAAAAAGAAAAATCAAATGTTTTTTGGAACCAGTCCAAAGAACTAGAACCCAGCCTCCACAGTGTAGTGGCCACCCGTTATCCACACCCAATTAAAATGTCAACAGATACGGGTAAAAGACAGGTCACAGCTTTATTGGAGCGATATTCTTGCCAACAATAAAATTTAAACCACTATTATTTGACTATTAAGGTCAGATACAGGTTAATCCTGGAGATTATATCTTCCTGCATTGTGTTCCATCAGGCAGAATAAACACTATCTGCAGATTTCCACGTGTACTCACTGTAAGGGCTCATGCACACGAACGTATATTCTCTCAATGGGTCCGCAACAAAAAAACGTATTTCCATTCCGCAAAATAATAGAATATGTCCTATTTTTGTCCGCATTACGGACAAGGATAGTACAGTTCTATGAAGGGCTAGCTGTTCCGTTCCGCAAAATACGAAATGCACACGGATGTCATCCGTATTTTTTGCGGATCCGGTTTTTGCGTTCGTGCGTGAGCCCTAAAGGAGAGGCAGCACGTCTACCCTTAGTTCATGCCCCAGCTATTTGTGGGCCCCTTCCCTTTAAAGGGGTTTTCCAGATTTATTTTAAGCTTTATAATTCTCCCCCCTCCTTGCGGGACCTGTGGAGACGAGTATACTTACCTGCTCCCCGCCACTTGGTTCCTGCCCCTTGGGGCCTCATGCACACGACCGTATGTGTTATCCAGTCTGCAAAAGACATGGATCCACAAAAAATACGGATGACATCCGTGTGCATTCCGTATTTTGCGGAACGGAACAGCTGGCCCGTAATAGAACAGTCCTATCCTTGTCCGTAATGCGGTAATGCAAAAAAACGGAATGGACACGGAATGAAAATACGTTCGTGTGCAATGAGACCTTGGTCTACTACCGTTTTCACCGCCCTCAAGTCCCTGCATGCAAACTTCTGGCACAGATTGGGGTCACATGCGCCACTCCAGCGGTGACATGCCCCCCCAGGAGCGCAGCAAAGAGAGCATTGGACTGTAATAGCCAGAAACGAGAGGCAGGGAGCAGGTAAGTATGCTTATCTCCACAGGTCCAGTGGGGAGGGGGAGATTTTAAAAACTTAGAAAAAGCCCCTTTAATGACACATGGCACACAGAGATCGATGGTGGTCCCACCGCTAGGACCCAACTGATCATGAGAATGTGGACTATCTACTGCTCGGAGACCCCTGAAATGAACGGATCGGCAGGTTGGGGATGTGCCCTGCTGCTCCATTCATCTCTATCTGAGTTAAAGAATTAGCAGAGTGCTGTACTCAACCGTCTCCAGAGCTCCTGTAGAGTGTGCATACTCGATCTGATGCTCTGTTCATTTCAGGGGGCTCTGAGGAGTACAAGGTCCCCGTTCTTGAGATAGTTGGTGGTCCAAGCAGTAGGACCCCCACCAATCTAATAGTCATCCTCTATCTAGTCCTGTCCTGTGGATATGGGATAACTTGTAATAACTGGAATACCCCTTTAATTTACTAACATACCTTTATAGTGACAATGACCCTTTTGCCACTTTACAGCACAGCAGTGCTATAGAATTAATCAGAACGTTTCTGAGAAGTTGTGAATTCTGACTTCTTGCCGACACGTTACGTAATAGTTTGTGGTGTTGAGGAGGTCGCTGCTGCAAACCAATGTAGTGTTATATTATGGGGAGTAGGAAACCGAAACAGAGATCGGGAAAAGATTTTTAACAGTAGAAATTAATTTTTGAAGTTGTTACCCGAAGTCTTTGCGAAGTAATAACTTCGGCTCATCAGAGCCAATACATTCTAATTCTGTACGGAGCGCTCGCTCCGTACAGTATTCAAACAAAGTTTTATGTAAATCGACTTCGGATGTTTCATCCGAAGTCGATTCACTCATCCCCGATGGTGAGCATAGCCATTACAAGGCATTTGACAGAAGGAGGGGCCTCCATCTTCAATGTTCAATAGAAGTGATCAGAAGATTGCATGTGTAAGCCTCCATTGTAAGAAACTAAAATAAAGCTTACTTTATCATTAAAACAGGCAAAAAAATAAAAAAAATTCTGGGTGCCGAAGCTACTGAAAAATAGCTGACAGTGGGGGTGCCAGGAGTGGAATATGTTGGTAATAAAAAAAAAAATATATATATATATTATTTTTTTTGCTTTGCCACAATTCACGACCTATAACTTTTTCCCCATTGCCCGAGCTTTAAAGGATAACTGTCACATTTAGACCCTAATTTCAATTTTCATATATGTAGTTACTAATAACATGATATTCCAGAATCAGTTACTATTAGACTGACTTACCCCATATTTAATAAGATTCAGCCCTTAGCAACCAGTCTGCATAAAACTGCAATCTCACTATTCAGTTAAGATGACGCCACTGCCCTCACCCTGAGGCTAATCCCGCCTGCCCTCACTAGCCAGTAACAATAGCCCCCCAAAAGTGTAAGTAACCAGAGCTCTTCCCCCTAAAGGGTTCATCTCCTGCAGCACAAAGGGGTCCTCTTACCACATGTTGCTTTCATTTATACACTGAGCAGACGGCAGATCTCCCTTCCCTGGTCTGCGCTGCTCCAACTCTGCATTCTCCAGCTCTGCTGAGTGAGGGAGCGTCTGCCAAGTGCAGGGACAGGGAGAAGTGCACACAGCCCAGGCACTGTTATCAGCTGCTGGGGAGGACCTGGCTTTAATCATTTACTTACAGTCCTGGGCTGTCAGTAATGTGAGCCTGCACGCTGCGTGCTCCGCCTTCGAACATGTCCTATTATTGTCCGCATTACGGACAAGGATGGGACTGCTCTATCAGGGGCCACGGAATGCACACGGATGTCATCCGTATTGTTTGCGGATCCGTCTTGTGCATGAGCCCTTATACCTTTCTGTGGGAAGGAACAAAAAATCAGCAATTCAACATTTAATGTGCAGTATTAATTAGTATTTTTTGTAATACGTTGTATTTTTAATTGTGGGGGAAATAAATATCTAGTGAAAATACTATTCCCACAATTTTCTGTCATTCACCAGTAATACGTTAATAAATGTATTCTGCATGTTGTTAAAATGATACCAATCATCTGTTTCCTATTGGTTGCTGTGGTGACTCACAAAAGTATATTGGTCCACATGTACTAATGTGAGTGCACCTAAGCCTTGTCGTGAATTGCTCCAAAATATGGTGCAAATTGGCATAATCTGGCACATGTAGTTTTAGAAAAACCTACTGCATCTAGCTAGCCAAGGGGTGTGACTTTACAGAAAAGGGGTGTGGTTAAGTTGGAAAGGGGCATGGCCTCGGGTGCGAAATTTTGAGCCAAAATTGCAACACAATTCTGTTGCAAACTAAGCAATCCAATTAAGTTAGACAAAAGTATCTATCCCTGCACACATGTAGCACCCAGCATGAGCCACTGGGTGCAGGTCTGTGCACAAAATTAGTAAATCTGCCCCATTTTGTTTATTAGCAGTTTTTAAAGGGCATTTGTCAGCAGATTTGTCCCTATGACACCGGCTGACCTGTTACATGTGCGCTTGGCAGCTGAAGGAAGAAGTGTTGGTCCCGTGTTCATATGTGTCTGCATTGCCGAGAAAAATTATGTTTTATTATATGCAAATGAGCCTCTAGGAACAGCGGGGGCGTTACCATTACACATAGAGGCTCTGCTCTCTCTGCAACTGCTGTGCCCTCTCCACTTTGAGTGACATGGCCAGTCAGTGAAAACATCATCACGTCTGGCCTTGTTTATCAAAGTGGAGATAGATCAGCCGCTGCAGAGAGAGCAGAGCCTCTGGGTGTGATGGTAACGCCCCCATTGCTCCTAGAGGCTAATTTGCATATAATAAAACATCATTTTTCTCAGCAATGCGGGCACGTATGGACATGGGACCAACACAGATGTCTTCAGCTGCCAAGTGCACATGTAACAGGTCAGCTAGTGTCATAGAGACAAATCTGCTATAAGATGCCCTTTAAGGAAAAAGGGCAATGCTCTGTGGTTAGATTTCCATGTATAGTCAGTTATAGTGAAACCTCTCCAGAAGACCACTTCTTTGAGAAGACAACCCCCTTATTCAGACCAGATTTCCTGTGACAGATTTCCATCTCCACCATATATTATGCATACCGTAGATCTTCTTTGCAAAGATTAGCTCCCGGCCTAGAAGATCATTTTTTTTTTGCATTTTGTGTGGTCATCTCAAAAAGGTATCACTGTAGACGCTGTAGCCCAACAGCTGGAATTTCTGTAGGTGCCAGGGATCATTTAGTATCCTGAATCCACAGAATTTGGCTGACAGCAAAGGGCCCTGTGCGCTATCTGGGCCCTTCTCTATTCATGCTTGATTCATGTCACTCACTATCATCCACACTACCAACATTTCCAGTCTATGTCTATAGACTATGTCTATCTTATTAGATCCTTTAGAAGGTAGGAAGTCCATCTGGGAACCCACATGTGGCGTCTACTTGTTGGGTGGGTGGTGAGTACTTACACTGGGTTTCTTTCGAGAACGCGGCATGGCCTTCTGGTTAGGTAGATGCAGTGTCCAGCAATTAGCCTGAAAGTGAAACCCTGAACCCTCCAGAAATTTAGACAAGCTATAATGCATTTATTCCTATAGGCTGGAGCAATCTTCTTTTAGAATAATGTGCTCAACGTGTTGGGTGGTCAAATGACATAATTGTTATGTAAAGCATTGTCAATGACAGAAGCTTCTGCCCGAAACTCATATTGCAGTTCTTAAGAAAATTTATGTTATTTTCTCATCTGTTTTCGATTCCAACATGAACTCTGGAGAATCTCATCCCACAGTAAAACTGTCATTATGATTAGATCTGCACTAGTGTTGATCGAGGATGCTCGGCCGAACACCAGTTCAGCTCGAGCATCTCGGTGCTCGGCACGTGGCGGTATTCACCCGAATACCGCATGTGCTCGAGCGCAATGCTCAAGTCTCCTCCCTGTGCAGGTACGTACTGCCACTCACTGTAATGCCGTAGCCATGTTGTTTACTGGCATTACAGTGATTGGCTGGCCGGAACGCGTCATCGGGATGACACGTGTTCGGCGCAGTGTTAGTCCGGGAGAGCTGTGCTGAAGAAGGGAAAGATAGTGTAGGAAGTACATTGTTTATTTTTTTTAAGTTGAAAAACTTGTCAGAGTCCCAAAAGTCCTATTAAGGACTATTGTTGTGTGTGGCAGCAGCAATATATATTTTTAGCTCAACCTGCGCTAAATTGCTAAAACTTTACAAACCCAAAAGTCCTTTTAAGGTCTACTGTGTGTGTGGCAGCAATATCTATTTTTAGCGCATCCTGCGCTAAATAGCGTGCAATAGTTAGGCCGATGCAGAGAGCGACATTATCTGCGCTACATCTCCTGTGTAACGTGTGCGCATCCCAAAAATATCAGTGACATCCAGTGTACTTTTTCTGTAGATGGTGTCCGCTGCAGACAGTAACATTACCTGGGGTACATCTCCTGTGACGGGGGGCGTGGACAGCACTTGAAGGAGATGGCCGCTTGAGTTTGCAGCTCTCCCTGACTGACTTTGAAAAAGCGACTGAACACCTGCAAACTGTGGACAAATCCTACATTTGGAGATCTCATGTCATCTAACATGCCTAAAAGAAGGAAGAATAATACAGGTCCGAAGAAAATATCGGACTTCTACTTCTCCCAGCATAAAGAGTTGTAGCAGACTGACACTAACTCACCTACTTCATCCTTAACGTCTAAACCTGCTTCAGCAACAGAGAATGGAGAAATCCAGCTCTCACCTAGAAGACGTAGTGGATCGGAACGACGACCCACCCGCGGAAGGGAGAACAATCCAAGGAGTCTCTCATGTAACTCACCCGGTGAGTACGCAACACGTGGCAGCGGCCATCTTTGAGTCCCGCATGGCGAGAATCCAACCTAACAGCCAAATATGCTACTGCCCCAAGAGCTGCGTAGCAGTAAAGAACTGACAGGGGAAACAAGGCGTGAGTCCTCTGATGCCCCAAACCCAAATCCCACCAACATATTTGAGAATCTACCAGTGTCTGACCAGATAGTCACTGAACTATTACTCAAAACTATGCTACAGGCTCTTAAACACTCCCTACACACGACAATGAAGGAGCTTGTACAACTGATTAATGAAGCGGTTAACGAAGTAGAAACCGAAAGGGATTATTCGTTTCATTCGATTGTCCATAACTCCTACTCCAGGATGGACCTCTTTCTGGTCGACAGATCTCTCCTACGTAACGCCTCCCAATCTTCAATTGAATTAATTACATGGTCCGATCATGCCCCTATTACCTTGACCATAAATGAGACTAACTTCAAACCCCTATACTTCCCCTGGCGAAAGAAGTAGAAACCAGATTGGAACACGTAGAAACAAAGATGGGAGAGCTGGTTTCTTCGCATAATGATTTAATTGATGCACATTACGGTCTAGAGACTGAACTTCAAATGATTCAAGCAAAGATGGCTGACCTAGAACACAGGTCACGCCGTAATAATGTTAAGTTGAGAGGAGTTCCAGAGTCAATATTACCGGCAGATCTACCAGTATATCTTCAATCTATCATTAAACTCCTTCTGCCACTATCTCAACCAGCAGACCTTATCATAGATAGGATACATAGAGTGGCTAAACCTGCACATTTAGCAGAGTCAGTGCCAAGAGATGTTTTAACACGAGAACACTTTTTTCACATTAAAAAGCAAATGCTTCATGCCGCAAGAAAACAGGTTCCATTGCCGGAACCATATGATAAAGTCACACTTTACTCTGACCTGTCAGCAATGACCTTACGACAACGCAGAGAATTCACGCCGATCACAACAGCGTTGAAATAACATCCTATCTTATACCGATGGGGATTCCCTACACATTTGATTATCAAACATAACAACGACGTGCTAGTGATCAAGACCCCAGCAGAAGGATCCAACCTCCTGCAGAAGCTGCAGATCAAAATATCATCGGATCCAAAGAAAAGACCCCCTCTCCAACGCGCCACCTGGGGTTGGCGCACAGCACCAGATTAACTTGCTCAACTAACAGTTATTTCTTTTGTTCTAACAAATGTTAGTCCGGGAGACCCTGACCCAATTCTGGCGGAACTTTCCCCCAAACACTAAAGGATGGAGATTGAAAGGAAAGACTCAAACCATCCACCTTACAAGATAAGTTCTGACAACTTATTGTTTCTGCAAGAGGGGCCTAAACCCTGCTTGAGTGTCCAGCACAGCAGAAACAACTACCACCATGTTTATACTGTGTGACCAGGTGGAAAGTGGTAGAAGGAGTCTACATTTCACCTAGGTTCCTGTCCTATACGTTCTAAAAAAAAGCAGCCAGAGAATTGACAGCAAGGAAAACTAAGTTTTCTCTTTGCAAGGGTTTTGTTAAAAAACCTGGTTAGAAGGGCCTGGCTGCTTGGAGCAGGGAGAGTTGGGTGGGTCTCCAATTAGCCACTCCAGGTATTCAGGGTAACTGTGGCTAATCACCTTGGAACCTGAGTGTGCTATAAAAGGGCAAACAGCTCACTAGCTGATCTCTCTGCTTCTGAGAAGAACCCTGCTGGGTGAGTGAAAAACTACAGTGTGTTTTGTTGATGGAGCTGGGCACAAGGCTCAGTTTCATGTAGTTAGGGACTACTGCCTGTTTAGACGTAGTGGCCAGACGGCCAGGTATTTCATTTGTTTTGAACTGTTTTGTTTAATATTTTTCTGCAAAAGTCAATAAAACTGGCTGAGGCCAGTTGCAGCATACTTGCTTGGACTGGACTGTGTTTTATGTGCCTATAGCGCCCATCTATCCCAGGAGACGACGGTCCCGTGAGCTAATCCCGCTACATATGGTGGAGGCTGCGCTGGCACAAAAATCCAGCAAGTTTTATGTCCTGGGTTAAGTCTGCTGTTCTGAAAAAAACAAACAGTGCAGATATGGAGGAAGTGCTGATCCAGGCTAACATACAGCTCCAAAAGACGAATGCTAACCAGCAGGAAACCAATCGGTTGTTCATTGAGACTACGCAAGCTGGTTTCAGAGAACAGCAATCGCTTAATAAAAGTCTGGTGGAGCAGATAGCGGTGCTGGCTGAAAGGCCCCATGTCCGGGAGGAATCCATCTCTGTGGGAAGGAGAGTGCAAGCTTCCCTTCAAAAAATGGTAGCAGGGGATGATGTGGAGACCTACCTCACCATTTTTGAACGAGTCGCTGAAAGAGAGAAACTCCCAGCCGAACAGTGGGCAGACACCCTTGCTCCATTTCTGAGTGGGGAGCCACAGAAAGCCTACTATGATTTGAGTGAGCAGGATGCCAGACACTACCCAAAACTGAAAGCAGAAATTCTCGCTTGCTTGGGTGTAACATCTGCGGTCAGAACCCAGCGAGTGCACAACTGGACTTTCCAATTGGATAAACCAGCGAGGTCGCAAATGTATGATCTTTTTCACCTGGCTAAAAAATGGCTACAGCCAGAGGTATCTACAGCCACTCAGGTGGTGGAAAGAGTGGTCCTGGACCGGTTTGTTCGTGCTCTACCAGTTCGGATACAGCGCTGTGTGGGACAAGCGGACCCCAGGGATGTGGATCAGCTCGTCGCCCTAGTGGAGCGGTATCTGAACACCGAGGAGTATCTCCAAGACCTCTCTCCTACTTGGCCGGCCCCAGGGAGCCAGAAGTCTACTGATCGCGGTAAGACTGTTCCTAATCTAAAGGGGGCAAGGGAGGGCCGTAAAGTAGGAACTGAGACTGACCTATTAGCCAGACCTCTTAAGCCAGTTAACCCTAGACAGCCTTGGGCGGTCAAAAACATTATTTGCTGGCGATGTAAAGGACTAGGCCACGTGGCTGCCAACTGTCCTTTGGCTGATGAGCCTATGGAGTGTGACAGTGGGCGGAGGAGGTCATTGTTTGTGGGACCTGCCTACTCTGCCTTGCCGACCCCAGATATGGAGCGACAAACTTGCAGCTTGGTGATTAAAGGACACTCAGTTCAAGCTCTGTTGGACTCTAGTAGTCTAGTGACTCTTGTGCATGGCAGCCTGGTGGACACTAGCAAGCTGCAAAAGAGACAGATGGGGGTCATCTGCATACATGGGGATACAAAAGAGTACCCCACTGCTATAGTCTCTTTTGAAACCCCGTGCGGGAAAGTCTGCTGCATACTGTCATTGTGGGGTGTGATTTTCCTCTGTTTTGGCAAATGTTGAATATGCTTGATAAGTGTTTAAGTGGGTCTTCTGTAGATCCCATTCCCCTGGCTGAACCTGAAAATGTGCAAACAGTAGGGGTGACCCAGAGTGAAACCGAGAATTTTCCCTTAGCAGTGCTTGCAGGTGATACTGATGATGTCCCGGAAATTGGTCTCCCTGACTTGCCAGTCGCCAATGATAACTTTGGGACAGCTCAACTCAGGAACCCTACATTAACCCACGCATCGCAAAGTGTGAAAGTAGTCAATGGGGTGCCTCAAGAAACGGGGGTAGAGAAAATATTTCCCCATTTTTCTATAGAGAATGAACTCTTATATAGAGTTGATGAGCAAAATGGACAAGTTGTGGAGCAACTTGTGGTCCCAAAATCGCATTGCCAAAAGGTGATGGTTCTAGCCCATTCCCATGTGCTAGGAGGGCACTTGGCTTATGAAAAAACCAAAGACCGGATTTTGCAGAGGTTTTATTGGCCCGGGATACATAAAAAGATAAAAGAATACTGTGATTCATGCCCAGAGTGTCAATTACACAACCCGGTAGCGACCTTTAGGAGTCCGTTAGTGCCACTCCCGATTATTGAAACTCTCTTTGAGAGGAATGCAATGGATTTGGTGGGACCTCTTGTTAAGTCTGCCAGAGGTCACCAATATATTTTGGTTGTCCTTGATCATGCTACCCGCTATCCTGAAGCAATACCTCTAAGGAAAACCTCTGCAAAAGTGATAGCCAAGGAGTTGTTCCAGATGTTTACTAGAGTGGGCATACCTAAAGAAGTACTCACTGACCAGGGGACGCTCTTTATGTCAAAGGTTACAAAAGAGTTGTGTAAACTGTTGAAAATAACTCACTTTCGTACCTCAGTTTATCACCCCCAAACAGATGGACTAGTCGAAAGGTTCAACAAAACCTTAAAAGGGATGTTCAGAAAAGTGGTGGCACAGGATGGGAAAGACTGGGATTGTCTTTTACCATATCTTATGTTTTCTGTACGGGAGGTGCCTCAAGCATCTACCGGATTTTCTCCCTTCGAGCTCGGGGTCTTTTGGATATTGCCAAAGAGACCTGGGAGAGTGAGGCTACACCCTACAAAAGTGTGATTGAACACTTGTCCCAAATGCAGGAAAGGATTGAAAAAGTAATGCCCATTGTAAAAGAACACTTGCTGCAGGCCCAGGAGAGTCAGTCCCGGGTTTACAACAGGTTGGCTAAAGTAAGAAACTTCAACCCTGGGGATAGGGTATTAATCCTTGTCCCCACAGTAGAAAGTAAATTTTTGGCCAAATGGCAAGGACCTTATGAAATAGTTGAGAAGGTCGGAGAGGTGAATTACCGGGTTCCCCAACCAGGTAGATGAAAGCCCTACCAAATTTATCATGTGAACCTAATCAAACCCTGGAAGGACCGAGAGGTGTTAGCAGCTTACAGCAGTGGGAAAAAGAGATGTAGCGTTGAGATACCAGAGGTAAAAATTGCAGACACTTTGTCGGGATCTCAAACCCAAGAGGCAAAGGAGTTTGTACAGAAAAATAAAGATGTCTTTTCTGAGCTACCTGGTCGAACAGATATAATTAAACATGATATTATAACCGAACCAGGGGTCAGAGTCAACCAAAAGCCTTATAGAATACCTGAGGCTAGACGTAAAGCTGTCTCCCAAGAAGTCCAAACAATGCTTCAGTTAGGGGTTATAGAGGAGTCCCATAGTGACTGGTCTAGTCCTATAGTGTTGGTTCCCAAACCTGATGGCACCATACGTTTCTGTAATGACTTCAGGAAACTGAGCACTGTCTCAAAGTTTGATGCTTACCCAATGCCTCGAGTGGATGAGCTGATTGATAGGCTTGGTAATGCTAGGTTCTTTACCACATTAGATCTTACAAAAGGTTACTGGCAAGTACCGTTTACTGAGGGGGCCGAAGAAAAAACTGCTTTTAGTGTCCCTGATGGCCATTTTCAGTATGTAGTCCTTCCCTTTGGTTTGCATGGGGCCCCGGCCACATTCCAGAGGATGATGGACAAGATTTTAAGACCACATCGTAGATACGCAGCTGCCTATTTAGACGATGTGATAATCCATAGCACAGATTGGGAAAGTCATCTACCCAGGGTAGAAGCCGTCCTGAATTCTATTAGGGAAGCGGGGTTGACAGCGAATCCAAAAAAATGTGCCATTGGGCAAAGTACTTGGGGTACATGATTGGGCGAGGAGTTATAAAACCTCAAATAAACAAAGTGGAAGCCATCCAGAGCATTCCTAGGTTTAACTGGTCATTATAGGCGTTTTATTGAAAATTTTGCCAGCATTGCGAGCCCTTACAAAAGGGAAGGGTTCAACCATGGTCAAATGGACCATGGAGGCGGAACACGCCT
Source organism: Bufo bufo (assembly GCF_905171765.1). NCBI lineage: Eukaryota > Metazoa > Chordata > Amphibia > Anura > Bufonidae > Bufo > Bufo bufo. Next base: position 117,543,688 of record NC_053398.1, on the reverse strand, counting down.
TTCAGAACCTGAAGCAGGCTCTATGTGCCCACCCAGTGTTAGTCACACCAGATTTTAAAAAGGAGTTCATTGTGCAAACAGATGCCTCGGATGTTGTTATAGGGGCTGTGTTGTCGCAAGTAAGGGCTGGGGAAGAGCATCCAGTAGTGTACCTGAGTAAAAAGTTAAATGAACATGAAAAGGAGTGTTTGACAATTAAGTGGGCCGTAGAAGCTCTCAGGTATTATTTGGTAGGGAGAACATTCAAACTGGCAACTGACCATGCCCCCCTAAAATGGATGTGCCAAAACCGTGAGAAAAACAGGCGAGTGACCCAATGGTTCATGTCTCTTCAAGATTATAGTTTTACAGTTGAACGTGGGCCCGGGCATCAGCTTGGTAACGCCGATGCCCTGTCCAGGATGTACTGTTTAAGGGCACAGTGTCCCTACCCCAAGGTCGAAACAGGGGGGGAGGATATGTGACAGGACCAGGGGGAAAGTGGTAGGAGTCTACATTTCACCTAGGTTCCTGTCCTATACATTCTAAAAAAGCAGCCAGGGAATTGACAGCAAGGAAAACTAAGTTTTCTCTTTGCAAGGGTTTTGTTAAAAAACCTGGTTAGAAGGGCCTGGCTGCTTGGAGCAGGGAGAGTTGGGTGGGTCCCTGCTCCAATTAGCCACTCCAGGTATTCAGGGTAACTGTGGCTAATCACCTTGGAACCTGAGTGTGCTATAAAAGGGCAAACAGCTCACTAGCTCCTGGGAAGAACCCTGCTGTGTGAGTGAAAAACAACGGTGTGTTTTGTTGATGGAGCTGGGCACAAGGCTTAGTTTCATGTAGTTAGGGACTACTGCCTGTTTAGACGTAGTGGCCAGACGGCCAGGTATTTCATTTGTTTTGAACTGTTTTGTTTAATATTTCTTTTTCTGCAAAAGTCAATAAAACTGGCTAAGGCCAGTTGCAGCATACTTGCTTGGACCGGACTGTGTTTTATGTGCCTATAGCGCCCGTCTATCCCAGGAGACGGCGGTCCAGTGAGCTAATCCCGTTACAACTGTTTTACTTTTGGTTTTGTTGTTTAGCCAGATATATGTGGAGAGCATTGCAGGATCAAGGTACCATTGGCAGATGAGTGAGATGGGACTGGAAACACTGGGAAACCTGAGGAGCTGCCCTGCTCTTGTTATAATACCATGGTATTACACATATCATCCTTAAATGTCAGCTCAAATGTGGTCCGAAGCTTTAAACTTGAAATGCGACATTTTCTGTGCACTAGAAACCCACATTATATCTAAAGAGGCACATCGTATTAAACATAAGGGATTCCCGGAGGTATTCCAGTCTTACTTCACCACAAAGTCCAGAGGGGTATTAATCGCCATAAAAAACACGGTGGCGTTAAATCTGATAGATCAACACAATGATACACAAGGAAGGTATGTGATATTGGTTTGCTCTATTAATAATACAATCTACACCTTAGCTGCAATATATGCACCAAATAGACAACAAATACGGTTTTGCAAAAACTTACTTAATTGTTTAGAAAAAGTGAATCAAGGTAAATTTCTCATTCTTGGCGATTTTAACTGCATACTGAACCCAAGTTTAGACACCACAACCCCTTCTAGACACACATCAGCATCGCCGCGGAGAACATTATTGTGGAAGGAAGGTTTATATGATGTTTGGAGAACATTACATGAATCAGAAAGAGATTACTCTTTCTTCTCAGCTTCTCACAACAGCTATTCCTGAAATGACATTATACTGGTAGATAGGGATACACTTCTTCAGACCAAAGAAGCCTCAATCGGCACCATTTCATGGTCGGACCATGCTCCGGTTACTATCAGATTATAAGAATCATTTTGATGTTCTCCAGCTTCAGTAGGGAGGTGTAACTCACATCTCTTGACGCACCCAATTCACAAAAAGACTATTGAGCAGGACATAAAAATGTATTTTGACCTTAACACAGGTTCACTCACTGATCCGTTCTATGGAACGCCCACAAGGCAGTTATTAGAGGCTCAATCCTAAAACTAAGTCACATAGTTAAGAAACAAAAAACTCAAAAACTGCAATCCCTACTTTAGACATACAAAAACTTGAATCCCAAAACAAAACCTCTCAGACCCAAAATCTCTGAGCACAAATTCACACACTAAGACTACAATTAAGAGAACATCTACTTGCAGATTACAATAAGCTGTTTTACACCAAGGCAAGATACTATTCACAAAATAACAAGGCAGGAAATTTACTGGCCACAAGATTTAAAGCACAGACAATGAAATCTCGTATCCCCTACCTCATAGATCCGACTAATATGGCAAAGATTACACATCCGAATAAAATAGCCAACCAATTCAAACAATTCTTTACATCCTTATATAACTTAAGCTCAGACCCACTAACAACACAGCCCTCTCTACCTGACATTTCAAACAAACATTCTTAGCGAAAATTACTCTCCCATCTCTCACAGGAGAACAGTTAGAAGCACTAAATAAAAACATCTCCTTGATGGAGATCATGCCTGTCATTCAAAACCTCCCTGCAGGCAAATCACCAGGCCCAGATGGCCTTATAGGAGAATATTATAAAGCATACAAACATCTCCTAGCACCTTTTCTGCAAAAAATATGTAAAAAAGCTATGTGTGAAGGATCTTTCCTACGAAAAAACCAAGAAGCCTTGATAGTCACGCTGGCCAAATCTGTTAAAGATCCGGACAAACCCCAAAATTTTCGGCCAATTTCACTCCTCAATATAGACCTAAAAATGAATGCTAAAATCATAGAGAACAGAATAGCCCCCTTGCTAACAAAACTGATCCATGAAGATCGAGTAGGATTTATCAAGTCTAGAGAAGCCTTTGATAATACTAGAAGGGTACTAAATATACTACACTATATCAACTCCTATAAGATACCGTCAGTATTGGTATCCTTAGATGCCGAGAAGGCATTTTACCGAATTGGCTGGTCTTACCTAGAGCAATTTGGGTTTAGAGATGGGATCTTAAAGGACATTAAGGCCCTATATTCGGCTCCTTCGGCCAAGGTGCTGACTAATGGAACCTTGTCGAATAGCTTTAGTATTACCAACGGCACGCGTCAGGGATGCCCACTGTCTCCATTAATATTTGTCTTGTGCATGGGGCCATTGGCGACTCTTCTTAAGGACGGATCTGGAGGTGAGAGGCATTTGTATAGGCAATCGGGAACATACCATCTCCCTGTACGCAGATGATGTGATACTGACTCTGTCGGATCCCGAATGTTCACTACCCAAAGCCTTAGGATGGATCCGACAATTCGGACAAATATCCTTATATAAACTCAACACATCTAAATCACAAGCCATGCCGGTGTCTCTCACCTCCTACTCAGTGTCTTACTAAAAAACACATTTCTTACTAGACTGGCAGACAGAGAAAATTGCATACCTTGGCACTAATATCTCCCCCACATTTGGTCAATTATATAAACATAACTATCTTCCTATGCTTTCAATTATAAGAGAAGAAACATCCCTACTATCTAAATCTGAAATATCATGGATAGGCAGAATTGCAGCTTTTAAAATGTTACTATTGCTAAAATTACTATACTTATTTCGTACAGTACCCATAAAAGTACCGACTAGATTCTTCACAGAACTCCAACACTGTACATCACAATTCATATGGGCAGGCCGTATACCCAGAGTAGCATACTTACTGTTAACTAAACATAAACTACACGGAGGCATAGGAGTACCTAACATTAAGGCATATTACATAGCGATACAAATTGAGATGATAGCTAAGTGGAAAAAGGGAGTAGTCATGAATTGGACACAGATAGAGAACAACCTAGTCCTTCCAACATCTCTCCAAGCTTTCACTTTTGAACATACAGAAAAGCCACCTCAAACAGATAAAGCTTCTCCACTGACGCAGGTTACATTACAATGCTGAACGGAGTGCCACTTGAAAACTTCGGGAGAAATCCGATTATCCTGGGACATGGTACCACTGCAATATTTGAACATCCACATTCGTGATTTAGATATCTCGAAGTGGATGGACAAAGGTATCACACAAATTTAACCAACTATACAATGAGGGAACATTACTTACCTTTGAACAATTAACAAAAACATACTCCATTCCCAACTTGGAATTTTTTAAGTACCTGCAAAAAAGACACTTCCTCAACACTAAACACCAGGGAATCAGGGCAGAACATCCACAAATATTGCCAATCATCCAAAATAAAACAAAGATCATGAGATATGCATGTGGACTATTTTACTCCCTTTTGTAAATCTCAACCGTATACAAGATGGGAAGAAGACCTGGGCTGTACCTTGGAAACAAAAAAATGGATATCTGCTTTATGCATAGTCAATTTAGCATGTAAGTGTAGTTCACATTACGAAGCAGCAATGAAAAAGTTCTTAAGGTGGTACATGACCCCAGACAGACTCCACAATATATATCCTATGACCTCCCCAATGTGTTGGAAGAATTGTGGCCAGAACGGCACCCTAATACTTACCCTATGGTCGTGTCCTAAACTAAAGGCATACTGGGAGGAAACTTTCCATATTCTGTCTTCTCTTATGGGATTTACTATACGTAACTCAGCACATATGGCATTGCTATATTTAGACTTAGATGAAGTCTCAAAAAAAGACAGAATATTATGCTGTAAAATCTTAGTGATCGCTAAGTTAGTGATCACTAGACACTGGAAGGAACAAACAGCCCCTCTAATAGATGAAGTTCTATCAACTATTAAATACCACTTGGCAATACACTTACAAATCCTACACTACTGTACGTGTGACATACCTTCAAGCATATAAAACATTTAATATGAAGAAGGTGAGCAGTAAGGGACAGGGAAGTGACTGTGATGCTGATGGTGCATGCAGAGGTCGTGGCCCTGGGCGCTTTGAAACTGTGCCTGCTGCTAGAGCACAAGAAAAACAATCATCCACGATACCTAACTTTATATCCCAGTTTGCAGGGCGGCGCAGGACAACGCTCTCGAAGTCAGACCAGTGCGACCAGGTGGTCGGTTGGATTGCAGCAGATAATGCTTACAGTCGGTTAAGCACCGCCCTGTCTTCCACCAAGTCCAGTCTCAGTAGCCAAGAGTCTGGTCAACAGAATCCTCACCTTGATCCTTCTTCCTCCCACCATGGAGAGTCTTGCCAAACAAGTGATCCCACACTCGGATATTCCGAGGAGCTATTTTCTGCGCCATTCCTTCATTTGGGCCTCTCGACAAGCCCGCTTGAAGAGGGACATGAGATGTTGTGCCCCGATTCCCAAACTCTTGAGCATCCACAGTCACAATAAGATGACGGTTGGGAACGGCAATTAGTGTTTCACGAGGTGGATGATGATGATGAGACACAGTTGCCAATAAGTCAACGGCAATTAGTGTCTCAAGAGGTTGATGATGAGGATGAGACACAGTTGTCAATCACTGAGGTTGTTGTTAGGTCAACAAGTCAGGAGGATGAGCAGAGTGAGGAAGTGGAAGCGGAGGTGGTGGACGATGAAGTCACTGACCCAACCTGGAAAGGTGGCAAACCAAGCGAGGACAGCAGTACAGAGGATCTGCATCACAGAACAGGCTGGAAGAGGCAGTGGGGTGGCAAAAGGGAGAAGGCGGGCCACACCAAACAGGCCCACAACTGTTCCCCGGAGCACACCCTTGCGGAAATTTCCCTTGCCAGTCTGCCGCTTTTTTGAGGAAAGTGCGAACGACAAAAGAATTGTAATTTGCAACTATTGCCATACAAAAATGAGCAGGGTGTGAACACTAGCAACCTCACCACCACCAGCATAATCCGCCAAAGCACCATAATAGGTGGGCCGAATGCCTGGGTCCACAATCTGTGTCTGCGGGTCACACCACTGCTTCCTCTTCCCCTGTGTTACGTGCTGGCCAATCCCCTGTCGAAGGCGCATGCTCGGATGCCTCCCGCCCTGCACCTGGACTTTCGCAAGCACCATTAGCGACCACATCCACTTCCGTGTCCCAGCACAGCGTACAAATATCCTTACCCCAGGCATTTGAACGCAAGCGCAAATACACAGCCACCGACACACAGGCCATAGCACTAAATGTGCAACTTTCCAAATTACTGGCCCTGGAAATGTTGCAATTTAGGCTAGTGGACACTGAGGCCTTCCGCAGCCTGATGTCGGCGGCCGTCCCTCGTTACGCAGTCCCCAGCCGCCACTATTTTTCACGGTGTGCTGTCCCCGCCTTACACCAGCATGTGTCCTGTAACATCACCCGTGCCCTGACCAATGCAGTTACTGGGAAGGTCCACTTAACCACTGACACATGGACAAGTGCTTTCGGCCAGGGACGCTACATTTCCCTGACGGCACACTGGGTGAACGTTGTGGAGGCCGGGAGCGAGTTGTACCCTGGGATGGCACAGGTGCTACCGACGCCAAGGATTGCGGGCCCTAATTCCATCAGGGTTTCCGCCAGCACCTACGTTAGTGGCTCCAACCCCCACTTCTCCTCCACCTCAGAATTATCTTCTTGCAGCACCATTCAGCCATTAGTCGATAACTGGAAGCAGTGTAGCACTGCAGTGGGGAAGCGGTAACAGGCCGTGCTTAGGCTGATCTGCTTAGGTGACAAACAGCACACCGCCGCAGAGCTGTGCAGGGGATAAGAGACCAGAGTGAGCTGTGGCTCTCGCCACTCAGCCTAGAACCAGGCATGGTTGTGTCTGATATTGGCCGTAACTTGGTGGCGGCTTTGGAGCTCGGCAAGCTCAGACATATCCCATGCCTAGCCCACGTGTTCAAACTTGTGGTTCAGGGGTTTCTCAAAACCTACCCCAATTTGCCTGAGCTACTGGTGAAGGTGCGCCGCGTGTGTGCCCATTTCCGCAAGTCATCAACAGCTTCCGCCGCTTTGTCAACGCTGCAGCAGCGCTTACAATTGCCAGCTCACCGACTGTTGTGCGACGTGAGCACGTGCTGGAACTCGACGTTCCACATGTTGGCCAGGCTTTGTGAGCAGCAGAGGGCAGTAGTAGTGGAATGCTAGCTGCAACATGGTCGTCGCCTTTCCAGTCAGCTTCCGCTCTTCACAAGCGAGGAGTGGGAAGGATGTCTGACATCTGTGAGGTTTTAAGAAACTTTGAGGAATCAACACAGATGGTGAGCGGTGATAACGTTATTTTCAGCGTCACCATACCACTTCTGTGTCTACACAAACGCTCGCTGCTCACAATTAAGGCTGACGCTTTGCATGTGGAAGAGGTGGAAATGGGGGAAGACATTACACAGGGTGATAGCCAGACCACCCTCAGTTTGTCTTCTCAGCGCAAATTGGATGATGAGGAGGAGGAGGAGGAGCAGGAGATAGTTGCCTTTGCTACAGAGGGTAGTACCCATGGAAGTTTAATTCCATCTGTTCAGCGTGGATGGGCAGAAGAGGAGAAAGAGGATGAGGAGATTGAGAGTGATCCTCCTGATGGCAACAGCAAAGTCTTTCCTGTTGGGACTCTCGCACACATGGCTGACTTTATGTTAGGCTGCCTTTCCCGTTACCCACGCGTTTTACGCATTTTGGCCAACACCAATTACTGGTTGTTCACCCTTCTCGGCCCCCACTACAAAGAGAACTTCTCATCTCTCATTCCTGTGGTGGAGAGGACGAGCAAAATGGTGCAATACCAGAAGGTCCTTGTGGAAAAATTGCTCCAAAAAGTTCCTGGCGGCAGAGTACATAGTTCCTTGGACAACCGAGGAGGGGAGACGAGGGGAACACACAGCAGTTCCAACAGAGGCAGGGCAACACTCTCCAATGCCTGGGACAGTTTCATGACACCCTGCCAGCACCCTCACTCTGACGTGCGGCCTAGTGTCACAAGGAGAGAAACATTTTGGAAGATGGTGAAGGAATACGTAGCAGACCGTGTCAGCGTCCTCAATGATCCCTCTGTGCCTTACAACTACTGGGTGTCCAAGCTGGACACGTGGCACGAACTGGTGCTCTACGCCTTGGAGGTGCTGCCCTGCCACCAGTGTTTCAGAGCGGGTATTTAGTGCTGATGGGGGTATAATAACTGATAAGCGCATCCGCCTGTCAACTGAAAATGCTGACAGGTTGACTCTTATCAAAATGAACAAGGCCTGGATTGCCCCTGACTTCTCTACTCCACCAGAGGAATTGTATTGAATACAATGTATTCCCATGCACCCCTTTCACCACAAAAAAGGGTATACGGTTAAATCAACATGTTTATTAGTCTGCTCTCGCTCCTAATGTTGCAGAAGATCAGCTCACCTGCAGGTCCTCGCATATAATGTTTTAGAGGGTCAGCTCACCAGCAGGCCCTCAACCATAATGTTTTACAGGGTCAGCTCACCAGCAGGCCCTCACCTACAATCTTTTAGAGGGTCGGCTCAGTTGCAGGCCATCGCATATAATGTGTTTGAGAGTCAGCTCACCAGCAGGCCCTCGCCCATAATGTTTTACAGGGTCTGCTCACCAACAGGTCCTCGCCCATAATTTTTTCAATGGTTAGCTAAGCAGCAGCCACTAGCCCATAATTTTTTCAATGATCAGTTCAGCAGCGATAGGAGATGGGCGGCATCCAGGATCATACAGCCAATAGTCAAATGGTCTGATGATCATGTGGGACGCACAGGGTATGCGTCACCATTGATAGTAAACAAAATAGTAAAGCCTATAACCGGCTAATGGCATTTAGTGCAGGAGTCAACAGGGAGACAGGTGATCAATGCAGCGAATTGCTGCCGGGGGGGAAAGGGGAGGGGGGGGGGGGACCCCCGGCAGAGTGACATGAGGTCAAAGCCTATAAATGTCCCGATTACACGGATAACCCTGCAATCGGGACCGGTTGCTGGTATTAAAAAAGGCGCTCTCGGACGGAACAGTATTTTGTCTTTACCAGCCGGGTACCATTCATTTGGTCCCTATGTGTATGTATGTCTTATTTATGTAGTGAGTTCTATTAATCTGATATTTTTGACCCCATTAAAAGTTACATTTTAAATAACGATACTCCCCCCTCCTGCTACAGGGGCCCATTGTCTGTTTCTCGCCTTGGAGTGTTTACATAGCCTGAATTGCATCAGTGCTCTGAACAATTTATTGTCAACTCAGCAGCAGGCCCTCGTCCGTAATGTTTTAGAGGCTCACCAGCAGGCCCTTGCTCCTAATGTTTTTAAGGGTGTATGATTTTTCAAGGGTGTATGATGCCCTCCTTTATGTGTAATAAAGGGTATACTGGAGTGCCGGTTCCTTGTAATTTTTGGAATCCCTTTAACCACTACCTGAACAATTGTACTACAATGTGAACGAGGCCCTCCATTATGTGATATATAGGTTGTATCGGAGTGCCTCTTCCTTGCAATTTTTGTCAGCACTTGCACTTTATATACAAGTAAATATACAGGAAAGAATGTTTCCTAACAATTTTTCCTCTCAAATCGATTTTTAAATTCGGTTTGGTGCGTATTATTGTCAGTCTGCAAAAGTGGCGTACTACTTGGACATCATCATTCCCAGCAGCAACCTGGGAGTCCAAGATGCATCCAGACATCCTCACCATGCTGTTCCCGAACCATTTTGGTGGTGTTTCCATCAATTTCTGACCTTTTCTTATGAAGCAGACACCCTCCCCTCTTCAGAGCAGGGGGTGCCTGGTTTAATGCTCGGGTTCTCCCATTGTGCTTGGGTCGAACACTTTGGTGCTCGATCAACACTAATCTGGGCCACAACGTCATCCAACAGAGATTGTGATCAGGATGTTCCATAGGTTGTCACCAAAAAAGACCTCTGCTCTCCCAAAGAACTCATGGTTTCAGTTACGTAACATGAATAATTCCTCCATATGTTTGCACCACTTCCTCCCACCGCTATAAAATTCACTTTTTTTTTTTTTACTTGCCCTTATTTGATCTAACTTCCAGCTGTTCACAGATCTGTAATAGCATCTATTCAGTACTTTTTATGTAGTGTTATTGCAGCCAAGATTGAAAAACTCTCCATATTAACTGTGTTAATACTCTCACACAGTTTGATCAGACGTTCATGGAATTTCTTAGGTAGAAAGACTGCCCGGTGGAGTCAAAAGAATAGAATCCAACGACGTCTCTTCCCATATTGTCCTCTGATGGACTGTTGATGGTGTCTGGGAACAGAACACATGTATATTAGACTGCCTAATTAAAAAATAGGAATCTAAAGTTGATCAGTATTGACTGCTATCTTTCCCCAAATTCTCAGCCAAATCAATTGTGTAGGTGTTATACTGGCTGCAACTGTCTTTCTCTATAGGGTTAATAGTTGCCGAAATATATACATTTTTATATATTACCTATTTGGAGCACAAAGGGGCTGACCATAGCGTTAGGAGCACCACTAGTGCAATGCTCCCGTGTTCTCTGTACTCCCCCCCCCCCCCCCCCTCCTCTTTTGAGTGACAGGGCTGGACATCTAGTCTATCCCCTAGTTCTCGCATCAGCGCTGGGACTCAGTGACTTTGCATTTGTGCAGTGAAACAAATGCTGCTTCCTAAGTTTGGGAAGTAGCAGAAGATCCATTGCACAAGTGTGGAGTTGGCTCACTGACTCAGTACCTGCTCAGGGGATCCTATGAGTGCTGCCTTCCGAACTCATTAGATCCACTGCACAAGCGCTGAGTCACTGAACCTTTGCAAGACCACGAGAACGCAGGGCTAGATTTGATGTCTAACCCAGTCATTTAAATGTCACTCATTGCGCTTTCAGTGCTCCTAGCGCAATGGCCAGCCCCTTGGTGCTCCAAATAGGTAATTTACATAAATATAGAAAATAATATACCTCAACAGCTATTAACCCTATAGAGAAAAGAAATATATAATTTCACTCAGCATGATCAACTTTACCAGGCAATATGCCTGGTTTAATAGGTTTGATCATGCTGCCAAATGCTCTTTAAGCCCAAAAGTTGCACTGTAACAACTTGGTTATCCCCAGTATCAAGGGAAGCAAGATAACTTTGTGATCAACTTATTGTCAAAAGACCCTTCAAAAAAGATAGTCTAAAGCAGTGATACTTAACCTGCGGCCCTCCAGCATTTGCGAAATTACAACTCCCAGCATGCCCTGATAGCTGTAGGCTGTCCAGGCATGCTGGGAGTTGTAGTTTTGCAACAGCTGTTTGATTTGCAGGTTGAGCATCCGTGGTCTAAAGGATTGTCTAAAGAACATCTGCTGAAAATGTGAATGCTGGAATGGCCAGGTTGGAAAAATTCACCCTATAGGTCTATGGCATGATTAGGCAAATTTGGCCAATCATTTAGCAATTTTTTTGCAAAAAAGGAGTCTGTTTTTAACAGACTCCCTAATCAGTCAGTTTAGCCTCTCCTGTTGCTGATGGTATCATTTGTATTAATGGATGACTGGGTGCATTGCTGACAACCACTATCTGATGTGTATGACCGCCTTAACTGTATATCCACCATTGGTCTAACGTGTTAGAATGTACAGGAGTACTCTAAATAAGGTTCAGAGCACCAGGAATCAATAAAAAATAAAATATCTATGTTTTTTTTTTTTTAAACATTTTTATTAATTTTTTCACAAAGTTACAAAGTTATCTGTAGTACATAACTTGCATAAGTTTACATATACACATGTGATCAAGACAATTGTGTAATACAGATCATTTCAGTATTCTAAGCATCTATCCCTCCCCTCCCCTCCCCCCTCCCTAAATGAATAATCCCACAGTGCAAATTAACAACCCAATTGGGTTAATAGAATATCATCCTTCTAAGGGCTCTTTCACACTTGCGTTCTTGTCTTCCGGCATAGAGTTCCGTCGTCGGGGCTCTATGCCGGAAGAATCCTGATCAGGATTATCCTAATGCATTCTGAATGGAGAGAAATCCGTTCAGGATGCATCAGGATGTCTTCAGTTCCGGAACGGAACGTTTTTTGGCCGGAGAAAATACCGCAGCATGCTGCGCTTTTTGCTCCGGCCAAAAATCCGGAACACTTGCCGCAAGGCCGGATCCGGAATTAATGCCCATTGAAAGGCATTGATCCGGATCCGGCCTTAAGCTAAACGTCGTTTCGGCGCATTGCCGGAGCCGACATTTAGCTTTTTCAGAGTGGTTACCATGGCTGCCGGGACGCTAAAGTCCTGGCAGCCATGGTAAAGTGTAGCGGGGAGCGGGGGAGCAGCATACTTACCGTCCGTGCGGCTCCCCGGGCGCTCCAGAGTGACGTCAGGGCGCCCCAAGCGCATGGATCATGTGATCACATGGATCACGTCATCCATGCGCATGGGGCGCTCTGACGTCATTCTGGAGCGCCCGGGGAGCCGCACGGACGGTAAGTATGCTGCTCCCCCGCTCCCCACTACTACTATGGCAACCAGGACTTTAATAGCGTCCTGGGTGCCATAGTAACACTGAACGCATTTGGAAGACGGTTCCGTCTTCAAATGCTTTCAGTACACTTGCGTTTTTCCGGATCCGGCGTGTAATTCCGGCAAGTGGAGTACACGCCGGATCCGGACAACGCAAGTGTGAAAGAGGCCTAAACTAAGCTCATGTTACATGCCATCACTATCACTTCAGTTAATTTACTTTGTGAATATAACCCTTGTGCTATCCTAGCCCCATGTCTTTGTTTATATCAAATCCCTAGTGTCATTCTCGGAAAAGAATGCCAGTATAAACGCAAGCCATTTTGCTTGATATCTTTTTGTGGCTTTCTGGCCTTCCCTGTAAAATATCTATGTTTTAAGTAGATTAAAAGTAATTACAATATGTATATATGGTATATAATACTTATGAGCTGCAAGGGCCTTCCTAGTGCTTCATTTTATTGGTTTCTGCTTTGTTTTGGTAGTTGCTATGTAACCTTGCATCTGAATCTTGGTTTGGTTATTGCCTAGCTTTACCTGGTTGATTAGGGTGGAGTTGCTGATGGTTGAGCCTGTTTATATCCAGGCCTCATTTCGTACTGGTTGTTGGGTATGATGTTTGCCATGTGCATTTCCACCCAGATTGTTATTCTCACCTTATGTTTTAGCGTGTCTTCCAGAGTCTTTTCTGTATCTTCTGGGATCTGGAGTTCCACAGAGTTTTAGCGTGTTGCTATTCTGTAGTATTGTCCTGGCTGAAAGCATGAGTTCAGTATTGCTCTATGTTCACTGTCATTCATCTGTTATCTACTTGTATGCCAAATGTCTGCCTTCTGACTCATTGCTGGATCACCTCCTCCTTCTGGTACCCTCAGCATTGGGGTCCTGTCATCCACCAGTGAGTTTGTCTTGTTTTCTACCAGCATTGATACATGCTTCATTTATGTGGATTTAACAACTGACTGGTTATTGTACAGTTTAGCCATACTGTAAGTCCTGGGAGCCTCTGAATACCATAAGCCACAGTAAAGACAGGAGAAAGGCAAATGCTCTAGGTGAAGTCCAGTTTTGTGGTCTTTTGCACAACCACCGAAGTAAACTTTTTAATACATTTATTTAAAACAGAACAATTCTTAGAATCACAGTTCTATACAGTTGCAATAAAAAGTATGTGAACCCTTTGGAATGATATGGATTTCTGCACAAATTGGTCATAAAATGTGATCTGAACTTCATCTAAGTCACAACAATAGACAATCACAGTCTGCTTAAACTAATAACACACAAAGAATTAAAGGTTACCATGTTTTTATTGAACACACCATGTAAAAATTCACAGTGCAGGTGGAAAAAGTATGTGAACCCTTGGATTTAATAACTAGTTGAACCTCCTTTGGCAGCAATAACTTCAACCAAACGTTTCCTGTAGTTGCAGATCAGACGTGCACAACGGTCAGGAGTAATTGTTGACCATTCCTCTTTACAGAACAGTTTAAGTTCAGCAATATTCTTGGGATGTCTAGTGTGAATCGCTTTCTTGAGGTCATGCCACGGGTTGAGGTCAGGACTCTGACTGGGTCACTCCAGAAGGCGTATTTTCTTCTGTTTAAGCCATTCTGTTGTTGATTTACTTCTATGCTTTGGGTCGTTGTCCTGTTGCAATACCAATCTTCTGTTGAGCTTCAGCTGGTGGACAGATGGCTTTAAGTTCTCCTGCAAAATGTCTTGATAAACTTGGGAATTCAATTTTCCTTCGATGATAGCAATCTGTCCAGGCCCTGACGCAGCAAAGCAGCCCAAAACCATGATGCCCCCACCACCATACTTCACAGATGGGATGAGGTTCTGATGTTGGTGTGCTGTGCCTCTTTTTCTCCACACATAGTGTTGTGTGTTTCTTCCAAACAACTCAACTTTGGTTTCATCTGTCCACAGAATATTTTGCCAGTACTGCTGTGGAACATCCAGGTGCTCTTGTGCAAACTGTAAACATGCAGCAATGGTTTTTTTGGACAGCAGTGGCTTCCTCTGTGGTATCCTCCCATGAAATCCATTCTTGTTTAATGTTTTACGTATCGTAGATTCACTAACAGGGATGTTAGCATATGCCAGAGACTTTTGTAAGTCTTTAGCTGACACTCTAGGATTCTTCTTCACCTCATTGAGCGGTCTGCGCTGTGCTCTTGCAGTCATCTTTACAGTACGGCCACTCCTAGGGAGAGTAGCAGCAGTGCTGAACTTTCTCAATTTATAGACAATTTGTCTTACCGCGGACTGATGAAAAGCAAGGCTTTTAGATATACTTTTATAACCCTTGCCAGCTTTATGCAAGTCAACAATTCTTAATCGTAGGTCTTCTGAGAGCTCTTTTGTGCGAGGCATCATTCACATCAAGCAATGCTTCTTGTGAAAAGCAAACCCAGAACTGGTGTGTGTTTTTTATAGGGCAGGGCAGCTGTAACCAACACCTTCAATCTCATCTCATTGATTGGACTCCAGTTGGATGACACCTCACTCCAATTAGCTCTTGAAGATGTCATTAGTCTAGGGGTTCACATACTTTTTCCACCTGCACTGTGAATGTTTACATGGTGTGTTCAATAAAAACATGGTAACATTTAATTCTTTGTGTTATTAGTTTAAGCAGACTGTGATTGTCTATTGTTGTGACTTAGACGAAGATCAGATCACATTTTATGACCAATTTGTGCAGAAATCCATATCATTCCAAAGGGTTCACATACTTTTTCTTGCAAAAAGAATATCATCTAGAATTCATAGAACATACAGGTAGTTGATTTGCTTGTTCTGTATTTCCAATTACATCGGCTTCATCCTAAGGAATTTTCAGCAGTTATTACTAGTAATTGTTCAGATCCTCAAATATATCTCATTCTTAAAGGGCATCTGTCATCAGATTTGTACCTATGACACTGGCTGACCTGTTACATGTGCGCTTGGCAGCTGAAGGCATCTGTGTTGGTCCCATGTTCATATGTGACCGCATTGCTAAAAAAAATTAAGTTTTAATATATGCAAATGAGCCTCTAGGAGCAACGGGGGCGTTACCATTACACCTAGAGGCTCTGTTTCCTCTCCACTTTGATTGACAGGACCAGTCAGCAGCATCATCATCATCATCATCATCATGCCTGATCTTGTCAAAGTGCAGAGGGGGTGGCCGTTGTAGAGAGAGCGGAGCCTCTAGGTGTAATGGTAACGCCCCTATTGCTCCTAGAGGCTCATTTGCATATATTAAAACATCATTTTTCTCAGCAATGTGGGCACATAGGAACAAGTGCACATGTAACAGGTTAGTGAGGTTCATAGGTACAAATCTGCAGAAAACCCCACCTCATGGAAGGTTTTTTTTTTTTTTTTTTGCCTTCCTCTGGATCAACTTGCAGGATGTTAGGCTGGACCGGATGTATGTATGTCGGTCTGTCTTTTTTCAGTCTTACAAACTATTGGGGTCATTTATCAAACTGGTGTAAAGTAGAACTGACTTAGGTGGATTCTGATTGGTTGGTTGGGGCACCTTTTATTTTTGACTCTTCCTTTGGAAAATAAAAGGTGGACTCTGATTGGTTGCTATGGGCAACTAGGCCAGTTCTACTTTACACTAGTTTGATAAATTACCCCATATGTTGGATGCCCTTTTACCATTATATCCCTGATATATGCCTTTATCGTATCACACAAAATCCTAGGAGATGTCAAATGAACACACTTCCAACTCACTCTGGGATCATCTCTACTTAAAAAGAAGGGAGAAAATTTAATTTCCTGTTATTTTAGCCTCAGTTCCATTTTAACCGAAAGGCGCATGATCTGAGAACGCCCCCAAAATGAATAAATGGGAGCTGAGCTGCAGTATGCTGGCATGGCCTCTACACGGACTGAGCCTTCTGCTTCCAGCGTCCACTGTTTTGTTTCTCACCCATCTAATATTGATGTCAAGAGCGGAAAACCCATAAAAATTTACAAAACTGTGGATTTGCAGGTGATAGTGGCCGGGCAACCCTTTTACTGGCAAAGTGTTATGACTGTGGCCATGCTAAAAGGGTTTCAGCGATTTCACATTGATGGCCCGTTCTTACAGCAGTGAAGTAGAACCCCGTCTTTGCAAAGTTCAACGTTATAGCTAGAGAGGAGCGAATTTCATATTTTGAAATTCATTCACACTTCATTTGTTGGTAAAAGGTGAATTGCGTTATGGATTCCGTTACCACGGACCATAACGCAATTCTATGACGGAATGCCTTTAGAGACATTCAGTTATTCATTCCGTCATAATAGAAGTCTATGGGCTGCAAAACGGATCCGTCCCCTGCCTAACGGAAACGGGACGGATCCGTTTTGCAGCCCATAGACTTCTATTATGACAGAATGCCTCTAAAGGCATTCCGTCATAGAATTGCGTTATGGCCCGTGGTAACGGAATCCATAACGCAATTCACCTTTTACCGACAAACGCATTGTAAACAAAATTTCATAAACGGAAATTCTCTCATCTCTAGTTATAGCCTATGCACATGTGTTATGTATTCCATCCATTGGCTAATAAGACGCATCGCTATGCAGCATTTGACCAGGGACATTTAGTTAGCGACTCCACGAGGTCACGTAACTGACACCATATTTGATGGGGGGGGGGGGGGGGGGTGTTCAGACCAGGGGTGCGCCATGTGTAGTGACTTGACACTACACAGAATTTGCAAGTCATCTCACTTCTTGTCTGAGTTTTTGATAGTGGTATTTGATAGTCTATCCTGAGCAAAGGTCATCAATATCTGATTGGTGGGAGTCCTAGTCTCAGCGATCAGCTGTTGGATGTCACTGCCTAGCGCTAAAGCCTCTTCAGTCCGCTCAGTTCTATTCAACTGAATAGGGCTGAGCTGCAATACCAAGCACAGCCACTATCCAATGGACGGCACTGCGCTTGATAAGTTGTAAGGAGTGCCACAGTCTCTTCAAACAGCTGATCAGCAGGGGTACAATCTAATATGGTTGACCTATCCTGAGCATTGGTCATCAATATTAAAACCACAGAAAACCCCTTTAAATTATTCCTGATGACACGATGTTCAGGATGTCCTACTCAGCACAACATATCCATCGGCCTAATATTCATTTGTGAATGGGAAGGGGCTCTTCTACACCGATATAAGAAAGGTGTGGATTCTTATGTATTTTAAAAAAATATATAATTCCTCATTTTATAAATTTATAATGCAGCATGACATTCCTGGGTTCAAATGCAACATGCATATAATAGGTATATGCACCCTCTGTTCAGGTGTCCTCCCACATAGTGATAGGTTAAAGGTGTTGTCCATGGTGGAAAAAAAATATAGTAAAAGAGCTAATAAAAATAAAAGCTATCCTCATCGCTCACTCCTATTTCGACACTTACTGCGTTCCCAGGAGTCTCTTATTCCTGGTCCTTTCTCAATACACAGAAAATACCTGCTCCGCCAGTCACTGGCCACAGTGATGGCCTGCCTCAACCATTGATTGACTAAGCAGGTATTTCCTGTGTGTGTCTAGAAATTAGAAACCAGCGAGACCGGTAAGCAGTGGTGGATTGGTGATATGAGTACAGCGAATTTTCACCTACTCTGAACCATTCCTAATCATTTTTCCAACCTGGACAACCACTTTAAGTGGCTTCCTATGAAAGCAGCCCTAGTGTGAGACATAAGGAAATTGGATTGTGAGCTTCATGGACAGGGACTGATAAAGAAATGTAAAAAGAATTGACAATACCTGGAATTCTTCTCTGTCTTGTACATCAATAAATACTGCAATGGTGCCACAAGTTAGGCTACTTTCACACTTGCGTTAGGAGCGGATCCGTCTGGTGTCTGTACAGACGGATCCGCTCCTATAATGCAAATGCTTGCATCCGTTCAGAACGGATCCGTCTGCATAACTTTTTTTCAGATCTTATCTTTCACTTTGTGAAAACTCAGATCCAACAGTATATTCTAACACAGAGGCGTTCCCATGGTGATGGGGACGCTTCAAGTTAGAATATACTAAAAGAATTGTGTACATGACTGCCCCCTGCTGCCTGGCAGGTGCTGCCAGGCAGCAGACCCCCCCCCCCCCTCCCTCCCCTGTATTTAACTCATTGGTGGCCAGTGCGGCCAGCCCCCCCTCCCTCCCCTGTATTTAACTCATTGGTGGCCAGTGCGGCCAGCCCCCCCTCCCTCCCCTGTATTTAACTCATTGGTGGCCAGTGCGGCCGGCCCCCCTCCCTCCCCTGTATTTAACTCATTGGTGGCCAGTGCGGCCGGCCCCCCTCCCTCCCCTGTATTTAACTCATTGGTGGCCAGTGCGGCTGCGGCCGGCCCCCCCTCCCTGTTTTTAACTCATTGGTGGCCAGTGCGGCCGCCCCCCCTCCCCCCATTTTTAACTCGGTAACCATGGCAACCAGGACGCTACTGCATTCCTGGCTGCCATGGTTACTTAGCAATTTTAGAAGCATTATACTTACCTGCGATGCGCTCCTCCTACTGCTAAGTGAAAGGTCTGTGCTATAAGCAATGCGCCGCACAGACCTTTCACTTACCAGTAGGAGGAGCGCCCGGCAGGTCACAGACATCGCAGGTAAGTATAATGCTTCTAAAATTGCTAAGTAACCATAGCAGCCAGGAATGCAGTAGCGTCCTGGTTGCCATGGTTACCGATCGGAGTCCCAGCGATTAAACTGGGACTCCTATCAGAACTCTCCGCTGCCACCAATGATGGGGGGGGGTCGGTCATTTTAATTAGGGGGGGGGCGGCCGCACTGGCCACCAATGAGTTAAAAACAAGGGGGGAGGGAGGGGGGGCCGGCCGCACTGGCCACCAATGAGTTAAAAACAGGGGAGGGGGGGAGGGTCTGCTCCCTGCTGCCTGGCAGCACCTGCCAGGCAGCAGGGGGCAGTCATGTACACAGTTTTTTTAGTATATTCTAACTTGAAGCGTCCCCATCACCATGGGAACGCCTCTGTGTTAGAGTATACTGTCGGATCTGAGTTTCACGATCTAACTCAAATCCGATGGTATATTCTAACAGAGGCGTTCCCATGGTGATGGGGACGCTTCAAGTTAAAATATACCATCAGATTGGAGAAAACTCCGATCCGATGGTATATTAATAGGGACTCCTGACTTTACATTGAAAATCAATAAGGGACGTATCCGTTTGCAATTGCACCATATTGTGTCAACGTCAAACGGATCCGTCCCCATTGACTTGCATTGTAAGTCTGGACGGATCCGTTTGGCTCCGCACGGCCAGGCGGACACGAAAACGCTGCAAGTTGCGTTCGGGTGTCCGCCTGCTGAGCGGAACGGAGGCCAAACGGTGCCAAACTGATGCATTCTGAGCGGATCCGCATCCACTCAGAATGCATTGGGACTGTACGGATCCGTTCGGGGCCGCTTGTGAGAGCCTTCAAACGGAACCCCGAACGCAGGTGTGAAAGTAGCCTAAGCTACTGCTATAATAGACTTAGTCCAAACTCAACCACCCAACATTACCAGAGCAAGCTAAATAAAAATGGACATAGCACACAAATGATACGCCCGGTGTGAAAACAAAGGCAACAGTTTCATTTTATTTTAAAAGAAAGCACACTTTGGCGATATTCTTTAGCCAGGGAGAAGGCAGCACTCATATCTATCACTGATATATTCCATTTCTTTTAACCTTGAAAGAGACTTGCAATTTTACATGCATGATTAAGATCCTCACATTTGTATAGGACTAAACATCAGTAGCCAATAATAGCTTGTTTCTCTCTCCAAAACTTTCATAAAATTCTCGTCAAGAACAAAATGATGCAAAATGAATAGATAATTAAGAACAATTCTGTAAAGCCTGATAGAAGGTTGAAATATACATGCCGCTGCTCTTTGCGTAGTAGCCTCAGCCAATGATAGATCCGGGAATTCTTAAAAGTCTCGGAGAATATAAAACGCCTTCTAGATATTCTTTTACAACAAGGCTACAAGCTGAGATAATTACAATGGGTTACATAACCTCTACTGGACATTATAAGGATATTACAAGTCAACCAGAAGTTCTGTTAACAGAATAAACCTTTGAGGCTCCTTTAAGAAAGGTCACTTGACACAATGACATGACTTGCAGTGACCTTATCTATAGCAAGAGGCTTGCAAATAAAAAAAAAATTAAAACTTAAAAAAACAACAGTGATGATGTCAGCTGTGATGACATCATCAGTTTTCCAATATAACAACATAATTTACAAGAATTATCACAGTATAAACATTACCCATGGATTGATGGATATAAAATCAGACAGTGGATAGATATTTTGTATGCAGGATGTGCCCTGTTACCACAGCATTTATGTGTACAGATAATTATGGAAACTTGCTGCTCGTTGAAATGGAAAGAATAAAAAAAAAAAAATTGTTTTATTTTTTTTAAAATGGGGATATATACATGGTGGGTAGGGATGAGCGAACTTCTGTTGTCAAGTTCGGGGTACAAAGTTCGGATTATCTAAGCATTCTGTTATGGATTCCGCTACCAAAGCGGAAACCTTAACGGAATTCTTAGAAAACCCGAACCCTGTACGCCGAACTTGAGAACACAAGTTTCGCTCATCTCTAATGGTGAGTCAACAGTAGGGAACCACTCACATATCTGCGAGATGTTTTCTATAGAAATAAGAATGAATAGGGGCACTGCTTAACAACAGATGGCAATGCCAGTGCATGATGCCACTACGGTGAGGATCTCATGCCGGAGAAGAGCCGCCAAGACATATGGCTACCAACTATGTCGCTTTGGAATGAAGTGGTGGGGGGATACCAGAAAAAAAATAGGGCTCCTTGCCAGGATTCTACATCATTACCAATAGGTGTCACTATAATGCTATTTTGAAAGACACCATCTTGAATGCAACTCAAAAGAACAATGCTTAGCGCAGGGCCCGAGGGGGCGGAGCATGACACAGATCAATGGACTGCCCCTTCTAGTCCTTCACTAGATACAAAACTAGGTCTAAATTTCCTGTAGATATCTGAGTAATTCCTGACTTTTAACTCGCAGTGCGTAAGACGGACGTATATCCTCATCATCACTTAAAAAAGGTAAAAATAACCAGATACAAGTACATTAAACAGATGACGTGGCAGGGCACTGACGCATTAACATGGGCCACAATGGTAAATGATGATAGCCAATGACCAAGAAGTGCAATGATTTTTTTTTTTTCCTGTATCCCCCCCGCTATCGACACAGCATGTAGCTGAGGGGATATATACATATATTTATATCAAATACACAGTACATTAACCATGGTATTTATTCAAGAAAGCTTCCTCCTCTGAAATCAAAGCAAAAAAACAATACACATACGTTAATAACACAGTCAACAAGACAGCGACAAACTACTTTGTACAGTTCTATCTGCAAAAAAAAAAAAAAATTACATTTCATAAATAAAAAGCAGGTCCCAGACCCGCTGAGTGTGAACCATTTTCTTTTTTTTTTTTTTAAATAGGTGAATGACGTAAATCCTATTTACAACAATATGAATTTTGCAGGTCAAGAAAAAAAAAAAAAAAAAGGTGCAAAGATAAAGACAATCATTGTTGCCGCGCTTCGGAACTTGCTAGTTCTTGTCACGCCGCGAAAGGTCAAAGCAGGAGTCCATCTGATCAAACCAAATAAAAAAATAAAATAAAAATAAGTACATAAAACATATGCGTTCTTAATGTTTCCCCTACACAGCATGAACACGTATGCGAATAAAAAATAATAATAATAATAAAAAAAAAAAAATCCACAAAGGTTTCCTCTTCTCGCAGGTACAAAGTCTTGGTATCCGTTAAATTAGATTAATCTTGAAATTCGTTTTCTTAAGCTGTGAGTATCTGTACGAGTCCATCCTCCCTACATTAAAAATGACCTCTAAACTTAAAAAGACACATTTGTAGTCCAAGACGTTTCTTGCTCTACAGTTTTTTATTTTTTAATTTTCCGACTTGCAGCCAAAGTGAGAATGTCCTTCTTCAAGGCTAGAGGGGAATCACCAGGCTTCTGTATAGCGCACGTCAACCTCTTTGAGGTTTGGCAACTTTGCCTGTCGAGCAAAGAAAAAAGTAAAGTAAATGAACTGCCATCATCATAATCACCTTTTAAAAAGCAGTATAATATAAGGTATAACCTCTCTTTCCTTGAAGGGGTTGTCAGTCACACAAAAATATTCTACAACCAGCACCTGGATCTGAATACTTTTGTAATTGCTTGTAATTAAAAATGTATTATAGCTACTGAGTTATTCAATAAAATGTATCTGTATAGCGCCACCTGCAGTTTGTTCTTTTCCTTATTTCACTGTCCACCTAGATGAGGCAGTTGCACATGCTCAGTTACATCCTTCAACTGCCACCAGCAGATAGGACACAACCCCGGGTCTGCCAGTTTTCAATAAATCTAGTAGAGCAATTGGAACATGGAATTGTCTGAGATTAGCAAAAATAAAATCTGTCAGCAGATTTGTACCTATGACCAGGACCCACTTCATGTGCGCTTGGCAGCTGAAGGAATGTTTTAATATATGCAAATGAGCCTCTAGGAGCAACGGGGGCGTTGCTGTTACACTAGAGGCTCTGCTCTTTCTGCAACCTCTCCACTTTGACAGGGCAAGGCCGTGTAAACATCATCATACCTAACCCTGACTTCTACGGTCAAAGTGCAGTGGGCGCAGCAGTTGCAGAGAGAGCTGAGCCTCTAGGTGTAACGGCAACTCCCCTGTTGCTCCTAGAGGCTCATTTGCATATATTAAAGCTTTTTCTCAGCAATGTGGGCACATATGACCATGGGACCAACACAGACGTCTTCGGCTGCCAAGTGCACATGTAACAGGTCAGCCAGTGTCATAGGGACAAAACTGCTGACAGATGCCCTTTAAGGCACAGTAAGGGGATGGTGTAAACTGGAGGTGACCAGTAATGCCATCGCAGTGGAGCTTCCCAGAAACAGGAGATTTGTACAGATCCATTTCACAAAGTGAAAAGGGACTAGTAAAAATAATACACCCACAGTGGTAAAACTCACCGCTACGCTACAGGCTTGGGTATACTGGGGTGCGGCTGTCCATATGCTATTTTTATGATACACAATGGGCCTAACGCCACTTAACTCCCAGGAAATGCTTAATATGGAGCAGGATCCCAAGCAAAAATAGCATGTGGGTCACCTCTCTGGGCGTGCTCGGATAATTACAGCCTACAGAAGACTAACGTCACTCCAGGCTTTTGCTCATTAATGTAAGTCTTGACAATTAAAGGCCTCCATGTTTTCATTAGCAAGCTGAAAAATCTCCTGGTATGTAAGGCTGGTCAGACTGGTTCTAAATCATGGACCACTTTAAAGGATTTCAATTTAAAGGGGTTTTCAGGGAATTAAATATTGATGACCTTTACTTAGGATCTATGATTGCTGGGGGAAGGTCTGACTCTCAGAACCCCCGTCGATCAGCTCTGGGACGGACAAGCGCTGTGACCTCTTCGTAATATACCAAGTGCAGCGTCGTATGTTGTGGTCGGTACTGCAGATCAGTCCCATACACTTGACTGGGACAGAGTTGCATATAGGCCATGTGAACAACAGACCGCACAAGGCAAGGAAGAGGCCGGCAGCGCTCACCCGATAAGTCGGCAATATTTTAATCCTGGAAATGCTCTTTAAATTGCATATTTGTGTTTAAGAAATTAAATGTAAGGTAATATTTACAGATAAATGACATAACTTGTACTGATCGGAGTTACAGCCTGTATTTTATATTCCAGGTTGCATTCACAGTTCTGCTGACTACTACTGGAAACAGTCAACAAGCTTGCAGACACACGTATCACTAACAGCTTAGCTGACATCCTATATGCTTTTCGGATATCAGATTACGGCACAGTACCAGATAGAACGACTATCCTCTGTAGGTTTTGGGCCAGCAGGGAATGTTGGGGGATTTCAGTTCAGAACCCTGCAAAATTGTGAATGCAGCTCTAGACTGTAATACAGACTGCAACTCTGGAGCAGTACAAGATAAGTATTGTAATGGATATAAAAAAAGTTACTCAACTTTTTATCACATTATATATATATATATATATATATATATATATATATATATATATATATATATATATATATATATATATATATATATATATATATATAAGTATGAAGTTCAAAGGTGCTTAAAGGGATTGTGCATGTTTGAAGGGTGGCTGCTCCTCTCCCCAACCACGGCCGCTGCGCTGCGCTCCCAGGATGCGAACTTCTGTTCTGACACTGCTGCAGCTAAATCGCTGCTCCCCTTGCATCATGACAAATGGTCAGGTGACACAAGGGAGTAGGTCACTGCTGCAGCCAGCGATTGGCTGCAGCCACGCCAATTCAGGCGGTTTCATCCAGGGACCCTAGCAGAGGCCGAAGAGCACAGGAGCCAGCGTTGGAAAACAGGCAAGTATGCTTCCCTTTGCAGGTCTGCCCTGGAGGGAGGGAGGTTAAAAGAAACCTAAAAAGCATATTATTATCAGCAAGGGCATCCTCATTCACTAAAAGGTGGCGTGCTGCACTGTGCTGGACGATAAGTGACGGGACGAGCAGATGTCTTGTGTGCTTACCTTCAGATCCTCGTAGGTGTCTGCTGACAGTTTGGTGCTGTTCATATTCAAGCTGCAGAGGCTCTTCATAGCTGGGAGAAAACACAGAGAGGAGAGAGGTGGATTCATTTTCTGCTGAAGGTGAGGGGAGCAGGTTTAGATTACTGCGGTTGTCCAGGGGAATAATTTTAATTTGGAGTGTGTTAAAATAATAAACCATCATTATTCACCTTCCTGATGGGGGCTCGATATGCCAGAAATGGCTTGGACTGGACGAACAGCAGCGGAAGGGGATTTGGAAAGTGGGCAATGATGGTTTATTATTTTAACACACTCTGAGCCCACTTTTACTTAGAATTATTCCCCAGGAAAACCCTTTTAAAGAGCATCTGTCAGCAGTTTTGAATTTGCAAAACTGCTGACAGCGCTAGGTAGGAACCCAGGGTGAAGTTGGCAAACATGCCTTTATCGCAGAATTTACTATCACCAGTTTTATTCTGATGGGAGGTGGTCCCTCAAGATGAAGTTCTCTAGTGATGGGCTGTAGCATCCATCCAGGAGACCACTGCATCATCACTCAGAGCAGAAGGGAAGGGCTGTAAGCAATAGCGGGAGTGGTGCTGGGAGAAGAATACTTTTTCAGCAGTAACAACCATAAAACTTGCAATAAAGGTAGGTATATTTGCCTAGTCCCCACTTAGTGCTGTCTGCAGTTCTGCTGGATCAAAACTGCTGACATACTTCTTTTAAGATTAGTAGACCACCTATCCCACTTCTGGGACTGGGACCTGACCCCCTATTGCATGTCCAAGTCCCAGAGGGGTGGTCCCTTCCCCTGAAGGTATGCTTGTGGCCCTGTCCACTGAAGTCTATGGGTGTTATAGAACTAGCCAAGCCAATGACTCCATGTACCACCTCTTCTTGGCTCGGTAGAATCACTAGGTGGCCATCAGGGAGGGCGAGTGGTGGGGCCCCCAGGACACATGTCCTCTTTATAATATATATATATATATATATATATATATATATATATAAAGAAGTACATATATACGTGTGTATGTATGTTCCGCGGTCACTCAAAAACGCAACCATTGATTTCAACAAAACTTGGTATACACATCCCTTGCTACCTGGAAAGAAATCTTGTGGGGGTCTCGGCTCTCTAGGACGTACCGTTGCCAAGATATTCCCAAAAATTTACCTGCATTAGCCAATACAAGACTGCAAGTGTCTTTCACTCGAATCCCAACTGCCATACACACAGTCACATGTCCCTTATCAGCCAATAGAAGCTTGCAGGCCCTTAGTCTCCACATACACACAGTTTTACTCCAGGTTTCCATAACAACCCAGCCATTTCTCTTCACTGCTGTAGGTCAGCTTTAGTCTAGGGCTACACGACGACAATAAGTCGCAAGACACATAGGGCACAACTACACTGCGACATTGGTGTCGCACAACAATTTTTATAATGATAGTCTATGGTGTTGCACTGAGACATGCGACTGTCATGTCGCAGTGCGACACCATGGCCTATCATTATAAAAAAAATTGTGCGACACATGTCATCATGTAGCCCTAGCCTTAAAGGGGCAGGGCACTGTGGAGGTCCCTGTTAAGGGGGCAGGGCCCACTATTAAAAGGACAACTGCTGTGGAGCTCACTGTTAATGGGGCAGGCCGCTGTGGAGGTCACTGTTAAGGGGGCACTATTAAAGAGGCAGCTGCTGTGAAGGTCACTGTTAAGGGGGCAGGGGCCACTATTAAAAGGGAAGCTGCTGTGGAGCTCACTGTTAAAGGGGCAGGCACTGTGGAGGTCACTGTTAAGGGGGCGGACCCCTAAGGAGGTCACTGTCAAGGGAATGGGATGCTGTGAAACTCACTTAAAGGGGCGGGCTGCTGTCAAGGTCAAAGTTAAGGGGATGGGCTGCTGTGGAGATCCCATTTTAAGGAGGGCAGGGCACGGTGGGGGGGGGGGCAGTGTTAAGGGGTGCTGTAGAGGTCACTGTTATGGGGGATACTGTCTATCTTTTAAAGACACACAAACATTAAATTAAATAGATGAAATATACCCGGGTCCTTCTGCTAGTCTAAATATAAAAACCTTTAGATGAAAGTAATCAATAGATCGGGTCCTTACAGCTCAGTGCCAGCAGCCCAGCGTCCGTAACAGGGGTTTCACACAGGTTGAGAACTTGCAGCGCAGTGAGATGCTCGGACAAAACCCGCAGCCCAGCATCTCCGAACTGTAGGGGAACAAAGAGGAGCATTTAGAAGGTCAGGCAGATTTTTTATAGAAACTAGATCCATTCCAAAAACTTCTGCAAACTCAGTTTTTATGATGGATCCACGTTTTTAATTTTACCTGGAAGCAAAGGAAATGTAGAAAAAATTTGGAATTTGTATTATGTGACCCGTGATTTGGTTTGGGAGGCGTTAAAAAAAAAAAAAAAAGTACATGCATTTGTTAAATGGATAAAAAAAAAAAAAGATACTATTGTATGTAATCTGTTTAATGGATTCTTCTAGTAATTTCCATTGATTTTTAATTTTTTTTTCCGCCAGATTGAGACAGAAAGCACAGCATCTGTTTTTTTTGCTGGATGGAATAATGCTGACATCTGCGTTTTCCCCCATCCAGTAAAAAAAAAAAAAAATTTCACTTTTTGCACAGTTTTTCTATAGAAGCCTATGTATCCATTAATCACATTCATTTTTCTAATGTTCATGTTCAAAAAAAATAAAAATAAAATAATAATATTTGATGTGAAAGACACTTAAGGGTACATGAAGGCGGCAGTGTAGTTTTTGTGGATTTTTATGCACAGTTTGCTGAGTTTCCGCACCAAATCCACACCAATTCTGCATTTGTTACTTGCGGATTTTATTGTTGATTTGTCCCAGATGTCACCCTTTGAAAACAGCCGTTTGCAGATGAGATGCTGGCTTACTTAATTTCAGAGTCATGTCTCAAGGCCTATTTAAAGGGTCGAACACAGACTTATAGGATAGCTGCCTTACATCTGACGGCATTAGAGGCAGAGCTTGTTAAGAGCTCATTTGTATCCCCTTTCTTCCCAGAATTCCAGAGGAGCATGATATGGCCTATAAGTCTCCTCGTGCCGACTAAGGCTCTCTTTCCCAAGGAGAGACAGTGCCCCCCAAAGGGTGAAGTCTGCACTTAAAATCCACCCAAGCAAAATTTCCCCACTGTGTATTTTTTAAAGATTTTTTTCTGCACTGCATCTACTTAGCTAGTACTGTATTATGCTGTGGATTTTCTGCATTACGCACAGTGTGCATGTGGTCTACGGCCAACAACTGCCACAATTGTAAGGGATATGCATTGGTACGAACGCTCATGCCCAATATCGGTCCTATGCAAAGGTGCTGCTCATCACCAGACGAACAAGCAAACGCATCCTCAATGTTTTACATACAATCACTGTTTGTGGGCAGCACATCAATCATTCTGTGTAAACGTGGATGTGCTGCCCACAAACAATGTATCTGTATGGGGCAGTAGTGATCATTCATCCCATCAAGAGATTGCTGCATGGAAAACTCTACTGCAGCTACGTGATCGGGCGCTTGCACATTTTTTCTACCCTTTTCTTCACCGTCACAGCTGTCCTTCTGCTTAGTAATAAGAATATGAGACCATGTTGACTCATGTTGACTCAGTTCTAGAACTCACAAGAGTTGCCACAACTTTCTGTATATCATGTACTCTGCTGACCGCAACCTCATCCTGAGCACCACCTACCTGAGTTGACCACAGGTTGAGCTGTTTGAGAGAAGGCAGCTTGATGAGTTGCTCGGCGCAGGCACTCGTTACATTGGTGAAGGCCAGACTGAGGTTTTCTAGGTTTCCAAAAGAGCCGGAACTGAGTAGTCTGGCCAGGTCGGCATCCTGCAGATGACATTTTTGTTTTTTAGTATGAAATGCCTCATCATGTTTGCACAGGTACAAAGCAATACAAAAATAACTTCTGAGGTTTTTCTGGAACATATTTCATTTTTCTATTTTTGCTGGACATTCCAATAAACTGGTAATATACATGAGGCTCATCCACACGACATCCGTACCCGTATTGCGGACTGCAAACGGCAGGTCCGCAAAATATGGGCACTGGCCTTGTGCACTCCGTATCACGGATGCGGAGCCA
Source organism: Bufo bufo (assembly GCF_905171765.1). NCBI lineage: Eukaryota > Metazoa > Chordata > Amphibia > Anura > Bufonidae > Bufo > Bufo bufo. The sequence continues at coordinate 117,514,471 of NC_053398.1, read as the reverse complement.
CTGACTTGAATGGGTCCACAATCCTCAAAATACGGTGCGGAGGCACGGATCAGAAGCCAACGGAAGCACTACAAAGCGCTTCTGTGGGATTTTAGCCTGTGCCACTGCACAGCAAAAAAAAAAAAATAGAACATGTGCTATTTCTTTGCGGTGCGGACTGCCCCTTGCGAATCGCTGACCAATTCAAGTCAATGGGTCCACATCCGCAAACTGCATGCACATGGGCACGGGGCGCACACACACGTGTGCATGAGCCCTAAATGGGTAGATATTATTAAAATAATGTAGAATTATATTGCTTAAACATTAGATGGGTATCGGTCGAACACAACAATTTAGGCAGGACCAGCTGAATGTGTATGGGGCTCCCAACTCGATATGCCACCAATGTCAGATAGGAGTTGGTCCTAGAGGTGGGACCCCTGTAAGTGAATAGAGGGAAAGCAGCGCTCAGCTATTTTTGGAACTCCCATAGAAATTAATGGAAAGCATACCAAACATGCGCAACGCACTCTCCTTCACTTTTGGGGGCCTGTTCTGGAGGTGGGACTCTATCTGACATTGATGGCATATCCTAGTAATATGTCACCAATGTCTAAAATGACAAAACCCCTTTAAATATGCATCCATATACAAGTAAGGGTGGAAGTACCATAAAAAGAGCTATCACCACCACCATACACTTATGCTTGCATTCACATCATGTGACTGTTGAGGCCAGTGATTGGCTGCAGTGGAGACATATCTGACGCCATCCCTGCAGGCACTGGAGTGGCTGGGATTTATTTTATACCATTATGTAAATTTATAGTGTAAATGTATGTAAATGTTTTAACAATAATGCGGGCACATAGATTAGGGTTGTCACGATAAATACCATAATAAAGTATTGCGATACTCGATACCACGCGAAAAAATAAAACACTGCGTGTATTCCGCATTTTATGGAACGTTCAGCCCATAATCAAACAGTCCTATCCTATTTTTTGGAGGGACAAGGTGACTAAAAAAAATGTCGAATGACGCTGTTTTTATTCTTTTTTCTGTTACGGCGTTCATCGCATAGGAGATTTTTTTTTACATTTTAATAGTTTGGACTTTTCAGACGTGACGATATGTAATATGTTTATTTATTTATTGTTTATATATTTTATATGTAAAATTGGGAAAGGGGGCGATTTATACTTAATATTTTGGTGTTTTTATTTAACTTTTTTTTTTTTTTTACTTTTTATTTAATAACTATTTCTTCCCTTAGGGGCTAGAACCTGGGATCTTTTAATCCCTTGTCCTATTCACCTTAATAGAAATCTATTAGGGTGAATAGGACATCACACTCTCCCTGCTGCCCTGTGCATAGTGCACACAGCAGCAGGGAGCTTACCATGGCAGCCAGGACTTCAGTAGCGTCCTGGCTGCCATGGTAAGCGATCGGAGCCCCATAATTACACTGCTGGGGCTCCAATCACAACTGCCACTGCACCACCAATAAAGAGGGCAGTAGCACAGCCTAGTATCGGTAAAAGGCAAATCCCGGTATCGAATCGATACCAGTACAAAAGTATTGATTGGATATTGATCATTCGATACCCGATGCAACCCTAAAATGGATATTGTGGGATAGGTAACATAGTAACATAGTACATAAGGCCGAAAAAAGACATTTGTCCATCCAGTTCGGCCTGTTATCCTGCAAGGTCTTATGGCAAATCTAATATGAACAATGGACTCCACACACTGTAGCAAACGCTCACCGTAGACTTGGATGGCAGTGTTAGGCGAGTGGGTCCTCCTTTCCTTTGCTGTAATTAAGGCACACAATAAAGTTAATATAAAGCAATTACATAAAAAATGTAAATTTGTACCAAAACTGCAAAATTGTTCCAACTGGCTGCAAATAAGAGCCAATACTGCTGGGTGGTCCAGAGGTGAGCTGAGAACTACAAACATATAACCCATAAAGTGATGTAATATTCCTAATGCTTATATGACCAAACTACTGAATGTCTGGGATGAAAGCCAGTATATATATGCAAATTGTTTTATTTGAAAAATCCCAAAAGAATGTTTTTAGGCGATACCGACTGCAAGTATAAATCCATATCACCAGAATATAGAAAAAATATTTGCAATAATTAGAATTTTAAAAAAAATTGTCAAGCACAAAAAGAGGGCTCATTGACACCAATGAAACCCCCCACCCTGCATACTATCCTTTACTATTAGCAGAGGGAAGGATCACAGTAAGGCTCCATTCAGACGTCCGTATGAATGGTCCGGATCCGTTCTGCATGGTGCGGATCTATTCATTTTCAATGGGGCCGGAAAAGCACTTCCGTTCCTCGGCCCCGCAAAGAAATAGAACATGTCCTATTCTTGTCCACAATAGCGGACAAGAATAGTCATTTTCTATTATAGTGCCGGCCATGTGCACATGGCCGGTGTCAATGTTTTGCGAATCCGCAAAACACTTACGGACGTGTGAATGGACCCTAAGGGTATGGAGGAAAGGATCACAGTATGGGTACGGAGGAAAGGATCACAGTAAGGGCCTGGCCACATGTGGAGTATACGCTGCAGATCTTCCCGCAGTGCTATTGCATGTGGAAAATCTGCAGCATTTACAGTAGCAGCAAAGTGGATGAGGTTTTAAAAAATCCCATCTATATGCTGCAGACAACATGTAGTGAGAATTTTCGAGGAGTTATCTGGGTTGCACCACTTCCGAGATCACGTGCCGTACGTTGGGAACGTGATCCTAGCCTAGGGTTAGAATCCCACAGTGAATGTGCGAGTCAGAGAAATTCAGACTTAGACATGCAATGTGGGTTCTGTGTACAGCACGTGATGCCGGAAGGTACTACTGCACGGGATCACAGCACAACCCAAATCACCCCTTTAAATCCACAGCATGTGAACTTATGCAGCAGATTTCCGCCTCTTCAATGCAGAGATTGAAATCCACAGCAAATATATATATATATATATATATATATATAACTCATGCAGATTTGCAGTGGATTTTCCCCACTAAAATATGTAATGTGTGGCCCTACCCTAATAGTTCTCCATACTCATCCAGGTAACTGCATCATAATGGACCAGGTGTGCCAATCTCGAGACATCTCTCGCACAGCTTACCAACTCCTTCAGCTCCCGCTGTCTGTCACACAACTGCTCGTACATCTTCTTCCCTACGTCTGTGCTCTCCAGGGTAGAGATGATCTGCAGCTGTGTGTCATTGTTTTCTATGATGTTGTATTCCAGCATCAGACATAGAATCTGGGAAAGGAAGGTAAATCTTCAGTTTCGTACATCCCTATCCCACTGTTTGCACAGACACATAATTGTAGTTCACCTGATTAAAACGCTAATTTTCATTTGTTGATCCTCTGCTCCGTTCCAGATTTATCATACATTTTCTTAATATGCAAATTAGGCCTTTGGTGCAGTGGTGGTGTCACCATTGCTCTTGTTGCACCTAAGCTCCACTCCTTCCTGGGACCAGCCCCTCCCTCACTGCTTTGATTGACAGGGACAGGCAAAGCAGAGCAGCCAGGGAGGGGGAGGGGGGGGGGGGCACAGAAAGGAGCAGAGCTTGGGTGCAAAAAGAGCAATGGTGATGCCCTAATTGCACCAAATGCCTAATTTGCATATTAAGAAAAAGCATCATAACTCGGGAACGGAGCTTCGGACCAACAAAAGAAAAACAGCGTTTTAAAAGGTGCAACAAGAGCTAGTCTAGTCTTGGTTAATACTACCCATTAGTTGGCCTACTTTGCAATGAACTTGTGGTCTACAGGGGTGATGCACAGAGCTGTGATTGACCTGGGAGACACAGTTCGTGTGTCGGCCACATCTCCTGGACTGACCGCGGCTCTCCTGACTTGAACAGACTGCATCACGGATGGAGATGCGGCCGACACACGGGTCGTGCTTCCAGAGCAGATCAGGGTCAAGTGAATCAGCCCTAAAGGGGTTGTCTGAGTTAAACAAAAACTTGGGCAGCCTCTGTAGATGGTTTAAAATAACATAATAAGTGCTAATTACTATCTTTTCATCCCCCTGGGTCTGGTCTTTCACCGCTTATCTCATCCTGGCTGCAGCGGTAATGTGCCATGCAAACAGGAGACTGTGCAGCCAATCATTGGCCTCAGTCGTATACAAGATGTCAATGTTAAGGCCGGTGATTGGCTGCAGCGGTGATGTGGTGTGCACAGAACATCACTGCTGCAGCCAAGAGGAATGGAGCACGATGCGGCAGAGGAGAAAAGTGGTTAGTATCTCTTTTTTGGGGGGGGATTTTAGACCCTTTTCAGCTGCTGCCTGAGCTTTTATTTTACTAGGACAACCCCTTTATGTCCCACCCCTTTCTACTAAGCCACACCCACTTGCCGTGCGAGATGCAAAAAATAGTAAAGGTGGCACATAAAACACGAGGCGGAATTCTGGCACATTTTTATTAGTAACTTTGCACCGGAGGTCGACAACATGAGTGGTATGGTAGGCATCAGTTTAATACCAAAAATGAGTCTTCCATACCTCACCTCTGATGTTGTTGACCTCCTTCAGCAGCACTGAAGGTTCTCAGAACCTCCGGGAACATTTACCTACATACGTGAGGCTGGTATCAGCCGCTCTTCATGCAAGCTGCACTTTTATCTGCCGGGAGCTGAGGGATCCTGTAAATTACAGAATCACGCGGTGTTCACGTTCTGAAGTAGAACGCCCATTTTACATCACCGCTCCTTCATTATGCACTTGCGTCCTGAGTCCACTTTTTTGTAATAGTGTCCACCCTTTCTCAGTCTCCCCCCTTCCTATTCTACAGTGCCGAGATATAATGGGGGATACAGGGAATTTTGCCAGATACACAATAAACGTTGCCATCTGTGCTGTTTGCTGCAAATCATTAACGCAATGTGTGCTCGGATACACAGTCCTCGCGGGTTCCCCTACCTCCACCATGGTCTGGTTTCCTCGCAAGGCAAGTAACATGCACGGCCCCAGCTTGTTTTCCGCCAGCGACAGAAGGAATTTCTTAGTCTTGTAGCACGAGCCCATTAAAATGTGAACCTGTGAATAAGAAATTAATTAGAACACTCATTATAATATCTAGACGTGTACTGGATATAAATAACCAATTATAAAATTGTAGAGCAGTCTAGATAAAAAAAATATCTATCTATAGACACACTGAAAACTCATTGAGACAAGTCACCCAAAATTGTATCAAAAAGTGGTTGGTTTGCTCAAGTAGATGGAAATCTGTCACAGACAATCTGTGTGAGGGTACTTTCACACTAGCGTTATTCTTTTCCGGCACAGAGTTCCGTCCGTCAGGGCTCAATACCGGAAAAAAACGGATCAGTTTTATCCTAATGCATTCTGAATGGAGAGAAATCTGTTCAGGATGCATCAGGATGTCTTCAGTTCAGTCACTGTACAGTTTTTGGACGGAGAAAATAGGTATTTTCTCCGTCCAAAAATTCCGGAACACTTGCCGGAATGCCGGTTTCGGCATTATTTTACATTGAAATGCATTAATGCCGGATCCGGCCCTGAGTTTTTCGGGAAAAACAAATCCGGTTTTGCGGTGTGCGCATGTGCAGCACCTTTAAAAATGTGAAAAAGATAAATACCGGATCCGTTTTTTCAGATGACAACCGGAGAGACGGATCCGGTATTGCAATACATTTGTGAGACGGATCCGCATCCGGATCCGTCTACAAATGGTATCCATTTGCATACAGATTGCGACGGAACTGCCTGCCGGAATCCAGTGACGCTAGTGTGGAAGTACCCTAAGACATTGGTCTTCTGAAAGAGGTGGTCTTTTTGAGAGGTTTCACTGTACATATAGGATAAAACATTTGTCAACCAGATAGTCGTCTAGGCTATGTACCATTATTTTCCTTTATTGCTCCAAGGCATCTGGAATAAATCTAGAACCTTCCTTGCAAATAGTCTTGACAAAACTCCTATTGTTTTGTGTATACAACAGAAACTGAGACCTATGTGTTTCCATGGTTACAGACTACAAACAAACTCTGTGTAGTCTGATCCTTCAGACAAACTTTCTTCTCTCTGTTCCTTGTTACCTATGGATCTAGATGAGTAAGTAGTATATAGGGTATACAGGATTAGTCTGTAGTCTATAATAATGTAGACACAAAGAAGCACAATTTATTTATTATATATATTTTTTTCTAAAAGGCCCATAAGTGGTGGTGGATCTGAAGTTATGAAGAGGCTCAGGCCTCTCCATAACTTCAGCGCATCCAGCGCCAGTTCTAAATGTAAGGCCTCTTGCACACGAACGTATTTTCCTATTTTCGTGTCCATTCCGTTTTTTTTGCGGACCGCATGCGGAACCATTCACTTCAATGGGTCAGCAAAAAAAAAAAAAAAAAAGTTACTCCGTGTGCATGTCCTATTATTGTCCGCATTACGGACAAGGATAGGACTGTTCTATGAAGAGCCAGCTGTTCTGTTCCGCAAAATACGGAATGCACACTGATGTCATTCGTATTTTTTGCGGACCGCAAAATACATACGGTTGTGTGCAAGAGGCCTGACAGCTTCCGAGCTGTCTTACATTTAGACAATTTTGTACACCTAAGACAGGCTTAAAAAATGATGAATGAGATGGGCCTGCCGGCCTATCCCTGCCCACGCCACTCCCACAATTTTAGACCTGGGGGCGAGAAGGGCGGAGTTGCAGATAGTGCCGCAACTAACTGTTGTGCCTGAAATACACCTAATTTAGATGCATTTCAGAATAGTAAATGACCCCCCAAGACTTATTTCAGATGCATTGGATTAGTAGGGAAAAAACATGCATGGAAAGGTGTACACCGCTTTTAAGGTGGACATGACTACTTTCTTGAGGCAACTCTCCTGAAGAAAGCTGGGCTTTGACCGTCGGAACCCACAATCAGCTGATATGTACTACATCTGGATTTTGTTGTGGATTAACTCGTATGGCATTTCTGCAGTCTCTTCCTTGGCCAGTGTTGTCTGGCTTTTTGGCAGCTCAGTTCCATTGAAATAAACGGGACTGAGCTGCTGTACACTGTGCTTGGTACACTATGACGCAGTTGTCCGAACACCTTGACCTAATTAAAACAGCTTATTGGCAGAAGTTGGCCCCCCACCGATCAGATATAGTTCTCCTATCCTGAAGGTAAGTCATCAATATTTTACTCTCAGAAAACTCCTTTAAATAATATTTAAAGGGGTTATCCCATGGTTAATGTAAAAAATGAAAATCAGACATCATACAATACATGACAATCTCTTTCTAACAAAGCTAGAACCAGCCCTGTACCTCACATGGATCCAGAGATCTCCTCATTCATTGCTCTGCTAGATTGGTATCAAGCTGACAGCTCAGGAGGTGTGTCCATGCTCTCCCTATCACAGCTCAGGAGGTGTGTCCATGCTCTCCCTATCACAGCTCAGGAGGTGTGTCCATGCTCTCCCTATCACAGCTCAGGAGGTGTGTCACTTTTGCTGCAGCTCAGGAAGCAGTTAAAGGATGGAACTGAGCATGTGCGTCCACCTCAGCGAGGTGGACAGAGAAATAAAAAAAAGAACAAACAGCAGGTGGCGCTATATAGATTATTTTTTTTTTTTTTTAAACAGCTCAGTGGCTATGTTAAATTTTTTATGACATTCAATTAGAAAAGTATTCAGATCCAGGTGCTGGTTTGCAAACTCCAGAAAATATGTTTCCTTTAATGTAGGGGCTTCAATTCAAAGGGGCAGTCAACTTTTGAAGATTCGGATTTCAGTTTCTTAACATCATGGGTATAGAGAGAGAACATAAATCTGGGCGTGTAGATCAGTGATGGCAACCCTTTTTTAGAGGCAGAGTGCCCAGACTGTACCCCAAAACACACTTTTTTATTGCAAAGTGCCAAAACGGAAATTTAACCGGAACACTACAGTCTATTATATTCTATCTTCCATGTACTTTATCATTTAGCCATAACAGCCTGCATACATTCAGTGCGCTGCCTGCGCTGATGAATGGCAGGAAAAGTCTAAGGCATATTGGTACACCATAGACATTTTCCATGGTGCAGGTGCCCACAGAGAGGGCTCTGAGTGCCGCCTCTGGCACCTGTGCCATAGATTTGCCACCACTGGGGTAGATGGTTAGTATATATGGAATAGGCCACCAACATTTATTCCTGGAAATCCTTTAGCTTTGTAACTTAACTAACTGGATTATTGTTACTTCAGATAATAAAATTTGATATTTCTTCCAATTGTCTTGTCTTTAGAAAGTTACCTTCAAGGAAACAGAACTACACTAAAAAGACTGGGAGAACAACTCCTGGCTTCCTAGCCATACTACATGGACGTGGTTTCCGCCCGTCTCTCTTCTCGCAGCTTTATGGCACAGAGGCCCGTTGTGTAATCATTTTAAAAATAAATGACATCATTAGACGCCAAGTGCCACCATGCTGGTCTGTGCAGAATGCAACGACATCATTTACATGAGGAGGAACAGAAACTTGCACTTCTCAACTTCATAGAAATCAGATCTCAGGGCTTTGGTCACCATACTTGTAAGCTTTAATAATTAGCACCTCTAATTGACCCCACGGCTGGCAGGATCTTGTGAGCAGTATGAGCTCGTGAGCCAAGCCTTGACCTTATGTTTCATCCCTAATCAGCTGAATATTGAAGGGGTTGCGTAGTCTGATAGAAGTACAAGAGCACATGGATCGCTCCCGACTCTACTGATCAAAGCTGATCGGACAGGCTGCAGCTAGAAGTCTCCATGGATGAGATATCTAGGATATGAAAAGCTGTGGTCGTATCCTGTCCAGAGAGCTGTGGAACGGTGAACGACAGGTAATAATCTCCCCCATAGTCCAGTTATTCCTAAGATTTGGGCCAATAGCTGAACTTTTCACAGGCCCTTAGCAACTGAAATGGACATGTTGGTAAATCGGTCAGTGCCGGTCACTTTTGCACAAATAGTCTTCGCAAATGAATAGAAAAATGCTCAACAAATATCAGCATTTTTTTCACAAATTATATTAAAGAAGAAACACATCACCATCACAGCCGCTTATTATTGTCCGAACAGGATCAATAAGGCAGCATATGAGCTTGGAAGAAAATAATGACATTATCAAGATACTCAAAGAGTTAAGGGGGGTCGTCCAACCCGTTACAAGTGATAGCCTGTCCACAGATAGCAGGACTTGGCGGGAGTTCAACATCCTACACCCTCGCTGATGCTGGATCTGCACAGCTCCATCCACTGTGCAGTGGACGAAGCTGGTTACTGCACTGACTTCCATGGGAGCAGCTCCATCCAAGCGGTGTAGTTCTGGCGCTGACTTCCGGTACTGGAGCTACTGCAGGTATGGGATGTCAGACCCCCACCAATCAGATAGTATTGGCCTATCCTGTCGATAAATTTACGGCATGTTACTGTATACACCATGTATGCAGTACAGTAGTGGACAACCCCATGAGCCATTAGGTTACTAGCGACCTACTAAAAAATAATCCTCAGAAAGGGGGAAGGGGGGCTCATGCTGAACTCCTTCCTCTTCATGATGTAAAAGGCCTCCTTTTCCATGCAGCCGCCACTAGGGGGAGCTCAGCGCAAAGATATTATTTCAGTTTCCAGTGAATAGTAACTGCATAAATTCCTATGCACTGAGCTCCCCCTAGTGGTGGCTGCAGGCAGCTGTTTACCAGAAGGGAAATATGAGCTTTATCAATGTATTTTTGCCAGTTGTCTGGTGTGAATACATTCAGAAATATGGTGGTGAAAATGAGCGCCATATTTATGAAGCACCTGTTTGACTTTTTCTGAACTTTTTTTTAATTAGAATTCATTTCACTTAATAAAATAAGTAAATTCATCTGAAATCGGGGGCATTGCACTGTGCGTTGCCTGGGAGTGATTGTTGCATGCGTATAGGGGCACGGGGGCTCTTACTAAGTTTTTGTTATGGGTCCCTATGAAATCCGTGTATGGCGTCAAACCAGATGTTTTCTGCAAGGGACCGCAGAGGTGCAGCGCCGGCCGGGAGGAGAAGGAGCTGAGCAGATAAGTAGGCTTCTCTTTACGCCCAACCCCTTCCCTCCCATTCTAGCACAACTCTTTTAAGAGCGAGTCATTTGATGCCCAAGTGGGAAATACGGCACTTCCTGAGGATCAAAATTCCCTTTTGGTTGCTAAGAGTTACGACATTTCTTATTCTCCACTTCATATAGTGTACAAAGGGAAGGGGGACTTCTGTTACTCAGCATGACCAGCTGTGACTGGGATTTACACCGGTATCATCCACAGGATATAAATTCTTCCTTTGAGATGGAAACTCTGGTGGGTGTTGTGTTTCAGGTTGTAGTCCAGCAAGCGAACATACATGGTATACAGTAACAGGCCGTAAATTTCAAAGGCAAACATTTATCAACATTCCTCCTAAATCCAGGGCTGCTAGAGATGATGTACAGAAGTGCGACTGCTGTTTTGGCAGAGGGGAGAGCTATGTAGAAACATTCTCCTATGGGCAAATTTTTTATAGATGTCTGAAAACATGGAGGTCTCCACACATTTTATTTGTAGAGAAATGAGGAACCGCACTCTGTTTAGAAGTAGTATCACCGGTGCCGATCAAGGGCTTATAAGGCCGTATCCAAATGATAAAAATTTGAGGCACTCAGTCCGTAGGTTTTGCAATTCAAAAGATTTTTTATTTTTATTATTTTTTCATGTTTTCTGCATCATCCATATGCCCGTGAAAAATAAGGAATAACAGATTATTTCTGACCAGACGTTTCGGTCAGGGTGGACCTTCATCAGTGGTCATGTTATCTGTATGCTGGGTAAAGGTTTGCCTGGGCGCACATTTTATGCCCAGCTTAACCAAGAAATCTTTATTATTTAAGCCTAAGAGGAGCTCACTACAAGAGTAATTTTGTGTGTGTACAGCCACATGGACTAAACACTATTGATACTACTATTAGAAAAGGAGCCTTAAGAGGGACTTAAAAAATATCCTATCTTGTAATTCTCAATTAAAAGAGGTGTTGCGCATACAAAAAGTGTCCCTCACGCTGGAGCACCCAGCATGTACCTGCATTACACGACCACACTGATTTCAATGAGAGTGGTGTAATACTTCATTTCCCCTGTTGGAGTGCTGCAGGGTAACTGAACTCTTGCTGCCGTGTTCTCCCACAGATATCAGCTAATCATTGGGGGGATCACAGAAGTGGGACCCCTGTTATCCTTAGCATTCTTAAAAAAAAAAAAAAAACTGGGATTGTCCAAAGCAAAACCACTTAATTCCAGAGATGAACAGATAATTCTTAAAGGGGTTTTCCAGCTCCAACACCAATTTTAGCTAGGGCCAGGACAGTGCTGTACCTGAAGTTGTACTCACCTGCTCCCTGCCACTCCATTCTGGACCGCTGCAGCCAGTGGTGAACCTGTCTGAAAGTTTACACGCCAAGGACCGGAAGGAGCTAGACCTTTGGTGCTGGAAAGTAGCTGCAGGGAGCAGATGGGTGCCCTAGCTAAAATGGGGGGTGAAGCTGGAAAACTTTAAGAATGCAGCTTATTATATTAGAATGATCCAAGCCATGCATTTGTAATGAAGGCCAGTCCAAAGTTGGCACATCAGTTGAACAAAGCTGGAGTTATTCTAATTCTACCTTCATACCAGCAGAAATGTAACCCTAGAGGCTGAACCGATATACCCTATCTGTTTTATGTAGTGTTATTACAGTTGGGGTGACAGAAGCTAGAAGAGAACCAAGGTCCAAAGACCAGACAGAGGAGTTGAGTCCCCGAATAGTCTAGTGATATACAGTATGTGGCTGATGAGAAGGCACAATAGCATATCTTAAACACAACAAAAAAACAGCAAAAAGCCAAAGATCTAAGTGTTAAGAACAATCAATGGCTTTCGCCCATCAACTCCTCAAATCCATAAAAATCAAACTCACATTATTGCAGACACGTACCATACTGGCAAAAAGTTCACCGTCGTCATCACAGGCAACCCCTCCGGGGCTGTACAGCTGGAACCAACCGTCTTTCCCAGCTCTGACGCTTAAGAGACATGAGTGGACCTGCGGGAGAAGGAATGTGATATTTTTCAGACATTCAAGAAAAGAACATATGTTGGCTGCAAATTTCCAGAACTGGGGGGAGGGGGGGCCTATAAGGCCCTTTTGGCAATAAAAGCCACGTGGGCGACATGTGCAAGTTCTACATGCACCCCATTATTAGATCCCAAACATATAATATCAAGGACCATCAGCAGAAAATCTTCAATTTCTAAAAAGGCCCAGGACACCACTGTAAAGCTTCCAGACAGAACTCCCCTTCAAACATAAATGTTTCCATTACATATAGAGAAGGATCCCCAGTACAGTTACCCAAATATGTCCCACCACGCCATCTCGTCAAGAGAACTACTCTGCAAATGTAATTTGTGTTATTACAACGATCCAACGGGAATACAAGTTTTTCCAAAACAAATGTTAAAAATAAAATTTTCTTTGCGGGAAAATAGAAGATAGTTAATAAAGGAGAAAAAATGCTAAATTCACTGAATGTATTCAAATACTGCCAAAAAATCCCAAAAGACATAATTATGGCTTATATGTGCTATTTTAGTGGAGGAAAAAGCAGCAGCACAAAAGGGATCTTTTGGATGGGGCTGACTACACCAAAGAAAGATGAGCACAATTTTTTTTTATATCATTGCCCCAATGCATGGTTGAACTGGGTTGTTCAAAGCCAAGGCCAGTAGAGCCAGTGTTCCCCACAACATGTTATTGTTAGTACAAGGCCTGAGGATGTGAGGTGCGACAGAGACATTAAAGAGAAGAGGGAGAATTCTCGTGTCATGCACCGCCCACTCAGCCTAGCACTAGGCACAACACCATGTATGACTTCTCCCTGGACTATTCCTTTGAAAGGGTTTTCAGGAGATTTTTTAACTAATGACCTATCCTCTGGATAAATCATCAATATCTGATCGGTGGAGATCAGACACCTGGAACCCCCATCGATCAGCTGTTTGAGAAAGCAGGGGATCTCACAGTAGCGCCACTGCCTTCTTGCAGCTTACCCTAGACAATGTGCCGTCACGTTCATCAGTCACGTGGCCTAGGCGCAGCTCAGCCCCAGTGAAGTGAATGGAGCCAAGCTGCGATACCAAGCACAACCATTATACATTATACAGCACTGGGCTTGGCGAGCTGAGAGAAGCCCGTCACATTCCTGTGAGCGCCCCTGCCTTCTCAAAACGGCTGATCCATGGGGGTCCTGGGTGTCAGACCACCACCGATCACATAATGATGACCTATCCTATCAGTAAAAAAAAAAAAAGTCTCAGAATACCCCTTTAAGGTCAGCTAAGGCAATTTCCCATTGGAAAGAAAGGTGACAATCTAAATGTAGTCTGAACTAGGTCATGAAAAATGCCACCACACATGTAAGGTCCTATCCATATTCTGGAAATATTGTAAAACGAGGTATATGAAGAACGTGCATGTGAACGACCAAAAACTTGTCACCGACAGTGGTGAGAATATACAACAATCTGCAGTATCAGGAAATCAGTACACGGCACCAAAAGGACCTCTGCTGCTGGTGGGTGAATTCTGTTATAAGGGTAACAGAATTTTGGGGTAGACTAAGAAATATCCACCTATAGAATGAAGCATTCCGAAAGATGAAACTGCTCGCTGGGCAAACGCCTTGGACATAAAAGGGGAGTAGAAACCATTCAGCAGGATTTGTTACATTTCTCTCAAGGGCCCCTTTAACACACACAGTATACGTGTTCCCATAATCACTGGTGGGGAGGGCAGAAAATTCAGACTGTAAAAAAACCTGTTCTTTGTGCATAAACATCTGACCCAGTTTACAGGAAATGAGAAGTGTTTCCTAATGACAGCGGTAATGCTATGAGGTCATCAGTTAACCTCAGACTAACATTGCACATCGTCTCGTAGACTCGCAGAAAATGGTCAGAGAGCTGACTGCAAGGCTCTGAACGGAGCGCTGCAGAAACATCTCTTATTGCATGTATAACCTGAGCCTTTAGGCCTCTTACACACAAACGTTGTGCATCCGTTCCGTGCATTGGGGACCGCAATTTGCGGTCCCCAATGCACGGGCAAAGTCCGTGCGGTGGCTGGGATGGCTCGAGACCCATTCAACTTGAATGGGTCCGTGATGATTCCGCACCGCAAAAAAAAATAGAACAAGTTCTATTTTTTTCCGGACAGAAACACCATGGAAGCACTCCGTTCCGCTTCTCCGCGATTGCAGACCCATTCAAGTGAATGGATCCGTGACGTGGAGTGCACAACGGGCCGGTGCCCATGTATACCAGACCCGCCGTATGCGGGCTGCAATACGGCCACAGGCACACAATGTCCGTGTGCAAGTGGCCTTATTTTTAGTAAATGTTGTGTGTTTCAGGCTCTGAATACTTGAGATATTTAGCCACAGGTATGACTGTTTATGCATTTTTGGTTTTTGTTACAGTTTGGTGCAAAATTTCATGAAGGCGCCCTGGTTAGCCATTTCACAATGGAGCAGGTTTCTACTTAAAAAAAAAAAATAGGTATGTGTATAATAAGAATTTTGTAATTTTATAATTAAGCTTTGAAAGTTTGGATATAATATTTGAAGATCTCTGTTTTGGCAGCAGAAAGGCTAAGAGATTTTTTTTTAACCAGTAAAAAAAAAAAAATGTCATAACATATTTCTGATGTGAGCAAGTGACCGTAAAAAAAAATCATGGAGATCCCACTGCTCTATTTTACCAATCTCCAGGGGCGGATTGGGAACTTAAAATGGCCCTGGGAAAAAAATAAAAAGTAGTCCCATGTTGTAGGTGGGTCCAAATTGACGGGACAACAAAAGTAGGCGGGGCCTGCAATACCGTAGTGCAGCACAGAATACCACCCCAGAAGAACCAAATACCACAGGGCAGCACAAAATAATGCTGCCACAACCACAGTATTCACCTGTATCACAGCTGAGTTTAAGAGGGCACCTGTGGGCGTTGAGCATCAGATCATTATGTACCTGGCCTGCGGCCATCAAGAAGGCTTGAGTGGCCCCCTAGGCATCGGCTCTCTGGGAAATTTCCCTGTAGGGTCTATGGCTAATCTGCCCCTACACAAGCCTGCACCAAATTTACAAGGTAACTTTCAACTTACTTTTAGGGTAATTGCACATGGTGCAGATTTGTATGCAGTGAAAATAGAAGGAAAAACGCAAAAATCTGCACTATTTATTGCAATTTTTGTGCAGTTTTTGGTGTGGATTTCTGTGTGTTTCATCAATCCCACTGAAGTCTATGGGGAAACCACAATACATCAGCTGTGTAGCTGCACCAACAACTGACATGCTGCAGATTTTAAAAGCTGGACCGTAAGTTAATTTCCGCACATACTAAATAAGCAATGTGTACATGAGGTTCGGAAAGTCTCATTCACTTTGCTGGTACTGTATTACACTGCAGATTTTCTGCACGAGAATCCAGGCGTAATATGCACAGCGTGCATATACCCCAAGTGTACATCTATACGTGGCTAAAAATACAGCAGAAAAATGAGCTGCATTTTCACAGCAAAAACCACAACAAAAAACGTAACAAAAACTGCATGTATTGTATGCGGTTTTTGCTCTGGAAAGAGGGATCCGTAGCATAAATAGACACACTGCGTCTTTCGTACGCAGCACGTGGATGAGAGTTCTTAAAATCTCGTCTACTGTTTTCCGGTAATGCGAAACGCAACAGCATATTGACAGCTACTCAGTCATGTGTGAACCTGGATTAAAGGGGTTGTCTCATTTCAGTGGCATTTATCATGAAGAGAAAGTTAAGTTAAGTTAATACAAGCCACTTACTAATGTATTGGGATTGTCCATATTGCTTCCTTTGCTGGCTGGATTCACTTTTCCATCACATTATACACTGCTCGATTCCATGGTTACAGACCACCCTGCAATCCATCAGTGGTGGTCGTGCTTTCACAATATAGGAAAAAGCCCTAGCCTCTGTGTGCTCCCACGGTCCCGGCGACCAGAGAGGCTGACACTTTTTCCTATAGCATGCAAGCACAACAACCACAGATGGATTGCAGGGTGGTCGTAACCATGGAAACGAGCCGTGTATAACGTGATGGAAAAATAAATCCAGCCAGCAAAGAAGGCAATATGGACAATCCCAATACATTAGTAAGTGCCTTGTAGTAACTTTATCTACATAATAAATGCCACTTGCTGAAGTGAGAGGACCCCTTTAAGGCTACCTACACACGGTGCCGATTTGTATGCAAAAAATCTACATGAAATTTGCACCAAAACTGAATTTTAAAAACAATTGCACTATTTATCATGGTTTTGGTCCATTTTTATGCACTTTTTGTTGCGCTTTTTCTATTTATGTTAACAAACCCATTGAAGTCTTAGGGGAAAACCACTCTAAAGAAGGCGAGGAATGGCACAAACAACTGATATGCTGTGGATTTGAAAATCCGCACGGCAGGGCAATTTCCACAACGAAAATATACCCAAAGTGTACATAAGATTTGTCACATCTCATTCACTTTTCAGGTACTATAATTACGTTGTTTTTTGTTTTTGTTATTTTTTTTTGCATGAAAATCAGCATGGAAAACCTGTACGTAATCCGCATCATGGGCAGTTACCCTTAGACTACCAGCGTTTCAGGGACATTTCACAATACAAAATGAACAAAATTTACATAGCAAACCCTAATAATAGAGAAAAGGCTTAGAGACAGAACAGCCACAATGGTGGATCTGGGCAATAATTTCCATGACAGTAAAAATAAATTGAAGCCTAAAACGTGCATTTTAATCCCAGCTGGCCTGCAATAACACCAGCTATCCAAGCTGTTCACACCATCATTGGCCCCAGGGGAAATCCTTACCTCTTGCCTGGGGTCCTCTGCAAATCTCTGAATGACGTATTTCAGTTCCCTACATGGGCAGGACAAGAAAACACAAGTTACTTGGCTCCGCTGGGAAGTTCTGCCTTGATTAGATACACATACAGTAATAACATGTCATTTAACAAGACCGCGAGGAACGCGTGTTTTCCTACACTGTTCATTTTTACTGATAAATCACAATGGTTGGATTCTACTACATGAAAAGAATGTCGTTGACAGGGTGTGTTCAGAAAGACTAGGAAATAGGTTTGAGATATTTTTGCTATTTCGGTATTACGCAGCACATGGGGTATTCATACCCTGCATTCTCAGCATTAGACATTGCAGTAAGTAATACTCACTTTGTGAAGGTTTCATGGGCAAGAGCTCTGAAAAAAAAAAAAAAAGAAACACATACATTACTTCTATATTTTCAAAGGTAAAATTGTCCATTTAGGACCATATAAGCTATGTACAGTGCACTTAACATTTTTTTCTTTTTTAAAAGGTCTTGAATGGAATAGGTTCCTGCCTTAATGAGATCACCTTGCCGTGGTTGGTGGGCACAGTATATTCTTAGCCAAAATATACTGGCTAAGAATCTCAGATTTTATCGTATCAGAAAGAGCTTTTAGTCCATATATAATTTTTGCATCTAGTGTTATCGGAGTATTATTTTTTGTTATTTATTTTTTTATTTTTTACTTTTTGGTTTAGGAGATGGTAAATGAGATATGTTTAGATTTGAAGGCTTCTCCCCGTGGGAGGAAAGGGGTATTCTTTTCCTCCATCAGATCCATTCGGGAGGGAGTATTAAATAGTCGTTTGCACAGCTTCAGGCAGAGTTCAGTCTCCCTAGAAATGTTTTCTACCAATATCTTTAACTGAGACATGCATATCAAAGGCAATTTAAAGATGGTTTGCTGCTCCCAGCTTCCCCTCCTATAGTACAACAATTGCTATGTGGTGGTGGTAGTGCTAAGGGACTCATCTCTCTGATCTATCGACATCTATTTAATAAATGTTACTCATCAAGTTCTTAGTCAGTAAAAGATAAATGGGAACGAGACGCTGGTGGCATCTTCCAGGAACAATGGGATACGATCCTGTCCTTAACCCCTAGTCTTGCGCTTAGTGAGGCACAGAGATGGTCTCCGATATATCTGGTACATAGAGTATATCGAACCCCTGCATTCCTGTAGAATATAGGATTGCGGAGGGACTCGAAATGCCCTAGATGTGAAAGGACGGATGCTTCTTCGTTACACAAGTTCTGGGAGTGCTCTGAGTTGAGGGCCTACTGGGAAGGTGTATTAAGGATCATTGCTAAAACAACTCGGATACAGATACAAAGGGACCCCAGGGTTTGTGTGCTGGGAATTTTAGATTCACCAGGACTTGATCATAAAATTTCCTTGTGTATTCAAAGAATGCTTTTCCTGGCAAGAGTGTTGATTGCTGAACATTGGATACAGAGTAGCCCGCCTACCAGACAGGAATTTGTGAACCGCTTAAACACAATTTTACGATTTGAAAGGGGGGGGGGTCTACCTGAAAAGGAGATGCCCTGCCAAGTTTATGAAAACATAGGAGGGGGGGGGGGTTGGTTTGCGGTCCCCGAATTAGCGTCTGTGGCGTTGACGAGGGATTGTTTGAGAGGGCAACTGTCCAAATTGGGGCAAATGATATGAACATCTCCATGGCTCTTGGCCTGTTTTTTACAGCTGCACCTGATTTATATATTTAGTGACATTCCAATGTATAGGATATTATTTATATAGCGCCTACCATATTAGATTGTGGTA
Organism: Bufo bufo; assembly: GCF_905171765.1. Lineage (NCBI taxonomy): Eukaryota > Metazoa > Chordata > Amphibia > Anura > Bufonidae > Bufo > Bufo bufo. The sequence continues at coordinate 117,495,696 of NC_053398.1, read as the reverse complement.
TTTTTATTTTATTTTCTGTTTTTTGCTCTTTTAGATGTGGTCAGTTTATATCGTCTCTCTGCAGGACAGTTAGCTGGGGGGGGGTGGGGGTGTATTTGTATCATATGATGTCTATATTTGTCCACCTGTGTGGATATCTTTGTAAAAATTATTCTGAAACTATGCACTATTTGTATATGTAAAACTTTATTTAATCAATAAAAATTATACAGGATTACAAAAAGGAACTGCTAAATGAGATGACGCACCAGCACATCAACTACAGGCCAATAGTTACACTCATCAGAAATGATTAAAGAGGACCTTTCACCTCTCCTGACCTGCCTGTTTTAATAGATTCATGCATTCCCCATGTAATAACAATTCTGAAGCCTCTATTCTTATCATTGGTGGATCCAACCTGGCACAGTATCAGCTTAGCACAGTTATTTTTGGGGGACATTATGGTTACACTATTAGTGTCAGGGGCACTATTTGCTGGGCGCAGTAACTAGTATTTTCAGGGGGTTTATCTGTTTCTACAGTATAGTTTTGGGGGGCACAGCGTCTCAGTATTGGGGGTGCATGATGGGATGTTGAGAAGGTGGGAGAACAAGTAGGAAACTAAGATGTCTGTCTGTCTAACTGTGCAGAGATGAGAGATGGCTGAAAGAAATCATCATGGTGGTCTGGTCTGAATGGAGAAGATGAAGAAAGAGAACATCTACATCTAAGGAGACGGTCACTGGATGTAAGAGGTATTGGCGCGATATATGGGTGTGGGTGAGGCTTGAGGGTGTGCGGGGACACAGGGGCCCCATAATCTCCTATTGCCCCTCCTGAGACCAGGCTCTGGATCCGCCACTGATTCTTATGGCTCTATGTTGTGCCATTCCTTTATTATTTCTACTAGAAGTTATGACTGAATTGCAGTCTGCAGTAAGGGTACAGAGGGGAGGTAACCAGTTGGGGGGGTGTACCTGCACAGACTTACTTTATCCAATTAGTGCTGCTATTTTCATACTGGGCAGGTACACCCCCCCAGCTTGTTTACCACCCCGCTGTACCCTTACTGCAGACTGCTAGCAATTCAGTCATAACTTCTAGTAAAAATAAAGGAATGGCACAACATAAAACCATAAGTCTAGATGCTCCAGAATTGTTATTACACGGGGAAAGCATGTAGCTAGTAAAACAGACATGTCAGGAGAGGTGAAAGGTCTTCTCTAATTACACAGAAAAGCTGTTTTCTGGCCACCTTGATTTCTAAAGAGCATCCAGGTAAAATTGAGGACACTGCATGGCAACACCAAATGGCACCAGTTAGCGGCACAGACATGTCAATCACATGCATGGCAAGTGCTGACCAGGATTAGCACTAAAAAGGAAGCAAAATGGCTTGAGCACCGAAGTATTTGTGTTTTTTTTTTTTATTATGGCCTGCAGCTACTAATGTAAGTAGACTAAGATTTTTTTTTTGCATAAATTGCTCCAAAAAATGCTGCAACCTGGAGCATCTCAGTTTAGCGAAAGTTCCTTTGTCTGCTCCAAAAAGGGATGTGGCTTACTAGAAAAGGGTGGGCCGCACATGCATCTAAGTTCTGTCTTAAAGGAAGCCAACCGATAGTTGGTATAGAGCGAGAGAAAAGTGTCGATCCCTGCACCAGATTTATCCTCCAGCGCCTGCGATAAATCCGATGCAGGTCTAGACAGCCGGTCTAAGTTTACGCTATCTACAAGTTTAGTAAATCTGCCCCAGTTTGTGTTTAAAGAATGTCTGCAGGGTAACATGAAGTCCCCATCACCACTTACTGTAAAGGAGTTTTCTGGGATTTTACTACTGATGAACTATCCTCAGGATAGCTTATTGGTAGCTGATCGGTGGGGGTCTAACATGTAGGACCCCCATCAATCAGCTATTTGAAAAGGTACCGGTGCTCCTGTGAGCGCCGCGGCCTTCTCAGTGCTTAAACCAAGCACAGCGCCGTACATTGTATAGTCACTGTGGTCGGTATCGTAGCTCAGCTCCATTCACTTCAATAGGGCTGGGCGCGATACCAAGCAGAGCCGCTATACAAGGCCCTAACATGATACCAAGAGCGTTCAAATTACAGCAAAAACACACGACCCTTCACGGGAGAGGAACATTTTGGAGGTGCCGTCTCGCTTTTCTCCATCCTGATGCTGGCCTCGGCCACACGCTCATAAACTTTATCCTGTGACTACTTTTGTTTTGTCAGAGATCCCAAGTGAGTTAATTAAACCTTGGTCGCATCTTCATTAATGAGACCGACAAAGCAATTAGAGGTGGCATGGCAAAGTAAATTGCATCACTTACAGTGGAATAATGCAGTCCCCCGCGCATTGCTGAAAGACAAATTTGGCCGAATGACGCCAGTGTGTTTTTTGCTGCCTCCACCTTTAATACCTGCAGTCACCTTGCTGATGCACAGTAACCAGGACCCTCTGAGACAGTTTGTGGTAAATGGCACAATTACAGCTGTTAATGGCTATTCTCCATGGAGCACAAACGCTCATTAGTCCGCTCCTCAAGGATTGCTGTTGTTTCAGAGGCATACATATTGCTTCAGTTCCATCAAAACAAGAACATGTGTCTCTCATCCGACTGTGAGCCTTGCATGCAGAGTGCCTTGACCTCATCCCCTAAATAGAGATTTTAGGGGGCTGCAGCCACTACAATATGCCATTAGGGCATGAATTCCTGGATCAGTCCCACCTGTCTTGCTGTTTATAGTACCACCGTCGGCTTTTGTGGCAGAGTAACCTTCAGGCCCTGTAAAGAACTTGGACAAGGGTGTGACTTCAACCCCTGTAGCTATGCCGCTGTTCCCTAATTTAAAGGGGTTATCCAGAGACCATAAAAGACAAGCTCACAAACACTGGTAATCACCACTATGCGCTACTACTCTTTCACGATTATTTAAACATTTTAGCCTTCCTCACTAACCCTTTAAACCGCTATTGCTGCTCATAAAATTTCGGGTATTGGGCAGGGCTTGCAATGTCCAACCACGTAAAAAACTGACAGGCTCCCTGGTTACAAACCGCTTTTTCAGAGAAAATGCAGTGATTTGGTGAAAATATAGTTTAAACTAAGACAGGAACAGGGAGAAGAGTCATGGAGGTGGATCTACCACAGCTTCTCCCCACCTGGCTTGGTCAGATTGACAGGTTTCTCCCTATTTGAGTTCAGCTAAAGACCTGTCAATGAAGCAAAGCCTGGCAGGGAGAAGCAGGTGAGGAACAGCCTCCATGACTCTTCTCACTTTTCCTGTTTTACTTTAAAACTAGATGGTCTCCCAGTCTGTGCGCGATAAAACATAGATGTCCGTAACCGGGGACCCTGTTGGGATTTCATGCTGCCTGATCCATGAAGCTCCTAACAGGTTCTCTTTAACAAGTACGACTGAATTTGTAAAACTCTTGTCAAATGTTTTCACAGGCTAATGGGTAGTGTTGAGCTAATCAAAGTCTGACTTTGATTCAAATTTTAGGAAAAACTTGATTCGCCACAAAGCTGAATTTCCTTGCGCTTCGTGGTAAATCTATTTTTACTGAAATGGCGGTAAAAAAAAACCTAAAAAAACCCAAACATACCTCATCCATTTGCTCGAAGAGATGCCGTCGCAGCCATCTTGACTGGCCTAGATGACGTGATGATTTTGCTCAGTTTCTTCAATCAAGATGGCCCCGAGCAAATGGATGAGGTATGTTTTTTTTTTTTTTTTACCCTTATTGAAAGGCCTCAATTTTAATGTCAGAAGCTGCGTTCATCGCTGAGGGGTTCAATGACGAGTTCACAGTTCATAAGCTACTGTAGTATTGTCACCAATCACATAGGTCTCAAGGATAAATACGGACAGCTCCCCCATAGAATTTAATGGAGCCGAAACCATATGATTAAAAACAAGTTTCGCAAACCTACAAGTTTACACACGGTACAGAATATTTCTATCACCAAAGGGTAACCCGTGTCACCATCGCAAAACGATACTGAGTCACAAGCCATTTGGCTCACAAAACTCATAAAAGTAAATGTAACACTGAATTCTGGGACACGTGATGGTTTCATTTGCCCATACCTATTAATAAACAGGGGAACGACGTCTGACCAATCCTATCCATATTTTCATCTTCAAGTCCTAATCCCTGTATTATGTGAATTGCATTTGCGGGATAAAAATAACGGTTCTCTTTTTACATATACACGTGTGGACTTGTGTCACCATTGATTTTCAAATTCAGGACACTTCGTTGCTGCCTGCATATCTAGCAGGCAACAGTCTATGCTGTGGAGACTCTCCCCCGAAGAAGGATTGGACAGCTAAACTCCAATATGTCTGACCCTTTGTTTTGAAGGGAGTTAAGCCACTACCAAAAGGCGTTTCTGGCTTATACATGCACGTTCGGATGAGCAGGGTGTGACATTTAGGCATTGGCTGAAAGATTTTTCAACCATCAAGGCCCCTTCATGGTCTGACACAGAAGGCAATTATCGGGAATGAACCGTTCCCAATAACTGCTGCTTGTTAAAGCAGGTGAAAGCTGGATTTACATGCAGCAACCATCTCCGCTGTATGGGGACGACCAATCATTAGAGTGATCACTCGTCCCCATACAGATATATTGCTTCTGGGCAGCAGATGACTGTTTAGACAGCATAATCTGCTGCCCAGAAATGATGATTTAGGTGTCTGAACCAGTGATGCCTCCACCCAATGAATAAGGGATTTGCTCGTTCATCAGGTGATCTGAGGCACCTTTAGGCCTCATGCACACAACAGTTGTTTTTGCGTCCGCTAAAAAAACCAGATGCGGCATCCGTTTTTTTTGGAGGATCCGTTTTTTCCCCACAGATCCCTTGTAATAAATGCCTATCCTTGTCCGCAAAAGTGAAAAAAGTAGGACATGCACTATTTTTTTTTGCTGAAGGGAAACACGGACAACGGACGTGGAACACAAATGGATGAACTATCAGCATTTTTTTGCGGACCCATTGAAATGAAAGGATCCCCATCCTATCTGCAAAAAAAAAAAAAACGGAATGGAGGCCGAGAAAAACAACTGTCGTGTGCAGTAGGCCTTAGACAGGGCAATCATTGGGAACCAGCATTCTTAGGAACAGTCCCTCCTGATAATTGCCCCATAAAAGGGGCCTTTAGGTCTACGAGCCCCTCTACACTTGCCAAACATTGGGCAGATCATCGCTAACAATCGTTGTAGAAACGCACGCTAGCGATAAGTGCCGCAGATTACCTGATAAACGAGCTAAACGCTCATTCGTTGGGTCACCTAAATCATTGTTTACTGGCAGCAGATCGTGCTGTCTAAATAGCATTAACAGGACGGAGATGACATATGTCTCCTTTTCCATGATGACGGCTGCCCTCCGGCCCCAGCATTACTTCTGCATTAAGAGCATTTGACGTCACATTCAGACGAGGCTCATTTTTTTTGTAACTGCTTCCTTATTGGCCTATAGTTCATGACTAGTAAACAAGGAACCAATTACAACTACATTGGTGAAGCCAGCCCGGTCTGGCCTTACTGGTTCAATGACCATAAAGTATGGCGCATGACGCAGTTTATGACACATCATACCATCTTGTGTTACAGAATATGTTTTTGATGCATAATGTAATTTGTGCCATACCATACTGTTGTGGCACAGACGACTGTTTCATGAGACATTGGGAAAGCTGCCAGAACACACTGGATCACAGGGAATAAAATCAATGTAATTAAAGGGAATTTTGGCTTTGAAAATGCGGCCAAATGCAGGCAGCATGTCATAGAGCAGGAGGAGCTGAGCAGATTGGTATGTAGCTTTATGGGAAAGGATTCAGTATAAGTTGTCATATATTCCTTTAAATCTCTGCTCTTTTTATACTCAGGAGTCCACTGGGAAACCTCATCAGTGATTGACAGCTATTTCTGTATAAAAAGAACAGAGATTCCAAAAAATAAATGACAAGTTGTACTGAATCATTTCCCATAAAGCTATATACCAATCTGCTCCGCTCTTCCTGCTCTATAACAAGCTGCTTGCAGATTGGACTGTATTGTCATCTAGTAGGTTCTCTCTTTAAAAACATAAAATAAATGCAATTTAAGATAAGTCAGAAATGAATAAAACACTAGCAGCCACGGCAGGAGAGAAGATCTTCCACTGCATTACAGGGGTGGGTGTGAGATCAGTGGGGACAAAGGGTTTGTCATAAAAAAGAACTCCAGTCTCGGATGGTGCAATACCAGACAGCCCAGGGAAGCGACGTTTTCAAAAAAAAAATAAGCAGGACACAAAATACGGTAATATAAAAACAAACACCCTTTAAGCTGCTGCCTGTCCGAATAGATGGAACGTGACCACTGTGGCCAATCACTGGTTTCAACAGTATCACTACTGAGATCAGTGATTGGCCCCATTGGTCATGTGCTTAGATGGTGCATGACCACTAATCAGAAGTGAACGGACAGTGCCAGGGGGCAAAGCAGCAGTGGCGCTGGACCAAAGGCAGATTTTGCGGGTAATTATTTGTTATTTCAAAAGGCTCCCAGCAGTTCCGAAAATAAAATTATGCTCTGGAAAACCCCTTTAAGTTAGGTCTGGTGCATAATATGGAACTGCACTGTAACTGTCTTGTAGAACTACGGTAGAGCAAGATTATTTTCTGATCTTATTAGTGTCTATATGGACTTCCTTTGTGTACTGTGGTATCCCAATCCAAAAACCAATACAAATAAAATAAATAGTCTAAATGATGCTCTTCAATTCTTATCATTTACAAGGCAGATAATGGACAGTCACAAGACTATACTCACTCCTTGGGAAATGGGATGGGTTGCAGCAAACTTGCCAGGGCTGGCCGCCAATCGTCATAATCTGACCTGCAAGACAAATATAATTTTGCTGTTTAACTTTCTACCGAATAATAATTAAACACCATAAAGTACATCTGTGTAATTCAACCCAAAGGTGAAGCAAAAAAATGGTCATAGAGATATGTCAAAGGATCTCATCAGTACTGAGGTGTCTGTGATCCTCGCCAAACACTACAGCACCATGCCTCTTTGGCTCTCGTTTGGACGCCCTTCTACTTCATTGGGAAGAATGGGTCATGGACTGTAATGCAATGTAATGTCCCATCTTCATCTCTCCTGACAGAAGCCAAAAGCTTTTGGCACTCTAACAAGCAGCCACAGCCTCTTTGTCTTAGAGATCCGCGGAGGTCACAGTAGACCATCCGTCATGGGGTGGAGCTTTTGATGCATCTCTATAACAATGTTTCCCAGGCAGGGTTCCATGAAGCTCTGGTGTTCCTTGGAAGACAACAGCAATAAATGTCGGGAAATGCAGTCCTGCTATTTACGTTAAAAGATTTATGCAAGGACTCAATGAAAGCAGAGCCTCGAATAATGACACCAGAGAAGGCGAGATACCGTAACTGTGTCTTAGATTCTTGTAAATGACTGCCACAGCAGGTGACCGCTGTGCAGATAAAGAAATCGCCTGATACAGTAACTCATAAAGAACTTTCCACTACTACTGTGCCCAACACATGAGATTTGTGTTTATGATGGGCATTAGGGAATGTAAAGCAGCTGTTCCCTCCAAAATAGATTTACTGTAGCCATATTCTTTTCAGTAGAAGGCCGGGTTCACATGTGGCTGAGCCACACCACTAATGCATCTGAAAAAATTTGCTAATTGAGTTCTTAAAATTTTTGGCGGGGTGCTTTGTAAATATTATTTTTTTTCTTACACAGGGGTACTTATACAGACTATATGAAACACCTTGTGCCCATTTTATATCTCATCCAAGCCTTGTCAATCTCTCTACAACCAGCCCTTTTCTATCCCTGCAATGGACTATCTCCATATATGTATGGCAAGTGTCTAAATTACGAATTGCTTACAGTACCCTAGCTTTGCCCAAAAAATATCCAGGGGGATAAGACTACCAGACTTTAAGACCTACTACCATGCAGTTCAGTTCAGAGTGAACTGGTTCGACTAATTTCCTAAATTGAAAATGCCTGTGGAGGAGGCAACAAAAGGCCTCCCTTTGACCTCTCTCCTTTGACCATCACTGTCCTGCTCTAGCTCTCCAATTTCGAGAAATACCCTCATGAAAGCCAAAGTCCAATCATAGCTTTCAATAACCAGTATTGTTCTTGAGCCCCTTTTCCCTCCCCGGGTCTCAAATGCAGCAAATTTCTGAACTCCTAAATCTCCCTTTTAGTCTCTCACATGATTCTATCCTAAGATAAAGTCCATTCGTCAACTTGCACCCAAACATAAGAAAAGTGGCTGCTTGGCAGTACTCAAGTCAGGTGGGACCAGTGACATGGCTGGAGACCATTTTACTACTACGAAAAACCCCCAAAAACGAACTTTAATTCTTTACTCTCAACTCATTCAACCTCCACAGACTACTCCCCTAACCTATTTGAAGTCCTGGGAGCATGGATTCAACTCAACCCTACCAAAGTAAGCTTTGAGTAAGATTTGCAAGGTTTCATTCGGCTCTTCCAAATACATCAAACAACAAGAAATATGGGAATAGGAAATAACTTTGTACTGCTCAGAAGTGCAATCCCTAATGTCATAAATCAGGGACTTAATTCCTTTTCCCCCCAGAGATCATTTTCTTGACTCTATGGCTCTCTTTAATGAGATACTTTTCCAAGACTCTTTGGATTCACCTGCTGACAATGGCCAAATCACTAATAACACTTTACGAGGCCTGAACGGCAACCTCCACTCCACCACTACCATAGTTTAGGAAAGTGGCCCAACTGTCCAGAAAGGTGGAATTATCCCACTGGGAATTGCTCACTCCAGATATCAATTTATCTAGAAGTCTTGGAGAGACTGTTATAATGAAGCCAACAAAGCATTTTGGATTGAGAACCTTGACACCAAACCAGTAAACTGTGTTTCAAACTATTTAATACTCTTTGATCTTCTAAGGGTGACCTGAGATTTAGACCTGTATATGTTACGGTTATGGTTTATAACACCCTTTGATGCTATGCTGTAACTTACGCTCGCTACATTTTGTTATTTTGTAACAGTTGATACCATATCCAAGCACAGCACGATTCTACTTCTGTAAAAACGCAATAAAAGGTTAAGATAAAAAAAAAAATAAAACATGACCCTCTGCAATCCTGACCCTATTTCCTCTTGTGAAAGATGTGACAGTTTCTAATCAGAATCCCATAGACTTGCGCAATTTCCTTGCTAAACCATTTCTTCTTTAGAAATGGTTTCTGAGAAACTATATTATACTGAAGGGAAATGCGCACATTTGTGCTGTCTAAGGATATAATGAAGCAACTAATGGGTCAGGCTGTCTAAAATACAAATACAAAAAAATTTCATCAGGACCTACACTCAGACAAAAAAAAAAAAAAACTAAGAAGGAGTTTTTGGAATTGAGTGAAGCTTCCTATGTGTGAATGTAATGATGATATATGGAAGCGATTACAATACTAGAGCAAAGGGAAGAGTTGATTGGGGAAAACCGTACAACTGGTTGAAAGGAGATCTAGAAGGCGATCTAGAACCCTGTAGGGCCGTCTCTAGCCTGGATACACGATGAGATACGGTTGGGCATGGAGGTATATAGGTTCTGTATGGTATACTTCGGCACATCTGCCCACAGATGTTGTAACTGGGCCTGTCATATGCAATGGCTCCCCCAATCATCACACCAGCAATTGGGTCAGTGTGTTGCGCCACAGAAAAGGCAGTATTGAAGAATTCACCACAAGGCCTCCATACTCAAATCCAACCGACTTTGGATCCCAAACAGAACCTGGATTCATTGCTAAAGACGATGCAGTTCCAGTCCACTACATCTCTGCAAATAAAGGGAACAGTGGATGGCTGTCAATGGCATCATGACACCAAATTTCCTTCTGGTAAGACCCTAGAAATAGTCCGGGCAGAGATAGGGGTGTGTAATGAAGGTGGCACCTGTGTCTGGATGGTGGACAACAAAACCGTGGGAGCTGCTCATGATTGTCTGTGGATCAAACGATCCTCTCTTCCAGTGAGCTGTCTGGGCTATCTGGAGCCTGTTCGCCATGTGTGCGTGCCCTCTGCTCCCAAAAGCTAGGTCAGAACAACCTAGATGGTGGGCAATTCGTCGAAATGACATCCAGCTATTCTCAGTCCAATAATATGCCCCCTCAAAGACTGTCAACTAGGGATCGACCGATATTGATTTTTTAGGGCCGATACCGATAATTTGTGAACTTTCAGGCCGATAGCTGATAATTTATAAAGATAGTCTGTGAATTTTCATTTTTTTTAAAATAAATAAAAATCCTACACAAATCTGCTGAAAATGAATATGTTTATTGTTAATGTGTAGGTTTTTTTTTTTGTAAATCTTTCTTTTTCATTTATACTTAATATTTTGGTGTTTTTTTTTTTTTTTTTACTAACTTTTAGCCCCCTTAGGGACTAGAACCCTTGTCCTATTCACCCTGATAGATCTCCATCAGGGTGAATAGGATCTCACACTGTCCCTGCTGCTCTGTGCATAGTGCACACAGCAGCATGGAGCTGAACATGGCAGCCAGGGCTTCAGTAGCGTCCTGGCTGCCATGGTAACCGATCGGAGCCCCAGGCTTACACTGCTGGGGCTCCGATCGGAGGAGGGGAGAGGGGACCCTGTAGCCACTGCCACCAATGATTAATGGTGGGGGGCGCACTGCGCCACCAATGATTAATACTGGGGGGCGCACTGTGCCACCAATGAAGAGAAATCTCTCATTAATTCATATACACGAGGCGGGAGCTGACTGCAGAATCACATAGCCGGCTCCCGACCTCTATGAGCGGTAGCTGCGATCTACGGCACCTGAGGGGTTAACTACCGCGGATCGCAGCTACCGCTCATAGAGGTCGGGAGCCGGCTATGTGATTCTGCAGCCAGCTCCCGCCTCCTGTTCAATTTGAATGAATGAGTAAGTTAATATCATTGGTGGCGCAGTGGCCACAGCCCCTCCCCCTCCTCTTCTCATCTGTCTCTTCATTGGCGGCGGCATCACAGGGGGAGGGAGACACTGCTTCCTTCTCCCCTGTGCTGCTGAGGGTACACGGATCGCGCTGACAGCAGCGCGATGTGTGTTCCCCATACGTTATCGGAATATCGGCAAAATAGATGCAGATACCGATAACTGTCAAAATCCTGAATATCAGCCGATAATATCGGTAAAACCGATAATCGGTCGATCCCTACTGTCAACCAGGCAAAATGTCTTCAAGTGCATCATGGAGGCACTTCAAAGAATGAACGATCTCTCCCCAAGAGGTACACTACCCAAAAGTAGCCTCTGAGATCATTGTTAAAGAGCAGTGAGAGATGCACTTTTACGCCCTCTTGTGGCAAGACCCAATGTCTAATCATTTACATATCTGCCTGAGACATAATTTTATGCTATGTTTTGCAGCAATCCCACATTTCTATCTGGGTGTGTTATTTATTTTTTTGTCCAAAAGTGTAGTTCCTGAAACACATATATCCCGTGTATAGACGTACGTGGGCTCCATGTGCAAATTCCTCTAGGTTCAGTCATTAATACTAGATCTGCACTTTTAGAGTACATGCACACGGCACTGAAGTTTATGTGTATCTTCATGTGGTTTTTCCCTGCGTTTCTGCACCAAATCCGCAACAAAATCTGCAATTTTTATGTGCGGATTTTGTTGCAGATATTGATGTGAATTTGCCCCAGATCTCAGCCTTCACATTGGAAAGTGTAAAATCCGCACTGAAAATCTGCCAAAAAATGGACATGCTTTGGATTTCAAAATCAGCATTACAGGTCATTTTCCGCACTGTGTACATGAGAATTTGAAAATCTTATCTACTTAGCCAGTATTGCATTATTCTCCAAATTTGCACAGTGTGCATATACCCTTACGGAATAGATTTGAAAGTGACTTCTACACCACTACCATCTCACATAGCAGTATTTGTGGCTTTTTTCACACTGAAGCCAGATGTTAGCCAAAATTCTAAAGGGAAGTATGATATGCATTTTTCCTCACTTTAGGTGCATTTTTTTGGGATCCACCATTCACACTAGGTGATATCACAGCCTATCTACTCCCTCCTGACCCCAGCTCAGGTCACAGAACATGCCACTTTGTCTATGGCCCTTGGGGCCTGCAGTAAAGCATATCTCTAAATGCTGTTAACGACAGCTCAGGCAAGATGGACACCCCCATAATCATGTTCAGGAAGCAGAATAAAAAAAAATTAAATCTATAAATCAGAAAATAAAAACATAGTAGAGAAAAAAAAGGAGTATGTGTCGCTATCTGGTTTGAACTGGCAAAAAAGATTTTTGGTGACACATTCCCTTTAATTGGGGTTAGAGAAAAGTCCTAACTCAATTAAAGGGGCTGTCGCATCCAGCCATTTTGCAGATGAGGACATATGGGGGTCTGTTAGCCAGAATAGATAGAAGCTTCTGCTTTGCAGACTTCATGTGGCCATGTACCAAACCCAAAACAGACCTCAATACAACAACAAATCAGGGTATGTATATTTACCAGAACATAAACCTATAAAGTTGCTCACTAACAAACAACAAAGACATACCCAATATAGTCAAAAATATATACACTTTATTGCATCAAAATCCATGTACACAATATAATAGTGATAATGAAAGGAAAACGACAGGTGCCAGAATCACCTGACCTATGCTGCTACTACCCCCAAAAAGAGCTTACACGTCAAGTGTCACCAAATCCAAAAATATACACTATAAAACATGAATATCACAAAACGGCCTACCTGTTACTACATGCATGGGTATATCCCTCAGTACGGGTAGATACCTATATCAAGATCACTTCCAGGAAGTGTATAATAACACTTCCAAAGCCCCTTTTTAAATCCAAAAAAGGGGCGCCAAGTATTGATGAATTACTTACATAAATCACATCAGCTGTATCCTACAAAGCGCATCCCCACCTGGTGATGCGCGCCACAGTCAACCTATGGAGAAACCAGGCTCATCAGGAGGAGGGGTGGAACGCAAGCCATGCATTCCAGCCCGCCTCCCAAGGAGACGTCTCGGCATCTCCACGTGACCCGGCGCACGGCGCACCACAGCAATGCGCTACAACATCTGACAGGGTAACCAAGCAACCCTGTAAACCATCAACTTAGCGCCCGTTCCCTGTCTCTGCGAGACCGGACCAAGGAAGCAAGAAATAAGAAAAAAAAATAATTACAGTGCCTTGCAAAAGTATTCACCCCCCTTGACTTTTTTTGTATTTTGTTACATTCAATGTTTTGTTAATCTGAATTTTATGTGATGGATCAGAACACAATAGTCTAAGTTGGTGAAGTGAAATGAGAATATATATAATGATATATAATTAAAACTATTGTTTAGAAATAGAAAACAGAAAATTGGCATGTGCATCTCTATTCACCCCCTTTGTTAGGAAGCCCATAAAAAGCTATGGTGCAACAAATTACCTTCAGAAGTCACATAATTAGTGAAATTATGTCCGCCTCTGTGCAATCTAAGTGTCACATGATCTGTCATTACATATACACACACCTTTTTTGAAAGGCCCCAGAGGCTGCAACACCTAAGCAAGAGACATCACTAACCAAACACTGCCATGAAGACCAAGGAACTCTCCAAACAAGTAAGGGACAATGTTGTTGAGAAGTACAAGTCAGGGTTAGGTTATAAAAAAATATACAAATCTTTGATGAACCCCAGGAGCACCATCAAATCTATCATACCCAAATGGAAAGAACATGGCACAACAGCAAACCTGCCAAGAGATGGCCGCCCACCAAAACTCACGGACCGGGCAAGGAGGGCATTAATCAGAGAGGCAGCACAGAGACCTAAGATAACCCTGGAGGAGCTGCAGAGTTCCACAGCAGAGACTGGAGGATCTGTACATAGGACAACAATAAGCCGTACGCTCCATAGAGTTGGGCTTTATGGCAGAGTGGCCAGAAGAAAGCCATTACTTTCAGCAAAAAACAAAAAGGCACGTTGTGAGTTTGCGAAAAGGCATGTGGGAGACTCCCAAAATGTATGGCGGAAGGTGCTCTGGTCTGAGGAGACTAAAATTGAACTTTTCAGCCATCAAAGAAAACGCTATGTCTGGAGCAAACCCAACACATCGCATCACCCAAAGAACACCATCCCCACAGTGAGACATGGTGGTGGCAGCATCACGCTGTGGGATGTTTTTCAGCAGCCGGAACTGAGAAACTGGTCAGAGTTAAGGGAAAGATGGATGGTGCTAAATACAGGAATATTCTTGAGCAGAACCTGTCCCACTCTGTGCGTGATCTGAGGCTAGGACGGAGGTTCACCTTCCAGCAGGACAATGACCCCAAACACACGGCTAAAGCAGCACTTGAGTGGTTTAAGGGGAAACATGTAAGGCTACTTTCACACTTGCGCTTGATCGGATCCGTTCTGAACGGATCCGATCATATTAATGCAGACGGAGGCTCCGTTCAGTACGGATCCGTCTGCATTAATAACTTAGAAAAATTTCTAAGTGCGAAAGTAGCCTGAGCGGATCCGTTCAGACTTTCAATGTAAAGTCAATGGGGGACGGATGCGCTTGAAGATTGAGCCATATGGTGTCATCTTCAAGCGGATCCGTTCCCATTGACTTACATTGTAAGTCTGGACGGATCCGCACGCCTCCGCACGGCCAGGCGGACACCCGAACGCTGCAAGCAGCGTTCAGCTGTCCGCCTGGCCGTGCGGAGGCGAGCGGAGCGGAGGCTGAACGCCGCCAGACTGATGCAGTCTGAGCGGATCCGCATCCATTCAGACTGCATCAGGGCTGGACGGAAGCGTTCTGCTCCGCTCGTGAGCCCCTTCAAACGGAGCTCACGAGCGGACAGCAGAACGCTAGTGTGAAAGTAGCCTAAATGTGTTGGAATGGCCGAGTCCAGGGATGGGCAAACTGTGGCTCTCCAGCTGTCGCAAAACTACAAATCCCATCATGCCCTGCTGTAGGCTGATAGCTGTAGGCAGACTGGGAGTTGTTTTTTTTTGCAACAGCTGGAGAGCCGCAGTTTGCCCATCCCTGGCCTAGTCAAAGCCCAGATCTCAATCTAAAAGAAAATCTGTGGTCAGACTTAAAGATTGCTGTTAACAAGTGCAAACCATCCAACTTGAAGGAGCTGGAGCAGTTTTGCAAGGAGGAATGGGCAAAAATCCCAGTGGTAAGATGTGGCAAGCTCATAGAGACTTATCCAAAGCGACTTGGAGCTGTGATTGCCGCAAAAGGTGGCTCTGCAAAGTATTGACTTTAGGGGGTGATAGGTAGCAAGAATATGAGAAAGAGAGGTGACCACATGAAACAAGATTATATCCCATAATAATATGGGATATAATCTTGCGCGGTATTAGCACGACACAAACATAAAGGGTATAGTCACAGTGATATACATGTGAATGTCACCACTAAAAGTGACAGTGATAAAACTTAAATACTAATAAAGTGCAAAAAATGCATAATTATAATAAAATACATAAAATAAACACAAAAATAATAATATAAATACATAATGATAACAAATGTGCAAAATGAGTTATAATATTCACAACATATTGTAATCAACAATATAGAGTGAGATTATAATGTGATACTATTTGGGCGTTTTTTTTATATTTTATGTTTGGTGTTGTCACATGAATTTTGGCACTTATCTTAATATATTTGACACTATTTAGTGATCACGATTATGATTTTTGTTTACACTATGTCACTCTATATTGTATATGTATGTATGTATGTATGTACATACATACATACATACATACACACACTGCTCAAAAAAATAAAGGGAACACAAAAATAACACATCCTAGATCTGAATTAATAAAATATTTTTCTGAAATACTTTGTTCTTTACATAGTTGAATGTGCTGACAAAATCACACAAAAATAAAAAAATGGAAATCAAATTTTTTAACCCGTGGAGGTCTGGATTTGGAGTCACACTCAAAATTAAAGTGGAAAAACACACTACAGGCTGATCCAACTTTGATGTAATGTCCTTAAAACAAGTCAAAATGAGGCTCAGTAGTGTGTGTGGCCTCCACGTGCCTGTAGGACCTCCCTACAACGCCTGTGCATGCTCCTGATGAGGTGGCGGACGGTCTCCTGAGGGATCTCCTCCCAGACCTGGACTAAAGCATCTGCCAACTCCTGGACAGTCTGTGGTGCAACGTGACGTTGGTGGATAGAGCGAGACATGATGTCCCAGATGTGCTCAATTGGATTCAGGTCTGGGGAACGGGTGGGCCAGTCCATAGCATTAATGCCTTCGTCTTGCAGGAACTGCTGACACACTCCAGCCACATGAGGTCTAGCATTGTCTTGCATTAGGAGGAACCCAAGGGCCAACCGCACCAACATATGGTCTCACAAGGGGTCTGAGGATCTCATCTCGGTACCTAATGGCAGTCAGGCTACCTCTGGCAAGCACATGGAGGGTTGTGCGGCCCTCCAAAGAAATGCCACCCCACACCATTACTGACCCAATGCCAAACCGGTCATGCTGGAGGATGTTGCAGGCAGCAGAATGTTCTCTACGGCGTCTCCAGACTCTGTCACATCTGTCACATGTGCTCAGTGTGAACCTGCTTTCATCTGTGAAGAGCACAGGGCGCCAGTGGCGAATTTGCCAATCTTGGTGTTCTCTGGTAAATGCCAAACGTCCTGCACGGTGTTGGGCTGTAAGCACAACCCCCACCTGTGGACGTCGGGCCCTCATATCACCCTCATGGAGTCTGTTTCTGACCGTTTGAGCAGACACATGCACATTTGTGGCCTGCTGGAGGTCATTTTGCAGGGCTCTGGCAGTGCTCCTCCTGTTCCTCCTTGCACAAAGGCGGAGGTAGCGGTCCTGCTGCTGGGTTGTTGCCCTCCTACGGCCTCCTCCACGTCTCCTGATGTACTGGCCTGTCTCCTGGTAGCGCCTCCATGCTCTGGACACTGCGCTGACAGACACAGCAAACCTTCTTGCCACAGCTCGCATTGATGTTCCATCCTGGATAAGCTGCACTACCTGAGCCACTTGTGTGGGTTGTAGACTCCGTCTCATGCTACCACTAGAGTGAAAGCACCGGCAGCATTCAAAAGTGACCAAAACATCAGCCAGGAAGCATAGGAACTGAGAAATGGTCTGTGGTTACCACCTGCAGAACCACTCCTTTATTGGGGGTGTCTTGCTAATTGCCTATAATTTCCACCTGTTGTCTATCCCATTTGCACAACAGCATGTGAAATTGATTGTCACTCAGTGTTGCTTCCTAAGTGGACAGTTTGATTTCACAGAAGTGTGATTGACTTGGAGTTACATTGTGTTGTTTAAGTGTTCCCTTTATTTTTTTGAGCAGTGTATGTATGTATATATATATATATATATATATATATATATATATATATATATTTTTTTTTTATTTTTTTTTCCAGCTTTCTATTTCTTCCCCCATTTTCTCCGTCCCATTGCTTATTTTAGGGCTCCTGCTGTACCATTGTTTTGGGCAATATTTATCCGGGAGTGTTATTATACACTTCCTAGAAGTGAACTTGATATAGGCATCTACCCGTACTGAGGGATATACCCATGCATGTAGTAACAGGTAGACCGTTTTGTGATATTCATGTTTTATAGTGTATATTTTTGGATTTGGTGACACTTGACACGTGGAAGCTCTTTTTTATGGAAGGGCTTGACCAAGGTTATACTAAGACGACAGCTTTTTTTTAACTGTTTAACTTTTCCCCATTCACCTCTATAAGAATGTGTCTCAACCAGGAAAACGTTGCCCAACTCAACATGTGCAACATGAGTAGAGTTGCGCCACTGGCTGCAATTACTCAACTGAAGTTGACCTTCGAAAGCAGTACTCAAAGAGGGCAATTTATTAAAGGGGAATCCTCATATCCGACACCTGGAAACCCCACTGAACAGCCATTTATGGTTGCTGACCATGCCACAAACTAAATAACAGATGGAGCAGGAAGGCTCAGTCCACTGTGTAGTGGTCATGCCAGTGTACTGTAGCTCAGTCACATTTTGTGAACAATTTGCTTATTTTCCACCATTTATGCCGTACTCTTTGCTTTTCGAAAAAATAGTGGACGGGAGGGTCTACCTGGCCTGAAAAATTTAAATATACTTGAGCCAGAAGACTATGCTAGTCAGGAGCTTTGATTTGCTTGTGCACTATTAACAGGCAGGCATCTTCCGTCAACGTATTTTTTATCATTAAGACAGGCGTAAGAAACATCAATCTTAATAAATTCACCTCACACCTCACAATGTCTAACTTAAAGGTAACTAAAACTTTTGTAAAAACACGAAGGGTAGATTTGCTGCTCAGAACTCTTCGGCTTTCTTTGGCGTTTCAAGCGTGTGGAGTATGGATCCATACGCTCCAAAAGCCAAACAGAACCAATGAAACCCAAAGGAGCAGAGCACTCTGAGCAGCACATCCGCCCCTTTGTGTTTTTTTTTTTTTAAAGGTTTATAACCCCTTTAAGGCCTGATTCAGCCCACAGCAGCAAGACCTGTCACTTTTAGGAGAGGAACCAATATGCAAAGAGGTATCTCCCAAGAAAGAGAACCATCTCGCCGGTGTCCCCTATTGGAAGTCGAATCTTGACTTATAGACAACCATTTCCAATAGGTGGCGTTGGTGAGATGTTCTTTTTCTTGGCAGATTCCTCTTTGCATATCCGTTTCCCATGGAGTACTTCCGGTAAGTTTCCATACCATGGAGTACTTCCAGTAAGTTTCCATACCATGGAGTACTTCCAGTAAGTTTCCATACATTGGAGTATGTCCTGTAAGTCTGCATACAGGACTGGCCTCTTCAAGGAGATTCAGCACCCTGCCTACGAATAGGAACAGCAAATGGATATCAATCTACTGCTTTGCAAAGCATCTTTGAGCAGAGCCAAATTCTAGCACCGGACAGAAAGCTTACAGAAGCTTTACCCGCCTCTGCACCAAGCTTCTTTAAGGCAGGAATGGCATTAGGGGTTTCCCAGGACTGAACATTTTCCAAGGGTTCCTCTACAGTTTGGACTCACCAATCTAATATATAAAATGTCCCTATTATTGCCCATAGACAGGCTGTTTGAAAGCAGATCTTATCTTTCATTCCTAATGCCCCCATAAAGATAATGTTGCCACCCCTTCAACGGTATTGTTTTAGGAGAGGCGTGTAACATGTCTCGTGTTTATTTCCAGGCTATAACTGGAACACTCCCAGAGATAACACCTGATAGGAGCTGAAGCTTGGAAGATGGTGATTCACCATCTGTTTCTGCAACCACAGCAGGTCTACATTTCCAACCAGTGCCCGGAGTTAACCCCCGGAGTTATCATGCAGGGTCACGGTCGGCTAGTCCTCTCTTTGTGGCACGGATTTCCTGACACTAAACTGAAATAAAGCGCTTTCCCAACAATGAGGCAGAAAAAAAAAATATCTGATTTCCTAAAACAAGTAAAATATTAGCAGACAAAGCAGAACTGCAGTTAAAGGAGTCATCCAAACTCAAGAAATCACCCATAAATCTAAAGGTGGTCTTAAATAGCTATTTCTACGGACCCACTCATACACATGGACTCTCAGCTTAGTGGGGACAGAAGAATAAACTGCTGTCGGACACCTCCATCTACCATGAGAACAAAGAATGGGGTGTGTTGAAATCCCAACTGTAAAAATCCTTATCTGCCGTGAGGAGAGAGCTGGGATACTGCCATCCATACACATGACTGCTCAGTCTTCATCTAATGTGTATGGCCACCTTGAGTCGTCTTTTGTATAAAATTATTTTTAGAGAGGTGGGTGGCAACCAAGAGCCACCATTATAACTTCTAACAAGGTTGCCATCTAACTTTCCCAGACTCCTGAATGGAAAATCAACTAGTTAAGGAGCAATACAGGAGCGTGGGTTTTGGGAAAAGTTGGGCTACCATCCAATATGTTGAGGTTGAGGTCACCATCGTTGAGGTCACTCAGACAACTAAGGCTAGTTTCACACGAGCGCTAAACTGCGCTGGAGTTTATTGTATCAGGCTATGCCTGATACTACCTTTCCCCGCTGGAGCCCATTGACTATAATGGGACCCGGCAGGGATCCAGTCTGTTTCCGCCATTAGTGCCGGGATTCAGCCGGACAAAAAACACTACTTGCAGCGGTATTTGTCCAGCTGAATCTGGGCACTAATGCCGGAAACAGGCCGGATCCCTGCTTGGTACCATTATAGTCAAGGGGGCCTGGCAGTGCTTCGTCAGGTTCCAGCTATGTCGGATGCGATCAACTCCGGCAGGCTGTTCCTCTACTCAACACTTTATACTTTACATTTCAAGGCTTGCTAAAAAGTTGGATTTTGACACATAGGGACATAACACCTGATAAGAGTTGAAGCTTGGGAGATGGTGACTCACAATCTGGTGAGCCACTTCCAAGAGGTGGCACTAGCGAGATGGTTCTCTTTTCTCAGGAGCCACCTCTTTGCATATTGTTGATATTATAATAGGGTACAATAGGAGATCACGACTCTGGGGCCCCCTATAGCCCCCCAACTATCGCTGCATCATAGATCGTAATTGTGACTGAAAGGGAAAGACCAACGGTGCGATCTCTGAACCCCACCTGACCACTTCTGATAGGCTTTTGGCCCAAAAACTCCCTTCTGTAAAATGCATTCCTTTTCCCATGCCTGGTGATACAAATGATTAGGGCTGCAGTTTCTGAGATACAGGAATGGTTATTTATTTCGGTTTCATCTGTGGATGAGAACATTCACCCTTTAGTCCTTGCATCTGCCATCTCTATATATAACCTGTGTATTTTATTTAATTTTTTTATTTGTGTCAAACTGTAGGCGTACAAAACGGATTAATGGCCGGGTGTTGTCATTCCTATAAAATGTAGGAAAGACGTCAGCGCAGCAATGAAACCAACACTTCCTCCATAATGAGGGATGACTGGTGACACTGGATTAACCAGTGCAAAGTGTGTGAGTGCTCAGTACTCCGCATCCTCTCAACATGCTGACCAAAAATGTCTTTACATATAACTGAATTTCCAAACGTTCAAGCAGCGTTTTTGGAGAAATCCACTGCGTATTCCGGGGTAGAAAGTCTTCCGTTTTATGACATGGATTTTCAATGTGAATTTCGCAGACCCGCTCACAATTCAGCCAAACAACAATGCGGACACCCACAGCAGTTTCCGGTGGCGTCCGTCCTGGCGCTGAGACAAGAAAGAACATGTCCTTTCTTGGCACAACTAATTTTTAATGTGCATATATCTATAAGGGCTTATTCACACAACCGTATGAATAGGTCTGCATCCGTTCAGCAATTTTGGGGCCGCACAAGATGGAACCTGTAGTTCCGTTCAGTGACCCCGGAAAAAATATAGAGCATGTCCTATTCTTGTCCGCAATTGTAGACAAAAATAGTCATTTTTTGCATAGGGCTGGCCATGTGCGTTCCGTGTTTTGTGGATCCGCAATTTGCGGACTGCAAAACACTCACGGCCCTCTGAATGAGCCCTAATTATGAGTACATTTGTAGATCTGGTACTTATCCTGTATAGATCCTGCATTATAGCTCAGAGCACACCCCTAATAACATTTTCTGTTCTGCACTGAATTCATAAGATTTCACAATTACGGGCAATAGTTCGCATTTATAAAAATTACAGCTTTTGCATGTAAAAGGACGTATTTTGGAATTGGGATTGTACATATATATGAGGACCTGATCTATTAAAATTTCCCATTATTTAACCCACACGGTGAACATCAGAAATAAAATTATCAAAAGGTCCCACTTATACCAAAATAGCAATAAAAACAATAACTGGGACTGCAAAAAAATGATCCCTCGCACAGCTCCCCCCCCCTCCCCACTGACAGCGTTGGAACAGAGGGCAGTGGTTAGATAAAAGTAGCGATCTGGGCTCCTAATCTAATCTGCCACTCACGTATTACTGCAGATAATAGTCCAAGATTGTGGTGACAGATTGCCTTTAAGGAGCTAAAATGCCCTCCGTTCCAGCGCCATGTCCTGTCCTGGTCCCTGCTGAACCAGAGGTCACAGGGTCCAGGCTCAGCAGTGGCATGGCATTCTTGCACACTTGACTGCAAAGGCCATTGATGGGCAGCAGAAGTATTATGACCAAGAAGAGGAGAATAGTCAGGTATATAATAAGTAGCAAGGAAGAATGAACTTGTGTGGGAGCAGTAATGGTGGTCAACCAACTTTTTCCAGAACTAGATGGGCAATAAAGAATACCAGAGTATACAGATGAATACTTACAGTATTTTTAGGATTTCCACATAGCACCCCAGCACTCGTTCAGCTTGTGGGCTCAGTTCTATGTTCATGGTGCTACAAGCTGGGCTGATGAGCAGACAGTCAATCAAGTTAGGCTCGCTGTCATTGCCAGTGTTGGCCTTTAGCTTCTGATTAACCGTGTTGTTGCGCTCAACCTCCACGTGGATCTCATTTGATGTGACAATAACTGGCTTGTGTCGAGATTCGGCTGACGTCACCTCTTGAGAGACAAGGTCCGGGTTGGTATGGAGGAGCCTTAAGGGAATATTAGGTTTGCGATCACATTGCTGCTGGCAGCCGTTCCGGATTTCTTTTAGACTTGGTGAATTGTCCCGGCTTCAAAACAAAAACAAAAATTGTTATTTGGCCAACTCATAATTTTGGCCTAATTTCTGCTGTCTGAAGCCACGTAATGGGACATGATGCCAGTAAGTGACCATATTTCAGAGTAAAGTTAGCCAAGAACCTCCAATAATCTAGGTCTAAACTAATAACATTGGAATTTTAAGGAGTGCTAGATCAATCTTTTGCTAAATGGTTTCCATACTGAAAGGGTAACCTCATCTCAAACATTTATGGCATATCCACGGGACCTTTTACCACATCCCTCCAAGCAGTCCTAATGGTATGAACAGGCCTGTTCTAAACAGTGCACGATAAGACTTTTCCCCAATTATGATTTTAATGGCAGTTCCTATGATACCTTCATGACAGCCACACTATATCGTTGGCCCATTCTCAGGTGATCCAAGCACCTGGACCAGTGCTGAGCCAATTTTTATAACAATTCTGAAACACAAAATACTGACCTGTTAATAAATTCTTCATAGCAGGAATAAATGGCAGCTAGGCACACGGCGACCAGGTTTGGTAGGACTCTAGGGTGTGGACAGTTTGCGGTGGGTCCGTGCATGCTGAAAACAAAAAATAAATAAATACACAGATTGGAGTTCACACATCACCTTTATATGTGCCTATAGACCTTCTTGTACTATCATTTTATACCACCTAGTTTACAGAGCCAAAATTTGTATGTAAAATGAAAAGAAAAAGATAAATAAATAACTGGATCTATTGTATCTGTTAGACCTCTTTCACAAGTCCGGCCGGGTCCATGGTGACAAAAAGGTTGTTAGTTCATCAGTAAAGGATCCGGCTTTGGTCCATGTGTTCGTTTCTTGCCCTCCTTGTGTCATCTGTATTCCACGGACACTGCTAGGCTTTACATCCAAAGTATGAGCAACACAGACCAAACACAGATGTCATCTGCGTTGTGTACATAGTTTTCATGGACCCATAGACTATAAAGGTTCCTGACGGATCCATAATCAGGGACAAAACAGGGCAAGCTTCTGTGGTGTCATTATGGAAAACCACTGATGTGTGAATACACACATTAAAGTCGAAGGATACATGAGTGGTGCTTGGAGCACACGTTCACGATTCACCAACGTGTGAAAGAGGCCTCATTTATGATGAGGTCACTGGGCCTCGTTTAGAAACATGCCTGATGATTAATCATCAAGACATTGGTCTGATTATGGCCAAAATCTATGTGATAACCCAGTGTAAACAGTCTCCCAAGGCCAAAGACAAAGGGGAAGTTGTTTCGCATAGATGATATTGATTAGTACTGGAGGCACTTGTTATATTTAATAGATGCTAATCTATTAGAACTTCTCTAGAACTTCCAGGTATGCCAGTAATTTCATAAAAACAATAAAAACACATTTTGTCTTCTCTGGCATATTGTTCTCAAGTGAATTAGGGGCAGGAGGGCAATTGACCTGGACAATGATAAATGAGTGAGTAAATGTAACTGCAATGTGAACACAGTTGTATGGTAAAGGAATGATAATCGTTCCTGCCAGAAGACAATGACGCAAGGTTCTACCTCTGGGGCTGCATCAGTAGCAATTCCCACAACTGCTCCCTTGACAAATGCAAGCGTTTTGGGAAAGCCTGTTTTGAGCATCCAAATTGCTCCACCGAGGCAGGCTATAATCTCCAGCTACAGGAGCCTGTATTCTGTCACGTCACTAGTTACAGGCTGTCGGGATCTGTTGAGGGGATTTACCCCCAAGAATACAGGCTGCCATATTTCCCTCTGCTCTGCTGCTTCGCAATGGTGAACGATTGCCAGAACAGAAGTAAAGTAGCTCCAAACCAGGGCTTCACTTTAAAGTGTATGTGCAGTGAAGAGAAAATGAAAAAGCAGTAGAACAATCCAAAGAGCAGCCACTGACCTGTGTATAAATTTCTTCACCACTTCCATTCCTGCATTCAGTTCGTTTAGTGCCAGAATATACTCCTGAGTGAACAGACGTAACCGAGGACACTTCCCAAAGTCCTGCACCAAATAAGGAGGAAGAAAAGAAAAAAGTCTGAAAGATTGCTGGCACCAGAGTCCCAGAGAACGTCCATTCTTCTCTATCCGGCCAACTTCACAATACTTTTAGTTAAAGAAACAGAGACAAAGTAAAGTACATATGTATATCCACCGGAGCAACTGTGGAGAAGAATCCTTGTGAATGATTATTAAACCATTAAAGTCATCCTGTGCAAAAAACTAGTGCAAACTAAAAGTTGAGCAATTGCCCAATTAAGGGCGCTTTCTAACAGCCTCCATACAGCGTTTTTTCAGGGCACCAAACAATTTGTTTTCACATAAATATACTTCTAAAAAAATCTGATAAATACAGCAGGAGACGGAAAAAACTGTTGGTGTCTTGTTCTTTTGTATTTGTACCCCTACATCTGGGCTTGTCATAGTTGCACTGTCTGACAAACCTTGGCCATACACATTGGTTGACTAGAATAAGAAAAAACTAGACTGTTTTCTACCAAAAAATCAGTGCCACGCCTGTCTATATATAGGTTGTGTATGATATTACAGCTCAGGCCCTCTAGACGGGATGGACAGGTGTGGCACTTTTCTGAGAAGAAAGCATCCTTGTACTTCTTACTCCTGGACAACGCCTTTAATCCATGCTTTCCCATCTCAGTCTGCATTAGTAATAGGATTTATGGAAATACATGGCTTGCTGCAGGGGTCTATGGGGTGTTTAAATTAACACTAAAGAAGATTGAACATTGTTGCATGTAAAGTCAAGCTTGCCATGTCCCATCCTACCTCTTCACACTTGTCCTCTATAGTTTTCGGTGCACAATGGACCCAGAGGCCCTGAAGCCAGGTACAGTGCAACTGAGCTAACTACACAGGCGCTGAAAACAAGGACGTCTCATGGGTGGGATCTCGGACACAACGCATCGGACGAAAACAACACCGATGGGAAGGGGCAGGACGGGGGCATGACAAGCTGGACCTGCTTGACTTTAAGCTTCTAATTTGCATCCTCCAAGTGGGAGGGTTGGGGATAAAGTTGTTTTGTAGCAAATCTATCCATTAGAAACAGCCATTTTCCAATCATGTCTTTGGCCATGTTGACCAAAAACTGAAAAAGTAATGGCTCTTGGAAGGCAGAGCAAAAGGGGAAAAACGAAAACTGGTTGTGGTGTCCATGGGCTAATGGGAATGAGCAGCTTTAGGGTCCTATAGGCCATCTCCTACCCACCCCACAGCCATATCCACACCAATATGACTTCACTTTTACATTCATTCAAGACAAAAGCAGAATTTTCCGTAAAATCTGGATTAGACAGGTGGAGGAAAAATGGTTAAATGTAGAAGATCAGGAAGTCTCTGCGGCCCTGTGAGGGAAAAAGAAAAGAAGACAACCTTTTGGAAAAGAGCAAAATTAGAATTCAGATGAATAAAAAGACTTAAAGCAAATAAAGATATATGTCAAGGCTGACCACCAGTTAGTACACACGGTCTCTACAAGTGCTGGGGGTTAGACTTTTTGATAAATGTTTCTTATTGCTCAAAGTTAGAGTGGACATTACATTAGAAATGGTTGAACACAGACAAAAGTTGGAGTTGGATTCTCTGGGAATCGAAATACAGTCTCAGTTTAGGTAACATCTTGCCAGCAGCAGGTTTGGATTTCACAATAGTAAAAGGAAGATGTAACCAGAAAAAAAAAATTCAAAAAAAGCCTTCTTTTTTTTTAATTACATGTACATATATTAACTATCCACCTGACACAAAACTAAATATCTATTACATGTGACATAACAGATATTTGACACACAATATTACCTGCAAATGCAGGTGTTTTCCAACCTCCACCAGCAGATAGAGAGAGGTATCCAAGCCGGTAAAACAGATCCAGTACATCTGCAATTCATTTGATACCCTTCAATTATTAGAACTGGGCAAATGGATATTCATTTAAAAACAGCAGCATCTATCCCCGGGAGGGTGGCTCTCCTTTATTCTGAGCTGTCCCTTGCATACAGATTATGTCATAGCTGCGCTGCCAACGTAACCACCTGAAGGTCACAATACTCTGTACCCAAGATAACAAAAATGTGACCATTTACACCTTCTTTCTTGAGGGAAGCTTGTGCCAGCAGAGAATTTTCCTCCCCTCGTGCTGCCGTCACAGAGAGCGCAGTAAAGTTTTCATACAGCGTCTAATCCAGCCTAACATTTTGGAACGACACTAGAATTTATTGTGCTTTGAGAAAAATTGTGCCACCATATTGGTTTCCGAATACTACAACGATTAACATTTCTTAGATTTGGCAGATGATTATGCAAGCTGTAGACCAAGCACAGTTGGAGATCCCCCTATAGATTAATACTGCCCAATACAGAGAAATAATGGTTCCACAGTGTGCACATAAGGCACATGCTTGTGTGCACGAGGCCTAAAGGACAAGACTAAGGGTGAAGCAAAAACCAGAAAAAGAGGAGAAGTTGTATCGGTCCACCATACTGTCTCTCCAGTTGTGATCCACTCCTGATTTTGGCTACCAAAACTGCACTAGGAAACCTGAATGTGTGGTCGTACCCTAACAGTTAAGGAGATCGTCTGTTTATACTTGCATACAGGCGGGTGGCTAGAAAATTAAAGCTGGCCATATACCTTTCATTGCTGTTGACTAAACGTTAGTTTGGCCAACCGGTACTCTGCCCGATTTCTCTACACATGCACACGTTGGCTTGCATGTGTTCTCAAAGGGAAGTATGCTGCTCCCATACACCTCTGGAAGTGGCTTATCTCATGTGACTACAAAGGATTGGGCATGTTAAAATGTAACATTCCCAAGCCTTCCCAATGTCATGTCAGGGAAAAGTGGAGAGACTCACTTAGTGGTTGAACACTTCAAGGGGCTGTCCTGCCCTTAGGACCTTTTAACTGTCCCCAGCAGTATGATGTACCTGTTGAAAAATAAATCATACTCACCTGCTCCGTTCAACAATCTTCCAGCCTCTGGTCTGTAAACCACTGGACGGACCAGGCTCACATGTACTGCTGAAGCCAGTGACTGGGCCTCAGCAGTGACGTGTCCCCAAGCGGCATGTGACCAAGCAATGACCTGCTTTGGTACATATGACCACTGAGGATGGTAGACCGCTGAAGGGAGCTGGACTGGAGTGCCGGGGAACAGGTAGTTGTATTTTTTTTTTTAAATAAGTCCCAGAGGCTGGAAAACTCCTTTAAGGACCATGCTAAAAAAATGACAGATAATGGTTGCAATTTCCTGTCCTAAGCCATGTTGGAGGAAGAGCAGCTCTGGTGCACACCCTTCTGTACTAACAAGTGAAACTGTGTGAAGCCCAAGACTCTTTTCACACTCGAGTCATAGTTTTAATTGGTCAGGTTTCCGCAGGTACTGTTTGGCAGGAAAATGGTAATCTGTAAGCAATTCAGCTTGGTAAAAATGGAAACCTGATGGATCCATGATAGATCAAGGGGAATCACCTAGGAACAATCAAAATGGATCCTGTAAAGATGGACCTGTGACACCAGCATGATGATTGATAACATTGTT
The DNA here is from genome assembly GCF_905171765.1 of Bufo bufo. Lineage (NCBI taxonomy): Eukaryota > Metazoa > Chordata > Amphibia > Anura > Bufonidae > Bufo > Bufo bufo. The sequence goes on along the minus strand of NC_053398.1, from coordinate 117,467,391 downwards.
CCAACTCACAAAATGGAGAAACGCTAAATAAAACTTGACCCAAACTTTTACTACCATGTCACTTGGCGTGTCTGGTAAGTACTTGGATCACATTTTATGGAAGGTGTATTTGTCTGTATAGACATAAGGTCACCTGCATTCATAAAAGCACTCACTTGACTCGCCCGACAGCTTTCTCTTGACAGCCATAAATATGGAGATCCAGTAAAACAAAGACGTAGGGTGGATGCTATTATAAAGAGTTTATCTACACAAACCTGAACATCAGGTGCAAAAAGAGGGTCAGGTAATCTAGCATGTTGTCTAATCCTTTGCTCTCCAAAGACACATTACATGGTCAGGTGAATTTGGCATTCTCCACAGGTTTGGCCAACAATACACTCATTTCTATGGGGGCCCCTTCTACACAGGCACATAAATTGCTTGGAACAAGTGCAGATAGACGATATAGGAACTTGATTGGCGCTCATTTACCCCATGTGAACAGAGTCAGCAATCGTCCAATAAACAACTACAGACATTTTGGCATGTTTGCACAGGACTACTATCCAGAACGGGTGTTTGTATGAACCTCTGTTTGGCCGATCAACGGCCAGCGTAAAAAAGGGCCTTAATGTATTGCATAAATTGGTAGCACATTTCCAGTCAAACTAGTAGAAACATGAAGACAGGACATCACATCCAGAGCCATGCTAGTAAAAATAAAAGAAAAACACTTGGTCCAATAGCTGTCAGAATATGGAAGACTCAACTTGGCCAACAGGCTGATTATATTTTTATCCTAAAGTGGTCACCTATAAAAAGTCATGGTAGCCGTTTTGGAACATCCATCAATACTCACATTGGTTAAATGAATATTGGGTTGGTCTACGGCATGCTTTCAATATTAATAATTTCCCCAACTACACAGAGTTGTCTATAAATCTAATCTGCCAAGGTTATATCAAGTATGTCAAGGGAAAAAAAAAAATATCTGCTCAGACGTTAAACTGTAAGATTATATTATGACCTGCCATTCGGTGAAACCCTGTAGCTGACCATGGAAGTCATCTGGCACACTGCATTCTCATTTCATATATTCCAAGCAGTTCACAAGTAAGGATTCCCCCTTGAATACTCCTTACAGGATCCCTTTTCACCTGAACACAAGTGGATGAATCATTCTTTAGTGGAGAAGCAACCATCTGCTTTGTTCAGACCTTGGAGTTCTAGATGGTACTCAAGGGCAGCAATAAGTGGACCTGTGCCACAGAAGTGGCCTGGCACATGTAGCAGATTCAACTGAGGCAGAATGAATCATACTACAGCATAAACAGACAGAGGTGGACAACCCTTAGCCCAGACTGGGACATAGCTGTGATAGAGCAGTGATGGCGAACCTTTTACAGACTGAGTACCCAAACTGTAACCCAGAACCCACTTATTTGTTAGCAAAGTGCTAACACGGCAATTTAACCTGAATACCAATATAGTATATCTTCTATGTACTTTAAAAATTTAGCTATAATATCCTGCCTACATTCAGTGCTCTGCCTGTGCTGTTCAAAATGCGCCCTGCGCTGATGAATGGCATATACACCATAGACTTTCTCCAGGGCATGGGTGCCCACAGGGAGGTCTCCGAGTGCCACCTCTGGCACCAGTGCCATAGGTTTGCCACCACTGTGATAGAGGTACTTTTAAAGTGGGGAACACATTGGATCCAGCTCATCATCTAGTTTAATATATAAACACAGGGGTGTGAACAATCTACCCCAATACTGGATATAAGTATGATATGATCTGCTCCTGTAAACCCAGGGAGGCCCTCTCAGAACATCCCCTAACATACAGTAGATATAAATGCAATGAGTGTATTTCTTCAACCCTAGACTCAACATAAAAGTCCATCCAGACAAGGTGGATTTACAAAAAGGAGGAAAAAAAAAAAAGTTTACATGTTTTATTTAACCAACAAAGCCAAAACTCATGAACATGCCAAACTTGTGTCCTCCATCCCTGCTTAGAACAAATGCATAAAGTCAGATACAAGTCGTAAACATGAGAAACATAGAAAGCTTTCTCTGGCTCTAGAATCGGACGGTAGACACGGACTTGGCAGACACAGATTGTGCAGCTGTTCTCTATTTAATAAAAAAGTCAACATTATTATGCCAAGACCTTTTTTTTTTATTTTACGTGTGCAGCAGAACCCAAAAGTATGCGAACCTTCCGAGCTACGAGAATAAAAGAAAAATAGATTGCGACTTCCCTATCCTGCTCAGTAGACAAGGGGCGTTTCTGGCTTTATGCAGACAATTAATAATTGTATAACAAAAAGTTCTGCAACTTCCTAATAGACTTTGTGTTTCAGTTTCTCACCGTTTTCAAGATCTTTGCATGTGGCTGGTGAATGGGAACAATCTTATTAACATCCAAGGACTGAAAACCATTTCAGAGCATGGCCTGCTCACACAGGTGTAAAGCTGGCGGCCATATACATTATACTTTTGTGTGAGGATGACATGATCATGATGGGTTTTAAAGGTTCACTGAGTTTTTAGAAAACTTTTGACATGTCAGAGACATAACAAAGGTTTTGATTGGTCGATTCTCAACGATTGTTAGAATGAGGAGAAAGAAGCACCTGCATATTTCACTCTCTCCCTCTCCTCGCGGCAGAAGACAAAAGAAAGATAGGCCCATAGACTTTCTATTGAGACCGTCTCGCTTCCTCACCTGCAGTGGGGAGAGAACACAATATACAAGTGCTTCACTCTCTTCGTTCTAGTGATCGGTGGAGGTCTCAGCACTCAGCACAGAACTTTTCTGACCCTTTAAGCCTCTAGATGTAGACAACGTAGACAATACTAACCGGCTGAAAGCGGAGATCTCTAAAGCTGTGACAATTTCAAACAAAAAGTATAATAGAAGGAATACAACTTTTCATTAGAGAATAAATAAGTTCTGGTCATTAATAAAAATCTGACCCCCCCCCCCCCCCTCTAATTCATGCATACAGTGCTATCTTGGTTGTGGTCTAGACATTTTGGGTATGTTCACATGTGCTGGATAGGCTACAGATTTTCAACAGCAGAGTTGCGGGTGAAAGTCCACAGCATATTACGACACCAGCAAACTGCATGAAATTTTTCAAAATCTTATCCACACACACTACACTTTGAAAAAACCTAATAAAAAATATTTTGAAAGAAAATAAATCCACAGTGGAGCTTGACCTGCCGTCGGACTTTGTACCCTGGACTCTAAACTCCTGTATGTGGATGTCTATGGCCGATTTCTCCAGAACTGGGAACCCCCATCTGTCTGTGGATACCATGCAACAACCCTATGCATCCGATGCTGGCTCTTCACGCGTGCGCAGTCACTTTCACCAACGACGATCAATATTTTTTACTGTTCACTTTGCTCATTCACCATCGAGATCTGAACAATCACTTTGTGTAAATGAGCCTCCAGATCTTCTGGTATCCAATATCTATGGCTAGCTTCGACCATAGGCTGCTGTAGGTCAAACCTGGCTAAACATGACAAGGGGATCTCAACATATGCCGATTTTTCAGCTAGCAAATCTCTGCAGCACAATGCACTTTTTAGCCGTTTGTCTGGGCCCTTGAAGAAATGAGCATTAAGCCAAGCTGCCATTAACATTTTCTGGCCAACGTTAAAATATAACAGTCTACGCATGTAGTCGTGAAAATACTGACCATGTTGTGCTTGAGGATTCTCTGAACAACTGGAGTAAAGACTTCAATGACCACCATGGAACGGGGGCGCTCTCTACAGTGCTGCAAGGAGAGGACATCTACAGTTATAAATGCAGTTGAAGACCAAGGTTCTTCCATTAATATATATATATAAAGCTACAAGCTATAGGTTTTACGCAAGTTGTACTTTGTATGGACCACAACCTGGCTCTGGGTCAATTATATTATAATCATTTGATGTTTTAGGTCCAACAACTCATCACTTTGGTTTTGGCAGGAAGAATGATGAGAGCTTTCATTTCACACTCATATGGACATGGTCATATGGGCACGTTACCTTGCAGAAAAATTCACAGAGATCAGGAGGAGGGTGGTTGTTTTCTAAGAGAGGAGCAATAGCCTAGAAAACAGAAATGGATGCATGTTACAAAATGGATTATGGTAACAGGTTAAGCAATGTTAGGCTAGGTTCACACCACGTTTTAGACATGCAGTCAAGCCTATATGTTGGAGGAATATGTCAGGAGTATTTACTTATATCCTGATATAAGTAGACCTACTCAAGGTGGGGGTAGCCATGGATGGACATGACCGGATTCCTTACCTCCATCATGTACCCAAGTTCAGAGATACATAGTGTGTTCATGACATTCAAATGACTGATGGCGGAAATAGCAAGTACGCAGTCTCTCTCTCACTGCAGCTCTCTCACGCCCATCCCTGCATGGACCTATTAATAAATTTGGCGCATTTAACTCTGGCGATCTTCATTTTAGAGAGGACCTGTCACCTCTCATTGCACTTTTGCTTTAGTAACTACCTGCATTCCCCAACAATACTGTCCCATTCCCATCTTATTCCAACTAGAAGTTTATTAATGAATTGCTGGCAGTCTTTAACAAAGGCCTATCTGGGTGCTACCAGTTGGAGCTGTGTCCCTGCACGGTCTGAGACTGTCCAATCAGTGCTGTCAGTGACAAACTGTGCAGGGATACACCCCAATGGGTAACACCCATCTGGACTTGTATTGCAGAATGCTAGCAATTCTTTAATAAACTTCTAGTAGGAATACGATCGGAATGGCACAACACAGGGCAGTAAGAAAAGATGCTCCAGAATTGTCATTAAATGGGGAATGCAAGTAATTACTAAAACAGACATGTCAGGAGAGGGGACAGGTTGTCTTTAAGACTGGCCCATGAAACACCAGTGTTAGGCTACTTTCACACTAGCATTAATATTTTCCAGTATTGAGATACGTCATAGGGTCTTAATACCGGAAAAAAAAACACTTCCGATTTGTCCCTATTCATTGTCAATTCGGACAAAACGTAACTGAACAGTTCTCATACCGGAGCGCATCTCTGAACCAATAGAAAACGAATCCATCCCCCATTGGAGTCTTGTCTATGTTAAAGATAATACAACCGGATCCGTTCAGAACGGGTGCAGATGGTTGCATTATCAGTAACTGAAACGTTTTTGCTGAACCCTGCTGGATCCAGCAAAACGCTAGTGTGAAAGTAGCCTTAAAGTCTACTCCAGAGTGAGCCCAACGGCTGATTCACAAGGCCGTGCTTGGTTTGGGAAACAAAGCCCCTGTTCCTATCCGATTGTGGGTCTGTTGTATGGAATCACATGGTTGATGAGAGTACAGTACAATAGACCTACGATCAGATAGGAAGTGACTGTATCATAAATCACTATGAAGCAGTCCATTTGGGTCAGGGGAGCCGCGGTCGGTATGGAAGATGCAGGTGGTGTTTCACAGACGGAGCGCAGTTGTATGATTTAGGCCTAAATGTAACTGCTGGGACCCTGGTGAATATTCTCATCTAAACTCAATTAGTGGCCGAGATTGGAAGCCTGCTCTACTTTTATACGACAGCTGAAGAACCTGGCATTATCATCATCGTTCCAGAGGACAATGCGGCATCGCAGGTCCTGAGATTTTATCTAAACAGAAATCATATTCATGGTTGAGCAGCATTTAACACCGACGCTTCAGTCTTCGCACTGGACTGGCTCTCTAGAAATTATGGTGTTTTTCCATTTTCCATTACCCGTTTCAGCAGCAGACGGTACTTTACGAGCGCAGGGGTTTGTTTATTTCTTGTGTCTTTTAAACAACTGTCAAACTTTCAGAAAATTCAGGTCACCTAATTATCCCATAACCAAGCAACCAAACGTGGTTATGTAAATACAAGGGAAGGTCACAGCTACTCGTCTCGCCTCCGTTAGAATGCTGTCCTATTGCTAGAAGTAACAATGCAGTCTCGCTGGAGGACGGGCTGAGTGGCTTGTTCTGGACAACCTATTCTGAGATGTTAATTAACAAAATAAAACGAACCCCTCTCCAAAAATCCATATTTAATTTAAAGGTGTTCTTTATGAAATAAAAAATTATGGGCTCAGTATTTGATTGGTGGGATTTGACCTCCGAAATCAGTACCATAAAGAAGATATGGCACAAAGTCCCCTTCACAGTTTATCCCAGCAGAGGATCATCCAGACAAGATGCAGATCCTGGTCCTAGTTTGATCCCTCCATTGTGCTGATTGGCACTGAATCCAGGGGTCAACCCCCCAGAAAACAAATTGAACAATAGCCTTCCTTAAAGGGGTTTTCTAGGTCCCTGATATTGATGATCTATCCCGGCAGCCTAAAGACGGTTTAACGCTGTGTGTAAAGTGAAATACTGCAATCAACAACCCCATCAACACACTAGCACGTAGAAGGCACAAATATTGGTATAGAAGTGTCTGCACTTACCACAATTATGCTTTCATGCTCCTGAGTGGTTAGGTTAATGTTCTGCAGGAATAAATCATCAACAATTATCTCTCTTTGAAAACACCACAGGAAACACATCACAGGTGAAAGACGGACATGGAAAAGTGTTCAAGACATCAGTCATGTGGTAAGAAGGGCAAGTCCACCCTAAATAAACTCATACTGCATTAGAGGTTAGGGATCCTATGTGTAAAAAAGGCAATAGAAGACAACCATGAATGTCGAGAGGCTCGCCCATTCAATCAGAGATTTTTCATGTTTATAGAACATTATGAAGTATTTTTGTGAAAAGTACTCTCCCTACAAGGCAAAAAAAACAAGCTTTACACTGAAACCAACCTATCCGATCAATGTGCCAGGATCCTGTCAGTGCAATCAGCATGGAGTGGTATCTCAGTGAGCATCCCAAGATGCAGATACATGCCTATGTAAGGTAGATATTAGACTGCATAGAGAAGTGTGGGCCAAATACCCTCTGCATTTGAGGGCACCGTGCAGCCTAAGCGCCAGCAAAAGCCAACTAGACAGCGCACTGTGCCAAGAATTGCAAGAGTCTTCTGCTTCATCATTAACAAGGAATGTGGCAAATATGGCCATATAAACAAGCCTTTACGGTGTGTATGCCAAGCCCTCATCCTGTGTCTAGCTCAACATAGTATGCCCGATAGTGGATTTAAGCAACATCTTGATGTCCCCATAACGTGGAGGTGGACCACATCTGGCAAAGAGGTGATCCTATTTGATATTCCAACTTCTGGTGCCAAAAACAATGGGTTTCAACTAATGGAAATCTGCTCCAGAGTTCCAAATGCAAGAAACCAAACATTCATAATACTGGGGACCTAAAGACCAATTTTGTAGTCGATGGAGAGAAAACGCAGGATGTCATAAAACATCTTGTATTCAGCACACAAGTCTGCGAGGATCTGAATTCCTCAAAACCATACGTTGTTACTCAGACAGGTCCTTTCCTAAGGGGAACAATTCTAACATGAGATTTGGAAATTGCAATTTCCTCAATATTTTCAAAAAGAATCCCTCAAGGTAACTCTACAATTTAATTATCCCCGACCACCCCTCCATGAACATTCCTAAAGCATCTGGACTGTGACTAATCTGCAGGATGAGAATAATCTCTGCCTTTCTGAAAAATGACTTAATGCTTGATATTAATTGTTGTTCCAGCCTTCTGCCATCGAGTGTGAACGGAAGAGACTGAAGTGTTTACAGTTAGCACGAAAATCGTTGGATTTCCAACTAGTCCCAGATGGAGAACAGAAAAACAAATTGTTCCTTTCTTTGGACACATCATTGTGTACAAAATTAATTGTGCCAAAGCATATTAAAATGTTGCTTCCTCGATGGAGAAAACTTTCTTTACATACAATGAACCAAGGACATTAATTTTACTGACAGCTTAATAGGAATGAGTCATCATATTATAAACAGGTTAAGGTCGCTGGTGGAACCCTACTGAGACTACCTGTCATATAGAGGAGGAGAAGCAGCTTATAACACATGCTCTTCAGGGTTTGGGCTTATTTGCATGTGATGCGTTTTATATCTGGTTGAGTTGACGTGCAGAAAGTGATCAAAAATTTACAATTTTGGGTGGAATATGTTAAACTCTGTTTACGGAGCCCATAATATCCTCTTATGGTAGGAATTTTCATTTGGTGGGAAATTGTGTGAATTTTGTTGGGAACCAATATCTATAAGGGGCCGGAAGATCCTCGGCAAAGCTCTTATGTCAGAGGATGTGTAGACTGGAAATTGTGGGATTTTCCTGTCCACTGCTCAGGAATTTCTTAAAGAACTTTACCTTTTGATTTCCACCACTGTCCATCTACAGATTACTGTGAACAGGACTGACGTAGTCTGCCACAGCTAGCACATGGAATGATGACTTCTATCAATTTAGGCCCATTGTTATGAGTTAGGTAACTTGGTTACTGCTACCTCTGATAGTAGGGTAGGTAACTTGGTAACACTTACCTCTGATAGTAGGTTGGAGACAATTTCTAGTGGTGCCTGGTGGATGGAGTCATCTTGCAATGGGGACGTCAGTGCCATATCCACCAAGGACCTAATCTCCTTCAACACAACCTCCCAGCGATTTGGGTTACTCAAGACCTTTTTGTACTTGTAGATCTTTTTCTGTAAGATAATATTGCACATTTGTTATATAGATAAAAATCTCATGATACGTCACATTTTCATATTGAGCGTCCATTCCTTTGAAGTTCATCCGAGTAGATATGGGTTGTAATAATTCCCAAGCGTTGAGCTTAGGCTAGTGCCTTCAGAAAGCACAGATATCACTTATTAAAAGGTTTGGACAGGATTAGAAGAACTTGGCTGCTTTCTTCCAGAAATGGTGTCTGGTATTGCAACTCAACCGCATGGAAGTGGATGGGGCAGAGCTGCAATACCGCACACAACCTGTGGACAGGCATGGAGCTATTCTTAGGAGAAAGCAGCCATGTTTTTATAATCTTTAAATCTAACTTTGTATCTACATGTGCCTTGCAGGGAAACAACACCTACTGTTCCCCATTATCAAAATCAGGCTGCTTTCTACTGATAGGAAGTTCAAAAATGTCTGCTACGATCAGCACTTCTTTCTCACAATCTCCACCTTTATGAATCTCCACAAAGATGTGAGTGATATCGGCAGCTTGCCTTATATACTTTTATAAAACTTTATACCTTAAGGTTCGTGCGTTGTATATATTCACCTTTTACAGTTTTACATATAAAACGTACTAATTCTGAGCAGTTTGTAGTATAGTCCAGAGCCGCTTTCACAATTCTGCAGGCTTCAGAGCCATAATCCTTTAGTACTTTTCTGTTGTTTTAATGTCCACATAGGATTGGCTCTGTTGATTTATAGTATGGGAAATGCCATCTTTACACTAGGAACTATACCCAATCTGAGATAGGAAAAGCTGTCCCACTACAGACAGTATAGCTTAGTTAAGATGTTTCCAATGCCAATGATCAGAATAGTGAATGAAGCCCTGGAAAAAAAAAAAAAAAAATTATATATATATATATATATATATATATATATATATATATATATATATATATATATACACACACTAACTCAGAATCCGTGCAAGATAAGTAACGTACTGTATTTAAAAAATAAATAAAAATAATTTTTTTATATATATAATCTCACACACACACCAAAATTGTGAATCTAAGGGGCATGTCAACCGTAAAGCAAGAACACCTCTGAGGCCAGTGATCGGCTGCAATGCTCGCGTGTCTACCATCAGTCCTGCAGCACAATGAAAATCAGTGTTTTCAATTAGAGTCCTTGTGCGCCTCTGCCGGATACAGCATGTGGTTTCAACTCAAAGAATGTGGATTTCTCTAAACATGTGGCCTAAAGAGGTTCTCGCCAAGAAGACAACCCCCTTAAGGAATACAGTAAATCAAAGGATACATCTTCGCAACCGGTTTATTTTTATTCTCCCATGAAAATAAAAAAAAATTAAGAAACTTTGCAAAACACTTAAATTAAAAAAAAAATTGCATTGTTTTGCTTCCACAGCTCTCATGCACATATACGGTATGCTTCTCCATGGTAACAAACAAACCCTGTGTAGTCTTGTATTGAAGTCATGGAATCTTCTATCTGTCTCCGACTTTTTTACTAACCTACCAAATATATGTTACATGTTGAGGACAGGCGGATGACTGACTGCAGGATCAGACTACACAGGGATTGTTTGTCGTCTGTTACCATGGAGATGCATAGGAAGACCTCCTGCAAAGTTACTTCTTTTTTACATTCTAGATACCCTGGATCGACAATGCAAAATAGAATGGTTCCAAGGGAGGACGCGCGCCCTTTAAATATTTCTGGGAGTGTGTTTCATCCCAATTTACAGTCTTTTGAGGGTCTAGATTATCAAGCAGTTGTCTGCAAGGAACAAGAGCATAAAGAATCAGATCTACAGGAAAAGGGGCGATTTTAGAGCATGAAACCAAGTAAACTCCGATGAGCAATAGAAAGCATATTCCATGCTTCCATGGGAGACTATTTGGCATATAAATACCATTTATCAGACGTGACTGGCACATACATCCATGAAAAATACTTCTGGCACAATATAGATAAATAATAGTAATATATAAATGGAATCAGAGACGACGGGAGCACCCAAACTTTATTTTTATACTGTCAAGTTTCATGTTTAATGAGACCATTTATATTACTTTTTATATCGTTTCAATCATTACTCATGTTACTTTTACATTTTCAGATTATTTTTGGACGGAAAACAAGAGTTCGCCGCCAGAATCAATTTATGTTAGTCAGAGGCATCTGACATATGCCTAAATAAATGCATGCCGTTATCAAGTCATCGGAGCGTTTTTTTAGATTTTAGTTTTTTCGTGGACTACGTGCATCACTGTATGGTGCCAAACAATGCAGGCGGAATGAGAAACTGTCCTAAGGCAGATGATATTGTGACGAACGGTCTGGGATCAAGTAACGGATTCCCTTATGTCAACTGCGACAACAACCAGCATCGTCCGGGTGGTATGGTTTAATCGAAATGAACCTACCCAAGGTACCACCTGGAGTCCTGCAGGTTAACCTTGAGTCAAGTCCAGTTCTAAAGCCAGTCACATCCAATAGAGTCAGATACAGCTCTAGGAGATAGCAGGCGTCCATAGGAATCGGTGGCACCGTCTTACTTCAATGGGCAGCTTGCATCACTTTATGGTCCCTGACGTGGCACATTTACTGTGCTGGCACACCCCGGTGATCGGCCCACCTCAGGGGGAGCCTGAAATACAAGGAGCTGTCCAATAAGGCCACCCATTCAACTAAGCCCTATCACGATGCCTGGGCAATCAAGCCCGTAAAGAGTTAAGCAATGAATTCAGCTCTTCTGTAAACTATGGATCACTGCTGCCGATCATCCACATTATGTCAAATATACTGTATAATATACCGTTCTACATTGAAAGCAACAAAACCATGCTCTCTATAAAAATAATATGCTTTGCCGCCATCCAAGCTGCTAGAATAAACCGCATTATCTAGGAGGTAAGTTAAAATAGAAAAGGATGCTCGGCTAGCAAGATAACAAGCCCGTACAGCATCAGTCATGTAAGCGTGCGTCCCTCAGATGCTACGGAATCGCCTCCTGTGGCAGAAAACTGGTTAAAAATGCCCAAGCCGAATCCCATCCTTACCAGGCAGGCTCTTTCCGGGTGCTGAAATGCAGGAGACGGCTGATGGTTTCTGGAATTACGTTATTCCCTGCTTTCCAGGCAATGACGTGGGACCAACAAAGACTCCCTTATTTCCAATCAGCAGGACAAAAGAAATGCCGCTCTCCGGCGTCCCCCTAAAATATCTGATCACTGCTGATATATCTGCATCTTATAAAACGGCTCCGCTGGTTTCATTGGTTGCTGCTGTCGCTGCTATCACACGCAGAGGCGCGTGACAAGGAGAGAAAATACTTATTTCTAGCATTTCTGAGCCCTTGCCTGGAAATCATACAACTAGGGAAATAATCACCCATGTCTGTGGATGGATGGATGGATGGAGAGAGAGAGTGATAGATGATCAAGAGATAGCTATGAGGTATAGATAGATAGAGTAGATGGATGGATGGATGGATGGAGAGAGAGAGTGATAGATGATCAAGAGATAGCTATGAGGTATAGATAGATAGGTAGATAGATAATAGATAGATAATAGATAGATAGATGATAGATAGATAGATAGATAATAGATAGACGATAGATAGATAGATAGATAATAGATAGACGATAGATAGATAGATAGATAGATAATAGATAGACGATAGATAGATAGATAGATAGATAGATAGATAGATAATAGATAGATAGATAGATAGATAGATAGATAGAGTAGGTGGATGGATGGAGAGAGAGAGAGAGAGAGAGAGAGAGAAAGATACAGATATAGATAGATAGATCACTTCTTTACGCTGGGTTCACACATGAGCATTTTACAGCGCGTTCCTACGCGCTGTAAAACGCTCAACAGGCAAGAACCAATGATTCCCTATGGGCATGGTCCTCACCCGAGCGTTTTACAGCGCGTACGAACGCGTTGTAAAACGCCCTACGCCCCAAGAAGTGCAGGAGCTTCTTTGGGGCGTATGGTCGCGCATTCCCGTACATAGACTTCCGGGAACACGCGACAATGGGCGTTTGCTTGTTTCCGGAGCCGCGTATGTAAACGCCGGATAAAATCGTGCATACAGAGCACATGTAAGTACGCTCATGTGTGAACCCAGCGTAAAGGGCATCTGTCAGCAGTTTTGCACCTATGACACTGACTGACCTGTTACATGTGTGCTTGGCAGCTGAAGGCATCTGTGCTGGTCCCATGTTCATATTTGATCACACATCCGTCGCGGTTATAGTAGGACATTTTTATTAAACATATATTGCAGACATGATTGGCATACACAAATAAATTAAAAAGGTTAAAAACACCAACATAGAGGTGGTGACCACACGGCAGGATAAATGCAGTAAAGTGCAAGTGCAAAAAGTATTTTTTAGGGAGGTACTATAAAGTGCAGATTCAAGAGTACATAAATAAGTATTAGGCTACTTTCACACTCACGTTTTGTGCGGATCCATCATGGACGGATCCGTTCAAATAATACAACCGTCTGCATCCGTTCAGAACGGATCCGTTTGTATTATCTGTAACCTAGCCAAAACGGATCCGTCTTGAACACTATTGAAAGCCAATGGAGGACGGATCCGTTTTCTATTGTGCCAGATTGTGTCAGTGAAAACGGATCCGTCCTGGCACACAATGTAAGTCAATGGGGACGGATCCATTTGGCTCAGTTTCATCAGACAGACACCAAAACGCTGCAAGCAGAGCAGAACGGAGGCGGAACGGAGGCAAACTGATAGATTCTGAGCGGATCCTTTTCCATTCAGAATGCATTTGGGCAAAACTGATCCGTTCTGGACCGCTGGTGGGAGCCCTGAACGGATCTCACAAACGGAAAGCCAAAACGCCAGTGTGAAAGTAGCCTTATACACACAGCCTAATGGTATGGCTATAAATAGTACAGATCAAATTACATGTAAAAAATAAGCGATGCAGTATAATACAAAGTACATAAGCAGATATCTATATAGTACCAACCAAATTATTGTGTCCAGCCTCAGGTCAGACCACCACGCCCTGAAGCGCGTTTCTCCGTCAGCTTTATAGTACCTCCCTAAAAATACTTTTTGCACTTTACTGCATTTATCCTGCCGTGTGGTCACCACCTCTATGTGGGTGTTTTTAACCTTTTTCATTTATTTGTGTATGCCAATCATGTCTACAATATATGTTTAATCAAAATGTGATACTATAACCATGACGGATGTGTGATTAGCCTGTCATTTCTTATTGAACCACACAGACTTCTATTGGTGTCCTATTCTATGGTGTATATGGGTTGATCATAGGTGGGGATATAGGTTTGGTGTCCATGTTCATATGTGCCCGCATTGCTGAGAAAAATGATGTTTTAATATATGCAAATGAGCCTCTAGGAGCAACGGGGGCGTTGCCATTACACCTCGAGGCTCTGCTCTCTCTGCAACTGCATTCCCCTTTGCACTTTGTTGGACAGGGCCAGGCAGTGTAAATATGATCACACCTGGTCCTGTCAAAGAAAAAGCAGAGGGCGCAGCAGTTGTAGAGAGAGCAGAGCCTCTAGGTGTAATGGTAACGCCCCTGTTGCTCCTAGAGGCTCATTTGCATATATTCAAATTAAATTTTTCTCAGCAATGAGGGCACATATGGACATGGGACCAACACAGATGTCTGCAACTGCCATTTTCATAGGGACAAAGCTGCTGACAGATGCTCTTGAAGAGATGGCATGTATGGTCACCCGCTTTATCAGGAATACCCGAATAACATTTTTAAAGAGCCACCAGGAGAGAAAAAGACTAGACTTTCTTTTTGCAAGTGATTTTAGGACACACTTGATTTCATGCACGTACGCTTAGAAGATTGTCTAGAATTAGAGGAGGAGAAATGACGGAGCTGCAGTGTATGTACATCACCTGTTGCTATGCCAGAGGATTAATGTAGTGAACACAAGTCTGGCTGTGTCATGGATGCCTTCACAGATATGTATCTACAGTACAAAACTGAGAACCCCCCTCAGGTAATAAGTCATCTATTCCCTGACCAGCCGCACATATAAAAAAAAACACACATGGATCTGGCATGATTTGACCGTGCAATACACAGGATCACATAGAACAATCTCTACATGTCACAGACACGTCAGATGGTACCAGTGAAGGTGTCCACCACCTATTGCTCGAATGAAGTCTCTTCTGAGAGACGCTAAAGGGGGACAGACTCTGATAGGTGTGCAGTCCTTTTATTTTAGCAACAGGTGGGGGTCTTAGTCGAACTTTACTTTGGTCGGGGTCCAGGCACCAAAACCAAGAGTACGAGTCATCAAGTGAAGTCAGAAGATCATGGTGGTCAGTGGGGTTCTCAGTGCCCGGACTCCATCAATAACACCTTCTGACATGTCTCTCTGCACATTTACTATACTTTTCAAAAGTATTAAAGGGCATCTGTCAGCAGCTTTGTCCCTATGACAATGGCTGACCTGTTACATGTGCACTTGGCAGCTGAAGACATCTGTGTTGGTCCCATGTTCATATGTGCCCGCATTGCTGAGAAAAATTATGTTTTAGTATATGCAAATGAGCTTCTAGGAGCAATGGGGGCGTTGTCATTACACTTAGAGGCAACTTGCGTACCCTCTGCACTTTCATTGGACAGCACCAGCCAATTTTAAACGTGATCAATCCTGCCCTGACTCCTCCTAAAGTCTCACTAAAGCGCACGGCGCAGAGCATCTTGCGCAGGAGCAGTATAGGAAAGAGGTTCACAATGCAGAAGAGAACTGCTGGCGAGCCTCTTTACTGTGCCGGATACTGAAGCACATGGCACAGTGCGAAACTTTAGGAGAAGTCAGGCCCAGGCGTGATCACGTTTATACTGCCTGGCCCTGTCAATCAAAGTGGAGAGGGCGCAGCAGTTGCATAAAGGACTAAGCTTCTAAGTGTAATGGTAACGCCCCCATTGCTCTTAGAGGCACATTTTCAAATATTATTTAAACATCATTTTTCTCATCAATGCGGCCACATATGAATATGGGACCAACACAGATGCCTTCAACTGCCAAGCGCACATACAACAGGTCAGTTTCATTGGGACCAATCTGCTGACAGATGCCCTTTAAACCCGACTGTCCACTCACCTTTACCCAAAACTGGACAAACGAGAGATTTGCCAGCAGTAAGACTATTTACCCACCCAAAAAAAAAATATTAGAAAATTCTCATTAGGAAAATTATAAAAAAAAAAACTAGTCAGATTGAAGAAGAACTTTAACATCTATGGCCAGAAGTCTTAGGACTATTGACAGGATATGGTTTGCAGAACCCTAGTAGACATCTGGCCAGATAATGATTCGTCTGGGTCCACATAAATATCAATCCTTCCCCTTTATTACAAATCTGGCTTCCATCCCTTTGTTTTTAAGGCCTTCAGCACATGCACGTAGCCATTAGTTACAGAGATGAATGCTTGGTCTGGCAAATGACCACAGGCCTAGGTTCTAGGATTACAATAGCTTGAGGAGCACATGCAGCTGGGAGTGATTTGTGCATGAAAAATAACAGCCGTGCGCTCTTACTAAATGGTGATCGAGTCTGGAATGGATTCAGCGTTGCTTCTAAACTACAGTTTGTCATTTTGCATCAGGAAACATCTCTGTTGTGCTGTTACAATATAAGAAACACTTTTGTTTTGAGTCTTAGTGTTTGTAAAGGGGTTGTGCCACCATTAAGTGTTATTTTACTACAATGCAGCAGGAAAAACTGGTTTCTTTTCTAATTTACTTTCGGTTACCAAAATGCTCCAGTTGTGAGATATTCTATTTAATTTCACTATAACGGTGCCCCCTGGTGTTTAATCTGTATAGTAATGTGCACGTTCATCTATTGAGGTGGTCACACATGCTCATTTCCATGATTCCATCCTTCAACTGCCAACGGCCATATCTACTGTTAGAAGTTCTGACGGCTACAGAGAGCAAGGAGACACCCCCTGAGCAAAGGCAAACACTCTGAGCTGCCATAGGGAGACAACTGTGGCAGAAAAGACAACCCCCCTGAGCTGCGATAGGGAGAGAGGTGCAGCAGAAAACAAGCTCCCTCTGAGCTATCAGCTTGAAAAATAAATCTAGCAGAACAATTAGAGCAATGAAGGGTAAATCCCTGGATCCATGTGAAGTACAGGGCTGGTGTTAGCTCTGTTAGACATTTTTGTGTACTATATGATGTCTGATTTTCATCTATTAGATCAAATCATAGCTTAACTGCTTTAAAGTCATGTACTTGCAGAAATTCAAATATTATTGGGGTCAAGTGTATGTTTCCTTTTAACTCTTTTAATCAAGTAGGTATTTGTTGAATTAACTAACATAAGACAGGGCCAAGCGATGACATCACAGTGCAATGGCCGGGGGCTCATAGTGAAATACCTTTGGGACCACTCATGGACTTATGAACCGTAAGCATTCTGTAGACATATCACTATTGTACATATAGAGAAGACCCAGTGCTGTACAATGCAGCACAGTTCAGATGGCCAGAGTGTGTAATTTGGAGCATAGTACACGGGATCATTGGCAACGGAGGGTATTCTAAATGTGAAGAATACTATGCAGCACCTGGTCCTATACTCTGGATTACATCACAGAACAGTGCCACGTAATATCATTTGACCCAAAGTAACCACAAAAGGACCACCAGGAGATACATTGGCTTCAACTTTTGTGTGATCTAAGACAAGATGACAGCCCCCTGATCAATGAACATTGGAGTCTCAGGACAATTTTTTGGCCATTGCCCATCTGAGTCTTCAACTAACAAGCTCCAAGGTACAAAGTGCAGTCTAGTCGTAGGACAAATTGGCCTTCAACAACAATGGAGGCATCTTCTGACATAGTCTCATAGTTTGGCATTGATGAGCCACATAACCGAAGTCACTGCCTTGTAATAGAATACGGTAAGCTACAAATTCATCAACACAGATTCAGTTATGAAACCTCTTCAAAAGACCACCCTTTGAGAAGACTACCCTTAGTCAGACCAGATTTCCCATGGCAGATTTTCAGATTCCTCACATATTATGCCTATTAGCCATGTTCTTTGAGAAAATCATTTCCTTTATTATAATTATGGGTGGTCGTCTCGGAGATTTTACGGCAAATTGATAACTGTGGCAGTGCCAGTAGGACTTCAAGACGTGGAATGTTATTTTCATAATAGGGGTCTTGTCAATAGTGCCCATGCCCAGATGTAAGTTCTTATTCTGAGCTCTGAATATCTCCTGCTCTTCATGTGATTCTTCAGCTAATGTAGTTCTGAGACCAAGACTTCTGGTCATACGCCAGACCAATCCTTAATCTGTGTAACTAAACCTTTATTCTGCAGCTGCAAAGAAAGCAAAGTTGTTCCAAGTGTGGACATTGTAGAACATAGCATTTGCTAATTCACTTACGATCATAATTAGTGAGGTCTACTGGGGAAAAGATGGTTGGCAAAGTGTAAGCAATAATTGTCCAACACTCTTCATGTACTATAGCCGTGGAGGTTTCTAGTGCTCAAGTAACAATTGAGCAATTCATTTTAAATTTACATTAGTTACAGAAGCAACAGGACAGAAGAACCTGGATAATAAACATTGCAAACATATCCACCAAGAAACACAACAGCCAAAGACATATAATAGCTGTGGAACCCCTAAAAAGTCCTACAAGAGAAGAAAATCTTCTCTTATCAAGTCTGGCTAGAAGATATATATGATCCTACCATATCTATCCTACAAAAATGAAAACAATTCACTGCACACTGGAAAAAAATCCATACTACGTTGTTAATATTTGGTCTACTTATGGAGACAAATGCTCATGATTATGCAGATCCATGTAATAATGGGAACAACATTTCTAACTTTGGTTGATACTAGAATCATACTGTAGTTACTTTCTCATTAATATCTCCATATTTTTGGTTATTCCATATCAGCTCACCATTTATAAAGCCAAGGTGGGTGACCAGTTATACAGCTACTTCTTCAGCCTTTATGGTCTTCAGAAATTTACAGTTGTTAAAGAGGTGGTCTAGAGGCTACACTATAAATTACTTCAACTCACCAATCCTCTGCCACTGCTTTTACTGCACTTCTCTTGTCCCTGAGTAGTCCCAACTTCTTGTTGCCTCTTGACACACCACTACCACCATCATCTCTCCCAGGAATTAGCCAAGTGGAGGACTAGAAAACCATTGGAACAACAGTATTGGGGGAATAGCGGAGAATATTTGAGGGGAGGGGGGGCGATTTTTTTTTTCCACACGGTTCTGCAGCTTTTGGTGGCAACTGCCAGCTATCTTTTGACTGCATGGCCACCTTTTCTCCCAAGCAATAATTCAGGGGAGATGAGCAGCATTTTAACAAAAGTCATCAAGCTACTGAACTTGTCTCAGAGTACAAGAAGATCATTTAAAAGAAAGTGGCCATCTTCATGAAGTCATATCACACAAAAGAATATTCCAAGCCAGGCATCACTCAAAAACTAGCTGTCAGCTCACCTCATCACTTTGGCCGCTTCTCTGAACTGTCTTCAAAACCTCAGATAAATTTTGCTGACAACGTACAAGTATTTTGGCGGCTACTTGAATGTCGCTATTTATATTATTTTGAGAGGCATTACCTTCAAAAAATGTATTCACTTCATTAAGGCACTTTTATGGGTGGACACATTACAACTAGTTCACTCCTGGACCCAAGTAGATTGTTTTTTTTAATAGACAGGCAATAATAATGTCTAGAGAAGTTACAGTACAGAGTAACCCAAAATGTTCGGCACCGATGCAAATGTCTAGGTGTGTTGTCTACCTGTGATTTGTCCTGTGTCATCTTCATCTAGAGTTCTAGTCAACACTGTTCTTTCTCAAGGCCCAATACATGACTATTGCTGGCTGAGCCTACCGGTTTTAAGAGGACCGGTCGACAGTCTAACGCATAGGTCTCCCGACTGGTTTGAACTTTAACACCTGATCCTTCTGTTCTCTCAGGAGAGGTGTCTAGTAGCAGCTTTCTCCTTTTTCCCCATAAAAAACATATGCACATTTAAAATGGCCAAACCAAGCATGAATATATTTGGGGAAGTCAGGAGAAATAACAGACGGCCAAATGAGCGTTTGACCATCAGCTAATGAAGGTGTACCTATAGGCTTAAATTATAGTTAAATGGGTTCTCCGGGAATTAAGAAAATGAAAATACTTAAATATTACTTCATTATAAATATATTACTAAATACCTTTCATTAGTTATAATGGCTCGTTTTGTCCGGAGAGCAATCATTAGGAAAAAATGGCCGCCATCCTACTAGTCTACACAAAACCTGTCCTATTTACACAGGAGGACAAGTTTAAGAGCTGCGCCATCTTCCTCTCTTACTTGTCAGGAATTATGATCCTGAATACAGTTTAATATGATCTTCAGATGAAGGAATGTAGGAATGGAGTTCATTAGGAGGCATGAAGTATAGAGAGGATAGTGGGGGTGTAGATAATGAGCAGCAGCACTTGTATGCAGTCTCCATTACCACAGTCTGTCCTGTCCGTCCTCTCTGTACTTCATGTCTCCTCGTGAACTCCATTCCCACAGATATTCAGCTGCAGATCTTATCTCTATTCAGGATCATAATCCCTGACAAGTAGAGCAGAGAGGAGGATGAGGCAGCCCTTTATCTCAGTGTAGTGACGTAACTTGTCCTGCTGTGTGATTAGGACAGGTTTTGTGTGAACTAATGGGACAGCATCCATTTTATTTCTCCTAATGATTGCTCCCTAGACAAAATAAACCATTATAGCTAATGAAATGTATTTGGGAATATATTTATACTAAAGCAATATTTAAGTATTTCAATTTTCTTAATTCCCGGAGAACCCCTTTAAGGTTGAGCAGTGGTTTAATATTGATGATCTACTCTCAGGAAAGGTCATCAATATCAGTGGGGTGAGGGTCTGACTCCTGTCACCCCTGCCAAGCAGCTGTTTGAAGAGGTGCGGGTGCCGGGAGTCCAACCTCCGCCTATCAGATATTGATGACCTATCCTGAGGATAGGCCATTATTATTAACCCACTGCACAATCCCTTCAACAGCTCCAGCTTCTTCTATAACAAGCATTTGAGCCTCAGATAGAAGAAGGGGGGGGGGGGGGGGGAATTCAACATGGTTAATATTCTTGCCCCCTTCGGCCCAGAAATGGTAGACACTTGTTTAGGCTGGTGGAAGCTGATGTTAGATTACTGGCAAGGTTAATGGGGTTTAGTAAGATTCACTATGTGTGATCAGCGAGAGTCCAGCCCCAGGGACTCAATCATCAGCCAGTAAACCCAACAATGCCATAGTATGTCCATTCCACCATGTCTGGTACTACAGCTCACTCCTAGATACTTCCACCTGCAGACTGCTCATCAAAGATGGCAACTGGAGTCTCATATTTACTGCGTACATAACCATACACCAAATGAAGCCTCAAACCTTGCAACAGGTGAAGGTAAGAGCGGGGAGGTACATAGTTTTCCTGACAGTGAAAGAGTTACTGTTTCATACAAGAGGGTGAGGTGACAATTTTAGACTATGTTTCAGGACACAATGAGGTCTGATCTTGGCTTCTCGGAATCCAGAAATTGCTGATAATTACAGAGTGGAAGTGCAAAGGTTCATTAGCCTGTTCAAAACACCCATCTGAATAGAAATCAATATAATTACTTTACTAAATGATGCCTCGTTTTAGCTCCTACCTGACTCGAGATGGTACACAGCTGTCTGCAGTCTCCGGTGCTGGCGTACTATGAACATTTCCAGCAACGCACCATCTCAGGTGTTTGCGTTAGTAAAATATATGGAGACAGTCACTTTCCACTATTCAGCATAAGATTCCCGTAATCAACTCTTATTTTAACGGAACAAGCACACTGTAATCCGTGTCTCCCAGGTCCTAAAGATTCAGCAGGACCATCCTAGATTGCCAGATCACACTACGATGTGGCTGCGTTTATTGGGAACCACTGCAGGTGGCACTCTCATCAGGAGTCTCTTAAAGAAGATAGCTCTCGGCTTACAACCATTTCTCCTGAATCCATAAACATGCACATTTGGCTGTGCGCGCCCAAGTTTTTCCAATGGGGAGAGGGGAATAAGCTGCTGTCATAAGCGTATCCCCCGCAGTAACAAAGGATCGGACATGTTAGAAGCCAAGACTCGGCTGACTCTTATTGGTAGCATGCCCAGCTTTAATGAAGGCCAAACTTTAATTGGGTGCCACTACACAGAGTACCGACAGGAGGTAGTCCCATAATAAATTAATACAGAAGGACAGACGTCCCATTCTTAACAGCTTCTCGATGGGATGTTTGACAGACCATGGGGAAGCACCATTGCCCTGTGAACAGGTTTTGCTCATATAGGGGTTGATTCCCATACTAATAGTCTATGAAGTATTAGTAATATTAATGTCATATAATCATCCTACCTACTCATCGGTCAATAGTAGCCAGAAACTGGCTGACCCCTTTAAATATTATATATGGGCTCATTTATCAAGCTAAAGTAGAACTGGCTTAGTTGCCCATAGCAACCAATCAGATTTCACCTTTCATTTTCTAAAGTAGCTGTCCAAAATGAAAGGTGGAATCTGATTGGTTGCTATGGGCAACTAAGCCAGTTCTACTTTACACCAGTTTGATAAATGACCCCTATAGTCCAGTGTACGTACCCACATCTCCCAATCATAAGGGTGTTGGGTCTTTCTGCTAGGATCCAATGTGATCCGCTCATTATGGTGACCATATCTGATACCAGTTGATGGCAGCACTCATTTTACATCTTTAACGTGACTGGATTCCATGTAAGACACCACTGGTTAGAAGTTCGAGGCAACTGGACCAAGGCACTTAACATGAATGAAGTCATAGCTGTGTGACTGATGAGCCATTCAATGTATCTGAAAGGTTTTGCCCACACTGTAGTGACCACCCAGTGACTACTTTCTCCATGAAAGAAATCCCTACGATCGTGGAATTGGTGCTATAACAGGACTCCTTACAGGAATCCTTAATGGCCGCCATTGAAGTTATGATCAAGAAATGCAGTTAATCACCGGGGCATCGATGAACGAACATTTCATTGTGAAACCAGACACTACTACTATGATATTACTCCACCTCTCGTGTACACCACAGGAGCCAACATTCAAAGCCTCCTATGAACTTGTTGTGTAAGTTCTGAAATCAAGATCTGGTAGCATCAGTGCAACCGTTCCCACCATGGAAATTTCACGTTGATTCTGTCCTGTATACCAGGTCGAAATCAGCATCAAATCTGCTTTCCATTGTTTTCAATGTGAAATCTCTGTCATGTACGGAAGTGGAAACCACGGCAGGTAGCCACCCGCAGGTGAGACCCACTGAACTGGGATCCTCTGCATGACAAACTGCAAAACAACGGAAGAAATCCAAGGGCGAGCCACGAATTTCGGCTGCAGATTCTTTAGCAAATCCGATTTTTCAGCTAGATAATCTGCCGGGCTTAGACCCCACTGAGTGACCTACCGGTGAAACCAACTTTGCTACTCCTGACCAACTCAGCTCTGCCACTCCTGACCATTTTGAATGCTATATGAAATCTGTATGCGGTGTGACACAGGTATTTTCCTCCCAGCGTGTGCTGCTGGGCTGATTTGCAGCCAGGTGGGGTCAAATACCGGACTGGATTTTAATTGCCGCTCCGGGTTTTTGGCAGCACCTGGCTGTCCTTAAATAGGCAGCTGGGCTCAGCAGCAGGATCTCTGTGTTGGGATCTGAGGCTTGGTGCCAGTTTGGAGGACTGAGACCCATGGGCCGAGGAAACAGGCCTCCTAAAGCCTGCCATGGACTGCTGGAGGCAGAACTGACGTCAAGGTGACTTGTCTTATATGAACTTTCCAATTTGTGTGAAGTAACACCAAGATGTACTTTCCATTGTGTGTGAAGTAAACACCAAGACTACAAAGTAACGCATTGGTTTTACGTTAAGAACTTGTCTTTTGCATCTGAACTGCGTCCGCTTACCCTATCTACCAGAGCAAAACCCCACAGCAGAAATAATTTTCTTTGTTTGTAATGTCACAACCTTTACTTGATATATCCTTTTATTATTTCTGCTAAAAGTTATGAATGAGTTGCCAGGAATTTGCAAAGAAGGTCCAGCTGGGTGTTACCAGTTGGGGCTGTGTCCCTGCACAATCTGACACTGGCAGCACTGATTGGATAGTGTCAGACTGTGCAGGGTCACACCCCTAACTGGTAACACCCGACTGGACCTTCATTGTAAACTGCTAGTAATTCATTCATAACTTTAAGCAGGAATAATAAAGGAATGGAACATCATAGAGCCATACGAATAGATGCTCCAGAATTGTTATTACCATGGGGATACAAGAAGTTAGGAAAACAGACATGTCAAGAGAGGTTATAGGTCCTTTTTCTATCTTGATTTGACCTGGGAAACACCATAAGAATGTTGTTCAGAAGTGGAGTTCTCCTTTAAATCTATCCAGTGGATCACAAACACGTTTGATTTCTCTACAGAAACCCCTCCAGGCCAGTCTCATGGAAGCGATGAAGCGTCCCCGATGCCACACACATATTGCAGATTCTTCATTTTACTGCAGTTTCCTTCATACCTTGTGATTATACATAAACTACAGGTTTCTAAGCCAGAAAGAGCAAGGAGGTTTGGCAGCGCGGGGGAAACTTTAATGATAGTTTCTGAAGTTGCCTCAGAGCGTTTCTAATCCCGGTCTTTGTTTTCTCAACCATTTCTACATAAATGTGGTACAAGATCATGAATATTTTCCATTTTCTAGGATATTGTTTTTTTTTTTTCATAGAAAAGCCACGGGAGATAACATGGGTGGGGTACATGAGACGATACCTCAGCAGTTCTCCTACAGGTTGGCTGTGGTACTCTGCAACGCATCCAAACCCACCTAGTAGTCCTTGGAGGTTCCTTTTACCACTGCACCAATGGTTGCAAAAGAGCTTTGTCGCTAGTACTTTCTATGGAGGTTTCCATCCCTCAAAATCTCAAACACATAAGGGGTGTTGGGTATTGTGCAGACCACCGCAGCCTGCTCAATCACAAGAATCAGGGTCTCTCCGACCATCTGTGATGTTAACTTCTGACATGTCTATCTAATCAGAAGGTAAATTCTGGTGTAATTCTTCTCTAAAGGGGTTGTCCGAGATTTTTATATTGATGTCATTAATATCTAATCCTTGGGGTTCCGACTCTGGGTACCCTTGCCCATCAGCCGCGGTGCCCAGGTCTATTCTTAGGGCAGTGATGTCACGTTCATGGGCTCATCAGCCACTCAGTCCCATTTAAGTAAAAGGAGCTGAGCTGCAATACCAGGCACAGACACTATACAGTGTATGGCACTGTGCTTGATAAGTTGTGAGAAGTCCGTGGTACTCACTAGAGCGTGGCGGCCTCCTCTGCTGATCGGCTGGCCATCTCGAAATCTGCTATTGATGACCTATCCTAAAGATAAGTCACCAATATAAAAATCTTGGAAAACCCCTTTAATAAACCTATTGAGTAGCAGCTACAGAAACCTCAGTCGTTAGGTTATTTAACGATGTATGGGCCCCAGATGAAAGGATGTATCGGTAACGATGATCAGAAGATGGATTGAAAACTTTGAATGCAGTTATGGATGGGATTGGAGTAAAAGACACGTAAAATGGTACAGGATAAGTAAAGTAAAATATGATGCATTCACACTGCGTCTGCAGTATATGTCAGAGGTACTGTATACTTTAAAAGGATTTTCTGATGGATTCCTTGAATACGCCACTGTACAGGCATACCTCATGGGAAAAATGCATCCTTACGCTACGTGAAGAAGTTATAAAATACTAATCACTATAAATAACCATTTATGATTTGCCAATTTAGACTGGTGCTTGAGGCAATAGAGTTTTACTCACCTTCCATTGCAAAGAATGGAACCACTGGTCTCTCAGATAACTGTTTGCAGCCTGGAAAGGAAGAACAAGGTAGGTAAGTACAAAACTGGAAATGCTGGATTCTAATGTCTCACAGTCATCTTCGCAGCCACCAGAGAATCAGAAATTTCAGCAAATTTAAGCAAGAAAGATAAGAGGAGAGGTTGTCCGGCGAATGATTCAGATCCTTGTAAAATAATAGAATGCATTAGAATGCAAACTGATCCGTTCTGGACCGCTTGTGAGAGCCCTGAACGGATCTTACAAACGGAAAGCCAAAGACTTAGTCATACTTACCCTACCGATCATCCACCTCCCGATCCCCTGTCTCGACATGTAGGAAATGAGCGCTTGGCCAATCACTGCGCTCAGCCAATCACCGGGTCACTGTTGTAGCCATTGATGCGCTGAGCAGTCATTTCCTGTGTGTCAAGAGGGACCAGGAAGCAGAGAGAGCGGCGGGAGACCAGTAAAGTGAGTAGGACTTATTTTACTGTTTTACGTCCTTCTGAGTCTTTTACATTTTTGTCTGGATAACCCCTTTAACAAGTTTAAAAAGACCCAATTAATAAGAAGGACCATTTCCATCTTTGCAACCATTATTCCAATGCATCTGAAATGTAAAAAAATATGAGCTACGCAAAGTCTCTCTCAGCTAAAACGCCTCATCGTTTGTGCCTACAGCTCTTCTGCTGATTTATGTCTCCATGGAAAGAGTCTGGGTCGGACTGGCCCACCAGAGAATCTTCTGGAGGGCCCAGGCTCTAATGCAATAGTGGGCCCAAAGGTCCAAAGAAAAAATCCCATTTGGAGCTGCCTTTGGAGATCATCACCTACCACTAGGGTCGCTTTCTTTGATTCAAAAACCTATTCGATATTATTGATGATATAGGGGTTGAACTTCATGAAAAATTTCCTTTGGTGGGTCCAAGGAACCACAGTTTGACACTGGACAGAGTATGAATCCAGGATTAGAAAAACATGGCTGCTCTCTAACTAGAACATTGCCTCACCTGTCCACTATTGTGTCTCAGTCACATTCATGTTGGTGGAACTGAACTGCCATAACCCATGGACTAGTGTGGCTCTCTTCCTAGAGGAAAGACACCATTTTCTTCTAATTCTGGAGAACCCGCTTGAGATGTGTAGTTCGAGTGGGAGTTCACCTACAAGATGATATTCTCTGTCATTGTCAACAAGCCCACCTCCATCATCTCCATCAGGTCACATTTATTTCCTGGAGTCTCCTCTCAGGTAAATATCTGCTCTTCCTGCTGTGGACATTAGTGGCCTCCGGGCAGACTTGGTGCGGTGTACCCATAACAATGGTTCTTTAGTATCTGCTTCCTGCAGTGCATGTCAATATTTGCTCCATGCTGGGTACACATTTAATCAGGGCAGCAAAGTCTCTTATTGAAAATGAACAATACCGCATTTTTTTTTTTCAGTGACAACAATTGTTGAGGTAACAGCATCTCAGATCCCAGGTTCACATTAGAGACCCAGTGTCCAAATGATAAGTAAACCTGCCGGTTTGCCAAGGGTGAGTTTGTTTTGCCTTTTCAACTTTCAATGCCTCTAGTGTCAAAGAATCAAAGTACTGCTGAGCCCTTAAAGGGGTTGTGCAAGAATGGAGAGGGAGGGGGTTGGCAAACCTCCCCGGCATTTTGCAGGACCTGCACAGGAAAGATGACCAAGGCTAGTTTCACATTGGAGAGGTTTGGACCAGGAATTGCCGGACGCTACCTGATGCCCGGGTTGCAGCTGGATCTCCACCGGTCCCCATTATAAATAATAGGGCCAGACGGCAACGCGGTAGCTTCCGGCAATGCCGGTATGTAGAGAGATCCGGCAGGCTATTCCCAGTGCCCGTTCCCTGCTCCTTCTCCTCCAGGCTAGTGATGCTCCGCAGGGCCCCATTAACGTCAACATCTGGTTTGACATCGCCTCAGCCAATCACAACCGAAGTGATGTCTGGCTCCCTTTGTGTCATGTGACCATTTGTCAAGACACAAAGGAAGACAGACACAGCCAGGGCCTGCGATTGGCTGTTGCGATGTCAAACCGGATGTTGACATCAATGGAGCCTAGCGGAGCATCACAGGCCTGGAAGAGAAGGAGCGGGTAGAGCCAGTGCCAGGAAGCAAGTGTCTCACACAGGGGGTGGGGTAGTGACCACTAAACACCACTCTCACCCCTGTCCCTGCCTACTTGCCTCGCAAGTCCTAGCGACAAGGGACAACTGGTCGACAAACCCTTAGCTAGGATAGTGCAGGGAAGACAAACACATACAGGCGAGCGCCGAGTGATCAGCTCGGCGCTCAGCCCCAGAGTGGTTACCACGGCGACGCGCTGATGACGTGAGCACGTCTCGGCCGTCCCCACCTCCTGGAACCACGCACAGAGCGCATCGTGACAGCAGGTCATTTTCCCTCTGCAGGTCCGGCAGAATGGAAAGGAGGGGTATTCCCATCTTAGACACTGACAGCATATCGTTAGGACTCCCACCAATCCCTTATTCAAGGCCTATCCTGAGATTAGGCCATCAATATCAAAATCTCTAAAAACCCCTTTTAAAGCTCAGAGCATCCACGAATAGCCTACAATTCTCAGAAAACACTCTCTGAGTTAAACCTAATTAGAAGGTCTCCCCAGTACCCAAGGTTTTTGAGTCATCTTTCAGTTGTCAGACCCCCTCCTGAAGCAAGAAAGCTCTAAACATAGTGGACTTTAGAACCTGAAACTTCCTATTCCATTCACAGGTGCTCCTTGCTGTCCCTTTAAGGAGCCCCCCTCCACCAGTACAACTACTCAACATTGTGAAACCCAACCAGACAATCACATTGAAAGCTGATGCGGTGTGTACAGTCCATAACGTTGTGGTAGGTGTCATAGGAGACATAGATTATCTCAGCTATGACACCCTGACAATAGCCGTGGAGGCCGCTTCTCCATTATATGCTGAGCACGGATCACCTCCCAGCCATTAATAGTGCACAAGGCCAGTCCTTCCATTACAGGGAGCGCATGATAAATGAACGCTGGGAGGCGCGTGTACAAATGGCCCTTTATGTGTAAACTAAACAACATAGAAGGCAATTAGGAGGCAGTAATGCTCCCAGAAAGATTTATCACCTGGGCGGCCAAAGAGTTCTGTAATTTTTAACTAGCTCAGAGAAGCGTTGCTCATTAGGTGTTAATTGTGCTGAATGAGGCAGAAATGTCCTCGTCTTCCGCTTCACCCCAGTTGTTGCAGTGGAAAAAGTCCACAACTTTGAAAAAAAAATAAAAAAAAAATATCTGGAGTGTCTGTCACCGAGGCGTTAATGCGGGACCCCTATAAATACTCGCTTCATGCCGAATTTGCTTGCATCAAAGCACAATGGCTTCCATCCAAAAGCAGTCAATGAGGGGAATCCTAGTGTAACAAAGTATATAGAGATAACATTGAAAAAAACTACCGGACCGGTGACCCGCTTTGTGTTTTTTAGTATCTTTTTACTCCTAGGGCCAACATTAAAGGGGTTGTGTCATCACAGACCTTGATGGCATATGGCTAGGTTGTCAGATAGATGCGGGTCTCAGAGGTGGGACCTGCACCTATCTCCAGAACATGGTTCCCGAAATGAAGGGAGTCCAGCCAAGCATGCACAGCTTCTCCATTCAACGCTATGGGACTGAGAAAAGCTCGGCTATTTTTGGTACTTTCATGGCACTGAGTGGACAGTACCTGCGCAGGGGGGGGGTTGCACTCTCACTAACTTTCGGGGTCCCGTACTGGAGATGGGAGCAGATCCTAGAGGTGGGACCCACACATGTCTAACAACAATGACATAACCTAGCGATGAGCCATCAATGTCTGAGATGAGACACCCCCTTTTAATATAGAAGGGACAACCATTTTGTCTGCTCAGTCAAAAATAATAAGACTCTTACTTCACCATAAGGTCTCGTTTACACAGCTTCTGAAAATACTGGGGGTTTTTTTGTTTTGTTTTTTACTATTTGTTCTGTTTTGCTGTTGTCCATTTTTCATCCTTATGTTTTTCTTGTTTTGTTTGTTTTTGTTGTGAAATATGGATGTAAAAACAAACAAACAAAAAACACACAACAAAACAAACATAACGTATGGAGGTCGGCAATACTGAAGTGTGAATGAGCCTCAAGGATAAGTCCAGACAGGACGGAATCCCTGCAGATCTGTGTAGATGAAACCTGTCTAGGAATGGATATATGGATGGAAACCCCTGATGCACCTTCATGTTACGCATGAGGCCCAATTCAGACGGCCGTTCCAATTTACATCCATAAAAAATGTATCTATGTCAATCTGTATGGATGTCCATAGGGTGTCCGTGGATGTCCGTTTTTTTTGTGCACCCATATACTTGAATCAATTAGTCTCAGATGAGATAGGGATAAGAATCGCATTTTTTCTGCATCCAAAATGCGACGCCACCTCAATGTAGGGCAGCACTTTCAGGAGTCCAGTGGGTGGTCTTAGACCTCATGCACACAACCGTATTTTTGCTCCCATCCAAAGCGGATTGGATGCGGGCCCATTCATTTCTATGGGGCTGCAAAAAATCCACATGTCCATTCTGTCGGCCTGCAAAAGAGATCGAACAAGTCCTATTCTTGTCGGTTTTGCTGACAAGGATAGGACAGCTCTATAGTTGTGGCAAGAAATGGTGGCATGCACACGGCCAGGATCTGTGTTTTGTGGATCCGTGGTTTGTGTGAGACCTTAATCTGTAACAGCTATCTGTGTGTCAGAGGAGGCTGTCAATCATGGAGTGAGACCGCCCACTGGACTCCTAAGCCCAGAATAAGCAGATGTTCAGATCAATAAATTACAAGTTTTACCGAATCTTCCCCCACAAAACTCCATATCAATCTGCTCAGCATCTCCTGCTTGCAGAATTGACTATATTTTCGACAAGACCGGTTCCCTGGTCTGTATGCGCTCCGTTGCACGAGCAGTTGGAAAGTATGCCCTTCTCACTCAGGCCTTATAATGTTTTATGACCTTGTTCCCCTTCATACCATATGATAATGCGATTTCAAAATTTAGAATGCACGTATGAAGTTTGTTTTGTTTTTTCTTTAGATTTCAGTCTTTTTTACCTTTTCTTTGTTTATAGGGTTTTTGTTTTTTTTCCGCCTCACAACACAAACAGCAGTTGAATTCATCAGACAAAAGGGAAAGTGGATAAACACAGAGACAAGTACAAGCCGGGCCTGTCCACCTGAAGCACACGACCGCATCTCCCATGACCCGAAGCCAAGCTGCTGAACAAGCTACTGTGTATCCTGTGCTTTCCGAGGGCTTCTCCCCTGTTTATCTTTCCATCTGGTTACCTGCTGATTATTAAGAGGAGGGGACGGGGGTAAAAAGGCACCACGTGCTGCGTGTGCAAAACATTTACTCAGGGAAAATGAACTCTGCAATAATACCTTCTGGACTGGGAATCGGATTTAACTCCTTACTATCCAGAGAAACCTGCACGGTGAATATCCGTACAGGACCTTGAAAATGAGGCCGTAAATCACAGATGGAAAAGTCCATCCGGGGGCTTATGTCGCTGCAGAAAATCTGCCACATCGAAATCCGCGTGCAGATTGGGCTGCGGATTACAAAATGTGCGCTCATTTAAAATCAGCACCGCATGCCAATTTCTCAGTTAATTTTTTACATGGGGGGGGGGGTCATATACAAAAGGGCACTACGCTAGTCCTAGGCGTTAAAAAAAAGTCCCAAGACCCTTTAATATTTGTACAAAAATATTTCGCCGCACGGGTGTTTTTACGCCGTCTTCGCCACTCGGGAGTGGTGGAGGCCAGGCAGGGCTGTCGCCCCAGCAAAATTCCTAAAATTTCCTCCTGAAAACAGGCGTAAAAGAGAAGTAATAGCTACTCCAGTCAGGGGCTGGAGTAGTTTTCACTTCAGGAGCATGGACTGCCGGAGGCGCGCCTAATAAATGACAAGGCGCATATCTCGTCATAAATTAGGCCAATCCTCCAGCATTGCAGGGGAAATCAAAGACTGGCGTAAAAAGCGGATCTTCGTAAATGACGCCCAAAGTGTAGATTTGTTTCAGTCTCACCCACTTTGCTGCTACTGTAAAGCGCTGCAGATTTTCAGCCTGTAATTTCACTGTGACAATTCTACAGCGTATATCTTATGTGGACGTACCCAAGATC
The DNA here is from genome assembly GCF_905171765.1 of Bufo bufo. Lineage (NCBI taxonomy): Eukaryota > Metazoa > Chordata > Amphibia > Anura > Bufonidae > Bufo > Bufo bufo. The sequence continues at coordinate 117,435,501 of NC_053398.1, read as the reverse complement.
TGGGTTTTTGTTTTTTTGCAGTATTTTGGGAACTTTAAATATACTGACTGAATGCAAAATTTGTGTAGGTATGAGAAATCATGTAAGCATGGGAAATTATCTGCGTCAATCCCAGCAGAGGAACAGACTACCGTACTTACCGTATACTCCTGGATACTGAGGGGTCCCCATTTACTATAAAGGGATCTGATGGCTTTCCAGCATAAATACTGGGTTTCAGCCAGAATTATAGTCCAGCCAAAACCAGAATTGGCTACAGTTGCATCAAGCATAATAATCGAATTGCAAGTTGAGTTTTAACAAGATTGTAATAATATCCAAATCATCTCAGAATCTCTGCACTCACAGAAAAATAAAACTATGTAGAGGTGCCTATATACATTAGAGTAAATGGACAAGAGTAACGTTGTATCTGGGAAATCAAAGCAAACCTTTTTTTAAATCTTAAATAACCCCTTTAACATAAGCAGACATATTCTAGGTGAATATTTGTGAAATTTTAAACTCTGGAACTCTTGAAGCATGGATATAAGGTATTTAATGTATCAATTATATCACTTCAATGTTGCCTTGTCCCCAAAGATACTCTAATGTTTTGTATCAAGTCACCTGAACACCATTTTGTTCTTTTAATCTAAAAAGGTTCAAAATTGTAACACAGATAACATTTCTTAACATATCTTTATAGAGGATGAAGCTTAGTTTGTCTGATACAGCGCTCTAATCCCCTTCCATAGGCCGAGTTAAAGGGGGCGTCCAGGTTCAGAGCAGAACCCGGACATAAGCTCCCCTTCACACATTTAGTCTATATCAGTGGAGCATTTCCAGCTCTGATGCTCCCCCTTAGTCCTGCACTGCATTGTGCAGGACAAGAGCTTTTTCTTCACTACTTCTCATGGGCATGATAGGTAGAGGCTTCTGCCTAGCAGTGAGCCCGGTGATGTCATCGGTACAAATTGCCTGTCTTTAGCGCTGGCCTAGGCCGTTTTACAGGCTAGGGCAGCACTAAAGGCCGCCCATTTGTGCTAGTGATGTCACCAGTATCACTGCTAGGAGAAAGCCTCCACCTAGCAAACTGAAAAAGGAGCCAGGTACGTCACCGGCAGTGAACAAGCAGCCCTTGCCCAGCGCTGTGCAGGGTTAAGGGGGAGCCTCAGAGCAAGAAATGCTCCAATGATACAGGCTAAATGTGTGAAGTGCCAGCTCTGAACCCGGACAACCCCTTTAAGGACTAAGTGGTGCTCAAGAGCTTACTGCATATGAATCATATGCAGTAAGCTCCCCCTAGTGGCAGCTGCAGTCACACCAAATGTTAACATTCAACTGTCTATGCAGGGAATTCGAAGCTCTGCATTAGATAAAACGGGGCCCTGACAACTACCAAGATATATAAGGCCACATGCACACGCCAGTCTTCTGCAATGAGGTCTTATCCCGTCTGACCTCTGTGACCTATGATTAGCTGCAGTGAAGCAAGACGTCATGGCAAAAGGCAGGACTGTACAGGGACCAGCATGAGACCAGGTAGTGTTCCTGCGGCCTAAAAAAAATATTTCAGCCCAAAATACTGAACCTAAAGGTGGATATTGACTTTAATGATAGTGAAGATTTAATGTTGGATCACAAAGGTAAATCAGAATCTAGGTCTACCGTACCTGGAGTAGGACAGTCCCCCCTGGAAACGAAAGTTGTAAACAGTATTTTGGAGCATTCTCCCAGGACAGCAGCTGGACATCCTCAATGGCGCTGTATGGCATGCTATTTTCCATGTACCCTGTAGGCTGAAAACAGAAAAGCATAAGTTACTATCCAGCTATAAGAATCCTTAATATCATATGTCCTTAATAATTAAACACAGGCAACGCCTTTAAAAAAAAAGGATTAAGACAATCATATTTTTTGTCTTTTCCTTCTACCACAAGACTTTTTGGTGACATTATATTTTTAATTGTCAGTATCTACATAAAAAAAATCCTGCAGATTTTGCACTGGCCACTAAGCATCACAGTTAGAATAACAATGACACATATCACCTATATCTATAGATAACACAGGATCCACCATTCCTACTAGGTGATATCACAGCTTATCTACTCCCTCCTGACTTCTGCACGGGTCATAGAGCATACCTAGAAAACTTTACCATAGAAGTCAATGATGTCCCCTCCTGTCCATTGTGTCTATGGCCTATCGTGGCTGCTGTCAGGCATATCTCTAAATGCTGTTACCAATAGCTCAGGCAAAATGGCCTAATCATGTTCAGAAATTAGAATAAAAAATATATACAGTCAGAAAATAGAAACAGAATACAAAAAGAAAAAAAGCATGTGTGTGTATCTCTTTCTGGTTTTAACTGGAAAAAAAAAATTGGTGAAACATTCCCTTTGGATGCAAAAAAAATAAAAATAATACTCCTAGTCTGCTGCCACCACTAGAGGGAGCTTACTGCATGTGGCTTATACATCAATAATAGGGCAGTATGCAGTTAGCTCTTAAAGCTCCCCCTAGTGGTAGCTGCAGGCAGTCCGAATTTTATCATTTGTATATGCAGTGGATTAAGAGCTCTGACCTCTTTAGGTTAGTTCTTCGTATCCAGCATAGCCAGAAATGGTCGGAGCTCTGCCAGACCCCATTGACTAAAATGGGACCGGGTGGGGATTCAGCCTGTAAACTTTGCCTACCATGTGTCACTTATAATTCAGGTGTTTTTCTATATGGCAGAGAACCCTATGGACCCCCTTAAGGCTCCGGGGCCCCCGGGGTGACTACCATCTCCACACCCCTGCCTGTACCACATCATAGTACATGTGGGAATGATAATCGTTATATTCAGCCTGATACAATGCTACGACCATTTGCAGCAGTCGGCCTTGGTTCAGGATTTGAACTCGTTGCGTTCGCTGCAGACACGAAAGTTGCCGTGGTAACTGCACTCAGAAACGTGACTCACAGAGTGGCTTCACTTCAAGCTTGTGTGCACTTGAGCTATGCAAGGATCTTCAAAGGCAGCTGTACCGTGTGTGGAGTGGATGGCAGCGCGCAGCAGCCGGTCTCAAACTCGCCTGTACTGTACTTCAGTTACAAGACGGTAACCTAATCCGCGCTTACGCAAGCGCTGCCGTCCACCACAATCCGGGGCTTGGCGTAGACTCTGGAACTCGCAGGAGTCAAGCAGAGGACATATGGCTGTTTATGATGATTTACTAAGCACATGTTTGTGTGAAAGGGGCCCTGTGTAATACATATTCCCCTTGGCACCGTTGCCTGGTAACCTCAAAACAACTCTCCGGTGACAAGCGAGGGCCTCTCTTCCCGGCCTTACAAATCTCACACGTAGTCGTGCACATCTATGCCGAAAAATGTGTCCGAAAATTCAGGTTGGAAAGAGGCCAACATTTCTTCTGTGAATCTGGCACAAAATGCGAAAAAATGTACAAAAATGAAATAAAATATATTATATATAAAATATTTAGAGAGTGTCTCAGAAAAGTCGTCCTTAAAAATGAGGTTCCTTTATATGGATCAGGGAAAACAGGGGCGGCTACTTACTTAGGGGTGGAAAAGACAGCCATATGGGTTGTCACCCAGAAAAACTCCTATCATTCTTAAAGTGATTTTCTGGGATTTTTATATTGATGGTCTATCCTCAGGATACAGTAAGTCATCATTATCTGATAGGCGGGGGTCCGACTCCCAGTACCCCCTCTGATCACCTGTATGAAGAGGCCGCGGCACTCCCTGGGAGCTTACGCCTCTTTCTAGGCCTAGGCACAGCTCAGTCCCATTCAAGCGAATGGTGCTGAGCTGCGATACCAAGCACTGCCACTATCCAATGGATGGCGCTGTGCTTGGTAGGCTGCGAGGAGGCCGCGGTGCTAACCAGAGCTCCGGTGAGCACCGCAAGTCAATCCCCTGCTGATCTCATATTGATGACCTATCCTTGCCCCCTCCACACCACACCCCCATCATGCCCCCTTTTTGGAAACTGGTAAGGGCAGTGTAAAGACATCACTGGGCAAAAGTTTTTGCGTAAATGGGGTCGTGGCAATGATAAATGACCCCCAATGAGTTACATGGAGAGCTGAACACACAGCTGCCAGACATTTTTGGCTCTGCTTATCTCTGCGCCATACCGTGAATGGCAAAGGACTATCATGCAGTCTCCCTAGGAATTGCAAAATCTAGTGGGATCTACCATATCTATGGCCAGATTTAGTCTTGGTATCAAGACAAGACATCCTCTTTCCATATGTTCGTTTAGGGCACACGGACATCATAGAAGGGGCTCCTTACCTGCGGCGAGGGAGGGTAGAGAGCTGCTAAAAAGCCACATCTCTCCAGACATGGTCTGTCAAATGTATATTCACAGGAAAGGCTGCCTGTAATACTACATTTGCCCTGTAGAGGAGCTGTAGGGGAAAGCCAGCTAAATATTTCCCGGCAGGAGACACACCCTCATGTTTAAAGGGGTTGCCCTTGAAGCTCTACAATAGGATTGCATACATAGGGCTCATGCACACGACCGTATGGCTTTTTCAGTGTTTTGCGGTCCGTTTTTTACGGATCCGTTGTTCCATTTTGTGTTTCCATTCGCCACATACAGTATACAGTAATTACATAGAAAAAATTGGGCTGGGCATAACATTTTCAATAGATGGTTCAGCAAAAACGGAACGGATACGGAAGACATACGGATGCATTTCCGTATGTGTTCCATTTTTTTGCGGACCCATTGACTTGAATGGAGCCAAGCACCGTGATTTGCGGACAAGAATAGGACATGTTCTATCTTTTCACGGTACGGAAATACTGAAACGGAATGCACACGGAGAGACTTCAGTTTTTTTTGCTGAACCATTGAAATGAATGGTCCAGTATATGTACCGCATACTGAACTCAAAAAACGGCCAGTATACTGAACGCAAAATACTGTCGTGTGCATGAGCCCTTACAGTGTATTTAAGGTTACTTTCACACTTGCATTGTTGTTTTGCGGTATTGAAATCCGGCAGAGGATCTCAATACCGGAAAAAAAAAAAACGTTTGTTTAGTCCTCATGCATTCTGAATGGAAAGAGATCTGTTCAGGATGTATCAGGATGTCTTCCGTTAAGGCATCATTCCGTTTTGTGACTGGGCACAAAACCGCTGCAAGCTGCGCTTTTGTGTCCGGTGATAAAAACGGAAAAAAAAGGATCCGGCACTCAAAACAATGTAAGTCAATGGTGATGGATCCGTATTTAATGACGGATCCCTTTTTTCCCCATTATGATTTCACACAACCGCATCCTAACGGAACGGGTGCATCCTGATGTGCAAAATCAAAACAGATCCGGTGTGCCTAAGCCTATGGCTCCATTCACACGTCCGCAAATGGGTCCGCATCCGTTCCGCAATATCGGGAAAGGGTGCGGACCCATTCAATCTCAATGGGGCAGGAATGGATGTGAAGAGTACACTATGTGCTCTGCGTATCCGCATTTCCGCAGTGCGGCCCCGAACTTCCGGGCCGCGGCTCCGCAAAAAAATAGAACATGTCCTATTCTTGTCCGCAATTTCAGACAAGAATAGGCAGTTCTATGGGGGGTGCCGGCGGGGCCGTATTGCGGATCCGCAATACACAACGGACGTGTGAATAGACCCTTAGACTGCCATCATCCCGTCCCCCCAAGATACTAGTGTTTTGATAAATGTCTTAAAGGGGATGTACGAGATCAGAAAAATGCCTTAGGCTAGGGCAACAATAAGTTGCGCGACAAAAAGGGTACAATCACATTGCAACACTTTTATGATAGTCAATAGTGTCTGGCTGTGACTGCGACGCGACAGTCGCACAGAAATCCAACTTGGATGGATTTTTTGCGACTGTCGTGTCACAGTCGCAGCATGTCACAGTGCAACACTTGACTTTTCTACGACACGTCACCATGTAGCCATAGCCTTATCCTTCCAGTAAAGGCGCCACTCTAGGTCACGGGATGTATCTATTATTCCAGTTGAGCCTGAAAGGGAATCATCTGCAATACCAGACTCAGCCAGTGAACAAGAGTGGCGCAGTTTCTGACCGAGTAAAAATAAAACGCATACAACCCACATGACTATAGAATTTCGTTACTCAATTTGCCATATTTACCTACCCTGACACATTAGTAGCTGGGAGACAGGAAGGGCCGGCATAATCACATTCCCTTTAACCTAGCGTCGTTTTTTTTTTTTTTTTCCTTCATCATTTCGTTATTAAGTAAATTGTCAGAGAAGCTAATTTCATTAATACAAGATGACGCCGTTCACTTCGGCAGTGAAAATAATTCACACTGTTCATCTTGCCACTCGGAAAGCAGATTATTTGGAATGAATCACTGCTGACTGAACAGGGCCGAGGAGTCAGGGCTCAGCCATGCTGCATCCTGCTTACGAGGCTGACACCCACATAAACCAATGTGCCTGCATCATCGTGGTGTGGGCACGGCAGGAGGTTTTCATGTGTGGCACAGGAAATCTGCGCTGACAGGTGATGCAGACATATGATGTGCATTACTCACGATACGGTGTGGTTAACACCGGGCACATGGGACTGTAACAGGATGGCCACAGAAAAGCGAGGTCAGCTGTGTACACTACGAAAACGATGGACAGAGCCAACATTCCTGGTAATTCTTGGTTTAGCCTCGTCTAGAGATAAGCAAATTGCTCAAAATTCTATTCAAGTTTCACTGTAGCTGAATCAGGTCAACCGATTAGATTCGGTCCAAATCGATTCTACCTGAATCAAAAGTGCACAGATTGGCCTGAAAATTTGAGGCCTCGCACAGTCCGTTTTGTACACAAGGCATATGATGGACGGAGCCAAAATTTCTAGAAATTCTTGGTTTAGTCTCGTCTAAAGATAAGCAAATTGCTCAAAATCTGATTCCGGTTGGATTTTGGCTGAAATCGGTCAACCGATGTGATTTGGTCCAAATCAATTCTACCTCAAATCGGAAATACACCGATTCGCCTGAAAATGTGTGACACAATTTTTCTCTCTCTCTCAAAATTCACCTAAATCAGGTCACCCCCAAAATTAATTTTTCACGTTGAATAGCAACCAATCAGATTCCACCTTTCAGAGCTTCTTTCGGAAATGAAAGGTGGAATCTGATTGGTTGCTATGGGCAACTAAGCCTGTTTTCCTTTACACCAGTTTTGATAAATCTCCCTCATTGTGTTTCACCCGTAAAACAAAATGTGCGGCCAATGACTGCATCGAAGTACCGTATCAGAACCATTTGAGAGTTTTCCGATCTCATCCGCCATAAACAAAATCACATAGTTGCCAACAGTCCCGAATTTACAGGGAAAGTTTCTGATTTTCAGAGACAGTCCCGGCAAACTTGGGCTGTCCTGTGCCAAAAATGGGAGGGACTAAGGAATTGGAGCATTCCCAGGGGGCGGAGTTTTGGACGCCCCGATTTCACCGACCTAAACGTTGGTAAGTATGCAATTAGTCAGGTGTCATCTAGGTCCCCAGACCACATACAACCTGAAGCCACCAAACGGGAGTTTTATTTCTGAGTTGACATTAGGGTACGACCAGTCGGCGCGGTTGCGATGCGGCCAAGTACTACGTGGCCATACGAACTGCAGTGGGCTCTAAATAAAGCTAATTAGGACCACACTGTTAATGGCCACGCTGTACTGCATGTGCCACCAGACCATTGACTATACAGACAGACAAAACCATAGGGTCCTAGTCAATTTGATTATAGCCCGCTTCAATTCGCGCAACCGCGCCATGTGGTCATAGCCTAAGCAGACACCTGATGTCGCTTATCCTCACCGAAACTCAACTTTTTTCCCCCACCCTCAATGACGGGTATCAGGGTGAAGTCCACCAGGCACCACAGATTATTGCCACAAAAATATTATGTCTACATCTTTTACGGGTAGCGTTTCCCATTGCAATGATTGATTAAGGAGTCCTTCAGCAGGGGTTAACGTTTGATCTGCTGACAACTATTACTCTCTACCTCCCAAGTACACCTGCATGCTCGGCTCAGCCAGGTGTGCACAAAAGGGACAGGGAGTAAGATGCTGCCAGACACTTCTGGTGGTGGTTTATCGCCTATGAGAAGGATCTGGCAGGTTAAATCCAACAGCCCGATCCTTCTTTCTCCTCTGACATCTGCCATCGGCGGACCAAAACTATACACCTTTGATGGTCAGCCAATCCCACCGAAATCCCCCAGTTCGTCCTCCATTCTTCTGCTATAGATGGCCCACTTTATTTGGGTTGCGGACAGATCCCTCTACTTCTCTGTGAACTTACTAGTCACCAGGTAGAACAGTCAACACAACACCTGCGGACATCACTGAAGGTAAGGCTACTTTCACACTTGCGGCAGAGAGATCCGGCAAGCAGTTCCGTCGCCGGAACTGCCTGCCGGATCAGGCAAAATGTATGCCAACTGATGGCATTAGTAAGACTGATCAGGATCCTGATCAGTCTTAAAAATGCCTGATCAGTCGAAAAAATGCATTGAAATGCCGGATCCGTCTTTCCGGTGTCATCCGGCAAAAACGGATCCGGCATTTATTTTTTCACCTTTTTTTCAGTCTGCGCATGCGCATACCAGAAGGACGGATCCAGCATTCCGGTATTCTAAATGCCGGATCCGGCACTAATACATTCATATGGGAAAAAATGCCTGATCCGGCATTCAGGCAAGTCTTCAGTTTTTTTAGCCGGAGATAAAACCGTAGCATGCTACGGTTTTCTCTTTTGCCTGATCAGTCAAAATGACTGAACTGAAGACATCCTGATGCAAACTGAACGGATTACTCTCCATTCAGAATGCATGGGGACATACCTGATCAGTTATTTTCCGGTATATAGAGCCCCTGTGACGGAACTCTATGCCGGAAAAGAACAACGCAAGTGTGAAAGTAGCCTAAGCCAGCAAGAAGGTCCTCAGGGAGGTGAAGAAGCGGGGGCTGGGGGGCGAACGTCAGGACAAGTTCATATTTTCATATTTCCAAACCAAATAACTTTGCTTGTTCTTATATTTCTCCTGATTTTCTTAAAAAATTCCACCATATGTAAAGCTGAGGTCCAGACATGAGTCTCAAAGAACATCAATGATTTGACTAAAAGACTTCACATCCCGTATGAAAATGCAATGGCCTCCTATCTTCTCCAATAGGCAAATGAGACTTTATACGCGTTCCACAGGTACATGGCACCAATGGCCGTGCTGGAAGCTACCGCATCATTATATTAACAAATTCATATCTATTCATACCAAGAATTATGGCGGATAACTACACAACTAACCTCTAATGGTAGCCAAAGGGGTAGTCACTCCGCTTTCCACATGGCATATAAATCTGAACTGTTATAAGTGTCGGTCTTCACAGCAGTTCCGGCATTCTATTCCTGAATCAGGTTGACCAGAGCTATAGGTCCCACTCAGGGAATGGTGGAAAGTAGGGGAATATTGTTTTACAAGCACAAAACCAGAGAAAGTAAAAGAAGTGATATTTCTACAAAATTATTTCTATGGCGGATGCCACAAGAGCATCGTGTTTAATATGTTGTGGTTGCAGTGGTTATACAACAGAGATCCGCTTTATTTGCTGTCTCTAGTTAGTGACACAGAAGATGTACCTGAGGTGAGACGCCCTGAACTGTGCAAAGAGAAAACGACTTCAAGCCGTGTTCACACGATCAGTATTTGGTCAGTATTTTACATCAGTATTTGTAAGCCAAAACCAGGAGCGGAACCTACAGAGAAAAAAACGTATAACGGGAAGATCTGCGACTCTTCTGTGTTTTGAACCTGCTCCTGGTTTTGGCTTAGGCTACTTTCACACTGGCGTTTTGGTTTCCGTTTGTGAGATCTATTTCAGGGCTCTCACACGCGGTCCAAAACGGATCAGTTTTTCCCTTAATGCACTCTGAATGGATAAGGATCCGCTCAGAATGCATCAGTTTGCCTCCGTTCCGTCTCCATTCCGCTTTGGAGGCCGACACCAAAACGCTGCTTCTGACGAAACTGAGCCAAACGGATCCGTCCTGACACACAATGAAACTCAATGGGGACGGATCCGTTTTCACTGGCACAATAGAAAACGGATCCGTACCCCAATTCAATGGTGTTCAAGACGGATCCGTTTTGGCTATGTTAAAGATAATACAAACTGATCCGTTCTGAACGGATGCATTATCTGAACGGATGCGTTTGTGCAGATCCATGACGGATCCGTGTGAAAGTAGCCTTACAAATACCGGTGAAAAATAATGACCAGGTGAAAGGGGCGGTTACCTGAAAAAATTTGGAAAATGCAAACGTGAAGTGTGCTAGAAAGAAAATGATGCCATGATTGATATAAAACATACAGTACATGACAACCTCTTTCTAACAAAGCTAGGACCAGCCCAGTACCTCACATGGGTCCCGAGATCTCCTCATGCATTGCTGCAGTTGCTCTACTAGATTTACTGCAGGCTCGCACCTCAGGGAGCGCGTCTTTTGTGCTGTAGCCCTTTCCCTGTAACTGCCATAGCTTCTAACAGAAGATACGGCTGGTGGCAAGTGAAGATTTAAACTGAGCGCGTGCGACCATCTCGGTGAGATGGAAAAGCAGGTGGCACTCTACAGACACATTTTATGGAACAGCTCAGTGGCAGTAGTACTAAGTTTCTAATTACATACAAAGTCCAAAAGTATTCAGATTCAAGTATTCAGGTTTAAAAAATGTAGACTATTTTTCGTGGCACAACCCCTTTGCTGTTCCCTAAGGCCTTAGGTGAATGGCGAAGCCCATGGACCAGAGAGGCAGCGGTTCTAAGCTTCGTTGACCCTTTCAAAGTGAAGCTCTACCTTTGGAGCCATTCAAAGAGAGAGTGCAGAGGGACTGTCACAATGTGACCGCTCTGTTAACAGGGTTTCCCGGGGTTCATATATTGATGACCTATGCTGCTGTGCTTGGTGAGCCGCTAGGAGCCCACTGCGCTCACCAGACTGCCAGGACTCGGACCCCCGCCAACGTGATGATAATGGCCTATCCTGGTCAACCTGGATAAAACAGTCCAGGCATAAAGACAATAGTGCAGGTCCCCGGGGGGGGGGGGGAATTCCTGTTTTAGTCCCCTTTGAATCTTTGTGTCATGCACAAGGGGGTTTCAAGGGGCACGCGTAAAGATGGCAGGCGCTGCAGTAGGCATAATGCAATATATATGGAGGGGGGGGGAATGGTTTCAAAAGTGGAAACTTTACAATTTCACTGGATGCAAACATTTGCATTCTGCCTGTAAAATAAATAAATGTTCACATCTAAAAAACACAAAAAAAACTACACATCACAAGAAAATGACAAGATAAATCCAGGCCTGGCCACCACTGCTGCACAGACATTAGCAGGTGATAGAGAATGAGCATAGCACGGACAGCTTACAGACAAATGAAAGGAACACGTTGCGCGGCCCTGCGCTCTCTTCCCCTCTGCGGTTTTCTCAGCCAGCATCTGCACAGTCACAATAAACCACTTTTTACATAGTGAGGTTAGAGACGCGCTTCCCCCTTGTGCAACTGCACTCGATCGATGGTCATGCAGCAAAGGGCAAGTAACCCATCCCCAATGTGATCCGGACAGTTCCAGTGACTGTCCATCTGCGCAGTTTATCCGGGAATTAATACTGATGACCAATCCTCAAGATAGGTTATCAACATCAGCTAGGCAGGGGTCCGACTCCCGGGACCCCCGCCGATCAGCTGTTAGAAGAGGCCAGTGCTCGGTGACTACGCAGCCTCTTCCTACGTACGGTGATGTCACCGTACATGGGTCACATGACCTAGGCGCAGCTCAGCCCCATTGAGGTGAATGAGACCGAGCTGCAATACCAAGCACAGCCACTGTACAATGTACGGCGCTGTGCTTGGTAAACTGCCAGGAGCCTGCCGCAGTCACCAGCGCTCCGGTGAGTGCGGCGGCATCCTGAAAGAGCTGATCGGCACTTGGACCCTGCCAATGTGATCCTGAGGATAGGTCATCGTTCTCATTTCCTAGATAACCCCATTAAGGTTACCGTTCAACTGAACAGGCCTGAGCTGCAATGCCATATACAACCACTGGGCAAGTGTGGTGCTGTTTTTGGAAAAGAAAGCAGACCCTTTTTTTTCCCTAGCCATCTTAGTGATCATTGGTTTCAAGGGATTTGTTTAAAAATGGCAGCTGGACCCCAGTGGAGCACCTATAGCAAAGGGGGTTTGAACATGGTGGTGTTCTGCTCACCGTTTACCTGCTCGCCATCAACATTGCAGCGGAGAGCAGGTGTAATTGCACTTTAATGGGACGGCTCCATCCTATTCACCTGAATGCACGCATAAGGGCGGGTTCACATCATTGTTTCGTTTTCCGTTTTTCTGATCCGTCAAAAGAACAGAAAAAAAAATAGAAAATGTTTATGCTCAGTTTTAGCCATTTCCGTCTGAGATCCGTTATTTTAGCCGGAAAAAATACTTTATTTAGGACTTTTTTCTTTTCGTCTATAATTATGGCTCACAGACGGAAATTGCTAAAATGGATGCAAAATGTGCATAAATGGGCTTAAAGGATGATTAAAATACAGGATCCGTTTTTTATTTTTTGATGGCTCAGAAGAACGGAAAATGAAACGGTGATGTGAACCCGGCCTTAGCCCGTCCATGTGGATGTTGACAGAGGGGCACCATGCATTATATTATTCTCCCGCAGTGTAAGCTCAGAGATCATAGCTTGGGTTTCTTCTTGTCCACATACAACCCCTTTACACTTTATTTTTTGAATCTTTTTGAGAATGGGTTACATTGATTTTGAGATTTTCTATACCCCAAACTCCTTGGAGAAATTCTCCTATTGCCACCTATTGTTCATCTTCATGTGAGGGTTTTGCTTGTTTTTGCAATTTTTGGGTCATAATTAACTTAATCTAACAGAAACAGATCTGTGCCATCTGGTTTGTTGGTGGCCTCTCTCATCGCCCAACCCCCCCCCCCCCCCCCCCAAATAATTTCGATACCCACTTCCTCTATGTGAAACGTCAAACTCCGGATCAACAATGGGTTTAACCCCGGCAAACATTAACTTACCACTTCCTTTATTTCATGTCTTTGTTCAACAGTCCCACAGTGAAAACAAGCAAGAAGACAAGAACAGGAAGAAGAAAGATCAACTCATTCTCCAAGCATGGAGTGAAGGTGCACGTCTGTGCCCCCAAGTATCCTCCCAAGCTCTGCTTTTTAGCACCTATGTACTACTAGATATTGTCTGTCTCCATCAGCTACAAGACATTGTTTTATATAGGGTGAAGCTTGTGCTAGTAATGTCCAAGTGGAGTATTATGAATCAATTGACCCAATAAAACCGTATGAGCAAAAAAAATAAGTCAACCTATTGGCACAAGACCTGATGAAGCAGGTTCTCCTTTGAGTCCACCACGATGAATGGTTTAATTGTCCTGGTGTGGTCTTCAATCCCAGGAGGCGGTCATTGATAAAACATCCATGTCTTATGTAACATTTTCTCCTAGGTCTTCCCTTGTGTTCCTAACACGTTTTATATTATTTCAGGACAGAGTTGGCCGCCATCATTCCAGACAAGGTAATAAAATGAATGACCAACACTCCTACTTTGCAAACATGTACTCACCAAACGGTTATTTTCTGAAGCCACATTATATTTTTTCGCTTTTTTCCTATGCAAGATACCAAAGTACATGGTAAACGACTGGTAAAATTCTGTACAAAACGACCACAAAAATCTATCCAGCAGGAAACGTTGCCAAGACACCAGGTCCAAATACGCCTCACTGTCCTTTCTAAGCTACTGAAGGAATAAAGTCAGGCATATTTGCATCTAGGGCCTTGGAAACCTTTTCTGCTGGATGGATTCTGCAGTCAATGCATTTACTTTGTAACTGAGAACCACAGTGGGCTAGGCCTGAGGAACAGAGTAAAATGACTCCTCCACATGGCCTTCAAGAGCGTCTAAGTATCATCACAATGCTTCCCCACATAGTATCCTCCCTAATTATTGAGGAAGGATCCTATGACGTAGACAGTCGGGATAATTCCATGAGCTCGGAAGAACGGCATCACTGTGTATCTAGGGAAATCCTTCAGAAATTTGGGTTCTTTTACTCTGTCCATGGAAACTTAAACTATATTTCATTTCAATCACAAAACAACAAGAATGTTATTACTTTCAATAGACAGCTTGAGAGATTCTCAAAGGATTCTTGATTATTTATCGTGTTCCTTCACCCATGTTGATAAGAAAACGTGGTCAACGTCTCATGTTTTGTAGAGGAACCGCCTCCTAGGCACCATGGACAACAACATCAATATCTTTTAGGGGTGTTCTGGTTTAGAAAATATAGTCTTAGGGCTCATTAACATGACCACGATCGGCCCGGAAAACACAGCTCATGTGTTGGCCGCATTATCCTGGGCCGACCGCGGTTCCGTTGACCTGATCTGACTGCATCATAGTAATTTATGATACAGTCAGTCTCTATCGTATTGTGGGGCTATTGCAGTGTACTTACATCACCATGTGAGTATGCTGGAATAGCCCCATGATCGGATACGAACTGACTATCATGAATTACTGGGATACAGTCAGTTTGGGACAGGAGAGCTGCGGTCGGCCTGAGAGATGCGGCCAACAAACGGTCTGTGTTTCCCAGGCCGATCATGGATGTGTGCTGAAGCCCTTAAGATGTTCTGAGTCAAAAAAGGTGGTTCCCCAGTACAGGACCCCCATCTATCAGCCAGTGTGGAGACCAACATCTTCCCTTCTGGATAACCAAGCACATCCATGCATTAAATGCACGGACCACTTAAGGCATATGTAATGCTTCATTTCCCCTTCGGGGGTGCTATAGGGAAATTGCTCATTTGCTGCTGAGTTTCTTGACAGGTTACAGATGATCACTGAAGGTCCAAACAGTAGGCTATTCTATGTTCAATTTAATACTGGTCGTCACCGCTCACAAAAAGGTAATATCCAACGTGGGCAACTCATTTGTCCAATTTTCAAAAACACTATCAGGTTTCTTGATGCAGTTTTGGAAGCCAAAAATCAGGATTGGATCATAAAAGGACAGATACAACTTCTGCTCTTTTTAAAAAAAAAAAAAAATTATATTCACTGCTGGCTTTGTCTTCCAAAAATGGCATCTAGAAATCTGACCGTGTGGCCGTGCCCTAAGTGATCAGAAATAAGGGACAGAAAAATTGAGTGTGGGAACATCCATGATGCCATCTCATAGTATTGGGCTCAACATCTAAAGAAGCTCATGGCTTACACAAAACACATTCAGATAGTGATAGACCTCATCATATAACTGAAGGGGTTCTTGGCGAAATTCTTATATTAGAGGAGCCCATGGTGTAGATAGAGTCAACAAGGCCATTGTGTTCATGTCCAGCGCTGGCCCGTGTAGGGTTAAGCACAGGATACTCCACCCTGTGTGCATACATGGCAAATGCTGGGTGGCAGCTGACTGCGGCAGTTAACAGCTTGTACTGATATTGTTTTGTACAGGAAGAAAAATCCTGCAGCCGCTGTACTCCCCCTCAATAATTACCAGCAAGAAAACATCTCGAAGAAAAAGAATAGACAAGAAAAAGCAGAGACTTCGGTGTATTTCACCCCGGAGAATCATCGCTAACTTACGTCATGTACGGGGGTAATGCTGTGTGACTGGGTCCCTGAATGTACCGCTAGAAAAGGCTAGACACCCAGCTTTCCTACAGCCCGCCCCCCTCGCAAAAAAAAAAAAAAAGAAAATGACATGCAATGGTGAACACAATGCATACCACTAAGCTTCTCTGGATGTCCAGTATTAGAAAAACATGGCTGATTTATTCCAAGAACAGCGCCACACCGGTCCACAGGTTGTGTGTGGTATTGCAGGTCAACCCCATTTAATTCAATGTGACATTAAGCTGCAATAGCAGACACAATGCATGGACAGGAAGCGAGCAGCCATGGTTCTCTACACATCTAAACATCCCCTTTAGGGCTCATGCACACAATTGTATTTTTTGTCCTTTTTTCTGGGGCCCGTATGTAGAACCATTTATTTCAATGGGGCCAAAGCAAAAACGGAAATGACTCCATGTGCATTCTGTATCCGTACATCCGCAAGTCTGTTCCGCACAAAAAATAGAACATGTCCTATTCTTGTCTGTTTTGCGGACAAGGACAGCCATCGTTACAATGGAGGCGCAAAAAAAACACAAAAAAAAACCGGATGTAACCCCTTTTTTTTTCCGGACCGCAAAATACATAGGCTCGTGTCCATGAGCCCTTGAAGAGATTCTCTAGGATTTACATATAGATGACCTATCCTCAATATGAGATCGGCAGCCGCTCCGATTACTAGCTCACCTAATTATCAGCTGCTTGAGGTGGCCGCAGTGCAGTGGCGAACGCCGCAGCCCCCTTGCAGCTTAGCAAGCACAGCGCCGTACATTGTACAGTGGCAGTGCTCGGTATTGCAGCTCAGCCCCATTCAGCCGGTTGGGGCTGAGCGACACCTAGGCCATGTGACCGATGGACGTGACATCACATGACCTAGGAAGCAGCCTAAGGATCACAGAGAGCCGCGGCCTCTTCGTACAACTGATCGCCAGGGGTGATGGAGTCGGACCCCCGCCAATCATATATTGATGACCTATCCTGAGGATAGGCCATGAATACTCTACTGCCAGGAACCCCTTTTAAAGGGCCAGTAACCATAAATGACTAAACTTGCGCAACTAATAAAATTCACTCGCATAGATGGGTTTCTCCACGTTTTCTGGGGTGGATATTTTTCGGATTTACAGTCAGTAATCCCAGCAAACGGAGGACAACAGACTGTACTCCTCAGCATAGGAGCGAGTGTGGTTAAATACATGGACGCAGTAAGGGGCCGCCGGCTGCAGATGCTGAGAGACAGAGGAATTACTCACAAACAGGACTTCAAAGTCCACTTGGATATTTGCTCAACCCTCTTATCAAATACAATATGTTTTTACACTGTTTGTTCCTCACCCCCCCTTCCCTTAACCCTATGTGGTTCCGATACCGGGAGCGGACATATTCCAGCCCCGGGTGAATGGAGACCTATGGGTTAGTTTTCCCATTGACGCCGCAGCTTTTCCCGACATATCCTCCAAATATAAGGCTGGAACTCTGTGTGCACAAGCCCTAGCCATGTGTAAGGCTAGGTCTACACGACGACTTTTGTCGCACCAATGCCGTGCGACAATTTTTATAATGATAGTCTAGTCTATTGTGTCGCACTGCGACATGGGACGCGACTGTTGCAAAAAATCCATTCGAAATGGATTTTTCTGCGACTGTCGCATCGCAGTCGCAGTGCGACACCATAGACTATCATTCTAAAAATTGTCGCACGGCATTGGTGCGACAAAATGTTGCAGTGTAGTTGTGCCCTATGTGTTGCGCGACTTATTGTGGATCAACATGGATTTTGGTGCGGATTCCGGGGCCAAAAACAGCACTTAAGATGCATTCCATCTGCATTGAATGAAATGAGGAAACCGCTTGTTAATTCCAATGGCGTTTTATTTATTTACTCCACTTGTGGTTTTAAAAAAGCGCAGCGGAAAAAGGAAGCGACATGTCCGTTTTTTGATGTGGAATCCATATCCAGAGTTCCTGTTGAAATGGGCAAGATGAATGACAACGTCAAAACCGCATTAAATAGGTGTGGGGAAAAAAAAAAAAAAAAAAACTGGCATAAGAACCGCAACCTTAAAAACCAGGACGATTCCTGAAGCAGATTCCACATGAGGTTATTTCCAGACATAAAAACTCCACGTGAACACACCTTTACTATAGAGCCTTACAGCCTCGTAAAGGTGCCGTGTATCCAGAAAAATTCTCCCTAAGGCCTGTTTTACACTGGTGTTGTTTTCCGGTATTGAGATCCGGCAGAGGATCTCAAAACCGGAAAAAAAAACGGTTCCATTTAGTCCTCATGTATTCTGAATAGAAAGACCCGTTCGGGATGCATCAGGACGTCTTCCGTTCCGGCAGCATTCCGTTTTGTTACATGAAAGCTGCGGTTTTGTGTCCGGTCATAAATAACGGAACCAACCGGATCTGTCACTGAAAACAACGTAAGTCAATGGTGACGGATCAGTTTTTATCAGGAGCCTAAGGCCTCATGCACACGACCGTGCCGTTTTTTGCGGTCTGCAAACCGTGGATCCGCAAAAAACGGAAGCCGCCCGTGTGCCTTCCGCAATTTGCGGAACGGAAAGGGCGGCCGTCAATATAATGCCTATTCTTGTCCACAAAGCACGGACAAGAATAGGACATGTTATATTTTTTTTTTAGCAGGGCCGCGGAACGGAGCAACAGATGCGGAGTGCTGTCCGCATCTTTTGCGGCTCCATTGAAGTGAATGGGTCCGCATCCGGGCCGCCAAAACGACAACGGTGTCATAACAGAACGGATGAATCCTGACGGCTAAAATCAAGACAGATCCGTTTAATTCCGGTATTGAGATCCTCTGACGGATCTCAATACCGGAATTAACAACGCAAGTGTGAAAGTAGCCTGAGGCTATGTTCACAGTAGCGTTTGTAATCTGGTAGCCTGATGCGGCTGAGGATCGGGTTACCGGAGCTCAACATGTCCGGCATTACCGGATATGACCGCGTACTGCTGGATCCCCACTGACTA
This sequence comes from Bufo bufo, assembly GCF_905171765.1. Classification (NCBI taxonomy): domain Eukaryota; kingdom Metazoa; phylum Chordata; class Amphibia; order Anura; family Bufonidae; genus Bufo; species Bufo bufo. The sequence continues at coordinate 117,416,776 of NC_053398.1, read as the reverse complement.
GAATGGAATCAGGCCGCTTTTCCGTCATAGCTGCTGGGTTTCGACCATGCGACAGTCTTGGGTCGCGGTGACCAGATGTGACCTCAGCCCAATCCTCCTGTGTGCAGGAGCCCAGGGATAATAGGGAACACGGATCCCCACAATACGTTACTTGCTGTCAGCACCGATGGATAATCCTTACCGCCACCATCTTTGCATCATAAACCCCTCCTGCACCATCCACGACTCGCGGACACAATCGCACCACCGGAGCAGAAGAATTACGGTAGATGTCAGGAGTAGATGAAGGCGGCATGGCTGACTCACAACGTGCTCATCGTTTCCAGTAGGAAATCGTGTTCTCAATTAAAGGGCTTTTCCCAAATCTGATGTGGAGATGTAAGTCTCTTGTGTGAAGTCCTTTCATGTCTTACAGCGGCTTCTGGATAATAGATGGTGGGTGACGACACATAATGGCAGCCATTATAATGCTCCTGGGAGTAGAGAGAAAGCTTTTCATGACTCCTACATGGAGTCGAGATCAACACTGTTGCCAAAGCCCATTCTCTCATCTCTCTCGCTCTCCCCTACTGCACCGCCTGTGTCAGTCTTTACAGCAGTGCGGTCATTCTCTTCACGAGTCAGGAAGATCAGGATGACCTTTTACACAGGCCGATCATCATCTATACAAACGCTTGCTGCCGACTGCTGCCCTGTGCCAACAAAACGGTGCATGCATCTTTGATGTCGGCCACACATGGCACCGCGCGCGCGGGGGGAGCAGTGGCGAACAATCGTAATAATCACTTTTCGTCAATACAACGATTGACGCATGCGAGTGGCAGATAATGCGCATCGAACGTCCTGCAGTGTCGTCAGATACTCTGCCCATGTAAAAGAACCCGGACGCGGATTATGCACGGTTTTTCCGCCACGACTGGGTGCGGAAAAACCACAGCGCAATAGAGTTCCAGCAAAGTGTATGCGATTAGACAAATATCATGTACATGGCTGCTTTTTTCTTAGGTCCGGAAATCAAGCTGCCGTGCGGATTTTGAAATCTGCTGCATGTCAATTGTTGCGTTTTTCTTCTGCGGATCTCACCCTTTAAATGGAAGAGAGAGATCTGCGGCAAAAAAATGTGTGTTTTTTGCAGATTTCAGGCACCCTTAGGCTGTGTGCCGGTGAATGCACATCAGATCCGTCTCTGTAGCATATCTGCACCAAAATCTGCACCAAAATCTGCACCGACTAACAGCCGTTTTGCCGCAGATCTCAGCCTTCCGTTGAAAAGGGCGATTAAAAAACACATACATAATTGACATGCTGCACATTTTGAAATCCGCATGTCAGGTCAATTTCCGGTACGGAAAAAAAGCTGCAAAGTGTAGATAAGATTTGTGTCATCTCATACACTTTGCTGGGACTGTAATACGCTGCAGGTTTTCTACATGGGAATCTGCACAGAAAAACCTCACGTATTCCGCAACGCGTGCAGGTGGCCTTAGGCTACCTGCACACGCTGCAGACTGAACGTGTCTTTTCCATGCAGATTAGCGTAATACAGTACCAGCAAAGTGTATGAGATTAGACAAATATCACGTACGCTTGGCTTTTTTCTTTCGTGCGGAAATTGAAATCCACAGCTTGTCAATTGTTTGTTTGATTATTATTATTTTTTTTGTGTGGATTTCACCCTTTTTAATGCAATGGTGAGAATATCCGCATAAAATCTGTACAGGTAGCCCAAGGCCTCATGCACAAGGCCGTTGGGTGGCCCGCAAACGGCGGGTCGGCAATCCACGGCTGCCGGCCGCGTGCACCCGCATCACGGATGCGGACCCATTCACTTGAATGGGTCCGCAATTCTGGAGATGCGGAACAGAGTCACGGTGTTTCTTTCCGTGGTTCCACACCGCAAAAAAATATGACATGTCATATATTTTTGCGGTGCGGACATACCACGGACCCATTCAAGTTGAATGGGTCCGGCCCGCTGCACGGATGTTGCCCGTGCATTGGGAACCGCAATTGCGGTCCCCAATGCACGGAACAGCCGCACAACGGCCGTGTGCATGAGGCCTAAGAGTCACTTCAGCAATTTTTAATGAACCAGGAAGCCCAGGATGGAAGGAGCCAACGCCATAAGGGTACGGCCACACGTAGTGAGTCTGTTGCGGTTTTTCCGCAGTGGACCTGGCCGAAATCTGTTGCCACTAACAAAAATGCCCAAAATGTTAAGATTATGGCAACTCTGCTGGGGGAGGGATTGCAGCAGGTCTTCCGCTGCGTTCAACCTTTCCATTGCATGGGGAAACTCCGCAGCATAATCTGACATCCTGAGGACTGACAACCCACAGCACAAGTCCGTTCACGCCGCAGTTTTTTTTTTTCCCCCGACAGCGCGTGGATGAAATTTGTGAAATCTCATATACATCGCTGCTGCTGTAAATGAGTTTACAGTATCAGCAAAGTGGATGATTATTTTTAAAATCTCATCCACGCGCCGCTGGCAGTTTCTGCAATGACATCCGCTCGTAAAGTCACGCGCGGTGTGGATTTCCAATCTGGAAAAATCAGTTTATTGCAATGCAGCAGACCAAGCATCCGTGGCGGCGCCCTACAGGGCATAACCACTGCAGATTTGGAGTTATGAAATGGATGAGATTTTCTGAAATTCAGTCGGCGCGCTGCGGGAAAAAACTGCGCCCTGCCGGTTTTAAATCTGCGGCGTGTCATTTTTCTGTGGGTATCACCCCTGGCTTTCAATCTTTGCAATGCAAAATCTGAATGCGGTATAAGAACTGACACAAAAAAAAAAACAGTCCATGTCCGATTTTTTTTTTTTTTTAGTTTTTGCGGAATTAAGAGAAAACTGCTGCTGAATTCCCGTGCCAGAAATTCAGCTGTGAACCTGTGATATGGCAACAAGCCGTGTAAGGTCAGAAGACAAGAAATATGGGCACAATGTAACTTTTGGACCCAGATTTTTACATTTATTGTAACACAAACAGAATTTATCAGAAGGTAAACCTTGCGGCTGAATGTTAATCTCTGGGAATGGATTCCTAGATCAAACCCCCTCACCAAGTCCAGGAGACCGATCCAGGCCATGGCGTCAGCCTTGACATCCTGCCTGCACTGAGCACAGCTGAGTCTACTGGCAGCCTGCCTTCCTTACTACTTAAGAAAGCGTGCCAAACTCAAGATTGCAAGGTAACTCGCCCGGGTCCTGCAGGGCATCATGCCCTGTGTGCACCGTGGCCCATCATTCATCATGAAATGGGGGTCAAAAGAGGAAGAACCTGTACCGATCTACCACAAATCAACACAACACATTACAAAAACCTACAGTAATTCAAAAAAAACTATAGGAGTCATAGAAAATCAAAGAAGCAAAATAGGTCTCCAATTCTCCCAGCACGGATAGGAAGCAAATAACTTGTGTATGCAGGCCACCTAGACAGACATGGGATTTAAATGGATTGTCCAGCAGGGCAACATTTTTTGTATAGCACCGTGCATGGTTCTAAAAAAAATAAAAAAAATTTTTAATATTTTTTATAAATATGCTAAACCCCACCAATCCTCCTCCGCTCCCATTTGGACTCCCTGCTGATCTCTGATCCGGGATCAACTCACAGGAAATATTGCTCAGCCAATCACCAGCCCTCATCAAGATCCATCTCAGTCAGTGATTGGCTGAATGAGTCTCTACAGACATTTCCTGGATGAAGAGACCAGCAGGGAATCGGTAAGCATCGGAACGATAGCGGTATCAGGCGGCGTATCGATTATTTTTTTAAGCCATTCTGAACACTTTATTAACAATTTTCTCATGTTCAGTTTGTTTTCAGTTCTAGTTTCCCGGGATAAAAGCAGGAGTGTACACTTCTTATTATGGGACCCCACAGCAAAACTTAGTTAGGGGCCACCAGTAACAGTTCTCGTTTTTTGTTTCCTTAAGCTTTCAATATAAAAAAAAAATAAAAAATAATCACGCTTTCACCTACATTTACCCAACTTCTTCGGAAAAGTTGTATAGATGCGGAGTCTGAACCCCATATTTCTCAATGTACACTAGGCAACTGGCATACATACATAGAAAATTCAGCCCCATCCACTTCCCTTCGCAGAGAACATTACTTTAAGGCCTCGTGTACACGACCGTATGTATTTTGCGGTCTCCAAAAAACAGACCTGCAAAAAAATACGGATGACGTCCGTGTGCATTCCGTATTTTGGTGGAACGGAACAGCTGGCCCCTAATAGAACAGTCCTATCCTTGTCCGTAACGCGGACAATAATAGGACATTTTTTTGCGGAACGGAAATACGGACATACAGAAACAGAACGCACACAGAGTACCTTCCGTTTTTTTTGTTTTGCGGGCCCATTGAAATGAATGGTTCCGTATACAGTCCCCTCCAAAAAACCTGAACGGACGCGGAAAGAAAATAAGTTCGTGTGCCTGAGCCCTTATACGGCTTGTATCAATACAATTCATGGTTCATGAAAGAGCAGCTGCAAGGAAACCATACTCCCTGCAGCTGCTCTTCCTAAAGGTGGTCACTACAATAAGGCGTTTATAGTAAAGTAGTAGAGTAAGGGGGCTGTCAGCGCACAGCAACAACCTCTCTGTCCAACCCACCTGTGGTTTGCCATGGCACCAGAAGAAGCAACCAGGTGGAACGGGACTTTCCCGCAGCTTCCCTTCCTGCTGCCCAAATCTTTCTTCCTAAGGCCTCATGCACACTACCGTTTTTCGGGTTCGCATGCGAGCCGCAGTTTTTGCGGCTCAGATGCGGACCCATTCACTTCAATGGGGCCGCAAAAGATGCGGACAGAACTGCGTGTGCTGTCCGCATCCGTTGCTCCGTTCCGAGGCCCCGCAAAAAAAATATAGCATGTCCTATTCTTGTAGGCATGTCTACAATAGCCGCGCGTTCCATTCCGCAAATTGCGGAAGGCACACAGGCGGCTTTCGTTTTTTGCAGAACTGCGGTTTGCGGACCGCAGAAAAACAGCACAGTCGTGTGCCTGTAGCCTAAGTATTAGAAAAAATGACCTGCTTTTGTCTACCAGAAACGTCCTTGGGCCATGCATGGTACTGCGGCTTAAATACCACAGTGCAGCACAAGATACTGCTGCCCCTGTTGCAGTATTCAACTGTATCAGTGTCCCAAGGACACAGATACAGTTGTGTTCAGGAGGACACCTGTTGCAGTCATCCAGGTGCATAAGGACTTGATGCTCCTAGCATTATTTGAAGAGGGCCCAGGTGGCCTCCTGTAGGATCTATGGCCAGTCCACCCCTGTCTCCAGCACTAGACAAAAATGGCAGTTTTTTTCCCCAAAAACAGCACCACACCTGTCCAGAGGGTGCATGGGGTATTACAGCTCAACCCCAAGCACTTCAATGGAGGCGAGCTGCAATACTAGACATAACCCAAGGCCATGGGGCTGTTTTTGGAATAAAGCATTCGTGATTTTTCTAGTCTTTAGGTTAGACGAGCCTTTGCTTTTCATGGAATCCTCTTTTCGGGGATCTCAAAAACATAACTGGTCAGAGATCCTTACATTCCACAGTCATTACTGAGACGTCTGCAGTGACGACAGCATGCGTTTGGTTGGTTAATGCACAAACCCATTTAGTGGTAAGACAACTGCACGCAGGCAAGATGACTCGGAAAAATGACGACCGTTGCAGGAACGAAAAAAAAGCAGAAACTGTGATTAACTTACTAGTGTTCCCAGATCAGAAGGAACTCATGACCATATTCCTGACATGCCGCACCCTAGTCACTGTTTGCCTTCCAATTAGGAACTTTCATGCTTCAGTGAAATCTTATTTTCATGGAATTTCACATAATCCTTTGTCCTCTTAACCTGGGCAAATAAGAAGTTTATGTGTTTGGTAATAGGCTTAAATGAACTGCTTTGTCATCTGTTGCCAAATTCTGAGGAACACATCACAATGCATCTCGAAATAGATAAAAAAATTAGGCTAAGGGCTCTTTCACACTTGCGTTCTTGTCTTCCGGCATAGAGTTCCGTCGTCGGGGCTCTATGCCGGAAGAATCCTGATCAGGATTATCCTAATGCATTCTGAATGGAGAGAAATCCGTTCAGGATGCATCAGGATGCATCAGGATGTCTTCAGTTCCGGAACGGAACGTTTTTTGGCCGGAGAAAATACCGCAGCATGCTGCGCTTTTTGCTCCGGCCAAAAATCCGGAACACTTGCCGCAAGGCCGGATCCGGAATTAATGCCCATTGAAAGGCATTGATCCGGATCCGGCCTTAAGCTAAACGTCGTTTCGGCGCATTGCCGGACCCGACATTTAGCTTTTTCAGAGTGGTTACCATGGCTGCCAAGACGCTAAAGTCCTGGCAGCCATGGTAAAGTGTAGCGGGGAGCGGGGGAGCAGCATACTTACAGTCTGTGCGGCTCCCGGGGCGCTTCAGAGTGACGTCAGGGCGCCCCAAGCGCATGGATCATGTGATCACATGGATCACGTCATCCATGCGCATGGGGCGCTCTGACGTCACTCTGGAGCGCCCCGGGAGCCGCACGGACTGTAAGTATACTGCTCCCCCGCTCCCCGCTCCTACTATGGCAACCAGGACTTTAATAGCGTCCTGGGTGCCATAGTAACACTGAAAGCATTTGGAAGACGGTTCCGTCTTCAAATGCTTTCAGTACACTTGCGTTTTTCCGGATCCGGCGTGTAATTCCGGCAAGTGGAGTACATGCCGGATCCGGACAACGCAAGTGTGAAAGAGGCCTTAATACAGTTCTAAAATAATACCGCCAAAATAGCAGTACCGTAAAATACACAACACTGCCATTCCGTGTCCAAACCAGATTTGACTTCTCATCTTCCTTGGGTCTAGTATCATCTGCAGTTACCTACTGCATCAAAGGGTTAAAACTGGTTAAGTAAAGGTTCTTAGTGTCAAGACAGATTTGCCTGGGCCCTTGGTGGTGAAGGCCCCAAGATCCTGGGTTCACCGAGTGCCAACAGCATCTTTTTCTAACTTATAAAACAAGGTTCCTCTCAACCTGTGGCAAAACTACAACTCCAAACATGCCCTCACAGCTGGAGTCATAGTTTTGCAAAAACTAAAGAGCCACAGGTCGGGTAAGAGTGGACTTTACCACCATGCAAACAAAGCAAATGCTTAGTGCCCCACAGATCATAGGGCCCCCTGCTGGCCATAATCAGTTGGCTGAAGAAAATAAAAAAATAGTAAACTATGGGACTACATACTGCCTGCACATCTGATACAGCTGCATAGAGGCTCCTCGGGGGAGGGACCCTACACAGCTGTAGAGTAGTAGCATAAACACCCTGGTGTGATAGGAGTGGAGTGTAGCAGCGTGATGGGGAGAAGCTTGGTAGTGCAACAGGGGCCTCCAGACGGAACTTTGCATGGGGCCCCAGAAATGCCGAATATGCCCCTGAGGATCAGAAACACTGATATTAACCAATAAGATTGTGAATAAATTTGATTAGGTTTCTCTAAGTGACCTCCAGAAGGGCCCCTAAACTGACTTTTTTTGACCACAAAAAAAATGCATAGAAACTGCTTTTTCCATACCACATTCTTTTTCTTTATGGTGTTTTTTGGAGGCTATTTTTATTTATTTTTTTTAAACAAATCTGTGGTTCAAAAACATTTATTCATAAAAAAAATAAATGGTACAGCTTTAACATGCTGTGTCTAAAAAAAAACATTGCATTTATAAAAGCTGCTGCTTTTCTGGTGGTGTTTTGCACAAAATTAGATTTTTTGAACAAAAAAAAATAAAAAAAATGGGTGTGCTATAGGTGGAGCTTAGGAGACAGGGTGCAGCCTCCACAGATCAGCAAATGTCCCGGTGTAAATGATGGCCTTAAAGGAGTTAAAAATCCCCCCCCCCCTTAACGGTGTAAAATAAATCATGATGCTACAATGACTTCTTTCTCCAAAGCAGTTTTCGTTGGCGCTGGTCCGGTCCACCTGCCGCTGCTTGTTTACAGACTGCAGCGGTGACATGCAAGTTTACGGCAATCACTGCCTTCAAAAGGTCTAAGGGCTCATGTACACGACCGTTGGATGTTTTGCGGTCCACAAATTGCAGATCCACAGAACACGGATACCGGCTGTGTGCATTCTGTATTTTCTGGAACGGCCGGCCCCTAATGGAACAGTCCTATCCTTGGCCGTAATGCGGACAATAATAGGACATGTTCTATTTTTTTGCGAAATGGCCATGTGGACACGAAATGTCCATGGAGTAATTTCAGTTTTTTGTGTGGCCCCATTGAAGTGTATGGTTCCACATACAGACCACAAAAAAGGAACGGACACGGAAAAAAGATACTTTCGTGTGCATGAGCTCTAATACTTCGGACAGTGATTGGCTGCAGCGGTAAAGTGCCCTACACCTGCACATCACTGCTGCAGCCATAAACAAGCAGCAGCAGGAACGGTGCCGCAGCGCAGAGAATGTTGCTGGAGAAAGAGACAGGTATAGCTTTTTTTTTTTCCTTGTCCGAGATATTTTTAATTTTTATTATCTTGGACACCCCGTTTTATATCTACGTCAGTTTCCGCAATGTGGAGGGCCAGAGGTTCACTTAACTTATTTAGAAGCGCCTCTCACTCCAGTGCAAAGTACTGTAGATCAAGACTGGCGAATGAAATGCCCCCACGTGTGAATCCACCCCAAGGAACGTTCAAAGATGGAGTCGGGTAAATGTGCAGCCCCCAATTTCTAATACACGCGACTGGTTCTGCATAGTATAAAGGCTGCTTGTGGGTCATAGCTGGTCACATCTGAGATCCCTACCACCCTGATAACCGAAAAACAGAGGCCATCCGTAAAATGCAGACTATTTCTGGACTAGTACCTCACGGTGATGGCATGACTGGTCAGGAATGGCAGAATACATCATGTGATCACTTAACGAGAGGTTGAGCAAACTAACAAAGGCAAGTATGTAGCGAGATATAAAGAGACGTTTTATGGAGAGCTGGGTATTATTTTAGCCGGGGAGTGGAAATCATCCCCGCTTATCATATGATTCTTGGCCGGCCTGTGAAATATGAAAAATAAAAACAAGTCAAATATTTTACGTGATCGGGCAGGGTGTGACTGGTGGCTGCTCGGTGACCTCCTCTGGGGTTAGGGCCACTGGAAAATAAAACGGCTTTCGAGAAGTGAGAATTCTGCTGATGCTACACTGCCCGTCTATCGCACGTTCCCTCGGTTCAGCTTCCCTCATATGAACTAGATTCCTGCTTGCAGATCTATAGTAACATCACTCCTTGGTTGCTCATCAAAGTTGAGGTTCACAAAAATTTTATTGCAGCACAATTTTTTTTTTCCTTCAGAAAAAATACCGTAAACTGCAGATAAAGCGCAACACGTAATCCCGGCCATAAATTGCCAATTGGCTGGTATATCCGACAATGATCAGTTCTTATCGTCAGTGCTTTGCCATCATCAGGGTGGCTTTATGGTCGTGTGACCAAGGTGCACCATTGCACCACTAATGGCCTGGCACCCGAGGCTTTTGATCACCACAACATTAATTGCATAGCAATATTATTCGGACATAACCGGTTCCCTTTGTCTTTGGAGCTTTTATTTCCTCCCTAACTACACAATGGGATTATTTATGCACCGTAGGGCAGTATTTTGTGGCACTGCGTGGTATATTATTTTAAATAAAGATTTTTGAAAGTGTATATAGAGTCTACATAGATTATTTTTTAATCGCACGTATTTTGAACCAAAATAAGTTTTTTTTTTTAGGAATGTTGGCTTCTGCAGCCTGCATGTATTCCAATACAGTGCAGGCTGCAGGATGACAATCACTAGCAATTCCATCTCACTGGCTATTGTACAAGCTGCTGCCCCTTTCTACCCTCTCCTGAACGGCCATTGAAGCTGATATGGCACTGTTACCTGGGCAGTATCCTGTAGAATACTAAGCACTGTATGTTATAGTTATTTTGTTCACTGTGTGGCCATCAAAAAAGGTACGGCACAGGGTGCAATCTATTGTAACGCCCACCGTAGTTGGGACAATAATCCCCCTAAGTAACTATTATCTTCTAGATTGGCCACCTTATGGTGGTGTTTATGCGACCAATAGTAGCAACACCCCTTAAAATCTGTAAGTTATCGTCTGATGGACTATCTGCCCCACAAAATAGGGCAAGTAGCGCTATAAATGGCATATAACTACGGTTGCTTGTAGTATTCTGTGTAAAACTCGGGCGTAGTCAGTGCAGGAATCAGGCTGAATACCCTGGCCTGAACTCACAGCATTATAATGACTTAAGATGCTGCGTGTTCCTGCCTGACCATGGATCTTCTGTACTGTGTTCTCATAATGCTGAAGTACACGACAGAAGAGCGCGGTCAGGCAGGATCGCACAGCATCATAAATCTTTATGATGCTGCGAGCTCGGGGAAGGGTCTGTCACACGGAGGAGGTTTCCCAGACCGAATACGCTTGTGTGAAATCGGCCCAATACCAACTCAACATGTGGTTGCAGACAAGGTGCAACTGACAGGTTTAACATTTGAGGCTTCATTACCCAGTAATGTCAATCGCGATAACATTGTACCTTGCGATCTCAATTGTTGCCTTTGGGGACAAAAGTGGCATGTGACTGCTAGAAAATTTCAGACTGTAGTTTCAAGATTATTTTCCCCAGACAGTAACTGGAATCGCAAATATTATTCATGCCCTTGTGTAGCCTCAGCCTAAACCTAAAGTTTTAGGCTTTGTTCACAGTCCAGTCTTTAGATGATGTTTTTGGCAAAAAAAAAAAAAAAAAACAGGGGGTGGCTCATAAACATGAGGAAGATCAGCTTCATATAGCGGCATCTTCATGATCATATCATGGACGGATCTACTGATCCAAATTTATGTCATCCCAGAACCCTAGATCTGCAGTTACATCCTTGTGTAAACCTCACCCAATAATCTTCAAGTGTCCTTGTTGAGCTAGGACACTACTAGAAGATGTATTTAGGACGTGAGATTTGTCCAATCTGAAGATTATTTTTTTTATATATATATTTTTTTTTTCATGAAACACAGAGCAGCCAGGTGTGCTCCTTCAAAGTTCACTGCACATTACTTACGCCAATTACAGCTCGATCATCGCACCGCTCCGAGCCTCACCCCAGCAATAAAACATTGACACACTTTGTACTTTCATGTATATTGAATAAAGCACACACCACATGACCCTTGTTCCTTCATGCTTAGCACATTAAGTACAGTGCAGAGCCAATGGCTGGAAATCACATGCTTTTATGGTCTCCTACAAGCACATGTCTGAAAAACAATTTCCACCTTAAGCCCCTGAGCGGTTTGCTTCTGCCAAGTTGTCTTTGGTAAAGATCCTTCTGGTCGATAAGCTGATTGGGTGTCCTGCCGCTGTGACCACCAGTGATTGGCTGTCATCTGAGTGTACAATTTCCCAGCAGCGCCACCACGGGTAAAATAAGGCATTGCACACTTGAGCTGTCTACATTACAGAGGCAGCCCCACTAAAAATATTCTGCGGTTTATTAAACTGCAATTGTTACTGCATGTAATTAAAAATTGAGCATAACAAAAATACAAATTTATCTGTATAGCGCCACCTGCTGTTTTTTCTCTTTCTGATTTCTCTGTCCACCTCGCTGAGGTGGACACACATGCTAAGTTTCATCCTTCAGCTGCCTCCTGAGCTGTGATAGGAAGAGAGCTGCAGTCGAAAGGACACGCCCCCTTAGCTGCAATGGAAAGGCCACGCCCCCTGGACTGCCAGCTTTATATAAATCTAGCCGAGCAATTGCCGAAATGAATGGGGAGATCTCTGGATCCATGTGAGGTACAGGGCTGGTTCTGGCTTTGTTAGAAAGAGATTGTCGTGTCCTATATGATTTCAGATTTTTATTAATTTATATTAATTGTGGGACAAGCCCTTTAAGTCATGTATTGATATGTTGGGTCCTTCAAAGCGAGTGATGCCATGTGTAACCATCATTCTCGCAGCCCAGGTGTAGGGCTGTTTTTGGAATAAAGCAGAAATGTTTTTTTCTGATCCTGGACAGCCCCTTAAAAACTTAGTTCAACCATTATTTCCTTATATCATTTTTCAGAGATTCTCAACATTGTGGCCATTACAGGTCTCACGGGAGTTATTACCCAAACCTACCACAGGCAAATCTGATGTGTAATATAGCAATATGGTAATATGGGATGTCAGTAGTCAGGAAGGGGGGGGGGGGTAATGACCACTTAGGGAGCTGTAATGGTAGCCATACTGGTTTGGACAAGCTGGGTAATGACCACTTAGGTAGCCGTAATGGTGGTGGCCACATTGGTTTGGACAAACAGGGTATTGACCCCTTAGGGAGCTGTAATGGTGGTCATACTGGTTTTGGACAATCTGGATAACAACCTATAGGGAGCTGTAATGGTGGTGGCCATATTAGTTTGGACAAGCTGGGTAACAACCACTTAGGGAGCTGTAACGGTGGTGGCCATATTGGTTTAGACAAGCTGGGTAATGACCACCTGGGGAGCTGTAACGGTGGTGGCCATATTGGTTTAGACAAGCTGGGTAATGACCACCTGGGGAGCTGTAACGGTGGTGGCCATATTGGTTTAGACAAGCTGGGTAATGACCACTTAGGGAGCTGTAACGGTGGTGGCCATATTGGTTTAGACAAGCTGGGTAATGACCACCTGGGGAGCTGTAATGGTGTCCATACTGGTTTGCGATCTAGAATCCACAGGAACAAAAATAACAAAGACAGGGTTGGATAGAATTTTCTATATCACAAAGGAGAACGTCTCACTGACACACTTACAGTCTCTTTATTTTAGGTCAAAAAGCTCTTGAACGTCCTCGAACAACAGAAATCTAATTGAATTGTATTTGTCAGTAACCGGTAAGGACGTATCTGTTGTTGTGCCGCCATTCCCTTTGTCACAGTGGCCTGGATATTCTGCTTGCTCTGAGAAGCGCTGCAGGAGCCGACCCTTTACAAATCTAATATAATAGCAATGACAACAACTGTGGACTAGATACAGAGAGGGGGGCGGCATATGCCGGGGTCTACATTTACTTGTGCCAGTACATTCTGGATTTTATATTAAACTGTAGAATATAACTCAACTGCTTAACCGGTAATTCCCAACCGATTAAATGGGAAATGTCTGTATGCGGGCTGCTGATACAGCAGTCATCAAACCTCAGGGAACTTCACATTTTAATACTAGACCGAGATGATAACATTACTTTTTGGAACTGCTATTTAAAGGGCATCTATCAGCAGATTTGTCCCTATGACACTGGCTGACCTGGTACATGTGCGCTTGGCGGCAGAAGGCATCGGTGTTGGTCCTATGTTCATATGTGTCCGCATTACTGAGAAAAGTGATCTATATATATATATATATATATATATATATATATATATATATATATATATATATATATATATAAAACACACATACACATACTGTGAGGCAGTGACAGGAGTCATTTATGATAGGAGGAATGCAGGAAGCATTCTAAAAAGAGGTTTTGTTTGCACCGGGAACGTGTCACCAAGGTGCCCGGCCTTGGTGGAGTAAAAGCCCCTAGATTAGGTGTCCACTAAGGTAGTTGGTGGACATCATGATAGATAGCATAGGTGGTTCCAGCTAGTCCGGGACTGGCTTTTACTGGGAACAGGCAATGTGCTGGGTGGGTGCCAGTTCCCTATGCTGCAGTCCGGGACTTGGGGCATGCTCATGTCCAGGGATTCTATTTAATCCTGCTGCTGGACTTAGGTGTGTCTCAGTCTGGGGAAGAAGGTAGACAGTGCGAGGTAACACTGTCAGTGTGTGCTGTGTTTGCTGGGCCCGGCTGTGATCCGGATTTATCGGCTGTACGTATTTGGCCAAGCCTAAATAAAGAATACTTTGATGAACTTTGTGGTGTCCCTGCCTCTGTACACTGGTCAAGTGAGTACGGTTCCTTAATATATATAGTCCAGAAAATGAACGGCACTCCTTTATTCACCCGTGCGGTGCAATGTTTCGGCTCAGCACTAGAGCCTTTTTCAAAGGCTCTAGTGCTGAGCCGAAACGTTGCACTGGACGGGTGAATAAAGGAGTTTAATATATATATATCCCTCTCCACTTTGATTAAAAGGACCAAGCAGTGAAAAAATTATCACATTTGACCCTGTCGATCAAAGTGGAGAGTATGCGGCAGTTGCAGAGAGAGCAGAGCCTCTAGGTGTAATGGTAACGCCCCCGTTGCTCTTAGAAGCTAATTTGCATGTATCAAAACAATTTTTCTCAGCAATGTTCACACATATGAACATGGAACCAACACAGATGCCTTCAGCTGCCAAGAGCCCATACAAGTCAGCCGGTGTCCTAGGAACAAATTTGGTATATTAGGTAACTTCAATCTCAGCACTTACCTAATATACCGATATAAGGAACGGGTAACCCTATGGAGATTTTTGTACAGATGTGATTTTTCAGTCTCCATTGATGTCTACAGTGGAAAACAGTCACTCATACTACATGGAAACATCTGCTACTTGATGGCACTTAGACTGTATCCAAAAACCCATCTCTGCACAAAACATACAGCGGTAGGTACCGAAGCCTCCATAGGATAACATTTCTGTTGCATTATGATTATGGTGCTGTACACTGGTCCATGACTTGAATGGGACCGCACTACAACATCAGTGCCAATTCACGACTTGTCCTAAGAGTGTCCCGAATGTTTCAGGGAGACAATGACAGACAATTTGGCTTGTCCAGTCTTGAATATGGGAAAGGTTTCTATAACCCCCACCCAAAAGTGGTTGCTCCTTGGCAGGTTTTGGGTGGGGCCTGGCTTAAATGTCCCAAATTTAACAACCAAAATGTCGGTAAGTATGCGCCACCATACCAGGCACTGCCCATGGACCGGAGTGGCAGCCATATTTGTTTCCAGTTCTCCCATCATACACATGTGCCTAGACTTGTTCAAAGATGCCTGTTTATTTTAGGGATCTTAGTTCACATGGAAAACCACAGATTGGGTATAGTGAAATCCTTTGATCAGGGAGGTATCTGGAGATTCCATGAACATAACTGTCTGTCCACCACAGGTCTGTCCACCACGCCACACTTGGTGTCTACCACGGGTCTGTCCACCCAGCCACACTTGGTGGGATTAAGTGTTTTTTATCTGATGTGTATTTTTTTGTGCAGGGGAAAACACACTTAAAATGTTTCTCTAGAACAAAGCATTTAACGCCTTTCCGGGCGTAGACTGCGTGCGTACCAGTTACTCCTGCAGAATGGAGACTCTACGGTCAACTTAATAGCAACGTGCACTGGTGACATCATTGGGATGTGGTAAGGCATCAAGACCAGGTCTGGAAAGTAACAACCCCCGACACAGGGAGAAGCGGCAGACTCAACACAGGGAGAAGTTAACGCGCCATCTGGTGCGGGAATATACATTCCTCCGTGCTGGGCACCATTCAGCACGCACTTTAATAACTTTTCCTGAAGAAGGCTTCATTCACCCAGTCCATATAGGACTCCTATGTTTTTGGCATCCATTGAGGGTTATAATGGTGTACAAATACGGCCACAGATGCAGCAGAGAAGAGGTTAAATGAGGAAGGAGGGGTCAGTATCATATTTTCCATATGTCCCCTGTGCCTCGTTAATCACATACAAGAATTCTGTCCAACAAATGTAAACCAACACTTAAACGACCTCACAATCAAAGCAAAAGCGAAGATTAAACAGGGTCTGAAGGTATCTGCCGAGCATGTTCTCTAATTTACTGTTCCTATTCCTCTCCTGCAGTTCCTCTATATGGTTTCAAATGCTTCAGAGCGACGCACAACTATAATTTATAGAGGGCTTTAATAACAGGCATTAAGGAACAAAAGCGCGAGTACGCGGCGCTGCCATCTGCGCTGCCCGGGTTACATATCAACTTTTATAGTTACACATCAACTTCTGCAGATATGGCAGCTTATAATGGAATACACAGTCACGTTACCTTAAAAGAGCACCTGTCAACAGGATCAAGCCTACTAAACCAGCCCTACTGCCTGGTAGGGTTGATCCTGCTGATTAAAATGATGCCCGTCTTGTGAAAAATCGGTTGCTGCGTTCCTAAGTCCTCATCCGAGCCGCAGTTTTTGCGGCTTGGGAACGGACCTATTCACTTCAATGGGGTCGCAAAAGATGCGCATCCGTTGCTCCGTTCCGTGGCCCCGCAAAAAAAACTGAATATGTCCTATTCTTGTCCGTTTTGCGGACAAGAAGCGCATTTCTACAATGGGCTGCCCATTCCGCTCCGCAAAAAATGGAATGGTCGTGTGCATGAGGCCTAAGAGAAAAAAGAAAAAAAACAACTTTTTTCTTTTTATTCAAGTGAGGGCTTCAGTGCATCGAAGGTTGTAGCCAGCATTGGAAAGCTGCGGGGCACTCAACGTCTAGGGCTCATGCACACGACCGCATCCATTTTACAGTCTACAAATTGCAGTTTTGTAAAACACAGATCCCGGACATGCACTGCCATTTTCCCCTTCAATGCAACAGAAATGTCCTATACTTGTCCGCAAAACGTATAATAGGACATGTTCTATTTTTTTTGTGGGGCTGCGGAATGGACCGCCCGGATATGGACAACCCCATTGAAATAAGCTGATTTTTGGTGGATGGGATACAGACTAGACATACAAGCATGAGCCCTAAGTTATTATGCCTGGTTTAATAGGGTTGATCCTGCAGACAGGTGCTCTTTAAGACTTCCTTAATGGGGTTGTCCACCTTTGGGGGGGGGGGGGATCTTTTGGAAAGATCCCACATACACCCACATTGCCCAATCTGTGATGGAAAGCATGCTTACCAGGCTGTCATTTAAAAAGGGAAACATCAGTGGTTCCTTCCTGAGGCTAATAATCTGCCCGGGTCATGGGATGGACATTCTGGGGCTCCCGAAAGTAATTCAGCCTCTACAAATAATCAGTGAATGCTCCCATTGAATAGTTAATGAGATTAGTGAAAGGAAGTCCAGAAAATGTCTGCCCCCATGATCACCACTTGAATTGACATTTCTCCACTTCTGAGAGCCCCGAGGAACATCTACAGACATCGGTGAGGATGACATTAACAGCTCTTTTTTACAGCTTTTAATATTATAGGCCTTGTACATTTGCTTTATTACCCCTTTAAAACACCTCTGAAGGCCCATGGTGTCATCATCCCTGGAGCTTTACATGGGTTTGGTCATGTATGTGGATGTTCCAGTAGGTCCTCTTATTCAGATGCTAAATGTGGTGAAAGAGGATAGGGAGGGGATGGAGTACAACAGGTTCCATTGCCAAAATGCGTTGGAAATGGTTTTCTTTTAAGAACAGTCCCACACCTGTCCACAGGTTGAGTTTGGTTTCACTTTAAAAGGAGCCGAGCTGCAATATCAAACACAACTCATGGACAAGTGTGGTGCTCCATTCATCTCTATGGGAACAAAGCAGCAGGAGAGGCTGTGTGCGTGCCCAATCTGCAGCACCTTTCCGAGTGGTACGGGATCCCAGTTCTCTTGATTGAGGAGGGTCTCAGTGGTAGGAAGGAACCCCAAGATCTAATTGTTTTCTCCTATTCTGGGTATAAGGGGTAACTTGTAGCAACTGGAATACCCCTTTAAGTATCAGAATGATTAATTGGCTCGGACCAACAAAGTCATTTTTGCATTTCTCCATACAATGGAGTGGAAACTGTACCAAAGGAAAGAGCAGATCAGATTAGGCAGACTGACCTTCCTTGCACCTAGATATCAAGACATGGGAAACATGTAACATGACAAGGAACAAGAAGAGGAAACTGAAGAAAACAGGCAAAAACAACAAGAGAAATTTAGAGACTTTCTGGATTTTTCGTATGAAATGCCTTCTCTAATACTGCTACCATCATAGGCTGATGAACATTTAGTGTTGAATCTATTTTTATTGAATAGAAAAAGAACACAACAATCATACATAGCAACCAAGACATTGTATGAAAAGTATATCTCCAATTCCATTTCCAAGACCATGTAAAACATAAAATAAAGTGCACAGATGGATTCAGAGACCACCATATTTCTCTGGGACGCAACCATGAAGACCAGAGAAAACAAATGCCATCAAATAAATGCTAAAGGAGAGGTTCAGCAATATTAGATACATACAGTACGATATGAAGAACCTTGACTACTGAAAGGGAAGGCAAAAGGAACTTAGGACACAATCCTGAGATACTCAGTGATGGCGTTTTGAACAAAGGGCTACTAATATGTAACTCTTAAGTGAAACAGATTAAATCGTTAACCTAGGAGAGACAGGGGGACAGACAAGAACAAAACACGACGAAACAAAAGACAGGGGAGGGAGGGGGGGTGGAAAGTAGGGGGGGCGGGGGGGAAGGGGAAAGGACAAGACATCATATCACGTATCCCAGGTACAGTCACCTGAGACCAACCAGGTTTGAAAACGAGAGGAGCTCCTAAATTGATTCCAAGGTTCCCAGGTTAGTGCAAATGTTTGGACTTGGTTACAGGCCTCAGCTTCCATTTCTTCCATCCTGAATAAGGCATCCAGGGCACGTATCCACGTAATTCTCTGCAAACTGTCTGAGGATCTCCACTGGCGTGGTATGATCTGTCTCATAGAAAGGACAAATGTTTTAAGTACTCCCTTTTTGACATGTTTGATCCTACCCGGGAATATAGAGAGCAGGGCAATCAAAGGGGAGGGAGATATAGTAGACCGGTAAAGTGCATTATACAGAGAAAAAACATCTTGCCACAAAGGGGCGACCCCAGGGCAGTCCCACCAGATATGTAGCATGGAACCAACCTCTGAATGGCACCGCCAACAGGTGTTGGGGACCGATGGATAAAAATGATGCAACTTAACCGGCGTCCTATACCAACGAGTAAGGATCTTATAGTTCAACTCCTGTAAACGACAGGACCTGGATGATTTATGCGTAAATAAGAGGGAACGATTCCATTGCTCAGAGGACAGGGAGAACGTCAGTTCACTCTCCCAACCAGAGGCAAACCCAACACCTCTCATCTGTTCAACGAGTGATAGGTCCCCATCTCCACCGGCACCCAGCAAGCCATATATCAAAGAAATACCATGATCTGGGCCTGTGTTGGCAACACAGAGCTTTTCAAAATTTGTCAGAGGGGCAGACAGCTGCGATCCGGGAGCCAGAGAGCCCAAGAAGCTACGAAGTTGAAAGTAGTGGAACCAGCGGCTCGGGGAGTTTTGGAATATGTGTGATAGATCCACGAGAGGTAGGAGCCCTGAGCTGTTAAAGATGTCCCTAATTAGGATCCGGGGCGGGGGAATTGTGCGGAAGAAGGGGAGATTCTTGATCTGTGAGGGGAGGCCAGGATGAGCCACAATATGCGTCAAAGGACCCGGTGCGGAGATTAACTTGATTTTGGAGGCAAATCTACTCCATAGTTTGATCAGGATCTGAAGTAGGGGAGAACAAAGAGTATGTAGAAGGCTATTTAGTGTTGCTATAGGGAGCCAAAATATCCCAGGTACCATATGGGGCTCGAGGGTGTGTTCTATGTCTACCCAAAGTTTCAGAGATCGTTTGTGTATAAGGTCTAGAACACAATTAGAAATGGAAGCTCTAAAATATGCCTGGAAGTCAGGAAGGCCAGCTCCCCCCACACTCTTCGCTCTGGATAAAACTCTGTAACTCACCCTGGCCTTAGTGCCATTCCAGATAAACCTAGAAGCTAATGACCGCAATTGGGCAAAAAAACTATTTGGTATAATACACGGGGCAGTCTGGAACAGGTAGAGGAATTTGGGTAAGATATCCATCTTTAGGGCATTTATTCTACCAAACCAAGAAATCTGCAGGGGGGACCACTTCTGGAGAGAAGCCTCTACCTTCCTAAATAAGGGTTTGTAGTTCATTTGAAAGAGGAGATTGGGGTTTGCTGGGAGGTTAATGCCTAAGTGGCGAATCGAGTCCGAGGCTACTTTAAACGAGAAGCTTTCTTTAACATGAGAAATTTCCCTGCGTGGTAACGAAATATTCAAGATTTCAGATTTCTGGATATTAACTTTGAAGTTACTAAGCCTCCCAAATCTCTCAAATTCCCGCAGGACCGAAGGAAGGCCTATTCTGGGGTCCGAGAGATAGAGAAGCAAATCATCGGCAAAAAGGGAAAGTTTATGCTCCTTAGTTCCAACTCTCACCCCCTTTATATCTTGATTATTGCGCAGCGCATTAGCTAAGGATTCCATGGTCAGAATATATAGGAAGGGGGATAAGGGGCAACCCTGGCGTGTACCATTCTTGATAGCAAAAGGTGTGGATAAAAGGCCATTAGCCCTTACCTGAGCTGAGGGAGAAGAGTAGAGAGCCATAATACGTTTAATCATTTTAGAACCGAGTCCTAAATGCTCCAGGGTTAAGGTTAAGAAGCCCCAATTGACCCTGTCAAAGGCCTTCTCTGCATCCACTGAAAGTAAACACAGAGGAGACCTAGTATTCCTAGCTCTAGCTATGATGCCCAAGGTCTTCAAGGTACTATCTCGAGCTTCCCTGCCCGGGACAAAGCCCACCTGTTCCTGATGGATATACTTCGGGATGAGGGGGTGTAATCGTAAGGCTAGTAATTTAGCGTACACCTTTAGGTCCACGTTTAAAAGAGAAATAGGCCTATAATTGGAGCAATAAGAGGGATCTTTATCAGGTTTAGGTATAACCGTTATATGGGCCTGTAAAGTTTGGGGAGGGAAGGGGGTTCCCACTGCTATGGAATTAAAAGATTCGAGTAATAAGGGGGATAGCTCATCTATAAGAAGCTTATAAAAGCGTGGGGTAAGGCCATCTGGGCCTGGGCTTTTCCCATTTTTGAGATCTCTTATAACTCCCGCAATTTCTGGGGATGAAAAGTCATCTTCCAGCGCCAAAGAATCTACGCTAGGAATCTTTTCAGGGCCGAATTGGTCTAGATAATCTTTAGTATCCTGTGTAAAGGAAGCAGACGCTGAGTCCCTCCCTGTGTTCAAGTCATAAAGAGAGCTATAATAGGTGCGGAATTCTGATGAGATTTCGGATGGAGCATAAACAATTCCCTTGTCGGATGTGTTAAGTGAGGATATCTGGGTCTGGGGTAACCTAGGATGTAGAGCTCTGGCAAGCCACTTCCCACTTTTATCGCCATATTCAAAAAATCCAAATTTTACCTTATCACGCAAACATAGTGATCTTTGGTCTAGAATTTGAATTACTTGTTGGCGGAGCAGCGAGATATCAGCTTTCAACTGATCAGAGGGGGTCAATTTATTTGAGGTCTCTTTCCCGTCGAGTTGTGAAAGTAGGGAGGAGAGTTTAGCGGACTTCTCCTTTTTGAGTCTAGCGCCATGAGATATGAAAATCCCCCTGAGCACACACTTAAGGGCTTCCCATTTAATCGGCGGGGGAGAGGGGTCTGTTTGGTGGTTAACTGTAAACTCAGAGATGGCCTTCCTAATGTCTGACATGCACACCAGGTCGTTAAGAAGATTGTCATTCAATCTCCACGTGAAGGGACGGGAAGGCGTCTGCTGAAATCTCAGTAGGCCATACACTGGAGTGTGGTCAGACCAAAGGAAGCCATCCATTGAGCTAAGTGGATCCTCCTCAAGCAAAGATTGTGAAATAAATAAATGGTCTAGTCTGGCATAGCTATTGTGGGCTAAAGAATGAAAACTGAAATCTCTGACTCCCGGATGCAGCACCCTCCAGAGATCTACAAGGCGGAGAGAGGACAGGATTTCCCTAAAGGAACGCTGGGATGTCGGAGAGATAGCTGACCTACCAGACGAAGAATCCAGATCCGGGTCCATCACCATATTCAGATCACCGCCCAGGATGATAGAGGATCCATCTGCAAAGCGAGCCAGTTTCCTGAGAATCTTGGAGCCATATGGAATCTGCCCCTGGTTGGGAAAATAGACATTAGCAACCGTGTATACACGTGGACCATCAGACAGCTTGAGGAATACATAGCGCCCCCTACTATCAATATCTGTAGCCAAAATCGTAGGCCGAAAAGATTTATGGAATGCAATAGATACACCTCCTGCTTTTTTGACGGGGTTGGGACTATGGAACCAAGTCGTGTAATACCCACGGTCACACCTGGGAACCGAGGCAAGCTTAAAGTGGGTCTCCTGGAACATAATAAGCATGACCCGCTTCCGGTGAAAGCGATATAGAATCTGGCTACGTTTTTCTGGTTTATTTAGGCCCCTGGCATTATACGTACAAAAAGAGAGAGGGGACATCTTACCGACCTCTGAGAGGAAACTGGATTAAGTGGGGGAGGGAACACGAGGATCCAAACAAAAGGAAAGAGACAAGGACTAACAAGCAACACGCAGATAAAACAACAAAGAAAAAGAAAAGAAAAAAAACAAAACAAAAGAAAAACCTCCTATAAGAGAGAGCCAAAAACTATGGCTCCGAGGTAGACTAGTAAGTGACTATAGTCACGTTCGACACCAGGTGTCGATACCCCTAACGAGGGGAGGAGAGGTCAAGGGCAAGGCAGCAGCCCCACTGACCCCCGGCATATAAAAAGGAATATCAAAGATATATAACATATAGCATAAAACATTAGAACATGAATACTATACACTGAACCAGCGCATTGGGATAATATGTGAAGTCCCACGAAAGCCAATTAGGCTCAAACAGGTGGTCTGGAATGGCGTCTGGGATGCCTCTGCGGTTTCGGGATCGCCTCTTGCCATTCTTCACGATCACTAACGGGCGGCACCATGAGGGGTCTGGGCCAGTCAGGCAGCTCCACCGCGGGGAGATCTAGTGTAGCCAGAAATCTGGGGAGGTCTTCAAGAGATTTGAACGTAGCAGACTTCCCGTTTCTCTTGGCCGAGAGCTGGAAGGGATACCCCCATCTATACAGGATCTCATTGTCCCTGAGTGTGGATAGAAGCGGTTTCAAGGCCTTCCTAAGTTGTAAGGTGCGGCGTGCTAGGTCCGGGAGGATCTGGATGGTATTCGGGCCCGATTCAGGGCCAGCCGCAGCTCGAGCAGCTTTGAGGATGGACTCCTTCTCCTTGTAAAAGTGAATACGGCAAATAATGTCCCTGGGACGTTTCAGGTCCGTTGATTTTGGGCCCAGCGCCCGATGGATCCGATCTATCTCAATGATCCTGTCCGGATTAATTTCCAAAAGTGAGGCAAAATGGCGTTGCGCCCAGGATGGCAGATCTTCTACAGATTCAGGGACCCCCCTTATTCGGAGGTTGTTTCTCCTATTGCGGTTTTCAATATCGTCCATGTGGGTTAGAATGTCCTGCATTTGAGCAGCGTGCTCATTAATGACTGCACGGTGACAATCCAGAGTATTAAAGATCTGCTCCTGTTTGTTCTCCACCTCCTCTACCCTCTGCCCCACATGCCTGATATCCTGATGCAAGGCCGCAATATCTTGCTTGTGGGAAGCTTCCATCCTGCTGAGCAAAGCATCTACCTCAGCAGTAGTGGGAAGGGATTTTAAATGGAGCTTCCAGTCCCAGTCATCCTCATGGGAGAGGGCAGTGGGCGATCTACTGGAGGCAGCCGACAAGGCAGGGGAGCTGTGGTGGGAGAGCTGTGGGCCTGAATAGGCCTCTGAACCCCTGGAGGCTGGCGATGAAGGGACGGACCCCAAGGTAGGACTCACCGCTGCTGCCACTGCTGCATATGAAACCGGAGGTCCTCCGGTGCTATGTTCCCCCTGGTTCCTGGAGGTGAGGGCCGCAGTTTTCCCTCTAGTCAGAGGAGTAGAGGCGCTCGTTTCCCGCGCCTGCTCCGCCATCTTGGAGGTTGTGGCGCCGGATCTCAGGCTTTCAGGCTGGCTGGACGGGCACAGGAACTTTGTGATGTCCCCCGATTCTCGTGATGCGGGTGCCGGGGTGTTAGCTGTGCCCCTCTTGCGACCCATGAAAAATCTGTGGGCTTCTGGATGCTATATGGGGCTGTAAATGCCGGCGGTGCTCAGGAGCTCAGGCAGTGTGCTGCTCACTCCGCCATTGGCAAGCTCCGCCCCTGCTGATGAACATTTAGTACATGAGGATCCACTATACAGAGATCTGCCAGCTTGGAAGCAGAGAAAACATTTTTAGAATATAAAAATACATGCTTTTTTTACATGGGCCGAAAAAGAAAACCAAATATTTCTTGGTAGTCCCATTTAACAAGTCTTTCCAATCATCCCACCAGTAGACGTTTTGGGTATGTTCACACATGGTGGATAAGCTACAGATTTTCACTGCTCCAGTGGAAATTCCACAGCAGAACATCAGTTTCGTGGACAGCTTATTGATTTCAATGGGGACTGTGTAATACTTAACTCCCTCTGTGGGGGCGCTGCAGTGAAATGAGACATTTGCTTCTAGTTCTCCCTGATCACCCTGCGATCAGCTTATAGTTGGGGGATCCTTGTAACAAAATGGGATTGCAGAATAGAAGCGTGAATTGTTAGGCCGAACATTCAGAAAGTTCACACAAAACCAGTCCTTGAACTACCAAAAGTAAGAAAACAGGAGAGCCATTTTAAGAAGTTTCTGGTGGCATGATCCTCATCTGACATCTGTTGTAGGACACACAGCGTCGACCTCCTGACCCATAAGACCTTCTATAGATGTGGTCGGAGTGGTCAATAATGCAAAAGTCATCTAATTCTAGAAGTGGTTCCCACACTCTAAAAAGCTCTGTCCTAGCTGACGGCTCAACTCTTAAGGGTTGTATGAGATTAGAAGAAAAAAATAGTCTGATTTTAATTCCTGAAACAGTGCCACTCTTGTCTGTGGGCTGTGACTGGTATTGCAGCTCAGCTTCAATCACTTGAATAAAATCACCTGCCATACAGAGCCAAAAAAAAAAAAAGCTGACGCTTTGTCTTAGTCATACAGCCCCATAGTTGCCCACAGTCCCATTTTTTTGCAGGGACTGTCCCTAATTTTCTGACACATTCTTTGCAAATTTGCAGGCCAACAATGGGTGGGGCTTACGTAGACCTCACCCACAAAGTAGATGGACCCACACATTCCTGGGGGTGGGGTCTACTGGTCCCCTATTTACCCCTTCAACATTGTCATCAGAGCATCTGTTCCAGGGCAGGTGTCCCACATGTTGTGACCTACAAATGGCATTTATAGGACGATCAGCCGGGAGGCGTACATGACACGAGCTCCAGCGGCTGCAAATGTGGATGCAGCAGCGACAATTAAACCCTCCCCGGTCTTCCCTGTGCTATCTGTTTCCATAGAAACTACATCTTCCTTCGTAGTCATGGAAACAAAGCCACACAGCTCATCTTATTTTCTAGCAATGAGACACACATTATTTTTAGGCCAAAATCCAGGCCTTCTTTCACACGAGGATGATATTTCAAAAGCAAGAATCTTGTCAGCCATACCGCAAAAGAAAGAGTGATTCCATACATAAGAGTGCCTTTAAAAAATAAAAATCTTTATTAAACTACTTGTATACCATATAAAACAACAATTCTGGAGGATGTAGTCTTGGAAATGTTTGGTAAAAACGGACACCTAGACGTTATCCCTCCTCTTGTCGGTTGGCATCGTTGCCAACCTTCCAGATGGTTAATTTGAGACAAATAGGCCATGAGATTTCATGGGGGGACCCGCTTTAGATTTAGCTCCATTGAATGGAGCTAGGAGGCTAGCAGGCACCTGCTGAGGCTTTACAAGGGGTCCACCAAGAATAGACCTGTCAATTCTTGACGCGGCCTTGGAAACTGCGCAGCAAAAGCCCTCTGCTGCATGAATTGCATCTGAGCATACCTTTACAGAACCGGCATAACATACTATGCCGCTCTGTTTGCGCAGCTTTCATTCACTGCTATGGGGGTTACAGAAAGGGGGGAGCGTTGGCCGCTAGGCTGTTTCCATAACTCCACCTCCCCTGGCCAGCACACTTCCTGGTCATTTTCATCATGACAAGAGGAGATAGCACATCCCCTTTAAGGGAAGGGTCTGAAAAGGCTTAAAGGTGACTACTGCTTTGAGGTCCATTATGGTTCCCATAGTGGTCGTCACACTCTTTCTCCATTACAGGAGTGAATGGTCAGGAGTCCTTTTTACGTGTGCATTAATAAACACTTTATTATTAACCCAGTATGATACTTTAGACTAGCGACGTCACATACACAGTGGGTGATATAGCTGGGCATTTGGCTGCTTTGATGAAACTACAAAGCACGGCACACACTGTAGTCTTGGGTTGTCACCTCAGCCCATCCACCTGTTGCAACCTGCTAAACCCCAACATAAGTGGATGATAGCTCCTTTATAGATGACATTGAGCCCAGTTACGTCACTTCCCATGGCTATAGTTACATTACTATACATTTTTACACTGTTGTTGTGCGAGTTTGTCCATAAAAGATCATTTTACCCTTGGACCATCATTTACAATATGTCACAAGTTCTCCTGGTGGTGGTAGAGGCAACTAGGCTTCTAGAAAGTCTACTTCCTTCCAAACTTTTATTACCCCAATATATAGAGAACAGGTGTGTCTTCATAGTAAGGGCTCATGCCCACGAACGTAAGGGCTCCGTGCTGTGGACCGCAAATTGCAGTCCGCAATGCACAGGCACCGACCGCATGTGGATCATAGACCCATTCACTTGAATGGGGTTCGTGATCCGCATCCACCGGTCCGCACCGCAAAAAAGTAGTGCATGCACTACTTTTTTTGCGGTGCGGAGGCACGTACAGTAAACCCACGGAAGCACTCCGTAGTGCCTCCGTGGGCTTCCGATCCGTGCCTCCGTTCCACATGTCCCGGATTGCGGACCCATTGAAGTGAATGGGTCCGCAATCTGTGATGCGGGATGCACAATGGCCGGTGCCCGTGTATTGCGGACCCGCCGTATGCGGACCGCAATACGGCCACGGCCGGGCAACGGCCGCGTGCATCACCCCCAAGGGATACAATCCTAAGAGTTCATATGGGTTTGAACATAATCCTCCACCAAGATGCTGGTGTAAAGTTCAAATATCTTGAAGCCTAGGGAGGTCTACCATACAAGCTAGGAGATCTTCCCTTCACAAGCTATGAGGGTGAAGGAAAGAGACAACCCTCGAGGAGTTTTGTGTAGGAATATCTTAGGCTAACAGAGGAAATCTCCCCCAATAAGTGAATAAGAAACTGCTGTATTCTTGTACCCACAGGTACTTCATCAATAAAAGGCTATTTGTCAAAATAACCCAAAAGTACAGTTGTCCTAAACAGCATCTCTTGCACCTGCTGGTTTTAGACCTTGGTAAGGTGCAAGAACCTGGAACCACTAGTGGGAATCTGACCATACCATCGAGCTCCCCAACAACAGGAGAACATGATTCAGATATCAGTTCCTATAAATGCAGTAAAAAAGTTACATGAGTAATCTTGGTCTACTTAGAAGTTGGTCACCCGCCAAGATGAGAATGTTATACGTAAACCAAACACACCCTAAAGGAGAACAGGTGAAAGTGGAGGTTGTTGTTTGCATTTCCTAAGACTGAGGTCTCTTTCACACGGGCGAGTATCCCGCGCGGATGCGATGCGCGAGTTGAACGCATTGCACCCGCACTGAATCCTGACCCATTCATTTCTATGGGGCTGTGCACACGAGCGGTGATTTTCACGCATCACTTGTGCGTTGCGTGAAAATCGCAGCATGCTCCTCACCTTTTCCCGCAACGCCCGTGTGAACTCAGCCTTACAATGTTAAACAAACGATTGTTTGTGATGGCCAACGGCAGACTTCTGTATGCAGAAAATGTGATCTGACCTGTTAGGAAATTTCACCCAGAGTCAGCTGAAAATACCGTAGATGTCTACTGCATGACCGGCTGATTACAGACGATCATCAGCCACGTTGCGCTGCACATTGCAATTTTTTAACATGTGCTTAACATGTCAGTTTAGTCTGAAATACAAACAATCTGACAGACGATTGATCGGCCTCAACCCGGACAATCACAATCTAGTTCGTACAGCCAGCTTCGCTACCTGTTCCATAATGGCACCTTCACATGCGGTCCATTTTTGCAGCAGAAAACATAAGCAACTGGAGATCAGCTCCATTCATCTCAATGATGGGGCTCGAAGGAACCTGTTTGTCGCGGAAACACCACCATTCTGATAAATGCAAGGCATTTTCAGCCAAAGAAAATTTTCTGCAACAGAATCTGCGTATGAAGGCATCCTAACCGTTCACACAGCAGATTTCGACGCTGTCCAAATCGGATTCCTACTCTGCGGCAGAAATCACTGTGGTGCCTGCCGCAGTTGTTCACGTTGAATGCCATGGACCTGATCACGGTTAGCTCCAATGGATGGAGATGAGCCACAATGGACAGCCACCAAGTGGCAGCCGCCCACAGATACCGTACCAAGAAGGACCATGTCCCTTATCGGCACGGTTTAAACCGCCGTCCCGTAAAACTGTAGCACTCCCTCCCAGTAAACACAATGGGAAGCAGACACCACGCGTCCACCGGCAAATTCTGCCATAGGAACCTTACAATCCTATTGCTTTGCTTACAGTCCCAAACAGAAAGCATAGGGTGCCTTCACACGCTGCAGATTTTGGTGCAGAATTTTCCGTTCTCCTGACTAGGCCTTGCAGAAATCCACGTGTTGCTGTCCCACTGAAATGAATGGAAAATTCTGCAACAAAATCCGCAACGTGTGAAGGCACCCTAACATGTTTTGTAACCTGTAGCTCTGAAGTTTATGGAACGTTATACACTGTAGAAGCCGACTTAGTTTAACCACTGGCATCGACAAAGCTGAGGGCAGGGTGAAAGGTTATGCTGGTACCGTCTGCTGCCAAATTAGAATACTTCTAGCAGACGTCATCAGGACAGGAGGGGAGACAAGAGCATAATCACTTTCTACAGGCCTCAGTTAAATAAAGCAGAGTCATATACTGTAGGTATTTTTAGTATGTTCATGTGTCCCATAGTCATATATATTCAAAAGAGTACTTAATGCATATATTGTGCGTTTTTCATTCATAGAAGTGAATGGGGCTGCGTGAAAATCGCAAGCATCCGCAAGCAAGTGCGGATGCAGTGCGATTTTCACGCATGGTTGCTAGGTGACAATCGGGATGGGGACTCGATCTTTATTATTTTCCCTTATAACATGGTTATAAAGGGAAAATAATAGCATTCTTCATACAGAATTCTTAGTAAAATAGCGATGGAGGGGTTAAAAAATGTTTTAAAATAATTTAACTCACCTTAATCCACTTGTTCGCGCAGCCCGGCTTATCTTCTTTCTTCTTCTTTGAGGAAAAGGACCTGAGGTGACGTCACTGCGCTCATCACATGGTCCATCACCATGGTGATGGACCATGCGATGAGCGCAGTGATGTCACCACAGGTCCTTTTCCTCACAGATCATCAAAGAAGAAGACAGAAAAGAAGCCAGGCTGCACGAACAAGTGGATTAAGGAGAGTCAAATTATTATTTTTTAACCCCCTCCATCCTTATTTTACTAAGCATTCTGTATTCAGGATGCTATTATTTTCCCTTATAACCATGTTATAAGGGAAAATAATAAAATCTACACAACACCTAACCCAAACTTCTGTGAAGAAGTCCGGGTTCGGGTACCACATGACGATTTTTCTCACGCGCGTGCAAAACGCATTAAAACACTTTGCGCTCGCGGGGACAAATCGTGCATCGCATCTGTTCCCGCACGTCACCCGCATCGCACGTGTGAATCCAGCCTAAAGCATCACAAACTTTGAGAGCATTTAACATACTTCACAATACATCGTCTCACTTAGTCCCGGATTTGCTCCGGATGCGTCGCGTGTGCATTGTGGGAAACCCGCACAAGTAGGCACGTACTTGCAGTCAGATTTGACTGTGATTGCATTCCGATGTCCAGTTTTTTCCGCGCGAGTGCAATGCGTTTTGCACGCTCGTGAGAAAAAACTGAATGTGGTACCCAGACCCGAACCCGGACTTCTTCACTGAAGTTCGGGTTAAGGTGTTCGGTAGATTTTATTATTTTCCCTTATAACATGGTTAGGGAAAATAATAGCATTCTTAATACAGAATTCTTACAAAAATGTGCCTTGAGGGGTTAAAAAAAATATAAAATAAAAAAAATGAACTCACCTCTTGTTCACACAGCCGGCATCGTCTTCTTTCAGGACCTGCAAAAGGACCTTTGATGACGTAATTGCGCTCACCACGTGGTGAGTGCGGTGACATCTGCTCAGGTCCTGCTGAATGAAGATAGAAGATCCTTCTATCCTAATTCTCACTGAGTCTCATCTCAGAGTCCCATGGCTTTCAGTATCACTCTTAATGCTGATGACACACAGATCTACCTCTCTGGTCCAGACCTCACCACCTTACTATCCAGAATCCCACAATGTCTGTCTATCTTCTATATCATCCTTCTTCTCCTTTCGCTTTCTAAAACTTAACATGGATAAAACAGAATTCATCATCTTTCCCCCATCCTGCTCAACCCCCCCAACAGACCTATCTATCACGATCAATGGCTGCACACTATCTCCGGTCAACCAAGTCCGCTGCCTTGGAGTGACCTGGGATTCTGCCCTCTCCTTCCGACCGCACATCCAAGCCCTTTCCACCACCTGCCGTTTCCAACTCAAAAACATCTCCCGCATCCGCTTTCCTTAACTTTGAATCTGCGAAAATGCTTGTACAAGCCCTCATCATCTCCCGCCTAGACTACTGCAACATTCTCCTCTGTGGCCTTCCATCTAGCAGTCTCGCACCCATCCAATCTATCCTCAACTCTGCTGCCCGACTAATCCACCTTCAACCCTATTACTCCTCTGCCTCTCCCCTCTGCCAATCCCTTCACTAGCTCCGCATTGCCCACTAGCTCCGCACTCTCTACATTCACTAGCTCCGCACTCCCTACATCTCTGAGCTACTTTCCCGATACATCCCCACACGCAATCTCCGATCCTCACAAGACCTCCTTATCACCTCTTCCCACAATCGCCTCCAAGATTTTTCCTGTGCATCCCCCATACTCTGGAACTCGCTACCCCAACATATCAGACTCTCACCTACAGTGGAATCCTTCAAAAGAAACCTGAAAACCCACCTCTTCAAACAAGCCTACAACCAGTGACCCTCTATACCGCCATGACCATCTTCACCCTCACCTACTGTGTCCTTCTCCCATACCATGTAGATTGTAAGCCCTGACGGGCAGGGCCCTCTCTCCTTCTGTACCAGTCTGTAACTTGTCTTGTTTATGATTAGTGCAATTGTCTGTATTATGTATGTGCACCGCTTATCATATGTACAGCGCTATGGAATAATAATAATAATAATAATAATAATAATAATAAATAATAATAATTATAATAATTATAATTCAGCAGGACCTGCGCTGACCTCACTGCGCTCACCACGTGGTGAGTGCGATTACGTCAAAGGTCCTTTTATAGGTCCGGAAAGAAGAAGAAGAAAGAAGACGATGCCGGCTGTGAGAACAAGAGGATAAGGTGAGTCATTTTTTATTTTTTTAACCCCTTAAGCCACATTTTAGTAAGAATTCTGTATTAAGAATGCTATTATTTTCCTTTATAACTATGTTATAAGGGAAAATAATACAGTAAATTGACTAACATCTCCTAGCAACCATGCGTGAAAATCGCATTGCATCCGCACTTGCTTGTGGATGCTTGCGATTTTCACACATCCCCATTCATTTCTATGGGGCCTGCGTTACGTGAAAATCACAGCTCATCTGAACAGCCCCATTAAAGTCAAGAGGTCCAGATTCAGTGGGGGTGCTATGCGTTCACCTCACGCACTGCACCCACGCGGAAAACTCGCCCGTGTGAAAGGGGCCTTATGAAGCAGAATTCGATTGATCTGACAACCGTGGGATTAGAGCATGACCATGACTAAAGCCATAGCAGCCACTGTAGGCCTGGAAGAGGAGTGGGACCCTCAGGTTCTTGATAGTTGTTCCTATTGGTGGTTTGTGTTTTGTCTTATAGCACTACTCTGTGGGTTCTTCTCAGCACTGAGTGTTGTCCTCTGATATAGGACACCACTATCGATCCTTAGCTGCTGCTAAATTAAAGATAGGTACACTGCTGTTTGCTTAATTGAGGACAACACCTTTTCAAATCAAAGCCATGGTGGCATCAGCTGATCTTCAGTTGTTATGGCTAGCGAAAGCTGTGTATAAACATATATATCTAGAGCCCCCACTGTTGGGGAAAGGTGGTCTTAAAGTGGAAGTTCTGATGAATGGCCATCAAGGTAATGCATGGGCAAACTGGCTCTCTGAGAGCTGCTTTATGTCGGAAGCTCTCCATTCTGGATTTTAAAAGGAAGCCCCAAGCAGTGGACCCCCCTCTAGCATGTACATATGCCCTAATAGGACATGATGGGTACCTTATGAATTCTACTAACAACCCTGGCTTATAATGATGTTGGAACAGTGGGTATGTTTGAAATTGGGGCTTCTAGGATAACGGAGGTCCACCAGCTGCTCATGCTCATATTACAGCTCTGTGCAGGAACAGTATCTTTAGTTTCATTGACGGGATCGGATCCAGTATTAGGAAAACTTTTAGAAAAGGCCACACGTCAGAGACTGTAGCAGACTTGAGTTTCAAAACACAAGTGAATACTTTAAGCACATGAGCATGCCTTTGCAATTGATAAAATTCTTGTTCAAAGTGAAATGGCCACAGATAACTGCCTGAACATAATAAATACTGTATAAAAACCACTCACAGGCTAATGTTGCGCTCTACCCAGCAGTATCTTAGGCTTCCATATAATCAGAACAACAACAACAAAGAAGTGAGCTAAACTTTGAGCTTTGTAGGGGCCTCTCCTTTACTGGTGCTCAAAGAGATTTGTGGAGAAAAAAGATTGACCTTTATTGACTTTTGGGGATTGGAGTAAGGAAAAATTTGACTGCATAGTCTTGAGGTTGTCACTTATGCTTTATTTGGGTTTGGATTAGGATAAAATGTCTAAGATCAGCTCAAAAAAAAAGTTTATTTCTAGACTTGGCATAAATGCTACAACTTAAGACCAAATATCTTGTGGCGAGAACATTTTGAAGGAATGCTAAAGATGAGGAACATCTGGCTTGCATTAGTCTCCACCATGGAGCCGTCTCCATCTTCTTCTTTATGATGTAAAACAGCTTGAGATTCAAGCTCATTCAAGTTCTCTACCCTAAAAAAAAAGGCTTCAGATATAAACGGGACGACCACGTGATCATACACATTCTTTGTGATGCCTCAGAGATATTTCCTGCACAACTCATTAAAACAACCATCACCAGTAGGTGTAGATTGCGTCAACATGAGTAATGACTACTGACATTATCAGGAAGCTCTAGAGCACTGTCTACATAAAAAAATACCAGAAACACCTTAGTAAGTATGTGACTATTTAAAGACATTACTTTGATGCCAGGAAGGTGCTGTGGAGTACCTCCTATTATTGACCCAACTCGTGTCGTTCTTGTTGATCCTATAGTCTAACTATACGATAAGTGGTGTCTGGCAGCCCCTGCTGTGACTCACGGTATTGCAATAACAGACACATACAAGCTTTCAGGGAGCACCGGGGCATAAAACGTTAGTTGAAGATTCCTTTAGCCAACAGCTATCTACACTCAATGGTAGCACTTCATTACCTAAAACCAAACTACAGGCAAAAACCTACAAAATGACTACTCTCTACAACCCTCAAAATGGAAAACAACCCACCATACACCAGGCCTTGAATCCTGAGGAACATCCTTACAAGATGCCCATGAGTCTACACAGGAAATACTCCCTCTCCTAGTTATAACAATACAGCCAGTGGTGGTAAAATGCGACCATAGTAAAAAAAATAATAAATGCTAAATTAGTAGATGGTGGACAGTAAGTACTGGATCAACCTGATGATTTATCTTCTCAAACTTTCAATGGCATCACTCAAATTTATCCCATCACTTTCCATTTTTCACCGGTGAGAAAATTATTTCACAGTTTTATGTCAAGACGGCCATGTCCAACTTCACTGGTTCACATCTAAAACCAACAAGTGCTGTCCAAATCTCTCATCTTCTTGTGAAACATGTATCACCTATTTGTTAAATATAATAGCTCCATGTCCTGCTCTCCAAAAGACCATCGTTTTTTTTTACCTATACTTGGGAGACCGCAGTCTGTCCCATACATAGGCTGGGGGAGATCAAAGGCTCAAACAGATCGTCAAGGTGCTCTGCTATGCAAGCTTATGTTCAGGTTGTTGTTTGCTGCAAGGACAATATAGTGGTCAACACGTTAGATGTATGTTGGTTGAACCCACCAGTGGGACCAGATGACCATCTAATGCAGTGTTCCCCAACGGCATGATGGAACTTCTAGTTTTACAATAGCTGTAGATCCATGGGTCGTAAAACAATGATCTAATGTGAACGTGTGTCTCCCAACTTTATCCTGATGGCAGATTTGGGAAAGAGAAGGGCCTAGCATGTTGCATTTCAACATGCCTGATCCTTTATGTTCTCATAGAGGTAAGCCATCGCCAAAGGAGTCTAGCCGCAGCTTACTCATCCTCTGCCTACTAAGAACACATACATGATTGCCCAATGTTCTATTTCATGATAGAGGCCAATAGTAATAGAAGATCATTTCTGGAGTTACTCCAGTAGGCTTCCTTGCATGGCAACTACTAGAACAATACCACTCTTGACCACAGGCTCAGAAACGGCACCACTCTTGTCCATGGACTACTCCTGGTACTGCAGGTCAAAGCCATTCAAGTAAACGGAGCTGGGCTGCAATACCAGACACAGCCCATGGACAAGCTTCTACAATAAAGGAAATGCACTGTACTATGTTTATGTTACTGCCCACCTCATGCCACGGTATAAGTCTAAGCCTGCACCTCCATCATTATTGT
Organism: Bufo bufo; assembly: GCF_905171765.1. Classification (NCBI taxonomy): domain Eukaryota; kingdom Metazoa; phylum Chordata; class Amphibia; order Anura; family Bufonidae; genus Bufo; species Bufo bufo. Next base: position 117,381,745 of record NC_053398.1, on the reverse strand, counting down.
TTTCTTTCCCTTTCAGTCTCTTTACCCCTTGTTCTTGCTGTGACAGACATAATGTAAGGAAAGGAAATATCAAGCCGCAAATCTGGAGCGCCCAGTTAGCAATGATTGAATAAAGTCTACGCAGGGCTGGAAACTCAGGAAGCCGAGGCTGATAAGTAAACTGGCTCCATGTCAGGTATTTCAACATCTAACACCTTCTGAAAATCACTTTAGTGCCAAGAAAAAAAGTCCTAGGCTGAACGGTTTGCCAGACCTGAGAGCAATGTGAAATCAGCTTATGCTACGGAGCGGCAGTAGCCAACAACTACCTCTTCAGTGGATGCTGAGAAATTTACCACTACCCTATCCAAAGGGACACAACCATCGTAAATGGTCATAACATCATTAAATTACATATATTCCTCCAAACAGAGCACGGGGTCAACCCATCTCATCCTTGGGAAACTCACCTCAGCCATTGATTGGCTGAGCAGGCATTACATTGACTTGTTCCCTATCCGCAAGATAAGTGTCTGATTGATGGGAGTCTGACCACTGTGGTCCATGCTGATCACTAGAACGGGCACCAGTGTTCCCCCATTTGAATGGGATGGCAGTCACGCATGAGTGCTGCCGCCACATTGAACTCTATGGGACTTAGGCAATTTGTTGTCACCATATCTCCGGCAGCTCCGTAGACGTCGATGGAGCGGCAGCGCCCATGCATGTCCACCGCTCCATTCAAATGGAGGAACACAGAGCCTTGTTCTAGCGAGTGGTGGAGGCCCCAGTGGTGAGACCCCTGCCAATCAGACACTTATCCCCTGTCCCGTGGATAGGGGATAAATTGTTGTAATGGGACAACCTCTTTAATGGGTGTCGAGACGGGACCTGGAGAGTGTGTTGGAATGGCAGCGGCAGTGAGGTAAGGATAGGTTCACACCTTTGCTTAACTGCCGGAGTTCACCGGATCTTTGTGCCAGATCCTATTGCCTATAGAGGGCCAATTTCCGCCTGGACAAAAACTGTTGTATCCACTGGCCAGATCCTATTAACGTGAATGGGATCAGGCGGTGAACAGCGATATCTGGCTAGGCCGGATCCGGTGAACCTTTGCTGGAACGGAGGTGTGAAACTACCCTGAGAATTTTTTTATTGAATTTTTTTTCATTGTTGGACAACCCCTTTAAAAACATTAAAAGCCAGTGTGACCCTGTATCACAGCCCTCGTCTGCAGCCTGAGGTGAACGCCAATAATTTTGGGATACATTATCCCAGGTTCATTGACCTATAATGGTCCCTCCTAGAGGTCGAAACAAAAATGTATTCAATAACAACTCGCTTCTAGTAAGAGTCTTAATGTAATACGGATGATAATGACGATGATGCAGTCACAAGATTGCAAACAAACAACTCAGATTTTTATGGAGGAAACTGGAGAGGAAAAAAATAAAAATAAAAGTCGGAACAATATGTTAAATGCAATCAAGTTAGGCTACATTCACACTGGCGTTTTGGTTTCCGTTTGCGAGATCCGTTCAGGGCTCTCACCAGCGGTCCAAAACGGATCAGTTTTGCCCTAATGCATTCTGAATGGAAAAGGATCCGCTCAGAATGCATCAGTTTGCCTCCGATCCGTCTACATTTCGCTTTGAAGGCGGAGCCAAACGGATCCGTCCTGACACACGTCAATGGGGACGGATCCGTTTTCTATGACACCATCTGGTACAATAGAAAACGGATCCGTCTGTGTTAAGGGTAATGCAAACAGATCCATTCATGACGGATGCATGCGGTTATATTATTGTAACAGATCAGTTTTTTTTGCAGATCTATGATGGATCCGCCCAAAACGCGAGTGTGAAAGTAGCCTTAGGTTGAAACATTCTCAGGCTGGAGCGATCTGTAACGCACTTCCTGTCCGATAGGCGTTCTGCTTCCAAACATTTTTATCACCAACAGAAGAAACAACGGTGATATGAACCACAAACCACACGTAAAAGACGACACAAGACATATACACATAATAAAACAGAGGATGTCTTTGTGTATGGCTTGATATAAACAGTGCTCACGTGACAGCACATGTATTCCTAGTGTTGAAGGGCATCTCCCCTTCAAGGTGTCGTCCACCGGATTAAAAATAAATAAATAGATTTAGGCTAGCTTCACACTTATGGCCTGTTCTCTGGATCCAGCATAACTGGATGGTACCGCAATCCTGTGAACGCTCGTTCCAGATGATCTGCCCGTCTACATGTGCCGCCGATCGCCCAATGAAGGGCTCGTTCATGGGGTGATCCTGTCATTCGTGAAGGCACCTAACCTATCGTTTCTGGGCAGCAGATCGTGTGGTCTAAACAGCGATCTGCTCCTCAGAAAAAAGGATTCTGTATGGGGATCCCTCATCCTCATACTGTGAAGGAGATCGCTGCTCTCCTTCACTGAGCGAGCAGCCAACTGTCAGAAAGGACCGCTTCCTTCCTGACAATCAGCTGTACATCGGAGTGTAATAGATCTGCCTTTAGTCTATAAAGATCACTTTTTCCGCAGTCATCTCATTATCATCACAGACAGGATTACAGTGAAAGATGTCACCTCTATACAGATAACACAGGATCCACCATTCATACTAGGTGATATCACAGCTTATCTGCTCCCTCGTGACCGCTGCACAGGTCACAGAGCATGCCTAGAAAACTCTCCCATAGACGTCAGTGGGGTCCCTCCTGTCTATTGTGTCTATGGCCCATGGAGGCTCATGTAAATCATATCGCTAAATGCTGTTAAGAACAGCTCAGGCAAAATGACCACCCCCCATAATCATGTTCCGAAAATAGAATAAAAATAAGAAAAAAAATCTACTATCAGGCGCTAAAAACAGATGAGAAAAAAGGATGTGTACCTGGATTTAACGGCCCAAAAAAAAAAAAAAAAAATGATAGGTGACACAATCCCTTTAAGTGACTACTTCTGCTTTACTGTAAGTGCTCCCAATAACAGACGTGCAGAATTCAGCAAAGCACTGAAAAAGGAAGCCCCATGACTGTTAAGAAATCCCTTAGGGCAGATTTGCAACATCCATTCCATGCATACGAGCGGTGTGGTTTCTGCAGAACATGCACGGGTTTTTGCAAGCCTACTTTTCCAAAAAGAGAGGAGTGCACAGTAAAAAACAAAAAAAAAAAACAAAGGCTTGTGAAATTTTTGTGCAAATAGTGCACATCAGAAACTGGTGTATAAGCGCTGGTAAAAACTGACCAATGTGAACACGAGAAGCTTTCGAATGCTGAACAATAATTCAGGTGTTTATTGCATCTTTTATGTGGATGTAAAAATCATTGCCTTTTTTTTTAAAGTATCAGATACTATAGTGCAACACTTTTGTATTGCAGTGTACTATGTCTGTCAGTGTTAAACTGACAGGCAGCTGGTTCTAATTAGCTTTCATACATGGAAGACCTGGGGCCAGGTAGCCAAAACGCCTACAAATTTTCAGCTGGCACCTTATTTTTTAGTTTGATATCTGTGAAGGCTCTTAATGCAACTAAAACACAGTCCAACTGGCCTCTAAAATGCACCGCATACAATCCCTTTGGTAAAGCCATGCTATTTTACTACAAGGTCTGGTTCTACACCCATCTTTTGGATTACTGAGTTACAGCGCCCTACTAGGATATAACACCAGCTGCAAAAAGGTGCTCTACGGCACTTTCATGCCAATTAAAAATAATCATTTGACATTACATGTAATGCAAGCTTTAAGACTTCCCGACGAGGCGGGTGCTGAAGTCCATACAAGAGCTGGAAGTTATGACAGCATCCTATGCACTTCAAAGAAGACCATCATATTTACAGCGTAGTAAATGTACAACGCGGTCCTACAGATTTCATGGAAGGCATTTCTCAATGAGAACGTGACATTTTTTTAACTCGATATAAACATATCATTAAAATGTTCCCATCTCAGAACACAGCTTCGGAGCAAGGACAGTGTACGAGCTTACAAACATAACATTATTCAGGAAGACCAACCCAGCTTGTCACCAACATCTAGCCAAAGTCTAAATGACTGGTCTGAAGGACAGAGCATCCTGCATACCTCCAGAGTATGATCTATCCCACTAGTTGAAAGGCTCTCTCCACCAAAGCAAAGAATTTTTGGCTGGAGTTGTCCTCATGAGTCACACAGTTTTTGAGATGAAAGGGGGTAGGAGGGATTGGTCCATACAAAGACATGATTGGGCACAGGGAGAAGATACACCTTTCATTGTAAGGTTTAGGTGTTCCTCCCTGAGGCACCATGAGAGCAAACATGTTAAACAACAATGAAAACCTTCTTATGTCTATGGCCATAGGAGTGAGGTGGAGTCCTCTACAGCCGTATGCCGCCGATTTCCAACAGAAAAGAAGTTGTGGGCATGTTCCATCAGACTCCGTATTTACAGAGACATTCTCCACTAGAAGGAATATATCTGTACACACGAAATCCAACCAAGCTTGCACAGAGGCTGCACAGTTCTATATTAAACGGGACATACAGGCTCTGTGCATTAGAGTCTCCAAAGCTATGTCCTACAGACTTAGACCATTATCTGGAGAGTATTCAACTCAACTACTCATAGGTGTACAAATGTGTAGGGTGAACAGTTCACAGTATACGTCACAAGAGCACAGGGGGGGGAAATGTCCTCAACTGAATCTTTATTACAGATCTACTCGATGCAGCTTCCTCTTGGACAGGGGAAGAGAACATGTCTTCAGGATGCAGCTGTCTGAGTTTTCTCTCTAACATGAAACCTCAAGTCATAGCGATACATAAAAACATCTTCCGTCTTATCATAACTGAAATAGAGAGGCAACCAAGGACTTGTGCTTATACACGGATAATCCTGTTCTGATCCAACTCAGGACTTCAAACGTCCAAGCGAAGCCTTCAATGACATCAACATGTCTGGTTGTTATTCTCTACTTTCCAGAAGGAGTGCTTTTTAGAACTTAATACTTTATACTGGTATACAGGTTAAGGTTTTAACCATATCTTCTGTCCCCACCTCTCTCTAGCAAAACGTAAATTCCCCTTGGGACAATGCAAGAAGCTACCTCTCTTTTGGATGTTCCTATAAGAGGCAAGATAGTTTCCGTATTACCTAAAAAAAAAAAAAATGTACCTAAAAGGGTCATTATATTAGTATCAGGTCCCATTTTCTTTACATGCAAGTAGGGTTATTCACCTTCAGATAGTCCCATCCACTGAAGGTAAGGCTATATAGCCTCTCTAGGAGATGGGTCATTACTGTATACACACAGGATGGATAAAAGAAAGACTAGGATCGCTACTGTCTATGTGGACAGAACTTAACAATGACTCCTTACTTCTATCCATTTCAATAGAAAATGATGACTAGATATGTTTGACCCATTGGGGAGGGCCCATGACTGCCTGATCTTGACCGTTCAGATATGTCTATCGTGAGATAACGTACCATCTTTGGTCATCCTTTGGGAAGATAAAATCTGGAAAACCACAGTCAACTAAGGGACAGATTCTTAGACTAAGAATTCAGAAGTAGCGATGTGACCTTTCTGTTAAGAGGGAAGGCCAGTCAGCTTAAAATATGAACTCTTAAGAAGACGCAGATTACTAAATCTAGTGCACGAATCTGATCTCAACGTCGGCATGGGACACTTTGGTGTCTACCACTGGTAGAGGGAATGCAAACCATGGCGTCCTTTATCCACTTAAAACCCAAAGCCGCGTGGTACCAGGCTGAAAATATTTTATTCCTAAAATACCACACTCCAGTAGTTAAAAGCAAAAACATGCAACTAAAAGTATCAAAAGGAGCCGCTTAAATATAGATGGACTATCCTCAGGATAGGTAATCGATATCTGTATGGTGCGTGTCAGAGTCCCGGAACCCCTGCAGATCAGCTGTATGAAGCGGCCGTGGCGCTCCGGTGAGTGCCACAGCCTCTTCCTAAGCAAGTCACGCTCATCGGTCACATGGCCTGTTTCTAGCTCAGTCCCATTCCAGTGAGTGGGCCCGGGTTGCAAAACCAAGCATAGTCCCTATACACAGCGCTGTGCTTGGCAAGCTGTGAGGAGACCAAAGCTCTGCAGCCTCTTCAAACAGCTGATCGGGGCCCCTCCGATCGCATATTGATGACCTTATCCTGAACATAGGTCATCTAGACTCTCATCATTTGGGAGAACAGGAGTCCTGTTCTTGAAGATACGTCATAAATGGGAGTACCCCTTTAAATGACTCACATAGTTTTCGTTAGAAGTGGGATTACAGTGCTATGCCATTGAATACTTTGCCTCGTCGAGCCATGTATTCTGTGTCGCTGTGATCAATTTGAGGAGTCGAAAGAGCAAGGGAATATTCACATATGGAGGATTTGGCCAGATTTCTTGCACAACCCCTTTGAAATGATGTCGAAGGGAAAGAAGACTGATGGATTTCAACATGCCCAATCCTTTTGTTCTCGTGGAGAAGAGTCCCCACTGCCAACTGATGTGGGTTAATGACTGGGAACAAATGCTCATAGGGCCCCACTGGTCGGCTGTGTAAAGAGGGGATGTGCTGCTGACCCAAAGTAATGTGGACGGGGAACCAACGATTGTAGCGACGATCATTTGTCCCCATGTGATTTCTATCGGCCCGTGTAAAAGGCTCCTTAAACGAGCGCCGATCAATTTCTTTTATTGCCAATCTACACGCTTTATGGCCCAACATCAGGTGTAATATTACCCAGCTATGGAAGTGTTTACTAAGTAACAACTGAAAAATAATGATCCCGGGGGGCGCTATTCATAGAAAACAAGGTCATTGACACTTATGTGACAGCAGTAAATCTGTTGACTTATGTGGGGAGGAACCACATGCGACTTTGAGTCACACGGACAAGTACCGCCAAGCTATGGGTTATACATAGCTCAAAGTTAGGCCTCATGCGCACAATCGTGTCCGTATTTCATTCCGCACACCATGGATCTGCAAAATACAGACACCTTCCATGTGCAATCCATATTCTTCTCAATCCCATAAATAGAAATGTCTATTGCTGTCCGCAAAGTGGACAAGAACAGAACACGGTCTATAATTTACGGAACTTATATATGAATGTTGACAGTACACGGATGACATCTGTGTGCGGTCCGTTTTTTTTTTTTTTTTTTCAGACCTTATAGTAATGAATGGATCATGAGCAATCTCAAAAAAAAAAAAAAAAAAAAAAAAAGAGGATCGGATGCGAATGCCAAATATGGCGGTGTGCATGAGGTCTTATAGTGAGATACACAATAAGTCATAGGGCTTATATAATATAAGGGTCCCGTGCTGCGGACCACAAATAGCGATCCGCAATGCATGGGCACTGGCCGTGTGCACTCCGTGTTGCGGATGCGGACCCACTGACTTGAATGGGGCCGTGATCCGCAAGATAAGGCAATGTCCTATCTTTTTCGCTGCAGAAGCATGGACCCAGAAGCATGGGCTTCCAATCCGTGCCTCCGCTCCGCAAAAGACAGGACAGGTCCTGTCTTTTGCTGTATCTTGTGGATCGTCGACCCATTTAAGTCAAAAGGGTCCGCATCCACAGCACAGAGTGCACACAGCCAGTGCCTGTATATTGTGGACCCGCCGTTTGCAGTCCGCAATACGAGCACTGGGCCCTTACGTCCGTGGGCATGAGCCCTTATGTTTCAGGAGGACCTACCACCTCGCCTGACGTGTCTGTTTTAGCAAACGACTTGCATCCCCCATGTAAAAACAATTCCGGAGCATCATTTCTTAAGACTCTGTTGTGCCATCCCTTCATTATTCCTGCTAGAAGTTAATTCAATGAAGGACCAGATGGGTGTTACCAGTTGGGGTGTGTCCCTGCACAGTCCGACACTATCCAATCATTGATGCCAGTGCAAGGACACACCCCCTAACTGGTAACACCCATCTGGACCTTCATTGCAAACTGCTAGTCATTCATTCATAACTTCTAGAAAGAATAATAAAGGAATGGTACAACACAGAGCCATACGAATAGACGCTCCAGAATTGTTATTACATGGGGGGGATGCAAGTAGTTACTAAAAAACAGACCTGTCAGGAGAGGGGACGGATCCTCTTAAAGAGAAAAATAAAATAAAATAAAAAGGCCAGAAGCAACCAATCTGGTCACTTGCTCAGAGCTGAGATCTGATTGGTTGCTGGTGGGCAGCACCTCCCCCCAGGTCCTGCATTGCACTAACGTGCAGACGTGACTAGTGCCACTGGGCTAAAATCTTGATAAAACGATACAGTAAAAACATTTAAGTGAACAGGATCCGCCGCTGACATGATCTTACTTCACAGCTGTAAGAGTTTTAATGGTGTTGACATAACAAGCAGCCCATTCTCCCTGGGGGGGGGGGGGAGCGGGGCCCCAAGTGAGCAGTTATCTGGCAAATGGAGTTTGCAAATATTAAAAGGCACTATTGGGAGGGTGGCCCTGAGAGCTGCCGCAGGGCAGGACACAAGACTTGCTGTAATTGCAGGGACAATGAAAACAGGATGTGAGCGCCTGCACAGATCAGGTTTGTGGCTTAACCCCTCCCGGACCAGAACCTGAGTGTGTCAGACACTGTCTCGCACCCACCCCTCTTCGGATTCTGTGTCACAGGTCAGGATCGGTATCTCTCAGTCAAGATTCGCTTCCGCAAGTCACGGCCTGGAATCAAAGGGGACGCAAAACCTAAAGTGCAACTCTTCTTAAAATGGTAGTCCTCGAAAAAAAAGAAATAACTAAGGGCTCATATTAATACAATTGTCTTGGAAGGTTCTCAGAGCTGGAAAAATGCAAGATAAAAGTAGCTAATGCGGGGGCGGTCATTTTTCTGGACTTCCACTTCAAGCCTGAAATGGCTGATAATCAACAGACTGCAGTCAACAACACAGAAAATGGAGCTGGTATTTTAAAAGGGGGTCGTCTCACTTCGGCAAATTGTATTTATTACGTAGAGGAAGTTAATTCAAGGCACTTACTAATGTAATGTGATTGACCATATTGCCTCCTTTGCTGGCTGGATTTATTTTTCCATCACATTATACACCGCTCGTCTCCAGGGGTGATGACCACCTTGCAATCCATCAGTGGTGGTCGTGCCTGTACACTATAGGAAAAAAGCTCCGGCCTATTTGGTGGCCCAGACTGTGGGAGTGCAAAAGCTCGTAACCATGGAAATGTGCAGTGCATAATGTGATGGGGAAAAATTAATCCAGCCAGCAAGGGAAGCAATATGGACAAACACAATACATTAGTAAATGGCCTGTATTAACTTTCTCAACATGATAAATGCTATTTGCTGAAGTGAGACAACCCCTTTAAAGAAGACCCGTCACCTCTCCCGACATGTCCGTTATAGTACTTTCTTGCACCCCCCACCATGTAATAAACAATTCTAGAGCATCAATTCTTATGATTATGTTGTGCCATTCTTTTATTATTCCTGCTAGAAATTTTGAATGAATTACTAACAGTTTGACTTGCAGTTCCGGCTGGGTGTTACCAGTTGGAGGAGTGTCCCTGCACGTTCTGACACTGGTAGCACTGATGGGATAATATCAGACTGTGTAGGACACCCCACTGACTGGTAACAACCAGCTGGACCGTAAACTGATAGTAATTTATTCATAACTTCTAGCAGGAATAATAACAGGAAAGGTCATAGACGGATAAGAATAGATGATCCAGATTTGTTATTTGCCTTGGGAATGCAAGTAGTTACTACAACCAGACATGTCAGGAGAGGCGACAGATCCTCTTTAAGCGTCACTTTGAAACTAGCCATACAATGGAGATTATAGATAGCCCTAAAGGCTGACGGAGACTATTTTCTACCAACCATTGTCACCTTTCATGACCCCAACTAGCAGAGATCTGTAGAAAAGTTTATCTGTCTTATCATAAGTTTTTTTGTTTTTTTCAGCTGTTGCCCGGTGCTCTAGCTGAAAAGTCCCCATCCCCCAACAGAAGCCCAGACTGGGCCCTCGGGATCAATAAAGTGTATCGGATCCTATCTTAGGTCACGACAGAGATGGTTTGGCCTTGTTGACCAAGATCAACCATGAACGATAAGGCCTTAAGAAAGCGGCCGTCTAAAACCCCTAATGTACGGCCAACTTAATACTTTGTAGATTACGGACCACCAGGCGCCTCACAGATCATATCTGTCATCCATGAGAAAATGGAAGCTTCAATCAGACTGAAACGTGCGTGTTGTTTTTGAGCAATATCATGTGCCTCTGATCATCAGAATTGTGTAACACACTGGCGTCCCTTCAAGTGGAACAGAAAGGAAAACGGCATCGATGTCACCTTTTCTTTAGTTTTTTTTTTATATATTTAGGAATATTATCTTATATTCGGGAAGCCTAGCTAGTGGGGGCGCAAGGAGGGGATGAAGCATGGTGGGATCCATCGTGGAGCATTGGCAATCCCCTGGTAAGCACCACTCTCGATGGTGGACAGCAATATAGTTTAACTCTGTGGCCTACAGTATGCTATTACCAAGTACCCCTGCCACCGGTGGGCGCGCCCTCAGAGCGCCTCTGAGAGATTCCGGCAGTACTTTACAGCCACTACTGGTACCGCTGGAGGGTCCATTAGATCCTTTCCACCATAGTTAAAGGGATTGTCTGACTTCAGCACATGGCATTTATTATGTAGAGGAAGCAAATAGAAGGCACTTACTAATATGTTGTGATTATCCATATTGCTCCCTTTGCTGGTTTGTTTCCATGGTTACGACCACCTTGCAAATCCATCAGTGGAAGTTGTGCTTGCATACTACAGGAAAAAGCACCAACCTATGTGCGCTCCCACAGTACCAGCCACCAGAGAGGCCGGCACTTTTTTCCTATTGTGTGCAAGCACGACCTCCACTGCTGGATTGCAAGGTGGTCGTAACCATGGAAACGTGCCACATATAATATGATGGAAAAATGAATCAAGCCAGCAAAGGAAGCAATATGGACATTCACAATACATTAGTAAGTGCCTGGTAATAACTTTCTCTACTTGATAAATGCCATTGGCTGAAATGAGACAACCCCTTTATTAAAGAAATCTGGTGGTTGACGACTGGCTGCACAATTGCTTGGAGGACAACTAATTTATAACTTTGGCCAGTTTATGGACAGGTCTCAGATTGTTTTTATACAAAATAAAAGAAATATCTAGTTACACATCCAAAGGTGAATTAAAATATATTACACTTGGGTATGATTGGCACCTGACTGATCCTTTATCTGCCCGGCCAGTTAAAAACGGCATTGGTGCCAAAGAAAAGGGCACAAACATGTGCACACTCCGTACTACCAGGATCTCCAGCGTTATTACGGTATTTCTTAGCTATGTTTTGTTGTTTGTGGTTGCGAAAGGGTTAAAGATTTAATTTTCTTCCACAGACAAATGCAAATACGGTCTTTGGCTCTCTTATAAAAGAAGGCCTGAAAAGGCCTACACAGAATCCCTGCATCTCCATGGCGACGGTGGATGTTGTCCTAACAATTGCTGCGCTCCGCTCGTCCTCTCAGCCCCAATTTAATTTCTGCAGTAATCAACGTTCAAGGGGAGAAGGAAAAAACAGCAGATAGCTTAAATGTCCATTCACCTAGAGACCCCCCCCCCCACCCCCCGCAAAAATGAGAAAGGGTGCTGTAACCCATGGCAACCTGCTGAAATTCTCATCTTCACAACCTGAAGGGCGAAGGCTTTGACTATGGCTGCAGGTGGCATTGCTTTTATTCCTGACGTCGATCTATTGTTTAAAAGAGATGGGCAAATCCATTCTATCAGATTCTTCAAAAAGTTCGGATCTGAAGAGGAGAGAGAGATGGACGGAGAGCTTTCCAGGAATTAGGGACACTTGAATCGGGTCAAATTTATTCATACCGGGATCAAATCCGTCGGCCGAATCGAATTTTAAGAAATTTGCTCATCTCTAATATAATTAGAGATTATAATCTTTTAAAGGGAACCTGTCACCAGGATTTTGTGTATAGAGCTGAGGACATGGGTTGCTAGATGGCCGCTAGCACATCCGCAATACCCAGTCCCCATAGCTCTGTGTGCTTTTATTGTGAAAAAAAAACGATTTGATACATATGCAAATTAACCCGAGAAGAGTCCTGTATGTGAGAAGAGTCCTGTATGCGAGAAGAGTCAGGGACAGGACTCATCTCAGGTTAATTTGCATATGTATCAAATCATTTTTTTTTACACAATAAAAGCACACAGAGCTATGGAGACTGGGTATTGCGGATGTGCTAGCGGCCATCTAGCAACCCATGTCCTCAGCTCTATACACAAAATCCCGGTGACAGGTTCCCTTTAACTATAGGACATAATATTACCTGCTAAACAGCCCACCACAGTGCCAATCATAGGACTGCAGGAGCTCCACGTGTCCCTCACCCAAATAAGCTCTCTCAGCCATTCAACAGGGCTACGTGAGGTCACATGATACTTCTGTGGAAGAAATAATCTAGTCGGGTCTTCGGAGACGCCGAGAGGGCGGAGCTTAGTTCTGATGGACCCTTTAGTGAAAGCAGTTCCCCATGAGAGGCTACATGACACTTCTCTGTAGACCCGACTATATACCGTAATTTCTTCCTAAGGAGTCCAGAGGGCGGAGCTTGTTTCTCCTGATTGACGCTTATTTGGGACTGTTTAGTGAAAGCAGTTCCCCATGGGGGGGGGGGGGGGTCACGTAATACTTCTCTGTAGACCGGACTCTATCATTTCTTCCTAAGGAGTCTAGAGGGCAAGGCTTAATTCGTGTAAATGATCATTTTGGGACCGTTTAGTGAAAGCAGTTCCCCATGGGAGGTCACATGACACTTCTCTGTAGACCGGACTCTATCATTTCTTCCTAAGGAGTCTTGGGGGCGGAGCTTATTTCATCTGACACTTTTTTTGGGACCATTTATGAGAGCAGTTCTCACTACGGACGGCGAATCGTACATAGGATCTAATCTAAAGGGAAGCTGATCTTTTCATCACCGCTATTTCCCCCTTGTATTTTATCCTAAAAAGGTTGATAAAAATGGCCAGTGCTGAAGTTAGTGTCATAAACCTGCAAGAACGATGGTTTTATCGCAGTCATTTTCAATCTATCACTGTACTTGCCATCTGTGCTCATAACACCTTGGTTAAAGATTAATTGTACAACAGATGTCTCTGTGTGACACAAGCGAAGCCTTCCTCTCGCCGCATGTTCTCCATAATCAAGTGGAATACAAAGTGAGACATGGAAGACTTGCTTATAGCGTAAGGGAACACAACCACAAAAAGAGCCTAGCATGTGCACCATTGTCATCCTCAAACTAGGCCAATGTATCCAATGTCCAGCCTCTGCGTAGGAGTCAGTCTTCACTGTAGTTTGGTGTTCTATTCCTGAACCGGGAGGCTCAATAGGAACAGGAATAAGGGACTAAACTGACAAGAGACATTTGCTTTGTAAATTGTATTGTGCTGTTGGTTCCAGTGAACGGGTCTGACTATAGACCGCGGCACAGATCCACGAGGCTGCCGCGGCGTCGCTCGTTTCCGTTGTCTTCGTGCAATCACTCCTGATCGAATACAAACCCTCCCTTCAGGACCAGATTATATAATGAGAAGGGTTGGGCCCATGCTATAGGAACTGAATATTAAATGTAAAAAAAAATGAAAATCATACTTAATCTAGTACATAATGACCTCTAACAAAGCTAGAACCTGCCCAGTACCTCGCATGGGTCCACGGATCTCCCCATTCATTGCTCTGCTAGATTTATATCAAGCTGACAGCCTAGGTGGCGTGTCCTTTCTGCTGCAGAAAGTGTCACTTGAAGGATGGTACTGAGCATGTGCATCCATCTGAGCAGAACAGAGAAATTAGAAATAAAAAAGCAAACAGCAGGTGGCGCTATACAGATAGACTTCATTGAATAATTCAGTAGCTATAATAGATTTTTTTTATTTCATTGAATTTGAAAACTGTGGAATATTGTTTGCAGGACAACCCCTTTAAAAGTAAATTCTGCTTATTTGGAAAGAACGGATCACTGGAAGGTTTTGAAAGCCTCAGACAAGGCTCTAATGAACTTACATAATACTATCATCATAGCTCATCCAGAGCTTCCGGGCTCATAATGAGAATACCAGAATGATAAACAGTAGGAGAAAGATTATTTCTATGCAGGAGGTTTTCCAGGCACCTGATCTTGATGATCTCTCTCTAGGATAGGTCATTAATATCAGATTGTTGGGGGTCTGACCCCCCCTACCCTCACCGATCAGCTGTTCTCTGCTGGCACTGGAACAGGAAGCACAGCTCCGTTCAAAGCATAGTGGCGGCGCGCTGAGTTACTGCAACTTGGCTCCCAATAAAGTGAATAGAAGCTGAGCTGCATTAACGCAGCACGGCCACTACACTTTGAACGGAGCTGTGCTTCCTGTTCTGTTTAGGCCCCTTGCAGACGAGCGTTCCTCCCGCAGCGAGTCCGCAACGCAGCTCCCGGCCTGACGGGATTCCCATAGCATTATATTTATTTATGATGCTATGTAACCCTTACAGTTCTGGAATGTATTGGATAACACTGGCAGCATTATGCCAGTATTATCCAGTACATTACAGAACTGTAAGGGTTACATAGCATCATATATCAATATAATGCAATGTGACCCCCGGCAGCGCTGGGAGGTCAGGCCTGGAGCTGCGTTGCGGACTCGCTGCGGGAGGAACGCTCGTCTGCAAGGGGTTTTCGAGTGCTAGCTCCAGTGCCAGGGACCAGCTGACCGTGGGGATACAGGGAGTCGGACCCTCACCGAACAGATAGTAATGACCTATCCTGATGATCGGTCATCAATATCGCGATCCTGGAAAACCCTTTTAACCCTTCCTTCCATATCTCATTCGCGGCCTATAGAAAAGTGAACAACAACAACCCCTACTGCAGTGGTTGTCACTAGAGGTGGTCACGCAGGATCGATAACCTGTGTACAGAATAAAAAGAAGCGAATAAACTTGAAAAAGACAAAAGGACACATCGAGCAGCCATCAATGCAGATTTCTACTCGATAGGTTTACCATATTTAGTCCTATTTCTCCAGACATTGCACAAGGGTGTCACACCAAGATGAAGAATTATCAACAAGATACACAGATAATCTTTTGTAGACACACAGCGAAAGGGAAGTTACAGAAGAAATAACCGGAGAGAGTGGGAAGAATTTGTAATTAAAAGGGTTCTCCGACAACTCATTTTTCACATTTATGACCCATCAATGAGAGACCTCACAAAAGCATAAGGGGGGGACCCAGCGTCGCAGAGAAGTTTCCCCTCTTGGACGAAGATAAGGGCGACTATGCATGGTGGAGGCATTGGAATAGGCTGAAAAGGAAAAAGTTCGCAATTCAGCCCATTCTCATCCATAGCTGCTTCGGAGCTTAAATCTCCCAGTTATCCATCCTAGGTCAGTGTCCAGACAAGTCGAAAAATAATTTACCCCAACATCTGATGTAAGACAGAGTCGGGCATGAGGTGCGTCTGTCGACAAAACGTCGACAGGTTTCAGTGGCGATCAGACAGAAAAAATGAATGTACAAGAGTTTGTGTGTTAACCCTGCTACATCTGTAGCTCTAGATGGAATATCGTACAATATCAGTGCCCATACTAAAACATGTATCGTGTGGAACATTTCTTGTCTCATCTGACACCAACTTAAAAATTTTTTGTTTTTAAGTCATAATCAAATGGAAATAGGTTCAGCCACTCATGGGCACTTACATGGTTTGGACATGGACTTTAGAAGGTTGAACTTTTTCCCACCTAGTAAAACGCTAAAATTGCGGAGCTGGCAATGCTGTCCCCTAGTGGAGCCCTAGGCCTCGTGCACGGCTGTAATAGCGCACCAATGGACTTGAATGAGGCCCTATTGTACTTCCCTACATCTCCAATGTATGACGAGTAAGGACTATGTGCAAGGCATAAACACTGGAGGGCAGAATGGAGAGATGCAACACATTTTTGTCTAACCTCCAAAGGAGGCATAAACCCAACACGTCAACTAAAGTTGCCCACAATCTGATGCCCATCAGTTGCATAGGCAGTAAGTGGAGAAGATACAAATTCAACACAGGGTTGGAATAGACAGAACTCGTTGGTCTAAGCAGGAAGAACACACCGTCAACCATCAACCCAGATACAACTGATACCAGTCATCTTGTCATATCATTCTGCACAGTCCATGGAGGCCTTCAAGAAGGTCCAAGATCATGGAAGGGCCTTAAATTGTCCAATAATACATGTAACAGAGTGCAAGGCCCCTTGCAGACGGGCGATACGGATTAGGTTCCAGGTGCGTTCAGTTAAAAATGCGCGATTTCGCAAGCAAGTTCATTCAGTTTTGCCTGCGATTGCGTTCAGTTTTTATCACGCGGGTGCAATGCGCATTGATGCGTTTTTCACGCACGTGATAATATAGGCCCCTTTCACACGAGTGAGTTTTCCGCGCGGGTGCATCGCGTGATGCGAACGCATTGAGCCCGCACTGAATCTGGACCCATTCATGTACACGAGCGTTGGTTTTCACGCATCACTTGCGCGTTGCGTGAAAATCGCAGCATGCTCTATATTCAGCGTTTTTCAAGCAACGCTGGCCCCATAAAAGTGAATGGTGCTGCGTGAAAAATCACATGCGCAAGCAAGTACGGATGTGATGCGTTTTTCACGGAGGCTTAAGAGATGTTGTTAGTAAACCTTTAGTTTTTTATCACGCGCGTGAAATACGCATCGAAACGCATTGC
Source organism: Bufo bufo (assembly GCF_905171765.1). Taxonomy (NCBI): domain Eukaryota; kingdom Metazoa; phylum Chordata; class Amphibia; order Anura; family Bufonidae; genus Bufo; species Bufo bufo. The sequence continues at coordinate 117,364,931 of NC_053398.1, read as the reverse complement.
CCCCACGCGATAAAAACTGAATGAACTTGCTTGCGAAATCGCGCATTTTTAACTGAATGCATCTAGACCTTATCCGTAAGTATCGCTCGTCTGCAAGGAGCCCAAGGGTGGTTCCACAAGCTGCATCTCTTTGGTAAAAATGTATTCCACCTGTGGCTGTGGCTTAAAAAAACGGTATGAAAAATGAGCCAAAAATTCAAAAAATTAAATAAAATAAAATTATTGGAGTTTCTCCAAAAAATGCTGCGTGTGAAGAACCCACTCCGACACAGCAGACATGACCACTTTTTGGTAAAATCTCCAGTACGTTAGACAACTCTTTTCTCTGTGAAATGTTATCACATGATACACATCTGACTCTTAGGCCCCTTTCACACGAGCGAGTTTTCTGCGCGGGTGCAATGCGTGACGTGAACGCATTGCACCCGCACTGAATCCTGATTCGTTCATTTCAATGGGTCTGTGCACATGAGCGTTGTTTTTCACGCATCAGTTCTGCGTTGCTTGAAAAACGCAGCATGCTCTATATTCTGCATTTTTCACGCAGCCCTGGCCCCATAGAAGTGAATGGGGCTGCGTGAAAAAACACATTGCATCCGCAAACAAGAGCGGGGGCGATGCGTTTTTCACTGATGGTTGCTAAAATATATTGTTTGTAAACCTTAAGTTTTTTATCACGCGAGTGAAAAACGCATGAAAACGCATTGCAGTCGCACGGAAAAAAGTCAACAACGGAACGCAATCGAAGACAAAACTGACTGAACTTGCTTGCAAAATGGTGCGAGTTTCACTGAACGCTCCCTGGACGCATCTGGACCTAATCCGTCATGCCCGTGTGAAAGGGGTCTTAGGCTACTTTCACACTTGCGGCAGAGTGATCCGGCAAGCAGTTCCCTGATCAGTCTGAAAAATGCATTTAAATGCCGGATCTGTTTTTCCGGTGTCATCCGGCATTTATTTTATTCACCTTTTTTTCAGTCTGCGCAGACCGGAAAGATGGATCCGGCACTAATACATTCCTATGGGAAAAAATGCCGGAATTCAGGCAAGTCTTCAGTTTTTTTTGGCCGGAGATAAAACCGTAGCATGCTGCGGTATTATCTCCATCCTGAACAGTCAAAAAGACTGAACTGAAGACATCCTGAACGCATTTCTCTCCATTCAGAATACATTAGGATAAAACTGATCAGTTCTTTTCCGGTATTGAGCCCCTAGGACGGAACTCAGCACCGGAAAAGAAAAACGCTAGTGTGAAAGTACCTTTAGTCACTTCTATAAAAATGTGAATGCAGCCAAGTAATATTCTTCAACATTGCTTTCACAGTCTAAGACCTGTTTCACACTTGAGTTGTGGCTTTACGGTTTTGAGATCCAGCAGAGTATCTCAAAACTGGAATTAAACGGATCCGTGCCATTTACATCTGGACGCATCAGTTTTGGCCGGATACGGTTGTATTAAATGTAAACTAAACAAACTGGATCCGGTATGAAAATCATTGTAAATCAATGGGTGCTGGATCTGTTTTTTTCACTCACAAAAAAACAATTTAAAAAAAAATATATGGATCAGGCACCATTGACTTACATAGATTTTCATGCCAGATACCAGTGTGTGTCATCCACAGAACCCCCATACCAGTGTGTGTCATCCACAGATCCCCCATACCAGTGTGTGTCATCCACAGAACCCCCATACCAGTGTGTGTCATCCACAGATCCCCCATACCAGTGTGTGTCATCCACAGATCCCCCATACCAGTGTGTGTCATCCACAGATCCCCCATACCAGTGTGTGTCATCCACAGATCCCCCATACCAGTGTGTGTCATCCACAGATCCCCCATACCAGTGTGTGTCATCCACAGATCCCCCATACCAGTGTGTGTCATCCACAGATCCCCCATACCAGTGTGTGTCATCCACAGATCCCCCATACCAGTGTGTGTCATCCACAGAACCCCCATACCAGTGTGTGTCATCCACAGAACCCCCATAACAGTGTGTGTCATCCACAGATCCCCCATACCAGTGTGTGTCATCCACAGATCCCCCATACCAGTGTGTGTCATCCACAGATCCCCCATACCAGTGTGTGTCATCCACAGATCCCCCATACCAGTGTGTGTCATCCACAGATCCCCCATACCAGTGTGTGTCATCCACAGAACCCCCATACCAGTGTGTGTCATCCACAGATCCCCCATACCAGTGTGTGTCATCCACAGATCCCCCATACCAGTGTGTGTCATCCACAGATCCCCCATACCAGTGTGTGTCATCCACAGATCCCCCATACCAGTGTGTGTCATCCACAGATCCCCCATACCAGTGTGTGTCATCCACAGTTCCCCCATACCAGTGTGTGTCATCCACAGTTCCCCCATACCAGTGTGTGTCATCCACAGTTCCCCCATACCAGTGTGTGTCATCCACAGATCCCCCATACCAGTGTGTGTCATCCACAGTTCCCCCATACCAGTGTGTGTCATCCACAGTTCCCCCATACCAGTGTGTGTCATCCACAGATCCCCCATACCAGTGTGTGTCATCCACAGTTCCCCCATACCAGTGTGTGTCATCCACAGTTCCCCCATACCAGTGTGTGTCATCCACAGTTCCCCCATACCAGTGTGTGTCATCCACAGTTCCCCCATACCAGTGTGTGTCATCCACAGTTCCCCCATACCAGTGTGTGTCATCCACAGATCCCCCATACCAGTGTGTGTCATCCACAGATCCCCCATACCAGTGTGTGTCATCCACAGATCCCCCATACCAGTGTGTGTCATCCACAGATCCCCCATACCAGTGTGTGTCATCCACAGATCCCCCATACCAGTGTGTGTCATCCACAGATCCCCCATACCAGTGTGTGTCATCCACAGATCCCCCATACCAGTGTGTGTCATCCACAGATCCCCCATACCAGTGTGTGTCATCCACAGATCCCCCATACCAGTGTGTGTCATCCACAGATCCCCCATACCAGTGTGTGTCATCCACAGATCCCCCATACCAGTGTGTGTCATCCACAGATCCCCCATACCAGTGTGTGTCATCCACAGATCCCCCATACCAGTGTGTGTCATCCACAGATCCCCCATACCAGTGTGTGTCATCCACAGATCCCCCATAACAGTGTGTGTCATCCACAGATCCCCCATAACAGTGTGTGTCATCCACAGATCCCCCATAACAGTGTGTGTCATCCACAGATCCCCCATAACAGTGTGTGTCATCCACAGATCCCCCATAACAGTGTGTGTCATCCACAGATCCCCCATAACAGTGTGTGTCATCCACAGATCCCCCATAACAGTGTGTGTCATCCACAGATCCCCCATAAGGCTTCGTTCACATCACCGCTCAGCCTTTCCGTTCTCCTGCTCCGTTAAGGAGCAAGAGAACGGAAAGGACGGAGAAGGCACATAACTGAGCCAAACGGAGCCCTTAGGACCTCATAGACTATAATTGGGTCCGTTATCTCTCCGCCCAGAAGATGATTTTGAAGCGGAGACAAATGTCCTGCATGCACAACTTTTGTCTCCGATCCAAAATCATCTTCTGGGCGGAGAGATAACGGACCCCATTATAGTCTATGAGGTCCTTAGGCTCCGTTTGGCTCAGTTATGTGCCGAATCCGTCCTTTCCGTTCTTCTGCTCCTATAATGGAGCAGGAGAATGGAAAGGCTGAACGGTGATGTGAACGAAGCCTTAGGCCTAGTTCACACGATAGGTTTTTTTTGAGAGTGTACGGGACGTTTTTTTGTGTTCCGTATACGGTAGCATTCATTTCATTGGTTCCGCATTAAAAACGGAATGTGTTCCGTAAGCATTCTGTTTCCGTATTTCCGTTTTTCTGTTCCGTTGAAAGATAGAACATGTCCTATTATTGCCCGCAAATCACATTCCGTGGCTACATTCAAGTCAATGGGTCCGCAAAAAAAAACGGAACACTTACGGAAATGCATCCGTATGTCTTCCGTATCCGTTCGGCTTTTGTGGAACCATATATTGAAAATTTTATGCCCAGCCCAATTTTTTCTATGTAATTACTGTATACTGTATATGCCATACGGAAAAACGGAACGGAAACACAACGGAACTCAAAAACGGAACAACGGATCCGTGAAAAACGGACCGCAAAAAACTAAAAAAGCCATACGTTCGTGTGAGCTAGGCCTTAGGGCTCCTGCACATGACCGTTTCCCGCCCACCCCCCCCCCCCCCCCCCCCGTTTACTGGCCGTTTTTTGCGCTCCGTATATGGAACCATTCATTTCAATGGTTCCCGCAAAAAAAAAAAAAACAGGATGTACTCTGTGTGCATTCCGTTTCCGTATTTCCGTTTTTCCATTCAAAGATAGAACATGTCCTATTATTGCCCGGAAATCACGTTCCGTGGCTCCATTCAAGTCAATGGGTCCGCAAAAAAACGGAACACATATGGAAATGCATCCGTATGTCTTCCGTTTCCGTTCTGTTTTTTGCGGACCCATCTATTGAAAATGTTGTGCCCAGCCCAATTTTATCTATGTAATTACTGTATACTGCATGTGGCATATGGAAAAACGGAACAGAAACGGAAACACAACGGAAACAAAAAACGGAACGGATCCGCGAAAAAGCCATACGGTCGTGTGCAGGAGGCCTAAGGCTCCATTCACACGTTCGTGGTGTGTTGCGGACTCGCAAATTGCAGATCCGCAACACACACTGCCCGGCACCCCTATAGAAATGCCTATTCTTGTCCGCAAGCTGCGGACAAGAATAGGACATGTTCTATCTTTTGTGGATCTGCGGACCTGAAGATCGGGGCCGCGCTCCGCAATTGCGGCTGCAGACAGCACACCGTGTGCTGTCAGCATCCATTCCGTCCCCATAGAAAATGAATGGGTCCGCACCCGTTCCGCAAAATTGCAGAACGGATGCGGACCCATTTGCGGACGTGTGAATGGAGCCTAACAGTGTGTCATCCACAGACTACCATTAGTTCAAAACCCACCAAAAGCACGCCTTTTGGTTCAAAATATTTTTTTTCTTATTTTCCTCAAAAAACTACCGTCTTATAGGGCGAAAAATACGGTAATTTTGTGTGCATATTTTTAGAAATGATAAAACATATCAACACACATTTGCAAACATATATAGCCAAAAAGATTAAACTGTGCATTTCTGCTTTTTTGACAAAAAATGCGTTTGCTTTTTTTTTTGTTGGGTTTGCTGAACTGAGGTTTATAGTGATTTTTTTGCATCAATTTCTTGCAGTCTGTTTTATTTTATTTTATTTTTTTTGGGGGGGGGGGGCAAGGATAGCAGATGTTAGCTGAAGGTCTATGGGAAATATGAAACGCAGGGGACACAGACACATTATTTTGCTACTGGCGTTTTTTGGGGGGTTTTTTGAGTGGCGTTTTTTGTCTTCTTTTCACCTTTAAGTGTTTTTTTTCCATGCATTTTGACATCACTGTCTACAGGGAAAAACGTCATGCTTTTGGTATGAGTGCAAAAAGACAGGGAAAAAACCCACCACAAAATGAAAAAAATTAGGCTACATGCACACGACCGTATGCCCAAAAAAAAAAAAAAAAAAAAAAATGATGACATCCGTATGCTATCCGTTTTTTTGGGCGGATTCATTGTAACAATGCCTAAAACAGACAAGAATAGGACATGTTCTATTTTTTTTTGCGGGGCTACAGAATGGACATACTGATGCGGATAGCACACAGTGTGCTGTCCGCATTTTTTGCCGACCCATTAAAATGAATGGGTCAGCATCCTATCCACAAAAAAAACGGAACGGACATGGAAACAAAATAAGTTCGTGTGCATGAGGTGTTAATAAATAAATAAATGAATGAAAAAATAAAATCTTGTGCTTATTATTCTGGTGTTTGTTTTTTTTTACAGGTAACCATGTGTGTGGGAACCCAATAGGTACCTGCACATGATGTGGATTTTCTGCGCAGATTCTTGTGCGGAAGGATAAGAGGAATCTCATTGTACACTTTGCTTTTTTTTTTCTGTGGCACTTTGCTTTTTTTTCTCTATGACATGGATGTCATCCGTGTTTTTGGTGGATTCGTTTTTGCGGACCGCAAAATACATACGGTCGTGTGCATGAGCCCTTAATTGTTTGTGCGTTTTTTGTGTGTGGATTTCGCCCTTTGCAATGCAAGGCTGAGATCTGTGGCAAAACCACATCAAATCTGCACCAAAAACTGCTAGTAAAACGTGCACCTGTTAGTAAACCTGCGCGGGGAGCCTAATGGTGAAGAAAAATGGTATTGCCTTCTTGTTTTTATTCAGACGGAGCTAATTATTTACTGTGCAAACGTATGAATATACACCCAGAGATCAATATAAAAATAAAATACTTTACTAACATACTCCTTTACCCTATAAAGAAAAAAATATACATTTTCGGTGAAAAAAAATAGGGGAAAAGGACACCATTGTTCTGCACAACAGGACTATGGGTACGTTACAAATACATCGGAAGATTTTTCTTGTTTTATGGTAGACTTATGCCTGATGTAGGCCAAACGAGTGATGTGAACAGAGTCTAATACAGTAAGGCTACAGGCACACGACTGACATTTTTAACGGACGTTTATTTCACCGATAGATACCGTAATCTGTTTATATATCCTTCTAATATCTATCCATCCACACAAGACTATGCGCCATTCTTAAAGACTATGCGCCAATATTTTCCAACTGCTGACAATGAGTCCATGTAAAATCCGGAGCGATATGCTGGCGTCATATATACAATTTGTACATGAAACAGACTCAATTTACCAAAGATGCATATGAAGGAATACGCCGCTGGACAAGGTGAGGGCCCCAAGATAATGATCAAAAACGATACCTCACAACTTATTTTTTTAAATTTACATCTTCATCTTACATTTTCCATAACCTGATCAGAAATCCATTAAGATTTGTATTGATCGCGTCACTGGAAAATGTGTTTGGTGGCCTGACGAGAGATGAATGACAACCCCTAGTAGTTCGGTACATTGGACTCGCTGGTCGGAGGGGTCCCGGCCTCTATGGGGGTCATTGGCATGGTTAAACAATCAAAAGGGTATTGGATATATTATCAGTTGCGTCTGTCTCATTATAGGTTATTTACACAACCTCCTGTCATATACAGATTAGTATCTCATCCACCTAATGTCAATGTGCAGAAATATTCACATGAGGGGAGAGGCCATCATACATGATAAACCGTGTCTAACAATCCACCAGAGCCGACCACTCTTCACAATAAAGGCATTGGGTCCGTCTAACCGCCATATAACGTCCACCATGACTATAATGTGCATTACCCAGAATCCTTGGCGGATACATTACAGTGTGCTGCAGTGAACAATCCATACAGGCTGCGAGGGGAACCTCTGAAGGCAGAATTTCACCGCGACAAAACCCGTGACATTAAGATTTGATACAGATAGAAAAAAAATAAATGACAAAAACACGATCATAATTCATCAATAAAAAAAAGAATGGGCAGACGTCCCTTGTATTAAATGAATTCACTGCATCTAGAATCCGATTCCAAGGCCTTACGTGAAAAGCTTCCTATAGGGGACACACAGTCCAGACGTGGGCTTTAAGGGCCCAAACAAAGCAGCGTTTAGGTCGCCTTTCCTGAAGGAGCCAGGATGACGATTTTCATTATTTATACGTTCAGACGGGCACACGGGTAACTGGCGGCTGATGCAGAACCTCTTAGGAACCCCATACTGTCCATCAATCAAGAGGTTCTGCAGCAGTACCAGACCTTCCCGGGGTAAATAGGGTAACGAAAGGGTGACTAATAGACAAAAAAAAGGGGGACATCACGCCGTGCAATTAACCTCCGGGTGGCCGCTGTGTTACCTATTGACAATGAATGGCTACAAAGTATCAATATTTTGAAGATACAAATAAAGAGAAAACAATGAGGAGGTGGGTGGTGTGGCCATCACTTACTGTAGCAGAGGTCAGGCTGGTGTCTGCCAGGGTCAGGTGGTGGGGTTCCCATCTCCTCAGGAATTTGGAGGTGAGGATCTTGCTCAGGAAGGTCCTGGGGTGTCTGATGACACAGACCTGGATGTCTCCCTCTTGCAGCAGTTTGTACCTCATCCCATTGAAGTGCAGCATGGATCTCCTGCAGGGCACAGCTCCCATCTTGCCCCCCTCCGGAGCAGACATCTCCCCCAGCAGTGGCTTGCTCTCCTCTATCTGTCTGTGGTCGCTCTCCCCACATGAGCTGTTAGTAAAATCCATGGCAACTGCTAAAGAGGGGAAACTCTACTCCCTAGATCCAAGCAGGGAGGAAATAAATACAAAAAGGAGGAGGAGGGGGTGGGGGGGTAACAGAGGATCAGCTTCCAGATATCACACAATTCGGGGCATGTCCGGCGGCTCTCACTGGGTTAAATCCATGACTTGTCGGAGGAGGGATGCCGCGCGGCCCCTGGGTCCTGGCTCGGCTCGCGCGCCTGCAGCATGTACGTGTCCGGTGCGTCTCCTGTGCGGGCGACTGTGTGTGCCACAGAATAGCAATCGCGAAAAGATTGCAGCAGCTTCTGCGCGCTGATTGGCCGGGCCGGGGTCATGTGACGGCCGAATGACGTCAATGGTAGAAGCAAGCAGATCAGGATGCATATTGTGTGTGTGTGTGTGTGTGTGTGTGTGCTGCAGGGGAGGGGAGGCTGTCATCACAGGAGGCGAGGGGGAGCCGGGGACAGCGAGCTTGGGCTCCATCTTTAAAACACCTGAGTGCTCCCAGGTCCAGGGCAAAGGGTGGAGAACATGTACATGTGGTGGGTGCACGGGGACACGTATCACTCAGCATCCTCCCTATAGCTCCCAAAAAGTGACACCACATTGTCAAAAGGATACACGCGTCCCCATTCGCTTTTTAGGGCCTTGTTCACATTTCTGCATCCGTGAAAAAATCCGGCCTTGCCTCTTGCACACGAACGTATCTTCTTTCCGTGTCCGTTCCGTTTTTTTTGCTGACTAAATGCAGAACCATTCACTTCAACAGGTCCGCAAAAAAACAGAAGTTAGGCCTCATGCACGCGACCGTTGTTTTTTGTGTACACAAAAAAAACGGATGCGGCATCCGTTTTTTTTGGACGATCCGTTTTTTTCCACAGGTCCCTTGTAATAAATGCCTATCCTTGTCCGCAAATGTGAAAAAAGTAGGACATGCACTATTTTTTTTGCTGAAGGGAAACACGGACAACGGAACGCGGAACACAAACGGATGAACTATCAGCATTTTTTTGCTGACCCATTGAAATGAATGGGTCCCCATCCTATCCGCAAAAAAAAAAACGGAAAGGAGGCCGAGAAAAACAACTGTGTGTGCATGAGGCCTTGCTCTGTGTGCATTACGTTTCCAAATGTCCGTATTTCCATGAAAAATAGAACATGTCCTATTATTGTCCGCATTACGGACAAAGGTAGTACTGTTCTATGAAGGGCCAGCTGTTCCGTTCCGCAAAATACGGAATGCACACGGATGTCATCCGTATTTTTTGCAGATCCGTTTTTAGCGGACCGTAAAATACATACGGTCGTGTGCAAGAGGCCTAAGGATCAGTGTTTGGTCCGTGTGTCCGTTGTTGTTTTTTTCCCCCCTCCATGTGTCGTCCATAATCCACGGGCATTGCTCAGCTGAAAATTATGGGGTCATTTATTAAAATGGGCGTTTTAGACGCCGGTTTTAAACCCCCCTGCGCTGGCGCTCAATGCCACTAAGTTATGTAGAGTCGCTGGCCTCTATATAACTTAGGCACATCCCCCACCGGCGTACAACAGCCTTAAATATACGCAAGCTGCTTTCCTGGCGTAGAAAATGATAAATGAGACAGGCCTGCCGGCCCGCCCTCTTCCCCGCCCACTTTTTTTTTAGAACTGGTGCACACAACCATTTCCGTTTTTGCGGTCTGCAACATGTGCGTTCGACGTTTTGCGGAACGGAACATCCTGCCCTCCATAGAACTGTCCTATCCTTGTCCGTAAAACAGACAAGAATAGGACGTGTTCTGTTTCTTTTTGTTACGGATATTAAGTTACGGACAGCACACGGGTATGCTGTCCGCATCTTTTCCAGCCCCATTGAAGTGAATGGGTCCACATCCAACCCGCAAAAAAACGCGGATCGGATGCTGACCAAAAATATGTTTGTGTGCATGAGCCCTTACTCCTGTTTTCAGGTGTGAAGGTTACGCCTGTTTCCACGCTACGCCCCGGTCACTCCCAAGTGTTGTACGTGGCGCAAAAATGGCCGTGCAACAAAATATTGCCGCACGGCCATTTAAAACGTTGCAAAAAAGGTCGCTGCGACTTTTTATATATCAAAAATAGTAGTGTCGTTCGTAAATAATCCCCGATGTTCCCATTCATTGGAAACAAACAGAAAGTTTAGTAAATAGTCGCCAAATGATTGACTACCATACAATCAGCAATCCATATTGGCATAAAAGTGGACACCCCCTTTTAGAGAATTCTGCTATATTTGCCCTAATCATCCATTTTTAGCCTTGACATCTTTTACACCTGCACGTGTGAAAAAAAAAAAAAATTATATTAGGAAATTGCTCAAGTAACAATCACTAATGAGATTGTCAAAATCATTTTAGCGCATGCGACTGATGTGTCAGCAGACGGCGCACTGGGATCCTGTATCTGCTGTCAGACACGAGGCGCCAAGGCAGGACATTTTGCAGTACTCCTGCTGACTCCGATCATAACACTGCTTTAGGGAACCGCCATTTAAGCCATTCTTACATATATTCCGGTACAATTTAAACCATCTACGAGTGACCCAAGGCTGAGGATGACAACTGAGGGATGTAACGACGACGAGCTACTACATGGGCATCTCCACTGCCGGCGTGAAGGTGTGTCAGAAGCTACTTTTATGCGATTATGGACTTAGTCCTGATCAGCGAGGATTTGGGATCACCCCTGTATTAACTTATTAGACACGGACACCGCGCCTTAAAGGGAGGGGGTCACTGTCTGCAGCATATTAACAGTTACATAGATCAAAGTGCACCCGTCGTCCTAAGAGGCAGGAGCCATATGTAATTATCACAGTCACAACCTCAGCGGTTGCCCCAGAGCTGTAGCCTGATAAGAAGTCTAATGATACCGCTAATGCAACATGGGGCCCCCTCAAGCACAACGCCGCTGTAATCTCTGCACCTATGCCACGGTCTGGTCCCTGAGATTTGCTCTTGGGTGCCCAGAAAAGTATTAGGGGGTGTATGTTAAAGGGCATCTATCAGCAGTTTTGTACCTATGACCCTGAATGACCTGTTACATGTGCGCTTGGCAGCTGAAGGCATCTGTGTTGGTCCCATGTTCCTATGTGCCCCCATTGCTGAGAAAAATGATGTTTTATTATATGGAAATGAGCCTCCAAGAGCAATGGGGGCGTTGCCGTTACACCTAGAGGCTCTGCTCTCACTGCAGATGCCTTCAGCTGCCAAGCTCACATGTAACAGGTCAGCCAGTGTCATAGGTACAAAACTGCTGACAGATGCCCTTTAAAGGGGTTGTCCAGGAGTTCAATATTGACGACCCATCCTCAGCACGTGTCTTGTACTTCGCCGCAACATACGGACCACTGACCCATTGAAGTTAATGGTTCCGCCCCTTGATACAGTGCGCGTGAGCTCCATTGAATGGGATGGGGCTGAGCTGCAATACCACACATAACCTGTGGACAGGTGTGGCGCTGTTTTTGGATACGGCAGGCATGTTTTTTTTTAATGAAATCCTGTACAATCCATTTAAAAGTGAACCTCACCTGTAACCAATTCTAGACTTTCCACTATGCCCCTCTGAATACACAGAGATGGACTGCTGTGCTTCTGGTGCCTGCAGGGTTAAGCCAAGCCATCCTTAGGAATAGACTTCCATGTGACTTCCGGGTGTGTGACCTATGTTTTGACTGAATGGCATCTGGAGATTGCAGTGCCTAAAATACCCCGGGCGATGCGACACATAAAGCCTGATCTTTGCCATCCTGAATGGGCGCTTAACTTTCCCTGGAAACCATTGACTCTTCGATGACCCTGATTTGGGATATTGGGGTAATTTACGTTTTTATTCCCGCCAGCCTATGGCATAAAAATAGTCACAAGATCCATTTTTGAACGCCCGTGTGAAAAGATTTTGTGGCACGGCCTTTTTGCACCGTCCTCTCCACTTGGGAGTGACAGGGGCGCGGAGGGGGCCGGGACTTTGGCCCTAACACATTTACTATCTTTTAAAAGGTGTAGGCGCTCCATGGTTTTAGCGCGGAAGCAAGCCCTATTCTTGTCCGTGGAACACGGATGACACATGGAGAGCGCATAATACGGACGCGCGGACCAAATATGGATTCTTCACGTAAATCTTCATGGATGAGTCACTGACCATCTTATCACGGACTTCATCACGGACATGTGAATAAGGCCTTATGGACAGCGCAAGTATCAATTGATTTTAAAGGGGTTGGCCATCTCATACACTGGGGGCATATTGCTAGGATATGCCCCCAATGTCTGACCCGCCCCTATCTCTAGAACGGAGCCCGCAAAGTGAAGGAGGGTGCACCGCCCTCCATTCATTTCTATGGGAGTGGCGAACATATCTATTTCCAGAACTCCCATAGAGGTGAACGGAGCGACGGCTGCGCTTGCGCTGTGCTCTTCCTATTATAGCCAAGCATGCTGATTGGCTATTTTCAGCCCTCCAATAGAAATAAATGGAGGGAAGCTGTGCTTACAAGGTGTGTCCACGTTTGCTTTGTTGGACCTGCTGTGAAAGTATACTGGGGGGAGATTTATCAAAAATGATGTAAATTAGAACTGGCTTAGTTGCCCATAGCAACCAATCAGATTCCACCTTTCATTTTTCAGAGCTCCTTTTGAAAATGAAAGATGGAATCTGATTGGTTGCTGTGAGCAACTAAGCCAGTTTTCCTTTGCACCAGTTCTGATAGATCTCCGTCTATGGGTTTGTGAAGACCAGTGACAGAACACGGTTCTGATCGTATCACTGACCACTGGTGGGAGATGCTCTGGAAATCACCGCACAGTGCACGTGAAATACAGATGAGACACGGAGGAGAAATGAAACGGACGCACGAACGCTTCTTCATGGACATTGTCACCGACCGTCTCTTCCAGGATGTCATCATGGACATGGACATGTGAATAAAGTCTGATACACATGACCATGATCAGCCTGAAAAACACAGCCCGTGTGTCAGCCGCATCCCCCAGACCGACCGCGTCTCGCCCAATATGTCATAATGGGCATGAAAGTGTGAATAAGGCCTGACCGTGACCTTTAACCTGAACTGACTGCATCATATTGATTTATCATACAGTAAGTTCCTATCTGATCGTGGACATCATCATGTGGGTAACAGTACAATAGACACAAAATCGGATAGGAACTGCCTGTATCATAAATGACCATGATGCAGTCAGGAGTCACGGTCAGGCCTTAGGCTCCATTCACACGTCCGTGGTGTGTTGCGGACCCGCAAATTGCGGATCCGCAACACACCCGCCCAGCACCCCTATAGAAATGCCTATTCTTGTCCGCAAGCTGCGGACAAGAATAGGACATGTTCTATCTTTTGCGGAGCTGCGGACCTGAAGATCGGGGCCGCGCTCTGCAAATGCGGATGCTGACAGCACACTGTGTGCTGTCCGCATCCATTCCGTCCCCATAGAAAATGAATGGGTCCGCACTTTTGTAGAACGAATGCGGACCCATTTGCGGACGTGTGAATGGAGCCTTATTCACACTTGCATGTCCATGATGACATATTGGGTGAGACGGTCAGTGACAATGTCAATGAAGGGTCCCCCCCCAATACTTCTGTGGAGCACCAGTATCTTTTCCCAATGAAGTGTGCACCTCCATTCGGTAAGGTGGCTCCTATTAGTTTTTACAACTGTGTCCCCTGTGGCCCCTTTCAGCATTTTGCATTAGTATTTGCAATCCAAAGCCAAGAAGGGAACCTACAGGGAGACAGAATTTAATGGAAGGTTTGGGCGTCTGCCATGTTGTGGACCCAATTCTAGTTTTGATTTGCAAATACAAATGCAAAATACTTCTAAAAATACAACCGCAAGGCGTCCTATGAGGTTTTTTAAATGTTTTCTTTTAGTATTTTAAAAAATAAATGGCAACCTACTATGTGTTTAGAGACTGTAAAAAGTATAAAAAAAAACAACTAAAGGAGCTGTGAAAAATGAAAGGTGGAATCCAATTGGCTGCTATGGACAATTAAGCCAGTTTTCCTTTACACCAGTCTTGATAAATCTCCGCCCCGGATGTCCATTGAGCTTCCTATGTTGATGTCATTCTTTACCGTAACGAGCGCCGATTGTTGATGTAGAAAGTTGATAGATGCAAAAAAAAATAAAAAATTCAAAAACACCCAACTTGTGCAGCCTGTTTTTTGTAGATTTTTTTGAGCTGTTTAATAGTGTGCTTGAGCACAGGCATTTTATAATGTCCTTTTTTTATGCATGTCTTTCAATTTTTTATAAGAAGACATGTATAAAACTGTATATGTCACGTCCTGTATAGAGTGGTATGAAAAAAATCCAAAAAACTGCATGGGCACTTGTGTTTGTTCAAGCAAGGCCAAAAATAAATGTTTTTTTTATGAGACAAAACACCAGAAAATGAAATGAAAAAAAAACACACTTAGCTCATGCTGCAATTTAAAAAGAAAACAGCATTGATCCAAAAAACACACTTCAGGCGTCAAAAAATTCATATTTGTGCTGCGTTAATTAAAGGGGTTGTCCCATGATTGATATAAAAAATTTAAATCAGACATCATACAATACATGAGAATCTCTTTCTAACAAAGCTAGAACCAGCCCTGTACCTCACATGGATCCAGAGATCTCCACATTCATTGCTCTGCTAGATTTATATCGAGCTGACAGCTCAAGGGGAGTGTCTTTTCTGCTGTAGCTCTGGGGGCGTGTCTCAGCTCATCCTATCACGGCTCAGGAGGCAGTCGAAGGATGAAACTGAGCATGTGCGGCCATCTCAGTGAGCAGGACAAAGAAATAAGAAAAAGAACAAACAGCAGGTGGCGCTGTACAGATACATTTTATAGACTATCTCAGTGGCTATACTACATTTTTAATACGTGCATTTACAAATGTATTCAGATCCAAGTGCTGGTTTGAAAACTGTAGGATATTTTTCATGAGACAACCCCTTTAAGCTATAACTGACACCAGTTTCTGGCATAAATTATAGTAAATCCAGCAGACTGCAGGAAGTTCTGCCCCCTCCAGTAAAGCACGTCTCCTTTTCTTGCCACTTCAGAAAAGTGGTGAGAATCTCAAAAAGTGGCAAATTATGCCACAAACATGGCATGTGCAGGGGTACACCTAGCCTTTCTGCTGTCTGAGGCAAAAACTGAAATGGCGCCCCAACCCCCCAATGCCAATTTCTTAACCTAAACTAGTGTTGATCGAGCACCAAAGTGCTTGGTTGCTCGGGCCGAACACCTCGGGATGCTTGGGTGCTCTACACAGCACCAGAGCACAATGGAAGTCAAGGGGAGAACTAGAGCTATAAAACCAGGCACCCCCTGCTCTGAAGAGGGGAGAGTGCCTGGTTCATATGAAAAGGTCAGAAATTGATGGAAACACCACTGAAATGGTTCGGGAACAGAATGGGGAGGATGTCTGGATGCATCTTGGACTCCCAGGTCGCTGCTGGATACGATGTTGTCCGAGTAGTACACCACTTTTACAGACTGACAATAATACGCACCAAACCGAAGATAAAATAGATTTTAGAGGAAAAATTTTAGGAAACATTCTTTCCTGTATATTTACTTGTATATAAAGTGCAAGTGCTGCCAAAAATTACAAGGAAGAGGCACTCCGATACACCCTTTATTACACATAAAGGAGGGCATTATACACACCCCTGAAAAATTATGATTGATGGTGACCCTCAAAAACATTAGGGGCGAGGGCCTTCTGGGGACCCTCTAAAACATTACAGGTGAGGGTCTGCTGCTGATCTGACCCTCTAAAACATTAGGAGCGAGGGCAGCCTAATAAGCATGTTGATATGATGGAGGAGGAGGAGGAGGACGAGGAGAAAATTAAGATTGTAACCATATACCCTTTTTTGAGGTGGAAGTGGTGCATGGGAATACAGTGTATTCAATACACCATAAAAGCCACATTTAAAGTGCCTTTATGTTCAGCCGCTTTCCTCTGGAGGAGTAGAGAAGTCAGGGGCAATCCAGGCCTTGTTCATTTTGATAAGAGTCAACCTGTCAGCATTTTCAGTTGACAGTCGGATGCACTTATCAGTTATTATGCCCCCAGCAGCACTAAATATCCGATCTGACAAAACGCTGGTGGCAGGGCAGGCCAGCACCTCCAAGGTGTAGAGCGCCAGTTCGTGCCAAGTGTCCGGCTTGGACACCGAATAGTTGTAAGGCAGTGAGGGATCATTGAGGACGCTGACATGGTCTGCTATGTACTCCTTCACCATCTTCCAAAACTTTTCCCTCCTTGTGACACTAGGCCGCGCATCAGGGTGAGGGTGCTGGCGGGGTGTCATGAAACTGTCCCAGGCCTTGGAGAGTGTTGCCCTGCCACTGTTGGAACTACTGTCTGTTCCCCTCGTCTCCCCTCCTCGGTTGCCCAAGGAACTACGTACTCTGCAGCCAGCGTTGTCAGCTGGAAATTTTTGGAGCAATTTTTCAACAAGGACCTTCTGGTATTGCACCATTTTGCTCGTCCTCTCCACCACAGGAAAGACTTTGCTGTCCTCATCAGTAGGATGACTCTCAATCTCCTCATCCTCTTCGTCTTCTTCTGCCCATTCTCGCTGAAGAGATAGAATAAACCTGTTATGGGTACTACCCTCTGTAGCGGAGGCAACCGTCTCATACTCCTCCTCATCATCATCATCCAATTTGCGCTGAGAAGACGAACTGAGGGTGGTCTGGCTATCACCCTGTGTACTGTCTTCCCCCATTTCCACCTCTTCCACATGCAAAGCGTCCGCCTTCATTGTGTAACAGTACAGCCTGGATCGCAGAAGCTCCCTGTGACTCCGCCCACTTACCTCCGGGCCTTAAATAGAAGACAGGTGCTAAGCAGGGTGTTCCACTAATGGAGTGCGCACCCTGCTAGCTCCATTGCATCTGAGGACTCTGTCCACATATCCAGACCTGGATCCCTAACAACATTGTGAAGGACTGCCTACCTTCTTGCCACTGGCTTCCCCACTGCTGGCTTCCTAGCCAGGACCAACTAACCGCAAGTATATGCCTGTTACCTGCTCTGATTAAGGTCCTGGAACTCAGAGTGGGGTGGTTCCTGCTGGTGTGAGGCGATATTCCCAAACCAACTCTGAACTCAGGACATGCTATACAAACTCTAAACCTACTGCATATTATATACTAAACTGAGGACATGCTATACTAACTCTGAACCTGCTGCATATTATATACTAAACTGAGGACATGCTATACTAACTCTGAACCTGCTGCATATTATATACTAAACTGAGGACATGCTATACTAACTCTGAACCTGCTGCATATTATATACTAAACTGAGGACATGCTATACTAACTCTGAACCTGCTGCATATTATATACTAAACTGAGGACATGCTATACTAACTCTGAACCTACTGCATATTATATACTAAAACTGAGGACATGCTATACTAACTCTGAACCTACTGCATATTATATACTAAAACTGAGGACATGCTATATACTAACCCTGAACCTATGGCATACTATAGACTAAACTGAGGGCATACTATATACTAACTCTAAACTGTGCACAAGCTTATACTAACTTGTGACTCCTGTATTACTGGGGGACCTTCCTTTCCAGCCGTAACTAATTAGATGGATAGCGGTAAATGATTTTGTTACCCCAAACTCTCCGCCCAAGACTGAGAGAGACGCCTGGGGTACATACTGAGTAACCACAGCCAAAAACAAGGGCGGTGGGATAATAGTGGATGTCCATTGCTTCCGCAGTTGAGATCCTAACTGATCAACTAGGTGCGTTACATATTAGTGGAACCCACATGGATCCAGCGGAGGTTGCAGGTCACCTCGTCACCCTCACTAAGAGGGTGGAGACCCTCAACGTGACTGTACAACATCTCCAGCTAGAAAACCAGGCACTACGGCAACTTGTCACTCAGGGGCCAGGACACCCCCGTGATGGACCAGAACCCAAGGTCAGCCCACCTGAGATATTCTCGGGTGACCGAAGGCAGTTCAGGGATTTCCTGAACGCATGCAAACTAATGTTTGAGCTGCAGCCCCGAACTTACCCAACTGACAGAACAAAAGTACTTACCATGATCTCTTACCTCAGGGGGAAGCCCAGAGCATGGGCCAATACTTATTTAGAAAAGGAAGACCCAGTCCTGGATTCCTTCCCTCTGTTCCTTGAAAAAATGGCCCTTCTCTACGAGGACCATAGTAAACAGCTGACCGCTGAGACCGCTATACGCAGCCTTAAACAAGGGAGACGACCTGTAGAGGACTTTATTGCGGAATACACTCGCTGGGCCCGGGAGACTGAATGGAATGACCTCACTCTTAGGAACCAGTTCCGCCTAGGTCTTTCCGAGGCCCTGAAGGACGAATTAGCCCGAGGAGAATTACCACTTACACTTAATGCCTTGATGCAGAAGGCCACCACCATTGACAGACAGCTGAGGGAACGCAGAGCCGAGAGAGTCTCAGGCTTCACACCCAACCCAAGACCGTCCAGCCAGGGTCCTGCTGTAGAGATGATGGAGATTGGGGCGATCCGAGGACCTCTGACCGAGAGAGAGAAAGCCAGGAGACGTAACCTCAACCTCTGTTTATACTGTGCGTCTGCTGACCATACCGTTGACGGATGCCCCGCGATACGTAAGAAGTGCGAAGGTAAGAGCGGCACGTTTTGTACCTTAGGCAGTACAAAAAATAGTACTGGTAGTTACATATACACGTCTCTCACCTTACAGTGGGACCAAAACCGGATTATCGTTGAAGCCATGGTGGACACGGGATCTTCGGGGAATTTTATCGACATGCATCTGGTTGAGCGAAATAAAATTCCCCACATGAGAAAAAACGTTCCGATATCCGTGAGTTTCATTGACGGTACCACTTCTAGTCCTATCCACAGTCAGACTCAACCCCTCATGGTGACATGTGAAAATAACCACACAGAATTCTTATCCCTTGATATCATACACTCTCCATTGTTTCCCGTGATTCTTCGGTTGCCCTGGTTGCAAATACCCCAGCCAACCCTCCTATGGAAACAGGGGAGAGTTCAGTTTACGTCACCTTATTGTATGGAGACCTGCTTTCCTCTCAAATCTCTCATGCACGTGGGAGTGAACCAGGTTCCCAGCCAATACGCAGACTTTGCTGAGGTATTCAGCGCAAAGAAGGCGGAATCTCTTCCGCCCCATAGATCTTACGATTGCCCCATAGACTTGCTGCCGGGTAGTGAGATACCCACGGGTAGAAGTTATCCATTGGCACAACCAGAACTTGTTCACCTCAAACAGTACCTAGAAGAGAATTTACGAAAAGGTTTTATTCAGCCTTCAACCTCCCCGGCATCAGCAGGGATGTTGTTCGTGAGAAACAAAGACTCAAGCCTAAGGCCCATCATAGATTACAGAGCCTTGAACAAAGTAACAATCAAAAATCGGTACCCCTTGCCGCTAATATCCGAACTCATAGAAAGATTACAAACAGCAACAATCTACACCAAGCTGGATTTGAGAGGCGCATACAACTTAATTAGGATCAGAAAAGGTGATGAATGGAAGACAGCCTTCCGCACTCGGTATGGACTCTTCGAGTATACAGTGATGCCCTTTGGGTTGTGCAACGCCCCTGCCACATTCCAAAATTTTATTAACGACATCTTTAGGGATCTACTGGACGTATGTGTAATCATCTATCTTGATGATATACTAGTGTATTCCGATAACTTACACGATCACAGGAAACATGTCCGTTGGGTTCTTGCACGGTTAAGTGTTCATCGCTTATACGTCAAACAGGAAAAATGTGTGTTCGAGACTACTTCTCTTCCCTTCCTCGGATACATAATTTCACCCGAGGGTATCTAGATGGATCACTCAAAAATCACTTGCATCCAAAATTGGCCGATCCCGGATTCCAGGAAAGCTCTTCAACGGTTCCTGGGGTTCTCAAACTTCTATAGGAAATTTATTAAAGATTTCTCCGCTACCACTAAACCACTAACCCGCTTAACTAGTGTCAACACAAAGTTCGTTTGGTCCAAGGACGCCCAATCAGCGTTTGAGTTATTAAAGAACAGGTTCACTACGGCACCGATACTGACTCTCCCAAATCCGAACCATCACTACGTGCTGGAAGTAGACGCATCCCAGGCAGCCATAGGAGCCGTTCTGTCCCAGCGAAGCTCTTTTTCAACTCCGTTACATCCTATCGGGTTCTACTCCCGGATGCTAAATACCGCCGAATTCAATTACCCCATAGGCGAAAAGGAACTCCTCACCATAAAATGCTCCCTGGAAAATTGGAGGCATTTACTTGAAGGATCAATACACCCCATCACAATTTATACGGATCACCGTAATCTACAATACCTGAAAACCAATAAAACACTATCAGGCCGCCAAGTACGGTGGAGTTTTTTTTTTGACAGGTTTAACTTCCAAATTACATACCGACCAGGCTCAAAAAATGGGAAGGCCGACGCCTTGTCACGACTGGCTGAAATTCGCACCTCAGACACGGCCCCCACATGGATCATTCCACCGAAGAAACTCGTCCTTGCCACCATAACGTTGGAAACCCAGCTCAAGGATGCTCTAATTAATGACCATGCTAATACCCCCCCTGGTCTTTCGCAGAACCAACAGGGTCTCCTTTACAAGGACAGCCAACTGTATATACCACCCTCCCTCACCAATCAGGTGATCAAACTTTGCCATGATTTATCCCTCGCGGGACATCCCGGCATTGCTAAAACCACAACCCTGATACGCAGGAACTTCTGGTGGCCAAAGATGACCAAACAAATTGAGGAATACGTTTCCACGTGCGAGACCTGTGCCTCATGTAAAACTGACAGGAACCGACCTTATGGTCTCCTAATGAGTCTTCCCATCGCCAACAGACCCTGGGAATGGGTCTCGATGGATTTCATAGTTGAACTTCCCCTTTCCAGAGGAGAAGTTACCCTCCTCCAAGGAAACGGCCGTGGTATTCCTGTCTAATATTATTAAGTTACATGGAATTCCTAGCCAGGTCATATCAGACAGGGGTTCGCAATTCGTATCCAAATTCTGGAGAGCACTTTGTTCCAGACTTCAAATCGACCACAGAATGTCTACCGCCTATCACCCCCAAACTAATAGGCAGACTGAAAGGGTGAATCAGTGTCTGGAACAGTTTCTCAGATGTCACTGCTCATTTCTCCAGGATGACTGGGAGGGCCTACTTCCTCTCGCTGAATTCGCCTATAATAATTCTACGAATTCCTCCACATTACATACTCCATTCTTTGCTAATTACGGATTTCACCCTAGGTCTCTTCCTCAAACCAGCCTTCCCACAAACGTTCCAGCCACAGACGATTATCTGACCACTTTGCAAACTACCCTTAAGACGCTAAAAGACAACCTTCAACGGGCAAAGGAAAGACAGAAGTTTTACTACGACCGTCGTAGGAGAGAAAATCCTCCCTACCAGGTCGGAGACTCGGTTTGGTTATCAACAAGAAACCTTCGGTTGGGGGTACCTTCCAAGAAATTGGGAAGACAATTCCTGGGTCCTTTTCCGATAGATAGGATTATTAACCCCAACACGGTGAGACTCACCCTTCCTCCTCGATTACAGGTACATCCCACATTCCACGTGTCACTACTGAAGCCGTTTAGACCTAGGCCGTTCCCATCAAATGATCCTCGACTCTTGCCGCCGATAGAGGTCCAAGGAGAAGAAGAATTTGAAGTTGAGCAGCTCATTGATTCCAGAAGAAGACGGGGGAAGATCCAGTATCTCGTTAGATGGAAGGGGTATGGTCCCCAGGATGACTCTTGGGAAGATGTGCAAAACGTTCATGCTCCCAGACTCCAAAGATTGTTCCATAGAAGATTTCCCAACCGACCCTCTCCTAGTGGGGTACCCCGTAGGGGTCCCTTAAGGGGGGGGGGGTACTGTAACAGTACAGCCTGGATCGCAGCAGCTCCCTGTGACTCCGCCCACTTACCTCCAGGCCTTAAATAGAAGACAGGTGCTAAGCAGGGTGTTCCACTAATGGAGTGCGCACCCTGCTAGCTCCATTGCATCTAAGGACTCTGTCCCCATATCCAGACCTGGATCCCTAACAACATTGTGAAGGACTGCCTACCTTCTTGCCACTGGCTTCCCCACTGCTGGCTTCCTAGCCAGGACCAACTAACCGCAAGTATATGCCTGTTACCTGCTCTGATTAAGGTCCTGGAACTCAGAGTGGGGTGGTTCCTGCTGGTGTGAGGCGATATTCCCAAACCAACTCTGAACTCAGGACATGCTATACAAACTCTGAACCTACTGCATATTATATACTAAACTGAGGACATGCTATACTAACTCTGAACCTGCTGCATATTATATACTAAACTGAGGACATGCTATACTAACTCTGAACCTGCTGCATATTATATACTAAACTGAGGACATGCTATACTAACTCTGAACCTGCTGCATATTATATACTAAACTGAGGACATGCTATACTAACTCTGAACCTGCTGCATATTATATACTAAACTGAGGACATGCTATACTAACTCTGAACCTGCTGCATATTATATACTAAACTGAGGACATGCTATACTAACTCTGAACCTGCTGCATATTATATACTAAACTGAGGACATGCTATACTAACTCTGAACCTGCTGCATATTATATACTAAAACTGAGGACATGCTATACTAACTCTGAACCTACTGCATATTATATACTAAAACTGAGGACATGCTATATACTAACCCTGAACCTATGGCATACTATAGACTAAACTGAGGGCATACTATATACTAACTCTAAACTGTGCACAAGCTTATACTAACTTGTGACTCCTATATTACTGGGGGACCTTCCTTTCCAGCCGTAACTAATTAGATAGCGGTAAATGATTTTGTTACCCCAAACTCTCCGCCCAAGACTGAGAGAGACGCCTGGGGTACATACTGAGTAACCGCGAATCCCACAGCCAAAAACAAGGGCGGTGGGATAATAGTGGATGTCCATTGCTTCCGCAGTTGAGATCCTAACTGATCAACTAGGTGCGTTACACATTGTGAGCAGCGAGCATTTCAGTAGACACTGAAGTGGGATGGTCAAGCTGATGATAGCGGCATCGCCGCTCACCATCTGTGTTGAGTCCTCAAAGTTGCGTAAAACCTCACGGAGGTCAGACATCCATGCCCACTCCTCGCTTGTGAAGAGCATTTCTTAGTAGTTACCTTGCAGAGGCTGCTATCTCAAGGAAATATTGCAATATCATCTCTTTTTACAAAACTCCTAAAAACAAGGACACTGATCCGGTCTTGGCTGCGGTAGTTCATAGGAGCGCGTTGCCCGAGTTGTTGCACTGACATTTTGTATCTCTCATCTCTGCCTGACAGGAACATGAGATCAGCACGGGCAGTTTAGATTTCTATCACATACAGTGTGTGTTTTGTTTTGTAAATTTTAGATAACCTTTGATTTGATTTTGGCTGTGTTCATTCTGCACAGACTTGGGAGAGTGCCAACGCATCCATCAGGCTTTTCACAGACATTAAAGAGATCAAAGGCGCTCAAATAATTACATGAAACAATTGCTCAGCTAGCAGTTCCTCAAAAGAGTAATGTTACTGCAGTCACAACCTTACGAGGACCTGTAAGTTCTCCTGAAATGTTGGTTGCTTGCATTCCCATGTAATAAAAATTCTGGAGCATCTTTTTCTTTTGACTCCCTAATGTGCCATCCCTCTGTTATTCCTACTAGACATTTACGACTAATGGTACAACTGGATGTTACCAGTTGGGGGAGGGTCCCAGCACTGATTGGATAGTGTCAGACTGTTCAGGGACACCCTCCAACTGGTAACACCCAGCTGTACCTTTCTTCTTAAACTTCTAACATGAATAATAGAGGAATTGTGCAACAAAGGGTCATAACAAAATGTTCCAGAATTGTCATTTCATGTGGAATACAATTATTTACTAAAACAGAAATGTCGGAAGAGTTGTCAGGACCTCTTTAAGAATATTGTATCTTGTTAATGGCTGTAGGGCAAAGGGGGAAACTGAAATTCATTCACAAAGTATTCTATATAGCATGTTACGTTTAGGGTGTGTTGTTCATAGTGCCTTTCTCAGCAAAAATTAAGACTGGAGCCTAATGTAAGGGGAAGAATAAATAAAAGATACCTATTTATGAGATAAATGATTCTGACAACCACCACTAGGGGGAGCTAAGTGTGTACTTTTTTCTGTATGGAGCTCTGTGTATAAACAGTCTGCAGTTAGCTCCCTCTTGTGGAGGCTGTAGGCAGCCAGAAACCTTAGTATGTAAAGGGAAATCTGCTCTGTCGAAATGGCTTTGTACAATAATCGTTTTGTCCATCCTCATGGTCAGTATCACTTGATTATTTTTCATCGATGGGATGTCATCCACACCAGTATTTTCTGCCTTATACCTACATTGGAATTCAACACTTTACCGTAAAAATTGGTATGTGTTCAATAACAAATTATTGGAAAGAAAGAAGTTATCCACTGGAATACCCACATTAACTCATTGTTTATGCAGATGATTTGGAGCTCTGTATCAGAAAAACTGTGCTCTGACTGCTATAAGTACATATTACGGTATAAAAGGACACAATGTGAACCCAAAAAATAAAATGTCAAATGGTAGTCTCTTTAAAGGTAGATTCATATAGGGGTAGAATAGTGTGGCTGCTGGACCATTACTGTTGTGTGTGAATGTATCCTTCTGCTCATATTTTTGGATTTGTTCCCATTTTTCCATAAGGATACTTACACATCTACGTTTTTGCTGTTCGATTTTGAGATCCGTAATGGGATCTCAAAACCACAGCAAAACGCTTCTGTTATAATAACACAACTGGCGGCATCTGTTCAGAAGGATCCGGTTGTAATTTATCGAAAATTAAGAAACCAGCGTTTTTGTGTGCGGCATGGGAAACTGAAGTCAATGTCAATGGTGCCGGGTTTTTCATACACGAAAAAAACTGATTGATAATATTTAATAGTGCTGAGTGGAGTAGCTGTGAATCCAGCATTGGGCTGAGGTAGCAGTAGCCTGTGTGTTTCACTGCAGCTGCTCACTCCTCCCACATCCCCACTTCATAGAATTCTATGAACAGCATGTAACCTGATCCCTAATTGTTTCTCAACATGAATTTTAGTAGGGAATTGATGCAGGGAAGCAGAAGAAGTGGCTCACAAGTGCAGAAAGAGGAATTTTTCTCGAGTATATTTGCTAGTACTATTGATATTGCATAACTCTGTGTTGTTTTGTTCCTCCTCCTTTGGTCCTAGAAATGTATAAATAGAATGCCAACTGGGTGTTACCAGTTGAGATGTGTCCTATTAACCCAGTTGGCAATTTATACATACATTTGCAAGAGGAATAACAGAGGAATGGCATAAAGCAGAGTTATAGGAAAAGATGCTTCAGAACTGGTATCTTATGGGGAATATGAGATTTGTCAGGAATCGTGATTGGTGGAGGACTGACCACTAGGACCCCATCAATCATGATATTGGAGCCCCCTGTCCCCCATTTGAGGGTCGGTTGAGCATGTGCACTTCTGCTCCATCCAAACTTTATCGGATTGCTGAAGGTGGCCGAGCACATAGTTCCTGTCCTCTATTATATCACAGCTGTCCTGCAATAAGAAAAAAAGTTCTCTCGTTGCACCACACACTAGATAAGTGCACAGTCCTTCTAACCTCCGAGGACGGCAGATGTTCGATTTCATGCATAGCTCAGATCGTCTGATGGTGGAGGAAATGTAAACGCGTTGGTTCTCAATTCCTTTGTGCTTATTAACCAGTCTGATCTCTTCTGATGGGCTTCATAATCTCAGCATTTTTAGATCATCTCTAGTAAAAGCCTCTTTCCCAACTTATGTTAACAAACTGTTTTATGAAAGGAATTGTTAAGCAACCAGAAAAAATATATAAAAGTAAAAAAGAACGACAAAACAATTTCTTCAGATATCACTGTGTACTATATACAGTATTTTAACGATGGTGTTTGCTATAATAAACTTTAGGCCTCATGCACACGAACGTTTTTTTTTTCCGTTTCCGTTCCTTTTTTTGTGTTCCGTATACGGTCCGTATATGGAACCATTCATTTCAATGGGTCCGCAAAAAAAACGGAATGTATTCCGTATGCATTCCGTTTCCTTATTTCTGTTTTCTCGTTCCGTTCAAAGATAGAACATGTCCTATTATTGTCCGCATAACGGACAAGGATAGTACTGTTCTATTAGTGGCCAGATGTTCCGTTCCGCAAAAAACGGAATGCACACGGATGTCATCCGTAATTTTTGCGGATCAGTTTTTTGCGGACTGCAAAATACTGAAAAAGCCATACGGTCGCTGCGCAACCAAGGATTGCTGTGTAGCACCACAACCATGGAACTGAATGGGGTCGTAGCGCAACTTGCAAGTTGCTGTGACCATGACCAAAGAATTCCAAAAAAATCCAACACTGCTGAGGTTGTGCCAACTTACAACTTGCGGACGGTGTGCTTTCCATATTTTATTTAAATGAATGGGTCCTCATCGGATACGATCAAAAAATCTCACGTGAATGCCCCCTTAGGGTACAGCCACATGGTCAGGCTTCCTGCAGTTTTGGTGTGGCCGTACCCTTAAGGCATACCTCCCAACCATCCCGGATCCTGTGGAACAATCCCGGATTTCAGTGGCTGTCCCGCGGTCCCGGTACGGAGGAGGCATGTCCTGCTCTCTGGCAGCTGTCCCCTGTTCCATAGGAAGCAGAGACAGTTGCCTGTAATTATGAAGAAGAGAGCTGTTGGCTCCCTGGTCCATCATTCCTCCCCCCTCCTGGCGCTCCACACTGCAGGTCTGGTCAGAGGACAGGGCCAGCTGGGAGCTTCATGTGTATCCTCCTGTTGCTGGGGAACAAGGTGAGTATGTGGATTTTTTTTTTTTTTTTTATTGCCTGTGAAGAGGGTCACAATCCTGGGCATATTACTGTGAGGGGTGTGACACAGTGAGGGGTTGTGTCTGGCAAGGCAGGTATTTTCCTCCCAGCATGTGCGACTGGGCTGGTTTCCAGGTAAGGTCAAATACCGGACCAGAGTTTAAGTGTCGGTCCGGATTTTGGCAGCACCTGGCTGTCCTTAAATAGGCAGCTGGGCTCAGCAGAGATGTCTCTGCTTTTGGGATCTGATGCTTTGTCCTGTGCTTGAGGGCTGATAGCCGCACTCTGGGGAGACAGGCCCCCTAAAGCCTGCTGTGGACTACTGGATGCAGAACTGCCAGCAAGGTGACTTGTGTTATATGAACTTTCCATTGTGTGTGAATTAACACCAAGACTGCAAAGTTACTGCTGTTTTGTGCAATTGCCTCTAGTGTGAATAAACACTGATGTTTTGAGTTAAGAACTTTTGCCTCTGTACTGCGCCTGCTTACCCTATCTACCAGAGAGAAACCCCACAGGGGGCACAGCTGGGTATATTACTGTGAGGGAGGCACAACTGGGCATATTACTGTGAGGGGGGCACAACTGGGCATATTACTGTGAGGGGGCCCAACTGGGCATATTACTGTGAGAGGGCCACAACTGGGCATATTACTGTGAGGGGGCACAACTGGACATATTACTGTGAGGGGGCACAGCTGGGCATATTACTGTGAGGGGGCACAGCTGGGCATATTACTGTGAGGAGGCACATATCTGGGCATATTACTGTGAGAGGGCCCAACTGGGCATATTACTGTGAGAGGGCCACAACTGGGCATATTACTGTGAGGGGGCACAGCTGGGCATATTACTGTGAGGGAGGCACAACTGGGCATATTACTGTGAGGGGGGCACAACTGGGCATATTACTGTGAGGGGGCCCAACTGGGCATATTACTGTGAGAGGGCCACAACTGGGCATATTACTGTGAGGGGGCACAACTGGACATATTACTGTGAGGGGGCACAGCTGGGCATATTACTGTGAGGAGGCACATATCTGGGCATATTACTGTGAGGGGAGCACAGCTGGGCATATTACTGTGAGGGGAGCACAGCTGGGCATATTACTGAGAGGTGGGCACAACTGGCATATTACTATGAGGGGGCACAACTGGGCATATTACTGTGAGGGGGGCACAGCTGGGCATATTACTGTGAGGGGGCACAACTGGGCATATTACTGTGAGGGGGCACAACTGGGCATATTACTGTGAGGGGGCACAACTGGGCATATTACTGTGAGGGGGCACAACTGGGCATATTAATGTGAGGTGGCACAGCTGAGCATATTACTGTGAGGGGGCACAGCTGTGCATAATACTGTGAGGGGGCACAGCTGGGCATATTACTGTGAGGGGGCACAGCTGGGCATAATACTGTGAGGGGGCACAGCTGGGCATGTTACTGTGAGGGGGCACAGCTGGGCATATTACTGTGAGGGGGCACAGCTGGGCATGTTACTGTGAGGGGGCACATATCTGGGCATAACTACTGTGAGGAGGCACATATCTGGGCATCGCTACTGTGAGGGGCACATATGGGGGCATAACTACTGTGAGGGGCACATATCTGGCCATAACTACTGTGAAGGAGGCACATATCTGGGCATAATCTGTGAAGGGGGCACAATGCTGGCAAAACTACTGTGTGTTGGCATAAAGGGGGAATAATTACTATGTGGGGGCATTTAGGGCACTGGGTGGGATTAGGTGTTTAGTTATGTTTTGGGTGGAGTTAGAAGCGTGTCCTAGTGCGGAAAAAAAATTGCCATAGTGTCCCTCTGCCTTCTTTTCAAAAGTTGGGAGGTATGCCTTAAGGTGCTGTCTATGAGAGATATCCCCTTAATATGTCACTTGTTGTGACTCCATGATTTCAGTATTTTCTGATCGGCGCAGTGAAGCTATTGACTGATCTACAATAAAACTTCAATCTACAGGTATTTCATATGTTGCAGCGATTCACACTGTGTGATTGGTAACAGTCCGCTGTGACTGATACTATTAACTGAGCAAAAACGCTGCCCTCTGCTGGTTCTCGTAGCCTGCTGCACCTTTTATAGCAACATGCTTTATTATAAAGCACTATTGTATTTTTTTTTGTTACACCCCTGACCCAAGGTATTTTGCAATAGTTGGAGGGGGGGGGGGGGGGGGGGAGGGTGATAAATGCCTTTAACCTGGACTCATGAGAGTGCAGGACTGGAAACTGGCATGAAGCCAATATACAATAGCACGTTGGCTCAGTGGTTACTTTGCAGCTTGGAAATCCTGGGTTTTAATTTGTCCAACATGGCAACATCTGCATAGCGTTCTTCTCCCTATACTCCAAAAACATGTGACGACATTCACACTGAGTTTTTTCACTGTGCTGAAAAAAAAAATGCTGCGTTCCCTGCTTTAGGATGCCACATGGTTTTAATTGTAATACGTTTTTTTGATGGGGTTTTAACATGGTTTTTGATCCTGATGTAGATTCGAGGCACAATCCACACCTAGAATGAACATATCACTACTTATTTTTCCCAAAAAATAAATTAAATTAAAAAACTGTGTAAGGGCTCATGCACTCGAACGATGCTTTAAATTTTTTTTTTAATAAAAAATAAAACGGAAATTACTCCACGTGCATTCCGTTTCCGTATGTCCGTTCCACAAAACAATAGAACGCGTTCTATTATTTTCCGCATTACGGACAAGGATAGGACTGTTCTATTAGGGGCCGGCCCATTACGTTCCGCAAAATGCGGAATGCACACAGCCGGTATCCATGTTTTGCGGTCATCCAGCAGTGAAAATACGTGATTTCCCCCCCTGCAAGCATCTTAGTCACAGTTTTTAGCCATGGATTCAACATCGAATTTTTTATTTACTCAGCTTAAACGTAGCCTTAGGCCTATTGCATGGGGCAGGGCCGTGTGCACAGAATCTGTAAGGTACATGCACACAGCAGTGTAGCTTATGCAGATTTTTAACATGGATTTTAGTGCGGTTACCGCACCAAAATCCGCATGAGTTACTTGCGGACTGTTATGGATTTTGACTCGGATTTCCCCAGATCTCAACATTTCCATTGCAAATAATGAGGTCACCAATATCTGATCAATGGGGGTCCAACTAGGGTGGCCAGATAGCCGGCTTTAGGCTGGACAGTCCAGTTCCCTGGCACCCTGTCCTCTGTCTGGCGCAAGGCCTGGACGGACGTTCGGGTGTCCTCCTTTTTCAGTGGCTCCATGCTCAGACAGCAGCAGTGCGCTGTCTGAGTGTGAGCTGCAGCCACAAACTGACTGCCAGTGGCGTACATAGAGAAGGGCCCCATAGCAAGGATCAAACCAGGCCCCCCCACAGGACAGAAGGGTTTCAATGACCCTTGGCCCATTTTTTCCACTGCCTCATTTGCTAAAATTTGTTCCTTTAAGGCCCCCTGCACACGAGCGTGCGCACCCACGTGGTCGTGCTGCGACCCGCAAAATGCGGGCCGCAATGCACGAACACAGTCCGTGGGGCAGCCGCAGCAGATCGCGGACCCATTCACTTTAATGGGTCCGCGATCCGGCCGTTCCGTAAAAAAGATAGGACATGTTCTATCTTTTTGCAGAACGGAAGTATGGGACGTGCTTCCGTTCCGCATCTCTGGATTTGCGGACCCATTCAAGTGAATGGGTTCGCATCCGTGATGCGGAATGCCCACGGAACGGCACCCGTGTATTGCAGATCCGCAAATGCAGTCCGCAATACGTCAACGGGAAGCACGCGTTCGTGTGCAGGGGGCCTAAAGGGTAGAGTCCTGGCCAAGTTTTCACCTCTAGTAGAAGAGGAGATAATCCCAACTAAGACTGGACCCCCTCTTGCCCTGGGCCCTATAGCATTCACATGGTCTGCCGCTATGGTAGTTACACCCCTGCCTGAGGCTTCTCTCGCCCCTAGTCAGTCACTAGAGCTGGTGGACATGTCAGTCAGTGACTGACTGAGGGTGAGGGTAGCACTCCGGACCCTGCACAGCTCACCTTCAGGTCTTCTGGTTCTTTTTTGCTGGCAATGAGAGGGGTGAAACAAGCGGCCACCCTTGGCCTGACACTCGGGAACACTGCTGAACAGAAGTTTGAGAAGGCCCTGGTAATGGCAGTAGCACCGTGGCCTTCTCTCTGCTCACTAAGCACCGTACTGTACATTGTATAGCGGCTGAGCTTGGGATCTCAGCCCAGCCCCATTCACTTCTATGGGGCTGAGCCACGCCTAGGCCATTTGACTGATGGACGTGACGTCACATGGTCTAGGGAGAAGGCCACGGTGTTCACGAGAGTGTCGGTGCCTTCTCAAACAGCCAATCAGCAGGGCTCCCGGGTGTCGGACCCCCCACCGATCAGATACTGATGACCTATCAGTATCAGAAAACCCCTTTAAGTCTGCAGCATGCAGCAAAGCCATTCATAAATTTGAGGAAAAAATGTCCTCTGTATGTTTCCATATGAATTTGAAGGTACAGCGTGGGCGCATGGATTCTATGGGGCAGGTATTACAAATTCGTACAACAGTCGTGTATACATTCGTTGTGGAAAGTTCTCCCAACAATGGCGGGTTTTTGTAGTGATGTCACTCATTGCCACACCGAATGTCATTCCCTGGCTGTTACAGAAAATAACTGTCCTGGACACATGAGGACCTCGTGTCTCCATCCAGAGAGGAGGCGGATGTGCCTCCTTGACAAAATAAGCTGCCCATCTATTTTCATATGATTTGTCTGCCACGAGGAACACGGTGTCCTGGGAGGTCACAACCACATCAAAGGCGGGAGTGTAATATAAAAGCAATTTGTTTCCCCATAGAAAGCATTCTCATTGTCATATTTCGCTCATCCTTGTAGATTTGAAAAGCAGAATCACGTCAGTCTGGGCACAGAACAAAGTGCACTGAACTATTGTGTGCACAGAGACGTACAGCGCAGGCACGTTCTCCGGTCTTCTCTGAAATGAGAGTGGAGGAATACTTTGAGGGTTGCTTGAGCAATGTGACTCAGCGTGGACGTAATCACAAGGATGTGCTGCTGCTTCTGAAGTGTTACAGAAGGAACTGCGTCTGTATTGTCAGGGGCAGAACGTTTAGATAAGCAGCAAACCGCCTGTCCGTTCACGTGTACAAATATTATTGTTACAGAGTGTGCGATGGATCTCGTGTATGCCGAACGGATAGAAAGAAACATGCTGCATAAATCCATCCTAGAAGCATAAATATACACTCACCTAAAGAATTATTAGGAACACCTGTTCTATTTCTCATTAATGCAATTATCTAGTCAACCAATCACATGGCAGTTGCTTCAATGCATTTAGGGGGGTGGTCCTGGTCAAGACAATCTCCTGAACTCCAAACTGAATGTCAGAATGGAAAAGAAAGGTGATTTAGTGTGGCATGGTTGTTGGTGCCAGACGGGCCGGTCTGAGTATTTCACAATCTGCTCAGTTACTGGGATTTTCACGCACAACCATTTCTAGGGTTTACAAAGAATGGTGTGAAAAGGGAAAAACATCCAGTATGCGGCAGTCCTGTGGGCAAAAATGCCTTGTGGATGCTAGAGGTCAGAGGAGAATGGGCCGACTGATTCAAGCTGATAGAAGAGCAACGTTGACTGAAATAACCACTCGTTACAACCGAGGTATGCAGCAAAGCATTTGTGAAGCCACAACACGCACAACCTTGAGGCGGATGGGCTACAACAGCAGAAGACCCCACCGGGTACCACTCATCTCCACTACAAATAGGAAAAAGAGGCTACAATTTGCACGAGCTCACTAAAATTGGACTGTTGAAGACTGGAAAAATGTTGCCTGGTCTGATGAGTCTCGATTTCTGTTGAGACATTCAAATAGTAGAGTCCGAATTTGGCGTAAACAGAATGAGAACATGTATCCATCCTCTGATGGCTACTTCCAGCAGGATAATGCACCATGTCACTAAGCTCGAATCATTTCAAATTGGTTTCTTGAACATGACAATGAGTTCACTGTACTAAAATGGCCCCCTCAGTCACCAGATCTCAACCCAATAGAGCATCTTTGGGATGTGGTGGAACGGGAGCTTCGTGCCCTGGATGTGTATCCCTCAAATCTCCATCAACTGCAAGATGCTAAATGGGCCAACATTTCTAAAGAATGCTATCAGCACCTTGTTGAATCAATGCCACGTAGAATTAAGGCAGTTCTGAAGGCAAAAGGGGGTCCAACACCGTATTAGTTTGGTGTTCCTAATAATTCTTTAGGTGAGTGTACATAAGGCCGTTCTGTGCATTGGGCACCGTAATTTGCTGCCTCCAATGCACGGGCAACGTCTAGGCGGCTGCCGCGAAGGGATCCAAACCCATTCAACATGTTCAAATTTTTGCGGACTCCATAGTGCTTCCATGCCTCCGTTCCGCACCAACCTTCTGGATTGTGGACCCATTCAACCTTCTGTGATGTGGGGTGCACACGGCCGGTTCCCCGCATATTTCGGACCTGCTGTTTGCGGGCCACGGCCAGCAACGGCTGTGTGCATGAGGCCTAAAGCTGAAGAAAAGGGACGGTCTCGACAAGAGAACAGCAAATCAATTCTAACTGGTAGCGGCGCCTGCTCAGTCGTAGCTCCGAAGCCGAAACAGAGACTCTGCCCTTGCTTTGCTAATCGGAGCAGTTGCGCTGGCAGAAAATTGTCAGGGACAGCCCCTCACAGGTGAAGAAGTCCTGCTGATGAGACAAATCGATTTGCTGACATCTAATTTCAGCCATAACGAATGCTTTTCGGGTCGAACTGATATAGTAGGATTAATTAAACATAATTAAATCTTGGATATACTTGGCTTGTACAATTTGGTATAAAAGCAAGATGGCTACAGAAGGGGTGTCATGCATCTTAACAAAGTAATCCCTCTGCTGTTTTTTCCGCCTGGAGTATCCTAATTGCATCCAGATATATACTACGAGCCACATGTCACAGTCCTATTGGCTCATTTGTATTATTGGGTCGTAAGGGTGACACCCAGGGCTTTGCTAATATAGAGAGTCTTCTGCCGTTTGGAGTTGGGAGACGTGGAGGAAGACTAAAATACCACCATGAGTTATGTCTTAAAATTTTAAAGGCTATGTACACCTTCAGAGGCAATTTTTTTTTATGATTGCATGTTACTCATTTTTGGCTAAAAATAATTTTTTCAATTGGCTTTTATTAAAAATATTGCGATGTGCTGTCACAAAGAGTTAACTGTTTGTTTAGCTGTGTGATTGGTACTTTCACTTTGTGACGGTCATCTAATAAACCTTATCTCTAAACTACTAATAGGTCATAAATACTTATTTAAGCCACATTCTTATCAGTAAGATAAAAACTGAGCTAAAATGAGTGTTTATAATGTCAGAGAGCAGAGATAAGGAGTCCATCAGCTCCTGGTCTGACGGAAAAGACAGAAAATCCAAAAGGGTGCTACTAGAGCATCTCAGCTCTGTACAGAAAAAAACAGAAGCCATATTTTTAGTAGCGACCAACTGAAAAAATTATTTTTAGCTCAAAAAGAGTACAATGCAATAATAAAAAAATTTGTACAGTACATAGCCTTTAAAATCTAGAGTAGAGATGAGCGAATTTCATATTTTGAGTCCTCCCCTGCATAACGGATACGGGACGGATCCGTTTTGCAGCCCATAAACTTCTATTATGATGGAATGAATAACGGAATGCCTCTCAAGGCATTCTGTTATGCATTCTGTCATAGAATTGCGTTATGGTCCGTGGTAACGGAATCTATAACGCAATTCACCTTTTACCACCAAACGAAGTGTGAACGAATTTCATAGGCGGAAATTCGCTCATCTCTAATCTGGAGTATTGCAGACAACATAGTTAGAGCCCTTGTTTAGGGATCATACAAAAATTCTAACATGACAAAACTTAAAGTGACTGATGATGACACACTGTCATTTTCTGGATAGAAATGAGCGAATCAATTCAATTTCTAATTAATCAAACTCATTAATAAATCTATCTCGTTGAGCACAGAGGGTCTGGTCCCGCTGCTCAAGAGACGCGCGCCTCCCCTTGATTGACAGGGCCAGATATCTCACTTGTAGCAACGCAAGTGCAGAAGATCTGCTGCTGCCTGAGCAGGTCAAATGCTGACTGTGCATGCGCACCTGACATCTGGGTACACCTGGAAGTGGAGCTATGCATGCACAGTCAGCATCTGCTCAGGTACCAGCAGCAGAGCCTTCACTGCTCAGAGCAACGGTGTAGGTGCGATACCGCCAGGGCCAGCACCACGCTGCTCAAGAAGGCTGATTTTTGAACAAATTTCGATTCGTTAGATCAGATTTGCTTATCTTTACCTCTGGAAAGAAGTTGGCTGTGTGTGAATTGTTTGTCCCATAGACGAAAGATGTTTTATCCATGAAGGATATTTCTTTGAATGAAATGATCATTCAACAGAAGATTATTTGATCAATGGTTGTTCCACCATCAACCTACTTCTATCTAATGTGAACGGCCAACCTCAACTGAGTCTGTCAAACCAAATTCCCTGTTAAACCAGCACAATGCCATGTAGGACTAGCTTAGCCGAATGTAATGATACATTCACTTTGCAATCTGTTGCTTCATTCTGGAGAAAAAGTACGTTATATCCATAAACAAAAGTGCACCAAGGGTGGGCCCAAGTCACTCTTGCTCCCCCTGCTTCCTCGGCTAGCCCCTTCTTCTCCTTCTTGATTAACATGGCTAGGTAATAAGATGACTATGCAGTAAAATTCCAGAAACTAATGGGACACAAATTCCAATGGTTTGGCATGTGTCCCACTTGGGTTGTTTTTAAATTGGCAATGGGGAGGAAGGAACTGGATCCCAGCCCAAAGCCAGAGGATATCAACCCTAAGGACTCATGCACACTGTAAACCTATGTACACATACTTTATATTGCTGCAGATGGTGTGCCTATTGATACAGACCTGTAAGGATCTCCTGAGCTGCCATATGATTCTTCCTCCGATAAGCTGGCCGTACATTTGAGATAATGATCGGCCACGTTCCTATTACCCTCTCATGATCCAGGCTCAGTTCAGTAGAGCCATGGGTGGGTCTGGGTACGGCTGCCTGAAACTGGCTGTAGCCTCATACTTCCATATGAATGTTCCATGCAAGGACTATATATTTCTTGTCAGAGGGAAGTAAGGGAGCCTTGAAGGTAGTGATAACATGACCCAATGCATTCACATACGACAGCTGAAATTATGTGTGTAGCCCATTCTTAGTGCTCATGTGCATGGTCATAGGACGGAATTGCACCCTGTTCTAGGTGGTAAGGAAATGCTTTCTTGATCTTACCGGATGGGATACCATCCTCGGCTCCAAATTTACTAATCTCCTGCATGGTACCTTAGCCCGGGTTCACAAATAGCATAAATATTCTGCCATATAGCCGGCCTACAAAGCTGCAGTATCTTCATTGAGGATTTCACTCATTGCACTGCAGTGAACTGTACTTTGATGTGTGAACCTTGTCTAACCCAACTTTGTAGGTCATTAAGAAAAGGAAATAGCAGATGTGACTAACGTATGTGGAAATTGATGCATCATCACCATTACTTCCACTAAGCTATGATGAGAATGTTACATATGGATGCAGTGAGGTCCCGCACATTAACAATTTGGGATGGCGGTTTAGTCAGCACCCACGGCTCTACTGAGGAAACAACTTGGTATCTCAGGTTGGACTCATGTATGGGACTGTACATAGCTGATTGTCTCTCCATTTACTCAAAAAGGCAGATTGCTCATCCAACCTGATCCAGTCATCCATGAGAGTTCAAAGTAAAGCATGAATGTAGGTCCCTGCTAAATCCACACCCTGAGCCTCTGTGTGACCATTAGGCTGATGATTTGGTGACAATGAGGAGCAGTTAAGTGCACCGAGGGCGGACCCGTCACTCTTGCTCCCTCGGCTATCCCCTTCTTGATTAACATGGCTAGGTAAGATCAGGGGTGCACCACCAATTAGGCGAGGTGAGGCGATTACCTCAGGCAGCACCAAGAGGGGGGCAGTGGAAGGGGATTATCTGTTTCTGCAGTATAGTATTGGGAAGCACAGTGGGCACAGTACGTGGCGCTGTATTACCCTGTATGTTTTGTAGCTCTGTACGTAATGTTTTCCAAGTATGTCTTTAACAGTAGGGCTGGGGGGAAGGGGTTAGGTTAAGAAATTACCATTGGGGGGGTTGGGACGCCATTTCACTTTTCGCCTCAGGCAGCAGAAAGGCTAGGTGCACCCTTTGGTAAGATGACTATGCAATAAAATTCCAGAAGCTAATGGGACACAAATTCCAATGGTTTGGCATGTGTCCCACTTAGCTGTTTTTAGACTGGCAATGGGGAGTTCCAGTCTCTCATCTATTCAGTAAGGAACTGGATCCCAGCCAAAGTCCAGAGGATAGCAACCCTAAGGACTCATGCACACAGCAAACCTGTGTACACAGACTTTATATTGCTGCTCATGGTGTGCCTACTGGTACACACCCGTAGGGATCTGGTAAACTGCCTCCTTTAAGCTGGCTGTACATTTGAGATAACAATCGGCCGCATTGTTATTACCCTATGATGATCCAAGCAAGCCCAATGTGAACATCATTATGAAAGTAACATGATAACACAGACAAAACATAGAACAAAAAAATTAAAGGGGTTGTCCAGTGCAGTGACCGCTAAAGAGTGAATAATATGATTAGGATGTTTAGGCTTCTTTCTCACTAAGGTTATAAGTTCCGGCAGCGAATCCCGGCATATTTGCCGAGTAGTGGCCGGCTCTCCGTTGGACTTGATTATAATCAACGAGACTGGTGGGCATTGTGTTAATATCTGTCAATGCCAGATCCAGAGAGCTCTGGCAGGCTCTTCTCTGCTGAAACAGCCTGCCGGAACTCATAATGCTAGTGTAAAGCTAGCCTTACTGATATGTTACCTGCACAATCTATGATACAAGTGGTTAACATGACATTGCCATGCACTGTGTATTTGAAAAGGCTGAATATAGGAAGGAAATATTTAACTGGCAGTTCTTAGCAATAGCTGCCAGGGAGTGGGCTGGTCCCATTTCCCCAGGCTAATGAGTCTGCTAGTAAGCAAGCCAGTGAAGAGTAAAGACCTGTCTTGTGTGTGCTGTTGCCATGTAGGCCAAGAAGAAAATCCTTCTCCAGGAAGACATCATTCCTGTGAGTGAAAGCTGCCAGAAAAGCAACTTTGTTGAGAACTAACCTTTGAAGGAAAGAAGCATTGACATTTTACAGAAGGTTTAAGACCATTTAAGGGCCATGGTTGGAGTCAGTAAAGGTAACACATGCATACGGCTATAGACTTTTGCCCGTGGTTTGGGATATTTTGCTTCTGGTGCCTGCCACACTTCTGAGACGGGCTGGCCATCTGATCTGGGACTGCGCCTTGTAGTTGGGCATTGCAGAGACACACTGAGGAATTGCACACCTTTGGTCAGTTGAGAAGATTGCTAATGTCTACTAAGAGAAACTCAAGAAGGATCACCATTATAATAGCCACCCGCTATACACAGCCTTTGGGAAAAAGAGTACTCTGTGAAGTACTTGAGGACTGTACCTATGGCATGTGTCTATACTGTAACCCTCATCATCCATTCAGCAAAGAAACTTTATTTAATTATAATAAAGACGGCCTGGTCACTGGACTCCCTACCCGATCCTGGTTGTTATTTCCTGTTTTCCTGTCTTACACTCCGCTGCTCACCTAACATCAGGTAGGAAACCCCAAAAGTCCAAGGTGTAGACAGCCAGTCCCTTCATGTCACCATCGCAGAGAGTAGGAAGCTCTCTGCTTACCTTGGAATGAAGGTGCCAGTGGAGTTTCCAGGACTGGCACTGAAAGCAGGCCATTGGTACAGCTTTCACAGTTAAACTGTATTAGTAAGTTTTATCCATTCTCATTTGCTAAACAACCTTTTTATTTCTCCGGACAACTCCTTTTAAGAGGTCGTCTGGGAATTTCAAATTGATGGCCTATCCTCGGGATAGGTCATCAATATTTGATTGGTGATGGTTGGACTCCCGGCACCCCCACCAATTAGCTGCTTGAAGAGGCCTCGGCACTTTATTGAGCGCCTCCGTCTATTTCTAGGCTAGTGATGTCACTGTACATGGGTTATGTGGCCTTGGCGCAGTTCAGTCCTGTTCAAGTGAATGGGGCTGAGCTGCGAAACCAAACATAGCCACTATCCAATGCGTTACATATTTGTGTATACAAATCTGCTGACAGATGCCCTTTAAATGCTGGACAAACGGATTTTATTGTAGTCATGTTTTTCACCCTTTAGGAATTTTTTTTTTCAAAACGCAGCGTGCTCTGGGTCTGGTGTTTTTACCCCCTTATTGCCAGACCTCCGTAATTTTTGTTTTTAACCTATAGAGGAAATTACATTTAAAGGGGTGCATATTTTCCTCAAAAAAAAAAAAATGCCAAGTGCTAACTATGACTAAAAGCACCTTAAAAAAAAAGAAAAAAAAAAAAGAATAAATGCTGATCAAATAAGGCGTTTTTGGCATTTTTTTGCTCCCCCCTCCAAAAAAATTATATGAGAATCAAAACTGTGTGTGGAGCCCTTACAGTCTCTCCTCGCCTCAGGAGACAGAATCGAGACGGGCCCGTAGACTTTCTATTGAGCCTGTCTCCTGCAGCGTGAGACTACATGCCGCTGGAATGTGAGGAAAGCACCAACCGCCCCTAATATAGTACACCACATATATTCACATGTACCACTGATACATGCAGAAATACATTCTAATGTTAGGGAAGGAACGATGAGCGCCATATAAGTATTTGTCAGAGGTTGTTCTCTTTGTTGGTTTGTCAACCATCCAACAGAGGGGAGATGAGAGCAACCGCACTTCTTGCAATTTCATTAGTTTGGTAATTAGACAGAGCAGAACAAGATGTGAACGGAGTCTTCATGATCAGGCGTCCGTGTGACAGCTAGATATACCGTAATTTCTAGAAGTGTTTAGAACAAACACCTAATCCGTACTGCGGTGCTGCTCCTCAGCTACGTGACTGGTCGGGACAGAAAGGAACCTTTGTCACTTGTGGCCATGTGCATCATCATTGCTTGGTAGGAGGAGGCTTTCTACATTAATTATACTCGCAGCAACAGGTTTATATTTAACGAACCTGACGGCTGCAGGATTATCGGACGGTCTCAGAAAAGTCTATAAAACTTACCCGTAAGGATGGATTATTTTCTATCCCTATAAAACAAACGCTACGTTATTCTACCAGATTACATACAGATTTGGCACTGGTCTGAAATTGAACACCTGAGAGGAACATAAGAACTGTCAACATTATCCAGCCTTTTCCACTATTTAATTTTTTTTCTTCTGACCGTTAACAGGATTCTGGTTTATATCTTCTCTGAAGAGGAACTGTTCCCAGATCAAAGCAAGGAAGCTCTTCACTTAAAGACTTGTGGAGGAGGTAGCTCTTCCATCTCATCCGTTGAAAGGTTTAAAATGCCTTCTCAAGTTGCAGGCTGACATCTCCTCAACAAGAACGCTTCTGTCCCATTTGAAGTCCACGATCGAGAGGTTCAGCGAAAGCTTAGAATAGTATGTTTTATATGACACTTCCGACATCATCCAGAGATGGACTGGGAACTTAAAGTGGCTCTGGGAAAAAAAAGAAACTAAAAGTGGCCCCAATGTTGTAGGTGGGTCCAAATTGACAGAAGGTGGGGCAACACAAGTAGATGGGGCCAATATAAGTTGACAGGGTCAGTAATACCATAGTGCAGCACAGAATACTTCCCTACAAGCTGTCCCTCTGTGGTGGCCATCAATATCTGCCATGTTCTGTCCTCCAGTTTTCTCTAACATGGATATGGAGTAGTGGGGGCTTAAGAGATGAGATACAGCCACAACACCAAGTCAGCCTTCAGCATGCTGCCTGGACATCCTCTAATGATCCCTATAGTTCCCCCAGTAGTATGGACCTGGCCAGGAGCAGTGAGGAGGGCTCGGCCCACTGGAATAATTCCCTCTAGGGTCTATGGCCAATCCACCCCTGGACATCATCCATGAATTGGATGCTTCCCTTACATGGGAAACACTAATTACTTTTTGTCTTTAAAAGAACCAGGAAATCATTTTTCACACTTTTTGGTCCATTTTTCAACTGTAATAAATTTTCCGCACACTGTTGGAAAGGGGTTGTCCACTGGAACACACTGATGACACATCAATCATTCATGTGAAATACATAATAATTGAGCTCTGACTTCTAAACTGTGTCCCCCATTGGACATCCTTCACTGATATTAAAAGGGGTTTTATAGGAGTTGGATATTGATGACCTATCCTCAGGATAGGCCATCGGTATCTGATTAATGGAGGTCTGACTCTGGCACCCCTGCCGATCAGCTGTTTGAGTTGACCGCAACCATCCTGTGAGCGCCTAGCAGCTTACCAAGCACAGCTTTGCACATAGTATAGTGGCTGGGCTTGGTATTGCAGCTCAGAACCATTCAATGGGACTGAGCCGCGTCTAGGCCATGTGACCGATAAACATGACGTCATTGGCCTAGGAAAAGGCGGCGGTTTATTCAAACAGCTGATCGGCAGGGGTGCCAGGAATCAGATGCTGGCTGATCTGATATTGATGACTAGTGTTGAGCAAATCGAGCTTCGGATCCATGATCCGAAGTTGATTCACTCAAAACTTCGTTTTAATGCTCTTCTACGGAGACCATTCTCTATACAGCATTAAAATGTATGGCCTCCGGCGAGGTGAAATTTGTCATCACCCAAGTCTCTCGGCATTCGATTTTTAAACTTGAAAACCATTTTAAAAACAGGAATCCGAAGAAGACTTGGGATCCAAGTTTTTGAAATGGTTTTCAAGTTCTAAAATCGAAGTCTGAAGCTAGTCTCACTGGACTTCGGTGATAACGAATTTCCCTTGCCGGAGCCCATATGTTTGAATGCTGTACGGAGACGAATCTCCGTACAGCATTCAAAAAAAAGTTTTATGCAAATCGACTTCGGATCTATGATCCGAAGATGGCTTCACTCAACAATATTGATGACCTATCTTGAGGACAGGCCATCAATATCAAAATCCTCAAAACCCCCTTTTTCCCCCAGTTTTATGTAAATAGATTTTATCCACAGCATAATGTGGAGCAAGTGCCCATAATAACTAGTTAAATTACATCTTTCATTTTCTAAACGCCATCTGAAAAATAAGAGCTGGAATCTGATTGGCTGCTTGAGCCACTGCTCCACTTGTTCTCTGCACTAATTTTGATAAATTTTCCCTTTCTATTTTAATTCTTCACATGCTGTTTTTTTCATAACAGGGGTTGATCCATTAAAACAACTTATGCCCTATCCCAGGGATGGGCAAACTGCGGCTCTCCAGCTGTAAAACTACAAATCCCAATACCGGAAAAGAACTTATCAGTTTTATCCCCATGCATTCTGAATGGAAAGAAATCCGTTCAGGATGCATCAGGATGTCTTCAGTTCAGTCTTTTTTACTTTTCAGGTCGGAGATAATACCGCAGCACCCTATGGTTTTATCTCCGTCCAAAATTCCGGAACATTTGCCGGATCCGGCATTTTTTTCCCATTGACATGCAATAATGCCGGGTCCGGCCCAGAGTGTTCCGGCATTGTGGTCTGCGCATGCTCAGACTGCAAAAAATGTGAAAAAAATAAATGACGGATCCGTTTTTCCGGATGACACCGGAGAGTGACGGATCCGGCATTTCAATGCATTTATTATACGGATCAGGATCTTGATCCGTATGACAAATGCCATCAGTTTGCATGCGTTTTGACACATCCGGCAGACAGTTCCGGCGACGGAACTGCCTGCCGAAATCCTCTGCTGCAAGTGTGAAAGTACCCTTACAACAGCTGGAGAGCCGCAGTTTGCCCATCCCTGCCCTATCCAATAGGTTGCTATAATGGGACAACCCCTTAGAAAAACACTCCTGATTTCTTGCAGAAACAGCGCCACACCTGTCCACAGGCTGTGTGTAGTATTGCAGGTCAGAACCATTCACAAGGGTGCTAAGCTGCAATACTGAAACACCACTGTGGTCAGGTCTGGTGCGGTTTTTGGAAGAAATCTGGCATGTTTTTCTACTTTTGTACTACCTCTTTACACACCATTGGTATGTCTCCTATACTTCTTTGGAATTTGGTACATTTCCATGTGGACAGAGCCCGTGGGATGGATCCACTGGCACTTTGTGTGCTACCATACAATGAAACAAATGATAGTTACTCTTTAAAGGAGTTTTCCAAAACTTAACCCGGGCTCCCCGCGGCATCAGCGCTCGCAGTAGCGCAATGGTCTTCTTGAGCTTTACTTAGGCCATGTGACGATACGTTCATCGGTCACGTAGCCTATGCGCAGCTCAGCCCCATTTAAGTGAATGCAGCTGAGCTGCCATATCAAGCACAACCACTATACAATGTACAGTGCTCAACGGAGAAGACCACAGCACTCACAGGAGCACCGGGGCCTTCTGATCGGCGGGGGTCATGGGTGTCGGTACCCCACCGATCAGATACTGATATGTTAGAAATACATCAGTATTTAATGGCTATGTACATCTTCAGAGGCAATTTTTTTTTATTATTGCATTGAACTTATTTTGAGCTAAAAATAATTTTTTCAATTGCTCTTTATTAATAATATGGAATCCTTTTTTGTGTACAGAGCGGACATGCTCTACTAGCTGCCCGTGGATTTTCTGTCTTTTCTGGCATCTGGGGAGCTGAAGGGCTCCTTATCTCTGCTCTCTGACATTATAAACACTCATTATAGCTCAGCTCTTATCTTACTGATAAGAATGTGGCTTAAAGGGAACCTGTCACCATGATTTTGCACACAGAGCTGGGGACATGGGCTGCTAGATGGCCACTAGCACATCTGCAGTACCCAGGTCCCACAGCTCTCCGCGCTTTTATTGTGTTAAAAAAACCTTTTGAGTGATATGCAAATTACCTGATATGAGTCCTGTAGCCGGAGATGAGTCAAGCGTCAAGGAGCCCAGCACCGCCCCGCGTCCTCCGAATCTCCTCCTTGCTGGCTGACGTCACAGAGCTGGAGCGCCGAAATCTCGCGATGCGCGAGCTGGCGCATGCGTAGTTCGTTCCCTGTGCTGATGCCAGCACAGGGAATGAACATGATGCCGACACTGCGCATGCGCTAGCTCGCGCATCGCGAGATTTCGGCGCTCCAGCTGTGTGACGTCAGCCGGCAAGGAGGAGATTCGGAGGACGCGGGGCGGTGCTGGGCTCCTTGACGCTTGACTCATCTCCGGCTACAGGACTCATATCAGGTAATTTGCATATCACTCAAAAGGTTTTTTTAACACAATAAAAGCGCGGAGAGCTGTGGGACCTGGGTACTGCAGATGAGCTAGTGGCCATCTAGCAGCCCATGTCCCCAGCTCTGTGTGCAAAATCATGGTGACAGGTTCCCTTTAAATAAGTCTTTATGACCTCTTAGTAGCTTAGAGATAAGGTTTATTAGATGACCGATACAAAGTGAAAGTACCAGTCACACAGTTAGAAACACAGTCAACCCTTTGTGACAG
The DNA here is from genome assembly GCF_905171765.1 of Bufo bufo. Lineage (NCBI taxonomy): Eukaryota > Metazoa > Chordata > Amphibia > Anura > Bufonidae > Bufo > Bufo bufo. Next base: position 117,319,954 of record NC_053398.1, on the reverse strand, counting down.
AAGGGATCAATATTTTTTAATAAAAGCCAATTGAAAAAGTTTTTTTTTTTTTTTTTTTACATGCAATCATAAACAAAAATTGCCTCCAAAAGGTGCACATAGCCTTTAAATCTTGGAAAACCCTTTTAAGGCCCCGATCACCTGGTGAAATTTGCCTTTGGAATTTTGTCACGGACACTATTTTGGTGTCTGCCTCCAACTGTTTTCAATAGGGTTTGAAGCTGTGACCACACCATGAAAAGACACGTCCCCTTATGGTGCGGTGTGGACGCAGAATGTGTCCGCTCGTGGTTTAGCTCTATTCAGTGGTGCCAAGCGCTTTAGCGATATCCAGAGTGACCAAATGTGGCAGAAACGGTTGAGGGTATACGTGGATTTTGACAGACCCTTATGATTACCACACGCTTCTTTACTTATCACTCTTGGAACAGAAGTGCTTCTCATGAGTGTAACGTCTTCCATGACGGTGAACTAATAAAAGATCCCACCAGTGAGGGTCCATGAGGTGGGACCTGTACCAGTGCCAGCATAAGAGCCGTGGTACTGGCCGTGAGCCCTTCATTTTGACAATTTGGGAGGTTTCAACTCAAACATCTTTCTTAATCCATACAAATGATACTCTTAAAAAAAAAAAAAATAATAATGAGAAAACACGGGTGTAATGTGAGTATTTTTTATTTTTTATTAAAACACGCTCTTTAAGACGGACAGACTTTGGTGTGGACCTCTTTAGAAATATTTCAAGTTTCAAATTAGACTGAACATTACAGCGATTTCTCTAACATACACAAAAAGTCAGTTTACAACTTATTCCCACATATAGAAAAACACGCTCAGTACAAAGGATGTCTAAATAGTAAGGGTACTTTCACACTTGCGTTGTTGGATTCCGGCAGGCAAACTGTATGCAAACGCATGTAATTTTTTCTGACTGATCAGGCATTTTTCAGACTAATCAGTCAGAAAAATGCATTGCAATACCGGATCCGTTTTTCCAGTGTCATCAGGCAAAACGTATCCGGTATTTATTTTTTTCTCATTTTTAAAGGTCTGCGCATGCGCAGACCAGAAGGACGGATCCGGCCTTCCGGTATTTTGAATGCCGGATCCGGCACTAATACATTCCTATGGAAAAAAATGCCGGATCCAGTATTCAGGTAAGTCTTCAGTTTTTTTCGCCTGAGATAAAACCGTAGCATGCTACGGTTTTCTCTTTTGCCTGATCAGTCAAAATGACTGAACTGAAGACATCCTGAACGGATTACTCTCCATTCAGAATGCATAGGGATATACCTGATCAGTTCTTTTCCGGTATAGAGCCCCTGTGACGGAACTCTATGCTGGAAAAGAAAAACGCTAGTGTGAAAGTAGCCTAACACTCTCAATAGTGATCGGACATGCCCGGCATACGACGGAGCTTTCAAGAATCGTACGACTTTATTAAAGTGCTGCATATATACAGTAGGCTTGTGCATTACACTAATGGGTTGTATTGTTCGAACTTGATCGATCACAGAGAAGTTCAAGGAACAGGTCAGGACACAATACAGAAGTGACACATTTACACTTGGACCTTGGAAAGTGGATCAGAGGTGGAATGACCATGCTGGAGATGGCAGCGGCAGTCCTCTGAATGGAGCAGCAGTGGACAGGCGTGGCTACTGCTTCAGTCAAACAGTGGCACAAGCCACTAGTTCTCCCGATTGGTGAGGGTTGCCTACTTCACCACCATGTTAAAAGGAGATAAGCGTTGCTTTTGGGAAAACCCCTTTAAATTGACTGCAGACGTATCTCTAAATCGCTCTGTCCCATTAAGACAACTTACCCCCATCCACAGGATAGGAGATAAGTGTCTGATGGGTGGTGATCACATGCTCCACTGTTGGAATGCAATGGTGGCCATGCATACGTGCTCCATAGGGGTGCCGGAGAAAGCCAAGCGCTTGTACTCTGTTATCTCCATAGAGTCCCGTAGAGTTGAATGGAGCAACAGACATGCTGCTTCAGACAAGCCAGAGGAATGGGCCCCTCTTATTGTGACTGGCAGGAGCACCTTTGATCAGACACCCCTTTAACACACCGTATACATGAGCCCTTACATCAGACACAAGATAGCAATAAAATGGTCGGAATTCCCGACAAATGCAACACAACCGTCCTGCTCTGATCTTCAGATGCATTTTATTTACATGACATAATAAAGATGGATGACAGTAAGTATGTGGTCACTTTGCTTAAAAAAAATTAGATAAAATTTACTAAATATACAGAAGATAAAACATTACAGCGCAGTACGGATCTGGTACCCTACAGCGTCCACCAAGGGAAAGAGTTATGCCATGTTGACTCCCTGACCACAGCATGCCAGATGTGCTGGGGGTCATTCACTAGAAATGGCGCAAACAAAAGTGAACTTATCGTCGGTCAAATCTCAGCTGTTATTTCTGGTAAACACCAGAAGATGAAGCCTCGATTTGATCGGTCATCTCCTATGACTGCACCGGTTCCAAAAAAAAGCCTCCGCAATAATGTAACCCTGGATGCTGCATAAAATAAGGAATATTTGTGCAGCCCAAAAAGTGTAAATACGAGATAAATCCTGCAATATAGGTTAAGGCTGGGGCTAGGACTAGATTCTCTGTGCCAATGTCATAGGATTAGGCGATGTGCCTTTAAAGGTTACCTTTTATTATTGCATTGTACTCATTTTGAGCTAAAAATCTTTTTTCAAATTGGTATTAAAAAGCCTGTCAAATGGTTAACCGTTTTTCTAGCTGTGTGAATGGAACTTTCACTATGTGCCGTCATCTAATAACCATTATCTTTAAACTACCAAAAGGTCATTAACACTTATTTAAAGGGGTTGTCCCACAAAAAATATTCTAGTTTTCAAACCAGCACCTCGATCTGAATACTTTTGTAATTGCATGTAATTAAAAATTTTGTATAGCTGCTGAGTTATTCAATAAAATGTTTCCGTATAGTGCCACTTAATTTCTTTGACCTGCTCACTGAGATGGCCGCACATGCTCAGTTTCATCTTTCCAACTGCCTCCTGAGCTGTGATAGGCAGAGCATGGACACGCCCCCGAGCTACAGCAGAAAAGACACTCCCCCTGAGCTACCAGCTTGATGTAAATCTAGCAGAGCAATGAATGGGGAGATCTCTGGACCCATGAGAGGTACAGGGCTGGTTCTAGCTTTGTTAGAAAGAGATTGTCATGTACTATATGATTATCATTGTTATTATTCATGGGATAACCCCTTTCAACCATATGCGTATCAGTAAGATAAGAATTGAGCTACAATTAGTGTTTAAAAGGTCAGAGAAAAGGAGCCATCAGCTGAGCTGCCTGACGGAGCAGAGAGAAAATACAGATCCTCCGAGTAGATAAACTCAAAGGAAAAATGGCTCATCATTTTTAATAAAGTCGAATTGAAAAAAATATTCTTAGCTCAAAATCAGTACAATGCAATAAAAAATAAAAAAAATGCCCCCCAAAGATGTACATAGCCTTTAAATATTTCTCTGCAGTGGTCACCATGACAGTCAGGCCTGCAGAGCGTTGTGCCTACCATTCCCTACAACTGCATGTGATGCCACATGGTGTCCCTCTACCTCAGCAATACAGTATCTGATGGAAGTGGTTGTCATGGAGCTGTAAAATAGCCGTAGGCATCAGCCCTAAAGGCAGGTGAATGGCAGCCATTTTGTGGTTTCAAACCACAACATTCACACAAAAGTACCGCACACCCATTAGATACAAGGCGATAGGCACGGCGGAGGACAAATGTAAACGTAAACACATCACAAATAAACAACAACCAAATTTCTGCGTTTTACACAAGTTTTATGACTCCTTTGCCATTTTGAGACAGGGAATGTGGATGAGAGCTGTAAAATGCGCCAAATAAAGAAAGCCGGGCATAAGGAAAAAGGTCTACCAGAGCTAGTTCATTTATCATGCCACGGGTGCCATTTTGGTACAATTCGTTCAATGTTCACCACTATATAACAAGCAGGGCCTTGTATACAGGAATGGTCGAAGCCAGACATGTCTTTTTTTTTTTCAGACAACTATGTAAAGTGGTCCATGGTCGTGTGAGGTAAAATGACGGACTAAACAGATGGTGCTCATTATTTCTAAGGAACCATAAAAGAAGCAGACTCAAATATTGGCTTAGCCGGCAAAATGTCTCCCTTATGAATAAAACCTAAACAGCAGAAGGCCTCGCGCATCACCAACTGAAAAAAACACCTTACTGTCCATGGCAACCAATCAGAATTCAGCTTTCATTTCATACCCTGCACTCACGCTGGTAAAACGTGGTCTCTGACTGGTTGCCATAGGCAACAAGCTTTCTTCATCATGTTAATTAATGAGGCTCTCAGCATCTCAGCCATTAAACATAGAAAAAAAAAAAGTTCTAAGCTTGTCTGCGTGCCGTGTTTGTGTTCGATAGAGCTATCGAGCAACTTTACCTCACAAAAATGGTTAAAACAAGCTTAATGTCTATCAAATACTGATTTCCTCATGTTCTTCAGAAGCTCCTGTTCTGCGGAGCGTCGTGTTTGTTCCCGTCCACCCTGTCTGTATGTACAGGGCGCCATCTGATCTCTCGTCAGAAATCCCCCATCTCCATGGAGACTCAAAAAGAACAATTTAATCGTCGGCAACACACAAAATACAAACTGCTTCTTCCATGTGAGGCAAACAGAGCCCTGTACAAAGAAGCATGTCGCCACGGGTCAGCTGCGGATTGTATAAAGTAAATGGAGTACCCGCAACTTATGGGAAACGCGTCTCAGGCGTCACCACAAATGTACGAAACTTGGACCCTCCCGCGGCATTGACATCCGCCAAGCGCAACAGACCTTGATACCTGTGCACACCTATGGTAGCTTCTTCCCGCTAATACTAAGTGCATAATACTGAGAGCTTAAGAGTGTTTGCGCCCTGGGCTGTAGTATGTTGACTTTTAAGAAAAGAAAAATTGGAACGACTCGCCAACCTGTCAGAGGCGGTGACAGAATCCTGGCAGAGGTGCCCACTGTGAAATGCACCAACCACGGCACTACCCTTTCAATGCTGTATATCAGGAGACATATTACAGGGAATCTAATATATATATTTTTTTAATAGGGTTGTCCCACGAAAAGTATTCTACAGTTTTCAAACCAGCCCCTGGATCTGAATACTTTTGTAATTGCATGTAATTAAAAATGTAGCCTAGCTACTGAGTGATTCAATAAAATGTATCTGTATAGCGCCACCTGCTGTTTGTTTGTATTCTTATTTCTTTGTCCCGCTCACCGAGATGGTCGCACATGCCCAGTTCCATCCTTCAGCTTTCTCCTGAGCTTTGATCGGGAGAGAGCTGCAGCGGCAGAAAGGACACGCCCCCGGAGCTGCAGCAGAAAATATACCCCCCCCCCCCACCCGGAGCTGCCAGCTTGATATAAATCTAGCAGAGCAATGCATGTGAAGATCTCTGGACCCATGTGAGGTTTAAGGCTGGTTCTAGCTTTGTTAGAAAGAGACAGCAGTGTACTATATGATGTCCGATTTTAATTTTTTACATTAGAATTAAAAATATAGGCTTAAAAACGTCAATTTCGCTGCCATTTTTGGGTTCTATTTTTGTGCAATTTTCTCTATACGCTTTATAGGATTTTGGGGGCAGCCATTCAGTTCACTTTCTACAGCAACAGTTGCAAAGTTTGGTTTAGGTCTCATGCACATGGCCGCATTTTTCATCTGTGCGCTTTGTGGATATCACGCTGACCCAGTCATTTCTATGGGGCCATGCACACATCTGTATTTGAGGATCCGAGGGGGGCGTTCGGCAAATTACAGAACATGACATATTCCGGTTCGCACTGCGAATGAGAATAGCCCTTTCTGTTAATGCGAGTTAGAAAAACGATAGAATGCACACAGGAAGTATCCATATTTTACAGATCCATTGCGAACTATGGTTTTTAGCAGCTATTTTCATGTAGTTGCTTACCTCCTGTATGTAGCACTTCCTGTTCCTGTATCCAACCAAATCCATGATGCACTTCTTGTCACATCTCCAGGCCCAGCTAGTCACATAGACACTCCCCCTATCACTGCCCCGCCCATGGACATCACAGGAAGTAAGAAAGATCTGCATGGACACGGTCATGTGACCACAGCCCAGAACGGGAGACAGCAGCAATAAGGGTAAGAAGAAATACATTACAAAATGACAGCGACCTTCATAAAGGGTTATTGTTAAAGAGGACCTTTCATCAGAATCAAGTATGTAAACTGAATATACATACATGGAGAGCGGCGCCCAGGGATCCCCCTGCACTTACTATTATCCCCGGGCGCCGCTCCGTTCTCCGGTGATAGCCTCCGGTAAAGTCATAGTTAGGCTCCACCCATTTGAGCCTGCCGGCGTCTCATTCTCCTATGCTGTAGCGCTGGCCAATCGCAGCGCTCAGCTCATAGCATTGCTAAGAGCTGAGCGCTGCGATTGGCCAGCGCTACAGCATAGGAGAAGGAGACGCCGGCAGGCTCAAATGGGTGGAGCCTAACTATGACTTTACCGGAGGCTATCACCGGAGAACGGAGCGGCGCCCGGGGATAATAGTAAGTGCAGGGGGGTCCCTGGGCGCCGCTCTCCATGTATGTATATTCAGTTTACATACTTGATTCTGATGAAAGGTCCTCTTTAAGGATGTTGATGCAAACTGAAAAAACACTTTAAACAGAAGAAAAAAAAAAAAACACCCATATGGGCGAACATATCTAAACGTGCATCGGCTTTCCATAGTCCCTAAAATGCACCTCCCAAATCTGAACCAATTAGGGAAGACGAATTTTAAAAAGGTATATCCCTGTGATGGCTAACCTCCGGCACTCCAGCTGTGGTAAAACTACAACTCCCAAGATGCACTTGCTTGGCTGTTCTCAGAACTCCACAGAAATGAATGGAGCATGCTGGGAGTTGTAGTTTGCACACAGCTGGAGTGCCGGAGGTTAGCCATCACTGGTATATACTGTATTTAGGAAGATTGTGATCTAAAATGAGATACCCTCCGATTCTGGGTGAAAACGGTGGTATGTCTGGGTTCAGCTCTGAACCCCTTTAATGGAAACAGGATGAGAAGTAAGGTAAGGGCACTTAAAGGGGTATTAAAGTTATTCTAAATTTATTCGCAACTGAATCGAATTTGAAGAAATTCCCTCATTACGAATTATTGCCTACCCCCGATTGCACTAATATTCTCATCTTTTTTTTTGTTAAAGGGTTTATCCCATGAATAATGTAAAAATAAAAATCAGACCTCATGACAATCTCTTTCTAACAAAGCCAGAACCAGCCCCGTACCTCACATGGGTCCAGAGATCTCCCCATTCATTGCTCCAATTGTTCTGCTAGATTTATTTCAATCTGGTCGCTCATGGGGCGTGTCCTCTCTGCTGGTGGTAGCTGAAGGATGGAAAAAAAGCGAGCAGCAGGTGGCGCTATACAGATTGATTTTCTATACTACATTTTTAATTACAGGCAATTAGAAAAGTATTCAGGTGCTGGTTTGCTACATGTAGAATATTTTTCGTGGGACAACCCCTCTAAAGTCATGGAGACTACAGCCTCTTGCTGGACGAGCAGTGTTTGAATTCTGAATGCCAACGGAGCAGCGGGGTCTCCATAAAATTACAAGCTTTGACGCCACTCTTCTAAAAATACAGTCGTAAGCAAACAGGTCTGAGAAGTTTTAGATAAGTGGAGTCTCAGAGTAAAATGTGGAGCTATTTTTGACCAAGTTATCTCTAAAGTAAAGGAATGACACAATGGAAAATCCTAGATTCTGCTGACTAACCCATCCCGATAAGAGGCATATGGTATAGAAAAGGGAGACGTGATATCATGGCTCGGGGGTGGCAGAACCAAGACATCCGTGTGTCTGTCCTGCAAATTATACAACGTGTCCTATTCTTGCCTGTTTAGTGGACAAGAAAAGCCATTTCTACTACTGTGCCGGAGAAAAATGCGGTATGCACGTGGGGCAAAATCCGTATTTTGCGGATCCTCAGGTCGTGTGCCTAATAAGAATGCATCAAGCACATGTCTACATATTTGAGCTTTACTGTGAAATGTGGTTGCCCTAAAACTGTGGCATTACAGCAACCTCTATAAGTTTCTCTATTGAGGAAAAAAAAATATGTTGAAATTCTTGAGACTGTCATAAATGGCGCACGGCTTTTACCTCTCATAGGAAAAAAATAATCTATAAGGCCCCTATTTACCGTGGTACAGTTATGGTTAAAGGGCTTGTCCCATGACAACAACTTATCCTCTATCCACAGTATAAGGTCTCTTGCACACGAACGTATTTTCTTTCCATGTCCGTTTTGCGGACCGTAGGCGGAACTATAAAAAAAACTGACATTAATACGTGTGCATTCCGTTTCCGTTCCACAAAAAAATAAAACATATCCTATTATTGTCTGCGTTACGGACAAGGATAGGACTGTTCTATGAAGGGCCAGCTGTTCCGTTCTGCAAAATACGGAATGCACATGGAAGTCATCTGTTTTTTTTTTTTGCGGAACTGTTTTTTGCGGGCCGCAAAATACATACGGTCGTGTGCAAGAGGCCTAAGGTATAAGCATCCGATCATCAGGGGTCTGACCGCTGGGTCCACCGCTAGTCACCAGAACTGGTGCAGTGTTCCACCATTTGAATGGAGCAGCAGACATGAACGAACATGTTCATGTCTGCTCAACAGCCCCATAGAGTTGAATGGCACATACTTGTTCACCGCTTCATTCGAACAGGGGGCCCCCAGCGTTCAGACACATCCCCTATCCTGTGGATAGGGGATATATTGTTGTAATGGAACAACCCCTTTAACAAACAACTTATCTTCTCACTGGCCACTGACAGAGTGGAATGGAGCCCATGGCACTCAACCATGTGGCAGATCCCCTAGGCACATACTTTAGAATTACTCCTGGTTGTATGTAGAGCAATTCTGATTCCACCATTATATTAAAAGTAAGTCTGTCAGCAGTTCCGACCCCAAAAAACTGCTGACAGCACTATATAGGTGACTGGGGAGGCAGCATATATATACCTGGGTTGATCATCATGCAGGTTGACTGACCAAGAAATCGTACTTTTAGGCCCCTTGCAGACGAGCGTTCCTCCCGCAGCGAGTCCGCATCGCAGCATCCGGCCTGACCTCCCGGCTCTGCCAGGGGTCACATAGCATTATATTGATTTATGATGCTATGTAACCCTTACAGTTCTGGAATGTATTGGATAACACTGGCATAATGCTGCGATGCGGACTCTCTGAGGGAGGAACGCCGGTCTGCAAGGGGCCTTAATCCCCCAGGCACCGTGATCACAAGTGCCTTGGAGAGGCCCCTTCCCCTGCTCTGTAGTCGACTGACTCCGTGCAGAGCGCACAGGACACTGCCTCCATTGCACCTGTGACATGTAACAATTTAAGGGAGTTCAAAGCTGCGTGACTATCACCCCAGATATTCTGATGCCCATGGTCACCTACGCAGTGCTGTCAGAAGTTTTGAGGTGTTCGAACTGCTGACAGACTCCTTTGCCCGGAGAAACGGTAACACACTTGTCCATGGACCATGACTGGTATCACAGTTAGACCTTATTCGAGTGACTGTGGCTGAGGAGGAACATCAGACATAATCTATGGACAACAGTAATTCAAGAACACCTAGTCTGTTAAAAAAAAAACGAAAAAAAAAAAAGGATGTATAATTTTTCTAGTTTCGACCAAATTATGACTGAATAAGCTCCCTTAAAAACACACCAAGGAGGTGTACGGTTGGGGGAATTTTCTAACACATAACATTATTAATTAAGTGCCTGTCACAGACTGAGGTGACAGCGATGCCTACCTAAAAAAAAAAAAAACGCCCTTCAGCCTCGTGCCTCATCAATGGGCACATTGTTTGGTGTTCGGGTTAAAGAAATATTTGTTGCCTTGTAGTCCTTCCCAGCAACAATGAATAGGCCTTTGGGAGGATGGAGCTATGCTACGCTGTCTCCCGTCTGTTTCCAACCTTTTGTAATCCTACAGAATCATGTTTGTTGTACAATCTGGCAGGGAGACAAGGAAAGCAACATCACCAGCGCGGAGAGAATAGAAAAGTACAAACAGCAACGAGCCTATGTGCCGAAGACAGAATGGAGGCACTGTATACGACACATCCCGGACCAGGCGCTGTATACTGCCAACCTAACATCTAACTGGAACACCTCCAGACCTCCCTTTATACCAGTCTGTTCACATTACACACCTATGGTAGGTGCTGGGATTCTCCTCCGGTTTGACCTCATCTACCCCTTGTGGTCATCTCAGCCCCTATGGGGCTACAATTTTGTTACGCAGTCACCCAGGCTTTATTGAAATCCATATCCCCCTCTAACCTCCCCTTCTTGCTCTTCAGTTTTTTAAAACCAATCACCAGAGAGTTAAAGGGGTATTCCCATCTCGCTAGGGTATGCCCATCCATGTCATACAGGTGCAGGTCCCACGTCTAGGACAGAATGGGACCACCAAAGTGAACGCGGCCACCCTCCATTCACCACTAACAATAAAACCATATTCCAAAGGAAGCCTAAGGAATGTAAAGCTAATTCTATTTTCTAAACTGGGAATCGTGCTAACAGTGATCTGCTACCTGAACATCAATCTGGTTGAAGCAAGAGCAGCTTACAGTGGCTGTCCACACAACGTAGGTAAGTGTCTGTTATCAGACGTCCTGGTCCCCACCCCGATACGTGGCATGACCGTGGATTATTCCCTTCTCCCTCTGTCAGTGGCTTATCTTCCTTGAGAACAAAAAATTGGGCATGCTGAAATTCAGCATGCCCAACACGTGCCATCGGGGGACCACACACACACACATTAGAACAGGGATCGGCATCTTCTGGCACTCCAGCGGCTGTGAAACTACAACTCCCAACATGCTCACTTGCCCGGTTGTTCTTGCAACTCCCACCTCAGGATAGGACATCAGTACCCGGCTATCATTACAAGAAAGACTGAATAATGCCTCTTGCATACAACCACATGATTTTGCGGTCCGTTTTAAACTGATCATTTTATTTATTTTTTTGTTTCAGTAGTGTTTCCGTTCTGTTTTTCCGTTTGTGATCCATTTTTTTGCAGATTGCAAACGGAAACGGAAGCATACAATAAGTACATAAAAAAATTGGGCTTGGCATAAAATTTTCAATAGATGGTTCCGCAAAAAAAAAAAGGGAACGGATACGAAAGACATACGGATGCATTCCGTAAGCATTGCATTTTTTTTGCGGAACCATTGACTTGAATGGAGCCACGGAACGTGATTTGCGGACAATAATAGGACACGTTCTATAATTGAACGGAAATACGGAAACGGAATGCATACGGAGTACCTTAGTTTTTTTTTTTTTGCAGATCCATTGAGAGGAATGGTTCCGTATACGGTACGCAAAAAAAAAAAAAAACGTTCCTGTGCAAGAGGCCCAAGTATACCATCAAAATAACCTAAATAAGTTAACTACTGTGCATGTGCGGCTGAGTACTAAAGTGGGGTAAATTAGATAGCATTTCAAAGGGTTGTCCCATCTGGACATTCATGGCATATCTGGGACCCACACCGATCTTAAAAATGGGTGCTGCCCTGAATGGAGAGCAGGTGCCCTCTCTGTTCTCTGCTATGAGACTTCGGAAAAATAGCAGAGCGAACGGAAGTCCCATAGCAATGAACGAAGAGGAAACGACGCACGCACAGTCACCCTTCCATTCATGGGACTAGAGAAAGCTGCACATTCACGCCTTGCTCTCCAGATCGGAAAGAGTTCGAAACGTGAGACCTGCACCTATCGAATATTGATGGGACAACCCTTTTAAAAGACAATCTCTGAGACCTTCTCCTATCTTAAAAAAGGGGTCCTGCCGTGAATGGAGAGCAAGCTGTGCATGTGCCATAGCAGGAGGGGTAGCCACGTGTGTGGTGTCCTTTCCTCCTCTCCTTTTACTGCTATGGGACCTCTGAAAAAAAAAGCGAAAGCGCTCGCTCAGCTGTTTGTAAGTGGACTCCACGAAGGAGCAGCGTGCTCTCCATTTATGGTGAAGCAGGAGCCAGAAGTGGGGCCCGCACCTATCGGACGTTTATGGCAAATCTTCTCGCTATGCCATAGTGGGCCAGAAGGGTCCAAGTAAATTTCATTTTCTTGGGTTTCACGATTATTTATTTTCCTGAAAGTCTCTAATTCCATGTTTAACACAGAATTTAGCCACAGGCTTAAAAAACAAAAAATACAGAAACCAGCAGGACACGTATCACAAATAAGAATGCAACCCCACCAGTTCTGTTCCTGCTGCTTTCGATAAAATATATCATCAGGTATGGGAGTGGAATAAGAATGTGCCCGGAGATCAGGACTGTGACGGGACTTGTCTTATGTGCAGCTGGAAGGAAGTGAAATCCATCATAAAACTCGCACATAGAATAAAATCAGACCGACATACTTCTCAAACTAGGCCAATTTGAAAAAATGGAAGTGGCCGAAAAGTTAAAGGGTTTGTCTGCTTTCTGGCAAAATTTCAGAAATGCTGTATAATAGTAATTTTTTTTTTTTTACTAAAACACTTCAACACTTCAGGGCTTACCTCAGCCCACACGGTGAAGGATACTTTCCCAAGATGGCTGTGGCTGCACTGTGTGTCCTCGCTAGCTGAACTCAACCAGCCCGCTGACTACATCCCTTTAATGCAAATGATGTACATGTATGCTATTTTGAGTTCAGGGGTTAAAAAGTCAGAGACACACATGTTGCCCCTAGAAGTCTATTGATAGGGTTAAGGAAGGAGAAGCTGTTAGAGGGAGAAAGAGGCCTTTTTTTTTTTTAAATATTACATTCATCTGTACTATTTTTTGTCCCTGGTAAGGCATCTGATACCTTCCTGTCATACTGAGCGGCTATTGTTCGGGATTTTCTGAGGCTTGGCAAAACATTACGAGCGTATCATTGACATAGTAATCCTATGAATGTTTAGTTTGGAAAACCAAACAATAACAATAACCCTGGCATATTACCTCGCCGTCTTCCAGCTTGCATGCTGCAGGTCGGTCATGAGAATATTTTGAAACAGAATAATAATTTTTAAAAAAATTTAAAAATAAAAAAAACACACAAAAGAACCATTAACCGCCCAAGAGTCAAAATCGCCGTATCAACCGGTAAAGCAGAAGTAAAATTAATGCGACACCGTAGGGCCCCTCGCAAACTCAGGGCTCGTCCACATTTTCCGTGGACAGCACATGTACCCATTGATTTAGATGTGTCTGTTCACATTGCAGTATTTTTTTTTATTGACCGTGGGTCAGACATGCACTACTTTGATCCGTGATGCGGACCAAGCACGCCCATTGAAGCCTATGGGTCCATGAAAATCATGGACACCACATGGATGGCATCCGTTTTTCACGGAAGACAGATAGTAAATGCTCTCGAAATCAATTTTCAGCTGAGCAACGTCCGCGAATGACAGATGACATCACGGATTTGACACTGACACGGAGATGTGGACGAGGCCTTGAGGCTCATGTGTCTCTCAGTATATGTGACTTGTGCTTATAGACAGCAGCTAATTGGAGGAGGTAAAGTAGCAGCAGTTAAGCTGTGTGAACCAATGATTAGAGAAGAGGCGTGGCTCAGACTACCACAGACTCCCTGTAGGCACTGGAGCTAAACTAGAGTCACTCACAGATTATGGCTCTGCCCTAATGAGGTGGAGCTAAAAAGAAGCAAGTATTTAGGAAAATGAATAGTAGGTAAACATCCCTTATCAGTACTGACTTGCATAGCATTTTTCAGCTGATGCCTGGACAGTCACTTTAAAGAGGTATTCCCATCACAGACAATGGGGGCATATCGATAGGATATGCCCCCATTGTCCGATAGGTGCGGATCCCACCTCTGGGACTCGCACCCACAATGAGAACGGAGCGGGGAGAGCTGTGGCTAGAGGACGCCGGATTTCCCAGGGTCCGTCCACCACAAAGCGCTGCTCCCATAGAGGTGAATGGGAGCGCACCGCGCACGCGTGGCCCCTGCTCCCATTCATTTCTATGGGGCAGACGGAAATAGCCGAGCCAGCGCTCTGCTATTTTCGGCGGCCCCATAGAAATGAATGGAGGGCGGCTGTGCATGTGCGGTGCGCCCTCTGTTCATTTCCCAGCTCCGTTCTCATTTTAGGTGGGACCCACACCTATCAGACAATGGGGGCATATCCTAACGATATGCCCCCATTGTCTAAGATGGGAATACCCCTTTAAGATAAAAGTGGTGAAAAGAGCATACAAAATTACAAGTACAATGGCCTTCAAATTTGAAGTTGTCAACTTAAAGGGTTAAAAAAATGTCCTGTGGACAAAGAACAGGGGTCCTGGGAGTCACAGTCACTGAATGCTGGGGGGGATGAGCTTGACCGCGGCTGTATTGTGTGGTGTAGAGAAATGGGGGGAGACAGGTTGTATGCAGAGGGAAAATAATATTCTTTTGTTTTTATTTTAAAAGATATATATTCATTTTTTATCCTTAAAATGCTACTGCTGTTTCCATCTACATGGCTTACAATATTTTAGGATATTTTACAGAAAATGCATATTCATAAAAAATAAAAAAATATTTTCTGTATTAAATCCTAAAATACGGTAAATGGCTTTTTCTGAGGATACGTTAGTGAGCGGCTTTAGAATACATTTTTTATTTTCCTGCTAGGGGAGGAATAACGTTACCGGATATGGAGCCCCCTGGTGTCCAGTAGCTCAGACCCACAAATAGACTCATTCCACCACTTGCGTACAAGTGGATTCAGGCAGTGAACCCATTAGATAGATGTTCAGGGAGGGAATCAAAAGAACTCAGCAGGGGGCGCAATAACAAGCATTTAACAGCCATGCAAGGGGTGAATTCTACATGTAACGAGCAGATTTTGCTGTGGATTTTACTCTGGTCGTCTCGTCTGTCTCCTAGCGATATGTCACCAATGGCAGATAGGTATAGGTGCCAGAGGTGGGACCTGCACCTATCTTTCAGAAAGGGACCCCCAAAGTGAGCGGAGAGCAGCTGTGCATGCACGGCCACCATGAATTTATTTCTATGGGACCGCCAAAAACAGCAGCGCACGATTGCTCAGCTATTTTTGGAATTTTCATTGAAATTAATGGAGAGCATACGAGGAGCGCGCTCATTCACTTTCGGGGGCCTGTTTTAGAGAAAGCTGAGGGTCCCACATTAATCGTTGGTCGACGCATATGTCAGTGGTCTTGTGGAGGGACGCATACTTATTTGCTCCCCGCTGGTGGGTTCTGGCTCTTTCAGTCTCTCTCTGCTGCAATTTACTCCTGTTTGTCAACATTCAGTTCGACATGGGTCATGTATGCGGCTGCTGCGGTGATATGTCTCCTATGTATCACGTCAATAGTCAGTGTCATGTCAAAGTGACCAGAGCACGGCGGGGGAGGATCGAAGGAACCGTAACCCGACAGCAGGTCTGGCAGCGTTTGGGGGGGGGACGCAGGGTATACAAAACAAGGTGCACCAGAATTTCTGCCACAGGACAAACAGCAGGGGGCGCTACCAGAGAGGAAAATATAAAATACATAAAATTAAAAAAAACTAACATTATTTTATTGCTTATACATTGCAATAATCCTTTTTTTTTTTAAATGCCCTATATATTGCACAGTAATACTTTTCGTGGGATAACCCCTTCAATAACGATTTGCTCCCAAAGAGTATCGTTCTGCTCGCTGGAATACAAGATGCCTTAAACTTTGTGATTTATCAGTAAAATAAAACAAAAACCGTTGCAAAGAATAAGTCAAAGTTTGACAAAACAATCATAAAAATAAATGAGGTAAAATCCCATAAAAAAAAACACATTAAAATTAATAAATTCTAAACCCTTAGCACCCCTTCCCCATGTTCAAGGAGAACTCCAAGAAAAGCCACTTTAAAATACTGTTTCTGTGTCAAGCTGAAACAGCAGGCCTCCTCTGACAAGATATCGTGCCCCCATGACAACACTCCCTGCCCATCAGCTCAGTGTTATCACAGGGACACTAACTCATCTGGAACATGTAAGAAAAGACCTGAGGGTCGAAGCCCCTGTAACCACACTGGGTCACTGAGGAGAAGATAGTAAAATAATAATTACATTTTAGAGTCTTACTGTTTAGAGTTCTCCTTTAAGCATAGGTTTAAGACAAAATATGACGCTCTCCTTTAAGGCAAGCAAGGTACCACTGCCAAAGCACATAAGATTGTCTCTTCTCTTAGTGTCAATATCTTTCCTCCCCGGTATTTTGCATATTAAAGCTTGTTAGTTTAGTTAGTACATTGCCTCATGCTTTTAAACTAATCACCAAACCCCGGAAAGCATAAAGCAATGTGATACATAGGTATTAATATAGACATAATTCATAAGGATCCCAACACCCCAGCCATTATACGTTCTGCATGGAGTATCACTCTTACTCCAGGTCTACATACCAGCTGTATGTGAAGGCTGCGTCACGGCAGGTGCCATATTTTTTTTATATTTTTTGCACCGACTATCGTTTGCCATTTTACCCCCATAGTGAAGCAACTGGGCCGTTGTCGTGCAGTCTTTAGCAGCGGATCATCAAGTTGGGACTCTGATGCGAAAGAGTCCTTGCTGCAGTTGGAGTCGGAAAAGTCGGCAGTTGGCAATGCGCAGCGCTGCGCATCCTGTGCGTCGGAGGTCGGATGGGAATAAAGGCTTGGTGTGATGCCAGGTGCCGGTGCTCCTCTTAAACTCTCTTACATAGTCGTAACTTGTACCTGACAACATAAATAGTGGTTAGATAAAGTGAACATTTAAGGGTCTAGAGATGAGCAGATCTATTATGGAAAATCAAATTCATTCAAAATCAGCCTCCCGGAGCACCGAGGTCCTAGCCCCACTCCTCAGGAGACTCCCCACTCCCCCTTGAACGACAGGGCCGGACATCTCACCTGTCCCTGTCAATCTCGCACCTGCGCCGTGGCTCCGAATATGGGCGCAAGTGCAGATGATCTGTTACAGCTACCTGATCAACGCAGATACAGACTTTGGGTACACCTGGAAGTGGAGGTGGCACTCCTCTGTCCAAAGAGACTTCTATGATTAAATGAACCCCTTGAAGGGGGTTGTCCATTAGGGAAAACATTTTTCAATAAGTGTGAACTCACAGTAAGTTAAAAAAAAAAAAAAAAGTATTAATGCTCCTCTGCCACTCCGATTCCAATCCTTACCAGATCCCTGATTATCTCTACTTCCTGGTCCTATGTGGACACACAGGAAATGCCTGCTCAGCCAATCACTGGCTGAGGCAGGTCACCAATCTGACCCGTGATTGGCTGAGCATGCATTTCCTGTGTGCAGACAAGTGACCAGGAAGGCCAATGGTCACCTTTTAGACATCAGAATGGAAGCAGTAATGGGATCAATGAGGTATTAATTCTTTTATTTTTTTTAACCCATTCCTAGTCCTTTGCAAAAAAAAAAAAAAAAAAACAGGGTGGATAATCTATGATTTAAAAAAATAATAATAATTAAAAAAATCTGATTTTTTTTATTTAAATCAGATTTTATTTAAAATGCTTTTTGAGGAAAATATATTACCATCCAAAAGGTTATTCCATCATAAAATAAAGATTATTTTTTTAATTATGTAGAATAAGGCTGTATATGTTCAATTTTTTTGGTAAATAAATTCCATTAATCCATTCACAATGTCATGCTCTTCCAGAGGTTTTTGTCAGATCATTGGGCAGTTTCTCTGCCTACAAGATATTATCACAGATGCTTGGTTTACTTTTGACTCAGCAGAGATCACATGCCTCTTCTTCACAGCAAAAATGTTATAACATGAACAGAGTTGAGAAAAAGACCTTAATCCTAACTTCTACAAACCTATGAATACAGAATCAACCTAATCAAACTAATATGAAAAGTTGTTATTCTAAAAATCTTCACCTACTTGCATATTATAAGTTATACCAGCAAGAATTAGTCTTTATGTAGAAAACTATGATTTAAATCAAGCCTAGTTTTTTGACTGACGTGGCAGTAGGCATGAGAAAGAGTTTCCTATTTCTGCTAAACAGCTGGGATTGGCGGTTCCTCTGATCCCGGCCAATGGACAGCAGAATATCTGCTCCAGACTGGCATGAGACACCCATGCAGGGCTTAATCTAGACAAATGAGTGCTGTCAGGCAGGAGTTAATAGTGATCTTGCCTATAGCATTACCATTCAACCAGGTGTAGGTGGCTTTCATATTGTTATATTAGCTTGAAGAGCTGGAAATGTACTATTACGTAATGAACATTCACCCGACAATCCAAAAATCTGTAATAAATCTTTTTTTTGCAATGAACATAATTATATATATATATATATATATATATATATATATATATATATATATATATATATGCCCCTGGTGTTGAACCTATATTCAGTGGAGCCATATGTAGTTTGATGCAATTGCTGTGCATCATATGCATAGGCTGGAAGAAAAACAATGGCATCTTGGGGAAACCGAGATGCAGGCGTTTTTGTAAGTGTCCCCCGCCGTGCACTTCCAGGTAGGCATATGTGATTTAATGGGATGTTTGCCGCACTTTTCCATTTTAGCATAAGACCTACAAGTCAGTCATAATGTTTGGAAAGCAGTCTTCAGGGGAGACTAACAGAGCAGAACACGTTGCTTGCTCAGTTACAGTTTTACGATCTGGATACTAAAGAGACTGAGCGCCTTTTTAAACAGTAATGTTTCAGTCTGGTTTGTGAATATTAAAGGGCATAAAATGCTATAAAGATCTACGAAGAAGAAACTCAAGTACAATGCTGGAGGAATGGAGGAAAGCAAAAGCCTGTACAAAACTGGGAAGAGATAGATTTGTGCTGTAATGGAAAATATATACCGTATATATTTTTGGGGTAGATTTAACCCTTTACTCCTGCAATACAAGGTCACACTGCTATGGACTTCAACAGTGTCCTGGTGAATAGGGACTTAGATAAAACCCTTCTTATAAGGGTGATCACAAATTCTCTATGCATGTAGTAAGTATGAGATAATGTGCCAATAAATGGACAACAATACGTACACAGTGCTTACACTAGACTGCGGACCGAGCAAAGGCAGTGCTTAGACTAGACTATGGACGGAGCAGAGCCAGTGCTTACCCTAGTCTGTGGACTGAGCGGAGGCAGCGCTTAAACTAGACTACAGACTGAACAGAGGCAGGGCTTACACTAGACTGTGGATTGCATTTAGGCCTCTTTCACACGGGCGTTGCGGGAAAATGTGCGGGTGCGTTGCGGGAACACCCGCGATTTTTCCGCGCGAGTGCAAAACATTGTAATGCGTTTTGCACTCGCGTGAGAAAAATCACGCATGTTTGGTACCCAAACCCGAACTTCTTCACAGAAGTTCAGGTTTGGGTTAGGTGTTGTGTAGATGTTATTATTTTCCCTTATAACATGGTTATAAGGGAAAATAATAGCATTCTGAATACAGAATGCTTAGTAGGTGATCAGATGAGGGTTAAAAAATAATAATAATAAACTCACCTTCTCCTCTTGTTCGCGTAGTTCCCGGTCTCCTCTTTACTTCTTTAATGATTAGCTGTGGGCTAAAGGACCTTTGGTGACGTCAGATCACATGGTACATCACCGTGGTGATGGACCATGTGATTGAAGCATGTGATCTGACATCACCAAAGGTGCTTTAGCCCACAGCTCATCATTAAAGAAGTCAAGAAGAGACCGGGAACTACGCGAACAAGAGAAGAAGGTGAGTTAATTTTTTTATTTTTTTTAAACCCTCATCTGATCACCTACTAAGCATTCTGTATTCAGAATGCTATTATTTTCCATTATAACCATGTTATAAGGGAAAATAATACAGTGAATAGACTGTCACCTAGCAACCATGCGTGAAAATCGCACCGCATCCGCACTTGCTTGCGGATGCTTGCGAATTTCACGCAACCCCATTCACTTCTATGGGGCCTGCGTTGCGTGAAAAACGCAGAATATAGAGCATGCTGCAATTTTCACGCAACGCATAAGTGATGCGTGAAAATCACCGCTCATCTGAACAGCCCCATAGAAATGAATGGGTCGGTATTCAGTGCGGGTGCAATGCGTTCACCTCACGCATCGCATCCGCGCGGAATACTCGCCCGTGTGAAAGGGGCCTTAGAGTTTACAGAGAACCATGTTCTCTAGATTAGGTATACCTGCAGCCACCACTAGAGGGAGCTTATGACGTAGTGTCATACATTGAACTCAATAAAAACACAATGTGCTCTCTCCAGTGGCAGCCAGAATGTTATGTTATAAATCTATGTCTAAACAAAAAACAAAACCAAAAAAAAACAAAAAACACTTTTGCACATTTGGTTCCTATGTAAAAAAAAAAAAAAAAAAAAAAAACTGGAGTGAAATGATAGATCATGAGATACTGATAACATTGAAGTGGCGAGGGTCTGTCCAAAGCAAGACCTCCCCTGATCATATTTAAAGGGGCTGCCGCAGACAAAACTAGTAAAATCTCCTAATTGGGCATTATGTCTTAATAGAGGGGGACTCCCGCATGGATTTCCCATCTCTCAGATGTTGGATAACATTTGGCTCATAAACATAAAATGTCCAGTCTTAGATTAAATCATCTTTCATGGGAAGAACAATCCAGAATGATATATGTTAAGTATGGTCTTTATCTTAAATATTAAAGGGAACCTGACCTCACTGAGGGCAGCATAAAATAGTGACAGAAATGCTGATTTCAGCGGTGAGCTAAAAGTAAGTGGTTGATGAGAACCAGCATCATAATCATTGCAGACTGGGCCTGGAAAAGAGTCAAGTCTACTTGAGAAGAGTCCTGGTTATTCATAATCTCCTGCTCTCCCCACTAAAGTTGTTGCGATACCAAATTTTTGATTCGGTTTCGATACCATAAAAAAGTATTGCAATACTCGATACCATGCGAAACAAAAAGCAAAAAAGCCACGTGCATTCCGCATTTTAAAAAATGGCGAATCGCACTGTTTTTATTTATTTTTTTCTGTTCCGGCGTTCACCGCATAGATTTTTTTTATATTTTAATAGTTTGGACTTTTCTGACGTGGCGATATGTAATATGTTTATTTATTGTTTATAGATTTTATATGTGAAATTGGGAAAGGGGGTGATTCATACTTAATATTTTGGTGTTTTTTTTTTACACTTTTTATTTAAAAACTATTTCCCCCCTTAGGGGCTAGAACCTGGGATTTTTTCATCCCTAGTCCTATTCACCCAGATAGAGCTCTATCAGGGTGAATAGGACTTCACACTGTCTCTGCTGCTCTGTGCTCCGTGCACACAGCATCAGGGATGTTACCATGGCAGCCAGGGCTTCAGTAGCGTCCTGGCTGCCATGGTAACCGATCGGAGCCTCAGGCTTACACTGGTGGGGCTCCGATCAGAAGCTGCCACTGCACCACCAATGAGGAGGGGAGAGGGGACCCTGTGGCCACTGCCACCAATGAATTTAATACTGGGGGGTTGAGAGGGGCGGGCGCACTGTGCCACCAATGATTTTAATGTCGTGGGGGGTTGAGGGAGGGGGGATGAGGGCGCACTGCGCCACCAATGATAATTACCCCTTAATACAGGAGGCGGGTACTAGCAGCAGATCAGCAGCAGTTAACCCCTCAGGTGCCGCACCTGAGGGGTTAACCGCCGCTGATCGCAGCTCCCTGTCAGGGGCAGGGTGCCGGCAATGCGATTCTGCTGCCGACACCTGCCTCCTGTATTATTATGGTGTTAAAAACGTGGGTCCAGACTTTAAGTATTAGGCTACACAGAGCGGCGCCCAGCGATGTCCCAGCACTTACTATCATTCCTGGGCGCCGCTCCGTCCGCCCGCAGTGCCCCATTACTGTCTCCTCTCCTGCTCCATATGCTAATTACTATCGGAGCAATGGGGAGGAGACATCAGCTTCTCTAGTGGACGTTCCTTCTCCCTAGCTGTAGGGCTGTCCAATCGCAGCTCAGGGAGAAGGAACTGCTGAAATCAACTCACCTGTCTCTACTTTATTCTGCCGTTAGAATAGGTAGCATAAAGTTGATGACAGGTTCCCTTTAAGATGAACCAAAATCTACGATCCTCCAAGAAACCTTCAAACCCCCTGAAGGAGTTTCTAGCTCTGACCAAATGGAAACAAGACGTCTGATCGACAAATTTTCTCAGAACATATTGCGCTTTTCACACTTGCTCCCCATGTAGAATAAGAACTTCCCAGAAATACGTTTTGCTTCCCTGCACCCTGTATAGACACAAAATAAAAGAATATTTAAAGGGAACCCGTCACCTCCCAAAACCATCCCAAGCCGCCAGCAGTACCTGCGTGTAGCCAGCAGTGTGTTTCTGATGATGCCTTTCTTCCCGAAGGTAGATGCAGCAAAAGTACTGAAAACTTTGTTTTATCCCCTGCCCGATGCGCTTCTCCACACATGCTTGAAGTCACAGAGGCAGCGGCTTCAAGTCACGGTAAAGACGCCTTCCCGGCCCCTTCGCTGTGACTGACCGCGCTTATGCAGAGAGTTCGGCTGCCTTTGCCGAACAGCCGGCTGTCAGTCACCTCCCTCCCCCCCTTCTCATATGCAGCCAGCGGTCACCCCCACAAAAAACGGCTGTTATCTTGGGGGGGATAACTGTTCTGTCTCCACATAGGGTGCACGTCGTACTGCACAGTACATACTTAACCCCATAATGACCAGGCCTGAAAAGGCCTTAATGAGCAGCAAAATGTTTTCGTTTTTGCATCTTTGCGTTTCACAGACATAACTTTATTTTTTCACCCACGTGGCTGTCTGAGCCCTTGTTTTATGCAGGGGAAATGTTATTTTTGGAGTTGTTCAGGTGTATAATTTTTTTTTTGCTGCGGAAATATGGAAATAATTGATGAAAATGATTTTGTCTTTGTTCTTTTCTTCATTCTTTACACAGTTCACCTTTCATGCTAAATAGTCTAATCAAATTCTTCAGGTTACTATGGTCCTGTGGATACCTACAGTAACATGAGTATTTTTTTCATTTAATGTGTGCACCATAAAATGTATTTTATGCAGAACAATGGTGATTTTTTTTTTTGGGTGGGGTTGTGATTTTCTATTTTTTTATTAAATTATAGCATTTTAAAAAAAATTTTTTTATGGGATTACTATTTAACAATTTTATTTCACATTTAGAATGTATTAGCAAACTCTTGTATGACACAGAGTATACGTATTATACTACACTATTGTGCCCTAATAGCAGGCTTACTGAACAGACAGCCCTGGGGTCCTTCATAGGTCATAGGTCCTCAGGGCTGACTGCAATGACCCCCTACAGTCTCCAATCTGGCACTGGGAAATCTGGTAAGCCGATCTTTGATTGTGCTGTGGTATGGACCGCAGCATGATCAAAGGGTTAACAGTTGGGATCAGAGCTTTCTCCGACTCCTGCTATGAAACAGCAGCAGGCGCCAAGAACCCAGGCTGTTAGTAATAGCCAGGTCTTAGCGCAGAAGGCACTAAAGGCTTGGATGCAGACTAAGGGCCTGCACCGCCCGCTGTCAAAAGACAGTTGGCGATCGTTAAGGAGTTAAAGGGCTAGATAAAGATGAGAAAAAAAAAACTTTCCCATAAAATGTCAAACGGTTGTGTTTCTTTACAGAGGGATCTAAATCCTTTCACTACATACCCCTGCTCCTCAATTCAAAGCCCATGCTGCCCATAGATAGGGTGGCCAAGGCGAACTCTGCGTCCATAGGAACACACCTTTTTACTCATGTGACTGCTTCCCTGTCTGCATTTACGTCAGTGCAGGCAGTGCACGTGTGCATACACAGGAGCAAGAGATTTTACTACCTGCATCTGCGCATGTGCAGAAGTGGACACAGACGGTAACGTGGCCATCGTGACTGCTATGGGCCACCCCTGTCCATTATTTACACACCCTAGTCACGGGCAGCCTTTAAGTAACCAGTGGGGATAAGCAAAAAAAGGGGTTTAAAGTATTCGATCAAAGAACACATGGCATTTTAGAAAGAGGCCATCTCCTTTAAATGAAAAGAGAGGGGACGTTTCTTAAAAAAATTAAAAATAAATTCCATAAGTGGAATAAAATACTACAAGAAAAGCAACGGTATTTTAACAATGTGTTACCTGTGTCGAGATCACCAATGACATAGATGCTAGCACCAATGGGCACAGCCCCGTATACAAAAGAGGAGCTGGTAGGGATGCACAAGTTCTGATCATTTAGGTAGATCCACCTGCAAGGCACGAAATATACATGAGTCTTAGGAAAGTGAACACAGAATATATACAGCCTAAAAAAGAAACCAGGCCCGTTATCACACATATTTCACATAGGGAGACCCTAAATAATAATAAAGTATTGCTGTGTGACACCCACCATGGCGGTCATCACAGCAGGGCGAGGGCCTCTTCTATCTGTGTTGGAGGCCCCATTTGGGACCAATGTCGCAGATTCCGCCAAAAAGAGCGGACAAAGTAGTCCCGTGTGAGGCACATATTTTGAAACCAAACAAGGATGTCTGTTAGTTTCAGTTATGCACCAACATCCATTATTTTCATTGTTCTGCATCTTTAATGGAGCAGAACAGCAGAAATGCAGATGTGAACATGGCTTTAGTCCCCCAGCTTTCCTGGTGTCTTTTTTTTTTTTTTTTTTTTGCTTGTGTGATAACAATGCGGATCCTCTGTGTTCTGCCCAGCAGAGTTTGAGAATCATTACAGATCACATCTTCCTCAGTTTTGGCATTTCTGTAGTGATTAGTGTGGTTATAGCACCATCTAGCGGTGTTAAGTTGTATTACAATTTGTTTTTTCCTGCTACAAAGACTGCTGCTAGTGGGTGGTGCAAAGCATCGTGGAAAAGAGAAGTCACCAGGGCACATCAGCAGAGCTGTCCTTCTGCATATGTCCTTCTCAAACTCCACCATCCTTGTAAAAGCATATCTGGTGAGAGATCTACTTTTGTTTTAGGGATATTGTGTTATGCAGAGCTGTTCAGCTAGTTGTAACTGTTACTCAGTGAGTTGTTACTACTGTTAGCTAGCCATGCAATCCTATGTATAGGCAGCCATTTTACCATGTATTTTCACTGATGACTGTTAATGTTATAGTACATGCAATTCTATGCTTAATACTTATACATGCTATTTGTATTCTTGTAGTTTTATCAAACAATCCTGTTTTACCAATCAATCAATCACACTTGTACAATCTCTCACTCAAGCGCATCGCGCAGAGAGTACAACCTGTTGACCAATAAACAAGTTAGACTACAAAGAACAGTCCTCTTATTTGGAAGACAGGAATGGTTTATGCTGAATGTCAGACTGCACACTGTGTGAACGTGTATGAAGACAGAACACTGGGGAGGGAGACCCTGCTCAGATCCTCCCAACCTAATACGTAAGAGGATGAGACCAGTGCTTTCTTCAAGGGAGCCATAGAAGTTGGATGCTCTGTCTGTACAGATTCAGTGCTAGACTTCCATCACCAATGAATGAAGGTAGGGTCCCGGATGGGGCCACCACAGAGGAGAAGTGTCTAAACGTCACCTCTTACGCACTACGTAGGTCGATTACAAGGCAGACATGACTGATACCTCATCAGTACCATCACCATCTTTTTCACATGGGTAGATAGAGGATGTTGAGCTGTGAGATTATTCAGGAGCCATATGAAAGGGAGCAGCAACAATGTTGGGGGAAGAATCCTTAAAGGGGTTGTCCGGGCTACAGATAATGATGACTTAGCCTTAGGATAGGTCATCAATATCATATCAGTAGGGGTCTGACAACTGTTTGAAGGGGCTGCAGTGCTCGTGAATGGGATGAACAAATGTAACGGCACTGCTGCTACAAGGGAGATAATCTGCAGGGAAATCATGAAGAGGACGCAGTGCTCATGCAAGCGCAGCCCCTAAAAACAACTGATCAGTAGGGGTGCCGGAGTCAGACCCCCACTAATCTGATACTGATACATTTTGAAGGCCTAACCTGATGATAAGTTTGTTCCTCAAAACTCTTAAGCCCTGCACTGTAGCTTAATTGAGAAAAGTTCTCCGGGACTATAACATTGATGCTGCATCCTCATGGTAGCTCATCAATGTTTGATCAATGGGGTTTCAACACTCAGGAACCCCACAGATCAGCACAATGAAGGGTCTGCAGCACTCACTACAAATGCTACTTTCTCTACACTATACATCGGCACAGCAGCTTGGAAGAAACACTTAAATTCAGTTCAAGAAAATAACTTGAAATCTGTATGTTAACACTTGTTTGCATTTGGCAAGCGTGCAATCATTTGGTGTGGCTGTGGTAAAGCATAACACACCAATAATAGCCTGTAAACCAAAGGTGTTGTACCAGTAACCGTCCTGAACACTAGATGGCGATCTAATACCATTACAAGTGACAAATACATCTGTCACCCACAGAACAAATAATACACGTTAAGCCCATGTCCACATGACATTTGTACGTTCAGCGTGTGGGAACGCTCCTGACGTCCACGCTAAACAAGTCCATAAAGGTTACACATTAGGCTACTTTCACACTTGTGTTGTTAATTCCTTGATTGAGGAGGATCTCAAAACCGGGATTAAGCTGATCCTGTTTTGATTTTGCACATCAGGATGCATCCGATCCGTTAGGATGCAGTTGTCTAAAATCAGAGCATATCTGTCACTAAATACATTGAAAGTCTCCTAAAAAAAAAAAAAAGAAATCCGTCACCATCGACTTACATTGTTTTCAGTGCAGCTTGCAGCGGTTTTGTGTCCAGTCACAAAACGGAATGCTGCCAGAACAGAAGACGTCCTGATGCATCCCGAACAGATCTCTTTCCATTCAGAATGCATGAGGACTAAATCATCTGCCGCATCTCAATACCGGAAACAAACAACGCAAATGTGAAAGTAGCCTTAGCCTGACAGAAGACAAATGAGTGTCCTCTCAGTCCCTGTCTGCCCAGTGTACATCAGCATAAAGAAAAAAATATAGGGGGAAAAAAAAAAAACATAAGTTGGATCTATCGGTGATGAATATTACTGCAGTGCTCCAGACCAAAAAAATACCTAGTAGCCACTGGCTCCTGAACTAAAAAATTTAGGAGCCAAAATGAAATTTTTAGTCGCCAAATCGAAACCGAATCAAAATTTTGTTATCGTGACAATGCTACGCCGATCAGATTGGCGTAGGGTTGTTTCAATACCAAAGTTTCGATTCGCTTTCGTCACCATAAAAAAGTATTGCGATACTCAATACCACGAAAAAAAAAAAAAAAAAAAACACCAAAAAAGCCGCGTGCATTTCGCATTTTATGAAACGTTCAGCCCATAATAGAACAGTCCTATCCTATTTTTTGGGGTGACAAGGTGACAAAAAAATGGCAAATCGCATGTTTATTTATTTATTTCTGTTACGGCGCTCACCGCATAGGAGATATTTTTAATTTTTTTTATAGTTTGGACTTTTCGTACGCAGCGCTATGTAATGTTTGTTTATTTATTGTTTATATATTTTATATGTAAAATTGGGAAAGGGGGGGGGGGGATTTAAACTTAATATTTTAGGGTACTTTCACACTAGCGTTTTTCATTTCCGGCATAGAGTTCCGTCACAGGGGCTCTATACCGGAAAATAACTGATCAGGTATATCCCCATGCATTCTGCCTTCAGTTCAGTCATTTTGACTGATCAGGCAAAAGATAAAACCGTAGCATGCTACGGTTTTATCTTCGGCGAAGACATGCCTTAATGCCGGATCCGGCATTTTTCCCCATAGGAATGTATTAGTGCCAGATCCGGCATTCAAAATACCGGAATGCCGGATCCGTCCTTCCGGTCTGCGCATGCGCAGACCGGTAAAAATATGTAAAAAGATACAAGACGGATCCGTCTGTCCGCATGACAAGCGGAGAGATGGATTCGTTCTTGCAATGCATTTGTGAGATGGATCCGCATCTGGATGCGTCTCACAAATGCTTTCAGTCACATCCAGATCGGCGGATCCGGCAGGCAGTTCCGACGACGGAACTGCCCGCCGGATCACACTGCCGCAAGTGTGAAAGTAGCCTTAGTGTTTGTGTTTTTTTTTTTTACTTACTATTGGCCCCCTTAGGGGCTGGAACCCTTGTTCTATTCACCCTTAGGTCCATTTCACATGGGCGAGATTTCTGCGTGGGTGCAATGCGTGAGGTGAACGCATTGCAGCCGCACTGAATCCGGACCCATTCACTTCTATGGGGCTGTGCACATGAGCGGTGATTTTCACGCATCACTTGTGCATTGCGTGAAAATCGCAGCATGCTCTATATTGTGCGTTTTTCACGCAACGAAGGCCCCATATAAGTTCCAGGGGCTGCGTGAAAATCACAAGCATCCGCAAGCAAGTGCGGATGCGGTGCGATTTTCACGCATGGTTGCTAGGATCAAAGTCTATTCACCGTGTTATTTTCCCTTATAACATGGTTATAAGGGAAAATAATAGCATTCTTTAATACAGAATGCTTAGTAGAAGGTCAATTGAGGGTTAAAAAAAAATATGAACTCACCTCCTCCAATTGATCCCGTAGCTGCCGGTCTCCTGTTCTTTCCTCAGGACCTGTCAAAGGACCTGTGGTAACATCACTGTGCTCATCACATGATCCATCACCATGGTAATGGACCATGTGATGAGCACAGTGATGTCACTGAAGGTCCTTTGACGGGTCCTGAAGAAAGAACAGGAGACCGGCAGCTACGCGATCAATTGGAGGAGGCGAGTTCATTTATTATTATTTTTTTTAACCCTCATTGGCACTGCGCCACCAATGTATATTATACTGGGGTGTTGGGGGGGGGAAGGGGGGACAGGGAGCTGCGATTAGCATCAGTTAACCCCTTAGGTACAGCACCTGAAGGGTTAACAACTGCCGCTGATTGCGGCTCCCTGTCATAGAGGTCGGGTGCCGACTATTTGATTCAGGCACCCGCCTCCTGTATTTGTATTAACAGGTCAGTTATCTTCATTGGTGGCGCAGTGGCCACAGCCCCTCCCCTCCTCCTCCAGTCTCTCTTCTTATTGGCGGCGGCACAGGGGGGAGGGAGCGACTCCTCCACTGCGCTGCTGAGAAGAACATCGACAGCTGGCAGAGAACTATCATCTCCGGTGCCCCGCCGCTGTATTCAGCTGCAGAGCTGCGGGTCTAGTCGCAAATGAAAAGTCTTGTCGCCATTTGTAAATTCTAAGTCGCATTGGCGACCATTCTGGTTGCCATCTGGAGCCCTGTACTGTATGCATTGGTCAGAGGGATCTGCTTAGCATATACATTGAACAGAGGTCGTAAGGGAAGTGAGCATAGCCTTAAAGGGGTTCTGCACTTTGTTTAAACTGATGATCTATCCTCTGGATAGATCATCAGCATCTGATCGGCGGGGTCCGACACCCGGGACCCCCGCCAATCAGCTGTTTGAGAAGGCAGCGGCGCTCCAGCAGCACCGCTGCCTTCTCACTGTTTACTGCTGGCCGAGTGACGTCACGACTTGTATCAACTGGCCTGGGCGGGGCTAAGCTCCATTCAAGGGAACGGAGCTTAGCCCCGCCCAGGCCAGTGATACTAGTAGTGACGTCACTGAGCCTGCGGTAAACAGTGGGAAGGCCGCGACGCTGCTGGAGCGCCGCTGCCTTCTCAAACAGCTGATTGGCGGGGGTCCCGGGTGTCGGACCCCCGCCGATCAGAAGCTGATGATCTATCCCAGAGGATACATCAGTTTAAACAAAGTGCAGAACCCCTTTAAAGGGGTTGTGCAGTGTCAGGATATTGATGACGTATTGAGGTCATCAATATCAGATCGGCGGAGGTCCGACTGCTGGCACCTGCACCAATCAGCTGGCTGAAGAAGCCGTGGGCTCTTCCGCTTGGATTCTGACCGGATGTGTTCCAGAGTCCTCCAGCTGTGTAATGTAAATTCTGATTAACAGGAAGGAAGACTTGGGAACACATCCCGTCAGGACCTGCGTAGAAGAGTGCACAGCCAATCCGAGAGCAGCGGAAACTATCTTTCCTGCACTGTGTCTGAAGACCCTGGGATGTTCAGAAAAGCCCAGAGAACCCCTTTAATCTGTAATAATACTACACAGTCTTGGTACAGTCACATGATCATACCGTTTGAAGTCATCATGGTAGAACTCAGATTTGCAGGCCACCATCTCACTGTTCTGTTCATTTTCACGACTTCTAACGCCGCCAAAGACGTAAAGCTCCATGCCAACCCCACACGCAACGGCGCCAAACCTGCAGAGAGACTTATGTGAGCTGGAACACCTTCGGCATAGACCTGAGGTCTTACACGAGAGCCTTTTGAGGCTGACCTCACCTTCTCTCTTTCAAAGGGCAGATGGCGGTCCACTGCTGAGTTTTGGAGTCGTAACACTCAACAGACTCAAACAGTTTCCCGTACGACCCTCCTCCCATGGCATAGATTTTCTTCTTCATTGTGGCGTAGCAGCCGATCTGTAATTAATCCACAAAGCCCAGGCAAGTCAACAAGAGTGGTGGCTACAAACACAATACAGGCTTATTTCAGACACAATACTAGGGACGTCACGGTCATTCTACAGTGTTCCTGGTACTACAACTCCCTACATGTCCCAACCAGTTAGGGCTGACATGTTTTATCAGTCTCCATCCCCTTTACGCAAGTCTCCTGTTCTGATTAAAGGGGTTTTCTGGGAGCCCCGCCGATCAGCTGCTTCAGAAGGCATCAGCGCTCGTTTTAGCGCCATGGCCTGCTCGAAGCTTTCCCTAAATTATGTGACGTCATGTTCATCAGTCACGCGGCCTAGGCACAGCTCATGGAATGTGCTGTGATACCAAGCACAGCCGCTATACCGTGTACAACGATGTGCTTGGCGAGCTGCGAGAAGGCTGTGGCGCTTTCTCAGACAGGATTACGGACCCCCACTGATCAGATACTGATGAACTATCCTAAGGAAAACCCCCATAAAGGAACTTTCCCATCAGTAACTATGATAGCATAACGATTAGATGCCCCATCGATGTTTGCTCGGTGGGAATCTAACTGCTGGGTTACAACGGGGCTGATCTGAGAAATTTGGGGGACTGGGCTGTACCAAGGCATTGGTGGGCTCGATCAGATTGATGGTATATCTAATTGATGATGGTGGGAAAACCCTTCTTATGATATGTTTTAGTAAATACCTGTATTCCCCATTAAAAAAAAACAACTGAAGACTCTTCTCATAACTGTGTTATGCTGCTCCTCTGTTAATCCTCCTAGACATTTATCAACACATTGACAACTGGACTCTACCATTACCCTTGTGTAGGGGTGTGCCCCAACACAGCTGGACATTCTCAGCACTGATTGGATAATTTTATGCTGTGCACATCCCCAACTAGTAATACCCAATATTCTATAAATTTCTAGGAGGAATTACAGAGGAATGGCACAACACAGAGAGCTTAAAAAAAAAAAAAAAAAGATGCCTTAGAATTGTTTACAGACATGTCAGGAGAGGTGACGGGTTCTCTTTAAATTGCTATATGGATGCACCTAACATGCTTAAAGGGGTTATCCCATATTAGACAATGGGGGCATATCGCTAGGATATGCCCCCATTGTCTAATAGATGCGGGTCCCACCTCTGGGACCCGCACTTACAAGGAGAACGGAGCCGGGGAGAGTTGTGGCTGGAGGACCCGCACCTATCAGACAATGGCGGCATATCCTAGCGATATGCCCCCATTGTCTAAGATGGGATAACCTCTTTAAGGAATTTTACTGGTGGCAACCAATCCATTTATGATGGGTTGAAATCACTGGCTTTTTTTTTAAGCAGCATGGCATCAAGGACAGACCAAATAAAAACTCCCCCGCACAGGAAAAATTTGCTGCAGGGCTGACAACCTGTTACTCTCCTTATGCCCAATCATGGCGGGAGGTTAACTGCTTCAATAACCCCCCAAATTTTGCATTTTGGGGACTGTTTTTCCTGGCTCCTGTGCTGCGGCCTCCTAATTGGAAGAGTGACGTGCTGGCTCACCAATGGCCTCAGCAGCAGTGACGTGCGCAGGAAGTGCACATGACCACCGAGCCTGGTCCGAGCTAAACACACAGGAAATGTCATGAGATGACCACTGAGCCAAATACTGGCTGCAGCTGTGACCCACCTCAGCGGCCCTTCCCTGTGTGTCGGTACAGGTATCAGAAAGGAGAGACCAGTGGGGGCCCGTAAGCATTAGAACGGGAGTCGTGGGGGCGACCATCATTTCTTTTGCCCTGCTGGACAACCCCTATACAATGTCACATAATAACTGGGAACTGGGCACATACCTTTCTGACCATGGTCATGTTTTGTTGCTTGCTCCAGGATTTTGTGCAGATGTCATAGGATTCCATAGAAATCAACTCATGATCCTCGTCCTCTCCTCCCAGAACATAGATGACACCATCAATTTCCACCACTCCAAAACTGTGCCTTGCCTGGGAATACATACAGTGCTCCACATTAATAAAGTGAAGACAAAGTCAAACTTCCCACCATACTTAAAGGGGTCCTCTCACTTCGGCAAGTGGCATTTATCATGTAGAGAGAGTTAATACAAGGCACTCCCTAATGTATTGTGATTGTCCATATTGCCTCCTTTGCTGGCTGGATTCATTTTTCCATCACATTATACACTGGTCGTTTCCATGATTACGACTAGGGCTGCAGCTAACGAATATTTTATCAATCGAGTATTCTACCATTTTTACAATTAATCGAGTAATCTAATAAGAAAAAAATTAATAGACTGTTTTCCTTTACAAAAACTTATCA
The DNA here is from genome assembly GCF_905171765.1 of Bufo bufo. Lineage (NCBI taxonomy): Eukaryota > Metazoa > Chordata > Amphibia > Anura > Bufonidae > Bufo > Bufo bufo. The sequence continues at coordinate 117,286,960 of NC_053398.1, read as the reverse complement.
GAAACCCCCCCCCGCCATCAGTCCCCAACACCCTTCGTTCCCCCCTGTGCGATCAGCCCAAGTGCATCAGTTCCCCCAGTGCCATCAGCTCCTGTCCCCACTCAGTGCCATCAGTTCCCCCAGTGCCTTCAGCTCTCCCCCACCCCAGTGCCATCAGCTCCGTTCCCCCCAATGCCATCAGTTCCCCCAGTGCCATCGGCTCTCCCCCACCCCAGTGCCATCAGCCCAGAACCATGAGCTCTTCCCCACCCCAGTGCCATCGTCTCTGCTCCCCCTTGTGTCATCGTCTCCTCCCCCCCTTGTGTCATCGTCTTCCTCCCCCCCTTGTGTCATCGTCTTCTCCCCCCCTTGTGTCATCGTCGTCTCCCCCCCCTTGTGTCATCGTCGTCTCCCCCCCCTTGTGTCATCGTCGTCTCCCCCCCCTTGTGTCATCGTCGTCTCCCCCCCCCTTGTGTCATAGTCGTCTCCCCCCCCTTGTGTCATAGTAGTCTCCCCCCCCTTGTGTCATAGTCGTCTCCCCCCCCTTGTGTCATAGTCTCCCCCCCCTTGTGTCATAGTCTCCCCCCCCTGTGTCATCGTCTCCCCCCCGTGTCATCGTCTCCCCCCCCTGTGTCATCGTCTCCTCCCCCCCTTGTGTCATCGTCCCCTCCCCCCCTTGTGTCATCATCCCCTCCCCCCCTTGTGTCATCGTCCCCTCCCCCCCCCTTGTGTCATCGTCCCCTCCCCCCCTTGTGTCATCGTCCCCTCCCCCCCCCTTGTGTCATCGTCCCCTCCCCCCCCTTGTGTCATCGTCCCCTCCCCCCCTTGTGTCATCGTCCCCTCCCCCCCCTTGTGTCATCGTCCCCTCCCCCCCCCTTGTGTCATCGTCCCCTCCCCCCCCCTTGTGTCATCGTCCCCTCCCCCCCCTTGTGTCATAGTCTCTCTTCCCCTTGTGCCATCTTTCCCCTAAGGCTGGGCCACACTTCAGTTAAACCACAGACGTACGGTCCGTGAAAGCGCAGCCTGCCCTCCTGACACCAGGAATGCACAGCGTCATTAGTTGCTATGACGCTGTGCACTCCGGGCGCCCGGCCTTAGTCGCGCCCCCACCCCCTCGGTGTCACCAACCTACGTTTCCAGCAGGGGCGCCGCCGACACTCCATTGTTCCGCGCTGCTCTGGGCCTAACGTCAGACAGCGTGTCAGGTCACGGCATGCGTACGTCAAGAGGTCAGTGCAGCGCGGGACCACGGACAGGCTGTGGAGTGTCCGGGGGCCCCCTGCTGGAAAGGTGAGTATTCCGAACGCATTGCGGGCCAGCGGGAGACCACGGAGCGGGAGTAATACAAGTGCTTCACTCCCGCTCCGTGGTCACGTGACACAAACGAATCCTCGATGCAAAAAATTTGCGTCAAGGATTTTTATTTAATCGAGTACTCTTTGCAGCCCTAGTTACGACCATCCTGAAATTCATCAGTGGTTTTTGTGCTATAGGAAAAAGCGCCAGCCTCTCTGGAGGCCAGGAACGTGGAAGCACGCATAAGCTACTGCTTTTTCCTATAGTGTGCAAGCACAGCCACCGCTGATGGATTGCAGGGTGGTCGTAACCATAGAAACGAGCAGTGTATAATGTGATATAAAAATGTATCCAGCCAGCAAAGGGGGCAATATGGCCAATCACAATATATTAGTAAGTGCCTTGTATTAACTTTCTCTACATAATACACACAATTTGCTGATGTGAGACAACCCCTTTAAGTGTGGATGGCTGTCAGTGAATGGAAATCCTAATATTCACTGACTAAAAACCCTTCTAAATCTAGTCCTGATCAAAGATAATGTGCTCCCCTTCCCCCACAGGATTTAACTCACCCAGAACACCCCCACCGCTTCCATCGATTTTACTCCTTCCCTCCAGGTCTCGCTTATTTGGCTGCAGCGATGATGTGCTCCACATGACCGCTGCAACCAATCACTGGTCTCAGAGGTCATGTGGTCATACACTGCTGAAGCCAGTAATTGGCTGCAACGGTGTCTGGGGTATAACGGCATGTCTGCACTGTAGCCAAGAAGGTACCATCACGATAGACATGAAGGATTGAAACATCAGCGGTAGAAGAGGTGGGAGTGAAATACGGTCACTATTTTATCACCGTTCCTGCCTCACATGTCCGTTATGTCCCTAGCCGCTTCTGGTCTCCGCCAGACTGTAAGTGGCCATGTGCTAGGACTGCTAGGTGTGTGGTAGTGATGTGCTTTTCTAGCATGTGACCACTGAGGCCAGCAACTGGCAGCAGCGACCATGGAACCAATTCACTTCTGGTCTGGGGGAGGCCAGAGGCGGCGAGGAGTGTGGCAGAAGCACAGGAACGCCAGGGCTGAAGACAGGTGAGTATTTGTTTTTTCAAACTGCACGCAGGTTCCAGTTGTCGGCTCATGGGCTGAACAATTGCTTTAAAGGGAGTCTTTCACCTAAAATGACCATTATACACAACAATCATCATGATCTCCATTCCATTCCCCATATTATAATCTTACCTTTCATATTGCGGTCCATCGCCTATTTTCTCTTGAAAACGCTTTTATTCCATATGCTAATAAGGTTCTGAAGGTGCCCAGGGGCGGCGTTTATGTGGCCGGTGCCCATGCCCCACGGCGCTGTTCAAATCAAACCCCTCCCCTTTCATCCTTTGGCCCACCCTAGGTTCTTCAGATTCCATCCTCCCGACAAATCCGGTGCCTGCGCCGTTCAACATAATCCTTGCGCCTGCGCACTCCATTACCCACTAGGGCAGAGGGAGCAGAGCATTTAATGCCTCCCGATCTAGCCGGTGTTCCATGATATTTCCCTACTCGTGAAATTTCCCTACCCTCATCACTTCCTGTTGTGACGTGGCCGCACCGGATATGACGTTCCCAGCTTTAGAAGGAGGTGTGCCGAGCAGGCGCACGACGGGGTAGGGAAATTTCACACCAGAATTCGGGAGAAGGGGCCACCTCTCAGCCTTACCTCTCAGCTGGACAACGGCCGACACTGCGCATGCGCCAGGAGCCTCACCAGCGGTTAGGGAAAAATTACAGGCCAGTGTGCAAGCGCGGCTAACTATTCCCGTCGGGATACACCGTGCATGCGCACCAGCGGACAGGGAGATCTCTTATACCGAACATCCACCCGATCACCGCTCCTGCGCAGTGTGGGGGTAGGGAGATCTGATGGCCATTTTTTCTGTTAAATCTCCCTACCACTCACTGCGCACGCGCGGTGTCTGATCATCCGTAGCCAGCTGAGAGGTAAGGTGCAAGCGCATTAGGTGGCCCCTTCTCCCCAACTCTGGTGTGAAATTTCTCTACCCCGTCGTTGTGCGGCGGAAGTAAACTGCCGCAAGATCGTGATATATGGTCCGGCGCATGTGCATTAAACGCTCTGCTGCCTCTGCCCATAGTGGGTAATTGAGTGCGCAGGCGCGAGGATTATGTTTAACGGCGCAGGCGCCGGATTTGTCAATGACGGGAGGATGGAATCTGAAGAACCTAGGGCGGGCCAGAGGGGTGAAAGGGGAGGAGTTTGATTTGAACAGCGCCGTGGGGCATGGGCACCGGCCGCATAAACGCCGCCCCTGGGCACCTTCAGAACCTAATTAGCATATGGAATAAAAGCGTTTTCAATAGAAAATAGGCGATGGACCGCAATATGAAAGGTAAGATTATAATATGGGGAATGTAATGGAGATCATGATGATTGTCGTGTATAATGGTCATTGTAGGTGAAAGATTTTCTTTAAATGCGTTAAACCAATCGTGAAGCAACAGATTTTAGCCAAAAGGATCAGTAACACTGGGTCCCCCTCGGTGTTTCAGCCGTCAATAATTTTCATTTTTTTCTTCAATGTAGCTGTATGAGAGACCTTACATTTTACAGGATGATTTGTACTTTTTAAGCCAATCATTTTGGGGTACATATAACTTTTTTATTTCCCAGGACATTTATTTTACAGCTTTCATTGCGTGGTGTAAATAACATGATAACTTTATTCTGCGGCTCCGAACGATTACGTGGATACCAAATTTATATAGTTTTTTTTATTACGTTTCTCTACTTACACAATAAGAAACACTTTTTTTATTATATATCAACATAATTTAATTGTTTTTTTGTTATTGTATTTTCTGTGTCCAATAAATAATGAATTATTTTTAAAGTTACAGGTCATTACTTTTTTCAGTAATAAAACACTATAGGGGTTATTTACTAGGCTTAAATACGCCTAAATAGGCGTATTTCAGGCGCAGATTCTGGCGGTCTTAATAAATGTGCCCCTATATACTAGATAAAGTTCCTTAGGTTTTCCTGTAAGACCACCGAGGTGCCACGGTCAGCACTGACTGCAGCATCTGAGAGGTTAAACGGCTAATTAGATGTAGAGGAATGAATAGATGAGCAAACACTCCTTTCACAGAAAAAAAGACCCACATCTTATGTGACAGGGAGCAAGTCTGCTCTCTGATATAGGGGGAGATACCATGAAGGGTTAAAGTCACCATTTTTTCTGGGATGATCTAAACCTATTCAGGGAGAGAAGGAAAATCTGTGACTCTCCCGCTCTCTCTGCATGCTCATCCTAGTCCAACTCCCCTCTCCTCCTCCATGCAGGCTGAAGTGCACGGTATATATGCAGCTCTCACTTCAACCCGCTCACCTATCTTTGAAACTTCAATAGAAGCGAATAGAGAGTGCAGGGTATACGGAGCCATGTCTCGATTCAAAGTAGCTGCAAGATGGGGGGTTGTGAGACCCACCACCTATTGTACATTTATGGCATATCCTGTTGAAATAAACCTTTAAATATGACTTTAGGGACGGGTGCTGTGCCTGGTTAGTCTGGACCAAGAGCTTTACAGTAGACTATGGGGGCTTTGTAGTGTCACGATACTGATGACCTATTCCTCAGGATTAGGGCGCATTCACACGACCGTATATTTGAGTCTGCATCCATTCCGCCACTTGGCCAAATGGATGTAGACCCATTTATTTCAATGGTGCTGCAAACAATGCGGACAGCACACCGCGTGCTGTCTGCACCCGTACTTCCGTTCCGTGGACCTGTAAAAAAAGATAGAACGGGTCCTATTCTTGTTCGCAATCGCGGACAAGAATAGGCATTTCCATCACAGGGCTGGCAGTTCCATTCTGCAAAATGTGGAACGCACACGGCCGGTATGTGTGTTTTGCGGATCCGCAAAAACGCATACAGTCGTCTGAATGAGCCCTAAGTCATTAATATCAGATCTACTGGGGTCTGACTTCTGGCACCCCTGCTGTTTGAAGCTCGTCCAAATGCTGCGCCCTCTTCATAGTGAGCCAAGCCAAGGAGCCAGGAGTCGGACTTCCACAATCGGATATTCTGAGGATAGGTCATCAATATCATGAAAATTAACAGATTAAAAAAATAAATAATAATAAATCAGTTAGCAATTCAAGGTTACCTCAAGCATTGGTGGTAAAGGGCTCCAAGAGTTGGCATCAGGATCATAATGCTCACCAGAAGATAATGTCTCACTGTTTTCATTCTGACCCCCGAGTACAAACAGGAAGCCTTCTGCAAATATAAAAGAACTGAATCTAATTATACCCAGTAGATTAGGGATTACGTAAACTTTTCTACACTTGAATGGGACTGAGCTGTACAGAGGCCATGCGACCGATGGACGTGCCATGCCAGGGCGAGGAAGCGGCTGCAGCATTTGTTCCACCTCGGTCCCTTTAAAACAGCTTAGGGAGGGTTCACATCAGTCTGAGGCGTCTGTTTAAAATGTACATTTTTTGTATATGTTAAACGGATGGGAAAAATGTGATGTGAACCCACCCTTATTGGCGAGGGTGGCAGGAGTTGGACCTCCATGAGATGCTGATGCCCCGTCCTGAGGTTAGGTCGTCAATAAGTACCACAATCACTTTAAAAAGGTTTACACAGAATTATGGTAGCTAAAGAATGAAACCGGAATCAGGCTTCTAATAGATTCAAAATTTAAAGGGAACCTGTCCTCACCTTTATGCTAACCTCACTTAGGGCCACATAAAATAGTGACAGAAATGCTGATCCAGCGGTGTGTCAGTCATGAGCTAAAAGTAAGTGGTTGCCGAGAACCAGCATCAAAACCTTTGCAGCCCAGGCCTTGAAAAGAGTCAAATCTACCTGAGAAGAGTCCTGGTTATACATAATCTCCTGTTCTCTCACCCATCTGCTGATGATTGGCAGTTCTCTCCTAGAGAGATAGGAAGAAAACTAGGCAGAAGACTGTCAGTCATCAGCAGGAGGGCAGGAGATTATGAATAACCAGGACTCTTCTCAGGTAGATTTGACTCTTTTCCAGGCCCAGTCTGCAATGATTGTGATGTTGGTTCTCAGTAACCACTTACTTTTAACTTAGAAATGACAGACCGCTGAAATCAACTCATTTGTCTCTACTTTATGCTGCCGTTAGTATGGGTAGCATAACGTTGATGACGGGTTCCCTTTAACACAGTGATAATCTATGTCATACCTGCAGACAGAACCCCATGGTTGATGCGTGGCATGCTGAGAGGTGCCAGTTCAATCCACAGCTGTCTGTTTCGATCGTAAAGTGGGCACATACAACGAACGTTAGCCAATGGCTTCCGGGACCTAGAAATAGATGTGTTACATTAAAAAAATATTCCATAGTTTTTAAACCAGCCCCTGGATCTGAGTACTCTTTGTAATTGCATGTAATTAAGAATTTGGTATAGCCACTGATCTATTCACTAAAATGTATTTGTATAGCGCCACCTGCTGTATGTTCGGTTTCTTATTTCTCTGTTCATCTCGCTGAGGTGGACGCACATGCTCAGTTGCATCCTTTCACTGCCTCCTGAGCTGTTATAGGGACAGAGCTGCAGCAGAAGAAACTCCCCCTGAGCTGTCAGCTTGATATAAATCTAGCAGAGCAATGAAGGTGGAGATCTCTGGATCCATGGGAGGTACAGGGCTGGTTGTAGCTTTGTTAGAAAGAGATTGTCATGTGCTGTACGATGTCTAATTTTCATTTTTAACATTAAAGGAGTTATCAAGGTAATGAAAACCTACCCACCTATCACATCGGCAGGGGTCCGAGTCCTGGCACCCCCGCTGATCAGCTGACTTCAACAGGCCTGAGCTGCAACTAGGCCACGTTACAAATGCACGGTGACGTCACATGGCCTAGGAAGAGGCCACGGCACTCATGGAGCGCCAGCCTCTTCTAATATCGGGGGGTCCAACACCAACGACCCCCGACGATCTGATATTGATGACTTATCCACAGTATAGGTCATCAATATTAATTAACGGATAACCCCTTTCATCATGGCATAACCCCTTTAACCAAATGACTATTCCCACCATGTTCACAATCACACATACAGACTAGAGAAGAGCGAATTTCATATTTTGAAATTCGTTCAGGCTTCGTTTACTGGTAAAAGGTGAATTGCAATAAGGATTCCGTTACCACAGGCCATAACGCAATTCATGATGGAATGCCTTTAGAGGCATTCCGTTATTCATTCCGTCATAAAGTCTATGGGCTGCATAAAGGATCCGTCCCGTTTCCGTTATGCAGGGGAGTCCTCTCCTGCATAACGGAAACGGGACGGATCCGTTATGCAGCCCATAGACTTCTATTATGACGGAATGAATAACGGAATGCCTCTAAAGGCATTCAGTCATAGAATTGCGTTATGGTCTGTGGGAACGGAATCCATAACGCAATTCACCTTTTAACAGTAAACGAATCGCAAATTAATTCCATAACCGGAAATTCACTCATCTCTAAAACAGACGTTATGTACGCCATTTTAATTTCCTGCCCATATGAAAACTCCAGACACGGCAATGGATGACTTACGCCCTCTCCTCCCCTCCAGCTGTCACTATGCATTCAGAGTAGCCTCTCGGTTTAAAGGATGCCAGGACGGCTTCTCCTTGCTGCGGCTGGCTCAGGGGGATGTTGTTGCACTCCCTGACCATCTCCCGCACCAACGGCTCATTGAGCATTTGTTCTCGCAGGTAGTTGGAATCCAGGCCGGTCACCCACAAGGCTGAGGTCACGTCTTTCATATGGACCTGGGGGAATAAGAGTGGAGCAGCACATTAGGCACTGCAAGAGAAACGAGCAACAAACTTGACAGGTATAATAAATGAGGTTTAGAAGAGGACCCCTCCTGGAAATATAAGTCCTTGTGTCGTCCTCATCATTTATCAACTTGCTATTTAGTTCCGCAAAAAAATAAGGCTGTGCAAACCACCAGTGGTCAGCAGCTATGGCTGGGTGGGCCTATACATGCAGGTTCCTTCAGAAATAAAATATTACATGGCACCCAAGGAAATGACTGGGAGACCACGTAATGCATGGTTCACATGAAGGCGCCTAGGGAGCAAGATTGGTGCAAGAGGGATGTCCGATATAAGGGGTCCCATTCCCTCTATGATGTCCGTATGCCCTGAGAAACATGAGGTCTGCACTGGCATCTGAATGCAAACAAGAATGGCGACGTTCACTGTTAGAAAGCAGAGATTTTGAAAACGGAACTCTTTATCATAAAATAAAAAACTTTCTATCCCTAAAACATGCAAAACCCTTCAAGTTTGTCATCAAAGCTTTTTTTGAACATGTTACCTAAGAAGATGGAGATAATGTAGGAACGGCAAAACGGAGAGGACAGAAACTGGGACGAATATACATCGACGAGACAGTTTTTCATCAATTTGTACTACAGTAGCTCTTCGGTGGGATCGGACCAGATGAGCTAGCCTTCTCTCTAAACGCGCATCAATGAGCCTTTAATACTCGGAACCTTGTCACCACTTCACAGATTGTCCATCCGTGGACCATGTTTGGTAGGCGCTAACTACTGCACACAGGGAACATTCCACACGACCCGTCTTTTGCTCTGATCTATCCCTTGACAGATGTTATTGTCATGGGACAATCGGGATGTATGGCAGCAGATCTGTTTCAGTAATTTCGTCAGACGGACACCAAAACGCTGCAAGCCTCCAAAGCGGAATGGAGTCAAACTGATGCATTCTCAGCGGATCCTTTTCCATTCAGAATGCATTAGGGCAAAACGGATCTGTTTTGGACCGCTTGTGGGAGCCCTGAACGGATCTCACAAACGGAAAGCCAAAACGCCAGTGTTAAAGTAGCATTAGTGATGAGCGGTGGACTTTGAGCCGAATTTCTTCGTGCTTTGCGGTAACGAATCGATTTAACCTAAAATAGCGTAAAAAAATAAAAAATACTTACCTGATCCATTTGCTTGCGACGGGCCACCCGCCACCATCTTGCTGCAAGATCTCGGCCGAAATCCAGTGCGCGGTGACGTACGACTTCACCACGCCGGCCGCGTGTATAATTCCTACCAGATGCCGTGATCAGCTATGAATGCGGCATCTGAGGGGTACAATGATGGGGGGGGCGCAATCCACCCACTACTTGCAAAGAAATGCCAATTTTTGGGGTAAAATTCAGTGAAGCAGCTAAATCGAACTTCGCTCATCTCTTCACAGTATATAGTGATCCACGATAAAAACACTGCTTTTCTCCAGGGACTCCCTCATTGGCCTATAGTGGGAGTGCATAGACTTGCACTGGGTGGTTCCAAACCCCAAACACTGAAACATTTGCCTTTTTGTAAGAGAATTTGCCTCTGTCAGGATAAAATATAGGAAGATGACTGAAAATAGGAATATACAGAACCTCCATGCAGTAAAGAGATGCGAGAAGCATGTGGCCTAGACCTGGAGTTTGTGTCTGCCAGACTCCATTATACTGTAGGCTGACGGACAGTCCGTTCGCATGGAAAGAACCATTATGGCCGCCATCACAGCTTCCACAGGTTTTGTCACCCAGATTTTGAAAGCTTCTGAATGGCAATCCTGTCTAGTTACGCAGGAGTCTGGAGCAGTAACCACGTGTGTGTATGTGGTAGACGTGGTGCGGGTCCGTAACTGCAGCCAAATCGGTTTATTACTCAGCATCTGCATCTCACAAAATAAGAAAAACTGGACCAGCCAGAGTAAGTGACTTACCTCCAGAAGGTGAACCTGCTATTCTACACGTTACAAGTAACCACGCCGGTCATATTTAGCCCCTTAAGAATGCAGACAATTTTGGCCTGAGGAAGCAATGCATTTTATTGCATGTCGCCTCTCTACACTGACAACTTTTTTTTTTTTTTCTTCAATAGGGTGTAAGTACGGTATGTTAGGATTGAAGGCCAGACCTGCTGCCTCGTAGAGCTGAATGTAATGATACCTTTCACTTAGTGATCCGTTGCTTCCTTCTGGAGAAAAAGCACTTTCAATCCATATCCAAATGAGCAATTAAGTGCATCAAAGTTGTTCAGACTCTGAATCAGATCAAGAATAATTTAATCCAATGATGGCAAGCAAAGATCTTGATTTATCAAGAGCTTTGTGCCAATTTTTCAGCATATAAAAATCGATGCAAGCAATTAGTGACTTCTTCGCTCACCACACTTTTATGTCAGAAACTGGTGTAAAACATGTGCAACTACACCACACAGCCAGTGAAGGACCACATTTATTAAAGGGGTTTCCTGTGTTTAGGATATTGATGGTCTATCCTCGGAATAGGTCATGAGTAGCAAACTCATGGTGGTCCAGCTCTTGGCACCTCAGCTGTTTGAAAGGGGCTGCGACTTCTTCACTGTTTACATCAGTCAGAAGCTTTCACTGCGAAACAGTCAAGGGTGGTTGGCTCCTTGGCGTTCGTAACGTCTCGTGTATGTTGGGGGTAGTTACCTTTGTTATGGACTTGATTATTTGTATTTAAAAGGGTTTTGCAAGATTTTACTACTGGTGACCTATCCTCAGGATAAGGCCTCCGGCCGGGCCCGTGCTGTGGATGGCAAATTGCGGACTGCAATGCATGGGCACCGACCGTGAGGCTGCCGCATGCGGATGGCGGACCCATTCACTTGAATGGGGTCCACCATCTGCATCCGACTGTCCGCACCGCAAAAAAAGAAGAACATGCACTACTTTTTTGCGGTGCGGAGCCACGGAAGCACTCCATGGTGCTTCCGATCTGTGCCTCCGTTCAGCACCGCATCTCTCGGATTGAGGACCCATTCAAGTGACAGCTAGTGCCCGTGTATTGCAGACCCGCTGTTTGCGAGCACAAGCAACGGTCGTGTGCATGAGCCCCAAGTCATCGGTATCTGTTCGGTGGGGGACCAACACTCAGAACCCCCCACCGATTAGCTGTTTGAGAAGGTGCTCCTTCTCCGTGCTTGTCAAGCACAGTGCCGTATGTTGTATAGCAGCAGTGCTTGGTATTGCGCTCAGCCTCATTCACTTCTACAACTGATCGGCGGGGGTCCCAGGTGTCGGACCCCAACTGATCAGATACTGATGACTTGTTATCAGGATAGAGTCTCAGAAAACTCCTTTAACCACCTCCGGACCGCCTAACGCAGGATCGCGTTCCGGAGGTGGCAGCGCTGCGCAGAGTCACGCATATACGCGTCATCTCGCGAGACGCGAGATTTCGCTCCAAGCCGGCCCGCGCATGCGAATCGCGGGCCGGCAAAATTAAAAGAAGTATTTCGTCACCAGCCTGCCAGCAACGATCATTGGCTGGCAGGCTGGCGATTTTCAAAAAATCCAATCCAAAGTCATATAACAGATCATATTAGTAAATATGATCTGTTATATGGCTTGTCTGCTCCTGTGCTGGTCCTTTTCGTCGGTTGGATCCAGCACAGGAGCAGACTGAACTGTGAGTAGCACCAACACTACACCTTAGCCCCAGATCACCCACCTGCACCCCAATTAACCCTTTGATCACCCCTTTGATCGCCCCTGTCAATCACTAGTGAAAGGAAAAAAAGTGATCAGTGTAAACTGTCACTTTTTTTTTTCCACTGGTATTGGCCGTTAGGTTTTAGGGATAGTTTAGGCCCCTTGGTTAGGTAGTTAGCGTCAGTTAGCGCCCACCCCACCGCACCGCAGTCACTTTTATTCGCTGTTTAGCGTATCGCTAATCAACATTTGTACTTTTATAGTATCTGTAAGTGATCAAAACTGATCACGGTCAGATCTATAATAGTATTAGTGTCACTTTAGTTCGCCCTCCACCCAAAACGCAGTGTTTGCCCGATCAGGCCTGATCGGTCGCCCACACGTGCGTTCACCCACGCCCGCCCCACCGCAGTGACAAAAAATATATATTTTTTGATCACTGCACATTCATTTTACACGCACTGCGGCGATAAAAAAATCAGTTTTGATATTTTTTATCAACCGCAGCAGCCTCCGGTACTTCGCTAGCCTCCCCTTTGTAAGACAGGTTTGCTTTTTTTCTTGGGTAGTCTCAGGGAATACCCCTAAATTTAGTAGTCCAAAATGTCAAACAGGGGGTATTCTTCTGAAGAGGCCTACAGGATTCTGACCCAGTCGGATGAGGAGTGGGAACCCTCATCTGATGAATCTAGCGGGTCAGAATATGAACCTGTAGAAAGCAGTGGCTCTCTGACCCAAAGTTCGGACGAGGAGGTGGAGGTCCCTGATAGCACCAGGCGTACCCGGCCCCGTGTCGCTAGACCACAGGTTACGCAGGATCCGCTTCAAGAGCAGCAGAGTGGGGCTGTCGCTGCCGGATCACGTGGTGAGGCATACACCAGCAGCGCAGCCCTTCCTGGACCTAGTACCAGCACTGCCGTACAACCTGGTGAAGTAGCGAGCACCAGAAGGGCAGTTGAAGCTGGTACGGTGGCACGTGCAATAGTTACCCCGTCGCAGCCACCGCACAGACAGGCCCGTAGAGCCCCTAGAGTCCCTGAGGTGCTGGCAAATCCTGATTGGCAGTCACCAACTTCAGCCGCACCAGTAGTTCCCCCTTTCACCGCCCAGTCTGGAGTTCGGGTTGAGACGGCTCAAATCGGTTCGGCCCTGGGATTTTTTGAGCTGTTCTTGACTGCGGAGCTCTTGGACTTAGTTGTGGCAGAGACAAACCGGTATGCCACACAATTTATAACCGCAAACCCGGGAAGCTATTATGCCCAGCCTTTCCGGTGGAAACCAGTCCAAGTTTCCGAACTTAAAATTTTTCTGGGCCTTCTCCTCAACATGGGCCTGACAAAAAAGCATGAATTGCGGTCATATTGGTCCACGAACCCAATTCATCACATGCCCATGTTCTCTGCTGCTATGTCCAGGACACGATTTGAGACCATCCTCCGTTTTCTGCATTTTAGCGACAACACCACCTCCCGTCCCAGAGGCCACCCTGCTTTTGACCGGCTCCACAAAATTCGGCCCCTCATAGACCATTTCAACCTGAAATTTGCAGATTTGTATACCCCTGAGCAAAACATCTGCGTAGACGAGTCCCTAATACATTTTACCGGGCGCCTTGGCTTCAAACAATACATCCCAAGCAAGCGTGCCCGGTATGGGGTCAAATTGTATAAGCTCTGTGAAAGGGCCACAGGCTATACCCACAAATTTCGGATCTATGAGGGAAAAGATCAGACCCTGGAGCCGGTCGGTTGCCCTGACTACCTGGGGAGCAGTGGGAAGACAGTCTGGGACTTGGTGTCACCCTTATTCGGCAAGGGGTACCATCTTTATGTGGACAATTTCTACACAAGTGTGGCCCTCTTTAGGCATTTGTTTCTAGAACGGATTTGCGCCTGTGGCACCGCGCGAACTAGTCGCGTGGGCTTCCCCCAACGGCTTGTAACCACCCGTCTTGCAAGGGGGCAGAGGGCTGCCTTGTGTAACGAAGAACTGCTCGCGGTGAAATGGAGAGACAAGCGTGACGTTTACATGCTCTCCTCCATTCACGCAGACACGACAATCCAAATTGAGCGAGCAACCTGTGTCATTGAAAAGCCCCTCTGTGTCCACGACTATAATGCGCTCATGGGAGGGGTGGACTTCAATGACCAGATGTTGTCTCCGTATTTAGTTTCCCGCAGAACCAGACGCTGGTATAAGAAGGTGTCTGTATATTTGATTCAATTGGCGCTGTACAATAGTTTTGTTCTCTACAGTAAGGCTGGGAGAACACGATCCTTCCTCAAATTCCAGGAAGAGATCATCGAGAACCTCCTGTATCCAGAAGGTTCTGTGGCCCCATCCGCCAGTGTAGTTAGCCGTCTACACGAGCGACATTTCCCCAGTGTCGTTCCTGGTACCTCAACCCAACCGTCACCCCGAAAAAGATGTCGTGTCTGTAGCAGGAGTGGAATAAGGCGTGACACCCGCTATTTCTGTCCTGACTGTGCTGACCACCCTGCCCTATGCTATGGAGAGTGTTTCCGGAAGTACCACACACAGGTACACCTAGCATAGGGATCACATCTCACCAGGACAGGCACACAGGGCTATTAGGGCCCATTCACTCACAGCTGCTGCAAACCTCTCCTTTCACCTGGGATAAAGTGCATAACGTACTTCGCCACATCTTTGGGCGATTTGCGCTTTGCACATTGTCCCATGGGGAAGGAGAGGTTTGTTCTATAAAGGTAAAAAAAACTAAACAAAAAAAAAATTACCGGTAAGTAAAAAAGTTAAAAAAGTTAAAAAAAGTTAATATGTTCTGTTCTAAAGTTAATAAAGTTATTGCTTTGCGGCCTGGTTTTTTCTTTTTTGTTTTGTTTTTTTTACCTTTCAGGTGGACCAACCGATCGACTAGCTGCAGCACTGATGTGCATTCGGACAGAAGCATTGCGCTGCTGTCAGATTACACGCAAGTCGGTGTATGCGGCGCTGCAAGACGAGATTTCTCCTCTGCAGTAAAAGATATGTTTGCCGAGGCATATGAGCTGAGGAGGTGGCGGTGTTCATATACTTTGGCAAACACTTTGTATATATAAAAAAAAAAATCCCGGCAATGATTTATTCATCCACATCGATTGATGTGAATGGAGAAATCGGGTTTGCCAGGGCATACGAGCTAAGTGGGCATGGATGTTGGGCGGAGCTCCTATGTCCTGGCAGACGCCTTTCCCCTCCTTTTTCTTTTTTTGGCAGAGATTTTTTCATCCACATTGATCGATGCGAATGAAGAAATCTGTGCCGTTCATTTTTTTCTTTCAGCCCAGCGGCTGAACGGAAAAAAAAAATCTCATTACCTGTATGCTCAATATAAGGAGAATAGCAGAAACTCCTAATGCTGGGCATACATGTAATGATTGCGGAGACCCTCAAATGCCAGGGCAGTACAAACACCCCACAAATAACACCATTTTGGAAAGAAGACACCCCAAGGTATTCGCTGAGGGGCATATTGAGTCCATGAAAGATTGAAATTTTTGTCCCAAGTTAGCGGAAAGGGAGACTTTGTGAGAACAAAATCAATTTCCGCTAACTTGTGCCAAAAATTTTTTTTTTCAATGAACTCGCCATGCCCCTCATTGAATACCTTGGGGTGTCTTCTTTCCAAAATGGGGTCACATGTGGGGTATTTATACTGCCCTGGCATTTTAGGGGCCCCAAAGCGTGAGAAGAAGTCTGGTATCCAAATGTCTAAAAATGCTCTCCTAAAAGGAATTTGGGCCCCTTTGCCCACCTAGGCTGCAAAAAAGTGTCACACATGTGGTATCTCCGTATTCAGTAGAAGTTGGTGAATGTGTTTTGGGGTGTCATTTTACATATACCCATGCTGGGTGAGATAAATATCTTGGTCAAATGCCAACTTTGTATAAAAAAATGGGAAAAGTTGTCTTTTGCCAAGATATTTCTCTCACCCAGCATGGGTATATGTAAAATGACACCACAAAACACATTCCCCAACTTCTCCCGAGTACAGCGATACCAGATGTGTGACACTTTTTTGCAGCCTAGGTGGGCAAAGGGGCCCACATTCCAAAGAGCACCTTTCGGATTTCACAGGTCATTTACCTACTTACCACACATTAGGGCCCCTGGAAAATGCCAGGGCAGTATAACTACCCCACAAGTGACCCTATTTTGGAAAGAAGACACCCCAAGGTATTCCGTGAGGGGCATGGCGAGTTCCTAGAATTTTTATTTTTTGTCACAAGTTAGTGGAAAATGATGATTTTTTTTTTTTTTTTTTACATACAAAGTCTCATATTCCACTAACTTGTGACAAAAAATAAAAAACTTCCATGAACTCACTATGCCCATCAGCGAATACCTTGGGGTGTCTTCTTTCCAAAATGGGGTCACTTGTGGGGTAGTTATACTGCCCTGGCATTCTAGGGGCCCAAATGTGTGGTAAGGAGTTTGAAATCAAATTCTGTAAAAAATGACGAGTGAAATCCGAAAGGTGCTCTTTGGAATATGGGCCCCTTTGCCCACCTAGGCTGCAAAAAAGTGTCACACATCTGGTATCTCCGTATTCAGTAGAAGTTGGGGAATGTGTTTTGGGGTGTCATTTTACATATACCCATGCTGGGTGAGAGAAATATCTTGGCAAAAGACAACTTTTCCCATTTTTTTATACAAAGTTGGCATTTGACCAAGATATTTCTCTCACCCAGCATGGGTATATGTAAAAAAAGACACCCCAAAACACATTCCCCAACTTCTACTGAATACGGAGATACCAGATGTGTGACACTTTTTTGCAGCCTAGGTGGGCAAAGGGGCCCATATTCCAAAGAGCACCTTTCGGATTTCACTCGTCATTTTTTACAGAATTTGATTTCAAACTCCTTACCACACATTTGGGCCCCTAGAATGCCAGCGCAGTATAACTACCCCACAAGTGACCCCATTTTGGAAAGAAGAGACCCCAAGGTATTCGCTGATGGGCATAGTGAGTTCATAGAACTTTTTATTTTTTGTCACAAGTTAGTGGAATATGAGACTTTGTAAGAAAAAAAAAAAAAAAATCATCATTTTCCGCTAACTTGTGACAAAAAATAAAAAGTTCTATGAACTCACTATGCCCACCAGCGAATACCTTAGGGTGTGTACTTTCCGAAATGGGGTCATTTGTGGGGTATTTGTACTGTCTGGGCATTGTAAAACCTCAGGAAACATGACAGGTGCTCGGAAAGTCACAGCTGCTTCAAAAAGCGGAAATTCACATTTTTGTACCATAGTTTGTAAACGCTATAACTTTTACCCAAACCATTTTTTTTTTTACCCAAACATTTTTTTTTTTATCAAAGACATGTAGAACAATAAATTTAGAGCAAAATTTATATATGGATCTTGTTTTTTTTGCAAAATTTTACAACTGAAAGTGAAAAATGTCATTTTTTTGCAAAAAAATCGTTAAATTTCGATTAATAACAAAAAAAGTAAAAATGTCAGCAGCAATGAAATACCACCAAATGAAAGCTCTATTAGTGAGAAGAAAAGGAGGTAAAATTCATTTGGGTGGTAAGTTGCATGACCGAGCAATAAATGGTGAAAGTAGTGTAGGTCAGAAGTGTAAAAAGTGGCCTGGTCTTTCAGGGTGTTTAAGCACTGGGGGCTGAGGTGGTTAACCACCTCCCGACCGCCTAACGCACGGATGCGTCCGGAAGGTGGTTGATTCATTCCTCCTGGACGCATCCGTGCGTCATCTCGCGAGACGCGAGATTTCCTGTGAACGCGCGCACACAGGCGCGCGCGCTCACAGGAACGGAAGGTAAGAGAGTTGATCTCCAGCCTGCCAGCGGCGATCGTTCGCTGGCAGGCTGGAGATGTGTTTTTTTTAACCCCTAACAGGTATATTAGACGCTGTTTTGATAACAGCGTCTAATATACCTGCTACCTGGTCCTCTGGTGGTCCCCTTTGTTTGGATCGACCACCAGAGGACACAGGTAGCTCAGTAAAGTAGCACCAAGCACCACTACACTACACTACACCCCCCCCCCCGTCACTTATTAACCCCTTATTAGCCCCTGATCACCCCATATAGACTCCCTGATCACCCCCCTGTCATTGATTACCCCCCTGTCATTGATCAACCCCCTGTAAAGCTCCATTCAGACGTCCGCATGATTTTTACGGATCCACTGATAGATGGATCGGATCCGCAAAACGCATCCGGACGTCTGAATGAAGCCTTACAGGGGCATGATCAATGACTGTGGTGATCACCCCATATAGACTCCCTGATCACCCCCCTGTCATTGATTACACCCCTGTCATTGATCACCCCCCTGTAAAGCTCCATTCAGATGTCCGCATGATTTTTACGGATGCACTGATAGATGGATCGGATCCGCAAAACGCATCCGGACGTCTGAATGAAGCCTTACAGGGGCATGATCAATGACTGTGGTGATCACCACATATAGACTCCCTGATCACCCCCCTGTAAAGCTCCATTCAGATGTCCGCATGATTTTTACGGATGCACTGATAGATGGATCGGATCCGCAAAACGCATCCGGACGTCTGAATGAAGCTTTACAGGGGCGTGATCAATGACTGTGGTGATCACCCCATATAGACTCCCTGATCACCCCCCTGTCATTGATTACACCCCTGTCATTGATTACCCCCCTGTCATTGATTACCCCCCTGTAAAGCTCCATTCAGACGTCCGCATGATTTTTACGGATCCACTGATAGATGGATCGGATCCGCAAAACGCATCCGGACGTCTGAATGAAGCCTTACAGGGGCGTGATCAATGACTGTGGTGATCACCCCATATAGACCCCCCTGTCATTGATCACCCCCCTGTCATTGATCACCCCCCTGTCATTGATCACACCCCTGTCATTGATCACCCCTCTGTAAGGCTCCATTCAGACATTTTTTTGGCCCAAGTTAGCGGAATTATATATTTTTTTTCTTACAAAGTCTCATATTCCACTAACTTGTGTCAAAAAATAAAATCTCACATGAACTCACCATACCCCTCACGGAATCCAAATGCGTAAAATTTTTTAGACATTTATATTCCAGACTTCTTCTCACGCTTTAGGGCCCCTAGAATGCCAGGGCAGTATAAATACCCCACATGTGACCCCATTTCGGAAAGAAGACACCCCCAGGTATTCCGTGAGGGGCATATTGAGTCCATGAAAGATTGAAATTTTTGTCCCAAGTTAGCGGAACGGGAGACTTTGTGAGAAAAAAATTAAAAATATCAATTTCCGCTAACTTGTGCCAAAAAAAAAAAAATTCTATGAACTCGCCATGCCCCTCATTGAATACCTTGGGGTGTCTTCTTTCCAAAATGGGGTCACATGTGGGGTATTTATACTGCCCTGGCATTCTAGGGGCCCCAAAGCGTGAGAAGAAGTCTGGTATCCAAATGTCTAAAAATGCCCTCCTAAAAGGAATTTGGGCACCTTTGCGCATCTAGGCTGCAAAAAAGTGTCACACATCTGGTATCGCCGTACTCAGGAGAAGTTGGGGAATGTGTTTTGGGGTGTCATTTTACATATACCCATGCTGGGTGAGAGAAATATCTTGGTCAAATGCCAACTTTGTATAAAAAAATGGGAAAAGTTGTCTTTTGCCAAGATATTTCTCTCACCCAGCAAGGGTATATGTAAAATGACACCCCAAAACACATTCCCCAACTTCTCCTGAATACGGCGATACCACATGTGTGACACTTTTTTGCAGCCTAGGTGGGCAAAGGGGCCCATATTCCAAAGAGCACCTTTAGGATTTCACAGGTCATTTACCTACTTACCACACATTAGGGCCCCTGGAAAATGCCAGGGCAGTATAACTACCCCACAAGTGACCCCATTTTGGAAAGAAGACACCCCAAGGTATTCCGTGAGGGGCATGGCGAGTTCCTAGAATTTTTTATTTTTTGTCACAAGTTAGTGGAAAATGCTGATTTATTATTATTATTATTATTTTTTTTTTTCATACAAAGTCTCATATTCCACTAACTTGTGACAAAAAATAAAAACTTCCATGAACTCACTATGCCCATCAGCGAATACCTTGGGGTCTCTTCTTTCCAAAATGGGGTCACTTGTGGGGTAGTTATACTGCCCTGGCATTCTAGGGGCCCAAATGTGTGGTAAGGAGTTTGAAATCAAATTCTGTAAAAAATGACCTGTGAAATCCGAAAGGTGCTCTTTGGAATGTGGGCCCCTTTGCCCACCTAGGCTGCAAAAAAGTGTCACACATCTGGTATCTCCGTACTCAGGAGAAGGTGGGGAATGTGTTTTGGGGTGTCTTTTTACATATACCCATGCTGGGTGAGAGAAATATCTTGGCAAAAGACAACTTTTCCCATTTTTTTATACAAAGTTGGCATTTGACCAAGATATTTATCTCACCCAGCATGGGTATATGTAAAAAGACACCCCAAAACACATTCCTCAACTTCTCCTGAATACAGATACCAGATGTGTGACACTTTTTTGCAGCCTAGGTGGGCAAAGGGGCCCATATTCCAAAGAGCACCTTTCGGATTTCACAGGTCATTTTTTACAGAATTTGATTTCAAACTCCTTACCACACATTTGGGCCCCTAGAATGCCAGCGCAGTATAACTACCCCACAAGTGACCCCATTTTGGAAAGAAGAGACCCCAAGGTATTTCGTGATGGGCATAGTGAGTTCATAGAAGTTTTTATTTTTTGTCACAAGTTAGTGGAATATGAGACTTTGTAAGAAGAAAAAAAAAAAAAAAAAAAAAAATCATCATTTTCCGCTAACTTGTGACAAAAAATAAAAAGTTCTATGAACTCACTATGCCCATCAGCGAATACCTTAGGGTGTGTACTTTCCGAAATGGGGTCATTTGTGGGGTTTTTCTACTGTCTGGCCATTGTAGAACCTCAGGAAACATGACAGGTGCTCAGAAAGTCAGAGCTGCTTCAAAAAGCGGAAATTCACATTTTTGTACCATAGTTTGTAAACGCTATAACTTTTACCCAAACCATTTTTTTTTTTTACCCAAACATTTTTTTTTTATCAAAGACATGTAGAACAATAAATTTAGAGCAAAATTTCTATATGGATCTCGTTTTTTTTGCAAAATTTTACAACTGAAAGTGAAAAATGTCATTTTTTTGCAAAAAAATCGTTAAATTTCGATTAATAACAAAAAAAGTAAAAATGTCAGCAGCAATGAAATACCACCAAATGAAAGCTCTATTAGTGAGAAGAAAAGGAGGTAAAATTCATTTGGGTGGTAAGTTGCATGACCGAGCAATAAACGGTGAAAGTAGGGTAGGTCAGAAGTGTAAAAAGTGGCCTGGTCTTTCAGGGTGTTTAAGCACTGGGGGCTGAGGTGGTTAAAGAGGACCTGTCACCGATTATTACACTATGAACTAACTATACAGACATGGAGAGCGGCGCCCAGGGATCTCACTGCACTTACTATTATCCCCGGGCGCCGCTCCGTTCTCCTGCTATGCCCGCCGGTATCTCCGTTCCCTAAGTTATGGTAGGCGGAGTCTGCCCTTGTTCTTCTGTAGCGCTGGCCAATCGCGTTGCAGAACTCACAACCTGGGAGAAAATAACCTCCCAGGCTGTGAGCTCTGCGCTGCGATTGGCCAGCGCTAGAGCAGAACAAGGGCAGACTCCGCCTACCATAACTTAGTGACTGGAATCGCCGCCTACTATAACTTAGTGAGCGGAGATACCGGAGGGCATAACGGGAGAACGGAGCGGCGCCCGGGGATAATAGTAAGTGCAGGGAGATCCCCGGGCGCCGCTCTACATGTCTGTATAGTTAGTTCATAGGGTAATAATCGGTGAAAGGTCCTCTTTAAGCCATCTATCGGATACTTACTTGTCCTTACAGTTTGATATGGCACAGCCAGAGCATCCTTTTATTTCTGTCTGCATATGTTTAGATAGTTATTTTTATTTTTTTTACGTAGGTTTATTTTTTTATATTTATGGATAAATGAAAAAAAATATATTTTTTATATATAACTTTGATCGTGCCTCGCTCTCCTTTTTAGTGGGAGTTATTGGTACAAATTATAGCAGCATAACATATGCGATTAGCTGACAAGTGGTTTGTAGATGAGAAGCCAAACGAATGCTCCTGGGACTGTTCCCAATCATTAGCCCGTGTAAAAGACTTCAATGCACTGAAGCAGCTCCTCTTTGGAGCCATAGCTCACCATATACTACATAACTGCTGGAATAGCAATTCCTTATATAACATTACTTTCACTAGATGAAGTTTTATTCTGAAAAAAACATATGCAGGACCATAAGGAAATCCTCTATTATTGTTCCAGAAGCCAAGCCATTTTTGTCCACCGGCTACACCGATCATCAGTGAACCACATTACCTTTCTCACTTCGGGGTCATGGGAAATCCATCTAAGCACGGCTTCAAACACGTATTTTTCATTGCCCACATTTAGCTTCTCCAGGGACAGGACCTCTTTCAGTTTTGTTGGGCCAAGTTCTAAGTATTCCTCGGTGCTGCTGACATCTCGGAAGTGGGTCTCCAGGTACTCGGTGGCCAGGTAATACACATGGTTCAGACAATAATGCAGTGCAAAGTCCCGAATGCCGATGCAGTTCTCGGCGGTAATACAGCCCTCCAGGAACTCGCAGCACAAAGTCTTCAGGTCGGTGAGGAGCAAGAGGTCGGCGGCCTGCACCACGTCCTGGATCGTTTCTTCGCTCAGCCTGATCTGCCCAGGGAAAGACGAAACATACATATAGATTTGGCAGGAGCTGTAGGGTTGGTGCATACTTTTTATACAAATTAAAGTTAAATCTTGCGTTGATTACTCTCTGTATGCTGTATAATGTGTTACCGCACCCATATGCAAATCTGTTTTCTTGACCTTTAAGGGGAAATGTTTGAACGCAAAAAGATACTGAAGAAAAGACTTCTAATGTGAAAAACAACGCTCACGTACACAGACGCATTGGAATGAATGGGTCAAGATTCAGTGCGGGTGCCGTGCGTTCATGTCACGCATTTCGCCCGCGCGGAAAACTCGCTCGTGTGAAAGGGGCCTTACTCACCAATCTACCAAGTTTTCTGGCAGAGCAGAATAGCAAATTTGTCACATGCCAAATTTGCATCTTTTTGCGATTTCGCACCATTCTGAGAAGGTGTTGAGAAGGCGTGGGCTTCTGTGAACTGATTACCATCACCAGACTAATGGCATCAATCATGGCACACATCTCTAGCTGCTCAGAATCGGTCATCAGTATAGTACTCCAGGAACACCCCTTCTAGGGCCCATTCACACGGCCGTATTTTTCTTTCCGCATCCAATCCGCAATTTTGCAGAATGGATGCGAACCCATTCATTTCAATGGGGGCGCAAAAGAGAACGTATCCTATTCTTACCTATATTTATGAACAAGAATAGGCATTTCTATCATGGCGGGGGATATTTCGTTCTGCACACGGCTGGTATCTGTGTTTTGCGGATACCCAATGTGTGGTCTGCAAAAATTGATACATATAAAGGGGGCTTTATCCTTAAAGGGGTATTCCGGTTACCATAAATATAACTTATGTTTTAGAATAATTAATCATCAATAATTACCTAATATAATGTAAATTTCACATATTTACGGTTCAGTAGTTATAAAAGTAGTTTTCCTCTGCTACCCACTGTGTTCCCTCATAAATTACCATGGCATCGACCTGTAGTTCTGAGCCTTTGTCAGGTCGAGCATGCTCAGTGTGTCGCTATCAATTCTCTAGCTAAAGGTCTTGTGAAACAAAGGGCGTGTCAGTGTGCTGCTGATTACTGGGTAGTGGGGGCGTGACCGGACTGTATATCAGGCAGCCAATCAGTAAACATCAACACTCACAGCAGGAAAGCTGGGGATTGTGGGGATTGTAGTTGTGTGAGGGAAGATCAGGCGCCATGACACTCTGTATGTTGCAGACTCACACAGGAGCTAGACAAATGGGTTGCAAGGTAAATTGAAACTCCGGTTATATGTACAGGTGTGGGTTCTGGTTGGGTCACAGCTTGCAGCCTTAATGCAGTTTTTCTAAAATTAAGTTACTTTACTGGAATACCCCTTTAAAGGGGTATTCCCATCACATACAATGGGGGCATATCGCTAGGATTTGTTCCCATTGTCTGATAGGTGCGGGTCCCACCTCTGCGACCCGCACCTACAACGAGAACGGACTGGGGAAATTAATGGAGGGCGCACTGCGCATGCACAGCCGCCCTCCAATCATTTCCATGGGGCCGCCGAAAATAGCAGAGCGCTGGCACGGCTATTTCTGTCTGCCCCATAGAAATGAATAGGAGCAGGGGCCGCACGTGCTGTATGGGAGCAGCGCTTGGTGGTGGACGGACCCCAGGAAATCCGCGTCCTCCAGTCTCGGCTCTCCCTGCTTCATTCTCCTTGTAGGTGCGGGTCCCAGAGGTGGGACCCGCACCTATCAGACAATGGGGGCATATCCTAGGGATATTCCTCCATTGTCTGTGAAGGGAATACCCCTTTAATGAATGAGCAGGACACTGTCCAGGTTCATGAGACTACTCTGTTTTCCACTTTATAAGGGCTCATGCACACGACCATTGTTGTTTTGCGGTCCGTTTTTAACCGATCCATTTGTCCGAATCGGAGGTTTTTTTTTCCTCTGATTTAAGTCCTCTTCCATTCTGTTATTCCACAAAACATATCCGTATGGTTTCCGCATTTGATCTATTTTTTGCGGATCGGAAACAGTAACTTATTAATCACCAAACACATGAGCGATATGGGCTGGGCATAGCATTTCTACAGTATGGATCCGTAAAATACGGATGAAATACAGATATTCCAATCAAAAGTAACCATAGCACTCGTGTAGAGGGCTTTCGTGGGTGCCCGTCTCCAATTGATTCCTTCCACCCCAGGAGTCTTTTATAATTTTCCACAAAAGATGGCGGAGACAGCACATGTGTGCTGTCTCTGCCATCTTTTGTGGATGAAATACAGATGTGTTCCGTGTGCGTTCCGTATTTTTTGCTGACCTATTGACTTGAATGGGGCCTCGGACCGCGATTTGCAGACAATAATAAGACATGCACTACTTTTTTGCGGAACGGCCATGCGGACAAACGGAAATGGAATGCACACGGAGTAACTTCAGTATTTTCTACAGCCCCATTGAAGTGAATGGTTCCGAATACTGTCGCAAAAAAAAAAAAAAAAAAAAAAAAAAAAAGAAGAACGGAACGGAAGCGGAAAGAAAATAAGTTTGTGTGCATGAGCCCTAAGGGTGAAATATTTGCTGCATCCGTTTTTTTTTGCTGATCCATTGTAACAATACCTATTCTTGTCCGCAAAACGGACAAGAATAGGACATGTTCTATCATTTACGCGGAGACGTGAAACAGACAAACGGATGTGGACAGCACAAAGTGTGGTCTAGATTTTTTTTTGCACATTTTATGTGCGATTCACAAAATATGTGGATCGGATGGGGACCAAAAGTAGTCATGTGGATGCAGCCTAAGACACACTTTTGGCAGTGCATGTTATAAAGCGAATACTAATGAGTGCTAGTATCCAGGAGCTGCAGGAAGCAGTGACTGTAGCGCTGTACTCAATGCTCCTTGGTCTTCCTCTGGGTCTGCACTGAACTGTCCTGACTGCGTACAGCATCAGGATGTAGTGTTCACCCTAAGACCAGACGCTGTACGCAGTCAGGTCACAGTGCAAAGCGGACCCGGAGCCGACCAGGGAGAGGTAAGTGCAGGAGAAAGAGCTGGATCTGCAGTGGCAAGCAGGAGAGGTAAGTTTATTCATTTATTTTATCTCTGGTGGGGGGCCTGATCAGAGGTCCGACGTGGGGCGCCTGATCAGAGGTCCGACGTGGGGCGCCTGATCAGAGGTCCGACGTGGGGCGCCTGATCAGAGGTCCGACGTGGGGCGCCTGATCAGAGGTCCGACGTGGGGCGCCTGATCAGAGGTCCGACGTGGGGGGGCATTATTTTCTTATTTTCCTCCTCTAAAACTTGAAATTCTCCTGAGCCTCAATACAAAATCTGTCCCTAACCAACACTTGCCCTTATAGGAAAGGGGTCCTCCTATGTGACAGAGGGGTCATCGAGCAGGGTGTCTCCTCAACATCAAATCTCAAATCCTCCGACCACAGAAACCCACCATTTAGAAGCAGGCCACAGATACAGAGTTACGCTTTATAATCAGTACAATACCTGTCCGCTGAAAATGTAGTCAAGAATCTCCTTTATGACCGACACAGAAATTCCTTCCATTTCAATTTTGTATGGGAAACCATCATATTTTGGAGGGTTATAGTTCAGCTTTGCTCTGTAATGAAAATAAATGCAGTTTAATGGTGGACAGAGAAGAAACAATTGTCCGCTGTGAAAAACTACGAGAGGACAGCGAAATTTAAAGGGGCTGTCCAAGAAACAGCTATAGCTAACCTCTTCCCAGGATAGGTCAGCAATATCAGAGCGGTGGGGGTTCAACACCCAGCACCACCCCCGATCAGCTATTTTGGGCAGCTGTAGAGTCAGAAACTATACATGGAACGGAAGCAGCAGGTTCCGAACACGGTGTCGTTTCTGGAACCATCGTTCACCTGAATGGGAGCGGAGCGGCAGTATCCCGGCATGGCTCCTATACCGTGTATGGCGCTATGCTCCATACACAGTGCATTTCTGGTGCTGCAGCTGGGGCTGACAGGCGATGAACCCCCTGCCGATCTCATACTGGTGACCTATCCTGAAGATAGCCCTGCCATATCTGGAGCCAGGAGAAGCCCTTTAACCCTCTAAACCAGGGATGTCAAATTTGCAGTCCTCCATCTGTTGCAAGACTACAACTCCCAGCATGCCTAAATAGCTGTAGGCTGTCAAGGCATGATGGAAGTTGTAGTTCTACAACAGCAGGAGGGCCACGGGTTTGACATCCCTGCTCTAACCCCAATCATAACATCAACAGAGATTGCAGTGTCCTACTGACTGCCCCTTGGCGGTAAATATCAAAGGAAGCAAGGATTAGACATAATGGATTTCAACATTCCAAATTCTCTTGTTGGCAACAGGAGAAGCGGCTCCCTCCATATTCCAAGATGAAAATACCCCTTTAAGGACCCACGATCAACTAAAACACGGAGAAAACACAATGAAAAAGCCCCAGTTTCTACAAGAACGTTTCAGAAGCCTCTGCACATACGCACGTCTTTAATTTGGGTTTTCTTTTTTTCTCATTCATTTCTAGGTTAGTATCCCTTTAAGAAGAGCTGTAGACAAAACCTAGCGCTGACCCTGCAATCCATCAGTGGTGGTCGTGCTTGCACAATATAGGAAAAAACACAAGCCTATATGCGCTCCCATGGTCCCGGCCACCAGAGAGGCTGATGCATTTTCTTGTAGTATGCAAGGACGACCACCACTGATGGATTGCAGGGTGGTCTGTAACCATGGAAACGTGCCGTGTATAACGTGATGGAAAAATGAATCCAGCCGGCAAAGGAGGCAATATGGACAATCACAATACATTAGTAAGTGCCTTGTAGTAACTTTCTCTACATGACAAATGCCACTTACTGAAGTGAGAGGACCCCTTTAATAACAAGTGATCACAAAGTGCTATTTACCCCAAAATGATACCAATAAAAACTACAAGTCGTCCTGCAAAAATCTAGCCCTCACACAACTTCATAGTAAGGCTACATGCACACGACCGTTGTGTGTTTTGCTGACCGCAAGACACGGATGGCGTCTGTTTGCGTTCCGTAATTTGCATAACGGCACGGACAGCCTTTAATAAAACTGCCTATTCTTGTCTGTAAAGCGCGGACAAGATTAGGACAGGTTATATTTTTTGGGCGGACCACAGAACGGAGCAACGGATGCGGACAGCACGCAGAGTTCCATTGAAGTAAACGGGTCCGCATCCAAGCCGCAAAAACTGCGGCTCGGACGCGGACCAAAACAATGGCCGGGTGCATGAGGCCTAAGAAAAATAAAAAAAAGTTATGGGTCTTGGAATGCGGCGATGCAAGAAGATTTACTTTTTTTTTATGGATAAGGATCTGCTCAGAATGCATCAGTTTTTATCAGTTTGCCTCCATTCAGTCTCCATTCCGCTCTAGAGGCGGACACCAAAACGTTGCCTGCAGCATTTTGGTGTCCATCTGACGAAACTGAGCCAAACGGATCCGTCCTGACGCACAATGTAAGTCAATGGGGACGGATCCGTTTTCACTGACACAATCTGGCACAATAGAAAACGGATCCGTCCCCCACTGACTTTCAATGGTATTCAAGTCGGATCCGTTTTGGCTATATTAAAGATAATACAAACGGATCCGTTCTGAACGGATGCATGCGGTTGTATTATCGGTGCAGATCCGTTTATGCAGATCCATGACGGATCCGCACCAAACGAGAGTGTGAAAGTAGCCTTCGTTATGCTGAAAAACGCTGCAAAATGTATAATGTAAAAACATCAACCACCCAGAAAGAGTTAATAAACGTGAATCAGAAAGTGATGTGCACTCCAAAATGGCGCCATGTAAATCTAAAAACAGTAAGTCCTCATACAGCTACATAGACTGAAAAAAAAAAAAAAAAAAAAAAAAAAGTCGGTCCGACACAAATCTGCCGTGAATCCAGGGCAAACCCAGCCGGTGTGAGATGTGGACTGCGTTGTAGATCCGGCCTGCTCTCAGCCAGGTCCCACCATGACCATCATCTGATCCATACAATGGATCCTCAGGCCAACCTGTCAGGTCATGGCTGCCATCCCCAGCGGTAACATTATAGATACTGACTGCAGCAGTAGAAGAGTCACAGAGTGTTAACAATGGTCATGAGAGCTGAAATTCTCAATTTCCCTGTGATTGAAGCGCTTTCCACGGACTCCACCTGGGATTAGACATAATTGTTGGCGCTGAGGTTGGGGTGTTGGCCGTTTGCTTATTCAATGCCCTGGGAAGGAGATCCTGGGATAAATGTACACCCAGCCCAGATATGAAGGCAAGGCAGACATGAAATACTCACTAGACTGCGCAGGACGCTGGTCATACGTATCCAACAGCCGGCGCGGTGTCTACTCGCAGTTTAGCGCCCCTCAATAAGGCTAAAACGTAAGCGGGTCCGCAGCATCCAAATTACAAAAACTGCGGCAAATTTTAACTCTGCAAAATCCACAGTGTGAACTAGCCCTAACATAGAAAATAAAGCCCTTACTCACCTTTATTACGTCCCGCTACTCCAAAGCCCTCTAAGGGGCTATTCATGGGACGGTATTTTTGGTCCGCAAAAAAAGAGCCGGTATTTCAATGGGGCAGACACCGCTTGTTGTCTGCATCCGTGTGTCCGTTCTGCGGCCAAGCTAAAAAGATAGAACATGTCCTATTCTTTTCCATTTTGCAGACAAGAATAGGCATTGTTACAATAGGGCCCGCGAAAAGTGCGGGATGCGCACAGACCACGTCCATATTTTGTGGATCTGCTACTTGAAGACTGCAAAGTGGATCCGGTTGTGTGAATAGCCCCTTAGCCTGTAGTGCTGTTGTCACATGCATAATTTACATGACCACTGCAGCCAGTCACAGGCCACGAATATCGTGCCATCCGCTGAAGCCAGTGATTAAGCGTCATGTGACCGCTGCAGGCCCAGTGTGGATCACTTGTTTGTGGATCGAAATAGGGACACAGCTGTGTGTATGAAGACTTAAAGGGTCACTAATTTTTTGCAAACCTTTTGATAGGACAGAGTCATATGAAAAGTTTAGATTTGTGGGGGATCTGAGACCCCCAGCGATCCCTAGAACGACGGGAGAGAAGCGCTCAGATATCAAGCTCTCTTTCCTGGCTACAGGGAATGGAATCGAGATGGGTCTGTGGACTTCTATGGAGCCCAGAGATAGCAATACATTTTTTTCCGGAAGGTTAAAAGTACTCCTCTTACCATTTTTGAGGAGTATTTTTAGCTGAGGAGGAGAACCAAAAGTTGCAGTAATAGAAATAAATAATACATAGGCCTACATAATGTTAAAGGGGTTATCCCATCTTAGACAATGGGAGCATATCGCTAGGATTTGCCCCCCATTGTCTGATAGGTGCGGGTCCCACTTCTGGGACCCGCACCTACATGGTGAACGGAGCGCAGAAAGCATGCGCAGCCGCCCTCCATTCATTTCTAAGGAGCCGCCGAAAATAGCTGAGCGCTGGCTCGGCTATTTCCGTCGGCCCCATAGGAATGAATGGGAGCGGTGGCCGCGCATGCGCGGTGCGCTCCCACTCACTTCAATAGGAGAGGTGGGGAGCTGTGCCTGGTGGTGGACGGAACCGGGGAAACCCAGGGTCCTCCAGCCACAGCTCTCCCCGCTCCGTTCTCCTTGTAGGTGCGGGTCCTAGAGGTGGGACCCGCACTTATCAGACAATGGGGGCATATCCTAGCGATATGCCCCCATTGTCTAAGATGGGATAACCCCTGCAGAGCTTGCTCACATCTGCGTGGAAGGCTCTGTACGGGGCAGATTCTGTCAAAAAGTCCGGACAAAAAAAGCCTTACATGCAGGACTTTTTTTGACCGGATCCTGAAGGGGACCTGATAGTAAACGGAGTTTGGTTAGCTCTGTTCATCTCCGTTATGTGTCCGATCCAGCACTTCTGTTATTTTCATGGTTCTGCTTGGAGCGGTGGTGTGAACGTGGCCTTAGAGGTGGGTATTTAAGCAGGAAAACAATTACTTGTCTTGATAACAGCAGGCAATTATAGCCAAGTGATAAAGTCCAGTCTGACATACTGCATCTTCCCTATACTTTGTCAGACAGGTCAGTCATAAAAGGGACGGCTTCCCTGACAGAAAGAGTAGGCTGCAACGGCCCTCTGGTTCTAGGTGGCATACAGCTGCACGTAGGTCCGTGGGTCCCATTAGCACTGTCCTTGTTCACACAGGTGGATCCTATGACCTGTAACATGGCAGTGACTAGCTTCAAACTGTGCTTTCACTTCCAGCCCAAGTACTGCAGAAAGGCCTGACAGCCACAGCAGGGCACAGCCTCCTGCCACTGCCCTCCACATGTACAGGGCAACTTCAGAACAGAAGTGCCAGGGGCACGCCCCCTCCGCTTCACTCTGGTGCCACAGCTCCTTCCGTGCCCATAAACCATGGATGAATACACATACTGCTGAGACGATACCTGGTGCCCCCCACGCCTCTCACCACAGGAGACGAGGAGCTAACTTAGGCCTCTTTCACACGGGCGTTGCGGGAAAAAGAGTTCGGGTTTGGGAATCGGTGTTCTGTAGATTGTATTATTTTCCCTTATAACATGGTTATAAGGGAAAATAATAGCATTCTGAATACAGAATGCATAGTAAAATGTCAATTGAGGGGTTTAAAAAAGAAAAAAAAGAAATTAACTCACCTTATCCACTTGATTGCGCAGCCGGGATCGTCTTCTTTCAGGACCTTTGATGACGTAATCACGCTCATCACGTGGTGAGCGCGATTACGTCATCAAAGGTCCTTTTGCAGGTCCTGAAAGAAGAAGAAGGAAGATGATGCCGGCTGCGCAAACAAGTGGATGAGGTGAGTCATTTTTTATTTATGTTTTTTAACCCCTAAAGCCACATTTTAGTATGCATTCTGTATCAAGACTGCTATTAGTTTCCCTTATAACCATGTTATAAGGGAAAATAATACAGTCAATTTACTTACATCGTCTCCTAGCAACCATGCCTGAAAATCGCACCGCATCCGCACTTGCTTGCGATTTTCACGCAGACCCATTCACTTCTATGGGGCCTCCGTTGCGTGAAAAATCGCAGAATATAGAACATGCTGCGATTTTCAGGCAACGCACAAGTGATGCGTGAAAATCACCGCTCATCTGAACAGCCCCATTGAAGTGAATGGGTCCGGATTCAGTGCGGGTGCAATGCGTTCACCTCACGCACTGCACCTGCGCGGAATTCTCGCCCGTGTGAAAGGGGCCTTAGACTTTTTTCAGGGAGTAAATGGCCTGAACAGGTGTCTATGTCGCTTGTACAGGCGTTATTGCGACCTCTGATGGAGCCCATCTCGTGCAGCGGTCTCAGCACTCAAACGCCTCGCCAATCTGAACTTAAATATGTATCTATGGCATATCAAAAGTTTGGCGAAAACTTATGACCCTTTCAAAGGAATTGAATAAAATCGGTTAAATATATTGGGAAAGTATACTTTATTTTTTATTTTTTTTTAGAAAAAAAAAATTAATACATTGAATTAGGAACCATAATGCTGTATGTGTGTGAATGAGCCCAGATGCTTAGAAATAGTGCTCTAGTTACATACACGGACATGAATGGTGGAAACGGGCTCATCGCGAAAAGTGATAGATACGAGAGCCGCGCCCTGGAGAATCTGAGGTCTCTGCACAGTAATTGCTCAGGACGGAGATCTGGAAACAGTCAGTTGGCAGAGCTGCTATACCAGTCTCCACACACAGTGAAAGCTGCAATCGGCCGCTCACTCCACCCCCCTCCCCTCCCCCAGTACTAGAAGCCGACATATATTACTGTAAAGAGCAAACTTATGTAACCACCTGACAGAGCAGACCCCATTTATGAGCACAAGCTTGGAACTGGAGACGGTGTGCTACAGGTCCCCGGGCTCGCCCTGTGGGCACGGCGATGGTGCCTCCCTTTTATAAGCTTGTGTTTGCAATGTCAGCCACTTTTACTGACTCACTTAACCACTTCACGACCACGCAGGTTAAACAACGCCAGAGGGATTAATCAGACTCAACACTTGATGAGTCACAGGGTAGGGAGTAATCATTAATGTCCCTTTCTACTGCATCATTAACCAGTTAGCTGCTGAAGAAAACAATGGCAGACGGCCGAATAGAATATCACATGACATTCATCCAGGAAAAGACTGTGCCCTGTCTATCGTGGGGTTTAAAGTGAACCCCCCTAAGGAACACTTTTGCTGGAGTCATCCTTTGCCCTGGATAGTATGCTTATACCAGAAGTGGGAATTTGGGGAGCAATCACTAGGTGCTCAGGGACCTGTAGTGCCATGACACCGTCGCTGGTAGCAGGTGGTCAACTTAAAGGGCTTCTGTCACCCCCCTAAAGTAATTTTTCATTTTCTGGCTACTTAAAATCCTTATACTGCGATTTATCAATATATAGGGCTCTTACTCTTTTTCGTTCAGTAGTTTCTTCAAAAAACGGACTTTTATAATATGTAAATTACCTCTCTACCAGCAAGTAGGGCGGCTACTTGCTGGTAGCAGCCGCATCCTCCTTTTAAAAAGACGCCCCCTCCTCATGTTGATTGACGCGCGCTCGTCCTCTGGCTGGCCCTGTCTGCGTTCTAAATCCCGCGCCTGCGCCGTACCGGTCTTCAGTCGGCGCAGGCGCACTCATAGGAGGCCGCTCCTTCCTCAGTTCGCCTGCGCCGGGTGTAGATGTGACGTCATCGGCGCATTGAGGAAGGAGCGGCCGAGCGAGCGTCCTCCTCTCAGTGCGTCCGCGCCAACTGAAGACCGGTACGGCACAGGCACGAGATTTAGAACGCAGACAGGGCCAGCCAGAGGACGAGAGCGCTCGCTGGCCCTGTCAATCAACATGAGGAGGGGGCGTCTTTTTAAAAGGAGGATGCAGCTGCTACCAGCAAGTAACCGCCCTACTTGCTGGTAGAGAGGTAATTTACATATTATAAAAGTCTGTTTTTTTAAGAAACTACTGAACGAAAAAGAGTAAGAGCCCTATATATTGATAAATCACAGTATAAAGATTTTAAGTAGCCAAAAAATGAAAAATTACTTTAAAGGGCTTCTGTCACCCCCCCCCCCCCAAAGGGTCACGGGGCTTTCCAAAAACTTTTGACTCGTCCTAGCGACATATCAAAGGTTTTTGATTGGTAGGCGTCTGGGTGCCGAGACCCCCATTGATCACTAGAAGAGGGAAGAGAAGCGATCGCTTAGCAGGCTCTCGCTCCTCACTCCAGGAGATGGCCCGCGCTTTCTAATGAGCCAGTCCCCTGCAGAAAAGAGAGAGAGCGCACGCTACGTGAGCGCATCTCTCTAGTGATCGTGGGGGTCTCAGCACTCAGACCTGTTATTCTTTATATTGCTATTATATGGCAAAAGTTTTCAGGCAGCTCAGTGACCATTTTAACCAGGGACGTCAAGCTTGTGGCCCTCCGGTTGTAGCAAAACTACAACTTCCATCATGCCCGAACAGCCGACAGCGATCAGGACCTGAAGGGAGTTGTAGTTTTGCAACAG
Source organism: Bufo bufo (assembly GCF_905171765.1). Lineage (NCBI taxonomy): Eukaryota > Metazoa > Chordata > Amphibia > Anura > Bufonidae > Bufo > Bufo bufo. The sequence goes on along the minus strand of NC_053398.1, from coordinate 117,252,847 downwards.
CTGGAGGGGCGCAGATTAAGCATCCCTGCTCTACCACATCCTTGTTATTTTCGGCTCATTTTTGCATGGCAAAAAGTGTGAAATCTGCAGTAGAAAATTTCGGCGCGTGCGAACTTCCAAGCCACCCTTTCTACATCCTCATAGAAAGGTCAGAAGTACAGGAAAGTGTCCAAAAGGCCCAAAACGTGGAGAACAGCGGAGCAGTGAGGCCCCATTCATTGTAATGGGGCCACAAAATACGTGGACAGCTCACTGTGTGCTGTCCGCATCCGTATGTCCGCTCCACGGCCCCACAAAAAAACTGAACGTGTCCTATTCTTGTCCATTTCGCAAACAAGGATAGGAGTTTCTAACACAGTGCGGGGAAATCTGAGCGGCACGCGGCCAGAATCTGTGATGTGTGTCCATGAGGATTAGGAAAGGCACGTCCACATCACTCTAATCCCTATAACGTTGTGGACAGTCACGTGAAGGACGTATCCAAGGGTGACCAAGTGAATGAATGACTTACCTTATATAAGGACTCGCCGCCGCCAAAATATTCTTATGCACTGGGATCTCCTGGTCCTCGATCACCAGGACCGCGTCACAGAAGTCCGCTTCTGTCCGAAAAGCGCCCATAGCCCGGAGAAGTTTAATTGCATGCTGTGGATCTGACACCACAGTCATAGAGGTTGTCTCTGACATTTTAGATAATGGAAGCGGAGGGGTGAGGGGGGTCAAATCTAATAAAGCTACAGCTAACAATGAGCAATCCCAGCTCTGCTATATGAGAAGACGTAGGGAAGGAGTCTCGGCCAGGACAGTGCTACGTGTGGGATGATGGGAGTATTCTGGGATGTACATGCTGTGTATGGCATATGAATGAAGGTGGAGGGTGAGGGGACAGGACTGTAACCCTGCACTGGGGTCTGGGACAAGCAATGCTATACAGGGCTGGAAGGCTGCAGCATATACAGTGTGAACGGGTGCCCTCTGGATGACAGGCGGCTATAACACGAGCTTATGTACCGGGAGGAGGACAGAGAGGCGCTGTCAGCTCCGTACAGAGAGGAGGACTATCCGCGGGCTGGACGGAACACTGACGTGCGCTCCTCTTCCTGCTTCTGCTGTGCCGGGCTCAGCCGACAGCCCTCGCCGCTCAGTCCGCATGACGTCATCAGAAAGCGCCCTGACCACGTGTCAAAACAGACTGCAGGCGTGTAAGGGGCGGGGCGGGGCGGGGCGAGTGGAGGTCACGTGACGGTCCTCGCGCAAACAACACACGCTACCATAGAGGGTAACGTACCTGACAGAGAAGTTCGTGAGGTGAAGACAGAGTGTCTATAGTGGATGGTAATAAACGGGGCCATTGCCCATAGCAACCCAGCGCGGGAAAGAGAGCTGTAACCTGATTGGTTGCTATAAACGGGGCCATTGCCCATAGCAACCCAGCGCGGGAAAGAGAGCTGTAACCTGATTGGTTGCTATGGGCAACTGCTGTCGTTTTCTTTTCCAATAGTCTGTGGCCTGGGCAGACAGCAAAGGAAAAGTGCCTGGTCCTCCGTCTATCTTAACTGAATAAGGCTCCAGCACCCCCATGGGCACTGAGGGGGCGGGGTGCTGTAAAAAAGGGGGTGCGGTGCCTCACAAAGGGGTTGGGGTCTGAAGATAGATGCCAGTCCTGCACCTATCTGCCATTTGTGGCATATCCTGAGGTAAGTGCCCCAGATGCAACGACCCCTTTTAGCCGGATTTCTCACCTGTGACCTGTCACAAAAATTGTCTCCTTCGTGCCCCGGTAAAGGGCTGGTGCAGACCGTGGAGAAACACCTCAGGACGGACAGAAGTCTTAGCTGCATCGGATTTATCAAACATTGTGCGGCATTTGTTAAATTTGGCGCGCATGATGGCAAAGCTGGGTTTAAAAATTGCCAATCGCCCTAAAATTTTCCAATTTACTCCTTCCCATCACGCAGATTCTTAAGGCCTCATGCACACGACCGTTTTTTCCGGTCCGCATCTGAGCCGCAGTTTTTGCGGCTCAGGTGCGGACCCGTTCACTTCAATGTGGCCGCAAAAGATGCAAACAGCCCTCCGTGTGCTGTCCGCATCCTTTGCTCCGTTCCGTGGCCCCGCAAAAAAAAAAATAGCATGTCCTATTCTTTTCCGTTTTGCGGACAAGAATAGGCATTTCTACAATGGGCCGCCCGTTCCGTTCCGCAAATTGCGGAAGGCACACGGGCGACTTCCGTTTCTTGCGGATCCGCGGTTTGCGGACCGCAAAAAACGGAACGGTCGCGTGCATGAGGCCTTACCCTGATTGAGCTTGACGGACATACACTGCATTTGGAAAGTCTGCAGACCCTTTCGCTTTTGTCATATTTTGTTATATCAGACATTGTGCTAAACTCCCATCATTCTGCACCCAATATCCTACAATGAAAAAGTGAGAAAAGAATTTTGGAACGTTTTGCTAATTTATGGAAAAAGTAATATTTGGCATGGATATCAGGATTCACACTTTTGCTATGACACTTGGCATTTAGCTCTGGGGCCTCGGATTTCTCTTGACCATCTTCGAGATGTTTCTACTCCTTGATTGGAGTCCTCCAGTGATAAATTCAGGTGACTGAACGTGATTTAGGAAGACACAGTACTGTCCTATATAAGGTCTTACAGCTGTTTGCATATCGGAGCAAAAACCAAGCCGTGAGAGAAAAGAACTACCTGTAAAGCTCAGAAACAGGATTGTGAGGAGGCACAGATCTGGAGAAGGGGACAAAAAATTTCTGCTTAACCTGTTAGGGACATAGGGCGTACAGGTACTCCCTGATGTCCTGGTACTTAAGGACACAGGGCGTACCTGTACGTCCTGTGTAGTTCCGATCACCGGCGGGCGGTGATCGGAACAAGGTGCCTGCTCAAATCATTGAGCAGGCACCTTGGGTCAATGCGCGGGGGGTCTCGTGACCCCCCGTGTCAGCGATCACCGCAAACCGCAGGTCAATTCAGAACTGCAGTTTGCGGCTTTTACTAGATTTTGCTGCGGCGGTGCCATTGGGTCCGCGTGCGGCTGTAAGGGGCACCCGATGGCATGGAAGGCAGCGAGATGCCTTCCTTAGGCATCGTTGCTGCCTTCCGGTGACGAGCCTGTGAGATCCAGCCCCCTGGATCTCACAGGCAGGAAGCTGTATGAGTAATACACACTGTATTACTCATACAGCCAATACATTCCAATACAGAAGTATTGGAATGCATTGTAAAGGGGATCAGACCCCAAAAGTTGAAGTCCCAAAGTGGGACAAAAAAAAAAGTTTTCCCCCCAAAAAGTTTCAAGTAAAAAAAAAAAACAACAACATAATTTCCCCCAAATAAAGTAAAAAAAAAATTGGGAAAGAAAAAGTAGACATATTAACGTATCACATGACCTAACCCCTCAGGTGAACACCGTAAAAAAAAAAAAAAAAAAAAAAAGGGTAAAAAAAGCCATTTTTTGTCACCTTACATCAGAAAAAGTGTAATAGCAAGTGATCAAAAAGTCATACGCACCCCAAAATAGTGCCAATCAAACTGTCATCTCATCCCACAAAAATCACACCCTACCCAAGATAATCGCCCAAAAACTGAAAAAACTATGGCTCTCAGACTGGAGACACTAAAACATGATTTTTTTTGTTTAAAAAAATGAAATCATTGTATAAAACTTACATAAATAAAAAAAATTGTATACATATTCGGTATCGCCGCGTCTGTGACAACCTAGTCTATAAAAATACCACATGATCTAACCTGTCAGACGAATGTTGTAAATAACAAAAAATAAAAACGGTGCCAAAACAGCTATTTCTTGTTACCTTGCCTCACAAAAAGTGTAATATCAACCAAAAATCATATGTACCCTAAACTAGTACCAACAAAACTGCCACCCTATCCCGTAGTTTCTAAAATGGTGTCACTTTTTTGGATTTTCTACTCTAGGGGTGCATCAGGGGGGCTTCAAATGGGACATGGTGTCAAAAAAACAGTCCAGCAAAATCTGCCTTCCAAAAACCGTATGGCATTCCTTTCCTTCTGCACCCTGCCGTGTGCCCGTACAGCAGTTTACGGCCACATATGGGGCATTTCTGTAAACTACAGAATCAGGGCCATAAATATTGAGTTTGGTTTGGCTGTTAACCCTTGCTTTGTAACTGGAAAAAAATTATTAAAATGGAAAATCTGCCAAAAAAGTGAAATTTTGAAATTGTATCTCTATTTTCCATTAATTCTTGTGGAACACCTAAAGGGTTAACAAAGTTTGTAAAATCAGTTTTGAATACCTTGAGGGGTGTAGTTTCTAGAATGGGTCATTTTTGGGTGGTTTCTATTATGTAAGCCTCACAAAGTGACTTCAGACCTGAACTGGTCCTTAAAAAGCAGGTTTTTAAAAATTTCAGAAAAATTTCAACATTTGCTTCTAAACTACTAAGCCTTGTAACATCCCCAAAAAATAAAATGTAATTTCAAAAATGATCCAAACATGAAGTAGACATATGGGGAATGTAAAGTAATAACTATTTTTGTAGGTATTACTATGTATTATAGAAGTAGAGAAATTAAAACTTGGAAATTTGCAAATTTTTCAAATTTTTGGGCAAATTTGGTATTTTTTTATAAATAAAAATGAATTTTTTTGACTCCATTTTACCAGTGTCATGAAGTACAATATGTGATGAAAAAACAATCTCAGAATGGCCTGGATAAGTCAAAGCGTTTTAAAGTTATCACCACATAAAGTGACACTGGTCAGATTTGCAAAAAATGGCCTGGTCCTTAAGGTGAAAATGAGCCCGGTCCATAAGGGGTTAAAGGGAATCTGTCACCTAGTTTGAGCATATTAAGCGGTTACCATTGCAATGTTCAATAACCCCCCTCTTTCCAGCAAGGGTCTTCTTTCTTTTATTCATGTTGTCATTTAGAAACCCTTGCTTCATCCTTTCTTGCCCATGAAATCTCGCGCAGCCGCAGTATCGCCGACTGCCTGCGCCTGTCCGATCCTACGGCTCCTGAGGCAACAGCGCTGTGATTACGTCACTGGGCTCGGCTCATGCCCAGTGACACTATTGAGGCTGTTGCCCTCAGGAGCCGTAGTATTGGACAGGCGCAGGCAGTCGGCGATACTGCGGCTGCGAGAGATTTCATGGGCAAAAAAGGATGAAGCAAGGTTCGTCTGTTGAATAAATGATATGACGGCTCGGCTGTGGGAGGAAATGTATTAACCACCTCAGCTCCCCTAGCTTAAACACCCTTAATGACCAGACTACTTTTTACACTTTTGTACTACTCTACTTTCACGGTTTATTGCTCGGTCATGCAACTTACCACCCAAATGAATTTTACCTCCTTTTCTTCTCACTAATAGAGCTTTCATTTGGTGGTATTTCATTGCTGCTGAATGACCGAATTTTTTGCAAAAAAACGACATTTCTCGTACTTTTTTCCATTGGGGAACACAGACCATGGGTATAGCTTAGAGGTATTAGTAGGAGGGACACTATGCAAATACAAAAGAGCTCCTCCTCCTCAGGCTATACCCCCCGACTCCACCAGGAGGAACCCAGTCTTTGCTTAGTGTCTGGTGAAGGAGGTTGACACTTTTGATTCGTCTCCCTTTTGTTATTTTTTTTCTAGCTGGGGACGCAGGTCAGCATGGCGCCTTCCTGGTCCCCCATGGAGTGCCCGCCGCCGTCTGTTGGACGTTGCCAGGCTGCCTCCATTATCTCCCCCCAAGAAGGCAAGTGGATCCGGGCTCGACCTGTCAGCTCCGGCATCCCACCAGCTGCTGGGTCACCTGCTGCCACCCTCCACCAGAGCACTGCACTCCTGAGCAAGGAGTCAGAAGTCTGAAGATGTGCATCCCTGCTGTTCCTGGAGTCGAGGGAGAAGATCTGCAGGAGCAGATAAGTTGGCGGCCTCAGGTTCAGGACGCATGGGCTCTGGAAATTGTAGCGGCTGGTTACAAGATAGAGTTCGCGTCCAGGCCGCCGGAACGTTTTTTCCCTTCTCGCGTTCCGGGGGATCCGACCAGAGCCTTGGACCTCTTTATGGCAGTTTCCTCCCTTCTGGACCGGGGGGTTGTTACCCCCGTTCCCCCAGAGGAACAGGGCACAGGTTTCTATTCAAACCTGTTTGTGGTCCCAAAGAAGGAGGGGTCGGTGCGTCCGATCCTGGATCTGAAGCTGCTTAACAAGTCTTTACGGGTGCGGAGGTTTCGAATGGAATCCCTCCGCTCCGTTATTTTTTCTCTTCTTCCAGGGGAGTTTCTCGCGTCCGTGGACATCCAGGACGCCTATCTGCATGTTCCGATCGCGGAATCTCACCAACGATTCCTGCGCTTCGCCATTGGTGGTCGTCACTATCAGTTTGTCGCCCTTCCTTTCGGGTTAGCAACCGCCCCTCGGGTCTTTACCAAGATCCTGGCACCGATCATGGCACTTCTGCGTACCAGGGGTATTACTTTGCTGCCCTATCTGGACGATATCCTGATAAAAGCCCCCTTGCTTCAGCAGGCCGAGGACAGCGTCCGGATCACTGTTCAGACTATGGAACAGTTCGGCTGGATAATCAATCTCCCAAAGTCCTCTCTCCTCCCAGCCCAGAGGCTCTCCTTCCTGGGGATGATTTTGGACACCTCGTCCACCAGAGTGTTCCTGCCAGTCTCCAAGTCCTCCCAGATCCAGGGGGCAGTGTCGCACCTGCTGCGCTCCTCGTGCCTCTCCATACGGGAATGCATGCGGGTCCTGGGTCGTATGGTAGCCTCTTTCGAGGCCGTTCCATATGCCCAGTTTCACACTCGCTTGTTGCAACAGGAGATCCTTTCCCTCTGGGACAAAACCTCTCGGGGTCTGGACGTTCGCATCCGCTTGTCTCAGCAGGTTCGGGCAGCTCTCCCTTGGTGGCTGTCCCCGATGAACCTGTCACCACCGATGCCAGTCTCCTGGGTTGGGGCGGCGTTCTCCAGTCTCGCACGGTTCAGGGGGTTTGGTCGGCGGCGGAATATCGCCTTCCAATCAATATTCTGGAGCTGAGGGCGATTTTCCACTCCCTCTCCCATTGGACTCCTCTGCTTGCGGGCCTCCCGGTGAGGATTCAATCAGACAATGCCACGGCTGTGGCCTACATCAACCATCAGGGCGGGACCCGCAGCCGGATGGTGATGCAGGAGGTGACGAGAATTCTGACGTGGGCGGAGTCGCACGTTCCGGTGTTGTCAGCAGTTTACATTCCAGGAGTGGACAACTGGACAGCGGACTTTCTAAGCCGCAACACGGTGGATCCAGGCGAGTGGTCTCTGCATCCAGAGGTGTTCAAAGAAATCTGCCGCAGATGGGGCCGTCCGGATGTGGACTTGATGGCGTCCAGACTCAACAGCAAGTGCCCGGTGTTCCTGGCTCGCGCCCGGTATCCGAAGGCGTACGGGGTGGACGCACTGGTGGCTCTGTGGCAGGACTTCAGTCTCCTCTATGTCTTCCCTCCGTTTTCCTCTACTACCAAAGGTTCTACGCAGGATCGAGGCGGAAGGGATCCCGACCGTTCTCATCGCCCCAGAGTGGCCTCGCCGCGCGTGGTTCTCAGACGTGACTCGGATGCTGGCGGACGCCCCATGGCCTCTTCCCGACAGAAGCGACCTCCTGTCTCAGGGCCCGCTCTTCCACCAGAATTTACGGTCTCTTCGTTTAACGGCGTGGCTGTTGAAACCGCCATCCTGAGGATAGAGGGGGTTCTCGGATTCAGTAATTAGAACCATGATCAGGGCACGGAAGCCAGCACCAGGAGTAACAAGAAGTATAGAACAAACTATACAAGTTTCAGTTCACACAGTCACAGAATGCTGCAGCCAGCACGCCCAAACAACAACCAGCATGCATACACAGGATAAATTGTAGCCAGTACGCGGTTACAGGCAGCCAGCCTAAACAACAAGGCATGACAGAACCACACACAGCATCCATACTCAGACGCATATCACACTCAAGGCCGCAGCTAGCACACATCACAGAACCAGCATACATGGGAACACCCACAGCTAGTAGTACACAAAGTGCATGCAGCCAGCCTGCATGGCACCGGTGACAGGAACCACAGTGATATGGATATGGGGAGACACACACGGGCAATAGTTCACATATAACACCGCAGCCAGCACACAGCCCCAAGCAACCAGCATACATAGGTTTCAGAATGCAGCCAGTATGCAAGAGAGCATGCAGCCAGCCTACATAGCACAACTGTCACTGTGAACCGCACCATGACAGCTACCTTTTTGGACAAAGTCCTCAAGGGATTTGCTAGCAAAGCTTCTTAATTTCTTAGAGATACTTCTGACTTTTTATCTAAAATGAAATGTGTGGACATAACTGAGGGCGACCAATTAGTCTCATTTGATGTAGTGAGCCTTTTACAAGTATAGAACAGGGATTATCAGCGATAGGGGAAGCATTATACCACTTAGAATTCACATGGCAGGTGCAACCAAAATCTCTGCACACCTTATGGTTATGTACCTTTATTTATCTCATCTATCCATCCCCCATCCATCCATTATTCCCCATCTATCATCTAGCGATCCATTCCTAATCTATCTATTTATCCCCTATCTAGCCATCTTGGAAGCATAAAGACTTGTCCCCGACCATTGTTCTGTGTGAACATACGAAGGATATGATGCCAAATAAATAGTATAAGAATATAACTTGCAATCAGCACGTACTAGAAAAATAACCAGAAATGCACAAATAGCTAAGAAATATTCACATGAATGCCCTCTCCTACTGGGATGGTGACAACCCCAACATGTGTTTCTGTGAAGCCTTCATTTTGTGGTGGGCCTGTATGCTTTCCAATGCCAGGGCTGAATTTCTGTCCCAATCTGGCCTTGATCTTAGCCCATCATAATGTGAAGTCAAACCATACTTATTGTAGTTGTGTATAGATATAATAAAGACAAACTCTCTATAGATTTTAATATTTATTAATTCATGAAAGATCTTACAATCATGTCTGGTAAGTGAAGGAGCTGCTTTATATCTTAGCAGCTTCCTTCTGTCACATCCAGTAGGTGAAGGAGCTGCTTTATATCTTAGCAGCTTCCTTCTGTCACGTCCGGTAGGTGAAGGATCTGCTTTCTATCTTTGCAGGTTCCTTCTGTCTCTGCCACCACATTGTAGATGGTTACATAGCAAGTATGGCTGAAAGAAGTCCTTCAATTTCAACCTTTAATTACTTGCTATGATGATCCAGAGGAAGGCGAAAAACCCCTGAGGAATATTAGTTGTCCTCATATAAGGGGAAAAAATTCCTCCCTGACCCCAAATATGGCGATCGGAATGAAACCCTGGATTGTTGGTGCTCCAATCTACGTGGATGTTCAGTGGTGGACACTCGGTAGGTTTGTCAAATCCGGTTAAAGGGAAAGTCCGGTTGAGTTGTCTTGTCCGGTGTTTGCTGTAGGAATACAGATATACATGTCTGGGTCAGTATCTGATAGAATAAACACTTTCCACATCATGTAATCTTTACAAGGGCAATTAGATCTTCACATTAAATGTCCTATTACACTGCCTCATCGTGACAGTTGTATTTGGAAGGTTGTGCTGGATCCTGTGAAATTAGTACGGGCAGTGCAAGCGCCGATGGAGGAGAACATATCAATTGGTGCTTGGTTACACCGTCCTGATTACACTGGACAATGCAAACAGGATGCTGGAGGAGCGACTGCTACCGGCTATTCATTATCAGCAGCACAACCCTGATTACACAGAGAGATGTGCTGCCGATAATCGACTGTCTTATATTCTGACAAAAGCTGCCCATCGACCGATGAACAAGCAAATGCTTGTTGATTGGCTGCTCGATTATACAAGTTAATTATCCTGTGAAGACTACAAACCAATAATCGTGGGGTCTAATAGGGGCTTTATTCTGTAGACCTGGTGGGGCTCCTCAAGTATCACCACTACTAGTCACCCAAGGATAGTTATAGCTTGGTAGGATAAAAATTGTCTGAGGGTGCATTCTCACGACCGTATGTATTTTGCGGTCCTCAAAAAATACGGATGCGTGTTGCATCGGTTTTTTTGCAGATACATTGTAATAATGCCTATTCTTGTCCGCAAAACGGACCAGAATAAGACTTGTTCTATATTTTTTGTGGGATTGTGAAATAAATATACGGATGCTGTCCACATTTTTCGGACCCATTGCAATGAATGAGTCTGCATCCAATCTGCAAAATTTAGATCCGATGCGGACGAAAAATATGGTCGTATGACTTGGGCCTAATTCTTTTTAACCAGTAAATGGATGGAAGTAAATATTAGGCTAAAAGACAAAACGACTATGATCACACAATCCCTAGTCACTTACTAAAGTTGCACATTTATCTTTGGCGCAGCCTTCATGTGTCTTGATAGTTACCCCCTATAGTTACACAGCAATAATAACACTATGGATCTCACAAGGTGTTATACTTACATTGTCATATTGGAATGGTGGGTGGTTTACGCTGTGTTATGTGGACAGCAAAATAGATCTAATGAGAAAATGATGGTGGTAAGCTGGAGGTCACAGGCCGTAATGAAGACATTGTAATAAGCAGAATCCCCTATGAAAAAAGAGATAAAGCACGAGTCAATTTGTTTCTAATGTCGATTGACCATCTATGAGAGATATAACAATTGCCTTCTCAGTTGACATATGATCTTGAGGGGAATGTCTTCTCTTCACTCCATACTCACCTGCTATGGTAGCATCTACTGGTATTATTGCTGGCAGGGCTGCCTTCTACAGGAGCTGCTTCATGGTGACAGGTACAGTAGATTGTGGAATTCAGAGATGGAGAATATTGATGGATTTCATAGGCTCTTCTGGTTTGACTTAGTCATCCACCAGCTTTATCCACAGACCAGTTACTTTTATTTCTTACTGAATGGCCTCTTAGAAAATAGTTTGGCCATCCAAGTTTGGTTCTGCATGATGACAGGATGATATTGTCTTGACCACTCCGAACATACAAAGCTAAACTGATTGAAGATCTTGTGGTGTTTAGATCTTATTTTGTTTGGCGATTCAGCATAGTCCAGAGTTTGGTTCATATTAAGGTCAATAGGAGCTGCCATCATGGTCGCTGGTGGTGCCATTCTTCTGGCTTCTACATCTTCCCAACTGATGTCTGCAAGAAATGGATGTTTTTTTATGTCTCCCTTCACTCCTAGCCGCTGGAACTGATTTTTACACAGCAGCCCTTGTAAGAGGTTGTTTACTTCAGGAGTCAGAGACTCTCGGGAGACTGGAGGACAGTTGAGGACAGAATGCTCAATTTCTATTGGATGTTTTCCAGGAAAAGGAGCCTTTCTTGTGTAGAGTTTGTACAGAATCACGCCAATTGCAAAATAATCTACCCCTCGTCCATGTGAGTGGCCGTTCACCAGTTCTGGGGCTGCGAATCCTGGTGTACCTATGCACCTCTTTGAGGGACCCTGATGCACACCCATTGCTGCCATGCCAAAGTCTGTTATTTTCACATGGCCGTCTACTGTCAGAAGGATGTTTAGTGGCTTTAGGTCCCTGTGTAGAATGTCTTTGTTGTGCAGGAACTCTGTGCCACAGACCACTTCTGCCAAGATGAATCGTATGGTGGCAGTATCAAGAGGAAAGATCTTTCTCATAAAAACAAATAGGTCCCCTCTGGTGGCCAATTCCATTACATAATAGACAAGGTTTCGGGTGTGGAAGGCGGCCAGGCCATGAATCAGATAAGGACTCTGGTGGGATAGTTGTAGGATATGGCGTTCTACCAAACTGTATGCACGCTCCGTAAAATCCTGTTTATCCGCCACTTTAATGGCTACACATTCCTGGCGGATGACATCTCTTGCCAAGTAGACTTGACCAAAGCTTCCTGCTCCCAGTTTCTGATGGAAAGTGAAGGACTGTAATGAAAGGGGTACTGTGGCAGGTGTTTTCTTGCCAGACTGGTCAGGTTCCTCCAGACAGTTGCCAGTTTTCTGTTGATGGCTACTGCTGCTCTGAGATGTTTTGGTAGATCTGCTGAGCTCCTCAGGTTTCTCCCGTTCTAGAGAGCTGCTATTATTGCTTGACTTTTCAGATCCATCATCTTTTCTCTTATCACTGACCTTCATGCTTTTATTTTCCCCTTTATCGTCCTCCTTTTTCTTCCCTTTAGATGACACTTTGGCTGTTTGCAGAAAAGAAAGAAACAATTGATGTAGAATTTTATACAAGTAAAACCCACATCAAAACATGTTCATATATAATCATTCATGAAACCTAAAACCTACATTATATTCTGTACAGAATAAAACCCTAAATAAAAACCGAAATACCAATCTGAGGCCTATGTGTTTCTATGATTAGAGACAAATGGGGTCATTTACTAAGACTGGCGTTTCAGACACCAGTCTTAATAACCCTACACTTACGCTTGATCCTAAGCCTAAGTTTTATTTAAGGCGCCGGCATATAACAGCCTTAAATTTACACCAGCACACATGCTGGCGTAGATTTAGATAATTTTCAACGCCAAAAAGTACCATAGAAAATGATAAATGAGATGGGCCTGCCGGCCCGCCCTGTTCCACTCCCGCGCCACACCCCTCTTTTTTCTTAGAACTGGTGTACGTGGCGCGGTAGGTTAAGAAGTCGCACGTTTTGCTGCAAATCACCTTTGTGACAAAATCTGCCCCAAATATACACAAAAAAGTGGCGTATATTTGGTCATACATGATCCCAAAAATGTGTATTCACACTTAGTGTTTGCACAGGTTATATGAAGATCTCCCAGATATGCCATGAGCTAAACACTGTAATAAAATATTAAATTATATTATCACCAAATCTCCTAAAGCAACATGTGTGCAGTGTGTAAATATTATAAAATGGGGTGCAGCAGAAGCATGTACGGTATAAATAGGAAAAACCTCCCCCAGTTGACGCATTTCGGACAACACTAGTCATGAATAAGGACTAATGTTGTACTAAATGCTTCTGCTGTACTCCACTTTATGATGTTTGGAGACTGCTTAGAGGATGGTTTTAAAAGGACTTGAATAAGAGTACGACTTGAGCCCAAAGATCCCAGTGTAGCCGGGCTGCCCTAGGAATGAATGGGGTCACAGCACGACTCGCACGTTTGTTGCGACCACCATGCACCGAATTTTGAAATTCACATGTTGTAGCAAACATATGAGTCACACTGTAACCCCATTCATGCCTATGGTAGCCCTGCTCTCTGCAAATCTTGGGCACCACGCCGGCACGCAACACTTGTCTTGCTCAAAATCGCCGCGTAGACGTGCTCTAAAAGCTATAATTCTTTTTATTCGGAGAGTTGCTCTGGATCTCATTCCCGTATATGCCATGAGCTACCTGGAACATACACTAAATAATACCTCAGGCATTGTGTGAATGCACCCTAACTCTGTGTAACCTATAAAGGTTCTGAACTATTCCCATGAACATTTCCAAATCCAGATGTTTCATGATTTCCTACCTCTGATGTGACTGGGTCCTGGGATTTCACAAGGACTTTGTTCTTTGATGGGACTTGTCCTCTTCCATTTAAACCCAGCAATCCTCGCCCATGATTTCTGTAGGCGGTTTAAGAACAGGCTTTTTTGGCTTTTCTTGGCTCTCTGTGCATTCTCCAGTCCCTCCTCTCCATCTTTCTTGTTATTTCCATCCTCCTTTTGCAGTTCTTCTCCATCCTGTCCACCATAGTACTGGACATACAGATCTTCCATCCTGTGGATCAGGTCATGAATCTGATGGTATTCTGCTAGCATTTCAGCTTCATATTGTTGTTCTTTATCCTGTCCACCATAGTACTGGATGTAGAGTTCTTCCATGTTGTGGATCAGGTCATGAATCTGATGGTATTCTGCTAGCATTTCCTGTTCCACTAAATTGTCTGTCACCAGTTCTGTCTCCTTGTCATCGGCCATGATGATCTGATTTACCTCCGTTTGGTCCATCTTTTCCTTCTCTTTTGGTGGAATGTCAACTATAAACAAATATATAGATGATAAGTAGTCACATCAGAGCCTGGAAGGCTGCTTTATATATTGGTATCTTACATGCTATATTCACTATGACCTGTCACCATTGCTCTTTAGAAAGTGGTACAGATGGAAAGTGAAGAAGTTGCTTGCAGCTACCAGTCAGATAGCTTTTATTATTATTTTATGGTTGTAGGAGATGAGAGCTGGAATCTGGTTGGTTGCTATAGACAACTCCTCCACTTTCCCTCACTATTTCTATAAATTTGTATCTATAGCATTGGGATCATTTTGTCAGTAACATGGGGTACTGTAATAATGACCATACCGTTGTATTATATAAGAAGGTACACGATGTCCTCCTACCTGTGCTGTCCACCATATTGATGTGGCTGGGTCCTGGGAGTTCTTCTAAACTTCTCTTTTCTTGGATGGAAGTTCTTCTCCTCCTATGCCCAGCAATCCTTGCCCAGGTTTTCTGCAGGCGCGCTAAGAACCGGTTCTTTCTTGGTTTCTCAGCTTTACCTGGCTTCTCCTGGACATCATCACCACCATTCTTTTCTTCCTCCTTCTTCTCTCCTTCATCTAAATGTTTTCTCTTCTTTTTTGCCTTCATTTTTTGGCATAGGCAAAAGTATCGAAGATAAAATCCGAAAGGGATGGCGCTCACAAGTGTCTCCGCTGGCTGCAGCAAGTGAATGCAAAGATTCTTACCTGTGCAGCTGCCTAGGTAGCCACTGTGATGTCACCAGCCATTGTGATGTCATCGACCAAATATGGTGCCTTTTCTAAACACGTCACCAGCAATTGTGATTTTTTTTTCTCTCTCCTTCTCTGTATGTATGTGTATCTATCTATATATCTATCTATCTATCTATCTATCTATCTTCTTTGTATATGTATATATATGTTTATGTTATATACACACACAATACTGTACAAAAATATTAGGCAGGTGTGTGAAAAATGCTGCAGAATAAGATTAAGAAAAATAGAAGTGTTTAAATAGTTTATTTTCATTAAAATACGAAGTGAAATCTAAATCCAATTAATACTTGGTGTGACCACCCTTTGTCTTCAAAACAGCATCAGTTCTTCTAGGTACACTTCAATAACGTTTTTTTAAAGGAATTTGGCGGTGAGTTTATTCTAAGCACCTTGGAGAACTAACAACAGATCTTCTATGGATGTAGGCTTGTTCAGACCCTTCTGTCCTCAGACAGATTTGATGTTGAAATCAGGAGCTTTGTGGAGGCCATTTTTCTCAATTCTTGGACTCCCTTTTTTTTTTTGATGCTGAAGATAGTTCTTAATGATATTGACATTATGTTTGGGGTCCCTGTTCTGCTACAGAATACATTTGGAGCCAATCAGAATTCTCTCTGATGGAATTGTGTAATGTATAAGTATCATTATTCCTGACAAAATTTTCCATATATAAATTGTATATGTGTGTGTGTGTGTATATGTGTATATATGTATATGTGTATATATATATATATATATATAGATATATATATATATATATATATATATATATATCTATCTATATATCTATATATGACAAAAAAAGATGGGCAGCACTTCAAGAAGTAAAAAAATACAAAAATACTTTATTTACCCAAGCAGGACATGCAACGTTTCGGCTCTATACAGGAGCCTTTCTCAAGCAGTGTATACAGACAAAGTGCCAAGTATATATAACAATGTGCTGATTCATAGTAGTTAACAAAACATGTGTGCTCAATTCATGACAATTAATAAAAAATCACAAAAAAGTACAGTGTAACCACATAATAATAAACTAAAATTAAGAATGTTGTTATCTCATAATCATATTGTGTATATCAAAAAAGAAATGTGATCATAATCCCAACATGTATGAAAAAACCATACATACATACATAATTGAAATCCTTATCATCAGTGCCATGTGCAATTAATAATCTAAAGTGCCAAGTGCTTACTGGAGGGTATTGCAAACGGAGGGTGAAGGAGGAGTAAGAGGGCGAATGGCGCTATCCATGATATCGCGTGCAGTCCGGCGTTCCTGAGCCGGCACTGCGCATGTCCAGATGACGTATGTTTCATACTTCCGGCTTCAGCCGCGATCGTCAGTCCGCAGCTGCGCACTACGGCTCTGATGTTTAGTCAACCATATTGGATGCGGGAATCACACATTAACTAACGGGCGCGTGCGCATTAGTGCCGGTCCTATCTGATACACACAGGATCAAGGTAATGTTCGCACATGTTCGTGCGAAACAACAACAAAGATGGCTATACGGGAGCGGGTGAAGGCTAGCACATGATAGAAGTGGAGCCTCCATCCGTGACCACCGGTCAGTTGCGCACCCACACGTTAGTGTACTGCACTGTATCTATGATCCTAGCCCATCTATCACCACCATTTGCGAGGGCTCTCCTCAAGACCACCTGCCATGTGAATATCAGACTATGACCAAAAAGAATAATAGACAATTAAAAAGACAACATCCTCTGCATATTTTGGCTCTTGACTGCACGCCATTCACAAATGTCACCTCGAACTTCCTTTCTTTATACTCCGTGGCATACCATCTGTGATAAAGAAATGAAAAAATTAAAAACATGAAAATTCATAAAGAACATATACTTTGTCCAATACAAACAATCACAAAACATACACAGGTACAGTACAACATTTCCATATAATGGACAAAGGCAAGCCACAGACCTATATCGCCCCAATTTTATAGTTTACGTTCAGACCATGCGGTTTGAGGGAATTAAGTGTGTAGATCCACTTTAGTTCCCTTTTTTTTAAGAAACTGGTTCTATTGCCACCTCTCCTAGGCATTGGTACAAAATCAATGATGCAGCACTTCATGTCTCTCTCTGTGTGTTTGAATTCAGCAAAATGCTTTGACACTGGTAGGTCAAGTCTTTTTTTCCCTATGCTATATCTGTGGTTGTTGAGACGTGACTTAAAGTCAGTGGTCGTCTCACCCACATACACCAGATTGCACGGACAAACAAGCACATAAATGATATAACTGGAATCGTACGTCAGATAATGTCTTATCCGATGTGCGACACCAGTTTGAGGGTGCACAAAGGTTTTACCCTTAAGGATGTACTTACAATTAATGCATGACAGGCAAGGAAATATTTCAACACTGATTGTGGTCAGTGTTGTCTGCCTAGCCGCTTTCAAAGTCCCTACGTCGGCCTTAACCAATTGGACCTTTATGCTCCTGGACCTCCGGTAAGACATCAAGGGCAGAGAATGAAATTCCTCAATTATATTATGGCAACCTCCCAGTATATTCCAATGACGTCGGATGATATTCCCTATATCTACGCTCTGTTCTGAGTGCGTCGAGATAAAGGGAATCCTCACCACTTTAAAATGTTCTGTTTTCCTTTTAAGGGTATCATCCCTATTTAGTCTCCTAGCTGTTTCCTTTTTTTCGTGTAGTAGTTTAGTTGGATACCCCTGCCTCTGGAATTTATTCACCAATGTGTCTAAAGTTATATCAAATACCTCGGGATCTGAGACTATACGTCTGGCCCTGACAGGGCACACCTGTGAAGTGAAAACCATTTCAGGGGACTACCTCTTGAAGCTCATCAAGAGAATGCCAAGAGTGTGCAAAGCAGTAATTAAAGCAAAAGGTGGCTACTTTGAAGAACCTAGAATATGACATATTTTCAGTTGTTTCACACTTGTTTGTTATGTATATAATTCCACATGTGTTAATTCATAGTTTTGATGCCTTCAGTGTGAATCTACAATTTTCATAGTCATGAAAATAAAGAAAGCTCTTTGAATGAGAAGGTGTGTCCAAACTTTTGGTCTGTACTGTGTATATATATATATATATATATATATATATATATATAATATAGATAAAGGCGAATTTCCAAGAGTTGAGTGCTACACTTCAGGACATGAGAGCAACTATTGTCACATAATGACATTAATGCTAAATGGGATTGCTTTAAATCTACTTTGGATAAATATATATCCAAATCAATACTTGGTTTGACCATTGCTTTACCTTCAAAACAGCATCAGTTCTAGGTACACTTGCATAACGTTTATTTATTTTTTTAAAGGGAGTCTGTCACCTCCATATGGCCATATACAGTGCTTACATGGCTCTGTAGCACACCTATACAGGATTGTAACGGTACCTTTGTTCTTTTCTTTAGACTTGCACCAGCAGGAAAAGGTTAATTCATATGCAACTGAGCACTTGCAAGTGCCCAGGGCCGGCGTTCAGTGTGTAAGTGTCCAGGCTGCTCTGCCTTCTTTTCACTTTACTCCTCCCCAGTCTCTGCCTTTGCCCGCCCTCCAAGTCCGGACCTATCGATGAGGCAGGAGACTTGGAGGGGGCGGGCAAAGGCAGAGACTGGATTTTGGCCTGTTGGCATGTTTATGGCCATATGGAGGTGACAGACTCCCTTTAAACCATATTTTATTTAGATTTTGTCTTCCAGTAAAGAAATATACAATACATATTTGTCCAAGTTCACAAGAGCGTATTTCTTCAATTACATTATCAAGTGTTACAAAGGACATCTTTTAAGTCATATTAGTGTCATAATGATAACAGTAGTATTTTAACATAACCGCCTATGGATTTGACCTTCCCTCCCTCCCCCTACCTTCCCAAGTCCCCCCAACTTGAAAGGTATCTAAGAAAATCATGTGTCCAGACTCTCCAAACCCCCAGAGATCCCTTGGTGGATGCCTCAATACTAACACTGGATGACTCTTACTGTTCTAGCTTTCCCAGAGTACCTTTAACTGTTCCATCAGGTACCAGGATGTATGTTTCAATGGGTCCATGAGCTCCTTAATTTCAGAGAGCTCCATCACATTAGTAATAAAACCTCTTCATCTAGTCATAAGTTTCTTAACTATCTTTTCTGTCCCCTGTTCTGCTGCGAAAAATTCCCTTCTTAAACATCTTCACCTGGGCAACTACATCACTGATCAAGGTGGTCGACTGGTATAGCCAATTCTTCAGCAAACAGCGTTTTGCTGCCAGAATACATACATGTGTTATCTGCGTTAATTGTGTATCTTCGGGATAGAAATGAAACAGAATTAATTCTGGAGCTAATGGGATCGTAATATGCAATACCTCTTTTAACCACTGTATAAAGGCCTTCCAGAAGTTTGTCGTTTGCGGACATTCCCATAACCCATGATGTAAGTTGGTGTTCTCCAGTTGACATTTCGGGCAATGTGTTATCCTGCCTGCCTGTGTGTTAAACCGTGTATTATAACACCCGTATATGGCCCTATGAGCTATTTTGAATTGTGTTTCTCGCCATCCTTCGTTGGGGATTATCCTCCTGAGAGTCAACCAACCCTTTAATATACTATCTTGAACTCCCTGCTCAGTATGTTCCTTTTCCCATGCTTTGAATGGTTGAAATGGGAAGGTTTCCAATCGAACTGCCTGTAACCTGCCACTCAACTCCGACAAGGACAGTGGGGCTGAGTCTGTACGTCGTAAAAGATCGAATTTATTTGTGGGGAACTCTATCCCAGGGTCTATTATGCAGGACTTTAAAAAGTTATAGACTTGGAGATATGCCAGGTAGTGGCTAGACATTAGGTCGTACTTGCCGCATAATTCATCAAACCTAAGGTAGCGGCGGTCTGAGCTATGCCATAAGTCATTTACCGTTCGCACTCCTTTACGTCTCCATTCTTCGAATTGTTTGTTAAACTTCCCTTCTAAAAACTCGGGATGTCACCAAATAGACATATGCTTGGATAAAGAATACGGTAATCCGAATTCTTTGCGGACTGCTTTCCACGTCGCTACTGTGTCTTTTATAATGAGACTTTTCCTCAAAGTTTGTGGCAGATTGGCATATTTAGTATGAAGCAGTGCGGTTAGAGACCAAGGAGAGGCCAGATGCGACTCCAGTTTATAATTTGAATAGCTGCTCCTTCCTGTCAACCAGTCCAAACCATGTCTGAGATTACTGGCAAGGTTATATCTCCTAATATCTGGGAAATTCATTCCTCCCTTCTCTTTGGGGAGCTGTAGTTTCCGCAATCAGATTCTCGGGCGTTTGCCTCTCCACAGAAAATGGCGAAACGCTGTTTCTAGCGTTTGAATATCTGCATGTTTAATTAACAATGGTATTGTCTGCATAGGGTATAGTAGGCGGGCGAAACTAATCATTTTTAGCAGATGACACCTGCCTAACAGGGAAGCATACATCTTCACACCTGCCTATCCTAACTTCAGACTTGAAATTGTTGACTGGACTTCCTGTGTTGTTATCGGGGCATTAAGGGAAGTTAAGTCTTCTGGGGAGATATGTGGTAAACTTATGGAGTTCAGCCAATTATTCCCACTCTCCACATTCTCCTTCTTAAATTTATATAGGTCACTATAAAATTCCTTTATTACCTCGTTTATATCTTTGGGGTCATGTTTTAATTGCCCCTTTTTATCTTTTAAGGCCAAAATCGGGGTAGAGTGATAGAAACCCTTCGCTAACCTAGCCAGTAATTTCCCAGCTTTATAACCGAATTTGTAAAGTTGTGTGTCTGCTTTGGATCTATACAGTAACTCCTTCTTTTGGAGCCAAAACTCATATTCCTGCTTCTCTCTCTTCCACGTACTCTCTGTCACATCTGACGGGCATGTTGTAAAAGCTAAATAAGGTTTTCTGAGTTTTGCCCCATGAGATTCAATTTCAGCTGTTATTTTCTTTTTAAGTCCCGCCACATGAGAGATCAATCGCCCCCTCAGCACCGCTTTTCCCGCATCCCAAGTCAGCTGGGCATTATCGGGTAGATCATTAATGCTAATATACTCATCCCATCAGTAGTTTATGGAAATCCGCATTATCATACAGATCTGACGGGAAGCACCAAATATAGTCTGGGCCTCTCGGTGTATAGTCCTGAAGCCATACTGTAACCAGTGCGTGATCGGAGATCACCAAATCCCCTATAGTAGAGGACTTGCATCTCCCAAATAGGTTTCTTGACAGAAATAAGTAGTCTATGCGAGACCACGATTTGTGCACTAATGAATAATGCGCGAAATCGCGCCCTTCCGGGTGTAGTGTCCTCCAAGTATCTACCATATTGAAAGTTGACATCAGGTCCTGTAATATATGGACATTACGTTTCGCTGGGGGAGTAGATCCTCTGTCTGATCTCCTATCTTCCCCTCACTCCGCCACTACATTCATATCACCCCCTATTATCTTATCTACTATCTGATCTCCTAACATCCTCTCTTAGACTGCTCTATAGAATTTTTCACAGGAGTCATTTGGACCATAGATATTATACACACTCAATGTTTTCCCTGCAGATTGCATGGTGATCTGAGCAATTCTGCCCTCGTCATCGCAGGAGTGTGAGGACACTAGATAATTAAGATTTTACCTTATTAAGATCAATACCCCAGCCCTCCCTTTGAGTGCTTTTGATCCATAAGGTTCCGCAGCACCATTAGACGCTTCTGCAGGGACCTGAGTCCCTTCACATTCCAGGAAACTATCTTAACCATCATCTATTGGTATAAGGTGTGTCAACTCAGTCTCCCTGAGTGAGAATTCAGGCCCGGCACATGAAAGATCCATAGTGAAGTTGTATAACACAAGAGAACCTCCCCCCCACCCCACCCCTAACTTGTAAAACAACAATAACTTCTAAACTGAACATCTCTAGATATTCCTCATTACCTAAATTCTCATATCTCATGACTTCTCTTCTTCCCAACACAGTAAGGTAAGTATGTATTATAGCATACCAAAGCTTAGTACTATATGCATTTCCGTCTGGTAACCTACGCTCAATGCAAGCATAACCAACTAAGAGCTTCTGCTAGTTATAAATCTGGCTAATTGTTTTCTACCGATAACTTTCAATTAAAGTGGCGAGAATATATAGGCAGAAAGTTCGAAGAACCACTGAAACAAACCGTTGATGTTGGAGTTTTTGACCGGTGGGCCGATCAAAAGTGTGGGGATATGCAGGGTTTTTGAGCGGTAAGAGATGGAGCAGCTCTCACTCACCGCTTACCATGTTTGCGCCGGAACCGGAAGTCACATAACGTTTTTGAAGGGACTTGGAGACCTAACCACAGATCTTCTATGGATGTATGCTTGTTCAGGTTCTTCTGTCCATCCAGATTTCATGTTGAGATCAGGGCTTTGTGGAGGCCATATTCTCACTTCTTCGACTCCCTTAACTTTTTGACGCTGAAGATAGTTCTTAATGATATTGACATTATGTTTGGGGTCCCTGTTCTGCTGCAGAATAAATTAGGAGCCAATCAGAATTCTCTCTGATGGTATTGTGTAATGGATAAGTATCTGCCTCTATTCTCAGCATTGAGGACATCATTATGCCTAACCAAATGTCTTATATTCATCGTGTGTGTGTATATGTACAGGTGTGTATATAGAATAAACAATCGGATGGTAAAGTGGTTGATGGCAGGTTCTGTATGTGGCACTGAGGCTTCCTATTAGAGATGAGCGAATTTCCGCTTATGAAATTCCTTCAGAGGACTCCCCTGCATAACAGAAATGGGACGGATCCGTTTTGCAGGCCATAGACTTCTATTATGACAGAATGAATAACGGAATGCCTCTAAAAGCATTCCGTCATAGAATTGCGTTATGGTCCGTGGTAACGGAATCTATAACACAATTTACCTTTTACCACCAAATGAAGTGTGAACGAATTTCAACATATGAAATTCACTCATCTTCACTTCTTATCTCTGTAATGTAGTCCTGCGAGAAGGTTCCTCCCATACTCCATCCCAGGTATTGTCTACCTGAAAAGGAGCCCTGGTGGAGCTCATTCTCTGATAAAAAGCAAACTGCCAGAGACTTCTGAGGACAAGACCAGCTTGTACCTGAGCCTAAAATCATCACTGTGCAACGTGAATTGTACCTGCAAAGTGAACATTTGAACTGAGGCTGCAAACCGGGTGAGCAGTGAATTGTGAGCTTTCTAGTTCTGACATTGTTAGGAAAATTTACTCTCTTTTACCTAACTTGTCCCTGTCTTCAGATTTCGGTGATCAGCTTGAATTAAGTCTAACCGGTACCGGGAGAATGAATAAGATAACACTAAAGCGTGTGTAGTTCTAACCCATTCTGATTTATTCACAGCTGGCAAACCGTTTTAATAGAGGGGGTTGAGCTTCCTTGACATCCAATCATATGTTAGCATTAGTATTTGACCTATGGTATGGTCACACATGAGCTCTGCATTAACATAATAGATGACTCCTAGTAACAGCATTTGACCAATCAGGTATATACACATAAGCTAGCAGACAGTTGTGCCAGATGGCCTTATATGGCTAGGACTGTTCATACTTTCAAACTAAGGAATGTATGGATTTCTTGAAACAGCCCAGGATATGTCACACACATTCCTTAAGGGGGAAGGGAGGTTTTGTAGTGCACTAACCAAATGTAATACACGTGGCTAAATGAGACAAAATGGAGTCACATATATCCCATCAGACATTAAGGACCTTTTATGTTCTGATCTTGTTGCTGAAGTGAGCCTGATGAAGTTGCTGTTTTTGGACTGTACTTAATAAACCCTGGACAATTGAACTTCCTAATCTGCTGGTGCAGTGGCACAACTAGAACTGACTGGGCCCCACATAACATTTTGAATGGGCTTCTTTGTGTGACTGCTATGCAGTTTATATTGGCATCTGGCAGGAATACGGACAGTTTCTGGCATGTTTCAACTGGACAAAAACTGTTGCATGCAAGGGTTTTTGTCCTGCTGAAAACCGGAGCTTATGCCTGAAAGCGCCCAAATCCTATTATAGTCAATAGAGTCTAGCGGTGAACTACAGCATCCAGCTAGACCGGATTCGGTGAACTCTGTTCTCTGCCAGTATAGCCTGCCGCATCTGTTAAACACAAGTGTGGACCTACTCCAAGAGGTTGTTTAAACCTGGAAGAGAATGGAACAACAGCCAGTTGACAAGGCCAAAGAGTAACTGGGAACTAGTCCCAAAGTCCAGCCTTGTCAAGTTGTCAGTTGGATCCGTCATCACCGTGGGCACATAGCAGCACATCTTCCTATGACGGTAGAGCCCTTGGAGTGTGATATAGCGTGACAGCTCATCTTGTCTGCAGTGCTGTACCATACCAACCCATAGAGCCTCAGATGTGCCAGGTGACTGTTAATGGCACCCTTCTGACTGCACTCCTAGACTTCGGGACCCTGGTAACGCTTCTTAGAGATAATATTTCCCATTTTGTTATGTACTTGGAAAATGCTTGGGGTGATGTGAGCACATGGGGATGTTAAAGACTCTCCTGATTTTCAGTTGACCAAAAACACTGAATGTGAGTGCGGTAAAAGACTTATTCTATACAATAATCATAGGTTGTGGTTTTACTTTGCTTTGGGATCTGTGGGGAAAAAGTGTCAATCATCAGGATATTAGCGCTTCTAATGATATGTCTCCTGTCAGTGAACCTGTGAATAGCGAAATGCACACTGACATGATCGAAGGAACCTCTGATAATTTTCCCTTAGCTGTCTTGTTGGGAGATGACGGTGAAACGAGTCTGACTGATATTACCAGACCTTGAGATATCTACAGTAGTGTTAATTTCGGGATTGCTCAGATGCAAGACCCCACACTAGAAAATGTGACCATTTTAAATTGTGTTTCCCAAGAGCTTGATGTTGACAAAAAGCGCACGGTAATTTGTTATATCGGGTTATCAAGGCTCATAATGAAGAGGTGGAACAATTGGTGGTACCGAGACCCTATAGGAAATAGGTGTTAGATATGGCTCATTTTCATGTGTTGGGGGCCACCTGGCTACAGACAAGACCAGGGAAGGTATCTTTCATAATAGTAATAATCTTTATTTATATGGGGCCAACATATTCCGCAGCAATTTACAATCAGCGGGTCCAAGTACAAACAGTCATAAATAAGATGGCAGCAGACAGGTTAACAACTAAAAGAGGAATGAGGACCCTGCTCACAAGAGCTTACAATCTATGAGGAGATGGGGGTGAGACAAAAGGTAGAAGTGCTCGTTTTGTACAATGGTCCAGCCTTCCTAACTAGGCTTGAGCAAATTGACCTAAAGTCGATTCGTTCAAGATATAAATGTTGTTTCCGTACAGCATTAAAATATATTGGCTCTATGGAGCCACGCTTCCTCTCGCGGGACTTCGGTGAATTACTACTGTATTCATATCTGTGTATTTAAAAATAATTTAATATAGGAATCTGAAGTGGGCTTTAATCTCGCACGACTTTTGGGCGAGATGAAGTTTGGCTCCACAGAGCCAATACATTTTAACGCTGCACGGAAACAGCATTTACATCAAAGTTTTTGAACAAATTGACTTTGGATCTATGAACTGAAGGTTGATTCACTCCAGCCTAATCTTAACACAAAAAAGATTAGGCTACATGAACCAGTCACCAGCCATTATCCATAGTGCCTGTGAGTGCGTGGGGTTGTGGTGGATGCTGATAAATCAGGTTCAGAGAGGTCATTCTGAAGGGTGGAGGAGTTGGGCAGAGAATGGAGAAGGGTTTGGTCCAGTGATGAGATGTATTTTTAGGGAGCACCTAAATCTGTAGATGTTGTGAATTACCTTAATTGTTTGGGGTAGGGCATTCCAGAGAACTGGTGCAGCTCGAGAGAAGTTTTGGAGACTAAGGTGAGAAGTTCGGATTATGGTGGATTGTATTGGCTAGGTTATTATAAAGACATCTAAAAACTACTATAAATCCTGTCCTACCGGTCATTTAAATGCCAGTTTCTTATTTTAGAAGCCTTTTGAAGCCACTTCCAATCATCAAAGAGCCGTTTAAACAGATAGCCATGGATTTTATTTCAAGACACTGAGGCTCCTATTGCTTTAACCCTTTCTTTACTGTCCACCAATAGCAGCAAAGAACAAGACATAAGAAAAAAGTAACCATAGCAACTGGCCCCTCCCCATTCTGTCCCAGTATAATAGACCCAAAGTCCTTAGGTTCTTCCTCTTTCTTTGCTGCTGCCACCAAGATAAGTGAAATTCATTCAGTCCTTTATCTTATATATCTTGTTTGTAATATTATTGCTTCATGTTGTTGTTTTGGGGTTTTATCGTTCCTCATATGTTTCTTTTCCCCATAGAGATATATATATATATATATATATATATATATATATATATATACAGTACAGACCAAAAGTTTGGACACACCTTCTCATTCAAAGAGTTTTCTTTATTTTCATGACTATGAAAATTGTAGATTCACACTGAAGGCATCAAAACTATGAATTAACACATGTGGAATTATATACATAACAAACAAGTGTAAACAAATGAAAATATGTCATATTCTGGGTTCTTCAAAGTAGCCACCTTTTGCTTTGATTACTGATTTGCACACTCTTGGCATTCTCTTGATGAGCTTCAAGAGGTAGTCCCCTGAAATGGTTTTCACTTCACAGGTGTGCCCTGTCAGGTTTAATTAGTGGGATTTCTTGCCTTATAAATGGGGTTGGGACCATCAGTGGCGTTGAGGAGAAGTCAGGTGGATACACAGCTGATAGTCCTACTGAATAGACTGTTAGAATTTGTATTATGGCAAGAAAAAAGCAGCTAAGTAAAGAAAAACAAGTGGCCATCATTACTTTAAGAAATGAAGGTCAGTCAGTCAGCCGAAACATTGGGAAAACTTTGAAAGTAAGGGCTATTTGACCACGAAAGAGAGTGATGGGGTGCTGCGCCAGATGACCTGGCCTCCACAGTCACCGGACCTGAACCCAATCAAGATTGGTTTGGGGTGAGCTGGACCGCAGAGTGAAGGCAAAAGGGCCAACAAGTGCTAAGCA
Organism: Bufo bufo; assembly: GCF_905171765.1. NCBI lineage: Eukaryota > Metazoa > Chordata > Amphibia > Anura > Bufonidae > Bufo > Bufo bufo. Next base: position 117,225,935 of record NC_053398.1, on the reverse strand, counting down.
TCTCTGGGAACTCCTTCAAGACTGTTGGAAGACCATTTCAGGGGACTACCTCTTGAAGCTCATCAAGAGAATGCCAAGAATGTGCAAAGCAGTAATCAAAGCAAAAGGTGGCTACTTTGAAGAACCTAGAATATGATATATTTTCAGTTGTTTCACACTTGTTTGTTATGTATATAATTCCACATGTGTTAATTCATAGTTTTGATGCCTTCATAGTCATGAACATAAAGAAAACTCTTTGAATGAGAAGGTGTGTCCAAACTTTTGGTCTGTACTAATAAATTATATATATATATATATATATACACACACACACACACATACACACAGAGTATACTGTCCTATTCTGTGTTAGGCCTCTGTCACACTTGCGTTGTTGGGATCCGGCGTGCACTTCCGTTGCCAGAGGTGCCCGCCGGATCCGGAAAAACGCAAGTGTACTGAAAGCATTTGAAGACGGAACCGTCTTCCAAATGCTTTCAGTGTTACTATGGCACCCAGGACGCTATTAAAGTCCTAGTTGCCATAGTAGGAGCGGGGGAGCGGTATACTTACAGTCCGTGCGGCTCCCGGGGCGCTCCAGAATGACGTCAGAGCGCCCCATGCGCATGGATGACGTGATCCATGCGACACGTCATCCATGAGCGTGGGGCGCCCTGACGTCACTCTGAAGCGCCCGGGGAGCCGCACGGACGGTAAGTACACTGCTCCCCCGCTCCCCTTTACCATGGCTGCCAGGACTTTAGCGTCCCGGCAGCCATGGTAACCATTCAGAAAAAGCTAAATGTCGGCTCCGGCAATGCGCCGAAACGACGTTTAGCTTAAGGCCGGATCCGGATCAATGCCTTTCAATGGGCATTAATTCCGGATCCGGCCTTGCGGCAAGTGTTCCGGATTTTTGGCCGGAGCAAAAAGCGCAGCATGCTGCGGTATTTTCTCCGGCCAAAAAACGTTCCGTTCCGGAACTGAAGACATCCTGAACGGATTTCTCTCCATTCAGAATGCATTAGGATAATCCTGATCAGGATTCTTCTGGCATAGAGCCCCGACGACGGAACTCTATGCCGGAAGAAAAGAACGCAGGTGTGAAAGAGCCCTTAATTACTTTACACAGTTTATAGTCATCTGCAAAAACTTATATTTTACTGTGCAAGCCTTTTACAAGATCATTAATAAATATATTGAAGAGAATAGGGCCCAATACTGACCCCTGAGGTACTCCGCTAGTGACAGTGACCCAATCTGTGTTTGTACCGTTTAGGGCTGAAACGATTACTCGATTGAATCGAGTAATTCGACACAAAAATCCTCGATGCAAATTTTTTGCATCGAGGATTCATTTGTGTTATGTGACCACGGAGCGGGAGTGAAGTGCTTGCTATTACTCACTGCTCCGTGATCACCTGCCGGCCCGTACCTTGATGCACTCCTCTGAGGGAAACTTTGTGCGCGCATCCAGCTGCCATGTCGGTCGGTAGTCTGCTGCCTTTCAGTATGGAGTGTTCTTCCAGCACCCCCTGAAGCCTCCTCCTCCACACACCCACTTTGGTCCGGGGCTGCAGGATGAAGAGGACGGGGGTCACCTCGCCCCCTGCCCTGATCCAGGAGGAACATGAGAGGGCGCTGCAGGAAGCCAAGGACACGGCCACCCGAGCAGATCAAGAGGGAGATCCAGAAGGACCGGCTGCAGGTGCAGGGCAGGGGCACGACCGTGGGCAGGTTAAATTCCAGGCCCTTCAAAGAGCCTATCAGAGTGGTGGGCAAGGAGCCTGCGGATCTTGATGTCAAGCATAAGCGGGACAAGATCAAGGAGGTGAGGAGCCTGGCTGGTGTAACAGGTGATGCCAGCCACTGCTGGTACCATGTGCTGACACTGGAGGATGATGGGTCACACTGGTGCAGAGGAGGGGGCGAGACTTACAGCCTAGGTGGCACTTTATGTCCTGGCTTTCTGTTGTACATGTGGGATCAGGGCTCAGTGGCAGTTTACAGCGTAGCTGGCATCTACCAGGTATGATGCTGCTCCACAGATTTTGCCTTGATGGCATTGGGGGGGGGGGGGGGGGGGGGGGGGGGTCGGGGGGGCAAGCTGATGCACTTGGGCTGATCGCACAGTGGGGAACGAAGGGTGTTGGGGACTGATGGCAGGGGATCTGATGTGTTTTTATAAAGGAAAACAGTCTATTAATTCATTTTTTCTTATTAGATTACTCTATTAATCGCAAAAATAATCAGCAGAATATTTGATTTCTAAAAATTGTTTACTGCAGCCCTAGTACCATTATACCCACCCTCTGTTTTCTATCATTGAGCCAGTTACTTACCCACTTACAGACGTTTTCTCCCAGTCCGAGCATTCTCATTTTATATACTAACCTTTTATGTGGTACAGTGTCAAATGCTTTGGAGAAGCCCAGATATACGACATCCATTGATTCACCGCTGTCAAGTCTAGAACTTACCTCCTCATAGAAACTGATTAAATTAGCTTGACATGACCGATCCCTAACGAAGCAGCCATAATAGATGTAATAGAATTACATGAAAATTAAAGATCCTATATGCCCTCGCTGTTATGGGTCCCAGTACAGATTTTCTATCCCCACATCATCAAATAATGTAACAAGGCACTATTCATTATAATTGAATATTTTAGGCATTTATTCGGTGATGGCATCAGTTTTGCAATGCATTTTAATACAAAAAAAGTCACAGGAACATAGTAGAATGACAGGTAACGATACATTAATATATAAGCTTTAACATATAATCCAAAACGGAGATGGCAAAGTACAATAGGAACATCCAGTACTTACAAGTTCCTCCAATAGGAGGAGCTCTCGTTCCATTCTCTGCTACCCGACTCTTGTACTGTCTATTGGAGAGGTTTGCAGTTTCCTCCACAAGTCTATATACAAAAATGTACAAATGTGTATATATAATATCAGCAAATATCCATCCTAATGGAAAAGGCTAGCCCTGGAAAAAGGCAAACTCCAACTCCCTTGCTTTTCCAGTCTGTTTGTTCTCAGTGCCCTACGGATCGCCTTCGCAGGACTAGGTGAACAGTTCAGCTTCTCCTGCAAAACCTTTGGCATTCATAAGGTTTTTACGCTGCTTATTTTAAAAAGACACTGATGTACAGAAGTTTCTAATTATCTATGAAAAATATGGTATACCGGCTCAGAGGAGGGTGCTCAGCTCACAACAGCTCCAGACTCCTTCCCCTTGGTTAGAGTGCATCTACTCTCCAAGAGCCATTCCACTATTATGAGAAGGGTAAGAAACCCCTGGGTTAGTGCGAAACAGCATTTTAAGGGTCCATTCAGACGTCCGTATGAACAGGTCTGCATCCGTTCCGCAATTTTGCACAGGTGCAGACCCATTCATTTTAATGGGGCTGCAAAAGGTGCGGACAGCACACCGTGTGCTGTCCGCATCCGTATTTCCGTTCCGTGGCTTGTAAAAAAGATAGAGCATGTTCTATTCTTGTCCAACAATAGGCATTTCTATCGCAGGACCAGCCATGTGCGGTCCGCAAAATGCGGAATGCACATGGGTGGTGTCCGTGTTTTGCAGATCCGCAAAACACTTGCGGACATGTGAATGGACCCTAAGGATTATCTGTTATCAGAATCAACCCTCTTTAACCAGGGATAATGCCTGGTAGAGCTGACCCAGCTGATTAAAAGCATACCTTTCTTTAGAAGATCCTTTGCGCTGTTATGTAGAAATCGGACATTAAATTAAATTCTTATGCAAATGAGAGCTTAAGTGCAACCAGGTGCACCTTCGCTCCCCAATGCTAAAGCCTTGGCCACTCCCGCTTCCCTATGATTGACAGGACCAGGCATCTGCAGCGTCCTCTTGCCTAGCCCTATAGTCCCACGCCTGCGCTATTCAGTCCACCAGCGGAGCATGCACACTACATCTGATTCTGCTTGTCCCGCTGCATAGATGACTACTGCACATATACCCCAAGTGTGGACTGCAGGGCCCAGGCGTGGGATTACAGGGCCAGGCAAGAGGACGCTGCATATGCTTGGCCCTGTCAATCAAGGGAAAGTGGCCAAAGCTGGAGTGGCTAAGGTGCACCTTGTTGCACTTAAGCTGTCATTTGCATAAGAATTTAATCTCTGATTTCTGTACAGATGTAGCAGAGTTAACAGTCACACTTGGTGCATTTTCACATCTAGTTAACTCGTTATGACTGTGACTTATCCAATACCATAAACTGGCCCCCCCCCCCCACGTGCCTGGCCCCTCACAGTGCCTCTCCTGGTCCCCGCACCGCCGCTTCTCCCCGTGTGCTGATGAAAACATCCGGTGTCGGGGAAGAGGAGCAGCCAATGGCAGACGGGGACGAGCCTCCCTAACAGGTGACATTAGGGAGGCTCGTCCCAGTCCTTGCCTGCTCCCCTTCCCCGACACCGGATGTTTTCATCTGCACATGGGGAGACGTGGCGGTGCGGGGACCAGGAGCGGTGCGGGCTAAGTATATTCCCTGTGAGGGGCAGTTACTGGTATTGGATAACCCCTTTAACTCTGCTTCATCTGTATAACAATCCTTCTTTTCTCATGGAGGAAAGCCTCTGCAAGAGGAATCTTTCCACATGTATATGGAGGGTTCGGGAGATATAGCCGTCAGCTATCTACTATGTATAGCCATCCTTATTTACTGGATCTCTGCTCTACCTAATAGAGCCGGTCATAAGTGGGAGAATCCCCCTCTATAATGCCTATATGACTAATAAGACATATGGTCAGGGGTCGTCTTTATGCTGGAAGATGCTTATCTGTAATAAAACTATGGACACTAATAAGGACTAGGAATATCTATCGTTTAACCATTTACTACCCAAATTCTTCTTGACATCTACTAGCAACTTTCAATCGGGCCCATGCACATGAATACATCCATCTCGTTACATGTACTTCATACAGTCCAATATACAAATATATGATAATCATAAAAAATAAAAAAAAGACAGGTAGGGTCCATCCCGTTCACAAGAAGTTTTTAACTCTGAGCTTGGCATGTGTGTGATCGCTCCCCATTAAAATATGTAGGAGTTACAGGAATCGACTAGAGCTCCCACTATGACTTCCATTCATTTCAATGGAGAATAGTAACACCAGTGCAACCCCCACTATGACCGGGACCCCCTTCTCAGCTGCAGGGTCCCCCTGATATGACTTTAGTAATACATGTGTAGGAAAACCACTTTAACAGGAGTCCTAATACATTCTCCATCTTGTGGTGTTTTTTTGATGATACTAAACAGTTTGTTTAATGGGATATTTGGGTAAGATGAAGTTATTTTCTATCCACAGAATAAGAGCTCGTTCACACGACCGCGTGAAGCCTGTGCTGTGGACCGCAAATTGCGGTCCGCAATGCACGGGCACCGACCGTGGCCCAGCCGCATAGGGATCGTGGACCCATTCACTTGAATAGGTCCGCGATCCCTCCGTTCCGCAAAAAGATAGAACATGCTCTAACTTTTTGCTGTGCGGAGGCACGGAACGGAACCCCAGGAAGCACTCCGTAGTGCAAATGCTGTCCGCAATACGCCAACGGGCAGCACACGTTCGTGTGAACGAGCTTTAAGGGGTAACTATTAGATCAGTGAGGGTGTAATTGCTGTGACCCCCATCCATCACAAGAAAGGGGTCCTATACCTCCAAATGAATGGGGTAACTGCTACTCTTTTCAGTCTCTGTGGGGACCTCTGGAGATGGCGCTTGCAAATCCGAGTCCACAGAAAAATCTGTCCTGCAGGCTTATCAGGTCCATGTGATGAGCTGCTCCAGTGTTTTATCTCGTAGATGTGATAGGAGGTTGATGACTACATGTGAGATTAACATCATGGCCGCTGTGTTACTCTAATCCTACACAACAAACGCTGGCAGAACCGGCCCCCGATGCAGCGTTTCTGGACTAACAGCCAACAGGTGGCCATGTTCTTTATTGTGGTGAAAGTTCCATCCACTGCAGATTTTCATCTGATAGACGACTTGGAGGTATGAACCCAAATTCTGTGACAGTCACAGGTGAGATTGCATCTCCAAAGTTACTGCCTTAACCTACTGTGCATCTTACAGTATTGGGTTTTTATGTGTGCAGAAAAAACAAAGTGCATGAAAATTGGCAAATTGCACGCACACGGTGCATATTTTATACACAAGTAAATAGATCTGCTGTGCGGATTTTAAAATCCACAGCGTTTCAATTGTTTGTGTGATTCTTTACCTTCTGTAGAGTGGTTTTCCTCATAGACTTCAATGGGATTGCTAGCAAACAAAATGCATATGAAACACACAAATACCACGATAAATAGTGCGCAGTTTGATGCTTATTTTGTGCAGATTTTCTGCATATACCGTAAATCTGCCCTGGGTGTAGGTAGGTTTAGTCCACACAGGACAGAAATTAGCCCAAAGATTTCACCCTTCTGAATGTAGCGGGAGGAAATCCGCATTACACATGCAGATTTTTCTGTGGATTCACTGCAAGTTTGTGGCATGATTTGCAGGACTGTATTATGTCCTGTGCAGGCCTATCCTTACAATGTTGTGATTGTACTGTATATGATCCGACACTGGTGATAGATGCCTTCAGTGCTTGGTATATCGCTCACCGGTCCGTAAGCACACGACTTTACTTTCTCTAGTAAAAGTAGGAGATAGAACATAGGACTAAAGATAAATCAAGTATGGTGGTATTTCACTATGTCCCCCTCTGTATATGGTGCTGCCATAACTCAAAGATTGGACCACGTCGATTGTTACTCTTTGCAGATAACATGGACTACAGATCTGTTGGTCTTTCTGGTTGCTGCACCAATGTCAGTAGTCAGTAACCCATGGCTTTCTACCTGTAGAAGTTGTGAGGGCATGCTGGAAGGTGTGGTGTCACAGCACCTGGAGAGCCATGGGATGCAGAATACTGGTTCCAACAGTAACATACTGTAATCTATGACTCCACTCAAACTCCAGATGTTAGCATGAAGTCATCTTCGCTTCTTCTGCCTTCATCTCCAAACAAGTGCAGTATTGTAAGTCTTGTCTGACAGGAGATATGCTATATATATACTTCAACAGATATCTCCATGATAACCAGAACATGATAGCAGCAACCCAGAACCAGATCTTAGCGCGGTCTCTGGCCTTAGGAAAAAAACAATGGCTGGAATACAGAAACGGACGTCGGTGTTGCCATCATAATTGTCATACACCTCAAGATTGCTGGTTTTACACAAGGATTCCCCACAGGTGTCATGGCACATGGGATGTAATGTGGCTGGTTATACGTCCTCGGCCTTGATGGGTGGGAGATTGTGGCTCTTGAAGTAATCTACCACTTGTTGTGGAAGTTCAGCAAGAACGGCTTTGGCCAGAGTTTCTTTAGGGGCCTGTGGAGTTAAGATGAAACCAGATGTTAATATTCTAGAAGGTAAAAATTGTGAACTAGGATCTGGTGCAAACAAAAATACGGCTGAATGTACTGGCAATGTCCCCAAAGCAAAACCTGCCCCATGGGATAGCTGGAGAACCCTGCCAACCCACTTTCAGTTGAGAGAGAAAACTGGTGCAGATTATCGCTACTAGATGGGAAAATAAGGGGGGCCCATTATCCAAGCTCTTCTCTATCCAGGGCCCCCAGAGCAGAGTCATGATCTCGTCTACATGCCTTCTCCAGCTTAGTCTAAGCCATGTGACATCATGTTCATCAGTCACCAGGTCTAGGCGCAGCTCAGGCCCACTGAAGTGAATGGGACTGTTCTGCGATATCAAATACAACTGTAATAAAATGGACGGCATTTTGCTTGAAGGGCAGGGGAAGGACGCAGCGCTACTGCAAGTGCTGGTGCCTTATCAAACAGCTGATCGGCGGGGTCCTGGTTGTTTGACCCCCACTGATCAGATACTGATGACCTAGCCGGAGGATAAACAGTAGAAAAATCTCAGAAAACCTTTTTAACTTACCCGAGTAGACAAACGCAAAGGCAAGACACAATGCAACAGCATTGTGCATATATAGAATGTATAGCCTAGTACTATATTCACTATATGAAATGACTGAGGTACTCAGCACGTGTATTTTGATTGAAATAATTTCTGCCTATCCATCACGGCAAGGTGACCCGAATCTGGATAGTAACCTACTATATTTAATACTTTTCACTGTGCCAACCGGCTTCTGTCACCTTGCTGTGGTGGATGGGCTCAAATGATTTAGTAGGTTGAACTTACTACTTTTCAATGTAATCCCCTTTGACTTCAATGCACTGATTTCACTTCGCCTCCAGGGATCGGATGCCCTCAGAATAGGAGACTTCTTGCTGCTGTAGGAACCCTGTTACCGCCTATTGCATTATCATCAGGAAATCGTTGACCATGCAGAAATTCCTTCAGGTTATGAAACAGAAAGTAATCATTGGGAGTCAGGTCTGGACTGTAGGGTGGATGGTTAAGCTCCATGAAGCTGCATTCCCTGATAGTAGCTTCTGATTTGCGAGATTTGTGAGCTGGCGCATTGTTGTGAAGCAGCAACACACTTGCTGACAACTTCCCATAACGTTTCTCTTTGATTGCACAGATGTCTCCAGTAATTGTTGTCTTGTGTGGCATGAATTCTAGTAATAAAACGCCTTCTGTATCCCAAAAAACTTGCCATGATCTTTCTAGCTGACTGCTGCACACAAACTTTCTTTGGTGTTCGTGACCCCCTCATGCTTCCACTGCATAGACTCTTTTTTTGGTCTCAGGATTATGGTGGCAGAGCCATGTTTTATCACCCATAATAATTTGACAATAGAAGTCGCCTGGATTTTCTTTAAGCATATCTAAATTCTCTTGGCTAAATTACTGGCAAGTCTTTTGCTCAGGTGTCAACATTCGTGGCATCCACTGGGAACTGACAATTGACATAATCAAAATATCATGAAAGATACTGGAAACTGTGCCAACTGAAATGCCTAAATCATGAGCTATAACACTGACCTGTCAATCTTCCAAAATCATGGCCTCCACTTTACAGAGCATTTCCTCTGAAGATGCTTCAACAGGTCGTCCTAAACAGGGGTCATCTTCAGTTCATTCCCTACCCTATTTATACTGCTTGGTCCAAAACTGCATCATCATCATATACAGCAATCAGCCGCTCATGGTTTTCTTTAGGATTCTTTTCTTCCTTTGTAAGTAAGGGTACTTTCACACTAGCGTTATTCTTTTCCGGTATTGAAATTCAGTAAAGGGTCGCAATACCGGAAAAACAAAATCTGTTTTGTCCTAATGTACTCTGAATGGAAAGCAATCCTCTCAGTTTGCATCAGGATGTCTTCCCTTCCGTCCCTTTTACAGTATTTGACCGGACAAAATACCGGAACAATACCGCACTTGCCGTTCCATAGAGATGTATTAATGCTGGATCCGGTGCCAAGTGTTCTTGAAATTGCTGCATCACCGGATACGGTTTTCCAGTCTGCGCCGGTATATAGGAGGAACTAGTTTCCCTTTTGATCTTTGAAAAAAAAATTAAATACCGGATTCATTATTCCAGATGATACCGGATGAGACAGATCCAGAAAACAAGGATATCAGTTTGCCGGATCCGGCAGGCAGTTCCGGCAACAGAAGTGCCTGTCGGATTCCAACAACGCTTGTGTGAAAGTAACCTAACAAAGCTCCAAATCCCGCTCTTTGTAGACCCGCAAATGTACTGCACTTGCCATCCTATCACTTAATCAGTGTTTTCATCAGACTGAACTGCTACAGTGTGTGTTGTCTGGCCAGACATGTCTTAACCTGCACAGACCAGCTCAGCTCTCTAACACTGACAGAACATGCTGGGGCAGATAATTTATTGATCGCCCCTCGTATAGCTGCTGTCTGCTCTCTCCGTGTTCCCATTTGGGCTGCTGGCAGAGAGAAGCAGACACCGTATACATGTGGAGCCTGCCTTGCCTGAAGTGAGAGACCAGATGGCACCGTGAAATTTATTACAATAGAGTAAGTCCCCATCCAGATTGAGGTCACCTTGCCGTGGTGGATGGGCTCAAATGATTTTGATCAAAATACACTTACTGAGTGCCTCAATCATTTCATATAATGAAGTACTAGTCTATATATGCAGACTGTCTTGCTTTTATCTTTGTACTCTCAGCCAACGCCCACCTGCGCATTTACTCTATTGAGCAGGAGTTGATTCTCTTTTGTCTTTGCAACCTACCTGAGTGACTCACAGCAACACTGATTGGCCAACAGCAGGGCACAATATATAGCATCCTAAATTGGAGTTCAGGGGACTGTTGCTCATATACACACTTTATAGCTAGCAACCTAATACAGCGATTAAGATATTTCCTTTTTTTTTTGTCCTCCAACTATCCTCATTGTCATGTCCAGGTTGCCTTTTTTTCTTTTCTCCTGTGCAGATTGCAGACTGTACTAGTGCTACCAAGTTTCACATTCACAATGAACATAACACGTTCCAACTTACATTACGAAACTCCCTGAATGGCACAAACTGCACAATGTCCCTCGACGCCTCCTCTCCTGTATAAGATCTGAGCATTCTGTTGTCTCCATCAAGGAATTCCATGGCTGAAAAGTCTGCGTTTCCTACCCCAATGATTATAATGGACATGGGCAGCTTAGATGCTTGTACAATAGCATGCCTTGTTTCATCCATGTCGCTAATGACGCCATCCGTTATAATTAGGAGGATAAAGTATTGCTGTCAAATTAGAGAAAACAAGACAAAGGGGTTAGTGGAGTGTGTGCCTAGCTCATTTAGTGTGTAGCAGGCGGCTTCCTCTACAGCTAACAGCTTAAAGGTGCATCGGTCACCACTATTCTACACTATTAACTGCAGTAATACAAGAGTATGACTATTTCCTATCGTCCCACGTTCTGTCGGCGCTCAGGACTGCTGTGCATGTGTACAGCAGTCCTCCCTATTGTGTTGGCACAGCACAGCAGTCCTGACTGTGTATTTCAGCGCAGTTTTTGAGTGCTGACAGCGGGGATCAGGGGCCGTACTTAATTTTAAAAAAGTGATCTGCACTCTTTATGTGCAGCACTACTCACATTACTGCAGTAAGGGATTGTGGTGACCGTTTTTTTTTTTTTTTACCGCCATTTCAGGCAAAATTGATTTGTTACCACGAAGCACAAGGAAATTCGGCTTTGTCACAAAGCAAATTTTCCCTGAAATTCGGATCGAAGTCCACTTTGGATACTTTGATTCGTTCAACACTAATGGTAAGGGTATGTTCACACACAACATATTTGACGTATATTTAGGAGTGGTATCCACAACAAAAAGCTCATCATATTCACATTATTTCTGCGCATTACACATGGAAACATCAAGAATTAATCCTATTGTGTGACAATTTACACATCTGTGGCACATCTACAAAAGGAATCTAAAAGGTCTCTATAAACTGGCCCGAACTCGGCCATTTAATCGCTGACAAGCATTTGTAGGAACGCTCGTTTGCGATGATCTGCTGGTGTAAAGGTGCCACCAATTACCTGTTCATTAGGTAAGGCTACTTTCACTCTAGCATTAGGTTTGGGGAACAGCCTGCCAGATGCATACTAACGATTGCACATGTTTGCTGCCGGAAGTCCGGCCCCATTCACTATGATGGGCCGGAGGTCCCGCCGCAGCACGGCAAACAGGCTGAGAGGCGGCCGGACAAATAGGAACAGCCTGCCGGACAAACCTAACACTAGTGAGAAAATAGCCTAATATAATGGTTTGTGCAGACACCAAAATCATTGTTTGGTATCGGCAGATTGTGCCGTCTAAACCGAACTCTGCTGCCGGCTAACAATGATTCTATATAGAAATGAGCAAAGTCATTAGCTTCCAATACTGTGGAGGAGATCGCTGCATGTAATTGCAGCATTCTTCTTCACTGATGAGCAGGCAATTGTCAGGAAGGAACGCTTCCTTCTTTACAATCGTCTGCTAAATTGCCCAGTGTAAAAGGGCCTTAAAGGGATTCTGTCATCATTTGCATATCTATAAAATCCTTTTTTAAAGAAATTAAAACCACACAGCCCTATAGGACACATATATTGCGGACATGCTAGCGGCGATCTAGCCGTGCATGTCCGCAGCTCTATAGCCCAAAACCTGATGACATAATCCTTTTAAGGCTATGTTCACTGAGTTTGACCACTAGACCGCAAACACCCAAAAAATACCTAGAGCTCAGCATGCTGCTTTTTTTTTCCTGCTTTTTTTTAAACCTCTTAAGGACACAGGGCGTACAGGTACTCCCTGATGTCCTGGTACTTAAGGACACAGGGCATACCTGTACGTCCTGTGTATTTCCGATCACCGCCGCACGGCGATCGGAACAAGGTGCCTGCTTAAATCATTGAGCAGGCACCCTGGGCAAATGCGCGGGAGGGTCCGGCGATCGCCGCAAACCGCAGGTCAATCCAGACCTGCGGTTTGCGGCTTTTACGGGTAGTTGGGGCGGGCGGTCGGCGGTGCCAACGGGTCCCCATGCGGCTGTAATGGAGACCCGTTGTCATGGAAGGCAGCGTGATGCCTTCCGGTGACGAGCCTGTGAGATCCAGCCCCCTGGATCTCACAGGCCGGAAGCTGTATGAGTAATACACACAGTATTGTCATCTTACATCACTAAAAGTACAACAGCAAGCGATCAAAAAGGCGTATGTCCACCAAAATAGTACCAATCTAACAGTCACCTCATCCCGCAAAAAATTAACCTCTACCTAAGAATCGCCTAAAAAATAAAAAAACTATGGCTCAGAATATGGAGACACTAAAACATCTTTTTTTTTTTTAAAAAAAGCTGCTATTGTGTAAAACTTTTAGGTATCGCCGCGTCCGTAATAACATGTTCTATACAAATATCACATGACCTAACCCCTCAGGTGAATACCGTAAAAAAAATTAAATAAAAACGGTGTAAAAAAAAAAAGCCATTTTTTGTCACCTTACATCACAAAAAGTGTAATAGCAAGCGATCAAAAAGTCACAGGCACCCCAAAATAGTGCCAATCAAACAGTCATCTCATCCCGAAAAAAATGAGCCCCTACACAAGACAGTCGCCCAAAAAATAAATAAAAATATGGCTTTCAGAATGTGGAGACACTAAAGAATCATTTAAAAAATGTTATGTAAAACTGAAACAAACAACCCAAAAAAGTAGTCATATTTGGTATTGTCACGTCCGTGACAACCTACTTTATAAAAATACCACATGATCTAACCTGTCAGATGAATGTTGTAAATAACAAAAAATAAAAATGGTGCCAAAACAGCTATTTCTTGTTACCTTGCCTCACAAAAAGTGTAATATAGAGCAAGCAAAAATCATATGTACCCTAATATAGTACCAACAAAACTGCCACCCTATCCCGTAGTTTCTAAAATGGGGTCACTTTTTTGGAGTTTCTACTCTAGGGGTGCATCAGGGGGGCTTCAAATGGGACATGGTGTCAAAAAACCAGTCCAGCAAACTCTGCCTTCCAAAAACCGTATGGCGTTCCTTTCCTTCTGCATCCTGCCGTGTGCCCGTACAGCAGTTTACGACCACATATGGGGCATTTCTGTAAACTACAGAATCAGGGCCATAAATATTGAGTTTTGTTTGGCTTGCTTTGTAACTGGAAAAAAATTATTAAAATGGAAAATCTGCCATGGGTGGTTTCTATTATGTAAGCCTCACAAAGTGACTTCAGACCTGAACTGGTCCTTAAAAAGTGGGTTTTGGAAAATTTCAGAAAAATTTCAAGATTTGCTTCTAAACTTCTAAGCCTTGTAACATCCCCAAAAAATAAAATGTCATTCCCAAAACGATCCAAACATGAAGTAGACATATGGGGAATGTAAAGTAATAACTATTTTTGTAGGTATTACTATGTTCTATAGAAGTAGAGAAATTGAAACTAGGAAATTTGAAATTTTTTCCAAATTTTGGGTAAATTTGGTATTTTTTTTATAAATAAAAATGAACTTTTTTGACTCCATTTTACCAGTGTCATGAAGTACAATATGTGACAAAAAAACAATCTCAGAATGGCCTGGATAAGTAAAAGCGTTTTAAAGTTATTCACACAAAGTGACACTGGTCAGATTTGCAAAAAATGGCCTGGTCCTTAAGGTGTGTCCTTAAGGGGTTAAACACGACATAAAAGCCACCTGATGAACAAAAACGTCAGTAGCAAAAAAACAAAACACTTATGTGTCTAGCATTTCATCATTGCCACAAACTTTCAGCTAACAGCTGCAGTATTTTGTTTTTTTTTAAACTCGTTTTATTGAAGTATAATAAGTAAGGCAAGTTACATCAAGACAGTGCAGGGGTAAATCCCACGCAGGGGATACAATGACATCATAATATATCTTGATGGTCCTACAACAGACCTGGAGAGGAATCCATTCTCAGATAAATATAAGAGAACATCAAAGGCAATGAGGCATAAGCTAGAGTCTGGGATCACACAGCAGGCATATGGATGACATCAGCCACAGAATACATGCATGCATTGTGTAATGTGTAATGTTAAAGGAGATGAACACCACTCTCCCCACACCTTGTGGAACTTTTGTGGGCATTTTCTGTGAATAAATACAATTTCTCCATACTCACAGCGTGATTGACCAGTGATTTCCATTAACAGCTGCAGTTTTAACGGCAAAAAATGCACCAAAAACCGCAGGGGCTTTACCAGGTAAGTTAAAGGAGTTATGCAGTGTTCTAATATACTTTGTGTGTTCGATGACTAATTACCTGTCAGTGAATGGAAACATTATTGTTTACATCCAGACAATGAAACCCTATTTGGATCATGTCCAAGTGCAGGGCTCGTTACAAGTGAGAGCGCTGACACACTGTAACAGCTGTGCAACTGTCAGCTCCACTCGGACGTGGATACAGGAGTAGTGTTTACAAGCAATATGCATTGCCTGAATATATGGGGAGAATATCATAAGAGGTGAATTCTCTTACAGTATATATCTTAGGTTAAGCTAGGGTTACTGTCCCTTTAATCCTTACCCTGCTAAGGACGGAACTCATATGCCCTCCAAGGTTGGCACTTCAGGAGCCAAGGACATATGTCCTTTAGAAACCGGTACCTGCAGCTTACAACCCTGACCCGAACTCTAAGGCCCCTTGCAGAAGAGTGTGTCGCTGCGAGCCCGCAGCGCAGCTCCTGGCCTGACCTCCCAGCACTGCCGGGGTCACATAGCATTATATTGATTTATGATGTTATGTAACCCATCAGTTCTGGAATGTATTGGATAACACTGACAGCATTATGTCAGTGTCATCTAATACATTCCAGAACTCTAAGGCCTCTTTCACACGGGCGTTGCGGGAAAATGTGCGGGTGCGTTGCGGGAACACCTGCGATTTTTCCGCGCGAGTGCAAAACATTGTAATGCGTTTTGCACTCGCGTGAGAAAAATCACGCATGTTTGGTACCCAAACCCGAACTTCTTCACAGAGGTTCGGGCTTGGGATCGGTGTTCTGTAGATTGTATTATTTCCCCTTATAACATGGTTATAAGGGAAAATAATAGCATTCTGAATACAGAATGCAAAGTAAAATAGCGCTGGAGGGGTTAAAAAAAAATTAAACAATTTTTTAACTCACCTTAGTCCACTTGATAGTGCAGCCGACATCTCCTTCTGTATTCTTTCTTTAGGACCTGGGTAAAGGACCTTTGATGATGTCACTCCGGTCATCACATGATCCATCACCATGGTAAAAGATCATGTGACGTACCATGTGATGACCGGAGTGATGTCATCAAAGGTCCTGTAACTGTATTTAATGCTCACCACAGGTCCTATTCAACAAAGGAGACAGAAGGAGATGCCGGGCTACGCGAGCAAGTGGATTAAGGGGAGTTAAAGGGTTTCTGTCACCCCACAAAACTCTTTTTTTTTTTTTTTTGGATAGTTATATTCCTTATAGCGCGATATAGGAGAATATAATAGTCTTACTTACTTTCATGCGGCCGATTCTTTAGAAAACGAAGTTTTATAATATCTAAATCAGGGCTCTACCAGCAAGTAGGGCGTCTACTTGCTGGTAGCCGCAGAAGAAAACCGCCCCCTCGCCGTGTTGATTGACAGGGCCAGCCGTGATCTCCTCCTCCGGTCGGCCCTGTCAGTATTTCAAAAATCGCGCGCCTCTGGTCATTCGGCGCAGGCGCTCTAAGATGAGGAGGCTCGTCTCCTCAGCACTCCCTCAGTGCGCCTGCGCCGATGACGTCTTCTCTTTCGGTGATGTCATCGGCGCAGGCGCACTGAGGGAGTTCTGAGGAGACGAGCCTCCTCATCTCAGAGCGCCTGCGCCGAATGGCTGGCCCTGTCAATCAACACGGCGAGGGGGCGGTTTTCTGCTGCGGCTACCAGCAAGTAGACGCCCTACTTGCTGGTAGAGCCCTGATTTACATATTATAAAACTTCGTTTTCTAAAGAATCGGCCGCATGAAAGTAAGTAAGACTATTATATTCTCCTATATCGCGCTATAAGGAATATAACTATCCAAAAAAAAAAAAAAAAAGAGTTTTGTGGGGTGACAGAAACCCTTTAAATTATTTTTTATATTTTTTTAACCCCTCCAGCGCTATTTTACTTTGCATTCTGTATTCTGAATGCTATTATTTTCCCTTATAACCATGTTATAAGGGAAAATAATAATGATCGGGTCTCCATCCCGATCGTCTCCTAGCAACAGTGCGTGAAAATCGCACCGCATCCGCACTTGCTTGCGATTTTCACACAACCCCATTCATTTCTATGGGGCTTGCGTTACGTGAAAAACGCACAAAGAGGAGCATGCTGCAATTTTCACGCAACGCACAAGTGATGCGTGAAAATCACCGCTCATGTGAACAGCCCCTTAGAAATGAATGGGTCAGGATTCCGTGCGGATGCAATGTGTTCACCTCCCGCAACGCATCCGCGCGGAAAACTCGCTCGTGTGAAAGGGGCCTAAGGCTACTTTCACACTAGCGTTTTTCTTTTCCGGCGCTGAGTTCCGTCCTAGGGGCTCAAATCCGGAAAAGAACTGATCAGTTTTATCCCCATGCATTCTGAATGGAGAGTAATCTGTTCAGGATGCATCAGGAGGTCTTTAGTTCAGTCTTTTTGACTGATCAGGCTTTTTAGAAAAATCGTAGCATGTTGTATTTTTACCTCCGGCCAAAAATCCGGAACACTTTGACTGAACGCCGGATCCGGCCTTTTTCCCATTGACTTGCATTAACGCAAGATCCGGCGCCGTGTGTTCTGTCAAACCGGATCCAGCTTTTGCATGTTAAACCCGAAAAAAAAATTAAAGTCCATAAATGGCGGATCCGTTTTTTCGAATGCATTTTTTCATTGTGATCAAAATCCTGATCAGGATTCAAATGTAATCCGTTTTCGCACGTATTTCCGTATCCGGGGGGCAGTTCTGGTGTCAGAATTGAACGCCGGATTCAAACAACGCTAGTGTGAAAATAGCCTAAGGGTTATATAGCTTCATAAATCAATATAATGTGATGTGACCCCGGCAGTGCTGGGAGGTCAGGCCGGTAGCTGCGCAGCAGACTCGCAGCATGACCTACGCTCATCTGCAAGGGGCCTAAAATCTGTATTTCCAGTTGTATCATGGCTAGCACTGCTTGGTTTAAAGTTTAGATTGTCACATCTCTAGCTTCTATACAGCCTGAGACAGACCAAGTGACACTATCCCCCTATGATCTCAGCCAGCATGCAGCAGGAGGACGTGCTAACAGGCTGCGGGGAAAGGGGGAGAGACACAGATCCTCCTCTACTGCATTTCTGTGCATGTTATCAATCCCCCTTCTCGTCAAACAGACAGCACACTTGCTCTCTGTCACATGGGGTTTTATTTTCTACAGAAAGCAGTGAGAAGATGATCACAGACCCACCTAGTCACCCTCTCTGCATAGTAACTGTACCTGAGTTGGCTGCAGAAAACTAAGGGCAGCTGTAATTTATGGAAGGGACTGGTGGTCACTGGACTCTGCTGCCCTGCTGAACTGGATGTCTGACTACTCTCTGTGACACTCAAGGCCGTGCACGTGGAAGGAAGAGAAACTGAGCTCCCAGGTTCTTCTCCCCCTTCCCCCCTCCATGACACTCACCCTTGCCCTCATCTTTATTTTCATTGGTGGGGCAGTGGCTGAAATCCTTACAGTCCCTCCCTGACCTCAGCCTTTCATTGGTGGCAGAGGCTGGCTGGCATCACAGTGGGAAGAAACGCTGTCCATTCTTCCTGCTGTGCCGCTGAAGATGAGAGCATAGTGTGTGCTGCGCCAGCTCACCTTCTCTGTGGGCCGCAGGCCGGGTGTAGGGGACCACTGCTGTAGATGATGCAAACTACGGTACTTCAATCTGTGTGATACTATCACTGTGATATGACTTGATAGGGATAATAACTGCAAGCTCTTTCGTTCAGTTACTCACCCCTGCTGACTGCTGCTGAGTTGCTTGAGCTGCAAATCGTGCAACATGGTTAATGATCGGAGAAAAATTGGTGGGTCCATAGAAGCGTATGTGAGGGAGACAGGCAGAGTAAGCCTCAATAATGCCTTCCACTCCTAAAGAAAGACAGAAACGCTGAATTAGTAGAAAATAATTAAGTATGGCTACCATGAGGTAGAAAGACCCACGTAACAGTCCACATGCAACCTAGGAGACACCAACACAAACTTTTGATCTTAGGTTTTTCACATATCAATGGGTGGGAGAAAGCTATAATACACTGCTCAAAAAAATAAAGGGAACACTTAAACAACACAATGTAACTCCAAGTCAATCACACTTCTGTGAAATCAAACTGTCCACTTAGGAAGCAACACTGAGTGACAATCAATTTCACATGCTGTTGTGCAAATGGGATAGACAACAGGTGGAAATTATAGGCAATTAGCAAGACACCCCCAATAAAGGAGTGGTTCTGTAGGTGATGACCTGACCACTTCTCAGTTCCTATGCTTCCTGGCTGATGTTTTGGTCACTTTTGAATGCTGGCGGTGCTTTCACTCTAGTGGTAGCATGAGACGGAGTCTACAACCCACACAAGTGGCTCAGGTAGTGCAGCTTATCCAGGATGGCACATCAATGCGAGCTGTGGCAAGAAGGTTTGCTGTGTCTGTCAGCGTAGTGTCCAGAGCATGGAGGCGCTACCAGGAGACAGGCCAGTACATCAGGAGACGTGGAGGAGGCCGTAGGAGGGCAACAACCCAGCAGCAGGACCGCTACCTCCGCCTTTGTGCAAGGAGGAGCACTGCCAGAGCCCTGCAAAATGATCTCCAGCAGGCCACAAATGTGCATGTGTCTGCTCAAACGGTCAGAAACAGACTCCATGAGGGTGATATGAGGGCCTGACGTCCACAGGTGGGGGTTGTGCTTACAGCCCAACACCGTGCAGGACGTTTGGCATTTGCCAGAAAACACCAAGATTGGCAAATTCGCCATTGGCGCCCTGTGCTTTTCACAGATGAAAGCAGGTTCACACTGAGCACATGTGACAGATGTGACAGAGTCTGGAGACGCCGTGGAGAACGTTCTGCTGCCTGCAACATCCTCCAGCATGACCGGTTTGGCATTAGGTCAGTAATGGTGTGGGGTGGCATTTCTTCGGAGGGCCGCACAGCCCTCCATGTGCTCGCCAGAGGTACCCTGACTGCCATTAGGTACCGAGAAGAGATCCTCAGACCCCTTGTGAGACCATATGCTGGTGCGGTTGGCCCTGGGTTCCTCCTAATGCAAGACAATGCTAGACCTCATGTGGCTGGAGTGTGTCAGCAGTTCCTGCAAGACGAAGGCATTGATGCTATGGACTGGCCCGCCCGTTCCCCAGACCTGAATCCAATTGAGCACATCTGGGACATCACGTCTCGCTCTATGCACCACAGACTGTCCAGGAGTTGGCAGGTGCTTTAGTCCAGGTTTGGGAGGAGATCCCTCAGGAGACCGTCTGCCACCTCATCAGGAGCATGCACAGGCGTTGTAGGGAGGTCATACAGGCACGTGGAGGCCACACACACTACTGAGCCTCATTTTGACTTGTTTTAAGGACATTACATCAAAGTTGGATCAGCCTGTAGTGTGTTTTTCCACTTTGATTTTGAGGGTGACTCCAAATCCAGACCTCCATGGGTTAAAAAATTTGATTTCTATTTTTTTCTTTTGTGTGATTTTGTTGTCAGCACATTCAACTATGTAAAGAACAAAGTATTTCAGAAGAATATTTCATTAATTCAGATCTAGGATGTGTTATTTTTGTGTTCCCTTTATTTTTTTGAGACCACAATGGTGGTCATACAGGGGACCAGATCAGAACTATATAAAAAAATGTATTATTAAGTATAGGTAAGCTTCAGGAGGGTTTCATTTATTCTAGGGACACCCCTTGTATTCCATAGATTAGATGATATCTAATCCATGAAGCTGAGCCACATCGCTCTACTTAAGCATACCGGAGTTTAAAATAAAAAAAAAACATAATGGCTGTGCTTCTTTGTACAATCATAACTGTGTTTTGGGGCTTCCCTAAAGTCTTTTTCAGACATATAATTCCCTGTTTCAACTGCAGAGCTAGATGCATTTCACTCAGAAGCAGTGGGCGTATCCATTCTATGGAATCTGCCAGCACGGTTCTGCTGTTACTTCCTTTTCCTTACTTCATGCTATGTTTGTCTTCACCTCCGGAACTCAAAGAACAGATAAGGAGGGAGAAATCACACAGATTCGTTGACAATAAGCCACTGACAATTGACCAAGAAACATAAGGACTAAACTCAGCTCATACTCCCAGTGCTTAGGTTATAAGACAAATGAAAGACTAACCAGAGCAGAAAGGGCTGCTAGGATTGAAATTGATAGCAAATTCATGCGACACCTAAAAAAAAAAAAAAATATCGAAGTCAGAATTTAGTTTAAATCATTTACTTAAAAGGGATATTCTGGTTATATAAAGTTATCTCCTAATAACTATTAGATTGGTCAGGATCCTATCACTGGGACTCCTACTGATAATGAGAATGAGGGCTCCATACCCAGTGGAGCCCTGCAAAATGAATAGAGAGGCCAGTCAGATATGCATGCAGCCAATCCATTTCCATGGGAGTTCTGGAGATACGGAGTATGGCACTCGGCTATTTCCAGAACTCATAGAAATAAATGGACAGCTGTGCCATAGCCACCCAGCCGCTCTGTTCATTTTGGGGAGGTACAAGGCCCCCATTCTCATGATCAGTGGGGTCCGAGAAGCAGGACTCCCACCGATCTAATACAGTCCTGATCAAAAGTCTAAGACCACTTGAAAAATGGCAAAAAATCCCATTTAGCATGGCTGCATCTTAACAAGGTTCCAAGTAGAGCTTCAACATGCAACAAGAAGAAATGGGAGTGAGACAAAACATTTTTTGAGCATTCAATTTAATGAAAACAACGAATAAACTGAAACCGGCTGATCAAAAGTTTAGGACCACACCTCCAAAAAAAAAAGCTAACCCCCCCCCAAAACAGAAATCCAACTTCCAAACATGAACTCAGTAATGAGTAGCTCCGCCGTTATGGTTTATCACTTCCAAAATTCGTTTGGGCATGCTTGACGCAAGCGTTTCCATGAGGTGAGTGGGAACATTTCTCCAAGTGGTGAAGACGGCTGTACGAAGGCCATCTACTGTCTGGAACTGTTGTCCATTTTTGTAAACTTCCCTTGCCATCCATCCCCAAAGGTTCTCAATTGGATTTAGATCAGGGGAACACGCAGGATGGGCCAAAAGAGTGATGTTATTCTCCTGGAAGAAGTCCCTTGTCCTGCGGGCATTGTGTACTGTAGCGTTGTCCTGTTGAAAAACCCAGTCGTTACCACACAGACGAGGGCCCTCAGTCATGAGGAATGCTCTCTGCAACATCTGGACATAACCAGCGGCCGTTTGACACCCCTGCACTTCCTGAAGCTCCATTGTTCCACTGAAGGAAAAAGCACCCCAGACCATTATGGGGCCCCCTCCACTGTGGCGCGTAGAAAACATCTCAGGTGGGATCTGCTTGTTATGCCAGTAACGTTGGAAACCATCAGGACCATCAAGGTTAATTTTTTTCTCATCAGAGAATAAAACTTTCTTCCACCTTTGAATGTCCCATGTTTGGTGCTCTCTTGCAAAGTCCAAACGAGCAGTTCTGTGGCGTTCAAGGAGACGAGGTCTTTGAAGACGTTTTTTGTTTTTGAAGCCCTTCAGTCTCAGATGCCGTCTGATGGTTATGGGGCTGCAGTCAGCACCAGTAAGGGCCTTAATTTGGGTCGAGGATCGTCCAGTGTCTTGGACGGACAGCCAATTGGATCCTCCGGCTCAGTGCTGATGACATTTTTTTGGGTCTTCCACTTGACTTTTTTGTCCCATAACCCTCAGGATCATTTAAGAAATTCCAAATGACTGTCTTACTGAGTCCCACCTCAGCAGCGATGGCGCGCTGTGAGAGACCCTGCTTATGCAGTTCAACAACCCGACCACGTTCAAAAAGGGAGAGTTTTTTTGCCTTCACAACGTGTGACTACCTGACAGAAAATGACAATGAATCCACATCTTTGCACAGATTTGGCCTTTTAAAAGGCATGTGGTCCTAAAATTTGGATCAGCTGAAAAACAGCCTGTTTCAGTTTAATCGTTATTTTCAATGAATTGAATTGAATGCTCAAAAAATGTTTTGTCTCACTCTCATTTCTTCTTGTGTCATGTTGAAGCTCTACTTGGAACCTTGTTAAGATCCAACAATGTAAAATATGATTTTTTGACATTTTTCAAGTGGTCTTAAACTTTTGATCAGGACTGTAGTTATCCCCTATCCTGTGGATACGGGTTAACTTTTTATAACAGAAATATCCCTTTTAATATAAGTCTTCATGAGAACAGCCTTAGCTGTCTGTTGGTGTGATATTACAGATCTGTACCACATGGATTCATAATATGGCTGTGTGCATGCTGCCTTACTGTGAGTCTACACAGATAGTCACGAGATGGTGGCAGATGTCTTATCAATTCCAGTATTACTATGTGTTAGCACAGTCTGTCATATCAGAATAAAGCCCTGATTTCTCATGCCTGCCCTCCATGGGCCTTTTGCGACTTTAACTCACTTGCTCAAACATTTAGTGACTTTTTGCGTTTTTACATCACTCACTCCAGTTTTGACGCATGGGTGGAAAAGTGGGCGTGGTTATATAGGATAATGAGTTTTAACATTGAGACTTTTTTTAAAACTTGCAAACAAAGCTGCAACCTCACTCCAGTAGCGGGGTGGAGTAGGAAAACTGGAGGAGCTTTTCTAGACTCGTGTGTTAGGTTTAAGGAGAAGACAAATTTATCAAACAACGTGTGACATTTGATAAACATGACCAAGTACGCCAACGCAGACTCACGCAAAACTGAATTAAAATATTGCAGTCATGATAAATTCCCCCAGGTGTCTTTTCATAAATAGTTTTTTATTTTATTTTTTGCAACAAAAAATCCCCCACAATGGATAAGAAGAAAGCAAAAGACTAGTGTTGAGCGAATAGAGTTTCGGATCATATATCTGAAGTCGAATGGCTCAAAACTTCAGTTTAATGCTGTATGGAGATCAGTCTCTGTACAACATTTAAATGTATGGGCTGTGGCGAGTTGAAATTAGTTATAGGCAACAGGAATCCCAAGTTGGCTTGGGTACTGACAGGTACCTCGGTACTGAAGCCGACTTCGGATCCAAGTATTAAAATGGTTTTCAAGTTCAAAAATCAAATCCAAAGTTATGCACTGAAGTCCCACAAGACTTCAGTGATAATGAATTTCCCTCGCTGGAGCCCATACATTTGAATCTTTTGAGCGAATCGAATTTGGATCTATGCTCCAAAGCTCAATTCGCACGACACTAGAAAAGGCCTGTGCACTGGTAATAAACCCAGCATTCCCGATAATTGCCGAATGATGAGCAGAGTTGACTGCTGCATGGAGATGCACAAACGCACACTACTGCAGTCATTTGTCCCAGCAGCAGATCCTTGTAATATGTGCTGCCAAACAAACAATGTGCCGTATGGACGATTAGATCACTTGGTGATGCAGCATTCAGAATGGAGAGGACACAGCGCTGCTTTCCCTAGAAACAGTGGCTACCTGCTGTGTAGAGAACTGCAGCCAGCCATATTGAATAGGCCCATGCTGCAGTTCAATGCACAGTGGGTGACGGGGGCTCTGCTGTGCAGGAGAATACAACCCCCACCATGCAGGAAAGTGCACCGTGGCCGTATTCGTTGGCTCTGCAAGGAACTGCAGCAGGACCCAAGTAGCCGGCAGCAGCACTACCACCGTGCAGGGAGTATGTAACAAGGGAAGCAGCTCGAAATCTGCGATGCACCCCCTTTCTTTGCTGGGGGTCCTATAGGTCAGGCCCCCACTGTTCATATCCCAGCAAAAAAAAATTGCATCAAAACTGCAGTACGGGAACAAGACCCTAAAGAACACATCTGTGACATGGCATAGTACCTTCCAGTCTGGAGGCAGCTGTGCGCCAAACCCCAGGGCAGGGAACAGCTTATCACTGCAAGGAAAGAGACAGAAGAACAATCAGCGTGGCCGCACCAAGATACAATCGTACACGCGCTGGATATCTATACAGTCTGCAGCCTATAGAATTTTATTGGAATTACATCTCTGATATTTCTTTTTTTTTTTTTTTTTTGCCATCTTAATCACAATTTTCCTTGACAAGACAATAACTCCTGATTCATATACATAACGAAAGCTTTTACAAGAGATGAATTTTTTGTCACTTGACAGGAATCCATTTTTCTATCCCGGCAAGCTACAGAAGACAAATGAGTGCGTTTCCGTGGTAACTGTTGTGCAGATATCGGAATAACCACTTAACATTCCCCATGCACAGGGGGCTTTATGCGAGGGGGTTCTTGTCGTTGGATGTGAATTGCTACAACTGACAATTAGTGACAATCCTATTATCACCTAAAGTTTCAACAAGTGGGAGACACAAAGTTTTAGCTTTTGTGAAGACGCCGACATTTTGCCTTCACCTGTATTACTGTATATCTAGGGTTGCCTGCTCCTTCCGGCCATCTATGACGTCTTCATCCTTCCCATCCTGACATTGTCCTTGTCAGATGCAGCCCTATCTAACGTAATCACAGTGTCAGCACACTTCCGCTGCCAATCACTCCCATCATCTGAATGGGCAGAATACATTCTGTTCCTACCTGCATTATCCTGCAGCCATGCCCTCACATTATCCTGCAGCCATGCCCTCACATTATCCTGCAGCCATGCCCTCACATTATCCTGCAGCCATGCCCTCACATTATCCTGCAGCCATGCCCTCACATTATCCTGCAGCCATGCCCTCACATTATCCTGCAGCCATGCCCTCACATTATCCTGCAGCCATGCCCTCACATTATCCTGCAGCCATGCCCTCACATTATCCTGCAGCCATGCCCTCACATTATCCTGCAGCCATGCCCTCACATTATCCTGCAGCCATGCCCTCACATTATCCTGCAGCCATGCCCTCACATTATCCTGCAGCCATGCCCTCACATTATCCTGCAAGCTGAAAGGTCACCGAGTCTCACAGAATCAACACACTCATGTCTTGCTGCTGCTGCAATCGCTTCAATCATCTGATTGCAGAACACAACTTTCCACACCATTGGGGCTCATTTATTAAGACCATCATTTTTTGACGGCCTTTTTTCTACATTTTATTCAAACATTGCTGCCAGAAGATGTGAGTAATTTATAACGGGCTCGCACCTCGTTAAAAATTTGGCGCATCTTTGGTAGTCCGGAAAATCTACACCAGTCCGAGGCGATGACACAGTTTTTCCACAACTGTTCAGTCTTTTACCTGGCGTAAAATAAGGACATTTGCCTAGGCCAGCAAATATGGTCACAGGGAAGTTTAAAAAGGTAAAACTGTTTATAAATGACCCCCATTGTATGATATGGTTGTGTTTCTGATTTACTATAGGAGGTTCCTTCCCACAAATATTCTTCCATAGACTTCAATGGGCAACTGTTGGTCCAGAATGTGCTGCTTGGACCACAAAAGCTTTGGTTTGTCTGTTTTTTACATTAGATATAGGCATAAACTAAATGTGGCCAAAAGCAATCTGCCTGGTGAAGACAACTGAATCCCCTCTATCTACAGCCACGTGGTGCTTCCAGACCCTGTAGATCTGCAATAACCTAGCTCCAAACCTACAATGTAGAAGATATCTATGTCAGAATGACGGAAGATCTAATTTATGCTCAAATAATGCCAGTCAGCAAAATATTACCTATTAATGGTAAGCTGACCCTTAATCCAGAACCGCAAGCCAATCTATGATGGACGGCGAGGGACGGTCAAGTAACAAAGATCGATAAGTACCGAGCAAAGCAAGAAACATTAACCCATGTACTTATGGAGAGATTTCAGATGACGATGTACCTGTAATGTTATATAGCATACGGTGATGTTAAATTGTGTTTATTGTGGGAGCAGTGATCATTTTACAGGCGTATCACTGAAGACTGGAGGATGTTATTTTATTATATATATATATCTTGTACTGTTCTTCTAGTAGCTACTATATCATAGATAAACGTCTTGTGGATCTCGCTGGCTTACTGTGTGTTATAACATATACAGATGTAGCCAAAATGCCTGCAATACTGTGATTTATACTATCATACCTGAGCATTATATTATTTTTTAGTGCTTTTGTACTTTTTTTGACACCCGATGTTGTCTTGGTGGTGGTTCTTATCCTGGTCAGTGCCATCTAAGAGGTTCCTGACACGGGATCACCCTTATCGGGGCGGCTATTCTGTGTTTAGGTAGGGCTTCACAGGACAGAGTGTATAGGGCGAGAGTCCCTTTCATGACTGACCTATCCCTGTAGCCCAATATTATATTTTGTGGGGGTTATCTTACTAAATAAAAAATAAAGGTTATGTTTTATGGGGTGGTGGTTCTCCTCGGAGTTCTGTCAGAATATATATAAACATAGATTATATATAATCATCGCCATATTCACTGAATGCTGTAGAATTGTTTCAACGCATTCTTTTCTTAATAAAATGGTTTTTTTTTTAATATTATATTTATAGCACTTTTCTAATCAAGACACACATTTGGGTTTTTCAATGCAGTTTTTTAAAACCAAAATCAGGTGTGGATCATAAACAGAGCATTATGGGCAGATCTTCCGTCTCTAAGTCTTTCAATCCACTCCTGATTTTGGCTTCAAAAACTGCATAAAAAACCCCTGAATGTATGGACAGCACCCTTTCTCAAGTAGCCAATTCTGAGCAATAAATGAAGCCCTGAAAACAGCATTTTTGGTCTCTCTATTTCCTGTAGATATCATTACTTACGAATCATAATCCTGAATGATTTGTCCGACAGACCATAATGCAGAAAGGTATTCGTTCGTGCCCATAGGGTTGATATAATGCAGAGAGGAGGCCTCTCTGGGATTTCCATTCGATGCTGTAAAGTCAATTCCAACCTAAAGATAAAAGCAAATCCTTTTCATAAGTAACAGGACATGGGGCACTTTTCGGCACATGCTGTATCTTTCCATTTTCTGCAGGCTTCAGTCAATGATGGTCGAGTGGTCTCTTGAAGACCACTAGCATGGTGCGCCAGCTAATGCTACCTAGGGGATGGGTATGTTCTTCTTTGATAAACTATTATATTATTCTAACCCAGGCATCCTCAAACTGCGGCCCTCCAGCTGCTGTAAAACTACAACTCCCACAATGCCCTGCTGTAGGCTGATACCTGTAGGCTTTTCGGGCATGCTGGGAGTTGTAGTTTTGCAACAGCTGGAGGGCCGCAGTTTGAGGATGCCTGCTCTAACCCAAAGGACAGGCTGATAAATAACTATCCTGGGGAAATAGGAGAAATGAGAACATGGGCGGCAGTGAACTTTACCCTAGAAAAGAGACAAGAAGATCCCTAAAAAGAGACACACCGTATGTCTACCAGACATCTGTAGAAGGAGATGTACTTCATATACTCATTTTTTTTTCTAATGTGTTTTTAGCCATCTGATTACATTTTTTGGTTTTCTTTATATTCTATGGAAGAAGTGATCCTGCCTGGGGTGATCTGCTTTACAGAAAGTGATTCACTGACTTCTGCAGGAGAGTGTTGTGGGCATGCTCTGTGACTTACGTAGGGATTCCTATGCAGGGAGGGGGAGGCGATGAGCTGTGGCCATCACCATGTGTACAATCATTTTTATAATAGAGATGTTAGGCTACTTTCACACTCACGTTTGGTGCGGATCCGTCATGGATCTGCACAGACGGATCCGTTCAGAACGGATCCGTTGGTATTATCTGTAACATAGCCAAGACGGATCCGTCTTGAACACCATTTAAAGCCAATAGAGGACAGATCCGTTTTCTATCGTGCCAGATGGTGTCATAGAAAACGGATCCGTCCCCATTGACTTACATTGCGTGTCAGAACGGATCCGTTTGGCTCAGTTTCGTCAGACGGACACCAAAGCGGAATGGAGACGGAACGGAGGCAAACTGATGCAATCTGAGCGGATCCTTTTCTATTGAGAATGTATTAAGGGCAAAACTGATCCGTTCTGGACCGCTTGTGAGAGCCCTGAACGGATCGGAAAAACCGAAAACCAAAACGCCAGTGCGAAAGTAGCCTTAGGCGTCATTGTTATCCTACCTTCTGATCATAATGAAATGACCATGTCCCTAGTGTACAGTCCAAGCTCAAAAGTGAAGACTGTAAGTTGATTGTTAAGATTTATTGGACGGTGTGAAAACTGCAATATTTGGGGATTTTTTTTAAATATAGTTAGTGACATTTATAATGCTAAAAATATGTAATGTTTTCGGAAAGTCTTCAGACCAGTCTTCTTGGGTATGAAGCCACCAGGTTTGGACACCTGGATTTGGAGATTTTCTGTCATACTTCTCTGCAGATCCTCCCAAGCTTTATCATGTTGGATGAGGACAGTCAGAAGACATATTCAGATCTCTCCAGAGTTGTTAGATAGGGTTCAAGTCAGGGCTTTGGCTGGGCCCCTCAAGGATATTCACAGTTATCCCCAAGCCACTCCTGTGTTGTCTTGTTGGAAGGTGAAGCTTCAGCGGTCTGAGCTCCAGATCAAGTTTTCATTAAGAATATTTCTGCACTTTGCTACATTTGGCTTTCCCTCCTCCAGCCACTGAAAACACCCCAACAGCCCGATGCTGCCACCACCATGCTTCACTGTAGTGATAGTATCGGCAGGCGAGGAGCAGTGCCTGGTTTCCATCAGACACGATGCTTAGAATCAAGGCCAAAAAGTTCAATCTTGGTTTCATCAGACCAGAAAATCTTGTTTCTTACAGTCTGAGAGTCCTTTGGTTTTTTTGCAAACTCTAAGTGGGCTTTTATTTGTCTTTTACTGAGGAGAGGCTTCTTTCTGGCTACTGTGCCATAAAGTCCATATTGGCAGTGCTGCAGTACTGGTTGACCTTCTGGATTTTTCTCCCATCTACATAAAGGTTCCTTGGAGCTCAGCCAGAGTCACCATTGGGTTCTTGGTCACCTCTCTTACCTTCTTCCCCTATTACTTATTCTAAACTTCTTCCATTTAAGAATTTTGGAGGCCACTGTGCTCCTGGGAGCTTTCAGTGCAGCAGAATTTTTTTGTTCCCTTCTCCAGATCTGTGCCTCTAACACAATCCTGTCTGTGAGCTCTAGAGGCAGTTCTCTTCTCCTCAAGGCTTGGTTTTAATCTGATATGCTTTGTCAGCTGTGATATCTTATATAGATAGGGCTGTGTCTTTCCTAATCACGTCCAATCACCTGAATTTACCACAGGTGACCCCAATCAAGATGATCAAAAGAAATGGGAGGCCATGTGAAATATTAGTTTTTACTTTTTAATAAATTTGAAAAAAAAATTGTAAGACTCTGTTTTCACTTTTTCATTATTGGGTAATTGAGGCTGAACGATGGGGAAAACTTAGATTTGTTTTTATTTTAGCACAAGGCCGCAGCATAGCAAAATGTGAAAAAAGTGAAAGGTTCTGAAGACTTTCAGAATGCACTGTATAAAATGTTTAACATAGATTAAACAATAGGCCATTTCTGATGATACTTTCCATGGTCATCACCGTTTTACTATTTAAAGAAGATGGTGCACTATTTATAGGAGAACTGCATTAGTGGTTATAAAGTGACTCTGCTGAGAGATCCCATATCACTTGCAGGGAGGGGAGACATTACAAATGGTCTGGGGAAAGAACGCATAATATCCCAGTGTTAAAGGGATTCTGTCACCTCGTTTTACCCTATAGAGCTGCGGACATGCACGGCTAGATCGCTGTGTCCTTTTATTGTGCTTAAAAAAATGATTTTATAGATATGTAAATGAGCTTTGTAAGGAGCCCAAGGGGCTGTACTAACCTTCTTGGTGCCCAGCCATGCCCCCCTGTGAAGGAGCCCAGCACCGCCTGCGTCCTCCGAATCTCCTTTCTTCAGTTAGATTGCCGTAATCTCGCGCATGCGCAGTTCCTTCTCTGAGGCCGATGCCAGCACAGGGAAGGAACACTATAACCGGCACTGCGCATGCGCGAGCTCGCGCATCGCGAGACTACGGTAATCTAACTGTGAGCAAGGAGAATATTCGGAGGACGCAGGCGGTGCTGGGCTCCTTCACAGGGGTGTGGCTGGGCACCAATAAGGCTCGTACAGCCCCTTGGGCTCCTTACCAGGGTCATTTACATATCTATAAAATCATTTTTTTAAACACAATAAAAGGACAAAGCCCTATGGGACAGGTATATTGCGGACATGCTAGCGGCGATCTAGCCGTGCATGTCCGCATCTCTATAAGCTAAAACAAGGGGACAGAATCCCTCTAAAGGGCAGGTTCAAGTGCACCATAATATAAATACAGACCAATCTATCAAGTAGACATTGAATACAGCTAGGGCCTAATCAAGTCTGCCCTACTATTCCAAGACTAGCGATATGGTAGATGTCGTGTTACAGATACTGTACATACAGGGCCAAACCGTCCTCACGGAAGACTTCTTATGCTGATGTACTCCTTAGTTTAGCCAGGGGGTACCATTTGGAGTAGGGATAGGGAGCTTTACATATAGTATATCTTCCATGTTTATCATTTAGCTATAATATCCTGCCTACATTCAGTGCGCTGCCTGTGCTGTTCATAGTGCGTCCTTTGCTGATGAATGGCAGGACTTTTTCCCGAGTGCGGGTGCCCACAGAGAGGGCTCTGAGTGCCACCTCTGGCACCAGTGCCATAGGTTCGCCACCACTGGTCTATGCCCTGAGAAAAGGATTGCAAGTTAGCTCTCCTCCAGAAGGAAGAAGACTATATTTGAATGCAGCTCACAGAAACTGCAGAACGTGTGCATAGTCCAATACCCAGAGTTGTGCCTGCATTTTGCACAATGCGTCAAGGTGAGAACCTTCGTATACCTATATAACTGCTCTATTGGGCCAGCACATATTACAGTTATTAGAACATAGCAAAAGCTTCTCAGCTAACTCATTTCAGAGGATATAGACTGCTGTAAATTGTGCCTGGATTCTGCTGACAGCTCTAACTGTACAAGCGCAGCACAATTAAACTGGCAGGAGAAAATGCCTTTTAATAGTGGTATTTTTTATATTATATAAGAAATTAGGAAAAATTGCAGATAGATTTGATTAATAATTCATATATATTGGTGTCTCCATGGCTACAGACTACAAACAAGCTCTGTGTAGTCTGATCCTGCCATCACGTGCTGCTTCATTTCCTCTAGTCTACAATCTGAAGACACATAGAATACCCTGCAATGTGGGTTATAGTGAGACTGCCACCTCTGTCTGTGCAAATCCAGAGACATTAGGAGAACCATGTCTGAGGGGAAGAAGGAATCAAGGACAACCCACATCAACTAAAATAGGTATTCACAAAGAATACACAAGTTCCCCTATAGTACATGGGTATTCCATCTCAAACACTGCTAGCATATGCCATAAATGTCAGAAAGGTGCGGGTCCCACCTCCTGTCGCCAGAAGGGGTTCACCGAAGGGAAGAAAAGCACACTGCACAAGCATGGCCACCCTCTATTCACCGCAATGGGAGTTCTGAAAATAGCCAGAGGCTGCCTCGGCTATTTCCGTCAGTCCCAAAGCGGTGAATGGAGAGGTGGCTGCGCATGTGCAGTGCACTGTCCATTCACCACTATGGGACTTCTGAAAATAGCAGAGCGTGCTCACTTGTCTATTTTCTGAACATGGAAGTGAATGGAGAGCACGCTGTGTATGTACGGTGTGCTTTCCTTCACTTCAGGGGGAACCCTGTTCTGGGACCCACACCTATTTAACACTGATAGCATATCCTAACGATATGCTATCAATGTCTGAGATGGGCCAACCCCATTAATGATAGCCCATGCTGCACTACATAAGTAAAAACTAAAATTTGCTGGAGTGCTTTTTTTTACTTAAAGTGTACCTGGACTTTAGCAAAGCAAAACGCTAGGTTTTAATTGATGGGGTCTGAGTGCTAAGACCCCCACCGATCGTAAGAACGAGGAGAATGAAGTAATTACACAGAGCGCGGTCTCTCCTCGCTGCAGAAGATGGACTGGAGACAGACCCATAGACTTTCTACTGAGCCGGTCTTCAGCAGCGAGGAGAGAGAGAGAGCGCTCTGTTTGAGAGCTTCTTTCTCCCCGTTTCAAAAGGTCGGCATTTTTTTTATTTTTATTTTTTATTCAAGCTCATATTTTATTCAATATTAATAAATCTGATTTGCCAGTCTAGAAATACTTGAGGGTAAGCTGTTTACAGTAAATACTCGATCACTCATTTGTATGAACGCTTCCGTCCTGTAATGTCCAGTTCTCTTCCTGTCTAAATACTGTGTACCAAGTACAGTTTGTTCTCATATGGGTACTTACTGTAAACATCAACTGGCATCCTCCCAGTATGTAATCAAGGAAGGAAAAGTCTCTTGTAATCTGAAAGACACAAATCAGGACGAATACACATGGGGCATGACGCAGTGCAAAGATATATAGATATATAATAACGCAGGTATTCTCTAAAATCACTGCTTCTAGGAGAATGTCGTGCCTCGTGGATGCGCTTCAGTGTAGCCCCACCTATATGGCACTTTAATGGGGTTGACCGGGATTATTTTGTTTGTTTTTTTATTTCCCCCCAGCCATCGGTACCTGTGGAGAAATCCTTACTCGCCTGCTAACACTCAGCTCCAGCTCTACAGGGCTTTTTACACTGGAATTCTGGTCCTCATTTGTGAACTTCTGCATGGATGGATCACATGCACAGCTGCAGCCAATGACTGGCCTTGGTGGAGACATATCCCCAATGCCACGCGCATGACTGTGATGTGTTCTTTGGGACACATCACCACTGAGGCCAGCCATTGGCTGCAGTAGTGCACATGAATAGTGAAGAAAGCTGGAATCAACAGAGCCAGAACGGAGAGGTGGATAGCAGATGAGTATGGATTTCTTTAAAAGGTTCCACTGACTGGTATAAAAAAAAAAAAAAAAAAAAACTACTTTAAGTGCACTGGAGGTGGAGCTTCAACATGAAGTGCTCTCAGAATTTCGGCATTTGAGCTACTTCACAGATGTAACTTTCAACCAGGAGACCATTACAGCTGTCACTCAGATAGAAGGGGTGATGAAGCAGCTCAGTGCTGCTCCTGGGCACTTAAAAGCAGAATCTGGCAGAATAAAACTTCATATTCACACTACTACTCATGATTAAAGCTCTGCTGATCTCCCCAGCCCCTACCTAGTGCTGTCAGCAGTTTAGCATGGTCAAATCTGCCTACAGATTCCCTTTAAACTAAGCATGCTAATATTTAGGAGATGTGCCTCACTTTACAAGATTTAATGATGATTACTCCAGAGTTTTTGTAGCTTCTCTTCTTCTTTTGTTTCTTTGGGTTAATGCAGTCGAATTCCACCTGGGAAAAAAAAAATAATGATTCATGCATTAGAAATGACTTTACACAGGAAACTCTTGGATGATCTTTTAATTAGTGGTGACGCCTCACCTAAGAAAACAGACAACTTTTAAAACTGCGCCCTGCAGGGGAAATCGAACAGCTGCAAAATACTGTCCGACATGGCTGATAGCGGGCAGCTTAACACATGATAGGGGCGGTTTTACTACTTCTACTGATTGGCTTGTTTCAATAAAATCATCTTAAAGAGATTGTGAGCTCCTCTGGGGACAGCGAGTAACGATAATGTCTGTAAAGTGGAATATGTCCGGGATATGTAAGGGAGCAAAATAAAAAAATAAAAAGGAACTAGGGAACAGGGCAGGCAAGTGGGTGGAAGATAATGGATTGATACTAAAATATGAGGTAGAACAAGCCCGGGCCATTGCAAAGGCCATTCATGAATGCACTAGCTGTCAACTACAGATACTCATAGCTTTATGTATTCTGCTGTTGTCACTGAATCCTCTCCAGACTGCTGCCTGCAGATGCCAGACAATCATTTCTGACCCTTACTTTGGCCTGGGGTTTGCCCACTGCCTGTGACATGAATGCTGCTGCGCTCCGCAGTCTGCAGCCTCTCCTGTGCTCTTTAGGACGCTGCTCGCAATGTGAAATGATTAATTAATTTAATTTACATAGTAATTAGCATCTTGGTGGGGGAAGGGGGGCACTTGGAATCCTGCCAGCACTAATAGATGGTTGAATTGAAGCTAATTATACTGTAAGAACTTTCATTACTATAAAATCTGAATTTCTTTTCTCTTTTTTGGCAGAGGATATAAAATATCTGCCAAAATCATCGCAACATTATTGAAAATCAAAACTCCACAAATGTCTCCCTTTCCCCTGCCTAGGTATGGGCCCCACACTGTCAGGACCAGGATGGGTGTGAAATGCGTGAAGTTAAATTTATAGTAAAAAAGTTCTAACAGCACAACATACTTAAAGGGGTTGTCCGGGTTCAGAGCTGATCCTGGAGATACCCAGAGTTTCACCCAGGTAGCCCCCCCCCCCCGATGTTAGCATCGGAGCATTTCATGCTCTGATGCTCTCTTTTCCCTGCGCTAGATCGCGCAAGGCAAGGGCTTTTTTATTTACAATAACACACTGCTAGGCATAGTCTTCCGCCCAGCAGTGTGTTCATAGACGTCACAGGCTCTGATTGGCCGGCATTAGCGCTGCCCTAGGCATTTTACAGGCTAGGGCAGCGCTAAAGCCCCCCCATCAGTGCTGGTGACGTCACTGGGCTCACTGCTGGGCGGAAGCCTCCGCCTGGCAGCCCTATGGAGAACCCGGTACATCACCGGATCTCCTGAAAATGCCTTTGCGCAATTCATGAAATGCTCATGATTCTCATCTTAGTGGGGCTGCCTGGGTGAAAATATGGGTATGTCCGGGTTCAACGCTGAACTCGGACAACCCCTTTAATTACTAGAGCAGTTTTGATAACAATGGCATAGTTCAGTAAAAACTTTATTTTATTGTATCACATTATAACATGGTTTGGTTTAGGCTTTAGGGTGCAGTACGCCCCTCTGGATAGGGGTTGTCCCACAAAAAATATTCCAGTTTTCAAACCAGCACCTGGATCGGAATTCTTTTGTAATTGCAAGTGATAAAAATTTAGTCTAGCCACTGAGCTATTCAATAAAATGTATCTGTATCCATTTCTGTGACCAGATCACTGAGATGGCCGCACATGCTCAGATTCATCCTTTAACTGCCTCCTGAGCTGTGATAGGGAGAACATGGACACGCCTCCTTAGCTGCAGCAAAATGGACACGCCTCCTGAGCTGTGATAGGGAGAGCATGGACACGCCCCCTGAGCTGTGATAGGAAGAGCATGGACATGCCCCCTGAGCTGTGATAGGGAGAGCATGGACACGCCCCCTGAGCTGCAGCAGAAAAGACACTTCCCCTGAGCTACAGCTTGATATAAATCTAGCAGAGCAATGAATGTGGAGATCTCTGGACCCATGTGAGGGACAGGGCTGGTTCTAGCTTTGTTAGAAAGAGATTGTCATGTACTATATGATGTCTGATTTTCATTTTTTTCTTTTACATTAGTCATGAGATAACCCCTTTGAGCTTGAAACAAAATAGGCTTCAGTCACAACTAGGGGGAGCTTATTGAAATGTAAATTTTAGTATTTAAAGTGTATCAGTCACTTCAGAAATCTTTTGATCAGTGGGTGTCCTGAGTGCCGAGACTTTTGCTTACACTGCTCTGCTTGCATCCTGGAAGAGAGTCTTAAAGGGCTGATCAAGGGCAAAGCACTCTTTAGTTCTTGCATTCATTTGTTCCTTCAATTGGGACTTATTTTTGCATCAGCTTCAGTATGTACCGCAAGTTTATCTACTGAAAAACTTAAAGGTCGTGGCTACACAATGAATCACCAGACTGGCGGATACTCACAGAAATTCCCTCTCGAGACTCGCACATCTTGATTGCGCTAGTCTGAAACTCCCCAATAAAGTCATGTCCTCCATCATTGTCATAATCATAGCATATAACCTGGAAAAGACACCACACAACGTTATCAGTTAAAATACATACAAAATAATCATGCAACTAAACATAATAATAATAATCACACAACGCAGAATTCACCTTTATTGGCTTCTCGATGTCTCCATTACACATAGACTGTAAGGGCACAGTAAAAGGCTTCCACACAGGGTCCAGAGTATATTTTATAACCTGATAAAAATAATAAAAGCGTAAAAAAAAAAAAAAAAAACGCATTCATTACTGGTAAAAGCGTGAAAAAACATTTACTTATCACTCAGGACTAAAAGCTAAAGCTCGCCATACACATTAGATGTAAGTCAGTCGAACCTGCTGATATCGTCTGACCACCTAATGGGTGTGGGGGCAGATGTTTAAGGAGAGAAGGCATTTTGGATTTCAACAAGCCTGTTCTCAGGGGGACAAGCCACCTGACGAAGGACTCTGGCAGCAGCTTTCTCCATTCTTCCATTCACATTTTGAGCCGACGATGTGTATGGGGGAGCGGAAGATATAGCGGTCCATCCACTTAAAGGGCTTGTCCGCTTTTTACTATTGATGAACTTTCCTATAGAGGTGTCGGGAGTAATGGCTGTTGGCCAAAAGAGTGTGTGGCCGACAGCTGTCTAATATGTATTGTCAGCCTTTAAGGGGCTGTCCGCTTTTTACGGAGGAGGGAGAAAGAAGAAAGAAGGAAGAAGAAAGAAGGAAGAAGAAGAAGAAGACGACGAAGAACTGGGAAAGTTGAAATCCAACTTCCCAATCCTTCTCTGCCCAAACATTTGTTACGGTATAGTTAGACATAATGGTAATGTTGTGGCGCCAGTGTTCACTGGGCTTGGGGAGCAACCCATGTGTAAATATGCTATATAGTTTACTCTATTTTTCACTCCATAAGATGCACTTTTCCCCACCAAAAGTGGGACGAGACCGCTTTCGTTATGGAAGCGGTCATCAGTATGCAGACGGCGAGCAAGTGTGGTCACCCGGCTCCTTGGTCTTCTTCCAGACACCTCCCGGCATGTGTCCTGACTGTATACAGCAGATTGGGGGTCTGATCTGAGGAGGAATGGGGGTCTGATATGAGGAGAAATGGGGGTCTGATATGAGGTCTGATGGAGCTTGGGGTCCTGATCTGAAGTGGAATGGGGTCTGATGGAGCTTGGGGTCATGATCTGAAGTCTGATCTGAGGAGAAATGGGGGTCTGATCTGAGGTCTGATGGAGCTTGGGGTCCTGATCTGAAGTCTGAGGAGGAATGGGGTCTGATCTGAGGTCTGTGGAGGAAATGGGGTCTAATCTGAGGTCTGATGAAAAAAAGTTTTTTTCTTATTTTCCTCCTTTATATTCTTAGGCGTGTCTTATGGAGCGAAAAATATGTTATATCTAGCTTATATGTCGGATAGATAGTTGACCTTGAACAAGGCACTTGTAAGAAGTCCCTGAAGCCTCCAGACTTTACATGCATAACACTTCATAAAAATGTTTACTTTTCCATTTTTTTTGTTTTTCTACAGGTCAATCAGAATACTAAAATCCATTCACCTCCGTCCTATGAACCAGCATCCATTTCCCATCATCTCCTTGTTTGTAGAATTCTAAAAATGGATCTGACTTGCCGAACAAATCCTGAAGAGAAAGAAGAAAAAATTAAATAAAAATTATATATCTCTATCTATCACACGAGTCCTATTAATGACTGTCCAGTGCCATCGACTGGAGAATAATGGGGATCTGGTCATCCACAAGTGTCACTAATACACTGTGACATGAGAACGATGTGATCTCTCACCTTTTTATCCAGCTTCCTCCCGGCCATGGAAAGTGTTATCACCCTGTTATCAGACAGCTCTTCAGCAATGACCTGAAAATGAAAGCAGAACTAAAAATGAACAGAAATTCTGTTTGGAATTGTAAAATATAAAAGAAAGAGGGTCATAGACGGGGGTCTCCTGCTCAGGACCTGCCTATTAGCCTGAGCAGAGAAGCTCCCACCCTGGAGTGTAATGTATCACACCGTCACCCATTCACTTGGATGGACAGGATGTAAGATTACATTTCCCTCTAGGAGCCGCTGCTCTCTGAAAGGGGGTTGCCCTTTAGTTTAGGAAAAGATTAAAAAATGGTTCAAACTTTAGTTTAGGAAATACGATTATAAAATGGTTAAAAAGCAAAACCACCCTTATCAAACGGTGACAGGAATCATGTTTCCTGTAAAGTATTGTTCTGTAGATACAGAGAACAGGCATGACGTGATAATGAATTACTGGGATGGCCGAGAGTCACAAAATACCCCTGGACTTAGTAATATAAGATGTAAAGGCCATTAGGGGCGTCCTCTGTACCACGGACACATATCGATCTGTGACATGCTGTAAGCCTGCAGCTGTAATCCCAGGCTTCTAAACTCAGAGACTGACGAGGAATACACACGCCGCTGACTACACCGCTTATGATGGACGTGTCCTTGAAATAAACAAAGGGCAACACATTCTGTGATTCAGTCATATAACCTGGTATAACACTAATCCGAATTCTAAGAGATTGATGGTAATGCTTTGGGGAAGCATTCCTCTCCGACAATCGCTTGCTCGTCAGTGGAGGAGACTGATGCCTTTACATGCAGTCATCTCCTCCTCATTATGGGGAGGAGCGATAACGCCATCCCTTGTTCACATACAGAATCATTGTTTTACGGCAGCAGATCATGATTAGACGCCACTTTCTGCTATCAGCAAGCAATCATTTCTAAACCTGCTGTAAGATGGAGATTACCTGCATTATTATACATGTAGATGATTGCTACAGACGCTTGTCAGCAATCATCTGCCCAACAATCGGCTGTAATACAGCTCTTAGTAGGTGAATAGTGTCCAGACTATTATATCTATGCATATACAGTCAGGTCCATAAATATTGGGACATTGACACAATTCTAACATTTTTGGCTCTATACACCACCACAATGGATTGGAAATGAAACAAACAAGATGTGCTTTAACTGCAGACCGTCAGCTTTAATTTGAGGGTATTTACATCCAAATCAGGTGAACGGTGTAGGAATTACAACAGTTTGCATATGTGCCTCCCACTTGTTAAGGGACCAAAAGTAATGGGACAATCGGCTTCTCAGCTGTCCCATGGCCAGATGTGTGTTATTCCTTCATTATCCCAATTACAATGAGCAGATAAAAGGTCCAGAGTTCATTTCACGTCTGCTATTTGCATTTGGAATCTGTTGCTGTCAACTCTCAAGATGAGATCCAAAGAGCTGTCACTATCAGTGAAGCAAGCCATCATTAGGCTGAAAAAACAAAACAATCCCATCAGAGAGATAGCAAAAACATTAGGCGTGGCCAAAAAACCGGAATTAGTCTTACCGGTAATTCTGTTTCCATGAGATCATCACGACGGCATACAAGGAGATTGACCCCTGACCTCTGTAGGGGCAGGAACAGAGAAAGGTTAAATACCCTCCTCCCACCACCAACACCAGTGTTTCCAAAATCACACAGAGCAACCCGGTGGTGGAAAACAGTGAAAAAAAGGTATTACTCCATACCTTCTAGAGACCTACTAGGTCAAAAACGATTTAAATCATAGGGAGGGAATAACGTGCCGTCGTGATGATCTCATGGAAACAGAATTACCGGTAAGACTAATTCCGGTTTTTCCATAGCATCATCACGACGGCATACAAGGAGATATAAAAAATATATCAGTTAAGGGGGGGCTACAGCCTGGAGGACTTTCCGCCCGAAGGACAGATCAGAAGATCTGGAAAGATCCAGGCGATAGTGCTTTATAAATGTATGAATGCTGGACCAAGTGGCAGCACGACAGATTTCCTCCAGAGAAGCCCCAGCTCTCTCCGCCTGAGAGGAAGACATGGCCCGAGTGGAATGGGCCCTAATGTTGACTGGACATGTAAGGTTTTGTATTTGGTAACAAAGACTAATGGCTTCTTTGAGCCATCTAGCTATAGAGGACCGGGAGGCTTTTTGGCCCTTAAATCTTCCTCCAAAAAGGACTAGTAGATTGTCAGATTTCCTAAACTTCCCCGTCACCGTGATATAGTTTAGGACTGCCCGTCTAACGTCCAGAGAGTGAAACGCCGATTCTTTGTCATTAGAGGGGTGCTGGCAAAAAGAAGGTAGGGTAACTTCCTGGCTCCGATGAAAATTGGATACGACTTTGGGGAGAAATCCAGGATCCAGACGGAGAATAATTCTATCATCTAGAATACGGAGGTAGGGTTCCCTGATTGATAGGGCTTGTAATTCCCCTACTCTGCGGGCCGAAGTTATCGCAATTAAGAAGGCCGTTTTCAAGGACCATAATTTTATTGGACAGTCACACATGGGTTCAAAGGGTGGTAAAGTAAAGCCTGTAAGAACGACGTTCAGATCCCAGGAAGGGACACGGGCGGTGATCGTTGGGCGGAGCCTCGTCGCTGCCTTAATGAATCTTTTGATCCAACGATGGCCGGCTATATCTTGGTCAAAGAAACAACCTAGGGCTGAGATTTGGACCTTCAAGGTAGAGGGTCTAAGTCCCAGGTCCAGACCTTGCTGTAGGAAATCCAGTATTCTTTGGATGTTGGATTTACGCAAATGTGGCGACTCCAGGAACAAAAACGTTTTGAGATCTTAAGGTAAATTGCTGACGTTACCTTCTTTCTGGAGGCTTTCAAAGTAGCAATAACTTCGTCTGACAGGCCCTGAAGCTTCAGGGTTTGGGACTCAGGATCCAAGTCGCCAATTTCAGAAACTGCGGGTTTGGGTGTAGAACTGGACCCTGCTGGAGTAGATCCCCCCGCACAGGAAGGAGCCATGGATCTTGTAGGGAAAAATTTTGGAGGGATGAGAACCAGCTTCTCTTTGGCCATAGGGGAGTGATCACAATCACCGTGGCCTTGTCCTGGAGAATTTTTTGTACCACCTTCGGAATTAGAGGAAGTGGAGGGAAGGCATAGCACAGATTCCAATGCCAACGAATGGCGAAGGCGTCTAAGGCATGAGGTCTGTCCCTGGGGTCTAGGCAACAGAATGTTTCCACCTTTGAGTTTGCCCTGGTGGCAAACAGATCCACGTCGGGCATCCCCCATTTCCTTACTACTAGCCTGAATATTTCTGGACTTAGAGACCATTCTGTATGGTCGATTCTGTGGCGGCTGAGAAAATCCGCTTCCTGATTTAGTATTCCCTTCAGATGAACTGCTGATATCGAGGCCACATTCTGTTCCGCCCAAGCAAAGATTTTTGTTGACAGTGCTTGTAGGGTTACGGACCGTGTTCCCCCTTGATGGGAGAGGTAGGCAATGGCCGTAGTGTTGTCCGACAGCACTTTTATGTGATGATGACACAACATTTCCTCTGCTACCTTTAACACCTCCCAGACTGCTCTCAGTTCCCTGAAGTTCGATGACTGGGATCTGATCGAATCTGGCCAAGTGCCCTGGAACATACGATCCCCCACCTTTGCACCCCAGCCGGACAGACTTGCGTCTGTTATTACCTGGACCTGGGGAGTCTTCTGCCACGGATTTCCCCGTGATAAGTTTCCGTGGTCTTTCCACCAATTTAGGGACTGCAGAATCCGAGTTGGTGGACTTACTTGATGATCTAGAGAGGATTGGCACTTGTTCCAGACACTCAGGATCCAGGACTGAAGGGGTCTGAAGTGTATTTGACACCAGGGAACTGCCGGAATACAAGATGTTAGCAGGCCCAGCAGACTCATCGCCTCTCTGATAGAACAAGATCTTCTTTTCTGAAAGGACCTGATCTTTTGTTGGAGAACTGATATTTTGTCTCGAGGTAGGAATACCGCTTGCTTTTGGGAGTCTAGGATCATCCCTAAGAATCGAACTTCCCTTGAGGGGGTGAGGACGGACTTTCCTTTGTTCACGATCCACCCCAGATCGTCTAGGATGGAGAGAAAAAACCTCAGGTTCGAATTGATTTGGCTGAGACTTTCGCTGACTAGAAGGAAATCGTCCAAATAAGGGATTATCATAAGTCCCTGTCTTCGGGCAAAGGCGACCATCTCTACCACTACTTTGGTAAATATTCTTGGCGCAGGTGAAATCCCGAAGGGAAGGGCCCTGAACCGGTAGTGATGGACGTTCCCTGATATATCCTGGATTGCAAACCGGAGAAACTTCTGTGAGTCGGTGTGAATGGGAATGTGGTA
Source organism: Bufo bufo (assembly GCF_905171765.1). NCBI lineage: Eukaryota > Metazoa > Chordata > Amphibia > Anura > Bufonidae > Bufo > Bufo bufo. The sequence continues at coordinate 117,183,124 of NC_053398.1, read as the reverse complement.
ATAAGCGTCTTGTAGGTCTATTGTGCACATGAAGACGTCTTTGCTTAGCAGAGGGATTGTAGATGCTAGGGTCTCCATCCTGAATTTCTGATAACGGATGAACCTGTTTAGTGGTTTCAGGTTTATGATAGTCCGAAAAGTGCCTTCTTCCTTCCTGATTAGAAATAGGGTTGAATAGAAACCCCTGCCTCTTTCTGGAGGCGGGACCGGTGAGATTACATTCATTAAGTGAAGTTTCTGGACTCCTTGCCAAAGGTTCATTTGGAACCGTGTCAGTGAAAATTTGTTTGGGGGTCTTGAAGACCACTCTATTTGGTAGCCTGCCCCGACTACCTTGGAAATCGAGGGGTTCTGGGAGATGGATTCCCATGACCCCAGGAATCTTGAGAGTCTTCCCCCCACCCCCACGTCATTGCTTATCGGAGGATTTTGGGTGGGAGAAGGATTGGCCTCTTCCTCTTCCTCCTTTTGGATAGCTCCAACGTCCTGATTTCCCTTTCCCCCTGTAGCTTTTTTCTTGACCCAAGGAGGGGCGAAAAGGATACCGGCGTCTGGAGGGGCGATCTTCCGGAAACCCCTTCTTTCTGTCCGCGGCCTTCTCTAGAATCTTATCTAGCACCGGGCCAAACACATATTCTCCAGAAAAGGGTATGGAACAGAGCTTCAATTTAGACGTCTTGTCCCCCGACCAGCACTTCATCCAGAGGGCTCTTCTGGCTGCATTGGAAAGTGCCGCGTCTCTGGCAGAGAATCGGACTGATTCGGCAGAGGCATCCGCCAGGAAGGCCGTGGCGGATTTTAAAAGAGGGAGAGAACCAAGAATTTGTTCCCTAGATGTTCTATCTTTAATATGAGTTTCCAATTCTCCCAACCAAAGATACATGGATCGGGCGACTGAGGTAGCCGCAATATTGGTTTTAATATTGAACATGGACGCCTCCCAGGATTTCCTGAGAAGACTGTCCGCTTTACGATCCATTGAATCTTTAAGTTGGGAGGTATCTTCAAATGGGAGAGATGTTTTCTTGTTCACTTTGGCCACCTGTACATCGATCTTGGGAATTTCATTGAAAATTTTAGATTCCTCTGGATCAAAAAGCAACCTATTTTTGAACGCAGCCGGGACTCCCAGACGTCTTTCTGGATCTGCCCACTCATCAAGGACCATATCCCTAATACTCTCGTTATTTGGGAACACACGAGTTTTCTTGACTCTTAGGCCCCCAAACATTTCTTCTTGTACTGAATGGGTACGTTGCACTTCCTCCACGCCCATGGTCGACCTTACTGCCTTTAATAGGTCGGACATTTCTTCTGTAGAAAAGTAATATCTACGACCGTCATCCACTGAGTCTGTATCAGAGACTCTCTCCCCCTCTTCCCATGACCTAACGGAGTGGGCACTTTCATCCGCCATAACTTCTAGGTCCGAAGGGGATGGAGACCTAGCCCGCTTCCTCTTAGGTTGCGGCAAGTCGGGGGGATTAGTGGACAGGTGGGCCAGGGATGAACGGATCTCTTCCTGAATCATGGTTTTCAATTCCTCTTTTAAGGAGGGTGCTTCATCCCGTACAATATTAGAAATACAAGACTTGCACAACTTTTTAGGGTAGTAGTCAGGAAGTCTGCTATTGCAGGAGATACATTTGAGTGTTTTTTTGATTTTTTTCGGGGCTTCTTTAGCCTAAAAGAGAGGAGAAGGCAGGGCATCAGGGTATGACCACTAGAGGGAGAGAGAGAGAGCAAGAGGGGGTCAGCAGAAGCGAGCTAGCTGCCAGCTGGAAATAACTTTCTCTCTCTCTTTTTTCCCCTTCCCCTATTACAGCAGGAGAGGGGGATCAACAGACTCCCTGACCTGCACATATAATACCCCCGAAGGGGACTCACAGTTGGTAGCAGCGCCGGTGGCTCAGCTCTAGGGGATCGCTCAGAAACAGACATCGCCCTCTCTGCAGGCAAGGGTTCCGCACCAGTGGGGACCGATCCTGGGAGCGTTTTGACACGGGCGGTAACCAGCGTTCATGCCTCGGTTTTAAACTGGGCTCCACGCTGCCGCCGTGACGTCATAAACATGCGCTGGCGCGCACCCAGCTGTCGCCCGAGTAGGCTAGGAGGGAGTCTGCGCCAGGGAACAGGCCCCGGAATAACCAGGACGAGATAGGCCCTGAACCCCCTGCCCAGCGTTAGTACTTGGACCGCGGGAGGGCAGGGGGACGCCATGCTGGATGCCGGCGTTTTTCCAAAGGTAACGGAAAAATAAAAAATAAACAGGTTCCATTTCCTTAGCTTCATCTCCCTGCATACAGGGAGACCTTTCTCTGCCCTGTCCTCTGTAGGGACAGGAAACACTGGTGTTGGTGGTGGGAGGAGGGTATTTAACCTTTCTCTGTTCCTGCCCCTACAGAGGTCAGGGGTCAATCTCCTTGTATGCCGTCGTGATGATGCTATGGAAACAACTGTTTAGGACATTCTTAAAAAAGAAGGAACGCACCGGTGAGCTCAGCAACACCAAAAGAGCCGGAAGACCACGGAAAACAACTGTGGTGGATGACCGAAGAATTATTTCCCTGGTGAAGAAAACACCCTTCACAACAGTTGGCCAGATCAAGAACACTCTCCAGGAGGTAGGTGTATGTGGGTCAAAGTCAACAAATCAAGAGAAGACTTCACCAGAGTGAATACAGAGGGTTCACCGCTAGATGTAAACCATTGGTGAGCCTCAAAAACAGGAAGGCCAGATTAGAGTTTGCCAAACGACATCTAAAAAAGCCTTCACAGTTCTGGAACAACATCCTATGGACAGATGAGACCAAGATCAACTTGTACCAGAGTGATAGGAAGAGAAGAGTATGGAGAAGGAAAGGAACTGCTCATGATCCTAAGCATACCACCTCATCAGTGAAGCATGGTGGTGGTAGTGTCATGGCGTGGGCATGTATGGCTGCCAATGGAACTGGTTCTCTTGTATTTATTGATGATGTGACTGCTGACAAAAGCAGCAGGATGGATTCTGAAGTGTTTCGGGCAATATTATCTGCTCATATTCAGCCAAATGCTTCAGAACTCATAGGACGGCGCTTCACAGTGCAGATGGACAATGACCCAAAGCATACTGCGAAGCTACCAAAGAGTTTTTTAAGGGAAAGCAGTGGAATGTTCTGCAATGGCCAAGTCAATCACCGGACCTGAATCCGATTGAGCATTTCATTTCCTGAAGACAAAACTGAAGGGAAAATGCCCCAAGAACAAGCAGGAACTGAAGACAGTTGCAGTAGAGGCCTGGCAGAGCATCACCAGGGATGAAACCCAGCGTCTGGTGATGTCTATGCGTTCCAGACTTCAGGCTGTAATTGCCTACAAAGGATTTGCAACCAAGTATTAAAAAGTGAAAGTTTGATTTATGATTATTATTATGTCCCATTACTTTTGGTCCCTTAACAAGTGGGAGGCACATATGCAAACTGTTGTAATTCCTGCACCGTTCACCTGATTTGGATGTAAATACCCTCAAATTAAAGCTGACAGTCTGCAGTTACAGCACATCTTGTTCGTTTCATTTCAAATCCATTGTGGTGGTGTATAGAGCCAAAAATGTTAGAATTGTGTCGATGTCCCAATATTTATGGACCTGACTGTATGTATCATCTACCTCTCCATCCTCCTACCAATCCATCTACCACCTAACCACCCACTCTCCTATCCACCACCAACCCACCCTCCTATCCATCCACCCCTCCATCCCCTCTACCACCTAATCAATCAACCCATTTATCCCACCCCCCCCCTCCATCCCCTCTACCTCTCCATCCCCTCTACCACCTAATCCATCAACCCATCCCACCCACCCCTCCACCTCTCTATCCCTTGCTATTAATTCTCTATAACAGGTATAAATCAAGGAGCAGCTCCTTTAAGCAGCACCCGTACAAGTCCTGAACACCGGACTGTAAGGGAACGTTTTTGCATGAAATCTAATAGCTGCGGCGGCGCACAATGTTCACGTTGTTTACAAAGTTGCTGGAATAATGAAACAATCGGAGCACTTGAGCCCGTCTTGTACATAGAGGAACGCGCAGCATATTGTTATCCTGACGCTGTTATCTTGTTGCTAGGTTACTGTTGCCATGATGCACTTCTTCAGCTTTTACTAGAAGCAGAATGATTGCTACCGGTGGAATAATCAAGCGATTATCTCAGTATGAACTTCACACAGCTTTTAAAATGACACAGGCAGTACAGAAAAAGAAACCTCTTTACCGTTATAACTCCCTTCCCCGCTGGCTTCCCGTTCCCTAAAACCAAGGGTCGCGTTACCTTCTTGCTGGAAACAATCTGAAAAATAAAACATTTAAAAATAAAAAGTTGCACAGCATTTATTATTTGCTGGATTTAGAAATATGACAAGTATCTAACGATCTCTGACTGCAAGACGGAAGCCGTAATTGTCACATACGCCTTTCATACGCACATGAGGGAGCATGCTGGGAAATGTGTCCTACTGGATACTGGAAAAACTCATACAACTGTTATTTTTATTTAGGAATTAGTTAACTGGAAGTTGTGGATTGAAGCTAGTTTAATGATTATATGAGGAATTGCACAGCAATATTTATGGCAGCCTGTACTTCGGGAATGCAGAGCACCAGACTAAGCCTTACCGGGACATGTAAATGCTGCATATAATATATTAAGAAACTGCTAGGTACGCAATTCCCTAACAATCCTCAAATCATATAATCATTGATTTTTTTGCATTGTTCATTTGTTTCCTAAATTTAAAAATAATCAATTTTCTAAACAGTCTTCATAAAAAATCTACTAATCTCCTTCTGCAGCATGTGTGTAATTCCTTCACCTAGCTGGCGGTGCTGCTGAATGTGACCTACATTTTTTCTAAAGGATCTCTCTGCTCTAACAATCACTTCTCTCAGTTAGGCCTCATGCACACGGCCGTGGCCGTATTGCGGCCCGCATCACAGATTCGGACCCATTCACTTGAATGGATCTGCAATCCGGAGCTGCGGTGCTGAACGGAGGCACGGAACCCCACGGAAGCACTACGAAGTCTGTCCATGCCTCCGCACCGCAAAAAAAAACAATGTTCTATTTTTTTACGGTGCGGACGGATCACAGAACCATTCAAGTCGACGGCTATGTACATGAGGCCTTAGACATAGCAGCTGGTCAGGGGAGGAGGTTGGGAACAGCAGATCAGTATGTGAGGAGGGGGGAAAGAATCCAAGGAGCGCAGCTTAGGCTTCTTTCACATTAGTGTTTTCAATTCCGCTATTGAGATCTGTTATAGGATCTCAATAGCGGAAGAAAACACTTCAGCTTTGTCCCTATTCATTGTCAATGGGGATAAAACTGAACGAAACTGAGTGCACCAAAATGCATTCCGTTCCGTTTGGTTACGTCCCCATTGCGGACAGAAAAACGCGGCAAACAGCGTTTTTCTCTCAGCGATGTGGTGCTGAGCAAGATCTCTTCTAGTCCCCATTGACTTACATTGTGTGCCAGGACGGATCAGTTTTCTCTGACACAATAGAAAACGGATCCGTCCTCTATTGACTTTCAATGGTGTTCAAGACGGATCTGTCATGGCTATATAAGACATAATACAACCGGATCCGTCATGGCTATATGAGACATAATACAACCGGATCTGTTCATGAGGGATGCATGCAGTTGTAATATTGTAACGGAAGCGTTTTTGCAGATCCATGGCGGATCTGCAAAAATCGCTAATGTGAAAGTAGCCTTACACAGGACGTAAATAGGGAGGAAAGCAGCAGCATCCTGTACTGAGAGATCCCCCCACATGAGAAAAGTCTGAGAATAGGAGCAAGTTGCAAACTGAATATTAAGGCAGACACACACAAGCGAGTTCTGTGCTCGCTATTAGTTCCCGTTTTGACCTCCGCTCCTATGACAGGTTCGCACAGTGTTATAATGATTTATAAGGCGGTGTCCCCGTGACACCTGGAATCTATTGAATTACACTGATAGTATTATTTCAGGGAAATTCAATAGATTACAGGAACACACAGCCTTATAAATCATTACAATACTGTGCGATCCCCGTCAGAGGAGCGGAGGTCAGAACGGGAACTCACTCTGAACTCGCTTGTGTGTGTCTAGCTTTAGGGGGGTCTGAAAATGGAAGCCAGCCAGTCTGGAAGACACAGGGGATCCTCACGCACACAACTCAGTGTCCACTCACCGATCCGAGTGTGCAGGCATACTCCCCCAGGAAGTCATGCTCGTAGAGCTGCGTGCTTGACTTGTCTTGATCAAAAATGGCAAACTTTAACTTCTGTACTTCTTCAAAGTGATAGTTGATGGTAAACTTCTTTGCAAACACGGGGTTCAGATTGTTGACATTTGTCTCCGTTCTGTCAATCTAGAAGAGATCAGCGACACCACCATCAATTCTGCTTATATTTGGACATAAAATCTTTTCTTGGACTGGGGCGCCTTGGGCTCCCTCCCTCCGAAGGAAATAATTCTATATGAAACGTGTCCACTTTTAATTTCCTTGTAACTCTTGTTTCTGTCGTTATACAAATCGGACATCTCATCGATCACATCTAATAGGTTACCGCTGTATTAGCCCATAAAGTGGTAACTGGCTCCAAAGTCACCTCCAAATGGAGGGCTTCTAAGGGTCCAATGTAGTATGGTTTTTGGAGGGTATCTATTTTGTTGCGGTGGCCACTATCTGTGAAGAGACAGGAAATGCAGCCATATTGGTTTTCATTTTTTAATTTGCTTCTGAGGAAGTTACTGATAGTAAGGGTTCGGCTATGTGGCGATCTTGCTTGCGCCCAAGGATTGCAGTGGGATTGTGGTGGTTCTGCAGGAAAAATGAAGACTCCCTTCCAGATTTCCCCAATGATTGCATCTGATTGATGGGGGTTCCAGCAGGAGGACACTTTTTCACCTGCTTACTATCAAGGGACTATTCTATCAAGTATGGGATTGTCCATACTGGAGAAGCCCTAAAAGACTTATTTCCTGGGAAAATATCGGACATGGTTCACGGACAAGAGACAAATTTTCTTCTAATCTTTGACAAGCCCCTTAAAGAACAACACCATGACAAATTAGGTCATCAGAGCACCAAGGGGCCTGGCTAGCCCCTCTGAGCACTGCTTCACCCCCCCATCTCCCTTATGGCCCGATGGACAGGGCCAGGCATCCTCACTGTTCAGTTGCTTAGCCCTGAAATCTCATGCTTTCAGTGGAGAGGCTTCAGCGGCGCAGTCTCCTCACGGAAGAGAAGACTAAGACTCTAGAAGCAAAGCTGAGAGCCTTGTCATCCTGGAGGAGACCGACATAATTGGATCTTGTGCAGTCCAGATGTCAGCGGGGGAGAGCCTCCTTTTGATCTCAGGAGGCTCTGTCCGCTGAAGCTTGCACGGCGCAAGCGCCGATGACCGCATCGGCGCTCACACAGTACATATCTTAGGGCGTATTGACACAAACGTGGTTTGGTTCCGCATCCGAGACGCATTTTTTGCTCGGATGCAGACCCATTCACTTCAACGGGGCCGCAAAAGATGCGCACAGCACTCTGTGTGCTGTCCGCATCCGTTGCTCTGTTCCGTGGCCCCGCAAAAATTATAGATCATGTTCTATTCTTGTTCGTTTTGCAGACAAGAATAGGCATTAACGCACACGAGCAGCATCCTTGTTTTGCGGATCGCGAGGAGAACTGCGCTGAGATCTGCACTGCACAAGGGCAAATGACGTCCGTGTCTTCTAGGATAAGAAGGTTCTTGGCTTTTAGATCAGCGAATCCCAGTGTCTTCTCTTCTGGGAGGAGACTGCGCCGATGAAGCCTCTCCGGTGAGAGCATGAGATTTCAGGGCTAAGCAACTAAACAGTGAGGATGCCTGGCCCTGTCAATCAGTCCATAAGGAGGAGTGGCGATGAGGAAGAGGAGGAGGTGAAGCGGTGCTCTGAGGGGCGAGGCCAGCCTCTCAGTGCTTGGATCACCTCAACTGCATAAAAATAAAATTTATAATTTTGCTGCAATAGTACATCAGTTTGCAGCTATAGATGGCTCATTTTATTCATCATGATCAACCCTGCTAAGCAGTATGCGTGGTGTAAAGGGCATCTGTCAGCATCTGTGTTGGTCCCATGTTCATATGTGTCTGCAAAATGATGCTTTAATATATGCAAATTAGCCTCTAGGCGCAAACAGGGGCGTTACCATTACACCTAGAGGCTCCGCTCTCTCTGGAACTGCCACGCCCCCTGCACTTCGATTGACAAGGCCAGGCAGTGTAAACGTCATCACAACTGGCCCTGTCAATCTATTTGCAGAGAGCTAAACCTCTAGGAGTAACTGCAACGCCCCCGTTGCTCCTAAAGACTCATTTGCATATATTAAAACATCATTTTTCTGCCTTCAGCTGCCAAGCGCACATGCAACAGGTCAGTCAGTTTCATAGGTACAAATCTGCTGACAGATGCCCTTTAAGAGTTATCATGTTGTTTATCATGGTGACAGAGTCTCTTTAGGGTGAATTAGACTTGCAGATGATCATTAATGAACATATTTGAACACTTGTAAGCGATCATCTGGCATTCTAATACTGCCTCCAAATGCCCGATGAACATTTACTTTTTCTTTTTTTAAAGCATCCATAAAAATCACAATGGTGCAGGCGGCAGATTGCACTGTCTAATAGCGATCTGCCGCCGACACACCGCTGGCCTAAAAGGGGAGGAGCGATGGCATAGCGATCGCTCCTTCTCATACCACGGAGGACATCGCTGCAGTAATAGCCGCAATTGTCTGTGGCATCGGGGGCGGGGGTCTAATACAGGAAACCAGACCTAGAGTCATACCAGTCTTCCCTCCTACTAAAACATGGTTTGACTTAAGGGTGTATTAGACACCTTGATGCCACAGACGACTGTCGGAAGGGAAGCGTTTCCTCCCGGCAATCGTTCATCAGGCATTTGGAGGCAGTATTAGGCCTTGTTCACACTTCAGTGTTTGGTCAGTGATTTCCATCAGTGATTTGTGAGCCAAAACCAGAAGTGGAGCCTCCACAGACATGAGGTAGATGGGAAAGATCTGCTCCTGTTCTGTGTTTAGAGCAGCACCTGGTTGTGGCTCACAAATCACTGATGGAAAACCACTGACCAAACACTGAAGTGTGAACGAGGCCTTAGACTGCTAGATGATCGCTAACGAGCATTCATAGGAGCGCTCGTTAGCGATCACCTGGCAGTCTAATACACCCGAAGGAGTGGGGTGGTGTCCTAAAGGTCACGGCCTTGTCTTTCATGCTTAGATTTCTTACATGTTGTGCTGATGCAAACCTTTTCGACGGCACGTTTCCATGAGAATGTTTTGTGGACTATTGTACCGAGCTCCTCTAATCACATTTTGATCTGGAGAGGAGACCCTGACCGACCATTACAGTAATGCGTGTGCAGCTGTGCGCTGTCTGCCCTCTCCATTCACGGAGATAACAATGCACATAGATTTCACAGCTCTGCCTATGGATTACTAGAGAGCGGTAATGATGGCTGTAACAATTAGGATGGATTGTGTTAGGGGAGTGTAGGACGGAGGGACAAAGGGCTTCAATGTTTTGAGTAAAAACAGACAAAATTATAGGTCTAATTATCTTGGGAGACAATTAACCCTATCATGCCTGCACGCTGCTAAAACGACAGGATGGTCGGAGCCACACATTATACAATCCAGCGTGTAATATGGATTTGCACCTCAGTGTACTGGTGCGGTAACCGGCTCTCCATGCATGGACTTTCCTTGTACTCTTGTGGTGGGCTTGCGCTCATGCACAGCAGCCCATCTGAAGAGGCAGATCCTCAGTGGAACATTTTTACATTGGCACATTTTTATTGGCCTGAAATTTATTTAGCTTCATTTACACGGTGCGATCTGTCAGGTGACCAGCGCTGAAGTAAATGGAAGGTAAGAGTTAAATGGGTTTTCCAGTTATAATGATTTTTAAAGGCTATGTACACCTTTGGGGGTCATTTTTTTTTTTTAATGATGGCATCTTACTCATTTTGGGCTCAAAATCTTTTTTTTCAATTTATTAAATGTATTTATTTTTCAAATTTCTTAATAAAAATATTGATCTGTTCTGTCACAAAGGGTTAACTTTTTCTAGCTGTGTGAATCCGACTTTCACTTTATACCAGTCATCTAATAACCTTTAGCTCTAATTTAGGCTACTTTCACACTCTCTTTCCGTTTGTGAGATCCGTTCAGGGCTCTCACCAGCGGTCCAAAACGGATCAGTTTTGCCCTAATGCATTCTGAATGGAAAAGGATCCGCTCAGAAGGCATCAGTTTGCCTCCGTTCCGTCTCCATTCCGCTTTGGAGGCGGACAACAAAATACTGCCTGCAGCGTTCTGGTGTCCTTCTGACGAAACTGAGCCAATCGGATCCGTCCTGGCACACAATGTAAGTCAATGGGGACGGATCCGTTTTCTCCGACACAATTGAAAACAGATCCGTCTCTCACTGACTTTCAATGAAGTTCATGACGGATCCGCCTTGGTTATGTTACAGATAATACAAACTGATCCGTTTATGACGGATGCATGTGCTTGTATTATTGTAATGGTTCAGTTTTTGCAGATCCAAAATGCGAGTGTGAAAGTAGCTTTACAAAGAGGTCATAAACACTTTTTTAAGCCACGTTATTATCAGTAAGATAAGAATGGAGCTTTAATGAGCGTTTATAAGGTCAGAGATAAGGAGCTGAGCTGACTGACGGAACAGAGTGAAAATTCAGAGCATGCTACTAGAGAATCTCAAGGTGCACAAAGACAAGGGTTCAACATTTTTTATAAAGACCAATTGAAAAAATGATTTCAGCTCAAAATGAGTACAATGCAATCACAAAAGGTGTACATGGCCTTTAAAGCGAACCTGTCACCATGATTTTGCACACAGAGCTGGGGACATGGGCTGCTAGATGGCCACTAGCACATCTGCAGTACCCAGGTCCCATAGCTCTCCGCGCTTTTATTGTTAAAAAACAGTTTTGAGTGATATGCAAATTACCTGATATGAGTCCTGTAGCCGGAGATGAGTCAAGCGTCAAGGAGCCCAGCACCGCCCCGCGTCCTCCGATTCTCCTCCTTGCCGGCTGATGTCACAGAGCTGGAGCGCCGAAATCTCGCGATGCGCGAGCTAGCGCATGCGCAGTGTCGGCATCATGTTCATTCCCTGTGCTGGCATCAGCACAGGGAACGAACAACGCATGCGCTAGCTCGCGCATCGCGAGATTTCGGCGCTCCAGCTCTGTGACGTCAGCCGGCAAGGAGGAGAATCGGAGGACGCGGGGCGGTGCTGGGCTCCTTTCCGGCTTGACTCATCTCCGGCTACAGGACTCATATCAGGTAATTTGCATATCACTCAAAACTGTTTTTTAACACAATAAAAGCGCGGAGAGCTATGGGACCTGGGTATTGCAGATGAGCTAGTGGCCATCTAGCAGCCCATGTCCCCAGCTCTATGCCAAAATCATGGTGACAGGTTCGCTTTAAGCCAATGCCTGCAGCCTGCCCCCTGAAACAGAAGATTCATATTTACCTGCTCTTTACTGCCTCCATCTTCCGGCCCCTGACATGGTGTACATCCAGCACTACATAAGCATGGTCACATGAACCGCTCCAGCGAATGGCTGGCTTCAGCGGTGAATGGCTTCTGGGCAGCAGATCGTGTGGTCTAAACAGCGATCTTCTGCTCAGAAACCAAATTTCTATATGAGAAGGAGGGATCGCAATAGCGATCCCTCCACCTCATACTGTGAAGGAGATCACTGCATGTAACAGCAGCAGTCTCCTCCACTCCACGAGCAACCAACTGTTTAGGAAGGAAAGCCTCCTTCTTTACAATCAGCCACTCAGTCGGCAGTGTGTAAATCCAGCTTAAGTATCTGATTGGCAGACAAGGCCTTGGGATTTGAATTCTGTACACAAATTTCCACCCCTCACCCAATAAAAGGGCTGGGGACCCATTTAGTGGGTGCAGATTCCCCTGCTAACTTTTCTGGTGCCCTTTAAGACGTGCACTAGAACCTTTCTTCCCTGCTCCCAGCGGAGCTTAAAGATTTATGTTGAGAATCTAATAATTATAGGAGCTATTAGATGATGAATAAGCCTTGGATTTTCTTTAGCTGATTCATTTGCTTTCTACCTGGAGATAAGTGGAGCCTGAGGAGGCCGGCAGCGGATCGAATGCACGTTCTGCAGAGGCAAAAATATAAATGGGAGGGATCGAGGGGGTCAGAACTGCTGGAACAGCCTTCATCACCAGTCTGTATCTAGCATTATAACCGAATTCCCCTTGCTGCACAGTCCTTCAATATAAGGACTCGTTCCGTAGATGGGCCGCTTTCTGCGTTCCGCATACGGTCCCGTATACGGAAACCATTCATTTCAATGGGCCGGCAAAAGATGCGGACAGCACACAGAGTGTGCTCCGTTCCGTGGCCGCGCACAAATTATGAGTCCTGTCCTATACTTGTCAGTTTTGCAGACAAAAATAGGCATTTCTATAATGGGCCTCCTGTTCCATTCCGCAAATTGCGGAAGGCACACGGGCGGCATACGTTTTTTGCGGATCCGTAATTTGCAGACTGCAAAAAACGGCATGGTCGTGTGAACGAGCTCTAACAGTAAGGGTACTTTCACACTAGCGTTTTTCTTTTCCGGTATTGAGTTCCGTCACAGGAGCTCAACACCGGAAAAAAAACTGATCAGTTTTATTCCCATGCATTCTGAATGGAGAGCAATCCGTTCATTATGCATCAGGAGGTCTTCAGTTCAGTCCCTCTTACGTTTTTTGGCCGGAGAAAATACCGCAGCATGCTGCAGTTTTCTCTCCGGCCCAAAATCCTGAACACTTGACGGAATGCCGGATCCGGCATTAATTTCCATTGAAATGCATTTATGCAAGTGTTCCGGAAAAACAGATCCAGTTTTGAGGCCTGCACAGGCTTTAAAAAATGAGAAAAAAAATAAAATACCGGATCCGTTTTTCCAGATGACAACCGGAAAGACGGATCCGGTATTGCAATGCATTTGTGAGACGGATCCGCATCCGTATCCGTCTAACACATGCATCCGTTTGCGTCCGGATTGCCGGCCGGAATCCTCTGCCGCAAGTGTGAAAGTACCCTGAATCCTTTGTAACCTATGAAATGTCCACCTAAAGGTTTTCGAGAGTGCCCAGAGAAAAGCACACAAACCCAATGATGGTATCTAACAGGCAGACCGCGGCCTGAATCTGGACCACAGATGCCAGCTGTCCGGACCCCTGCATGCCCTCGCGTGAGAAAAATCGCGCATGTTTGTTACCCAAACCCGAACTTCTTCACAGAAGTTCGGGCTTGGGATCGGTGTTCTGTAGATTGTATTATTTTCCCTTATAACATGGTTATAAGGGAAAATAATAGCATTCTGAATACAGAATGCATACCGTAGTACAATAGGGCTGGAGGGGTTAAAAAAAATAAATAAATAAATAAATAATTTAACTCACCTTAATCCACTTGTTCGCCGGCATCTCCTTCTGTCTTCATCTTAGCTGTGCAGCAACAGGACCTGTGGTGACGTCACTCCGGTCATCACATGATCCATCACCATGGTAAAAGATCATGTGATGGATTAAGGAGAGTTAAATTATTTTATTTATTTTTTTAACCCCTCCAGCGCTATTTTACTATGCATTCTGTATTCAGAATGCTATTATTTTCCCTTATAACCATGTTATAAGGGGAAATAATAATGATCGGGTCCCCATCCCGATTGTCTCCTAGCAACTGTGCGTGAAAATCGCACCGCATTCGCACTTGCTTGCGGATGCTTGCGATTTTCACGCAACCCCATTCACTTCTATGGGGCCTGCGTTGCGTGAAAAACGTAGAATATAGAAAATCACCGCTCATGTGAACAGCCCCATAGAAATGAATGGGTCGGTATTCAGTGCGGGTGCAATGCGTTCAATCCGCGCGGAATACTCGCCCGTGTGAAAGGGGCCTTAGGGAACATCGTATTTTGAAGAGGGCATCATACTGCCTAGGGGCACTAAAGAAGTATCAGTGTGTAAACTTAAAATTTTAGGTACACTTTAATTTTCCATCTCATTATATTTAAAAAATAAATAAAGTCCTGCAGTTTTCACACTAGCCACCAGGCCTAATAATAGGCGCCATTTCTCCGTTTGTACAGATCACTTTTCATCAGTCATCTCATTATCATCAAAGGCAGGATTACAATGAGACATCACCTCTATATATAGATAACACAGGATCCACCATTCACAATAGGTGATATCACAACGTATCTGCTCCCTTCTGGACAAAGCAGGCCTAGAAAACTCTACCATAAAAGTCAATGAGGTCTCCTCCTGACCATCTATGGCCCATGGTGACTGCTGTAAAGCATCTCTCTAAATGCTGTTAAGAACAGCTCAGACAAGATGGCTGCCCCCCTAACAATGTTCAGGAAATAAGTCTACAAAAGGATCTACACTCAGAAAATAAAAACAGATTAGAAGAAAAGGAATGTGTGTTGCTATCTGGTTTTAACACAGAGAAATTATTTTTTATAGGGGGCACATTCCCTTTAAAGGGGGATTTTGGTTGTCCCCTATCTCCGGCACTCCCAGCTCCCATAGAAATGAATGGAGTGGTGGCGCACATTCCAACCAATTCAGGGGGGGCTCCACGGGGTATATAGAGTCTCTGTTCTCGTGATCAATGTCAGTCCCAGTAGGACCCCCAATGATCTAACAGTTCGTCCCTAACTTTTTCTAACCAGAATACCCCTTTAAAGAGTTATAATTAATATTACATTAAAGGGCAGTTTGGCTTTACTGAAGGGGATGGCGCTGAACTGCAATACCAAAACACATCATGTGGACAGGTGTGGCGCTGTTTCTGGAGAAAGTAGCCGTGTTTTTCTAATCTTGTACAACCCTTTACATTTCTTTTTCTCATTGTATCTGCACAGGAGTATAGCATAGCAGTATTTTATAAAACGTCCGGCTGCAGGGGAGATCTGGGGCAGCGCGGCAGCTGGCAGTCTGGGCCATCTAGCCCGGGTTCCGCTTCTTTCCTCCTGTTGGCACATAAAGCTCACACACGTCTTGACATTCCTCTGCAGGTCAAAAGTTGTTTTTTTTGGGGACCAGTTTTTTCAGGTTTTGTTGTGGATTTCTTGTCACATTCATGCAGATCAATCAACATAAGAAAGCAGAAATGCAATCTTCTAATATCTTGCTGGGTCTTATGTACATTGCAAAGAAGAGCACGTTTAAAGGGGCAGTCCATCGAAAACTAAGGGTATGTCCATTTGCTGTGCCATGAGTGTGTTTCTGTTAATGTGCCCCTTGTCTTGACACTATAGTGCCCCCCATAATAGAAGCAGAGTCCCCGCACAGCACTGCTATGCCACAGTATCCCTATAACAGTAACAGTGACCCTACAAGAGACCGCCCCTGTGCCCTCAGTACAGAGTCACCATAGCAGTGCCATCCACATTTCCTCCATACAGGCCAGCAACAGTGCCCAAACATGAGACGTACAGTGATTACCAAAGTGACTCCATAACAGTGCCCCCATAAGAGCCTAACACAAGGCCAACATAATACACATCCACAGTGATACCATTAAAGTCAGTAACAGTGCCACCATAACAGTGCCATCCTCTATACAAGAAATGGAGAAAAAAAAAGATTCACCTAATGGCGCCAAACTGCTAGCGGATAAAATAGCTCTATGGTAAAATCATATGTCAATAGGTGCCCCTTACCAATAACTAGTAAGATAATCAGTATTGGGTGACCATATGGTAGAACTATCTACCATGCGGTTCTGTTGTCCAATCTATAATAGCATACATAAAAGCGATATAAAGTGCTTTAAAAACATAAAAGACCGGTGGAATACACCACACTCACTTCACCAGGGAGGGGTGCTGTGGGATAAAGCTCAAGACACCCACAACAACCTCCTCCCTCGCCTGGCTCGCTCGTAGGGTTACTGGAATATACGGCAGTCCAACGCTCTGTACTTCTGGTATAATCCTTTAATAAGATCAGTCAGGTATAGCTCAACGCGTTTCGGGGGATAACAGACCCCTTCCTCGGGAGCAAGGTTCAGTAAAAAAATTCTCCATAATAGTGCCCCAAGAGCCTATCATAACAGCGGCATCCAGTCCTAGCACTAGTCAGTCACACTGCCTCCATAGAGATGCCACAGTGCCACCATAATAGTGCCATCCAAGTTTCCAATATACAAACCAGCAACAGTGCCTACACAAGAGGCATACAAAGTCATAGCCAGTGCCACAGTGACTCCATAACAGTGTCCCAAGAGCCTAACATAATGCCAACATAACAGCGATGTCTTCAGTCCCACCATTAAAGTCAGTAACAGTGCATCTGTAAGAGCTGCCACAGTGCCACCATAATAGTGCCATCTACATTTTCCTTCATAAAACCCAGCAACCCCACAACAGTGCCCCCCTAAGAACCTAACACAAGGCCAACATAATAGATATCCACAGTCCCACCATTAAAGGATAACTGTCGTATATATATATTTATTTATTTATTTTTTTGGGTCATTGGATTGTGGTGATTAATATCACCTTGGTGGCCCTATTTCAACTTTTCACTGTGTATTCAATTACCCCTTAATTCCACATTTTTGTTCCCTGTACTGCCTACTTTTACCTGTGCTTAAAATAGGGTTGCTAGGCATGGTCCGTCTATCTGTTGAAGGACGGAGCACGCAGCGTGCAGGCTCACATTACTGACAGCCAGGGACTGTAAGTAAATGATTAAAGCCAGGTCCTCCCCAGCAGCTGATAACAGTGCCTGGGCTGTGTGCACTTCTCCCTGTCCCTGCGCTTGGCAGACGCTCCCTCACTCAGCAGAGTTGGAGAATGCAGAGTGGAAGCAGCGCAGACCAGGGAAGGGAGATCTGCGTCTGCTCAGTGTATAAATGAGAGCAACATGTGGTAAGAGGACCCCTCTGTGCTGCAGGAGATTAACCCTTTAGGGGGGAGGGCTCTGGTTACTGACACTTTTGGGGGGCTATTGTTACTGGCTAGAGAGGGCAGGCGGGATTAGCCTCAGGGTGACGGGCAGTGGCGGCCATCTTAACTGAATAGTGAGATTGCAGTTTTATGCAGACTGGTTGCTAAGGGCTGAATCTTATTAAATATGGAGTAAGTCAGTCTAATAGTAACTGATTCTGGAATATCAAGTTATTAGTAACTACATATATGAAAATTTAAATTAGGGTCTAAATGTGACAGTTATCCTTTAAAGTCATTAACAGTGCCACCTACATTTTCTCTATACAAGTCCGCACCGTGCCTACAGATATATACTGAGTGATAGATAGCCAGAGTGACTCCATAATAGCGCCCCTCTAAGAACCTAACACAAGGGCAACAGACACATCCATAGTCCCACCATTAAAGTCAGTAAGAGCGCCTCTACAAGAGACAACCGCAACGCTCCCATTACAGCGCCTACCACAGTATCCTCATAATAATGACTGTAGTGCCTCCATAAAACGAATGCGTCCCACCCCTCATTAGAGCCACTGGATGTACCCATGACATGCATTTGGCAGTCTGTGCCCATAGAAGTGAATGGGGCCTTCCTGTACGTCCGATTTCACACAGAGGGTATATGAAGGTCTTTGCAGTCAGATTCCAAATAAATCTTAAAGACACCAGAGATTTCTCCCGCAGCGGCCATTGCAGAGGAAATGTGGTATGACATGCAAATGGGTGTCGATCTGTGTGCTACATGGACAGGCCCGCTCCACCGGAGTGAGACACACTCTACATTAGTCACCCTGCTCCGGCTGTGAGGAGTCTGCTTAGCGCCCCCCCCCCTCCCTTTATGATATCCAATGGGATGTGATTTATTTTTATTTTTTTTTACTTTTTTAGTCATAGATGTCATTCTTTTTGTCTAATGTTCTTTAGCTCTCCTCCAGAAAGAACAAGTTGGCGTTTATAGAAGAAACAGGAAAAAAGAAAAAAACAACGCGCTGGAGTCAAATAATAAGAATGTAATGAAGAAAATGACTTTTTGCATTGTATGAAATAAATTAACATCACAGACGTGTCAATTAACGTGAGGACGGGGTTCAGGAGCGGAGGGGGGAGAGGCACACGGGATACGATCCGAGCGCCACAGACAATGCGCTACAAATAGACATAAAGACTGTTATTATGTAGCACTCGCTCTGCATATTACAAACATGCCGCTTTCTTTTACATTGGCGAAAATACTTTTACAGGCCCCATAAAGGCTCCTGTGGGTTCCATTAGAGGTGGATTTAAAAAGGTCACCGTTTCCTGCACTTCTAGCCATAAAGAAACGGTAAGAGAAAAAAAAGAAAAAAAATTACCAGAAAATTAGCCCCACTGTGAGGGTAAATGGTCCTGCTGTCTTAATTTACTGTACTATTTTGTGCGAGGAAAAAAAAAAAAAAACGCCCACGCAAAAGATTATCAGCCTGATCTCCAGCCTTATTTAGCCAACAGGGGGGAGAAAAAAAAAATATCGGAACGGCTTGTTCTCACTTTTTTTCACTCCAACATTGCCCAGGACAAAGGGCAATAGGAGCGCCGCCATAATGGGGTAACTCTGGCTCGTACAGGGCAGGCTCTATGCCCGGGTGGATATTCAGAATGATTTGCGATAAAGAAAAACTGCAGCAAGTAAATAGGTCACGTGGAGGTGCCAACTTCACAGTGCCCGGAGAATATACTGGGAACGTCCGGTTATTAGGAGACGGCTTGGAAACAAAGAGTAGCATGAAAAAAAAAAAAAATGAAATTGGAACCGTGACCCTATACGGTGCTATTTAAAACATTGTTGGGCAGGGTGCAAAGGTTTCATGAGTGAGCCCTCCTCCTGAACATTTATCATCTTCTGGTACCTTCACAGTCAAACAATTCTACCTAATTAATGACAATTTTAGACACATTAATGGGTAAGATAGGTGACATATTCTTCTGTCCCTTTTCTTCTCCATTCAGCCCAAACCCCCATGAGGACTTCTTCTATCCATGATTCATCTCAGCAGAGTTTGCCACCAAGTCATCAATTTCAGCCCATCCCCTCCTATTTCCCACCTTCTATACAAACTACACAACCCTCTCTCTTTAACCGCACCATGCTGCTGCTCCCCCTAATACTGTACCACCCACAGGAATAATGCCCCTAACACCGTGATAGTGACCCCATACAGTTTAAGCATCCCCAGTGTCTCAACATATTAAAAAGGTGCATAACCTCAAAATAAAAAAAAAGAGAAAAAGAGTAAGATTTTACAAGACTGAAATGTCCATATTTCAGTAAATTCCTCATTGAAAAAGTCTTTTAACCATTTTTTTCTGCGTAGATGTTGCTATGGATGTAGCATAGCTTACTGATAATCTAACATTATTCTATCAAATAGTTCCTAAAGGGGTTGTTGAGTACTGATGGTCTATTCTCAGGACAGGTTATCAATATCTGACCGGTGAAGGGCCAACTTCCAGCACCCCCGTCGATCCGGTGTTTGAATAGGCCGCAGTGAGCACTGCAGCCTCCTCACAATGCCATACATTGTGTAGTGGCTGTGCTTGGTATTGCAGCCCAGGTTCTGTAACTTGGATGAGGCCAAGCTCCACATGGGCCATGTTACCAAAGAAAGTGATGTCACTGGTCTAAGAAGAGACTGCAGCTCTCACTGGAGCTCTGTGACCTCTTCAAACAGCTGATCAGCGGGGAACGATACCTCCACAAATCAGATATCGATGACCTATCCTGAAGAAGTGCCATAAATAATGAACTCCAAGGAAACCTTTAGGCCTCTTTCAGACGGGCGTTGCGGGAAAATGTGCAGGTGCGTTGCGGGAACATGCGCGATTTTTCCGCGCGAGTGCAAAACATTGTAATGAGTTTTGCACTCGCGTGAGAAAAATCGGCCTGTTTGGTACCCAATCGGTGTTCTGTAGATTGTTATAAGGGAAAATAATAGCCTTCTGAATACAGAATGCTAAGTAAAATAGCGCTGGAGGGGTTAAATTTTTTTTAAATAAAATAATTTAACTCACCTTAATCCACTTGATCGCGCAGCCAGCATCTCTTCTGACTTCTTTCTTTGCTCTGTGCAGGAACAGGACCTGTGGTGCTGTCACTCCGGTCATCACATGGTCCATCACATGATCCATCACCATGGTAAAAGGTCATGTGATGACCGGAGTGATGTCACCACAGGTCCTGTTCCTGCACAGAGCAAAGAAAGAAGACAGAAGAGATGCCGGCTGCGTGATCAAGTGGATTAAGGCGAGTTTTTATTTTTCTTTAACCCCTCCAGCGCTATTTTACTATGCATTCTGTATTCAGAATGCTATTATTTTCCCTTATAACCATGTCATAAGGGAAAATAATAATGATCGGGTCTCCATCCGGATCGTCTCCTAGCAACCATGCGTGAAAATCGCACCGCATCCGCACTTGCTTGGGGATGCTTGCTATTTTAACGCAACCCCATTCATTTCTATGGGGCCTGCGTTACGTGAAAAACGCACAAAATAGAGCATGCTGCGATTTTCACGCAACGCACAAGTAATGCATGAAAATCACCGCTCATGTGAACAGCCCCATAGAAATGAATGGGTCGGGATTCAGTGCGGGTGGAATGCGTTCACCTCACGCATCGCATCCGCGCGGAATACTCACCCGTGTGAATGGGGCCTTTAAGTCCACATTTCCTTGCTCCAATCTTGGCAGCATCTGCTCACATGCATTATGTGCCCCCTGATTCATTAACTAAATCCCTGAGGTGAAGACTGACACACAGAGCAATTGAAAGGTCATGAAATAGACCACTTTTGGTCTGTAGAAAGCTGGGTGACAACACATATGAGTCAGCAAAAAAAAAATAATAATAAAAAAATAATAATAAATGGGCAAGAGCAGGAATGCCATAAAATAATAAAAGACCTATTGCTCACCTGCCCAATCCCCGTGCTCCACGCTGGTCCATCTACACCCAGGAATACTGCAGCCAATCACTGGCCTTATCAGTGTACAGCAAGAGACTGCTGAGGGCAGCAATTGGCTGCAGAGGTCAGGTGAGTAGACGGGCAAGTCATTGCTGCAGAACAGTACACCAAGAACAGCAGGAACCACCAGAGTGATGGTGCTGGAATGGCAGGATTTATCAAGAGTAGTGGGTCTAGTATAATTTTATGGAATTTCCTCCCATGGCCAAATTTTCTGAAATCCCTTTAAAGTGGTTTTCTGGGAGTAAAATATTGATTTGTAGCTGAAGACATCTGTGTTGGTCCCATGTTCATATGTGCCCTTCTGGGAAAAATGTTTTATTATATGCAAATGAGCCTCTAGGAGAAACAGGGACGTTGCAGGTTCTCCTAGAAGCTCTGCTCTCTCTGCAACTGCTGCGTCCTCTGCACTTCGATGATATTTTCACTGCCTGGTCCCGTCAATAAAAATGGAGAGGGCGCGGCAGTTGCAATATCGAACTCCCAGAAGTCCCCTTTAATTATCACCTATCATCCGTTATCAAAGAAAGAAACCAAAAATATCTGAATAGAACATGCAACAACAGGACAGATTGAAAAGGTTTCCATATATATGAATATATTTATTGTGGGGTGCTGGATGGTTTTCTCAGCAGTAAGTCTCATACAAACTGGAAACCAGTTGACCAGAGGGAGCGTGTCCTATTTTTTTAGCCTTCGCTTACAGAAGAGAAGGTGAAATCTGATTGGTTGCTATTGTATCTTCCACTATTTGCATTGTGTTCTATACATTATTACACGCCACCTCCAGAGTGACTTCCTGTACACCGCAAGCTGCATTTTTGTCCATTACATGTCCTTGAAGAGCCGTCTGTATATGGAGATTAATAGAAAATAGTTCTGTTCCATAGGGGAAGCTTCAGGGCTAGGCAATCTTTTGGGATGATGAATCGATCTAATACCGCTGGCATCCATCCCTTTAAAAAAATACTGCCATTGCAGGCACTTGAGATCTGATGCGTTTTATAGATGTAATTATGGAAGATGTCGCAATTTTCCTGTTTCTCTGCAAAGTCAAGTATGCGTCTTAGGCTACTTTCACACTTGCGGCAGAGTGATCCGCCAAGCAGTTCCGTTGCGCGAACTGCCAATCTGAATGCAAACGGACAGCATTTGTAGACGGATCCGGATGCTGATCAGTCTTACAAATGCATTGCAAGAACGGATCAGTCTCTCCGGATGTCATCCGGAGAAACAGATCCGTTATATATATTTTTTTCACATTTTTACCGGTCTGCGCATGCGCAGACAGGAAGGACGGATCCGGAAATGAACTTGGCTTATCCCTTTATGCCCCAATTCTACTTCTATCTGAAGCTGCATGAAAAAAAGAACAAATTCTGAACTTGACCATAGTTCTATACGGGAACGGTGACCCTAGATTGTGCTATTTAACACATTGTTGGGCAGGGTGCAAAGATTTCGTGAGTGAGCCCCCCCTCCTAAAATGTATTACATTCTGATCGCTTCACAGTCAAACATTACAAAACAATTCTACCTATTTAATGTCATTTTTAGACACATTAAAGGCTAAGCACACAATCAGTGCAATTTTTATGATTGCATTTTACTCATTTGGGGCTTAAAAAAATAATAATTTTTTCAATTGGTCTTTATTAAAGATTTTTATCAGTTTTTGTGATACATGCAGTTAAAAATCTGTCTATTTGCAGACTGTCCCTCCTGAGTTCTGTCAGCTGATGGCTCCGGTGAAGCCATCTCTGATCTACTGACCTAATAAACACTCATGCACCTTCTGTGGCCTGAGCTGGCACGGCACAGTGCGGTATGATGACATCACTATATTGTGCTGGCCTGCATTGATCTCTGCCACTACATCATTCACAGAACTTAAGAGCCTGCAGCCTACAAGGCTGCATGGTAGAGCAGAACGATGAGCGTTCCCTCCTCTGCCATAGTGTTCAACTGCATTCTGAGGACAATGTCACTGCCGACAGGGGGTCCGCTGTTAGGGGTCCCAGAGCAAATGCATCTTTTGTCCTATAGTTGAAGGGGTTGTGCAGGATTAGAAAAATATTACTTCTTTTTACCAGAAACAGCACTGCACCTGTCCATAGGTTGTGTCTGGTATTGCCACTCAGCTCTATTGAAGTAGCTGTGGACAGGTGTGGTGCTGTTTTTGGAAGAAAGCAGCCATATTTTTCTAATCCTGGACAACCACTTTAAACTGCCAACAGTCACATCAAAACTGGGAACCCCCTCCTGAAAATGTAACTTTTCTATTGTAGGTTTTGATTGATGGGTGAAGGGGGATTGATAACATGCAAAGAAATCCATGACACCATCACCCTGGGGGCATGTGCAGGTAAAACGGGTAGAGATAATTATTTTTGTCTTGCAGCCTCTGAGCACTCCCCCCACTGTTCTCATCCTCCGGGGTGGCTGAGATCACAGCCAGCTGAAGGGGGAGGGCTAGTTTAACCCTTCAGATCACAGGCTGGGTAACACCTACAGATGTGCTAGGTGAGATACAGCCATTAGAAAATCGGGTCAGATCTTCTTGAACACTGTTCGGGATGACAGGGAAGGAATCATCTGCTCTCCAGGAACGGTTCATATTTGCAGCTTGTATGTCTGGAATCCTTATTTCGTAAGAATCCAAATATGTGGTAGACTGGAATTAGCAGGATTTACTGTGTCAGCCTCACATGATGACAAACAAATATTTCAGATGGAAAGAGAGAAAGAAAAAGGCAGTGCACGATTATAAGGAGTGAACTATGAAGATGGAAGAGAGCAAGACTTGAATAAGGGGAACTGAGAAAATATGTGGACACTAAGAAGTGGACACCAAAGAACAGATCCCAGATACCAAATTGTCCACGTGCCAGGTGGATACTGTCACAGAACCAGAGAGATCAGATCCTAGCACAGCATTATACTGAACCAGTACCACACTAAATGACAGCTAAACATCAAACATCAATACTTCTCAGTATTGCACCCATAATCCCCTGCATGCAGCACAATTTTGCATAAAAGGGATTAGGTCATCAATGTCAGATTGGTATTGGGGTCGCAAACATGCTTAACCGGCCTCCTAGCACTGGCTCCTGCTCATTCGCTGCCCGGCTTCATTTGCTCCCTGGATGTAAACTGCCTGTTTGTCGCCGCTGCACCTACTTGTTGCACAACCCCTTTAACTGGATCAGCAGTTGAGCATGTGCCCTGCCGCTCCATTGAAAGCCTATGGGATTGACTCAGTACTCCTCTGTCTCTGACAGTCCCATAGACTTTGCATGGTCGCGCACCGAGAAGGAAGGGTTACTTTAAATGGAACCTGTCACCAGTTTTATGGTGTCCTAACTAAGGGCAACATAAATAAGTGACTGATTCTCTTAGCAAAATGCTGGGTCACTTTCTTTAATTGACCCAGTCAACCTGCCATCATCTTGTATTGAAAAGCTCCAGCTGATAATGAGGAGTCCTGAATATTCATGAGCTCCTGACTCTCCCCGCCTACCTGCTGCTGATTGACAGTTTTTTTTCCATATGAATCAGCAGCAGGTGGGCAGGGGAGTGGCTATAGCTCTGAATTAAATATACGCTGGACTCAATGACATCACGCTTGACTCAAATTAGCTCATTAGCATGCGGCATCTGTGTGTGTATATTATGAGGTAACCATCTGTCACACCAGTAAGTGAATACATCTAAGGTACTTTTTAGTAGTTAATGATTGTATATAATTAGTTAGATTATAATCAAATATCCACATGACAGGTTCCCTTTAAGTTCCATTATGCCAAACACAGCAAAAACAGAAAAAACTATTTTCTGAGCCATGAGACACAAGCACGTTAAGAGTAAGGTCACCTTCTGATCCTCAGAGGCATTAAAACCCTGCTTCTTGCCACTTAATACCGCTCATGTAAAGTCTTATTTCTCAGAACTGCAGCCACTGTATGAACTGTAATCAATAATTCCCCAATGCTACATGATATAGATGGATATTTCACATTCATTACACTACCTCAGTCCATTTTTCATTTACTTCCAAAAGTAAGACGCAAAAGGGGTCAGATTTTGAGGCTACGTCCCGATCAAGGAGGTTTTGACAGGAAACAGACAGTTCCACTCTGCACACGCAGTACTGGGATCCGACCGGGGCGGCAGACGAGGAGCTGTACGTGTACGCCATGGGTGGCAACAAAGCGCGACAATCTGAAAAAGAGAAAAATCATTAGGCAAGTTAGCTGTATAAAGGGGCACTCCACCTTCATACTACATAACTATCCAACCATATCCATATAAATAAGGCTATATGCCAGTGGTCAGCGATCTGTGGCTCTCTAGCTATTGTGCAACTCCAACCCCCAATATGCACTCACAATAGCAATCTATCTCGGGATCTTGCGTTATAGGGGGCTATGGACCCTTAGGTTTCCCGGCATGCACCCCGTAAGGGTGAAAAAATTCAGGATGAGAACGGAGCCTCATCTACAGTTGCAAGAAAAAGTATGTGAACCCTTTGGAACGATATGAATTTCTGCACAAATTGGTCATAAAATGTTATCTGATCTTCATCTAAGTCACAACAATAGACAATCACAGTCTGCTTAAACTAATAACACACAAAGAATTAAATGTTACTATGTTTTTATTGATATAACAAAATAATAGCAAAGACAGGTGCACTCTGCGGTCTTACTAAACCCTCAAACTGATTTTAAAATTGAGAGATTAGCCAACATGTCCTACGGTGTAGGACATGTCTGAGCCCGAGCACCGCGCCAAGGTTTCTCAAGTAGCTCGGGACCTAACACTCACCTACCTGTGCCATGTGGGCAATACCAGGAGCCAGTGGGCAAATTACAGGAGCATGAGGCCGACTCACAAACAACTCACCAGTTACCTCCAGCATGTAACCATGCTAGCAATGGGAGGAGTCTATGAGTCCCACTCAAGACTGGCTGGTATGGTACAGGCCCAGCTACTTAAGAAACCTTGGCGCGGTGCTTGGGCTCAGACATGTCCTACACCGTAGACATGTTGGCTAATCTCTCAATTTTAAAATCAGTTCGAGGGTTTATTAAGACCGCAGAGTGCACCCGTCATTGCTATTATTTTGTTATATTGATTATCACATCCACATAATTGCTTCTTGTGTAGGATGTCTATTGTGGTACTTGTGGTTCGCTGCGGGCATCCTCCACTGTATGCATTTTTGCTGGGGATCGTCATTAGCAACGCGCCACAAGTGCAGGATTTGCTCCCCTGTATATATGCACAACTGCATGTGGGTTTGAGCACTTCCTGCCTGTTTAATACCACGCCATCCTTTTTATGTTTTTATTGAACACACCATGTAAACATTCACAGTGCAGGTGGAAAAAGTATGTGAACCCTTGGATTTAATAATTGGTTGAACCTCCTTTGGCAGCAATAACTTCAACCAAACGTTTCCTGTAGTTGCAGATCAGACGTGCACAAAGGAGTAATTCTTGACCATTCCTCTTTACAGAACTGTTTCAGTTCAGCAATATTCTTGGGATGTCTGCTGTGAATCGCTTTCTTGAGGTCATGCCACAGCATCTCAATCGGGTGGAGGTCAGGACTCTGACTGGGCCACTCCAGAAGGCGGATTTTCTTCTGTTTAAGCCATTCTGTTGTTGATTTACTTTTATGCTTTGGGTCGTTGTCCTGTTGCAACATCCATCTTCTGTTGAGCTTGAGCTGGTGGACAGATGGCCTTAAAGGGAACCTGTCACCGGGATTTTGTGTATAGAGAGGAGGACATGGGTTGCTAGATGGCCGCTAGCACATCCGCAATATCCAGTCCCCATAGCTCTGTGTGCTTTTATTGTGTAAAAAAAACGATTTGATACATATGCAAATTAACCCGAGATGAGTCCTGTACGTGAGATGAGTCAGGGACAGGACTCATCTCAGGTTAATTTGCATATGGATCAAATCAGTTTTTTAACACAATAAAAGCACACAGAGCTATGGGGACTGGGTATTGCGGATGTGCTAGCAGCCATCTAGCAACCCATGTCCTCAGCTCTATACACAAAATCCCGGTGACAGGTTTCCTTTAAGTTCTCCTGCAAAATGTCTTGATAAACTTGGGAATTCATTTTTCCTTTGATGATAGCAATCCGTCCAGGCCCCGACGCAGCAAAGCAGCCCCAAACCATGATGCCCCCACCACCATACTTCACAGTTGGGATGAGGTTTTGATATTGGTGTGCTGTGCCTCTTTTTCTCCACACATAGTGTTGTGTGTTTCTTCCAAACAACTCAACTTTGGTTTCATCTGTCCACAGAATATTTTGCCAGTACTGCTGTGGAACATCCAGGTGCTCTTGTGTAAACTGTAAACGTGCAGCAATGTTTTTTTTGGACAGCAGTGGCTTCCTCTGTTGTATCCTCCCATGAAATCCATTCTTGTTTAGTCTTTTACGTATCGTAGATTCGCTAACAGGGATGTTAGCATATGCCAGAGACTTTTGTAAGTCTTTAGCTGACACTCTAGGATTCTTCTTCACCTCATTGAGCAGTCTGCGCTGTGCTCTTGCAGTCATCTTTACAGGACGGCCACTCCTAGGGAGAGTAGCAGCAGTGCTGAACTTTCTCCATTTATAGACAATTTGTCTTACCGTGGACTGATGAACAACAAGGCTTTTGGAGATACTTTTATAACCCTTTCCAGCTTTATGCAAGTCAACAATTCTTAATCGTAGGTCTTCTGAGAGCTCTATTGTGCGAGGCATCATTCACATCCAGCAATGCTTTTTGTGAAAAGCAAACCCAGAACTGGTGTGTGTTTTTTATAGGGCAGGGCAGCTGTAACCAACACCTCCAATCTCATCTCATTGATTGGACTCCAGTTGGCTGACACCTCACTCCAATTAGCTCTTGGAGATGTCATAAGTATAGGGGTTCACATACTTTTTCCACCTGCACTGTGAATGTTTACATGGTGTGTTCAATAAAAACATGGTAACATTTAATTCTTTGTTATTAGTTTAAGCAGACTGTGATTGTCTATTGTTGTGACTTAGATGAAGATCAGATCACATTTTATGACCAATTTGTGCAGAAATCCATATCATTCCAAAGGATTCACATACTTTTTCTTGCAACTGTATATTTGCCTAACAGATAAATGCAATCTATAGACCACTGTTATCACACATTTCATTCTGACAGTAGTGTGGTGTACATTGCATGGAAAGGGTTTTACATAGGACTGCAGTATCCTAAAGGAAATGTGCTTTAGAAAATGATTATGTTTTTATGTTAAGCATTTTTTTTTAATTTTTTGTAGAATTTTTTTTATGTTCATTTTCCATGTCTATATTTAAAAAAAATAAAAATAACATCCCATGTGTGAATGTAACGATGACATATGGAAGCGATTACAATATTAGAGCGAAAGGAGAAGATTATTGGGGAAAACAGTCCAAATTAATGGAGGCTCTATTAATTGCAGGATGACAGGCCGAACTGGATGGACAAATGTCAAGAGGAGATACGGCCTCTCGGCCGGACACTAGAGGAGATACGGCCTCTCGGCCGGACACTAGAGGAGATACGGCCTCTCGGCCGGACACTAGAGGAGATACGGCCTCTCGGCCGGACACTAGAGGAGATACGGCCTCTCGGCCGGACACTAGAGGAGATACGGCCTCTCGGCCGGACACTAGAGGAGATACGGCCTCTCGGCCGGACACTAGAGGAGATACGGCCTCTCGGCCGGACACTAGAGGAGATACGGCCTCTCGGCCGGACACTAGAGGAGATACGGCCTCTCGGCCGGACACTAGAGGAGATACGGCCTCTCGGCCGGACACTAGAGGAGATACGGCCTCTCGGCCGGACACTAGAGGAGATACGGCCTCTCGGCCGGACACTAGAGGAGATACGGCCTCTCGGCCGGACACTAGAGGAGATACGGCCTCTCGGCCGGACACTAGAGGAGATACGGCCTCTCGGCCGGACACTAGAGGAGATACGGCCTCTCGGCCGGACACTAGAGGAGATACGGCCTCTCGGCCGGACACTAGAGGAGATACGGCCTCTCGGCCGGACACTAGAGGAGATACGGCCTCTCGGCCGGACACTAGAGGAGATACGGCCTCTCGGCCGGACACTAGAGGAGATACGGCCTCTAGGCCGGACACATGAGGAGATACGGCCTCTAGGCCGGACACATGAGGAGATACGGCCTCTAGGCCGGACACATGAGGAGATACGGCCTCTAGGCCGGACACATGAGGAGATACGGCCTCTAGGCCGGACACATGAGGAGATACGGCCTCTAGGCCGGACACATGAGGAGATACGGCCTCTAGGCCGGACACATGAGGAGATACGGCCTCTAGGCCGGACACATGAGGAGATACGGCCTCTAGGCCGGACACATGAGGAGATACGGCCTCTAGGCCGGACACATGAGGAGATACGGCCTCTAGGCCGGACACATGAGGAGATACGGCCTCTAGGCAGGACACATGAGGAGATACGGCCTCTAGGCCGGACACATGAGGAGATACGGCCTCTAGGCCGGATACATGAGGAGATACGGCCTCTAGGCCGGATACATGAGGAGATACGGCCTCTAGGCCGGATACATGAGGAGATACGGCCTCTAGGCCGGATACAAGATGAGATAAGATTGGGCATGGAGGTATACAGGTTCCTGGTAGCCTGCAGCACATTTGCCCACAGATGTTACAGCTGAGCCTGTAGATACAAGGGCCTAGTGACCAGTGTGAAAACTGCATGATTTTCGGATTATTTTTAAATAATGACAGGTACATGGAATAAAATAAAAATAAAAATTAAAAAAAATGATTTAACAAATAGGTCATTTCTGATGACACATTCCCTTTATCAGGTATTCAGCTCTGCTACATCTCTTTGCTGCACATAGAAATTGTATATTCTATAGACTGTATCATTCAACAATTTCCTTAGGCACGGAAATGCTTCCAGAGGTCGACAGATTCTGCTGGTGTCCTTGACCTTCAATTGTCGGAGTCTTGGAGCAGATATTACACAAGGCTGTTTTCTGCCCGAGATGCTCTTCCTGGACAAGAAGGCTATTCACATCCATTGATCTTGCCTCATGCTCGATGCCGATGTCCCTGTGGTAAATGTCATAATGTAGTTACACAATGACTGGAGCCCATAGCAAGGTATAGTCAGCTATTGTCCCTAGCCTCAGGGATGTGCCGGGTCTAGGACTCACCGGCTCCTTCACCTACAGAATGTCAGATATTATTCCCATAATCTACTCAGATCTTTAAAGTGCCTCCGACCAGAATACGAGACATCCTGTCCTCTCTGAAGTCTGAATTTCCGGAGTATAATTTCCCAATCAGGGAAGTTGCACGCTGCGTTTTCATAATCCACGGCTATAAGACTTGGTAGTGAGCCTATTACAATCAGGATGAAGGCTGCGAGAGGGGAAATCACTTTAAAGGGGTTGTGCAGTAACTTCCTAGTAACCAGCAAAGGTGTGAACTCTTGTCTGACTACCCGTATACTGTACCTAGGCTGTCTTCTGTTTCTGCTCCTTGCCATCTGCCCCGAAATTGGAATTGCTATCTGGGTTATGCACATAATCAACCTACCCCATGCTTGGAATGGTTAGTACTCAAGTACTCTGCTTGCCCAGAACTTCCACAGACTAAGCCTTTTGCCCGATTACTTGGTGGTTCGCACTGGTGTCTCTGACCCCGTGGATCAGCACCAGGACTACTCCAGGAGGTAGTGGTCAGGTTGGTTCCCTGCAGCGAAGTCCAGATGCCTGTACAAGGATGAAAACCAGGGAACCGCCAAGACAACGCCCTTAAAGGGGTTGTCCGGGTTCAGAGCTGAACCCAGACATAACCATCATTTCACCCCGGCAGCCCCCCTGACTTGAGCATCGGAGCAGTTCATGCTCCTATGCTCTCCTTTGCCCTGCGCGCTTCCGCCTGGCAGTGTGTTCGGTGACATCACCGGCTCTGATGGACGGGCTTTAGCGCTTCCCTAGCAGTTTTACTGGAGAGCCCAGTACATCACCGGATCTCAAAAAAATGCCTTTGCCCTGCGCGATTTAGCGCAGGGCAAAGGAGAGTATCGGAGCATGAACTGCTCCGATGCTCAAGTCAGGGGGGCTGCCTGGGTGAAAATGGAGGTATGTCCGGGTTCAGCTCTGAGCCCAGACAACCCCTTTAAGTTTAGCCCAAAGTCAAACTGGTTAGTTGGCACAGTGGGTCAACACTCGCCTTCCGTTACAGAGTCTGCTCATGTTATATGGTCACGTGGCGCAACGGGAGCAAACAGCGTCAAACAGGAAGATTACATGGAGCGGACGCTGGGGAGCGAACAAGCCGGGTCCTGCTAGTCTGAGAGTTCTAAAAATGTGTATAAATTTATCCTGCCCAGCAGATGATCGCTGTTATATCACTTTTTATGCCACCATTTATCAGAACTGCCTTATTCTAAAGTCATTAGCCTTCATGACAAACCAGAAAGTAGGATTCAAGCATGAGGGAATAAGAGAAAACTACAAATGAGGTAAATTTGAAAAAATGGTAGGACAACCCCTTTAAGGAGTTAAAACCTTTAAGGGGTTAAAGAGGACCTGTCAACTATCCTCGACAGTTATGCATAACTTGACAGCTAGGCATCATCATGGTAGACCTGTTGTAGCCGAGGGGCTGCATCGTACTTCCTCATGGTGGTTTTTTCTGTGTTGAGCAATGCAGAACACCCCATGTTGACACTATATGGCGGTGTACCCCTAGGAGGTGCATCAAAATTTGTCAATAATCCAAGTATGTGTTTCAACCAAGCATGAAAAGGAAGCGTGGCAAAGGAACGGCAGTCACATCGTAAAGGATCGGAGCTCCCTACAGAAGGATGGAGGGCAAAGGGGTTGTGTAGCCAATACTTGCATTTCCCTTTGGTTAGAACCTAAAACCTCACCCAGGAGGACGGCACAGCGCCCGCTGATTTTAATAGATATCCTGCCAAGCACTGTTCTCATCGCTAGTATTCGGTGAAAATGCACATCCCTTCACACCTCCTTCACCAGGCGTGAGAGTCGCCCGCACGCGTCTCCAGAAAACAGCTCCTTCTCTAACCAGGTCACGAGTCCCTCTGGAGATGACAGCCGCTGTGACCTTGCTCAGGCTTCTTCAAGACCATGTCTTCTTCCTTCTGTGCCTTCTATACGAATGATATTTAAGAGATGATTCTTTGATGGCCCATATTTTTTCCTGACTGAGCAAGGACTAGTCACCACAATGTCCACAAAGCACTGATAATACATCAGACATATAAAGATGTAGAAAACGTAAACTTAAGTCACACACTGCAGTAAAAATAAAATGTTTCAGCCAATAGTCCATTTACACAACTGTGTCCGTTTTGTGAATCCACAAAACGCAGACACTGGCCGTGTGCAGACCGCATCATGGTGCAGAGACATTTACTTCAATGGGTCAGTGTGGTCAGCAACATGAAGTAAAAATAGGACATGTCCTCTCTTTTGTGGTGAGGCCACAAAGACCCGGAAGCCCTTAGTAAGTGCCTGCAGCCTACATCTCATCTCAACATGGCATCTTGCAGGACCTTAAGGGGGTTGCCCACTTGTACTATTGATGACCTATCCTTAGGATAGGTAATCAATATCAGATCAGCAGAGGTTCTGGGTGTTTGATGAGAAAGCAGCACTTGTATGAGCGCTGCCTTCTCTACTCTATCTACCTGCTCACTGCAGCACTTGCAGTGGTGAGCAGGTGTAACTACAACCATGGTGTCCCCATTCACTTGTATGGGATGTCTCCTGTTCAAGTAAAGTGAATGGGGACACCATAGTTGTAATGTCACCTGCTCACCGCTGCAAGTGCTGCAGCGAGTATGTAAACAAAGCAGAGAAGGCAGCGCTCATACTAGCACTGCTTTCTCTTCAAAACAGCTGATCGGCGGGAGTGCCAGGAGTCGGTCCCCTACCGATCTGATATTGATGAACCCATCCTGAGGACAGGTCATCAACAGTAAAAAGTGGACAGTCCCTTTAAGCACTATCATACAGTGCACGCTCCTCCACAGGACCTTCCCCACTCAACATAAGATGTCTCAACCCAGAGGGGATAGAACATGATGTCTTATCGCATTGCATCCTGGAAACTTCTGGTCACAATACTGCGGACTGCAGAAACGGGAGTCAGAGCAGAACTGAAAACTGTGTGGAGAAGGAGCTTCACTGTGAAGTGCTCTCTGCACTGAACAGCTTTACAGCCCCTCCCCTCTGATCTGAATGACAGCTGTAGCATCCAATCAGGAGACCACTACAGCTGTCACTCAGAGCAGAGGGGAGGGGCTGTAAAGCTGTTCAGTGCAGAGTGCACTTCACAGTGATGTTTTTGGTCCAGGGATTTTTTTTTTTTCCTTTGCTGGCCTATTCGGTCTTTATGTTGCATGGAAGTCTATGGGAAATATTAAAAATAGGAAAAACAGGTGTTTTGTTTTTTTTGTAGTGGCTTTTTTCACCCTTGAGGTGTGTGTTGAAGCCTGCTCTGGATCTGTTTTTTACTTCTTTCCTGGCATTTTTCAGCAAAAAAAAAAAAAAAAAAGCCTGAATTTGAAGAAGAAATGGCTATATTCAGAGCATGAAGAATAGCTACAAATGCCAAAACCAAGGCTGTGTGTGACCGCAGCGTAATGAGGACAGTGCCTACAGGAGAAACCCAGTAACAGCAGGGCCTTTAGCTGTATATCTCTGAGCACACGTCGGACCAGGGCATGAAAGCCTGTACTGTGATCCCAGGAAATACAGAGGGAAATGATGTCAAACGTCATTTTCTGGATGGAAACCTGCAATGGGTGTAACTCGGGGAATAATTACTACTTGTATCAGACCTGCAGGGAGCTGACCTGGAATGGAAAGCTGGGTGACAACCAACGTGGCTGCCATTATAGCCCCCACATGGGTTGTCACTCAGCTTTCTCGGGCTCCTGTATGGCACGGGCATGACGGATGTTCTTTCCTCTTCTTGAACACGCTCATTCGCATATGGTGGGATTTAGAGGATGAAAAATAGATTTTCAGCACATTTACTAGACATAAAACCGCAACAAGAACTACTCGCAGAGCTCCATAAGTGCATGAAAAAGGTACTTTGGGTAGTTTAAATGGCATATCCAAGATGACTGGTTCCTTTAAAGGGCATCTGTCAGCAGTTTTGTACCCTGTTGTATGTGCTCTTGGCAGCTGAAGGCATCTGTGTTAGTTCCATGTTCATATGTGCCCGAATTGCTGAGAAAAATGATGCTTTAATATATAAAATATGCCTCTAGGAGCAACGGGGGCGTTACCATTACACCTAGAGGCTCTGCTCTCTCTGCAACTGCCGCGCCCTCTTGTCACGGCCTCTGGTGTACGCTGTGACACTGTTGCCACACTTGCGTTTGCCCGCGGCAACGTGTTGCTGTGAGAGCATGCGGTAGCAGTGTCTCAGCCTTCTGGGTTATTGCCGTGACATGGTTGCCACGCATGCGGTTGCCAATGGTAACGTGTTTGGTATGCTTGTGTGTGCACTTCCCCTTTAAGTTGTAGCCTCCGTCTGTCTGGTGCTGTAAGGGTTAACTCCCTGATTGGGTGTGGTCACTTGGCTTATCTTCTGTGGTTTCCTGGCTGGAGTCAGTTGTACTTCAGCTGTTGTTGGTGGTGGAGCTCTGCTCCAGTCCAGGGTGTTACATCTGTCCAGTGAGGGCCACCCATGTGGTCATCAATGTTATCCCGGTGTCCCCTTCCCTTCCTGTCCCTATTTGTACAGAGTGGGTTATGTTCAGGGTGTTTGTATGTCTTGTTTGGTGTCCAGCATGTTTGCTAGACATTCCCCTGTCTCACGTTTATTGCAGCTATGGGTGTCCTGAGTTCCTGTGTGGTTGTGGTTTGTGCTGTGTCCTTTTATGTTGGTGTGGACAGCAGCACTAGTGCACGGGTTCCAGTCAGTGTGGCTGTGGCAGGTAAGTGTGTTATGGGTGTCGCTTACCTGCCATCTCCATATGCTGTATGTGTTCCCCTCTCCTTGCAGCCTGGCCTCAGATAGAGACTCCTGTTCCTCCATTACTGGGATGAACAGGTCGTCTCTTCCCTGCTCCTTGGTGAGGGATTACCAGGGTGACTCAGGGTCTATAGGAATCCTGAGTATGAGCCGTCCTACCATCGGGGTCCGCTCATACGGTGAGGAGTTAGGGAGAGGATTAGGGACGCTGTAGGAGGTGACCTGCTCCCTTATTACTCCTTTTGGCCAGGCTGATCCCCCTTTGACACTGCACGGTGGGGGGGGGTTTTCCCCACTCCCCACCATGACACCTCTGCACTTTGATTGACATGGACAGGTGTTTACACTGCCTGGACCTGTCAATCACAGTGCAGGGGGCGCGGCAGTTGCAGAGAGAGCAGAGCTTCTTCTAGGTGTAACGGCAACGCCCCTGTTGCTCCTAGAGGCTCATTTGCATATATTAAGACATCATTTTTCTCAGCAATGTGGGCACATAGGAACATGGGACCAACACAGATGCCTTCAGCTGCCAGTACCCTATGTATACATTACAGTCATGGACCAGGTCCGATCTCTATTACAGAAACCGTCTTAATAAGAAACGAAGCAGAAGGCGCCTATAAGGAGCAGACCGCGGCCTGTGTTAATAGTTTATATTTAGATGTGACTTGTCACCGCACGGACTCTCTCCAGGACAAGCACAGGCTGTTGTATGGCAGACGCTCGCCGACCGGTCATGTTCTGGTTGCCATAGCAGCTGTGCCATTTGTACTGAATGGAGGAAGAGGACGACTTCAGACGGCAAAAGTGTAATTTTTGTGGAATGATCTGCTCGACAAGTCACCGGAAGGCCAGTTATTAGTGTTATTACTGGTCTGAAATATTATTATTACTATTAGTATATTTATTACTGGTTTAATTTAGATTTACTTTTTATACTATATTTTTATACTATACAGTTACCGTTATATAGTTATGGCGCATAACAGGTAGTATTTAGTGTTAGGACCCATCTTACAGAGATCGCCTTGACGTTCGGCAGACGGGCTCAAATGGTTTAGTACAAAATGCATTTGCCAAGCATCTCACTTTATAAATAAGCGTATGATATGGCGTTATTGTACTTTATCTGGTATGCAGGGTGCTGCTGCATTGTCTTTTTTTTCTCTGTGTTTTCAGCCATGGCAGCGTGCACCGGCGCAGTGGGATGTGTTGACTAACCCCCTTTTCTTTATATATTATACAGTTATATTTTTATAATATACAGTTGTAGTTATATAGCTTTTATAATATACAGTTATATTATAGAGTTATATTTTTTATCATGCACAGTTACGGCTACTTTCACACTAGCGCTTTTTGAGGATCAGTCATGGATCTGCAAAAACGCTTCCGTTACAATAATACAACCGCATGCCTCAGTCATGAACGGATGCAGTTGGCGCAGTGGGGGGGAGGGGCGGATGCGGTTGGCGCAGTGGGGGGGAGGGGCGGACGCGGTTGGCGCAGTGGGGGGGAGGGGCGGACGCAGTTGGCGCAGTGGGGGGGAGGGGCGGGCGCAGTTGGCGCAGTGGGGGGGAGGGGCGGACGCAGTTGGCGCAGGGGGGGCGGACGCAGTTGGCGCAGTGGGGGGGGCGGACGCAGTTGGCGCAGTGGGGGGGGAGGGGCGGACGCAGTTGGCGCAGTGGGGGGGAGGGGCGGACGCAGTTGGCGCAGTGGGGGGGAGGGGCGGACACAGTTGGCGCAGTGGGGGGGAGGGGCGGACGCAGCTGGCGCAGTGGGGGGGATAGGGGAGAACTTGCTGCTGGATAGGGGAGAACTTGCTGCTGTGTATTTATGGATAGGGGAGAACTTGCTGCTGTGTATTTATGGATAGGGGAGAACTTGCTGCTGTGTATTTATGGATAGGGGAGAACTTGCTGCTGTGTATTTATGGTAAGACTGAACTTGGCGGTGACTACAGGAGGCAAATAGTAAAAGGGAAGTCACATGAAGTAGAGGAAAACGGGATATTATATTTAGTATATTTAGGCTTCTGTATAATTTTCTGTTAAATATAGAACTTTTCCATTTTCCCGAAAGCCATTTAGTCTGGAAAGTAGGTAGATGAAGGGGTGGTCTCTGACTTTAGTACGGTAACATGGAGCCGCCCCAGGAACATTATTACGGAGCTGCCTGCCATTGCTAACAATGACGAGGACAGAGAGCAAACAGTCGGACCTAGTCACCTCGCCCAGCTCTGCAGGATACAGCCGCTCTCAGCAGTGATCTGCAACGTGCGGCCCTCCAGCTGTTCTGATACTACAACTCTCAGCATGCACACAGCATGATCACTACTTAGTAAAGACCTCAATATTACTCAGAACAGCGACATGTACAAATTATCCCAAACCCGCGTCAGCTGCGGTTCCATCCTGGGCCGGGAGTTTATTTCTGGGTCTCTTAAATTGCATACATTTGGGTAGACAGCATGACAATGTAAATGGAAAAAAACAAAACACATTGTTCAAGGAAGATATAAATACTTCGGAACGTGCTCCTCGCCGTCATGTGACATGAGTGGGGGGGGGGGGGGGGGGGGGGGGGGGGCAGACCCCTAAAATGTCTCTTCCAGGGGACATCTGCAGTGCACATCCACAAGAGGTAATACGAGGTCAGGCACCAGCACAGAACTGACTACCTGCGATATCCGGTGTACAAGCCGGGCTACAGTGCAATGACGCGCGATATGTGAAGGACGTAGCTACGCAAGAGTCACACAATGAGGGATTTAAAGGGGATGTCTATCTACTAATAAAGTACAAAATAATAAAAAAGTATGGCTACCCTCGCATTTGCCATAAAGAGTCTATTTTGGTATCCGTCAGTTCTATAACGGGTCTACAGGAAAGTTAAAGGGGTTGTCCGATGTAAATGAAAGTTTGCGTTAAAAAATGTTTTAAAAAAATAAAAAACATTTAATAACCTTTTAAAACACTCAGTTTCAGGGCCATGGTCTTGTGTGCATGAACGGAGTGTCACTGCTAGGCCCCGTGCTGTTTTTACCCAGGTAACCGCTGAGGCCACTGACTGGCTGCAGCAGTCTCTTTAACAAGAACTAGTCCTATTACCTCTGGACCTGCAGGGATTGCAACGCAGGAAAGGAGGGCATTTTAAAAAGGTGAAGGTTTTTTTGTTTTTGTTTTTTTAACACCCTCCTTGCCTGCCCCTCGTGCCCAGTACAAATGTAATCCCACTATACTCTCCACACATTTCCTGGTCACGTAACTGTCCTCTAGATCTCTGCCGATAAACGGAAGCACTCTTCTTCCCACCCATGTGGCTTATTCTGTTCCAGTCCTGACCTGGTCCTGCCCTCAGTGAAGAAAAGTTTTCAGTCTATGCAAATCTTCTGTGAACAAAACCGGACGATATATTTCACCTAAAATAACAATTCGGAGCAAACGAGAGACGTGTGCTGCCGATGCGATCAGCTCAGGCTCTGTTCGCCCCCGCGTCGCAATAGACCCCATAGACATATAATGGAGGCCATCAGATTCCGTCATGGTTCCCAGGCAGCTATATTCTGGAATATGCAACAGATAAAAATGTAGATATAAGCAGAGACTGAGGACACTGTGCACGTTACAGAATACGCGCGGTTTTACATTCACCTGCACTCGTGTGCAGGGGCCTTACGGTGGGCTGGTAGATGTATAAGGTCTGCATGGATTCTCAGCTTGCAGCTGTAAACCAGAATGGTTTTTTTTCCCTTTCGTTAACAGCAAGCAGAGATCTTAAGGCACCTCAATCAAAGTACAGGCCACCCACGATTCCCCTAACCAAACAAATTTGCATTCATGGGTGCCATTTCTCCTGTCCACAGTCGGCAGTACTTCAGGTGGCGATTACTCTTAGACCTTATTCACACTTGTTCTCCACGGACAGCACTTGTACCCAATGACTTTTATTCTGTTTCTTCACACATCAGTGGTTTTTCATGGACCGTGGTGCAGTAGACAAATCACGGGAGCACGCATGACTTTGCTCTCGGATGAGGACCAAAACACGTCCGCTGAAGTCTATGGGTCTGTGAAAGACGACCGGTAGGAGACGCTCTGAACAGTAACGTAATAACGATGACACACAGACCAAACTCATTTTTCTCGGAGGAATAATGGACGGATTTTTCACGGAAATAAAATTAGGCGCACCCGTGTCAGTCTGCGCCCCTGCTGTAAACTTTTGCTGGTGTCGTTTTTTACTAACATTTGCGCCCGTTTCCAGGCGTAAATGTTAGTAAATTTGCCTCCGTTCAACCCAACTGGTTGGTGGACATGGCTGGTTAGAAAAGACGACTTGGGACTATTTTAGTACATGTGCCCCACTGACTAAGGCCTCTTGCACATGACTGTATGGCTTTTTCAGTATTTTGCGCTCCGCAAAAAATACGGATAACGTCCATGTGCATTCCGTTTTTTGCAGAACGGAACAGCTGGCCCTTCATAGAACAGTACTATCCTTGTTCGTAATGCTTACAATAATAGGACATGTTCTATCTTTGAACGGAACAACTGAAATACAGATCCATTTTTGCAGATCCATTGAAATGAATGGTTCCATATACGTTCAGTATTTGGAACGCAAAAAACGGAACATGAACGGGAAAAAAAAAACCAGTTGGTGCGCAAGAGGCCTAAGGGCGCGTGTGAAGCCCATGCTGTGGTCCGCAAGTTGCAGTCCACAACGCACGGGCACTGACCGTGGCCCAGCCGCATGGGGATCGTGGACCCATTCACTTGAATGGGTCCGCGATCCCTCCGTTCTGCAAAAAGACAGAGCATGTTCTATCTTCTTGCGGTGCGGAGGCACAGAACGGAACCCTAGAATTTAGAAAGCACTCCGTAGTGCTCCGTTCCGCACCCATTCA
Source organism: Bufo bufo (assembly GCF_905171765.1). NCBI lineage: Eukaryota > Metazoa > Chordata > Amphibia > Anura > Bufonidae > Bufo > Bufo bufo. Next base: position 117,143,043 of record NC_053398.1, on the reverse strand, counting down.
AGTGAATGGGTCCACATACGTGATGCGGAATGCACACGGAATGGTGCCCGTGTATTGTGGATTTGCAAATACGGTCCGCAATAAGGCAATGGGCAGCACGTGTTCGTGTGCACGTGTTCGTGTGAACGAGCCTCAAGGATAAGGCTTCTACAACACTACGGGGATCATTTACGAACAAATATACACCACTTTTTCCCCTTTTCTGCTGCTCACGCCAGGTCTAAAAGAAAGGGGCGTGGACGAGACGGCCGGCCCGTCTCATTTATCATTTTCTACGCCTGTTTTAAGTGTAGAAAATGGTCTTAATATACACCAGCAAGGAAGATGGTGCAGATTCAGACAAATGTAAAGTCCGTCTGTTCTGTAGAGGCTGGCAGAAGGGATGAAGACCAGCATGGGAATAGACGCCGCTCTACTTACGGTAAATGTCTCCCGACATCTTTTCGTTGAAACTTTTCCAAGCCATAAAATTTTGTTTTCCTACTCTACAGGAAAACATCTGAAAAAAATACGCCACTCCCAGACATTGCTGCAATTTAAAAATAACAGCATGGGAGTAAAAATGCCAGAAAACGGTCTTAAAACGCCAGTACAAAAGATATAGGGCCAGATTTATCATGACTCCGACAGCTCACTCCACTTTCACATATGGCTAAAGTCCGTTTTAGCCAAGTCAGATTTATGATCGGCCCTTTAAGACTGTAATAAATGTGGTTTGACGGTAGCAGTTTATCCGTCAGTAAGCAGCTTTACAAAAGTCGCACGTCCTTACGAAAAAGTGGCATGTTCTATTAAAAAGTCTCATAAGATAAGCATGGTCCTCACTGGAGTGAAAATGCGACTTTTTAAATAGTCCCAATAGTAAATCTGTCTAGAGATTAATTTACATAAGAAAACACGCCCACTTTCAGAAAACTGGCGAGCAGAGCAGAAAAAAAAGTCGCAAATTTGTGCGCAGTTTTAGCGTTTGGGACTTTTTCACTCCATTATTCTGACCTGAGCTAATGATAAATCTGGCCCAAAGTGTTTGTAGGAGTCCTGTGACTGCAGTCTAATTCTCATTCCAATTCTGGTGCAACCCACAAAATGTTGCACAATTTGGTAAAATTAAGAGCATGCAACACAAAACGCAACATTTTCAGGCCAGAAAAGTGGCGTAAAACGTTTGATTAAAAGGCTATGTACACCTTTGGAGTCCATTTTTTTAATCATTGCATTTAAGGCTACTTTCACGCTCGCGTTTTGGGCGGATCCATCATGGATCTGCAAAAACGGATTAGTTACAATAATACGGATTACATGAACGGATCAGTTTGTATTTATTATCTGTAACATAGACAAGACGGATCAGTCATGAACTCCACTGAAAGTCAATGGGGGACGAACCCATTTTCTATTGTGCCAGATTGTGTCAGAGAAAACAGTTCCGTCCCCATTGACTTACATTGTGTGCCAGGACGGATCCGTTTGGCTCCGTTTCGTCAAGCGGACACCAAAACGCTGCAAGCAAAGCGGAATGGAGACTGATCGGAGGCAAACTGATACCTTCTGAGCGGATCCTTTTCTATTCAGAATGCATTAGGGCAAAACTGATCCGTTTTGGACCGCTGGTGGGAGCCCTGAACGGATCTCGCAAACAGAAAGCCAAAACGGCAGTGTAAAAGTAGCCCAACTTATTTTTGGCTAAAAATCATATTTTCAATTGGCCTATATTAAAAATATTGAGCTGTTCAGTCACAAAGGGTTAACTGTTTTTCTAAGGGTACTTTCACACTAGCGCTATTCTTTTCCGGTATTGAGCCCCTATGACGAAACTCTATGAAAATAACTGATCAGTTTCATCCCCATGTATTCTGAATGGAGAGAAATCCGTTTGGGATGCATCAGGATGTCTTCAGTTCAGTCACTAAATGGCGTTTTGGACGGCTGCGGTATTATCTCCATCCAAAATTCCGGATCAGTTGCCGGAATGCCGCATCCGGCATTAAAAATAATGCAATGCCGGATCCGTCCTTCCCATCTGCGCATGTGCAGACTGGTAAAAATGTAATTATATATATATCGGATCCGGTTCTCCGGATGACATCCGGAGAGATGGATCCGTTCTTGGAATGCATTTGTAAGACGGATCCACATCTGGATCCGTCTATAAAATGCTATCCGTTTTCATGAAGATTGCCGGATCACTCTGCCGCAAGTGTGAAAGTAGCCCAACTGTGTGACTGGCACTTTCACTTTGTGCAGGTCATGTATTAAAATGATCTCTAAAATACAGATCCTGCTGCTCACATGGCTTTGATAAAGGCACTTGCACGTGTCGAAACGCGCGTCACCTCTTCTATGAGTGGCGAATAAACCCGATATAATTGCAGTACCAAGGAGTGCCGGTCTCTTCCTTCATTTAAGCATCCGGAGTGACGTCCACTAACCGCGCACCCATACCTTCCTGCAGTGCCACCCCCGACTATTCGTAACCAACCCTAAAATACTGAGAGGTCATAAACACTTATTTATCAGTAAGATAAAGATTGAGCTTTAAAGAGGACCTTTCACTTGTATAAACTATGTGAACCGAGTATGCTGCCATATAGAGCGGCGCCCGGGGATCTCACTGCACTTACTATTATCCCCGGGCGCCGCTCCGTTCTCCCGTTATGCCCTCCGGTACCTTTGCTCCTTAAGTTATAGTAGGCGGGTCTTCCCTTGTCCTGTGGGCGTCTCCTTCTCCTAGGCTGCAGCGCTGGCCAATCGCAGCGCACAGCTCACAGCCTGGGAGGTTTTTTTCTCCCAGGCTGTGAGCTGTGCACTGCGATTGGCCAGCGCTACAGCCTAGGAGGAGGAGACGCCCACAGGACAAGGGAAGACCCGCCTACTATAACTTAAGGAGCAAAGGTACCGGAGCCTATAACGGGAGAACGGAGCGGCGCCAAGGGATAATAGTAAGTGCAGTGAGATCCCCGGGCGCCGCTCTACATGGCAGCATACTCAGTTCACATTGTTTTTACAAGTGAAAGGTCCTCTTTAATGAGGGTTTAGGAGGTCAGAGAGCAGATGACGGAAAAGACAAAATATCCACAGGCAGCCGGTAGAGCATCTCAGTTCTGTACAGAAAAAAAAGGGATCCATATTGTTAATAAAGACCAACTGAAAAAAATGATCTTTAGCTCAAAATAAGTATAATGCAATAATAAAAAAATAAATTGCCCCCAACGGTGTACATAGCCTTTAAGGTCCCCCCCCCCCCTTCAAAAAAATAACTAGAAGGGTAGCCTTTCTACTGCTCAAAGTTCCCACAGTGAATGAACGGCTTCCCAGATAGCCCAGAGGGAGAGCCATTCAAGCCCCAAGAGCATACCGTGCCAAGGAAAAGATGCCGTGGTCACACCTGATAAGGGCATCTGATTAGTTAAATGTTAAATGTCCAAGATCGGCAATACCACCCAATCATGGACATTGCCTTGGGGTCTCTGCTGAGTAAAACAGCAGAATCCTGGCTGCTACAGGACAGGGGATAACTATTTGATCGATGGGAGTCCTATTCCTGGGACTCCCCATCAATCATGAGAATGGGGGTCCTGTACCCCATTGAGCGACAAGTCAGGCATGTGCACAGATGCTCCATTCATTTCTATGGCAGTTCTGGAGATACCCAAGCAGTACCATCCATACTCTGCATCTCCGGAACTCCCATCTAATGTCGCTGCCACTCCATTCATTTCGGGGGCCCCCATTCTTGGTGGCCCAAGGAGTAGGATCCCCACCAATCTAATAGTTACCTCCCAGGGGATAACTTTATATAACCACCTCTGAGACCCGCACCGACACCAATTCTAGCATAAAAAATGGTCTCAAAGTAAGCCAACCAATAATTATTACAGAGCGGGAGAAAAGGGACCGTCACATTCATCATCCGGCTGAGTTAGGCCTCGTGCACACCACCGTATCCATTTTGCAGTCCACAATCCGCAGATCTGCAAACTATGGACACACAGCACATAATCCTGGCATTTCTACAGTGTAAACGTGTGCTGCGGAGCCTACAGGTCTTCTTTTTACGTGTGTTTTGCTGTATGAAGACAGCCCGAACGTGTACTTCATTGTATTTTACTATCCTAGCCAAAAAAGCAAAAAATGGCATTAGCGAATATTCCCAAAAGCAGCAGTGATTAATGCTGGCCGACCCCACAATGCTTCTAATGACATGTGTGCGGATTTCTTCCCTGTGAAGGTCCGGGAGTCTGCCGGCGGTGAGCGTCCTAGTAATTTGCTGCTACCAGATAACAAGCGTATGTTTGGAACGGATTTCATTTGCATGGAAAATCTTCACGCAGATTCGGACTCTGGGATCGATTCCACGCCGCAGTCACACGCACCAGTGCAAATGTATAAGAACAAGATGTCCATACAATATGAGCCATGGTTCCTAAGCAACTGTAGTGCACGCCAGCGCCAGTTCTGGAGATGGTGACATCACAGCAATTATGAAGTCATTGTAGGCAATCCTGCCAGTCAGTAGTCGCTTCTCCTCAATAAGACATCCATTTATTTTCACATTAGCAGAGTATTACCTTTTTTCATTTTCGCCTCTACACACGACGTTAGAATAACTGCTGAACTACTTTTATAGGCAAAATAGCTCATCACGGATGGCGACGGATCCCTCGACAAGTCACGTCGTGTTTAGGGTCCACGAGTGTTTTGCAGTCCGCAAAACACAGACATAGGCCATTTGCGTTTCGCATTTCGCAGACTGCACATGGCCAGCACTATGAGAGAAATGCCTATTCTTGTCCGTGGCTGCGGACAAGAATAGGACACGTTCCATCTTTTGTTGCGGGGCCGCGGAACGGAAGTGCGAATGCGGACAATACATGGTGTGCTGTCCACATATTTGCGGCCCCACATCCGCACCCGTCCCACAAAATTGCGGAACGAATGCGGACCCATTCATGCGGACGTGTAACCACTCGGCCTTTCCATTTAAGGCTACTTTCACATTAGCGGTTTCAATTCCGCTATTGAGAACCGTCATAGGGTCTCAATAGCGGATGAAAACGCTTCCGTTTTGTCCCCATTCATTATCAATGGGGACAAAACTGAACTGAATGAAATGGAATGCATTCCGCTTCGTTTGGTTGCGCTCCCATCGCAGACAGAATAACGCTGCAAGCAGCGTTTTTCTGTTCGTGATGTGGTGCGGAGCAAGACGAATCTGTCCTGGCACACAATGTAAGTCAATGGGGATGGATCCGTTTTCTCTGACACAATAGAAAACGGATCCGTCCCCGACTGACTTTCAATGGTGTTCATGACTAATCCGTCATGGCTATAGAAGACGTAATACAACCGGATCCGTTCATGACGGATGCATGCGGTTGAATTATTGTAACGGAAGCGTTTTTGCAGATTCATGACGGATCCGCAAAAAAAACGCTAATGTGAAAGTAGCCTAAAAGAGTTTTCCAAGATTCAAATACTGATGACCTAACTTATCCGTGGTGCTGCTCGACCCCTGGGACCCCACCGACCAGATACTGATTACGTATCCACACGATAGGTCATCAGTATATAAGTCTCCGAAAATCTCTTTAAGGCCTCATGCACACGCGGTCCGCAAAATAGGGATACGGTCCGCATGCATGCCACATTTTCCTAATAGAACTGCCTATTCTTGTCCGCAAAACGGACAACAAGAGGACATGTTTTATCATTTGCAGAACGTCTGCATGGATGCGGACGGTACGCGGAAGATATCGGTGTGCAGTGTGCATTTTTTGTCGACCCAAAGAAATATAAGGGATTCTTAGATTTTGCACACAGAGCAGTTTATAGTCTGCCGGATCGCCTATACCACGTCCGCTATATACCGCTGCCACACACAGAAGTGATGTAGTTTATTCAGATATGCAATATACAAATTACCTCTGAAAAGACCCCCAAGGGGCTGTTTCCAACGTCTCTGGAACCCAGCAACGCTTGACATCTTAAAGTCCCCTCCTAGCTCCCCCCGATGTCACTCATAGGACTTTGTGAGAGCGCCTGTACACCTGGCGTAAATGCCCACCTGGTCTTCCATCCGTGTACTGGCATCAGACCCTACAAACAGCTCTACATGCAAAGTCTAGGCGACGGAATCCCTTTAATAGGTCCATGTGCAAAAAATGCAGATCGGACAGAGACCCAAAATACAGTTGGGTGCATGAGGCCTAATGGATGGCCCAAATAATTTAATAAGGTAGGCAAATTAGCTTTGCTTCCAAAAAGTTACGTCTCAAGAACGGTTTAAAAGGTCGAACATTGGCCCAGATTTACTAAGGCAAGTTTCACACGAACGGTAAATGTTTCTGGCAGAGGAACAGCCTGCCGGACGAGACCCTATCTATACTACCCGACCTCGCCGGAGCCCATTGACTATAATGGGACCAGGCAGGGATTCGGCTTGTTTCCAGCATTCTGCTTGCAATGCGAGCCCCATTATTGTCCTCCGGCTATACCAGATAGGATATCTTCCTCTACCAGAACAGCCTGCTAGTAGGAAACTAGCCTTACCCTGTAGATGGCTAAGCTTAGACTGGTATCTAGAACGGCACCAGATTTATCACAGGGGCTCGGGCGATACATTTGGCGCAGGGTCAGACACTTTTCTCTCTACCAGCTGCTGGTTGTCTTAGGCCTCTTTCACACGAGCGTGTCCGGATTAGGTCCGGATGCATTGCAGCAAACCCGCGTGAGTAGGTACCCAATTGCAGCCAGTTTTGACTGCGATTGCGTTCCGTTGTTCAGCTTTTATCGCGCGAGTGCAATGTGTTTTGCATGCGCGTGATAAAAAACTGAATGTGGTACCCAGACCCGAACTTCTTCACAGAAGGTTCACTCAAGGTTGTGTAGATTGTATTATTTTCCCTTATTAACATGGTTATAAGGGGAAATAATAGCATTCTGAATACAGAATGCATAGTAAAATAGCGCTGGAGGGGTTAAAAAAAATATATATATAATTTAACTCACCTTAATCCACTTGTTCTCGCAGCCGGCTTCTCTTCTGTCTTCATCTGTGAGGAAAAGTACCTTTGATGATGTCACTGCGCTCATCACATGGTCATTCACCATGGATTAAGGTGATTTAAGTGGAGTTAAATTTTTTTATTTTATTTTAACCCCTCCAGCCCTCTTGTACTATGCATTCTGTATCAAGAATGCTATTATTTTCCCTTATAACCATGTTATAAGGGAAAATAATAATGATCGGGTCCCCATTTCGATCGTCTCCTAGCAACCGTGCGTGAAAATCGCACCGCATCCGCACTTGCTTGCGGATGCTTGCGATTTTCACGCAACCCCATTCATTTCTATGGGGCCTGCATTACGTGAAAAACAGACAAAGAGGAGCATGCTGCGATTTTCACGCAACGCACAAGTGATGCGTGAAAATCACCGCTCATGTGCACAGCCCCATAGAAATGAATGGGTCGGTATTCAGTGCGGGTGCAATGCGTTCACCTCACGCATTGCACCAGCACGGAAATCTCGCCCGTGTGAAAGGGGCCTTAGTGTTAGACCGAATTTTACGGCAGAAATGTGGCCGCTAAATGACTTAGGCCACACTCTTTTCTGGTAAGCTTTGCCCCCTTGTCGAGTAAGGTGCAGAGGATTTCTCAAGAACAAGATGAACCAATGGGCTCCAAATGGCACCAATTTTGGTGCAGTTTACGAGGGTGTAGAGATGCGCTGACATTTACTTCTAGGCTCGCTACCTTCCAGCTGGTGGTACCAGAGACATTGAGCTATTCTGCATATCCTTTTCCCAGAGAAGCATCGTGTCAGATGAGCGAATTCACTGCGAGAAACGCGCTCCATGTGGGGTCACGATTTCCCCTCCTGGACCTGACCGCATTATAATAATTTATAATGCAGGGTGTCCATGCCCGACATCCGCTGTAATGAATTGCACTGACATAACGCCGCCAGTACAAATCATTACAGGGGCGGTCGGCTCCATTCACCTGAATAACCCTTGCGCCTGCTGCACAAACGTCCCCATTTAGATGAATGGAGCCGATTTTCAGTCCCGAAAAATATCTGCAAAATCTGCTGTGTGTGAAGGCGCCCTAAAGGGAGGCAAACCAATGTCGGACTGAATCGGGTCTGTTCTGCTCACCCCCCGGATTCTGTTACAATAAATTAAGAAAAAAAATGATCTGCACAATCTCCGCTGAGGGGACACTCGCCGGGGTCAGGTCACACATGCAGCACATTTTCCGTTTTCCTGTTCCAGTGTAAAATAGAAGTTGCGAACGTGGCACGTGATATACAACAAGAGCGCCCGATGGGCCCGACTGATTATAATGAGGTCCGCCGGGTTTCCACTATGATTTCCATTATTCTGTCAGACATAATAACTGCTGCATATTTTTCTCCTGCTTTTCTGACGTATTCTGCAACAAAGCCTCCGAACAGAACCTCCACTGCAATGCTGAGCCTAGCCTTAAAGGGGTTGCTCATCTTCTGGAGGGTTTTTGGCAGCCTTCTCCTTGCGACCAGGCCTGCGGAGAGAAGCATGCTTACCTGCTCCCTGCTGCTGGGTTCCGGCCAATTTTCTCCCCTGCTGTTAACATCCGATTTGCTAATGACTGGCTGCAGCAGTGACCAAGTGATGGAACGTAAAGGGGGGGGGGCAAGTCACTGCTGCGGTCATTGGCTGTGGCGGTGTCAAACCCAATGTCAACCTCAGGGGACAGCAGGATCATATGCTTCCCTGTACGGCCACCATGTGGACCCCCAGAAGATGAACAACACCTTAGCAGATAATTAGTTAAATAAACTGTTAAATTATTAATAAGTAAATGAAAAGCAACAAAAACAAAGAAGACCTGAAGGAAAACACCACCATAAAAAAGGGCCTCCATTAAGAAGTTTCAGAAATGGCATATTACGACGTGTGAGGCACATGGAATTGGTGGTCACGGACATACAGTAGCTCCCAAAATGGAGGCAATCACATGATTTAGGTGCCTTGTCCATGTCCTCTTCTGCACTGCTACTAAAAGGCGTTCAGCACATGTACAGACATTATGCAAGGGTAAATCCCGGACCGCTGCCATCTTGGGACGCCAGAGCCACAAGGTCCATTGAGCGCACACTGGATCCGTGGGCAGCGGGAGCTTCAGCGTGGTGCATGAAACATCATCACAAGATGGTCCCAGTAAGATGGACTCTGCCACCTAAGACAGAAGGGCCCGGTGTTTATTTCCCTCTCCACGTCCTTTCTACGTCAGGAGCCAATTGTCCCCCCCTTTATTAGTTACAGACGCAGGTTCTCTGGGGCGTGGGGTCCTGCACAGGTTCTTGCTACCCGACAACAAAAGGGATGGGCCCCTACAAGGGCTGAGCAAAGGGCCCCGTAGCAGCTACATGGGCTGGCTCCAAGACACATAGGATACAGTGATGAACCAAACCTCGTAAAGTGTAAAAGGCGGAAGGTCTGGGCTACATGGGATTTCTTTGCGCTTTACATGCCGTAAATTAGCGAGACGCGGTTTCAGTTGCGCCATGCAGAATTTGCATACTTCAAGCCGTGTCATGACTAGGTGTCCCTGGGTGCTTCATGTCCGAAGTCGCCTTGCAGTCTGGCACACTTCCTGCACGTTCATGCTTTATCCCGCAATGCCATCTGATTTACACATGGAAGCTATACGGCAAGTCACTGCTACTACAGGACTATACCAGGCACACCCTGCCGACACCCGTCGCCACAAATCACCAGACTTCTGCTGGGCGACGAACGTGGAATCACAGGAGTGCAACACATTCTCCCCCCCCCCTAAATGTCGCTGTGTAGCGGAGCCCTCCAAAGACATGCTGATACCATCCTGCTGGATCTACCGCCCCTATAAAAACGGACGGTCCTCTGGAAAGACCGGCGGCGCTCCAGGCGTGCACTGCAGACCATGCCAAGCGTTTCTACTAATTCCTACATACGAGAAATTCATTCAGCAAGAGGAAACTGTGAAATTGTTGTGGTGCTCCCCCTCTGACCCCGAATTCTTATATTAGTGCCGGATAACAGAAACACCAACACTTTCCCCATAATTCCAAAGGTTAGAAAATTATTTTAGATTTTTTTTTTTTTTTTTTCGTTTTCTGGGGGGGGGGGGGGGGGGGGGGGGGGTTTCAACTCTCCGCACCATTAATAAATCCTCATTCTCTATAACAAAAAAAAATAAGGAAATGACTCCGTGTATATATGTCCATTTTGCGGATGAGGACAGGCCCTGTTACAATGAATCCACAAAAAAAACAGATGCAACACATACGGTCGTGTCCATGAGCCCTAAGGCTGAATTCACATCATTACAGGAGCAGGAGAACGGAAAGGACGGATTCAGCAGATAACCGAGTCTATGGACCTCATACACTATAATGGGCTCCGTTAGGTTTCCGCTCAGAGGAAAATTTTTGAAGCGGAGACAAAAGTCCTGCATGCACTGAGCGGAAACCTAATGGACTCCATTACAGTCTATGGGGTCTGTAGGCTCCATTCACACTTCAGTTATTTGGTCATTTTTTCCCGTCAGTTATTGTGAGCCAAAACCAGGTGCAGAACAGGTGGAGATCTCTCCATTAGGGCTCCTGCACTTGAACATATTTTTTTTCCGTGTCCGTTCCGTTTTTTGCGGACCGAAAGCCTAACCATTAATTTCTATGGGTCCGCAAAAAAAAAAAGGAAGTTACTCCGTGTGCATTCCGTTTCCATATTTCCGTTCCGCAAAAAAAATAGAACATGTCCTATTATTGTCCGCATTACGGACAAATATAGTACTGTTCTATTAGGGGCCATCTGTTCCATTCCGCAAAATACGGAATGCACACGGATGTCACCCGCATTTTTTGCGGATCCATTTTTTGAGGACTGCAAAATACATACGGTCGTGTGCAAGAGGCCTTATACTTATCTCTCTAGGTTTCTCTACTGGTTTTGGTTCACAATAAGAGTACTTTTACACTAGCGTTTTTCTTTTCCGGTACTGAGTTCCGTCCTAGAGGCTCAATACCGGAAAAGAACTGATCAGTTATATCCTCATGCATTCTGAATGGAGAGCAATCCGTTTAGGATCCATTAGTATGTCTTCAGTTCAGTCTTTTTGCCTTCTCAGGACGGAGATAATACTGCAGCATGCTACAGTTTTATCTCCGTCCAAAATTCCGGAACACTTGCCGAAATGCCGGATCCGGCATTTTTTCCCATTGACATGCATTAATGCCGAGTGTTCTGGTAAAACGGATCCGGCATTGCAGTCTGGGCATGCTCAGACCGCAAAAAATGTGAAAAAAAATAAATGCCGGATCTGTTTTTTCTGGATGACACCAGAGAGACGGATCCGGCATTTCAATGTATTTGTCATACGGATCAGGATCCTGATCCGTATGACAAATGTCATCAGTTTGCATACGTTTTGACGGAACTGCCTGCTGGAATCCTCTGCCGCAAGTGTGAAAGTAGCCTAACTCAGTGGTCCCCAACCTTTTTTGCACCAAGGACCAGTTTCATGCAAGACAATTTTCCCAGTTGTGTCTCTTTTTCCGGCCTTGAAATCGTGTCTGCCCCTGTGCAGGGAGGAGACAGACATCGCCTCCTCCTGCAGAGAGAGGCCAAATGGATTCTACGAACACAAGCCCTAGGGGAGTTAGGACTAAATGATAGGAACGATCTAAGTCCGTTTCTGTGAATGTCTCTATGTGCCAAGTTTTTTGTTATGCAATTCTGTGCATGTTTCTTTGTTTGTTGCATACACATTGTTTTTATATTGTGTCTATAATGTATTCCCATATTTAACATATCACCTGGATGCTGACGTAGCCTGATCTGTCGATTGCTGACAGCTGTCTGTGCCAGCATTTAAGAGGAGTGATGTGTGGACACGCATTGACGCACAGCCAGAAGAAGCGCACGTTGCGCGAAACGGCCGCCGCTGATCAATGCGTGTGTATTGAATTGTCCGCCCCCTGCCTGATGTAGCTTTTGAATAATAAAGTCGCTGGTTTTACTCCACACGGGTGAGTGCCGCTATTTCATTCTTTCTACATTACCGCACTCCTTGCATCTCGCCTCCTAGCTGAGCACCGCCGATCGTGTGGGTCCTCCTCAGCCACATACAGCGTCTCTCTCCACGTGTATCCAGCCGGAGCATTGGTGCCGCCCCCTTTCTCTCTTTCGTTACAATTTTCCCAGGGACCGGGCTTAGGGGGTGGGGGGGGGCTGACAGATTCACGCGCATAACAAAACACAAGGTGCATAATAAAATATATAACGACTATATAAACTGACTAGGGTCTCTGCTGCACTGTATTGTTCGCCCTATAAGATGCACCTTGGTTTTAGTGGAAAACAATAAGAAAAAAATATTTTTCATTACACCTCAGGTCAGACCAACAATCAGACCCCCAATGTTAATCAGACCTCAGATCAGACCCCCAAACCTTTAGCCATGTGTCAGCCTCATGTGTCAGCCATAAGCCCCCCCCATATGTCAGCCATAAGCCCCCCCCCCGGTCAGCCATAAGCCCCCCCCCCCATGTCAGCCATAAGCCCCCCCCCATGTCAGCCATAAGCCCCCCCCCCCCATGTCAGCCATAAGCCCCCCCCATATGTCAGCCATAAGCCCCCCCCCGGTCAGCCATAAGCCCCCCCCCCGGTCAGCCATAAGCCCCCCCCCCATAAGCCCCCCTCCCCCCGTCAGCCATAAGCCCCCCCCCATAAGCCCCCCTCCCCCCGTCAGCCATAAGCCCCCCCCCGTCAGCCATAAGCCCCCCCCCATGTCAGCCATAAGCCCCCCCCCATGTCAGCCATAAGCCCCCCCCCATGTCAGCCATAAGCCCCCCCCCCCATGTCAGCCATAAGCCCCCCCCCCATGTCAGCCATAAGCCCCCCCCCCATGTCAGCCATAAGCCCCCCCCATGTCAGCCATAAGCCCCCCCCATGTCAGCCATAAGCCCCCCCCCATGTCAGCCATAAGCCCCCCCCCATGTCAGCCATAAGCCCCCCCCCCATGTCAGCCATAAGCCCCCCCCCCATGTCAGCCATAAGCCCCCCCCCCATGTCAGCCATAAGCCCCCCCCCATGTCAGCCATAAGCCCCCCCCATGTCAGCCATAAGCCCCCCCCATGTCAGCCATAAGCCCCCCCCATGTCAGCCATAAGCCCCCCCCATGTCAGCCATAAGCCCCCCCCATGTCAGCCATAAGCCCCCCCCATGTCAGCCATAAGCCCCCCCCCATGTCAGCCATAAGCCCCCCCCATGTCAGCCATAAGCCCCCCCCCATGTCAGCCATAAGCCCCCCCCCCCCCATGTCAGCCATAAGCCCCCCCCCATGTCAGCCATAAGCCCCCCCCCATGTCAGCCATAAGCCCCCCCACCCCATGTCAGCCCCCAGTGCAAATAAAATAAAATTTTAAAAAAACACTTACCTCTCCTGCTCCTGGTCACCATCGCGATCCTCTTCATTCTGCTGTCGGCTGTGTATATAGGTCACAGCCGATAGCCGAGCCGAGGACCAGGAAGCGGAGACTACAGATCCTTCACCGCTTCCTGGTCCTTCTGTACTAATGAAGCGCTTCATTAGTACAGCATTAAAGACTGCCCTGATCGCCGCGGCCTGGCAAACCATCTTCCAGGGCCCGGTCCTGGTCCCCGGCCCGGCGGTTGGGGACCGCTGCCCTAACTGATGGAAATAACTGACCAAATAACTGAAGTGTGAACTCAGCCTTATGTGCCGAATCCGTCCTTTTCTATAACAGAGCAGAAGAACGGAAAGGCTGACCGCAGATGTAAACTCAGCTTTACTTCAATTATTCACCTTGGGGAAAATTTTACATAAAACTTGCAATTTATTCCAAAAACTTCTTGGAAACTTTTAGCAGATCATTTCCCCCAGGGAGTAATAGATGTTACAATGACTACAAAATTTTGGTTTCCAAAAGAGGATTGCATGTTTATTGCAGAAGGCACGGAGCACATCTAGAACCACAGGGCTGATCGCCAGAGTATCCAGTACATGGGCCCCGGGCTCCCCAGGAGCTAGATTGCTGAAGGCTAGAGCGCCCCCTCCTGCTTCTTGATTGATAGCCGGTTATAATTCTGACACTGAACAAACTGGTAATGGATTTTCAGTGTATAATCAGGTGCAGCTGGTCTCCTGCTGACTGCTACCAGTATGTGCGACTGCACCAGTACAGGACATAACCGTACTGGAAACACTATGTCAGAGACTTCCTTCTATAGAAGCCTCTCCAGGATTTACACCATAAAGACGGCGATACCCAGTAGTCACCCGACTGATCCGTGGCTCTACACCAGCCATACAGGACGGTACAAGCATGCACCAACCACAGGGGCCGTCCACGTACTGGGCTGTGCTCACATTTCCAGTTCCACAACATCAGCGCTTCGGGGCACATAATAGACGTTTAGTTCTGTACATTCCTATTCCCCGTCCTCTGGGCTCTTTTTAACAAAAATGTGTGACTTTTTACACCACTCACTTCAGTTTTGAAAGGTAGGTTATTTTAAAGGGCATCTGTCAGCAGCTTTGTACCTATGACACTGGCTGACCTGTTACATATGTGCTTGGCGGCTGAAGGCATCTGTGTTGGTCCCATGTTCATCTGTACCGGCATTGCGGAGAAAAATATTATATGCAAATGAGCCTCTAGGAGCAACGGGGGCGTTGCTATTACACCTAGAGGCTCTGCTCTCTCTGCTACTGCTGCGCCCTCTGCACTGTGATTGGCCGAGCCAGGTGAGATGACATTTGGCCCTGTCAGAGTGCAGAGCACACGTCCATGTGGCCCAACTACCCTTCAGGAGTCTAGAAAAGCTGGGTGGGAGCCCTCACGGGAGCCGTTGTGGTGGTCTGGTTATCATCCAGCTTTCCTAGAAACTAAAATAGTTATAGATATTAAAGGGGTTTTCCAAGATTTTTATATTGGTGACCGATCCTCTAGATAGGTCATCAGCATCTGATCAGTGGGGGTCCGTCACCCAGGCCCCCCACCGATCAGCTCTTTCTCTCAGATTACCAAGCAGCTCTGCCCCCCATTTACTTCTATGAGGAGAGATCATCTCTAGTAAAACCTGGAGAGTCCAGGATATTTGGATCTGTACTGATATATAAATATAAAATTATTATAAAAAAAATAAAGGGGTTTTGCGGGGCTTTATATCTGATGGCCTACCCTCAGGATGGGACACCAGTGTCTGATTGGTGGAGGTCTGACACCCGGGACCCCCAGGCACAGCGCCGTACTGTACACTGTATCACATTCACTTCTATGGGACTGAGCTGTGCCTAGGCCATGTGACTGATGGACGTCACATGGCCTAAGGAAAGCAGCGAGAAGGCCGCGGCGCTACTGTTGGCAACGGTGCCTTCTTAAATAGCTGATCGGTGGGGGTCCCGGGTGTTGCATTCCCACCGATCAGATACTGATGACCTATCCAGGAGATGGGTCATCCGTAAAAAGATCTCGGAAAACCCCTTTAAATTAAAGGGCTGTCTCACGAAGACTGATCGGCTGATGACCACACTTCTGGATTCATCACATGGATATCTGTGGTACACGGATGTATACCGACCGTAGGAAGGCCGAATGGACATTGTTTGGCTTCTAACTAATGTTTAACGTCTGCAACGGAAGCTTTTCCAGCACACGCGCTACATGTACATTACATACGTGATGTGAACCCTGCCTTATTGGGGGGACGGGGGCTCATTGCCTGCCAAAGCAATTGCATGAAAAATTTCTCTAAGTTCAGATAAGGCTCTGTTCACACTAGCATTGTGGTTTCTGACGATGCAGTGCCACATGATGGACACCAGGGGGCCTTGACCCCACTGATATATAAAGGAGTCCATTGGGATCCTCCAACAATTCAAAGAATAAAAAATAAAAATAGAAAATCCATTCTCCAGTAATTTTCTGCCGCCTTCTCATTTCCACTTTAACATCTGCGGTAAAAAAATAAAATAAAAGACAGATTTCTGGCACTGAACGTTTTTCATAAAATGGGCTTAATCCAAAAACGTAAGCAGCGCTCGCCAAGAAGCCCCCATCGAGTTCATATGGTGTCAGTGACGCTCCGTCACCCCTAAGGAATGGAGAAGGGGCTGTAAGGGCAGAGAGAGATAAAGGGTAACGCCCGGCGCTCGTCAGGGGCCCCACCTTACTAATACCTGTACACTGGACTGCTTGTGAACATGCGCCCCCTGCAGGACGCAATGCACGGTCTATACTGACCGCGTACTCTTAGGGCATCCCGCAGCTTTATCAGACTAATAACCAAACATCCGAGTGCTGATCATGGGAGCTGCAGCTATTGAACAGGGGGGAGGGAGTCTGGCGAGGTGCGCCCCCTGCAGGATCAGACAGGATGTGATACAGATGGGGGCCTGCCGTGGTCATAACCAATCTGTACATCAAACAGTGTGACCCTCACTTACACACCTTTAAAAGGGGTTCTCCGCTTTTGCCATATTGATGACCTATCCTCGGGAATGTAGTGAATGCGGAGGACCCCTTTAAGTGACAAACGAGAAGGTTTATCAGGCAAATGCAAGGGGAAGAAGTGGAGCGGTTGCCGAAAGCATCCAATCAGATCGCTGCATTTACTGTCCAAAAGATTCAGAGAAATGAGAGCCAGGATCAGATTGGTAGCGACGAGAAACTGCGCCATTTCCCCTTGCAACGTGTTCAGACTTGGAGCTGGTCTCCTAGACTGTGCCTGCATTGGGGGAGCAGGCGAAAGGCTTCTTTACACGGGGCTCTTCCATATACTTGGTTCTATGTTTAGAAATGTCCGCAGACGTAACCCACACGTCCTTGAACGGGCTCGTTACATCTTTTACCGCAGCCGATGTAGCAGTGCTGACATTGTCAGATAAACAGAACTGCTGCAATTAGCTGTGCCCACTTTACATAGGACTGCAGGTATGATTTGGCGGGTGACAACAGGTCCTCTGATTCTTCTGTAGATCTAGTGTCACTTGTGTCGAGCGGAAGGGCTAAATGTGACAGAAGCAGAATTTCTGATGGTTTGGAGGCATTTTGACAAATTCAGCTCTGCTACATCGATAAAAGTGCACGCTTCCTCTCCTCCCAGTAGTGACCACTCCGCCAGATGATTCACGTAACGGCTATTCCCTTTCTGCAGCGCATCAGCCTGTCTGGGGTCCAGCAGCAGGTGAGTGGCGACACTACAACAATGCTGCGGGTGTCTCTTCAGTGCCACGGCGTGCGTCAGGAGCGGCCAGTCACCGCGTTCCAGGACTGTCACTCAGGCGCATCGCTTCCTGCTCTCACGCTCATCTCGTAGGTGTGAAGTTCACGCTGAAGCGGATGCACAGGAAACGCACACTATACCTGCACCCATACAGCTACGGGCACCGATATAATAGGAGTGCCAACTGGCATCACATATAGGCACGGCACTGCCAATACAAAGCACAAGGAGGGTGCGGTGTATACAGCGCCACCTAGAAAGGATTTCTCGTATTGTGCCGCAGCAAAATGGTGTGAAATCTGCGGACTGGCATCCGCGTTCGTGTTCATACCATGGCACAGGCAGACCTGCTGCAGATCAAAACGCAAATGGAGGCTTGATTTCACTCAGCTTTCCCAGAAACAGATCTACAGCCAAGTACTCTTGCCCACTACCATATCCGTTTCGCAGCACGCACCAAATCACGTATTCGCAAAAAAACGGATGTGGTCCACCTTCATTTTTATTTTGTGGACCCATGGTCCGCATTTTGCAGGAGGAACGGACTGCGGATGCAGAAAGCACACGGATCTTCTGTGCACTTTCCGCGTCCGTATGTCCCTTCTGGAAAAGGATCGAACATGTCCTATTCTTGGCCGCAAAATGCAGACCACGGACCCCTTGAATGGGTACACCAAAAAAATAAAAAATGCGGACGGCACACGGACCGCATCTGTGGACATGGTCGTGTGCATGGGGCCTAAGAGACCTTACAAAAATTTGACTCAAGTTTAGGGCTCATTCACACGAATGTATTTTTGGTCCGCATCCGAATTTCTTGCGGGTCAGATGCCGACCCATTCACTTCAATCTCTGTTCCATGCAGTCTGCAAAATTATAGATCACGTCCTATACTTGTCCGCATTAAGGACAAGGATAGGACCGTTCTATAAGGGCCGGCCGTGCCGCTCCGCAAAACGCGGAATGCACACAGCCGATTTCTGTGTTATGTGGATTCGCACTTTGCGGACGGCAAAACAGCCAATGGTCGGGTGCGTGAGCCCTTAGAAAGGGATGGCCGCTTTCTTCCAAACACAGCGCCACCGCTGTCCACAGGTTGTGTCTGATACTGCAGCTCGGCTCCATTGATGGGCCAGGACCGCAATACCACACACAACCTGTGGACAGGGTGGCGCTGTTTTTAGAAGAAAGCAGCCATCTCTTTCTAATCCTGCACAAACTTGCTGGGTGACGACCACTATGGCTGCTATCACAGCTCTCAGCAGGAGCGCCAGCCAACTTTTCCGTAGTCCTGAACAATAAACCCGCCCTGTTGTGTAGAAGTACATGGGTGGGCAAATACCATCCAGAATGTGGGCATATGTAATGAAGTGTACACAGGAAGATGTCAGGCACAGAACAGAAGACAAGGGGCTCTTTGTAGTCGCATTTGCTCCAGGAAACCACATAAGACGTAACGCAGGGTCCATGGCAGGGGCTGAGTGACGACAGGGGGGGGGGGCTGCAGTCCCATGTACACACTGCAAGGGAGACTTGGGGCTGGATGGGCGTCCACATGTACAGCGGGGTCAATTACACATCTATACCTTCTGACCGGGCGATGGGTTACGTATCACAGCAGTGTGTGGCCGGAGGTAGGTACACAGGATTGTACACAGAATATGGTGCGGCTGGTATGTCACAGGTTGTATCACACTGGTACAATGGTGACAGCGGTATATTACAGGTAGTATAATAATAACAGAGTTATGTGTACCAGCAGATAGGTATACAACACAGCCTGGCACATCAGTACACAGCCTGGCACATCAGTACACGCTCCTCGGTACACAGCCTGGCACATCAGTACACAGCCTGGCACATCAGTACACAGCCTGGCACATCAGTACACTCACTAGTACACAGCCTGGCACATCAGTACAAGCTCCTCTGTACATAGCCTGGCACATCGGTACACAGCCTGGCACATCAGTACACGCGCCTCTGTACACAGCCTGGCACATCAGTACACGCTCCTCTGTACACAGCCTGGCACATCAGTACACGCTCCTCTGTACACAGCCTGGCACATCAGTACACTCACCTCTGTACACAGCCTGGCACATCAGTACACTCACCTCTGTACACAGCCTGGCACATCAGTACACTCACCTCTGTACACAGCCTGGCACATCAGTACACTCACCTCTGTACACAGCCTGGCACATCAGTACACTCACCTCTGTACACAGCCTGGCACATCAGTACACTCACCTCTGTACACAGCCTGGCACATCAGTACACGCTCCTCTGTACACAGCCTGGCACATCAGTACACGCTCCTCTGTACACAGCCTGGCACATCAGTACACTCACCTCTGTACACAGCCTGGCACATCAGTACACTCACCTCTGTACACAGCCTGGCACATCAGTACACGCTCCTCTGTACACAGCCTGGCACATCAGTACACGCTCCTCTGTACACAGCCTGGCACATCAGTACACGCTCCTCTGTACACAGCCTGGCACATCAGTACACTCACCAGTACACAGCCTGGCACATCAGTACACTCACCAGTACACAGCCAGGCACATCAGTACACGCTCCTCAGTACACAGCCTGGCACATCAGTACACGCTCCTCAGTACACAGCCTGGCACATCAGTACACGCTCCTCAGTACACAGCCTGGCACATCAGTACACGCTCCTCTGTACACAGCCTGGCACATCAGTACACGCTCCTCTGTACACAGCCTGGCACATCAGTACACTCACCTCTGTACACAGCCTGGCACATCAGTACACTCACCTCTGTACACAGCCTGGCACATCAGTACACTCACCAGTACACAGCCTGGCACATCAGTACACTCACCAGTACACAGCCAGGCACATCAGTACACGCTCCTCAGTACACAGCCTGGCACATCAGTACACGCTCCTCAGTACACAGCCTGGCACATCAGTACACGCTCCTCAGTACACAGCCTGGCACATCAGTACACGCTCCTCTGTACACAGCCTGGCACATCAGTACACTCACCTCTGTACACAGCCTGGCACATCAGTACACTCACCTCTGTACACAGCCTGGCACATCAGTACACTCACCAGTACACAGCCTGGCACATCAGTACACGCTCCTCTGTACACAGCCTGGCACATCAGTACACGCTCCTCTGTACACAGCCTGGCACATCAGTACACTCACCAGTACACAGCCTGGCACATCAGTACACAGCCTGGCACATCAGTACACTCACCAGTACACAGCCTGGCACATCAGTACACAGCCTGGCACATCAGTACACGCTCCTCTGCCCTGCAGACATTACTCCAGTGCTGCCAGTTATACGACTGGGCTGTAATTGCAGATAATGCCCGGGCAGCACATGGGCACGGCGGTACCGCAGGGACTGGCAGAGAACTTCTTACTCACAGTTCAGACTCGGGCTGCACTTCCGGAGACTTGTGTGCGGCTCAGCACTTCTTCCATGTGAGGGGACAGGCGGCCGGGGTGCGGGGCAGCAATGCCCGGTAACGCTGTGCGGTCACTGCCCGGCTCCGCTTCCTCTGTACAGGGGCCCCGCGGTGTGCTCAGGGGCCGGACACAGCTGTGGCTCCAGGGGACATCTCCTCCTCAGCTCCGGGTCATGTTGCTCGCACTTTGCAGCTTCTCCTTCCTCCGCTGAGCTCCGGTCTGTGCGACTCCTCTGCTCTCAGCGTCTCCTCCCTCTGGGCGGGAAGAGAGCGGCCTCCGCCTCACCCTGCGTGTGCCCGACATGTGGGTGCTGCTAGTATATGTGTACTCCATGTGTGTGCCCCCCGTGTGGGTGCTGCTAGTATATGTGTACTCTCATGTGGGTGCTGCTAGTATATGTATACTCTCATGTGGGTGCCCCCCGTGTGGGTGCTGCTAGTATATGTATACTCTCATGTGGGTGCCCCCCGTGTGGGTGCTGCTAGTATATGTATACTCTCATGTGCGTGCTGCTAGTATATGTATACTCTCATGTGGGTGCCCCCCGTGTGGGTGCTGCTAGTATATGTATACTCTCATGTGGGTGCCCCCCGTGTGGGTGCTGCTAGTATATGTATACTCTCATGTGGGTGCCCCCCGTGTGGGTGCTGCTAGTATATGTGTACTCCATGTGTGTGCCCCCCGTGTGGGTGCTGCTAGTATATGTATACTCTCATGTGGGTGCCCCCCGTGTGGGTGCTGCTAGTATATGTATACTCTCATGTGGGTGCCCCCCCTGTGGGTGCTGCTAGTATATGTGTACTCCATGTGTGTGCCCCCCGTGTGGGTGCTGCTAGTATATGTATACTCCATGTGGGTGCCCCCCGTGTGGGTGCTGCTAGTATATGTGTACTCTCATGTGTATGCCCCCCGTGTGGGTGCTGCTAGTATATGTGTACTCTCATGTGTGTGCCCCCCGTGTGGGTCCTGCTAGTATATGTGTACTCCATGTGTGTGCCCCCCGTGTGGGTCCTGCTAGTATATGTGTACTCCATGTGTGTGCCACCCGTGTGGGTCCTGCTAGTATATGTATACTCTCATGTGTGTGCTGCTAGTATGTGTATGCTTCCCCCCCCCCCCCTCTGTGGGTGCTGCTAGTATGTGTATACTCTCATGTGTGTGCTTTCATATGTATGTCCTTATGTATAACTAACCTCACATGTATGTCCTCCATATATCCTCATGTATGTGTCCTCTCATGTACAACCTCACATGTATGTGCTATTATATATATATATATATATGTATACTCTCATGTATCTGTCCTCTCTTGTATTTATCCTCATGGTCTCCAGATTACAGGGTTTGTCCCATGAAAAATATAAAAATATTCTACCTGAATCTGAATGCTTCTGTAATTAAATGTAATAACATTTTTATTTGAACTCTACCTGTATAGCGCCACCTGCTGTTTGATCTTTTACTAATTTGTCTATCCTGCTCACTGTGGTGGTCGCACATGCTCAGTTCCAAGCACATTCTACATTTTCCAAACCAGCACCTGGATCCAAATACTTTTGTAATTGCATGGAATAAAAAAAATGTACTATAGCCACTGAGCTATTCAATAAAATACACTGCTCAAAAAAATAAAGGGAACACAAAAATAACACATCCTAGATCTGAATTAATTAAATATTCTTCTGAAATACTTTGTTCTTTACATAGTTGAATGTGCTGACAACAAAATCACACAAAAATTTAAAAATGGAAATCAAATTTTTCAACCCATGGAGGTCTGGATTTGGAGTCACACTCAAAATTAAAGTGGAAAAACACACTACAGGCTGATCCAACTTTGATGTAATGTCCTTAAAACAAGTCAAAATGAGGCTCAGTAGTGTGTGTGGCCTCCACGTGCCTGTATGACCTCCCTACAACGCCTGTGCATGCTCCTGATGAGGTGGCGGACGGTCTCCTGAGGGATCTCCTCCCAGACCTGGACTAAAGCATCTGCCAACTCCTGGACAGTCTGTGGTGCAACGTGACGTTGGTGGATAGAGCGAGACATGATGTCCCAGATGTGCTCAATTGGATTCAGGTCTGGGGAACGGGCGGGACAGTCCATAGCATCAATGCCTTCGTCTTGCAGGAACTGCTGACACACTCCAGCCACATGAGGTCTAGCATTGTCTTGCATTAGGAGGAACCCAGGGCCAACCGCACCAGCATATGGTCTCAGAAGGGGTCTGAGGATCTCATCTCGGTACCTAATGGCAGTCAGGCTACCTCTGGCGAGCACATGGAGGGCTGTGCGGCCCTCCAAAGAAATGCCACCCCACACCATCACTGACCCAATGCCAAACCGGTCATTCTGGAGGATGTTGCAGGCAGTAGAACGTTCTCCACAGCGTCTCCAGACTCTGTCACGTCTGTCACATGTGCTCAGTGTGAACCTGCTTTCATCTGTGAAGAGCACAGGGCGCCAGTGGCGAATTTGCCAATCTTGGTGTTCTCTGGCAAATGCCAAACGTCCTGCACGGTGTTGGGCTGTAAGCACAACCCCCACCTGTGGACGTCAGGCCCTCATATCACCCTCATGGAGTCTGTTTCTGACCGTTTGAGCAGACACATGCACATTTGTGGCCTGCTGGAAGTCATTTTGCAGGGCTCTGGCAGTGCTCTTCCTGTTCCTCCTTGCACAAAGGCGGAGGTAGCGGTCCTGCTGCTGGGTTGTTGCCCTCCTACGGCCTACTCCACATCTCCTGATGTACTGGCCTGTCTCCTGGTAGCGCCTCCATGCTCTGGACACTACACTGACAGACACAGCAAACCTTCTTGCCACAGCTCGCATTGATGTGCCATCCTGGATAAGCTGCACTACCTGAGCCACTTGTGTGGGTTGTAGACTCCATCTCATGCTACCACTAGAGTGAAAGCACCGCCAGCATTCAAAAGTGACCAAAACATCAGCCAGGAAGCATAGGAACTGAGAAGTGGTCTGTGGTTACCACCTGCAGAACCACTCCTTTATTGGGGGGGTCTTGCTAATTGCCTATAATTTCCACCTGTTGTCTATCCCATTTGCACAACAGCATGTGAAATTGATTGTCACTCAGTGTTGCTTCCTAAGTGGACAGTTTGATTTCACAGAAGTGTGATTGACTTGGAGTTACATTGTGTTGTTTAAGTGTTCCCTTTATTTTTTTGAGCAGTGTATATCTGTATAGCGCCACCTGCTGTTTGTTCTTTTCCTTATTTTCTTGTCCCCACTGAGCTGGTCGAGCACACTGCCATCAGTCTTATGTTCTGTTAGAAGCTGTGACAGGCCCCTTGCAGACGAGCGTGTGCGGATTAGGTCCGGATGGATGCATTGCAAATGCTTTCAGTGAAAAATGCGTGATTTTGACAACAAAGTCATTCAGTTTTGTCTGCGATGCATCCGGACCTAATCAGCACACACTCGTCTGCAAGGGGCCTGAGGGTACTTTCACACTTGTGGCAGAGGATTCCGGCAGGCAGTTCCGGACGCAAACTGCTGGTATTTGTCAGACAGATCCGTATGCATTGCAATACCGGATCCGTCTCTCTGGTGTCATCTGGAAAAAAACGGATCCAGTCTAAAAAAAAATCTTGCATTTTTAAAGTTCTGCGCATGCGCAGACCGAAAAGTCAGTTCTGTTTTGCTGGAACACTTAATGCCGGCACTAATACACTTCAATGTAAATTAATGCCGGTGTTCTGGCAGATTCCTATACCTTGGCAGAATGCTATACCGGAAGTGACGTGGCCCACCGGAATCAGCTGGAGGAGGGTGTGTGTGGATCTGCGCAAGCGCATATCCCCTGGTTTCGTAAAAATAATTGCACCGCCGCGGGAGAAGCATGCGCGAAACCATACACCGCGCATGCGCACTCAGGGACCGCACTCAGCTCTGCTATGTGAATGACCCCACCACCCCAATATCCTGCACTCAGCTCTGCTATGTGGTAAAGGCTGAACTGCTCCAGATGATGTGTCCGCACGTGCGCACTCAGGGGTAGGGAGATCTGATGGAACATTTTGCACTGAAAAATCTACCTACCCCTGAGTGCGCACGTGCGTTGTACAGTTTCGCGCATGCAAATGAAGTAGGTGCTTCTCCCGTGGTGGTGCAATTATTTTTACGAATCCAGTGGATCTGCGCTTGCGCAGATCCACACACACCCTCCTCCAGCTGATTCCGGTGCGGCCGCGTCACTTCCGGTATAGCATTCTGCCAAGGTATAGGAATCTGGCAGAACACCGGATCAGGTTCAGTATTTTTGGCCGGAGAGAAAACTGCAGCATGCACGTAAGAGGGACTGAACTCTCCTTCCAGAATGCATTAAGATAAAACTGATCAGTTTTTTTCTGGTATTGAGCCCCTAGGACGGAACTCAATACCGGAAAATAAAACCGCTATTGTGAAAGTACCCTTACAGGGAGAGAACTGCAGCAGAAAGGACACGCGCTTTGAGCTGCCAGGCTGAAGATAATCTAGCAGAGCAATGAATGGGGAGATCTCTGGATCCATGTGAGGTACAGGGCTGGTTCTAGATTTGTTAGATAGGTATTGTCATGTCCTATATGATGTCTGATCACTTTTTACATCAGTCATGGGACAACCCCTTTAAGGATTACCCGTATATCCATGAGGTATAAGGGGTAATACTTCAGGTGGGGTTGGGTGTCTTTTAGTCCTGATATCCTTTTTTTTTATGGAATTGCATGGCTTAGTCGCTGTTGTGATCCTGAGCTTTCAGAATACTACTAACCTCCTGTGACAGTATGGTGGGAGTAGTAGTCTGAGACTCTTCCTCAACCAGTGCTGACACCTGCAGACTGGTGAATGGAGCCGGTGGGCACAGCTGGCGATGCCACTCGCCGTCTTCAGCTTACCTGCTAAATTCAGAAGCAAGGCTGGAAGAGGTGAGCATTTTTTGATGCAGCGACATTGGACCTACCCTATGGGGGGTCTAGAATGACTAAAGGGTACCCCTGTCTAAACATGGAAGCCATGACATTATAATTCTGGGCACTCCTGCCATCCAAAGAACGAAGGAACCCGATTCCATTCAAGTGAATGGGGCTGAGCTTCAGGGTCCAGAGCAATGAAGATAAGGAAATCTACAAGATTAGGCAGAGAGAGGCCAAGCAAGTTATAAGAACTTCTAAAGCGCAGGCAGAAGAAAAACTAGCTCAGTCTATGAAAAAAGGGGATAAGACATTCTTCAGATATATAACTGAAAAAAGGAAATTAAAACAAGGAATAACTAAATTAAAAACAAAGGACGGAAGGTATGTAGAAGAGAATAAAGGGCTAGCCGACTGCCTTAATGAATACTTCTGTTCAGTTTTTACAAAAGAAAAAGGAGAAGGACCTCCACTAGAAAGAATGACTAATAAATCGTTTGATGCATGTATCTTTACAGAGGAAGATGTTCTAAGTTTGCTGTCTAAGGTGAAGACAAATAAGTCACAGGGGCCTGATGAGATACACCCAAAATTATTAAAAGAGCTTAGTGGTGAGCTGGCAAAACCGTTAACAGATTTATTTAACCAATCATTAGTAACAGGAGTCGTCCCGGAAGATTGGAAATTGGCAAATGTCGTGCCCATTCACAAGAAAGGTAGTAGGGAGGAATCGAGCAACTATAGACCAGTGAGTCTGACATCAATAGTAGGCAAATTAATGGAAACCCTATTAAAGGATAGGATTGTGGAACATCTAAAATCCCATGGATTGCAAGATGAAAAACAACATGGGTTTACTTCAGGGAGATCATGTCAAACAAATCTTATAGATTTTTTTGACTGGGTGAATAAAATAATAGATGGTGGAGGTGCAGTAGACATCGCATATCTAGATTTTAGTAAGGCTTTTGACACTGTCCCACATAGAAGACTTATCAATAAACTGCAGTCATTGAGCATGGACTCCCATATTGTTGAGTGGATTAGGCAGTGGCTGAGTGACAGACAACAGAGGGTTGTAAGTCAATGGAGAACATTCAAAACAAGGTCATGTTACCAGTGGGGTTCCACAGGGATCTGTACTGGGACCGATTTTGTTTAATATCTTCATAAGTGATATTGCAAAAGGCCTCGCTGGTAAGGTTTGTCTTTTTGCTGATGACACAAAGATATGTAACAGGGTTGATGTTCCTGGAGGGAAACGCCAAATGGAAAAGGATTTAGGAAAACTAGAAGAATGGTCAGAACTCTGGAAACTGAAATTTAATGTGGATAAGTGCAAGATAATGCACCTGGGGCGTAAAAACCCAAGGGCAGAATATAGAATATTTGACACAGTCCTGACCTCAGTATCTGAGGAAAGGGATTTAGGAGTAATTATTTCAGAAGACTTAACGGTGGGAAGCCAATGTAATAGAGCAGCACGAAATGCCAGCAGAATGCTTGGATGTATAGGGAGAGGTATAAGCAGTAGAAAGAGTGAAGTGCTTATGCCGCTGTACAGAGCACTAGTGAGACCTCACTTGGAGTATTGTGCGCAGTACTGGAGGCCATATCTCCAGAAGGATATAGATACTCTAGAGAGAGTTCAGAGAAGAGCTACTAAACTAGTACATGGATTGCAGGATAAAACTTACCAGGAAAGGTTAAAGGACCTTAACATGTATAGCTTGGAAGAAAGAAGAGACAGAGGGGAGATGATAGAAACTTTTAAATGCATAAAGGGAATCAACTCGGTAAAGGAGGAGAGCATATTTAAAAGAAGAAAAACTACCACAAGAGGACACAGTTTTAAATTAGAGGGGCAAAGGTTTAAAAGTAATATAAGGAAGTATTACTTTACTGAGAGAGTAGTGGATGCATGGAATAGCCTTCCTGCAGAAGTGGTAGCTGCAAATACAGTGAAGGAGTTTAAGCATGCATGGGATAGGCATAAGGCCATCCTTCATATAAGATAGGGCCGGGGGCTATCCATAGTACTCAGTATATTGGGCAGACTAGGTGGGCCAAATGGTTCTTATCTGCCGACACATTCTATGTTTCTATGTGGTCGCCCAGGAGAGTAGTTATGCCATATCTCCACGAGTCGGTAAGGGATGACATATCCTATTGTCTGGGTGTTTAATACCGATGACCTATCCTCAGGATAGGATCTGATCGGTGGAGGTCCGACTCCCAGCACCCCTGCTGATCAGCTGTTTGCAGCTTTCCAAGCACAGCGCCATCCATTGTATAGTGGCTGTTCTTGGTATTGCAGCTCAGACCCATTCACTTGAAGCCAAGTGACAAATGGACGCAAAGTCACTGGCCTTCAAACAACCGGAGGCAGTGCCAGGAGCTGGACCTCCGCCTATCAGATCACTCAGACAACCCCTTTAATGCAAGGAAAATGAAAACTGGTCTGCTCATGAGTTTTGTGAGACCCCCCCCTTAGGATATAGACAGTATGAATGTCGTACAAGAGGCGTCTCCAGCTCGAGGCCATCGTGCAGCCGCCCACAGCTTCCCCCTAAGATAACCGACCCTCTCCAGCCCCTTTGCATTTTGAAGGGGCGTTTTAGCTTTCAGACGTGATGCACATTTAGCCCAAAAGTTTCGCCCTGCCCCACAGTGTCACTTCCTGAGCCCGGGATCATCAGCTGTTTGCTGGAATCCATGGTTTTAGGAGATCAGCATCTTGTGGTTGTGGATATTATTAGAAGCAGCAACCACTTCTCCAATAGACCCTTCTAAATAGAAACCTTCTGTGTGAGTCCGCCATGGAGGATACGGCGGCGGGCATTCTCTGCCGCCTCTCAGACCGGGCCATTGACTCCCCTTCCTGACCGGGCGCATCTTTTATTATTTTTATAGCACATGCGTTTTTTGTAATGTAAATACATTTTGTGCCATTTTTCTGTTATATATATATGAGTCTATTTTATGGCATTTTTATTTTGGTATGTTTTTTTTTTTATATTCTGAGAAAATGTATAAAAAAAAGGAAAAAAAATAGCCTGTTTTTCACACTGTAAATTTTTTTTTTTGTTAATAGCACAAAGTACAAATAAGACATTTTATTTTATTATACCCCCTTTCCGTATAAGACCTTTTGAAATATATGGGTTATGGTCACTAGAAGCTATACTGGCGCGTGGTGGCAGTTTATTTTTTTTATTTTTTATTATTTTACACTTTTTACCCCCGACATTTAACATTACATTTTTTGTTATTGCAGATTTCTCCTGTAACCTCGGCTGACATATTAGCCCCAGTTACAAGGCGGATACAGCCCCCAGAGAGGTTGTGCAAGGCTGTAGAGCAGGCATCCTCAAACTGCGGCCCTCCAGCTGTTGCAAAACTACAACTCCCAGTATGCCCGAACAGCCTACAGGTATCAGCCTGCAGCAGGGCATTGTGGGAGTTGTAGTTCTACAACAGCTGGAGGGCCGCAGTTTGAGGATGCCTGCTGTAGAGCGTCACAGCACGGCTGATCTGGGTCTGCTAAGACCTAGCAGCTCATGCAGATACCCAGTCCCCGGTGATCGCATGATTGCTAGGATCCCGATCTGTATACACAGTGCTCAGTGATGGAGAAGGCAGGGATGGCAAAAAAAAAAAAACAACCCTGCCTTCTCTAAGGGGAGCCCTGCTGTCACTGACAATGGCTCCCTGCTCCAGGAGGTTTAGAAACATCCATGCAGAGATAAGTGCCCGGGCGTTTATAGTCAGCGGGCACTCAGCAAGTGGTTGACGAGAATTTCCTCCTTAATTAAATAATAATTATTTTAAAAATACCAAACTGAGTAATCTTCTTCTGCTTCATTGTAAAAAAAAAAGAACCGGAAGATTCAGAAGATAGACGCTTCTCCCCGTGACCGGCACTTTAGGCACCATATGCCTTGTGCGGCCTGAGATATTGAATGGGGTCCCACTGTGACTTGCAAGTTACTGCAGCCGCTGCACGAGAGTCGCAGGATCCAATCCAGCTGTTGTGTCGCTGCAAATTGAGAGTTGCAGTGCGACCCCATCCACTTTCACTAGACGCAGTGCGACCCCATCCACTTTCACTAGACGCAGTGCGACCCCATCCACTTTCACTAGACGCAGTGCAACCCCATCCACTTTCACTAGACGCAGTGCGACCCCATCCACTTTCACTAGACGCAGTGCGACCCCATCCACTTTCACTAGACGCAGTACGACCCCATCCACTTCCACTAGATGCAGTGCGACCCCATCCACTTTCACTAGACGCAGTGCGACCCCATCCACTTTCACTAGACGCAGTGCGACCCCATCCACTTTCACTAGTCGCAGTGCGACCCCATCCACTTTCACTAGACGCAGTGCGACCCCATCCACTTTCACTAGTCGCAGTGCGACCCCATCCACTTTCACTAGACGCAGTGCGACCCCATCCACTTTCACTAGTCGCAGTGCGACCCCATCCACTTCCACTAGACGCAGTGCGACCCCATCCACTTTCACTAGATGCAGTGCGACCCCATCCACTTTCACTAGACGCAGTGCGACCCCATCCACTTTCACTAGACGCAGTGCGACCCCATCCACTTTCACTAGACGCAGTGCAACCCCATCCACTTTCACTAGACGCAGTGCGACCCCATCCACTTTCACTAGACGCAGTGCGACCCCATCCACTTTCACTAGACGCAGTGCGACCCCATCCACTTCCACTAGATGCAGTGCGACCCCATCCACTTTCACTAGACGCAGTGCGACCCCATCCACTTTCACTAGTCGCAGTGCGACCCCATCCACTTTCACTAGACGCAGTGCGACCCCATCCACTTTCACTAGTCGCAGTGCGACCCCATCCACTTTCACTAGACGCAGTGCGACCCCATCCACTTTCACTAGTCGCAGTGCGACCCCATCCACTTCCACTAGACGCAGTGCGACCCCATCCACTTTCACTAGACGCAGTGCGACCCCATCCACTTTCACTAGACGCAGTGCGACCCCATCCACTTTCACTAGATGCAGTGCGACCCCATCCACTTTCACTAGACGCAGTGCGACCCCATCCACTTTCACTAGACGCAGTGCGACCCCATCCACTTTCACTAGACGCAGTGCAGACAGTGCGATAAATATCCTAAGCAATGTTAACATGTAGCCCTAAAACATAGGGGGTCATTTATTAAGACCGGCTTTTTAGACGCCCCTTGTGCTGGAGGTGGATCCGCCGAAGTTATGTAGAGGTGCCGGCCTGTACATAACTTAGGGTCATCCACCGCCGGCCTAAATCTACACCAGCTCCCTTGTGAGCGTAGATTTAGATTATTTTCTATACCTAAAACAGGCGTAAAAAATGATGATTGAGACTAGGGACGAGCGACTTTAGATGAAACATCCGACGTCGATTCGCATAAAACTTTGTTTGAACACTTGGAACTGAACCCGAGTTCGGGAAATGTTTTTTTACAGTAGAAATAAATTTATGAAGTTATTATGCGAAGTCTCGCGAGACTTCGCAAAGTAATAACTTCGGCTCATCTGAGCCAATACATTCTAAGGGCTCATGCACACAACAGTATTTTGCGTTCAGTTTACTGGCCGTTTTTTGCGTTCAGTATACTGGCCGTTTTTGGGGTTCAGTATGCGGTACATATACTGGACCATTCATTTCAATGGTTCAGCAAAAAAAAACTAAAGTCTCTCCGTGTGCATTCCGTTTCAGTATTTCCGTACCGTGAAAAGATAGAACATGTCCTATTCTTGTCCGCAAATCACGGTGCTTGGCTCCATTCAAGTCAATGGGTCTGCAAAAAAACGGAACACATACGGAAATGCATCCGTATGTCTTCCGTATCCGTTCCGTTTTTGCTGAACCATCTATTGAAAATGTTATGCCCAGACCAATTTTGTAATTACTGTATACTGTATGTGGCATACGGAAAAACGGACCGGAAAAACGGAGACAAAAAACGGATCCGTAAAAAACGGACCGTAAAACACTGAAAAAGCCATACAGTCGTGTGCATAAGCCCTAAGGCTCCATTCACACATCCGTGGTGTGTTGCGGACCCGTAAATTGCGGATCCGCAACACACCCGCCCGGCACCCCTATAGAAATGCCTATTCTTGTCCGCAAGCTGCGGACAAGAATAGGACATATTCTATCTTTTGCAGAGCTGCGGACCTGAAGATCGGGTGTCAGATGAAGCATAGCTGAGTGTGTCAGATGAAGCAGAGCTGAGTGTGTCAGATGAAGCAGAGCTGAGTGTGTCAGATGAAGCAGAGCTGAGTGTGTCAGATGAAGCAAAGCTGAGTGTGTCAGATGAAGCAGGGCTAAGTGTGTCAGATGAAGCAGAGCTAAGTGTGTCAGATGAAGCAAAGCTGAGTGTGTCAGATGAAGCAGAGCTGAGTGTGTCAGATGAAGCAGGGCTAAGTGTGTCAGATGAAGCAGGGCTAAGTGTGTCAGATGAAGCAGAGCTAAGTGTGTCAGATGAAGCAGAGCTGAGTGTGTCAGATGAAGCAGAGCTGAGTGTGTCAGATGAAGCAGAGCTGAGTGTGTCAGATGAAGCAAAGCTGAGTGTGTCAGATGAAGCAAAGCTGAGTGTGTCAGATGAAGCAGGGCTAAGTGTGTCAGATGAAGCAGGGCTAAGTGTGTCAGATGAAGCAGGGCTAAGTGTGTCAGATGAAGCAGAGCTAAGTGTGTCAGATGAAGCAGAGCTGAGTGTGTCAGATGAAGCAGAGCTAAGTGTGTCAGATGAAGCACAGCTGAGTGTGTCAGATGAAGCAGAGCTGAGTGTGTCAGATGAAGCAGAGCTGAGTGTGTCAGATGAAGCATAGCTGAGTGTGTCAGATGAAGCAGAGCTCAGTGTGTCAGATGAAGCAGAGCTGAGTGTGTCAGATGAAGCAGGGCTGAGTGTGTCAGATGAAGCAGGGCTAAGTGTGTCAGATGAAGCAGAGCTGAGTGTGTCAGATGAAGCAGAGCTGAGTGTGTCAGATGAAGCAGAGCTGAGTGTGTCAGATGAAGCAGAGCTGAGTGTGTCAGATGAAGCAGAGCTGAGTGTGTCAGATGAAGCAGAGCTGAGTGTGTCAGATGAAGCAGAGCTGAGTGTGTCAGATGAAGCAGAGCTGAGTGTGTCAGATGAAGCATAGCTGAGTGTGTCAGATGAAGCAGAGCTGAGTGTGTCAGATGAAGCAGAGCTGAGTGTGTCAGATGAAGCAGGGCTAAGTGTGTCAGATGAAGCAGGGCTAAGTGTGTCAGATGAAGCAGGGCTGAGTGTGTCAGATGAAGCATAGCTGAGTGTGTCAGATGAAGCAGGGCTAAGTGTGTCAGATGAAGCAGAGCTAAGTGTGTCAGATGAAGCAGGGCTAAGTGTGTCAGATGAAGCAGGGCTAAGTGTGTCAGATGAAGCAGAGCTGAGTGTGTCAGATGAAGCAGGGCTGAGTGTGTCAGATGAAGCAAAGCTGAGTGTGTCAGATGAAGCAGAGCTGAGTGTGTCAGATGAAGCAGGGCTAAGTGTGTCAGATGAAGCAGAGCTAAGTGTGTCAGATGAAGCAGGGCTAAGTGTGTCAGATGAAGCAGAGCTAAGTGTGTCAGATGAAGCAAAGCTGAGTGTGTCAGATGAAGCAGGGCTAAGTGTGTCAGATGAAGCAGGGCTAAGTGTGTCAGATGAAGCAGAGCTAAGTGTGTCAGATGAAGCAGGGCTAAGTGTGTCAGATGAAGCAGGGCTGAGTATGTCAGATGAAGCAGGGCTGAGTGTGTCAGATGAAGCAGGGCTAAGTGTGTCAGATGAAGCAGAGCTAAGTGTGTCAGATGAAGCAGGGCTAAGTGTGTCAGATGAAGCAGGGCTAAGTGTGTCAGATGAAGCAGGGCTGAGTGTGTCAGATGAAGCAAAGCTGAGTGTGTCAGATGAAGCAGAGCTGAGTGTGTCAGATGAAGCAGGGCTAAGTGTGTCAGATGAAGCAGAGCTAAGTGTGTCAGATGAAGCAGGGCTAAGTGTGTCAGATGAAGCAGAGCTAAGTGTGTCAGATGAAGCAAAGCTGAGTGTGTCAGATGAAGCAGGGCTAAGTGTGTCAGATGAAGCAGGGCTAAGTGTGTCAGATGAAGCAGGGCTAAGTGTGTCAGATGAAGCAGAGCTGAGTGTGTCAGATGAAGCAGAGCTGAGTGTGTCAGATGAAGCAAAGCTGAGTGTGTCAGATGAAGCAAAGCTGAGTTTGTCAGATGAAGCAGAGCTGAGTTTGTCAGATAAAGCAGAGCTGAGTGTGTCAGATGAAGCAGATCTGAGTGTGTCAGATGAAGCAGGGCTGAGTGTGTCAGATGAAGCAGAGCTGAGTGTGTCAGATGAAGCAGAGCTGAGTGTGTCAGATGAAGCAGAGCTGACAAATACATTGTAACATCACAAAGCTGACTTCCTAGTTTGCTGCCTTCACATTCCTTTAGCGTGACACAGACATGAGAGCGTCTGTACCCTGCAGCGGCTGATACTAAGAACTCCCTTACTAAATCGTATGACGCTTCCTATAAGGTTATGTTCACACGAGTAATAAAAATAAGAGTGATACGCTCACCACGTGTAGTGTCTCCACTTTTTTATGATATTGAAGTGCAAGGAGAAAGGGAAGAACCCTGGACTGACCACAGGTATAATGCAGCTGATATTCTAGGGCCTCTTTCTCACGAGCGATACGAATTGTGTCCGGATCTGACGGTTTTGCACGCACTTTGAAATATTATTTTCTGCCGTTGCGTGCAGTGTTTGTGTTTTTCACATCCGGATTGCATGCGTTTCTTACACGCTTGAAGAAAAACTGAAGAATAACAATTTACATCTCCCAGCAACCATCAGAGAAAAATGCAATGCCTTCGGATGTCTTCCGTTTTCCCTGCAAGCTCCATAAACGCTCAATAGAGAAGATTTTTCCTGAATGCAAAGATGGTGCGTGAAAAATGTGCACAGAGCCACGAATGGGTCAGGATTCAGTCTGGATGCTGTGTGTTCACTACACGCATCAAATCTGGATGGAAAACTCCACGCCTTGTTCACATTTCTGTTTTTCACGGACACGTGCCGTCCGCATTTTCCATGGACAGCACACGTATCCATTGATTTACATGCGTCTGTTCACTTTTCAGTATTTTTTTACTGATCGTGGGTCAGTAAAAAAAATCACGGGGACATGCACTACTTTGATCCGTGATGCAGACCAAGCACGCCCATTGAAGTCTATGGGTCCGTGAAAATCACTGGCACACATCCGTGTTGTGTCCGTTTTTCACTGAAGACTAATAGGAGATTCTTTGGAAATAAATTTTCAGCTGAGCAATGTCAGTGAATTACGGATGACACACGAATGGTAAAAACGGAAACGCGGACTAACTACGGATCCATCGCGGACAGCTTCACGGATGAAACACTTATGCTTTTTTTTTCACGGACGTGACACTGACACGGAAATGTGAACGAGGCCTAAGGGAAGAGTTTCCAGCACTCTGTTAAAACTTCTCAAATTCATCACTCCCCCTCCATATCTGGCTGGCTTGCAAAAGTCACAAAACTCTGGTTTTGCAACATTTTTTTTAAAACACTATTGCAACTTTTTTAGTCGCAACACTGATTTCACTAGATTTACGAAAAGGGCGCATGGCGAGGGCGGGATGTGAGCGCCAATTTCATCATTATTTATAATCAGAAACTGCCGTAGCGAACGGACTGGCCTCTGCCTCCTCCTACAGGTTCAGATACATGAAACACGTAAGCGTACCACCTCACGGCGCGGCTATGTGATGCTTGCAATGCAGCGGTCTAGTACCGAGTGGCGGTACCGGCTGCAGCAGTTTAAATGAGGCTGCACTGTTCAGTCGGTCTGTATTACATGCCCTTCAATACCGCGCAGCCATTAACCAGACAGACAGAGGGACTCAAGAATCATTTTTCAGCGAGCTTTGAAGCTCCCCCTAGTGGTGGATACGGGCAGACGGAATTCTATGGTAAGGTGAAGGGAAGCAGAGAATTTTGAGCTCTGAAAAGGTGATCCCTATAACAATATATTATGAAATGAATAAGAACGTTTCATATTAATACCAGAAAACAATACATGGATTCCGGTAAAGAGATTTTATTTATTTACTTTTTATTTATTTATTTATTTATTTATTTTATTTATTTATTTATAGCTATGGGTTTGGACTGGATCTAGAGCGACAGTCACAGGACTGAGATCCTCTGTTTACATTTATACATATTGTACATAAAAAATGATATTTTCCTGTGAATTCTATGCCTGGCAAGCATTTCTACTACTGATATGTGACTGTTCAGGAGAGTGCAATGACCCGGCTGCAGGCAATTCATGAGGTGCAGCCCCTAATCTATAGAATATTACCTTCCGTAGGTGGCGGCGCTCCGGTTGTGACATATTCAGTCGAGGATGTATACAGAATACTGTATATATTCATTACTATAAGGTATAGACTATAGTTATTTTGTGTCAGTTTTTTTGCACCCATTTTTTTTATGACTCAAACAAAGCGCCATGCTGACTTTTAACCCCTTACTGACCAGCCAGTGTGGGGTCTCAGTGGCCAAGCAATTTTGTTTTCACATCCAGGTTCCATTTTGTCAGTGTCTATATGAGGGGATGAGGGCTTCTTTTTGGTGGGGAAGGGCCGGTGGGTGGATTTGTTTTGCAGGATGTGGGCGTTATAGCCATAACGCCTCATTCACGTGTGCTGCACGAGTTCCCCATTCATTTTAATGTGTGTGTTCAGACATCAGTGTTTTAGCCCGGTCCGTGGGTCCGTGTTTTCAGCACGGATGCATGCTCTGTTTTGTCCGTGTTCACGGATCCATCACGTCCATTATAGTCTATGGGTCCGTGAAAACCACGGATCATTAAGAAGAGATGCTTTGAAAATTACTTTTCAGCTGTTCAGTGTCAATGAAACACGGATGGCAAACGGAGAGCAAAAAAACGGACACACAGACTCAACACGGATCCTTCACGGACAGCTTCACGGATGCATCACTGACCACCTGCTCACGGGTTTGAGCACGGACTCGAATGTGTGAATGAGGCTTAACTCACTGATTAACTCTTTTGGAAATTAATGGGGGAAAAAACAGCGATGCCGCCATTCTCTTTTAACTTTTTCAAATTTGCAGTGTTCACTGTGCAGCATAAATAACATTACCTATTCTCTATATTCTCTGCAGCACTACCCTTAGGCCTCTTTCACACGACCGTATGGCTATTTCAGGGTTTTGCGGTCCGTTTTTCACGGATCCATTGTTCCGTTTTTTGTTTCCGTTGTGTTTCGGCTTCAGTTCCGTTTTTCCGTTCCGTTTTTCCGTATGGCATATACAGTATACAGTAATTACATAGAACAAATAGGGCTGGGCATAATATTTTCAATAGATGGTTCCGCAAAAAACGGAATGGATACGGAAGACATACGGATGCATTTCCGTATGCATTCAGGGTATTTTTGCGGACCCATTGACTTTAAGGGAGCCACGGAACTTGATTTGCGGCCAAATGTAGGACATGTTCTATCTTTGCACGGAACGGAGATACAGAAACACGTAAACGGAATGCATATGGAGTACATTCCGTTTTTTTTTGCTGACCCATTGAAATAAATGGTTCCGTAAAACGGAACCATAAACGGCCCGCAAAACGGAAAAAAAAAACGGTAGTGTGAAAGAGGCCTTAGGGTCCATTCACACGTCCGCAATTTCATTCTGCATTTTGCGGAACGGAATTGCGGACCCATTCATTTCTATGGGGCAGCACAATGTGCTGCCCGGATCTGGAATTGCGGACCCGCACTTCCGGGTCTGCAATTCCGTTCCCGAAAAAAATAGAACATGTCCTATTGCGGAAAAAATTAGGCATTTTCTATTTAAGTGCCAGCGATGTGCGGTACGCAAAATGCGGAACGCACATCACCGATGTCCGTGTTTTGCGGATCCGTGGATCCGCAAAACACACACGGACGTGTGAATGGACCCTTACAGTCATACCAAAGGCATACGTTTTTTAAACTTTTGCACAGCAGAAACACCTTTTCTATAAAAACGAATAATCATTTCTTCATGAGTTGCTCCATTCCAGGACCTGTCACTGTTGTATTTTTTGGTTGCTGGAGCTTTGTGACATCTTGAGCTTTCACAGATACCTTCTTGGGGTACATTACAACTTTTTTTCTCCGTTTTACTCTGGCTAAGCTGACAACTAGGTGTTGTCAGTATGGGGTGTGTACAGTTCGCAATCAGTGGTACTCTAGTGATAGGGACCCAGTGGTTAATGTATTCAGACATTTCCGAGAGGAATAACAGAGGAACGGCACAATGCAAAGTTGTAAAAAAAAAAAAATGTTCCAGAATCGTTATTTTATGGGAAAGCAAATAGTTACTAAACCAGACGTGTCAAGAAAGCTGAGAGATCTCTTTAAATCAGGCATCCTCAAACTGCGGCCGTCCAGCTGTTGCAAAACTACAACTCCCAGCATGCCCAAACAGCCTACAGGTATCAGCCTACAGCAGGGCATTGTGGGATTTGTAGTTTTACAACAGCTGGAGGGCCGCAGGTTGAGGATGCCTGCTTTAAATCGTGTACAAAAACCATCATCGGTAAATATATAACTTATTCCTAGCCATCTCTGTCTCTGGAAAAGCTGGGTACTTACGTAGCGGCTATTACAGCTCCCTTAGGGTTTGTCACTTAGATTCCTCCTCAGCCCTGGATCTATTTAATTATACAATCCCCTCCGCGGTATCCCTGCACTGTCGCTGTGCCAAGGTTAAAATAGCTCTGACAGAAGAACACAAATTCCCCTCCAACAGCTCCTCCAGAATACATGAAAAATGATCAAATCTAATAATATAAACCAATGATCGGGCACTGGGCAGTGGCAGTGATCTCCTTCTCCCAGCTGGGGTGTGCTGGAGGGCTGTGGCATATACCCATGAGACCCCATCGCTACCTCACTATATGTTCCGTGTGCTTTCCGCATCCGTATTTCTGTTCCGCAAAAGATAGAACACGCCCTATTCTTGGCCGCAAATGAGGACCGCAGACCCATTGAAGTCAATGAGTCCACCAAAAAAGATGAACACGATCGTGTGCACACAGTGATGTCACAGTACAGGGATTATGCACAAAGTGGTCTCAAGACCAGGATAATGCCCACAGCGATGTCAAAGATAATACATACAGTGATGTCACACGCTCGCAGCGTTAACACTGTGTTATTAGTACAAGGAAAATGCATATAGTGATGTCACAATACAGGCAAAATACATACAGTGATGTCACAATACAGGCAAAATACACACCGTGATGTCACAGTACAGGGAAAATGCATATAGTGATGTCACAGTACAGGCAAAATACACACCGTGATGTCACAGTACAGGCAAAATACACACAGTGATGTCACAGTACAGGGAAAATGCATATAGTGATGTCACAATACAGGCAAAATACACACAGTGATGTCACAGTACAGGCGTAATACACACGGTGATGTCACAATACAGGGGAAATGCACAGTGATGTCACAGTACAGATGTAATACACACAGTGATGTCACAGTACAGATGTAATACACACAGTGATGTCACAGTACTGTACAGATGTAATACACACAGTGATGTCACAGTACCGTACAGATGTAATACACACAGTGATGTCACAGTACTGTACAGATGTAATACACACAGTGATGTCACAGTACTGTACAGATGTAATACACACAGTGATGTCACAGTACAGATGTAATACACACAGTGATGTCACAGTACTGTACAGATGTAATACACACAGTGATGTCACAGTACTGTACAGATGTAATACACACAGTGATGTCACAGTACTGTTACAGATGTAATACACACAGTGATGTCACAGTACTGTACAGATGTAATACACACAGTGATGTCACAGTACAGATGTAATACACACAGTGATGTCACAGTACTGTACAGATGTAATACACACAGTGATGTCACAGTACTGTACAGATGTAATACACACAGTGATGTCACAGTACTGTACAGATGTAATACACACAGTGATGTCACAGTACAGACGTATTATTCGGCAAGTTGATCAGTCAGCACTCCGTAGTATTAACTTTCGGTGCACGTGTCCAGGGCCGGCGTCCCACACGTATCCATATAGAAAGGACCGGCACTCGGTGGTGTTAATGCAATATTCTTTTTTTGTTTCACATGGAGGAACAATAATCGATCAGGTGACGCGTTTCGACTCTACATGAGTATTTGTCAAACCAATAAATGTGAATATAGAATTAATATTAATTCTATATTCACATTTATTGGTTTGACAAAGACTCATGTAGAGTCGAAACGCGTCACCTGATCGATTATTGTTCATCCATGTGAAACAAAAAAAGAATATTGCATTAACATCAGCGAGTGCCGGTCCTTTCTATATGAGTACAGGCATAATAGTGATGCCAAGATACAGGCATAATGCACACAGTGGTATGACAATACAGGGATAACACACACAATAGGGAAGTCACAATACTGAGATAATGCTCAAAGGGATGCCACACTAGAGGGATAATGGACACAGTGATGTCACAGTAGAGAGATAATTAACTAAAACTATAGCACAGAAACTATGCGTACACTGATGTCACAGCACAAATAACAGATAGTAATGTCAGGGGACAGATGAAAAAAGTAATACTGGAGGATCTGACTACACAGGGTTGTTGTCTGTTACCATGGAGACAGAGGAAGCGGTCCAACGAATCTCATCGATGAGAGACATTGCACAGGATGATCGAGAACTGTGCCAGGCTTCAGTCATTATGATGCCAGGTTAGAATTCACATGGGGAATTTTTTAATTGTTATTTTTTTGGGCGGTATCCCTATAAGGGCAGTTTTAATAGAACACCCATATCAATGTAGACACGCTAATGATGGAATCTCTTTTCATATTCCATGTATGAGGGAATCTTTCCATTTTGGAGAAAATTTTCATTCGTCCGTCTAAATAGGGTATGATGTTTATTAACCATTTATCTCCCTAAACCCTGGTGTCTGGTTTGCTATCGTTTCTCGCGGGGCTGATATAATAACTCATGTTACAGTGAATACTAATGTATGCCATCAGATCCAAATAACAGCGCAGTGCACGCTGACAACGAGGACGACGTTCTCTCGAGAAACTAGTCACCGCGAATGACTCGCCCCTTTCCTTTCCTAAGTCAAGTAATTTGCTGGAAATTTCACAAGTGCGCTCATAATGGGCGATTGTATCCTGTGCTATAAAGCAGAGTCTGCTTCCAATTAGTTCGGTGCACGATGCCAGTTTGTGGCAGAATAACGCTCCCATCTGTTTCTGTAGGCTGACGAATGCCGTGAAAGTAAAAAAAACAGGAATAAGAGTATATTACATTTTCTAGGAAACAGCCCACATGCATTTAGCCTATTGCATATATATATATATACATTGGGGTCGCTACAGGGGGGACAGTTGCTCCCCCTAGGTTATTTACTCTAGTGAGTTTTCCGCGCGGATGCAATGCCTGACGTGAACGCATTGCACCCCAGTGGCGGATTACAATAGGGACGTTCGGGTCGGCAGCCCCGGGCCCAGCGCCGCTGGGGGGCCCAACGCTGACCCGAACGCCCACATACTGCGGCGGGGCACGGGAGCGCATAGCTCCCTGTCCCGTCGCCGATCACCGCCATAGGCTTCAGGCCTTGTAGGCCTGAGGCCTATGCGGTAGTGAAATCCCGGCGCAGGCGTGCGTGATGATGTCATCGCGTGCCTGTGCCGGGACGCAGCACTGTGACGCGCCTGACTCATCCCGCCTTCCTCTGCGAGCAAGCGCCTGGCCCTGGACATAGCGACTACACTATGTGGGGGCAAATTGCTGTGGGGGCAAATTATTATGAGAGGTACTACACTATGTGGGGGCAAATTATTATGAGAGGGACTACTATGTGGGGGCATAGTGTGGGGGCAAATTGCTATGTGGGGGCAGTGTGGGGGAAAATTATTATGAGAGGGACTACTATGTGGGGGCATAGTGTGGGGGCAAATTGCTATGTGGGGGCAGTGTGGGGGAAAATTATTATGAGAGGGACTACTATGTGGGGGCAAATTACTAGATGGGGCAGTGTGGGGGCAAATTGCTATCTGGGGGCAGTGTGGGGGCAAATTATTATGGGAGGGACTACTATGTGGGGGCAAATTTCTATATGGGGCAGTGTGGGGGAAACTATTGTGTGGGGGTGATTTCTATGTGAGGACAGTGGGGAAATTGCTGTGTGGGGGCAAATTACTATGTGGGGGCAGTGTGGGGTAATTTCTATGTGGGGACAGTGTGGGAAAATTGCTATGTGGGGGCAGTGTGGGGTAATTTCTATGTGGGGACAGTGTGGGAAAATTGCTATGTGGGGGCAAATTACTATGTGGGGGCAGTGTGGTGGAAATTACTATGTGGGGGCAGTGTAGGGCAAATTACTGTGTGGGGGCAAACTACTATATGGGGGCAGTTTGGGAGAAATTACTGTGTGGGGGCAAATTACTATGGGGGGATTACTATGTGGGGGCAGTGTGGTGGAAATTACTATATGGGGGTGTTTCTATTGGGGAGGCACTGTAGGGGCAATTCTATTATTTCTGGGGACACTATACAGGGATTATTACCTGGAGCACAATATGGGGTGTTATTATTACTGGGGGCACTCTAGGGGACATTATAGCTGCTGTAGACACTATAGGGACATTTGGGGTAATTTATCAAACTGGTGTAACGCAGAACTGGCTTAGTTGCCCATAGCAACCAGATTCCACCTTTCATATTTGACAGCTCTTCTGGAAATCCAGTTCTACTTAACACCAGTTTGATAAATTACCCCAATTATGTCTATTAGGGTCACTATTTTTTCAGCAGGATAGTACCTGGGGCATTGGGGGCACAATGGGCACAGGTATTGGGGGTGGCAGCAGGATGACACTGTGGGGACACCAGGATGAGGAGGTTGATGGAAAAATTGAGAAATCTAACATGTCTGTGTTACAAACTGTAGAGACGAGATGCGGCTGAAAGAATTTGCCATGGTGGTCTGGGTCAAATGGAGGAGAAGAGGAAAGAGAAGGTCTACATGACAGGAGATGTCACTGGATGTAAGAGGTAGGTGGTGCTGTATTCTCCTCCATGTCTTTTTTATTACAATTATATGTATTTTAAATTTGGCGACTAAATTTTTCAGTTTAGGACCCAATTTGGGGTATTCTTTTTTAGTCTGAAGATGTCATATGGCCTAAGAAGAGACTCTGGCGCCCATGAAGCAACGCAGCCTCTTCATACAAAAAAACCCCACTAAACTAAAATGGAGGGGGAGGGGGCCCAAGTTGGGTAGACAGCCCCGGGCCTATCATGCACTTAATCCGCCCCTGCCCAGAACTATAACTAAGTTGAAAATCCAGACCAGATCCCAAAACCACTTTAGACCACAGACTAGAAAACAAGAGAGACAACATATCAGACCTTTTCATTTACCGGCTGCTCCTCCGTGGGTCAGCTACACCTCCATGCACCAATGAATTAGGTCCTGATGCTGCCCAGTACCAGGACCTTGTGTTTGGAAATGGATACGAAGGTTTCTGCAGAGATGATGAAGAGTGAAGAGTGGTGATGGCAGTCGTTATCTATAGCAGTGTGTATTTCTCAATCTTTTCACGACTAGTAGCCCTACGGCTCCAACCAAGTATCCATGAGGAAGCACTTGGCAGTATGACCACATAGCGCGGCTATGATCCGTTCAGGGCTCGGCCACCTACATTCAGGAACCACACAGCCCAGTAGGCCGCAGCTGCCTTATATATTTAAAGGGGTTGTCCCATGAAAAATATTCTACAGTTTTCAAACCAGCACCTGGATCTGAATACTTTTGTAATTGCATGTAATGAAAAAATTTAGCATAACCACTGAGTTATTCAATGAAATGTATCTATATAGCGCCACCTGCTGTTAGTTTTTTCTTATTTCTTTGTCCTGCTCACTGAGATGGCCGCACATGCTCAGTTTCATCCTTCAACTGCCTCCTGAGCTGTGATAGGGAGAGCTGAGACACGCCCCTGAGCTGTGATAGGATGAGCTGAGACACGCCCCCTGAACTGCAGCAGAAAGGACACTCCCCTTTAGCTGTCAGCTTGATATAAATCTAGCAGAGCAATGAAGGTGGAGATCTCTGGACCCATGTGAGGTACAGGGCTGGTTCTAGCTTTGTTAGAAAGAGATTGTCATGCCCTATATGATGTCTGATTTTCATTTTTTACATTAATCATGGGAGGACCCCTTTAACTAATGAAGACAGCACTGTATAGGAGGTCTGAATTCTTAATGGCCGAGCGGAATTGAAGGTGCCACGTGGCTATTAACAATGAAGACTTGCGATATAGCACATCTAACCCTCTTCAGCAGACCCAAAAATAAAAAGAGACCACAAACCAGACCTTCAAAATAAAAAAAATAAATAGACCCCAGGCCAGCTCC
Organism: Bufo bufo; assembly: GCF_905171765.1. Classification (NCBI taxonomy): domain Eukaryota; kingdom Metazoa; phylum Chordata; class Amphibia; order Anura; family Bufonidae; genus Bufo; species Bufo bufo. The sequence continues at coordinate 117,098,819 of NC_053398.1, read as the reverse complement.
TACTTTATAAACACTCTATGCTGCACCCTTTTTATACAGACCCCATACTAGACCTCCATGTATACGGACCTTATACATACAAAGACCACAGATGAGACCCCATGAAAAATTTACAGATATCCCCCCCCCCACACACACACACACACACACACACAGTCAATCACTGGACACAATGGTGATCGGTTTACTACAATGGAGAGAGCTGCATTCTTGTATGAACCCCATTCTCCTAATAAATGGGAGTCTTGGAAGTGGAGCAGCCATCGAACAGACATTTATGGCATATACTGCCCATATCTCTAAACTAAATGTCTTAGATGGTGATCCCCCCCCCCAGCTCTGGTTCCTGAAACCTCCAAGGCCAAACCTGCAATCAAAGTTCTATGCTAATTCAGTGAGTTTATGTAAGATCGTAATACTGTGAATTCTGAGATTCGGGAAAAAAATAGACTTAATATGACTTAGGTGTGTAAAGAGTTTACTACGCTATGATAAAATATACATGTTTAACAAGATAAAAACAAACAACGCAAAAATACTATGCAAACACAAATAACAAGGTAAATACAATAGTGCCACACTCACTATATAAAATGTAAAATGCTAATGCTGCGTTATAAATGTGAGATTCTTGACAAATACATTTTGTGCTAAATTAATTGTGCCTGTCCGCTAGCGTCAAAGCAATCTCTTAACACAGTTTGCCTGCCAGTTCATGCCAAAACCTACTGGAATCAAGAGACACACCACTTCTTGTACGGATGCAAGTTGATTCAAGTAAAGCTGTTGAAGTTTATAAAAGTCTGGACTCGACTATTTCTCCACCTCCACTATTACTGTCCCCTTTATTGTTTGGAGCCTAACCCAGGGGAGCGACAGTATCCAGTTAAGAGCACCGTGACACAGACAGAAAACTATTGAGGCCGCACCACACCACTCGGCATTACAATAAACCTAGGACACGATCGGCCCTGGGGGGCCGCACGTTGCATATAGTATGAATGCATTTTAAAATAATATAATTATTACATGTCTGCATATATGTTACAACTAGAGATGAGCAAATTTCCGCTTATGAAATTCGTTCACACTTCATTTGCTGGTTAAAGGTGAATTGCGTTATGGATTCCGTTACCACGGACCATAACGCATTTCTATGGCGGAATGCATAACGGAATGCTTTTAGAGGCATTCCGTTATTCATTCCGTCATAATAGAAGTCTATGGACTGCAAAACGGATCCGTCCCGTTTCCGCTATGCAGGGGATTTCCCTATGTGGAAGAATTCCTTTATGATCTTCACAGGTCACCAAAATATTAGAGAACTTTATTCAAGGAGAGCACACGTGTGACAGCCGTTTTCAGAACCATTGCATTGTCTATGGAGCTATTCACATGCCCGTTTTTTTTTAACAGCCAGTGAATAACGGCCATCAAAAAATAGGACATGTTAAATTTTGGACCATTTTCACGGCCAGACGGACCCCATTGAAATCAATGAGACCATTTTTAACGGCTGTTTAGACAGGAGTGAACCCTTTTAACAGCCGTTAAAAATGGATACACTAGTGCTATATGGCCTTTTATGGGTTTAAAAAAAAATCACACACCTCCTCCACTTCCATGCGCAGAGGCAGTCGCTCCTCTCTTCATTTTGAACAACCTGCTGAACGACCTGCGATCAAGCTTGAGTGCAGGTCCTTTGGCAGGTCCTTCACAATCAAGAGAGGAGCGACTGCCTCTGCGCATGGAAGTGGAGGAGGTGTGTGATTTTTTTTCTGCTTAAAACAAACATTACAGGACCACTATGGGGACATTATTACTGCTGGGGCCACTATGGGGACATTGGGGGCCTCTATGGGGGACATTAATACTGCTGGGGCCACTATGGGCGACATTATTACAGCTGAGGGACACTATGGGGGACATTATTACTGCTGGGGCCACTATGGGGGACATTATTACTGCTGAGGGCCCCTATGGTGGACATTATTACTGCTGGGGGACACTATAGGGGACATTATTACTGCTGGGGGACACTATAGGGGACATTATTTCTGCTGAGGGCCACTATGGGGGACATTATTACAGCTGGGGGCCACTATGGTGGACATTATTACTGCTGGGGCCACTATGGGGGACATTATTACTGCTGAGGGCCACTATGAGGACATTATTACTGCTGAGGGCCACTATGGGGGACATTATTACTGCTGAGGGCCACTATGGGGGACATTATTTCTGCTGAGGGCCACTATGGGGGACATCATTACTGCTGAGGGCCACTATGGGGGACATTATTTCTGCTGAGGGCCACTATGGGGGACATTATTTCTGCTGAGGGCCACTATAGAGGACATTATTACAGCTGGGGGCCACTATGGGGGGCATTATTACTGCTGAGAGCCACTATGGGGGACATGAGTACAGCTGGGGGCCACTATGGGGGACATGAGTACAGCTGGGGGCCACTATGGGGGACATTATGTATACAGCAGGGGTTCGGATTTTATTTTAAAAAAGCCAATGAACTTCATCCATTTTTAACGGTCATGCAAAACGGTTATTAAAAATAGATGGACAGAAAAAGGATGCACAAATGGTTGAAAAAAGGACATGAAAAACTAAGAGTATATAAGTTTTTAATGGCGGTTTTTGCATTTGCTTGTCGCCAACAGGGAGATTTATCAAAACTAGTGCAAAGCAAAAGTGGCTCAGTTGCCCATAGCAACCAAACATTCCACTTTTTATTTCCCAAAGAAGTTCTGAAAAGTGAAAGGTGGAATTTGATTGGTTGCTATGGGCAACTAAGTCAGTTTTCCTTTTGCGCTTGTTTTGATAAATCTCTCTCTTACTAGTTTTCCTGCACTCGGTGATTGATGCAAAGACATGTGGATGGGAAACTGTACAGCGCACAGACAAATGTTGACAGGAAATTTCCAGCGCTGTCACTTATCTGATCAGCGACCCAGTAAACCTGTTTGTATGGCTCTGAATGTCCCCCAGGAGCTCGCTGCTCAGCGGAGATCTGTGGTCACCCAGCAGGAACGCTCACAGCCACGCGGCTCCGCTCACTCATTATCTCCCCCTGTTTATTTCTAAAGACAAATATGCCATCGCAGTCTACAAATCCATCTCCGATTATGACATCGATGACTCAAGATTTGGAAGCGTCTCTTTTAGCCGAGAGCCAATTAAAAGAGTTTTTTCACAGGAAGCGGCTGAGTTTAGGATTTGGATGCAAAAAAAAATTAGGTTCCCTGCCTCATTATGTCTAAAAAGCATCCATGGCTCCTGTTGTTAGCGAGCTATATGTCATTAGACCTAAAAATGCCTCTTTTTTTATTTTTTTTCGTATGTATTTCTCGCAGAGCTATCATAAGCGATTGCAATATCTGACTTCATCTGTGCTGAATAGATAAAGTGGATGCTGGGGATTGCTGATACTTAAAGGTCTTTGGGATTAGGGCTCATTCACACGGATCCGCAATATGCGGGCACTGGCCGTGTGCACCCCACATCACGGAATGCTTCCGCAATCTGGAAGGCCGGTGCAGAAAGGAGGCACGGAACCCCACGGAAGCATTACCCCCATTAGACCACATACCAGACCTCCAGATCCCATTAGACCTCCAATCCCCCACTAGACTTACAAATCTCAATATCTGACCCCATTAGACCTCCAGGCCCCCAATCAGACCCCCATTAGACCTCCAGACCCCCAATCAGACCCCCTATTAGACCTCCAGACACCCATTCAGACCCCCATTAGACTTTCAGACCCCCAATCAGACCTCCAGACCCCCAATCAGACCCCCATTAGACCTCCAGAAACCCAATCAGACCTCCAGACCCCCAATCAGACCCCCATTAGACCTCCAGACCCGCAATCAGACCTCCAGACCCCCAATCAGACCCCCATTAGACCTCCAGAAACCCAATTAAGACCACCATTAGGTCTGAATCCATTGCGGCAGCCACACAGATGTTGCCCATGCATTGGGGACCGCAAATTGCGGCTCCCAATGCACGGAACGGCCAAACAACGGCTGTGTGAATGAGCCCTTACAATATTGTTATAGATCTCCCCTAAGGAGAATCAATATCTGAGTCAGGTTCTTTTTATGGCATAGCAAATAGAAACCAGAGACATGACTTTAAGTTCCTGAGCCCCAATACAGCATCGGTGACGGGGCCCCCTTCCTCACTGAGTGCCATTTCTAATACTGGTGTCCTCTTACATGGCACAGGGGCCTATGGTCTTTGTAAAGGGGCTATCAAACAAAAAATATTTAGCAGTTTGTAAACCAGCTCCTGGATATGAATTCTTTAGTAATTGCATGTAATTAAGAATTTAGCCTAGTCACTGAGTTTTTTTTTTTTTTTTTTTGGTGTCCGACTAACACATTCTCAGTTTCATCCCTCAAATGCCTCCTGAGCTGTGATAGGGAGAGAGCTACAGCAGAAAGGAGACAACCCCTTAGCTGCAAGAGGTTGTCGTGTACTGCATGATGTCTGATTTTCATTTTTCACATGGGGTTGTCCAAGTTATTATTTTGTTCTTTGCATGTTTCTAACTAAGCAAATGTAAGGGGTTTTCAGTTCACTTCCTTCATCTACATTTGCCCTGTTCTCCTAGTTAACTAAGCGCCACATGACCTGTGATATCGGCTTTTTTCCCTGGTTTAATGACGATCTGTGCACAAGCCTGAGGGAGGAGGAGGAGGAGCAGGTCTGCCTCTGTGCACCAATCCTCACTGTGAAACCTGTGCTGGTTGGAGCAACAAGCCACGCCACCTGCACTGCCCGATCTGCTGGCCACGGCCCCTGCACTGTCCAATCCGTCCCCTGCACTGCATGATCTGCTGGCTGACCTGTCTGCCCTGTGTCTCCACCCCCACTGGATTCTTCAGCAAAGTTTAACCCCTTCTACCATCAACAGCACAGACCCAGGGATGGAGGTTCTGCCTCAGGTACTGATCAGTTACAGGGTTTCCTCCTATCCAGGCACTGAAGAGATAAATGTTGTGCACAGGATCTTCCCTCCTCACCCCGCAAACACAGAGCTGACAAAGACTGGAGGAGTCCTCTTCTTTGTACTTTTCTGCTGGCTGTGAAGAAGTGCCTGCAGAGCTTTGCACAAGAACAGGTAGAGGGAAGATCCTGTGTGTATCAGCAATGTCAGTGTACTGTACAGCTGGGACTTGTATTCCCACACATACAACATGAGTGTCCCAGCAGTCAGACTGCAGGCAGGGCAGCAATTTTATTCACTGCCTTTGCAGAGCAGGGGGAGAGGCAATGCAGTCTTTGTTGACACCTACAAATATTCATGAGGAAAACATCAGATTGTTGTTACACGCCCCCACAGCTCTGCAACTGCATGTAAACAAAGGGCCAGAACAGAACTAGGGTAATGAGGAAATATCAATTTTTTTTGCCTGAAACTTGCATAGCTCATGTATACTGTATATCGCTGATAATCAGATTTACAGTGCCTTTTATTTATTTTTACATAACTCGGACAACCCGTTTAAGACACCAGAGCACAAATTCAACTGCTATCTCTGAACATCTTATATATTCCTAGGGAGCACCAAGTCTGAAACATTACTGTGGCAAATGACTGGTTTTGCTGCTGCTGACATCACCTGTACCATTGATTTACAGGGCAGCCACCTATAGATAGCGCTTGAGTTAGACAGAGTTCTTCCTTCTGAACAGAACTGTTTTGTATACTTTTCCCAATGAGCATTGCCTTAAAGGGGTATGTCATGATTGATGTAAAAAATGAAACCATATAGTACATGACAATCTCTTTAAAAAAAACAAAACTAGAACCAGCCCTGTACCTCAAATGGATCCAGAGACCTCCCCATTCATTCCTCTAATTGGTTAGCTAGATTTATTTCAGACTGGCAGCTCATGGGGTGTGACCTTTCTCAGGAGGAGTGTCCTTTCTGATGCAGTTCTCTTCCTGGCTCAGGGGTTGTGTCCTTTCCGCTTTAGCTCTTTTCCTGCAACTGCCACAGCTTGTAACAGATATGGCTGGTGGAAGTTGAAGATTTAAACTGAGCATGTCCCTCCACCTCAGTGGGGGTGCTGGAGGGAGAAATAAGCTAAAGAACAGCAGGTGGTGCTATACAATTACATTTTATTGAATAGCTCAGCGGCTATTCAATAAATGCCATGGTCGGCATTACCGCCGATCGCGGACATTAGCAGCGGGTGTCTGCTGTATGAAACAGCAGGCAGCCATTGGCTATGGTGCTCGCTCCGCTCCTGAGCGGGAGCCATTTTTATAGACCTAACATCCACCTTACATGTATGGCCGGTGTCGTGAAGGGGTTAAACTCTCCCTAGGTTTTACTTTGGGCATTTGGTAGCCCAAGACATTTCTTTCACATGTACAGTGCTGACCAATCCAAGAGCAGGGCTGGACAAATAGGAAGTGTCTTGGGCAATCGGTGCCCAGTGTGCATCAGGTAGTCTATGAAGCAGAGGGGCCATCTTGGATGGCAGAAGAGAAGCCCAAGAATTAGCAGTTCTGCAACTAAAAAGATGAAAAGGAGGTCACCAGGTAAGTGTTTTGTTCATTCCTCAGTTAATGTGATTTTTTTTTCTTGAACCGGAGGCTCACTTTAATAGGAGACCTTATTAACTGCCAATGTACAAGTGTTCTGACCCTTTACCTACATCATAGGCTCAAGTCATCACGAGGAGAGAGTATAATATCTCATTAATACAGTCTTGTGCATGATCAAGAACTTCTAATCTTTGGGAACATGCAACCTCTTGATTCAATCACAGTATCAGAAAGCAAAATTAAACTACTGTATGTCCAACATAAAGCATGTATATTAGGTCACAATGGACCGTATTAGGTTGAGCCAGATTATCTCTGACTTACTGTAGGTGTGGTTACATTTTTTTGCTGCTTTACAGAGAAATTGAGGTTTTTCTGGTTTTTAAAAATCATACAATGTGATTTCCTGATTTTTTTATTTTATTTTATTCTGTCTCTCAGAGTGGGAATGCACCTACAATGTGAATTTCAGACCCCTCCATGATTTCTAAGTGGGAGAACTTGCAAAATCGCAGGGTGTTCAAATACTTCTGTTCCTCACCGTATTAGGATCACCTCTGAAACAAATCTTTAAAGACTGTGTACGCCTATGATTGCATTTCTCATTTTGGGCTAAAAATGATTTTTTACAATTGGTATTTATTAAAAATGTTCAGCTGTTTCGGAGATACAAGGGTTAAAAATCAGCAGGTTTGCAAACAGTCACAGTCTGTTTTCTTTGAATCCCTTCATCTGAGGGCTCATATATAGCCCTTATATCTGATTTATTGACCTCATAAACACCTACTTATAGAGGACCTTTCACCTCTCCTGACATGTCTGTTTTAATAGCTTCATGCATTCCCCATGTAATAACGTTTCTGGAGCATCTAGTCTTATGGTTTTATGTTGTGCCATTCCTTTATTATTTCATTACTAGAAGTTATGAATGATCTGCTAGCAGTCTGCAGTAAGGGCACAGAGGGGTGGTAACCAGTTGGGAGGGTGTACCTGCACAGTCTGAAAATGGCAGCACTGATTGGATAATGTGAGACTGGGCAGGTACACACCCCCTCAACTGGTTACCACCCCTCTGTACCCTTACTGCAGACTGCTAGCATTTCATTTATAACTTCTAGCAGGAACAATAAAGGAATGGCACAACCTAGAGCCATACGAATAGATGTTCCAGAATTGTTGTTACATGGGGAATGCATGAAGCTATTAAAACAGGCATGTCAGGACAGGTGACAGGTCCTCTTTAAATAGATTGAAGAAAACAGATTGTGACAGCTTGCAAACAGATTGATTTTTAACATCTGTATCTCAGAAACAGCTGAACAGTAAAAAAAAAAAAACAATTGAAAAAAAAAAAAATGCCCCAACGGTGTACATAGCCTTTAAAGAGAACCTGTAACCATGAAAAAGCAGTGCCATCTGCAGGCAGCATCTTATAGATCAGGAGGAGCTAAGCAGATTGATATATACCACATTTTTCACCCCATAAGACACACTTCCCCCCACCCCTAAGGTGGGGGGAAAATGCCCCTGCGTCTTATGGGGTGAATACTATTGAGCGCTCATTAGTACCTGAGGACCAGGAAGCGGTGAAGGCTCTGTACTTACCACTTCCTGGTCCTCGGCTGTCGGCTGTGCAGTGGCTGTGCACAGCATGAGGGCGCTCTGTGTCCTCACGCTGTGCGCGCCGGTACACAGCACAGCCGACGGAGGAGGTAGACAGAGCGCAGGCAGTGGGGAGCGGCCGCGTCCAGGAGCAGGAGAGGTAAATGGTTTATTTGTTTTGTGATCTGAGGCTGGAGGTTGCTGAAACATGGCTGGGGGCTGATCAAACCTGGCTGGGGGCTGATCAAACATAGTTGGGGGCTGCTGAAACATGGTTGGGGGCTGATCAAACATTGCTGGGGGCTGATCAAACATGGTTGGGGGCTGATGAAACATAGCTGGGGGCTGATGAAACATGGCTGGGGGGTGATGAAACATGGCTGGGGCTGATAAAACATGGCTGGGGGCTGATCAAAAATGGTTGGGGGCTGATCAAAAATGGTTGGGGGCTGATCAAAAATGGTTGGGGGCTGATGAAACATGGTTGGGGCTGCTGAAACATGGTTAGGGGCTGCTGAAACATGGTTGGGGCTGCTGAAACATGGCTGGTGGCGGCTGAAACATGGTTGGGGCTGCTGAAACATGGCTGGTGGCTGCTGAAACATGGTTGGGGGCTGCTGAAACATGGCTAGGGGCAAATAAATATGGCTGGGGGTTATGAGATATAGAAGGGGGCTGATATGAGGCATGGGGTCTCATCTGAAGTCTGAATGGGGGGTCTTCTTTATTTTGGGCTCTAATCTGAGGTCTGATTGGGGTCTTATTAACATTGGAGTCTGATTGAGGCTCTTATTAACATCGGGGGTCTGATTGAGGCCATGAGCTGAGGTCTGATTAATATTGGGGGTCTGATTGGTGATCTGATCTGAGGTCTAATGAAAAATATTTTTTTCTTATTGTCCTCCTCTAAAACCTAGGTGTGTCTTATTGGCCAGTGCGTCTTATAGGGCGAAACATATGGGAAAATGTGGGAAAAGATTCCGTCAAATTTGTCATTTACACATTTTAATTGATGCTATTTCTGATTTCCTTGTTCAGAAGGAGGTGTTATCAGGGACTAATAGCTGTCTCTGTATACACACACAGAGAATGCTATCAATCAATGATAACATCTCCCCTGTGTACAGCTATCAGTGACTGACAGCTATCTGCATACACACACACAGAGAATGCAATCAATCAATGATAACATCTCCCCTGTGTACAGTTGTCAGTGACAGCTATCTGTATACACACTTACACAGAGAATGCTATCAATCACTAATAACACCTCCCGTGTACAGCTATCAGTGACTGACAGCTATCTGCATACACACATAAACAGAGAATGCCATCAATCAGTGATAACACCTCCCTGTGTACAGGACAAAAGAAAAATGCTGCAGCACAACAGTGGGATTATATAGTGGCGGTGCCTGCGGTGTCAGGTAACAGTCCACATACCCCGTCTCAGCAAATAAAATATTCTAAGTATACCGCGGCACTCTCTTTTCTTCATCAATTCAGCATTTATTCACCAAAATTCTTCTTAGCGACGTTTCGACCAGTGTGGTCTTTCTCAAGCAATTTACACAATGAATCAGGTGCAGTATTTAAGCCCTTAGGATCTAATCCCATGATGCAGTTAGACTCCTCCCCCTTCATTATGCTCTCACATAACACAATATACGGTGCAATATCATCAATTCATATACATATATAGGTATTGTGCATAAAAACTTACATTAGTCGAAGAATCTGGTGGACATACAACCCCCACAGTGGTCGCGATCGCCTCCATATTCGTGCGATGCAATCGCTAGATCTAGCGTCCCTCATGGTTTACTGCGCATGCGTCCCGGACGTGTAAGCGCCCCGCGTCTCTATGGAATCCATACGCCTGCTCAGTACTTCTCTTCCGGGCCGCAGTGTTATCCTTCCGGGCCTCCGGGTACATTTGTATATCATATCCCTATGACAACCGTGCGCAAGCGCAGTTCTTCCAACTATAGCAACTCGCTTTCAGAGAACCTGGCCATATACTCCCTGCGCTTGCTCTGGTTGCCACTCGCTTCTGCAATTATAACAGCAATCAAAATCTATTTCTATACCAGGTCGTCCATTTCTTCAGGTATTCGGTTCACTTTCAGGGTAGGGTCTAAGCGATATGTTTATTAAAATCTTATCTATTAACAAGTGTCTGCAATTTTTCCCCCTCATCTAACGGCGCCATCAGGAATATAAAACCACCTCACCTATGCCACTCCGGGCCATATATTGCAACTATTGGTTGGGGTTTCTCCACTCATTCATTGTATAATAGGTATATATATCTCCTCTCCTCACTTTATTAAGGAGAAATCTGCCAATTATATATCTCAACCCTTAAGGTAGTGGTGCGGCAACTCCCCAATTTAAGAGGAACCACACTCTCCTCTCCGACGGGTCCCATTCACCCCGATGGTCAGTGACACCACCCACAAAAAGTCAGCAGTGTCACCCGTCCATCTAAGTCAGACAACCTCGATGGTCAAATAGGGTGCATAAGCTACCTCACACCATCTTACATCTTATAACCCTATTCAACCACTAGCAGCAGTGTAGGTGGAAATAAAAAACCTTTTCATACGCCAGATAGGGCCAACAAAGGACACTATAATGGCCAAATAGCCAAATATATCTACATACCACAAGAACCCCAGCCTTCCTGCGAATCCCATAGACCCTGGAAATGGACCGACACTAAATTGCTGCTACTTTTCGCAGCAAAGGTCTCACATTACGGGTCATGCCACCAGATTCTTCAATCAATGTATTCCATCTGTGAAAAGAGTAATAAAAAAATAATCACAACCTTTTAGGTTGGGCATCATACTTAGATAAAAACATACATCAAGAGTATATTACACGAATAGTGAGGACATTAACATAGTACTATCTGGCTTAGTAGAGTGAGCCTATCCTAAAATCCCTGTTTAAACCCTTTGGTTCTAGTGTCTGTAGTTCATAAATCCATCTTATCTCTAGACGTTTGAGGAGTTTTTCTCTATCTCCTCGTCTCCTTTGCTGAGGAACACCATCTATGATACGAAACCTTAGTTGGGAGACATTGTGTCCATGTTTTATAAAGTGTTCTGGTACCGGTAGATCTGTTTTCAAATTCCCTTCCCTTTTGTCCCCTGATAACAATTCCTGTATCTGGTAACGATGCTGATTAAGCCTGCTGCGGGCTTCCTGTGTCGTTTCACCCACGTACAGTAACCCACAAGGGCACTGTAACACATAGGTGACATAGTCCGACCTACATGTGTAGAAACCTCTTATCTGATATTTTTTTACCTGTTCTAGGGTGTGAAAAGCAGCTACCCTTCAACAAACTGTTGCAATTGCAACAGTTTAGACATTGAAAGCAACCCTTGATTTTAACCTCTGGCTTTCCCTGTCCACCCATGTCAGCATGTATTATTCTGTCACCCAGATTACGCGATCGTCTATAGGACATCAAGGGGAGAACCCAGATGTCACGGAAGGTGTACAGGAAACAAGACAATGCAAAAGAATCTATGACTCACTGGATCCAAAACTAAGGAACAAAAAGGGAGACCCCTGCATGAGACCTGGCACTCTCCCTGATTGCTCAGCCTATGCGAACACCCCAAAGGTGGATGATTGCATATCCACGTACCTCGACTATCTAACACCTGAACACCCTACAATAGTGAGGGGACACGACCACCGGCTCCCTACACCAGACACGGAGGGAGTCAGGGTCATCTGGGATCCAGCAAACAGAAAATCACAAATGAATGTACAGCACTTATCTTGTAGAAGACTGGGAAATAGGAACAGCATGCACACACACTCTAGGAAGTTGTATAAGCCGCACACTAATGCATTATGGGGAGGAATTTAAAGGGATGCAATCAGTCCAACTACATGACAGCTGAGAGAGACTAACGAGATGAGGAACTGAAAACCAAAACAAGGAAAACTCAAGGAGGAGGTTCTGAAAGGCTTCTGTCAGAGCTTCTCAGCTGTCTGGTTGTGACACCGGAATTCCTCAATGTCAGGAAAAGACTGCAAGTATATGCCAATAATTTTTTATCATCTGTGCTATCTGACTGCTGTGTGTAGAGAAAGTTGAGACAAAGGGAATCCTCTTAACCTTCTGTTGTTCTCTAGTATTATTTAGGAAATCAACCCGTTTTAACTTGCCTTACCCTATGCCTATGTCTCTGTACCATGTTCCTAGGATAGCCTCGCTGATAGAATATTTTACACATCTAAAAAACGTTTTTTAGAACAGAAGAAGATACAGAGAGACAAAGACGCACAAGGAGAGGAGGACGGAAGCACCACATTAGTATGAAACGACAAGGGAAGGATTACACGGTCCAATAAACCACCATTGGACTGCAGGGGTCCACAGATAATCCCGAAGTCACAGGAGAGACAAGGACCACTGAAGTAGAGAAAGGTGAACGGACATTGGTGGTAAATATATCCTCTATTAACTTAACGAAGGGTGAACTGCTGCTATTGGAGAAGGGGTTGTCTTTTTGCCCCACCACTGGGACAGATTGGTTTAACTGTGAAATTGATCTACATAAGTTATTCAGACGTATTAAATTACGGCTGTTTTTTGATGATGTATCTGGTAGAGAACAAAGGTGTTTGGACTCTGTAAGTGCAGATAAATCTGTAATGACCCAATCCACTGGGGTTACCAGTGTTATTAAATTGAAAGACATGGGTCTGCATTTACAGAGTGATTTCCAACCACCGGTATTTAAAGACGCAGTAAATACCTTTGTCGATTTGTTGAAAAGGGGAGTGGAACAAATTAGGTTTAATACCAATCAGAGTGACACACAAAATAACATGAGCCAGGGAGACATTAGAGCTTTGAAAAAACTGAGCGAGAGAACGGAGATCACAATCAAAAAGGCTGAGAAGGGTGGAGCCATCGTGATGATGGATACTGTAAAATATCTAGCAGAGATTAAAAGACAGCTGAGAGACACTGAAGTGTACCGACCACTAGACGGAGACCCTAAATTTGCCATTATGCGGAGACTTAAGTTACTGACTCATGATGCTTTTGCCACAGACCTAATAGATGACAAACTGCATAAATATTTATTGGTGGAACATCCAGTGACACCAATACTGTATGTTCTACCAAAGATACATAAAGATCTTAACAATCCCCCGGGACGTCCCATAGTGTCAGGGATCGACTCCATTTTTTCACCGGCGGCCACCTTCCTTGACAAGTTTCTTAGAGGTTACGTTATGACAGCAACATCATTTGTAAAAGATACCACCGACTTCCTTAAGAAACGACAGGCTTTGGAGTACCATGAGGGAGATTACGTAGCATCATTTGATGTAGTGAGCCTCTATACCAGAACATGAAAAAGGCTTACAAGCCGTAGAATGGACTCTATTTAAGAATGGAGTGGAAAGCAGACAGGCCCAATTTATCCTCTCTTTGTTGGAAATAGTGCTGACAAGCAACTACTTCCTGTTTGAAGAAACGTTCTATATTCAGCAGCGGGTGACCGCAATGGGGTCCAATGTGGCCCCAACTTACGCCAATCTGTATATGATTAGATTCGAAGAGTCCTTTATATATACGCATCCAACCTCTACCAACATGTGAGAGGTTGGATGCGGTATATAGACGACATCTTCTTTGTGTGGAAAGGGACAATGGATGAGCTCTTGGCGTTCCAACAATATGTCAACTCTATTTATAGGGAACTACAATTTGCTCTAATGTATTCACAAACACAACTGCAGTTCCTAGATACGATGGTGTACAGTGTAGGGGGTAGTTTGCGTACAGATTTGTTTACAAAACCAACAGCCCGGAACAACATGCTGACTTTTAATAGTGACCATCCAAAATTTATGAGAGAATCACTCCCATATAGTCAGCTTGTGAGAGTGAAACGGATAGTTTCGGATGAGGAGAGACTGGATGACAGATTAGAGGAAATGTGTAAAATATTCTATCAGCGAGGCTATCCTAGGAACATGGTACAGAGACATAGGCATAGGGTAGGCAAGTTAAAACGGGTTGATTTCCTAAATAATACTAGAGAACAACAGAAGGTTAAGAGGATTCCTTTTGTCTCAACTTTCTCTACACACAGCAGTCAGATAGCACAGATGATAAAAAATTATTGGCATATACTTGCACAGTCTTTTCCTGACATTGAGGAATTCCGGGTTCCCCCCTTGATGTCCTATAGACGATCACGTAATCTGGGTGACAGAATAATACATGCTGACGTGGGTGGACAGGGAAAGCCAGAGGTTAAAAGGGAGGGTTGCTTTCCATGTCTAAACTGTTGCAATTGCAACAGTTTGTTGAAGGGTAGCTGCTTTTCACACCCTAGAACAGGTAAAAAATATCAGATAAGAGGTTTCTACACATGTAGGTCGGACTATGTCATCTATGTGTTACAGTGCCCTTGTGGGTTACTGTACGTGGGTGAAACGACACAGGAAGCCTGCAACAAGCTTAATCAGCATCGTTACCAGATACAGGAATTGTTATCAGGGGACAAAAGGGAAGGGAATTTGAAAACAGATCTACCGGTACCAGAACACTTTATGAAACATGGACACAATGTCTCCCAACTAAGGTTTCGTATCATAGATGGTGTTCCTCAGCAAAGGAGAGGAGGAGATAGAGAAAAACTCCTCAAACGTCTAGAGTTAAGATGGATTTATGAACTACAGACACTAGAACCAAAGGGTTTAAACGGGGATTTTAGGATAGGCTCACTCTACTAAGCCAGATAGTACTATGTTAATGTCCTCACTATTCGTGTAATATACTCTTGATGTATGTTTTTATCTAAGTATGATGCCCAACCTAAAAGGTTGTGATTATTTTTTTATTACTCTTTTCACAGATGGAATACATTGATTGAAGAATCTGGTGGCATGACCCGTAATGTGAGGCCTTTGCTGAATTTCTGCGAAAAGTAGCAGCAATTTAGTGTCGGTCCATTTCCAGGGTCTATGGGATTCGCAGGAAGGCTGGGGTTCTTGTGGTATGTAGATATATTTGGCTATTTGGCCATTATAGTGTCCTTTGTTGGCCCTATCTGGCATATGAAAAGGTTTTTTATTTCCACCTACACTGCTGCTAGTGGTTGAATAGGGTTATAAGATGTAAGATGGTGTGAAGTAGCTTATGCACCCTATTTGACCATCGAGGTTGTCTGACTTAGATGGATGGGTGACACTGCTGACTTTTTGTGGGTGGTGTCACTGACCATCGGGGTAAATGGGACCCGTCGGAGAGGAGAGTGTGGTTCCTGTTAAATTGGGGAGTTACCTTAAGGGTTGAGATATATAGTTGGGAGATTTCTCCTTGAAAAGTGAGGAGAGGAGATATATATACCTATTATACAATGAATGAGTGGAGAAACCCCAACCAATAGTTGCAATATATGGCTCGGAGTGGCATAGGTGTAGGTGGTTTTATATTCCTGATGGCGCCGTTAGATGAGGGGAAACAAATGCAGACACTTGTTAATAGATAAGATTTTAATAAACATATCGCTTAGACCCTACCCTGAAAGCGAATACCTGAAGAAATGGACGACCTGGTATAGAAATAGATT